>NC_143397.1:226741546-228119462 GCF_052110815.1 Crocodylus siamensis | reverse complement strand
TTCAATGAATGGGTAAGATGTTTGTTTGGTATTGTCTCCATACCAATCCCCATCCAGGTGCTGCCTGTGTGCACTGGTCCAGGCTGTCACGGAGCTGCAGCCAGCAGGGAAGGGCCCTGCCTCCATGCCCCAGCCCTGTTTGGCCCCACTATCCACTTGCCTCCCTTGGGGCTAAGCCGGGCAGGCCCGGCCTGGCCTGGGCATAGGGAGCTGGGAGAAATCTGGGTGCAGAGCTCCTGTGGCCCCATCCCGAGCTACAGCCAGCTGGGAGGGGCCCTGCCCCTATGGCTCAGCCTGGGTTGGCTCCTTCACATCTGTCCTCAGCACTGACCAAGCTCAGCCCTGCAGCTCCAGCCCCAGGTGAGGCAGGTGGATAGCAGGGCCATGCCCCCAACCCTGCCGCTGGAGTGGCAAGGTGGAGTTGATAGACCCTGACTGGGGCTGCTCTGCCTCCACCAGGCAGATCCTGGCTGCAGTCCCCTGCAGGGAGGGGGGACAGAGGGGGAAATAAACCCTCTCCCTGCCCCTTTGCTTTAGGGCGCCATGCCAGCCAGTGTCTGGCCACACCCTGACCCTTGCTCTGGCTAAAGAGCAGAGAGGCAGAGCCAGCCCTGCTCTCTGGAGCAGACAACACAGCCCAGCCCCGGGCAGAAAAGCATGCTGGAATGCTGGGGGAGACTCTGATTTAACTTAAACCAGGAGCGGGGTGAGGACAGAAGTTCCATAAACTGGTTTAACATGATTCAGTTAAATCTGATACTACATTCAACCAGGTTTATCTTAAACCAGTTTCAGTCATTTTGAAACTGCTTTATGTGCATTGAACTTCTGCTCTGTTACAGGTTTTACCCTGTTTCTGATCACTTAAACCAGTCTTTGTGTAACTTCTGTCCCTAGCCTTATGGGGTTACACTAGCAGGGATACCAGCCCATTTTCATTATATAATAAATCATTTTACTCAAATATAAGATGAGGTTTTCCCCAGTCAGCCTTGGGGAAAAAAGCCCCTTATCTTACACAAAACAGAAAGGGGCGGCAGGCAGCTGCTGCAGCTATTACACTGGCCTTAGTCTGGGTTGGGGGCCAGAGTCAAAACTACAACAGCTTCTTGCCTCCTACTCTGCTTCTCCTCTGCAGCTTATGCCCCCAACCCTTTCTTCCCCCCTCACTGTCAGGTGCAGCTCAGCTCTGGCTTAGACACAGAGCAGGTGGAAACTCCTTCCCCTGCCTGGCTAATCAGCAACTCCAGCACTGCTGCATTGCCGGCGTGGCTAAGGGCTGAGCTTCCATGTGCTATGGTTAATATACAGAGAATGGAAAAGGAGCCAGGCTCAATGACTTGGCATTGAATGTATTTCTTCTTGTGAACTGTACACCTACAAGAGAAAAATTGTAGTCTTTTAGAAATTGTTTATTGATGAGAAACTAGAATTGGTTACTTTTATCTCTTATACTGTTTTCCAACTATTCATTTTCTTATAGATATATTTATATAGAGTTTTTCAACTTGTCTAAACTGTACAATGATCAATGTCACAGCTAAAGATAATACTTTGATTCATTTTTTAAGTTTCCCTGTATATTATGGTTACCTCGTCAATGAATATGTCTAGCACTGATCTGCAAGTGACAAAGCACTTCACATTGGGAAAGCTTGACTATGTGGGTAGGTGTGGGAGTGTGGCGATATACGTGTGTAGTGGTGCATGTATGCAAGTGGGAGAGAGAGAACAGTGTAAAAGCAGTTATCTGCCCAACTGCCCTTTGCCCTACTTTAAGTTATTTTTAGAGGCTCATAATCTATATACAGATGGTTAGACTTAAAAAAGGACTAGATTGATGTTAAAGCAATAATAGAAGTATTAGGATTTTAAAAAAAAATCACGTTCCTCAAATGAAAACACATGTTTGGAAAGTGATGTAAAAAAGGACCTTTTGTTTAAAACAAGAAAAATGAAAATCACCATTTGAATAAGTTTTAATGATTTTTCCACTTAAATTTTTTGAAGCTCTTGTCATGTATAATGAAAACAAATTTAGTTTTCTAAGCTGAATCATATTCACAGGGTCAGATCCAAAAACCACCTACAGGTTAAGATATTTAATGCCCAAGTTGTAGGCATTTGTCCTCCAGAGTACCTGTACAGTGCAAGGGGAGATCTGGGAACTTCAGAAGGACCATCTGCAAACCTTACATGCCAAGCAGTACCTGTATAGAGCTAGCCAGCAGGAAATACTAAGCAAAGGCTGTACCTAAACTCCAGTCCACCTTCTGATTCAGTCACCTCATTCAGAGCTATAGGGCATGCACCTCTGTTCACCTGGGAACCAGAGCCTAGATGGTAGGTACTTATAAATATTCTTTCAAAGAAAGGAGCAGAGCTGACAGTGGCACTGCCCACCAGTTTTAATGGAATAGTCTAGTTGCTGGTCCAGAAAGTGGTAGGCTGGGATCTATACCAGCCTTGGGCTATCGTAATTCAAACTCCTGTCTCCCCAGGGAGTGGCCTAATCATAGGGTGAACATATTTTTAAGGAAATTTGGGACACTACCCTCCTCCCTGCTGCCAACGGGAGCACCCAGTGGGGATAGACAAGCAGCCCAGACTGCTTGGGATGGCCCAATTCTGTAGGGAGCTGTCGGGCAGCTGCATCCTGACCTGAGCCCCTTTACAAAGCTGCAGATAACCTGATGGCACTGGGATAGGCTCCCACCCACAATTTGCCATCAAGGGGGAATGGGAACCACCTCCCCCCTTCTCTACCTCCCCCCTCAAAGTCCAGTGCATTTACCCTCTCACCTGGCATAGGAGCTCTGGCATCCCTTTGGCTCCTAGCTTCAGCACCTGAAAGGAGGTGTGGATTGGCATGCAGGGGGGCAGAAGGCTCTGCCACTCCTCACACCCACCATGTGTGGGCAGTGCATGCAAGCACCTGGTGAAGCAGTGGCTGCAGCTAAGCAACCTCTTGCTGCTGCTTCTGCTGCTACCAAATGGCCTTCCCTGGCCTGAGCTGCAATCCTAGGGCAAAGCCTGGAACCCCACCAAACATGGATCCCCACCAGCAGCCAGGTTGGTGGAAGGGACCAGGGGCCCTGCTTCTCTCAGGGCAGGGGTCCAAGCCATCCCAGCCCCACCTCCACCTCCACATCCACTTATGGAGCCTAGATGAAGGTACCGGCCACTCCCTTGTCTCAACTCCACTGAGCTGTGAGCGGGTAAACTTGTACAATACAGACAGTCAGGGCCAGCCTTATGGGTGGGGAACAAGGGCAACCACCAAGGCTGGTGTGGTCAGGGGGCACCACACACACACACACGTGTGAGCAGTCCATGATCACAGCTGTGCTTTTGCCCTGCATTTCCCTGCCCTGGCCAATCCCTGCCAGTGTGGGGTTTTTCATAAAATCATAGAATCATAGAAGTAGGGTCGGAAGGGACCTTGTAGATCTTCAGGTCTGACCCCCTGCCTGGACAGGAGAAAAACTGGGCTCAAATGATCCCAGCTAGGTAGGCATCAAGCCTCCTCATAAAGACCCCCAGGGTAAAAGCCAGCACCACTTCTCTTGGAAGTTGGTTCCAGATCCTAGCCACCCTGACTGTGAAGTAGTTCTTATGGATGTTTAATCTAAACCTACTCTTCAACAACTTATGGCCGTTATTCCTTGTTATGCCAGGGGGTGCTAGGGAAAACAAGGTCTCTCCCAAACCCTTCTGGTCCCCCCTAGTGAGTTTATAGACTGACACCAGGTCCCCCCTCAGCCTTCTCTTGTGAAGGCTGACCAGGTTCAGGTCTCTCATTGTAGGGTCTGCCCTGTTGTCCCCGAATCATGCGGGTGGCCCTCCTCTGGACCCTCTCCATGTCCACATCCCTCCTGAAGTGGGGCGCACAGAACTGGACACAGTACTCCAGCTGTGGCCTGACCAGTGTTGCATAGAGGGGGAGGATCACCTCCTTCTCCCTGCTAGAGATGCACCTGTGGGTACATGACAAGGTGCAGTTAGCCCTGCCAACCATGACCTTTGCTTCAATTTTCACCAGCTGGCTGGGATGCTGAGACAGCCTATGAGATCTGGGACTGTCACTGTATTTAACTACCACTGCTCAGGGCTGATTTGAAGTTGTTGGAAGTGTGCTGGAAAGAATGCAGGATTAATGATGTCACAAGAAGCATAACTCTGTAACCCAGTAGTTAGTACATTCTGTTGAGATGGAGGGGTTTTGGGTTCCCTCAACCATTGATGCATTTTACATTAATTACAATGGATAAAAGGCAGAAATGCTCCTGGGAGCAGGTAATTCAGCTTCAAACAATATGGAATTACCACTTCTTTTTATGATATATTATGCTCATATGTACTTTTCAAAGATGCCTAGAGACTCAGGTAGACACTTCTTGGTTTCTAAAATAAATCAGATAAAGTGATAAATTATCAGAAATTGCTGTCAGTGTCCAAAACAGTGTTCATACTTGACATGCAGAATTCAGTAATAATAGTTTCATAGTTTCTAGGGTCGGAAGGGACCTGAGTAGATCATCTAGTTCAACCCCCACCATGGCAGGAAACAATACTGGGGTCAAACAACCCCAGCAAGATGTTCATCCAACCTTCTCTTAAACACCCCCAGGGTAGGAGCCAGGACCACCTCTCTTGGAAGTTGGTTCCAGATCCTAGCCGCCCTGACTGTGAAGTAGTGCTTCCTGATATCTAGCCTAAACCTGCCCTCTGCCAGCTTGTGACCATTATTCCTGGTCACTCCTGGTGGTGCTCGGGGGAACAGGGACTCCCTCAGTGCCTGCTGATCTCCCCTGACTAGTTTATAACAGGCCACTGTATCCCCCCCTCAGCCTTCTCTTTTGGAGGCTGAACAGATTCAGGTCCTGTAACCTCTTCTCATAGGGTCTGCCCTGCTGTCCCCTGATCATGTGAGTGGCCCTCCTCTGGACCCTCTTGATGCTGTCCACATCCCTCTTGAAGTGCGGCGCCCAGAACTGGACGCAGTACTCCAGCTGCGGCCTTACCAGTGCTGTATAGAGGGGGAGGGTCACCTCTTTGGACCTGCTTGAGATGCATCTGTGGATGCATGACAAGGTACGGTTGGCCTTCCTGACTGCCTCCCCACACTGCCAGCCCATGTTCATCTTGGAGTCAATGATGACTCCAAGATCCTTTTCTGCCTCCGTGCTGACAAGAGGGGAGTTCCCCAACCTGTAGGTATGGTGCCAGTTGTTCCTTCCCAGGTGCATCACCTTGCACTTGTCTGTGTTGAATCCCATCCTATTCACATCCGCCCACCCTTGTAGCCTGTCTAGGTCTGATTGAAGCCTGATGCTACCTTCTAGTGTGCCCACATCCCCCCACATCTTAGTGTTATCAGCAAATTTGAACAGGGTGCTTTTTACCCCCTCATCCAAATCACTGATGAAGATGTTGAACAGTGCGGGCCCGAGGACCGAGCCCTGCAGAACCCCACTGCCCACGTCCTTCCAGGTTGAGAAGGACCCATCCACCACCACCCTTTGGGTGCGGCCCACCAGCCAGTTGGCGACCCATTTGACTGTGTGGGTGGTGACACCACAGTTCCCCAGTTTCTTAATGGGAACAGGGTGAGACGGTGTCGAATGCCTTCCGGAAGTCCAGGAAGACTATGTCCACTGCTACCCCCGCATCTAATGATCTGGTAACCTGATTGTAGAAGGCCACCAGGTTGGTCTGACAGGACCTGCCACTGATGAACCCATGTTGGTTGCCCCTAAGCATCCAGTCCCCAGCTGGACCCTCATGGATGTGTGCCAGTATAATTTTCTCAAACAGCTTGCCTAGGATCGAGGTAAGACTGACTGGCCTATAGTTTCCTGGGTCCTCCTTCCTCCCCTTTTTGAAGACTGGAACCATGTTGGCCCTCTTCCAGTCCTCTGGGACCACACCAGAGCACCACGAGTGCTCATAGAGCCGTGCCAGGGGTCCTGCAATGACCTCGGCCAATTCCTTAAGGACTCTAGGGTGGAGATCGTCCAGGCCGGCTTACCCGGCTTATCTCCCTGCTAATCCGCATATGGCAACTGCTAGCATTTAATACATATTTCAGGGTTGGAGAACAAATAGTTTCATCATTTTATCTTTTCTTTATTTCATTCTTTAGTGCTAACACTGAAATCAATTACTCATCCAGCCTCAAAGAAACATATGCACCAGTGCCTAATCTCTTTCAACTCTGCCTTGTGAAAATGGTATTATTCACTCATGCTGAAGACATTACATGGAATATTAACAAACATGAAACAAGTAACAACATTGACAGTGTCACCCAATGCGTTGTTAATGAAGCATTTCTTTGTGTAAATAATATGGTTCTTGCAGAAATAGTAAATGCACATTAGGGTGTCTGTGTGGAAAAATTTAAATCAATTAAAGAAATATGGATATGGAGAGCTTAAACAAAGCCTGTGGCTTAATCTCTCTTGCAGCAGCTTGTGAAAGGCTTCCTCAGTTCTCAGTTCTCAGTGAATGGCTGTACTCACAAATTTGCTGTCTCAAGCAGAAACTATTAAGGAACTATATAGAAGCTGGATAATTAAGTGCCTCTATCTCTTTGTAAATGGGCCTTAAAACATTCTATTTAAACTCTCTAATGAGGACTACTTTATGGTATTCTCAAGTGATGGCTTTCAAATGCACCATGAATCGAAGCATTATTGTTGTTAGCAGTCATCCAGGCTAGATTTATTGAGAAACAAACTTGATAACTTTTTGGCAATTTATAAAGTAGTAAAAAATTATGGTCCCAAGAGGATGAAGGCTTAGTATGCTGAAATAGTTTTACAAGACCAAGTAAATTTATTTAGCAAAGTGGAGGAGGAATTTTGTTATAAATGGTTTATTTGATAAATACTTGTATAGCTTGAATGTCCTTGATATGCCCTTATTTGCTTTCTCACTTCAGACTAATAGGGGGGAAAAAGGGAATGTGATTTTCTTGTTCAGATGTCCTTCAATGGTTCATTTTAAAAAAGCAGTTGGTGGCTGCATGCAGACATTCAGTTTCTACTGGGAAAATTGCCATTTTCTCAGTAGACACGAGAAGTAAAGAAATGTTCAAGCTCTTTCTCCCAGACTAAAAATGGAAGTGCTGGGAGAAAAATAAGCTGACTCCAGCCAGGCAGAAGTTTGGACCTTGGAGAGTTTATTCCAGGAGAACAAACATTTGTATGCTTTCTCCTAGCTTAACTCCTCTAAATGACCAACCAGAAGGAGTGGAGCTGGGGAATAGGTTCCTTTGTCTCCCCAGTCTGGAGAAGGTGCAGGGGTGCAGCTGCTCCAGTCCCTCCCATACAGAGGGAGGTGGGATGCAACTTCCAGCTGCTCCCTGCTGACTCCTCATACACTGGCGTTCCTAGTGTGAGAAGCAAGCAAGGTGGTTGTCACATTGATTTCTCCCTGGCACCAACAGCCAAGTGCAGGAATGGTGCCACCCCCTGCCTGCTTCTCACTTCACACACTGATATCCTTGGAGTCAGAAGGAGGCTGGGGGCTTTGCCCCACTGCTCCCCTGCCCTTCTGGAAGCATGAGGAGCAGGAGCTATTGCTCTTCTTATCAAACTGGCCAGTCCCCAGTTTCAGGAAAAATCAGGAGGCTTTTCTGGCTACTTTTGACTTTCCTTTCCCACCCACCAACCTTCTGCAACCCAGCTAGGTGGCAGGGATGGTGATTTAAAAGCCAGTGGAGCTTGGATGAGGCTCAGAGAAAGCTTTCCCAAGCTGAGTTCCCAACCCATCATGGTAGCAATTTAAAGTCCCAGGTGTGTGAAGTAGACAGGGGCTTTGCTGATGCTAGTGCTTAAGAGCTGATAGGAGGGAGCTGTGCCCCCTGAGAACAGGAGGACTGGAGAAGTCCACCCCTTCCCCAGACTGGGATCATCCTAGTCTCAGGAAAGCACAAGGAACCGGTGAGAGGGGCCAGTTGCAGACTGAACATCTGTACTGTTTCCTCCCCTTGAATCATTTCTAGTGGTGGAAATCTATACAAATGAATGTTTGTACATGGCTATTGAAACCTTCCATTTCCCTTTTTCTTTCCTTTAATAAATGGTTCTGAAATTCTGAGATATTCTAAACATTCATATTTCCTATTGAGGCTGGTACTATATTAAATCTTTAGTTGGTAGGAATTAAAAAGTCTCTTAGTTGATTTCAGTAGACTTAGGATAATTTCTGTCAGGTGGAAACCTAACCAAAGGTGTTCAGCATCTATCTAAATTAGGTCTTCAATCAGGCCTGTAATAATTAGAGCCCACATTGTTCTAGATTTCCAGTCTTGATCTACATGAATCCTGTCCTTAGTATGAATCATATTCCCTACAAGGTAAATACATCTACATGTTGCCATATGGCAATTTTGCTACAGAGGTACTAAAGCATGGCGCAATATAGGTGGTTACTGCGCTGTGTGCATGGTTAGATTTCACCACTATGTTGCCTTAGCAGCACACTATACCAAGGGAGAGCGCTACTATGGTGATGTAGCTGCTGTTCACATGTAGACTCACGTGATCACTATATCACTGTAGCATGCCATATGGCAATTTAGCACATTGCTGTGTTGCCATAGAGCAACATAGAGACATGGCCGTAATTGACCAAATTGGGTTGCTTCTGAGCATACACAAATGTCCAAGAGTAGGCACATAGTGAGCTTATCAGTCCAAAACAGAAGTAGTAACTACTAAGGTTAGGGTTTTGTATGAGGGTCAAACTGGATTTCACTTTTGAATGTCAGCACCTGAATTATATATAAGTCCTGCTTCAGCACCACTAAGATTAAAAAGGGCACAGACAGAAGTGACAATTTTCTCCCAATCTGACAACAGAAAGCAGTTTATAACTATGACCAAACAGAAGTGCACAGCTCCAGACAGCTTAAAAAATGACCAGTCAGGTGAAAATCTGAATCCTCATTACATGAGGGGTCAGATAAAAACATTTCAAAACAGTGAGTCTTCTGTAATTTCTGACTATGCTGCCTGCCAGCCTTAAGCTGTTCCTCCCTATCTGTTTCCTCTGATAGGGAGGAAAAGGAGAAGGAGTTCATTCTGGGGGGTTTTCAGCCCCTGCTGAAGGGTGTATTGGGACCCCCCTAAAGTGGGAGTGGCCCAATTTACCCACCCCCCTCCACAGCTGGCTGAAGAGCCCATAGAACAAGCTCCCTCTGCTCCTTTTCCCCCTCCCATTCTGAAACAGGGACAAGCTGGGACAGAAGAGAGGCCATTGCTAGGGGAAACCAGCTGCAGGTTTCCAGCCAGCACCTGGATTCTCCTCCCCCCTGGAGCCAACAGTGAACTTCTGCTTGGTGTGGAGAACCCTTGTAACTCAGAACGCTTCCTGCAAAGTGCTTTCAGTAACAGCAGGGAGCTGTCTGCACCCACAATAGATTGTGCTGATGTGCTTACTCATCCGTTAACTTTATACATTTCTATCATTTTAGTAAGTAGGCAATTGATTAGCTTTTTTACATAATATCTTTTAGTTACCATTTACTGTTTTCTTATTTACAGTAGCACATATGAGATTTGTTTGTGAACCAGCGCCCTACTTGTTAGCCATTAATAAACACAGAACAAAATGACATTCCTTGCCCCAGGAGTTTGGTGTCTAAATATATACAGCAAAAGACATGGGTGTTAACAAACATCTCTCCTTTTTAATGGTCTTGATAGTCCATTAATCAAGCTAAGGGAATTTTGTTTTTATCTGCTCCTGGTTTCTCTCCTATTTTAGAGCCCTACAACCTCTTCAGCTCTCTTCAGAATTACAGACTCACCCATGGAGACTTATCTTTGGCAGCAGCTAGGGTTCCAGCTTTAGTTAAGCAAAAAAGGCAGGGAAAGTTAGTTGAAGATCAGGCTTTGTCCCTGCTCTATGCAGGCATAACTCTGTGTGGGGAGGGAGAGGAATCTTAATTCTGCCTTTCAATAATAGGGTGCGTGATATATTTTAGGGCATGTTGTTTGCAACAAAATACAGTAGTATTTTATCAGTTCCGCATGTCTGAGACGTTTTTAATGTGAGGGTTCATGTCAGTTGGAATGACCACAAGATTTAGCACCCCTGTCTGTGCTCTGCACATCTGTAGTACAGTTTGTATTATAACAAGGTTTGGCAAAGGTAGGGTATAGCTGAACCAGCCACTTGACTGGTCAGCTAAAGCCTTGTGAGAAAAATAAACTCTGGGCCAGCTATTCTGTAACAATTTTATTTGTATGATGAAAGATGTAGTTACACATCTTATACTTTGATATATAAAGTATGGGACATGTTCCTGTCCTCTAGGCTCTACTACAAAATGTCCTTGTGGCTTCTGTTACAAATAAAAACAGATTTGAAGACAAGGCTCTTAGAGTTTGGAAAGCACAAGAACTAGGGAGAGACATTTCTACCCACAGACGTTGGAGACCAGGGGGAAGAGGGAGAGAGAGAGAGAAACTTGTATGTATATTTCCTGATCACAAATGGGGTATACGTTTTTTTCTTTTGACTTGCCCTTCTACTATATCAGTAAGGTCATTCTAATTAAACAAAGTTGAAAGCACCTTTTGATAAAGATTAATTATTGAATATTAAAAGCACTTTAGAAGTAAGCACACAGAAAATTATTAACCTATGAACATTCAATGATTCATTGTAGCATTACAGTACTTTTCTGTTCAACTAATGCATAATTATACAAAATCTATTACAGCTTCTTTTTACTTTCTGTCATTTACTAGCAATATCATTTTTAGGACATAATAAGGACTCTGGGAGCAGCTTATGTAGTCTTTACCCATTTCACAAATATGACAGTTGAGCTATCTTGGACTATACCTACTGCATTCATTCAGTCAATATAATCACCTGCCATTGTCAGTGAGCATTATTAAATATCAGGTGAAGTTTCAGGTTGATACAACATCTGACAGAGATATGAGAAGCAATGAGGCATGCAATTTCATTTTCTTTTTAAACCCTAATTACAAATGTCAGTAAAAATTGAAATACAATAGGTTTGATAAAATTATTTTACCAATAGGAATGAGACTGATTTAATTCTTATCAGAATAGAAATGTGAAATGTTATGTGTAATATTTGTTGTTCACAGCACCAGATCATAGCTTTCAAAATATATATGTTAGTTTGTTTATGGGTCAAGGTAGAGTATTGCCACCAGTCTTCATTTAAAGTGGCTGTAATAAGCTACTGTGCTATTTTATATACGCATGTAGCTGGAACGGTAGTTCTTTGTATTCCAAACACCACTCAAAATGAAGTCATACAGGCAAAAGAAGCTGTGGTTGTTTTTATTTATTTATTTATTATTATTTTGGTGAATAATCATATGCTTCTGAGACAAATGGCAGAAGGATCAGAAACTGCTGAGAAAGAAGAAAGCACCAGAGACAAGCACAAATACTTTTAGTGCTGAGAACACTAAGAGAAAAAAGAGGTCTGGGGATGAGTTCTGACTGGAAGTGGGTTGGAACAGTGAAAAAAGAAACTAACTTTTCTTGGTCAATTTTTCCTGGGTTGAGGAAAATGAAAGTTCTTTGCAGGGGTGGATCCAGGATTTTGTAATGGGGGTGGGGGAGGGTGCATCACTGCAGGGGTGGCTGCAGAAAGAGATCCAGTTTTGGCAAGGTGGGGAGGGGAGCAGTTGCAGGAGTGACTGAACTCCCTGCTCCCAGCCTCTTCCCCCTGCTCCCTACTACCTGGACAGGCAAGCTCCCCCTGCTCCTGAAGCCCTGTCTCAGTCTCAAGGAAGGTAAGCATTCTCACTGTCCCACCACCCCTACCCTCCTGCCCCTTTCCCTCTGGCTCAGAGGTACATCCTCTTCAGGCCATGTGGGGACTGAATTCACTGGGGACTGTGACAGCAGCACCAGTGGCTAGGGGCATGTTTTATTCCTCCCTGCATCTGCTCCCACCTGGGGGGGAGCAGGCAAGTAAAGCAAAACATGCCTACCTGCTATGGCCACTGTCACAATCCCATGGTAAGCACAGCCCTGTGTGGCCCAGTTGGTGTACACAGGTGCTGCTCTCCCCTCCCCTGCACCAGTGGCAGCAGGAGAGGTGGAAAGAGGAGGACAGGAGAGGGGACATGCCTTTGAGTATGGAGGGGAAGCGGGTAGGGAAATGCTTACCTTCTTTGACACATAAATCCCTGGCTGCTGTTTCTGTGACATCGTCAGAAAGGTGGGGTGCAGGCCTGCCACTGTACCCCCTCTGACTCCACCACTGGTTCTTTGTACACTATTTTTACAATAAGAAACACCTGGCCCCATCATCACTTTCTCTATCAAACAGAAACAAACCACAGGGCACCGGGGGGGTTTCAGAGGGAAAAATTGTATACTTGGAAGTTGTCACCAGAAATGATCTTCAGCAGGGTCTTCAGGAGCTAAAATGTCAGTTCTAGAGGGAAATCTAAGTGTTTCAAATTACGGCTTGTCAGGATGAGCAATTGGGCTACCCAGAGAATGGGGATAAGATAAAATATTTACATTATCATTTAAAACACAGAGGCTCAGTGGTGGAAGTCTGACTGTCACATCTAATGCAGAAGGCCACTAGCTCTGGGAGAAATTCTCCCTGGAAATCTCACTTGGTTCAGTTCACCACCACAGCTCTACCGAATGACTGGGAAAATGGAAGGGGGGCTGGGATAGTGGGTAGGGGGACCCCAAAAGTAGTTTGGCTGTAGAAGCTGCAGAATGTAGCCTCAGAAACAGACCTAGTATGAGCCCTTGAGACACAATTGTAGCCAGCCACTGATTTGAGCAAGTCTGGGCATAGCTCACCACCAGGACAAGAGAGAAAGAGGAACATAGACATTGATAACAATTTGAATTATGAGGATACACTGGCAAGAAATCAATTTATAGACACTCGTGTATTTGGACTTTTGAATCAAGATCAGCAAAAGGAAGGTAAAAATACTCTGAGAAACAGTGACATTTACCATGGAACATGACTCTTTCTACAAGAAGCAGCAATGCAATTACTGAGGAAAATGAAAGTGATTGGTATGAGCCCTGCCAAGTCTTGCTTTTTATCAAATAGGAATGAGTCACAACAATTTTGGACAATAAGGATTGATAAATGGAAGGGTTGTGATTTATAGAACAAGAGGAAATGTGAATGAAGCAAGAATTAAGAGAAGCAATCCAGTTAAATACTGATACTGTAAAAATATATCTGGGACAGAGCATCATAAACTCTTGGTAAAATCCTTTTCCAGGATGAGAAAATAGGGAAACACCAGCTGAAGGACAAAGCTTGAAGCTACAAGGATTTGAGCTACAGGGTCTGAGGGCAGTTAAGTAACCATAATAGAAGTCTGGTTACTGTATTTGTAAATCTGTGACATTCCTGGGAATAGTGGACTGTGGCACACACATACTAGTTATCAGACCAGACATGCCAAAAAAGACTAGATCAAAAACTAAGCCACCTAATGTATCTCAGATGGAAACAGTGAGTGGGATGTGTGTATCCACCCAAAACTGGAAAAACCAGGTGTGAAAGCTGGGTCTCTGGAATCTGTGCAAGAGGTCTGGATAGTCAGGATACTGGAAGTGCTGCTAGTTGGCATGGCTTTTATTATAACTAATAGCTTGATGCTACATGCCAGAAAAGATGTCCTACATATTGAATCTATGGAAAATCCTTGTAAAGATGTGGCTTATGTAGAGCAGATGATTTGTAGACATTTGGTTTGCAGTGAATAAATTGTTTTGGTTTTTTTTCCAGTGCCGGAAACCATAAAAGGAGTTACATATATTATGGTAAATTTCCAGCGAAGTAAAAATATAGAGTTGTTGACACCTATCGTGAGATCTACAACTCTGAGAAAAACTTAAGGCCTTATTGCACATTAACGTAGACTGCTCCTGGAGCTCTGGTCTACACACTAACAACTGAAACTAGTTTTAAGTACACTGTAGGTAATCTAAAGTTATGCCAGTCCAGGGCTGGTTTATTTCTGGTCCGTGTTACCCAGCTTGCATTCCATTAATGTGTAGCCACGCCACAGAGATGAGCCGCCCAAGTTGCAGTCCTCTAGTTCTCCCTCACCACCACCCCGCTATCTCCTGGTCTGTATAGAAAAACTTTGCATCCCTTGATCTCTACTGACTTGAGGACAATCCTAGTACCAGGCCAACTCCCCCCTCTCCCTCCCCCCGCCCCCCCCCCGTGCAAACAGCCTGCAGAGCACATGCCAGCTAGCCATGTCACAGGGCACAAACAGGCCCAGAAGTAAAGTCTAGGAGGAGTGTAGAGGAAGAAGTTCAGGTCCCCATGAACTGGGGCTTCCTTCCTAGGACAGGGGCAGGTACTGCCCAAAAGCACCTTTCCTCGCCACTGCCACCTCCCAGCCAATCTGGGCAGAAATCCCCACACACCAATCCCAAACCCAGTTTATTAAAACATAGATTCATACAGTCATAGATTGCTAGGGACTGGAAGGGACTTTGTAGATCATTGGATTTAGTCCCCCTTCATTAGGCAGGAAAAGACAACTGGGGTCAAGTGACCCCAGCAAAGTGACTGTCCAGCCTCCTTTTGAACATTTCCAGGGTAGGTGACTGCACCACCACTAGAAGAAGTTTATTCCACAGTCTGGACACCAACTGGGAAGGAGTTTTTCCTGGAATTGAGCCTGAAACAGCCTTCCAGGAGTTTGTATCCATTGCTCCTGGTCTTCCCCGGTGGTGCCCTAGTAAACAGCCGTGCACCGAGTTCTTCTGATGTAGCAGTAAGCCACTACCAAGTCCTCTCTCAGCCTTCTCTTCTGTAGGCTGAAGAGGCCCAAGTCCTGCAGCTTCTCCCTGTATGGCTTGCCTTGCAAGTCCCTGATCATATAGGTGGCTCTTCTCTGGACCCTCTCATTTTTCCACATCCTTGTTGAAGTGCGGTGCCCAGAACTGGATGCAGTACTCGAGCTGTGGTCTCACCAGTGCCACTTCCTTAGTTTTGCATGAGATGCAATGGTTAATGCATGCCAATGTATTGTTTGCCCTGCTGGCTACAGCATCGCACTGCAGACTTATGTTCATGCGATGGTCAATCACTACCCATAGGTCCTTTTTGGCCCTGGTGCAAGTCAAATTGTCTTCATGGAGCCTGTAGGTATACTGGCGATTGTTTGCACCCAGATGGAGCACCTTACACTTCTGAGTGTTGAACTTCATCTGGTTCTGGTCTGCCCAACTCCCCCAGCATCCTGGCATGCTCTCTCCCCTCTTCTCTTTAGCCAGAGCTCCAGCAGAGACTGCAGGTACAACAGGGTCTGCCTGGCTTCCCCCTGCCCTAACCCCAACCCTCACTGCTTGCTGCTCAAGCAGGAATACCGTCCCCATCTCTCACAGCATGGACCCCAACCCCACAGACCCTAGGCATGTGGTATGCTAGCTAATGCCAAGAGGTGTCTGTGCATGTGTCCAATTTCACTGGGGCAGGCAGACAGAATAGACATTGAATCAATTCAGGCTCAGGCTTTTTGAATGTCTGTCCCTAGCCCTAGTGGCAAGTAACAGTGTGCAGGTGGGGGGCAGTCAGAGAAGGTTTTTGGCTTTAAGGTGTGACAGCTCCAAGCTTGAGCTACCACTAACACTGATCAATATTTGAATACCTCAAAGTTCAACATATAACAAGGCCCTTAGCTGCTAATGTGATTTTAAGATGAGAAAAGATTATGGTTCACTTATTAGTTCTGTTAGGCAGCAGAATTATATATATTCTATTAAATCATTAAAAATATTTTTCCATTAAAAATAGAATTATAGGGCATTTATACAGGTGCTCTGAGAGTGGGGGGGGAGGGCACTTTAATTACAGCGGCTCCAAAACTGCTCTGATTAAAGTGCCCAGAGCATCCCATGTCTCAGCGTCCCCATGTTTCAAAATGGCTGTGGGAGCACTTCATCTAAAGCTCATTGAAGCAAATAGTAACAAATAGGAAAAGCCATGCTAGGTCATAAAAGAATCACTGAATCAGAAAAACAGGCTGAGTGCTGGCTGAAAGAGTTCTGAAAGTCTGAGGAAGGAGATGAACTCCTCTTGTATAATTCTTACTATGTCCAGGAAAAGGGGACTTTGTACATTCTTTATAAATAGACAGAATTGCCTCAAATATATCTGGCTGTATCACCAGTTTCTTCTTTTACCAGAACAAAACTACAGGGCCCCAAATGTTGGCTAACCATTCAGGTCAAAAAGGGGTAACATTGCTTGCTTGACACAGCCTTTTGTCCTCATTCTCATCTAAATAATATATTGGTATGATTGTTCATTTAAAAAAAAGCAAAGCTAACATTAGGAATTGCTTAAATTAATTAAGATCTTTTTAAGTTGTCAAAAGAAGGTTAATGGCTGCATGTTTTGTCTTGGAACTAACCATTTCCTTTGGGTCCTATTTGGTTTTCTCTAATTATTTACACATTTACCATATGTCAGCCAATGTATCATTCATAAACTTCACCTGATGGATAAATCCTGTGCAGTGTTCAGCAAAAAATAACTAGTCAGGAGCTGGCGTATGTGGAAGTAGTTTAAAAACATCATGGGATTCACATCTGGAAAAAAAGAAAAGAAAATTGGTAAGAATTCCTGATAATTTTACTCTAACAAAACTTCACCAAGAAAGTTAATGGGGAATAAATTTCTGATATATTAGTCCCTTTTATTTTCCTCTTTGCATTTCAATGAGGAAGTAGTTTGGTGTCGATGGAGCAATAAGCCTAACCTCGGAATGCATAGTCAGATCTCCAGAATTAAGGATTTCATCATCCAATATTTATGCCAGCAATAGCAAAAAAATCTTTTATACTTTTAAGGCAGTACCTTAGGGCTAGAAACAGAAGTTACACATAAACCGGTTTAAGTAATCAGAAACTAGTTTAAATCTATAGCCAAACACAAGTTTTGTGCACATAAACCAGTTTCAAAATGGCTGAAATTGTTTTAAGAGAAACCTGATTGAAAGTAGTATCACACCTAACTGATTTGGGTCAAACTGGTTTATGAAACTTCTGTCCTAGACTCCTTCCTGGTTCACGTTAAATCAGAGTCCCCCAGGATCCCAGCATGCTTTCCAGCCCTGGGCTGGCCTGTGATGTCTGCTCTAGCAGAGAAGGGTTGTGGAGCAGGGGGAGACAGGGACTGCGCATCCCCCAGGCAAACCCCGACTGGGGCCTGAGGTCAGGAAGGGGGTTAAATTTCCCTTCCCCCAAGTACAGAGCTACCCTGCCCTGCTAAAAACTTACTGCTGGCTGCAACTGTGACTACAAATTCCAGAGGCACCGGGAAGCAGGTAAAGGAAGTGGTGAGCTAACCTGCAGAGTCCTGCTGTTGTAATTCTGGACTGAAAATACCAGAGACCATAGGGGCACCAGGAAGACAAAGCAAACACACAGCCCATGCCGGCTCCATGACAGAGAGCTTTGCGCTACCATCTAGCCTGAGCTGCTACAGGCATGTGTCTGTATTTCCGGAATCAAAAGTAAATGTCTGTCCATTTGTTTCTCAGTTTAATCTCTGCAGTTTAAACTAATCTGCAAAGGCTGAATCGATTCAGCCTTGGGCTGATTCAGTCTGTGCTTAGCTTAGGTGACAGATGGAAGAGCCTTCTTGCCTCAGTGGAAGCTCCAAGAGTCATCAGGTTCCTCTGAATGCTAGGACATACAGCAGATATGCTGCCCTTGGAGGATACAGTTCCTCTTTCACCTTGAGTAACTGCTGACTAAAGGAGAAATTGAGAGAAAATGGAGGATACAGAAACAGCCCTGCCACTTCCCCATTTGCTTTCCAGGGGCCCGAGTGACACCAGTTTTCTGAAGCTCTTCCATTCCTTGAACACAAGGATTAACACTGCATCCAGCCATTATGTTTTGACAACCAAGTACTGTACCTACAGTACCCCCTGCTCCTTACTCTAGCATAATTCTTCTCAGATCTGAAATCTTAAAATACTTTCTTAGAGATCCATGTAGAATCCATTTAGAGTTCTCTTTTTCTGAGGGGGGTAATTACCTTTTCTTTCTTTGCCTTTTATCCATCAAAGGCATTTGAAACATACATGTGGCTAAATATGAAATTTGAATGTTCCTCTGACATGGTTGTGTGATAGAAATTTCAGTTGCTTTTCTGAATGCCCTGATTTCATTTGTTGCAAACATATTTTGTGACTAGCTAATGGAGATACTTGTTTAGGATGTAGACATTTCTTCATGATGACATTTAAGGGTTTTATCAATACTGTTTCTTTTTAATGAAACTTTACATTTTCTCTCTTTAGTAAACCTAAACTCTGTAGTTAAATGTATTATATGAGTAAACCAGGTTTGGTTGTGTTGTAATAGTATCTGCTATTCAAAATGGCATATTTAGATCAGGCTAGATAAAAGTAGAGGAAGACAATACTGGTGCCTCACAAAGCATTCTGTATAATACTAATTTAAGTAAGTGAACCAAATTCTGATCTCAGTTACAGTAGTGCATATCTTGATCCATTTAATGGGTATGCTGCGGGGTGGGGGAGAGAGAGAGAGTTTGGCACATGTTACAATTATGGTGTGATTAATGTATTAATCAAACCACAAATAGTAAGTAAATGTTCAGCTGATTTATGACACCATAAAGTCAAACATCTTTGTGGCTTGTGGGTACGGTGCCATAAATTGAACAGCTGTTGCTGATGATCAGATGATTCTCAGCTTTGGCATGGGAATGACAGTTGCCATCAGGACTGGGGCAGCCCTGGTCCCAATGCTGAAAATCAACTGCCTGGAGAGCAGGTTGCAAGGTTCCCTGAAGGGAGACCAGAGGGGCTCCAGCCACTGGGAACACGGCAACCTCCTGAGCCCAGGAGACTTTCCTGCCTGCTCTGCAGCACCCTTTAAAATGCCAGGTTGCATTTCTAAATGCTGGGTTGTGGGGACCTAAACAGAACTCATACTTTTCAGATGTCTTGAGACACAGGGAACCCAAATTGGAGGAGAGGCTCCCAAGTTACAGGGTCCTGTTGCTTCTGAACTTCTAAAAGCCATGCATGCAGCTGGACTGTTCTGGGGCTAACCTCAAAATCCACTGATTGTCAGACCTGCTCTTGGCAGCCCTTTCTTTCAAACTGTTGGGGACAGATTGAAGAATCAGTTGATCGCTGGCCTCAACCCTGACAGCCCTGGGACTGGAACCTGCTCTGGGAATTGGGGGAAGCACTGGGTCTGAGACCACGCTGACCCCACCATGATCAGCCTGGTATAGCAGAAGGCATGTTTGAGATGGGTCATAAAATTCCTCCAATCTGAAACACACTGTTGTTTTAACATCAGCCAGGGGCCTGTGTGTGTATGGTGATATATAAGATGATCTCTGCTTGTACTTTATGGTCATGCATTAAAATGCAGGAATTTTAGTGATGGAATGTTGATGATTCTGCCTCAGCAAGACTGTACGCTAGTTTTTAGGTAAGAAAGCCTCAGTTCACTGACAGAAGCAATGTTATCGGATAAGTCTGGGGTAAGAAGGATGCACTTTATTTAAAGCATGCTAAAGCCAATAAGAAACTTTCCTTTGACTTGCAGGTTTTGGCTCAAGCCCCAGGTAATTATTCCTGTTGGAATCTACCCACTGATGCTAACACCCTCTGCTTTTAAAAAATACTGAATCTTTAATGAGCAAGAATTGCCAAGGGCTCAGTTTTGTCTCATCTGAAAAATGGCACCTGCAAGAATGCATTGTTCCTTTATGTCCCACTGAGGGCCTAATTCAGTGCCAAATCAAAGGGAAGCATGTCACCTCCTGAGCCGCTAACACCACTTTTATTTCCTAAGTATGGTCAAGCTTCCAAACAGTTTCTTTTCCAGCTGCAGTTCACATCAAAGAATTTGTGTGCAGGAACCAGTTGTTTTTATTGATGTTTATGGAAGAAAAGAATACATATATATATACATAAATTAATTCAAAGGAAAATAATCTATTTTTGTCTTAACATTCAAATTTTAAAACAAATTTAAAACAAATTTTAAAATAAATTTAAAACAAATCACAGCTGCTTTGCCTCTGAACCCTATCATAGGTAACCCAATATTATTCCCATGTCAAAGGCTTTATACTTAAGTGTAAGGGCTAATACTCAGAAATTATTATATATAAACAAAAGAAGAAATATTTAAATGATATTATAATGTAGGAAAGCATCCAATCAAAAATAGAGCCTCTTTGGTAAAGTGTTTCCTGAGGTTGCTACTGTAACCTGCATTCTCATATTTTCTGTTTTGCAGTTTTACTAAAGAATGCAAAAAGAGAGGAAGACAAGTCATTCAGAGACTGCGCAGATGTGTACCAGGCTGGCTTTAACAAAAGTGGGGTCTACACTATTTATATTAATAATATATCAGAGCCTAAAAAGGTAAAACCAATATTTGTGCTTGTTTTGTTTGTTGAAGTAGACATTGCTAAATCCCAGTATACACGTTCAAGAGATGATTTGCCTCCTTCCCTTCTGTAAGTGCCTGAACTCCACAGGTGAGTCAGACACCCGCACAATAGCTGTACTTATACATTTAAGCTGCTTGATTTCAAATAATTAGAGGTATTAATGAAAGCTATCAAATAAAGATTCAATATCCATCTGAATCTGTGCAAAAGCTCTTATTGATTTTAGTGGCCATTATATATGAGGTTGTCTTTTTAAATGCGATACAGGTCTCCATAAATACATGCAGCATTTTGACTCAGTAGAGCTGGTACATATTCCTTCTTTTTATTTTAAAAGGACTCTTGATCTCTAAATGGCTATTATAAATATTTTAACCCAGTTCACAATTTTAAAATATATAAACCTAAATAAATATTGTTAAACCAAAATATGTAATAATTAATAGCTTGTCTTTTCATCCATGCACCTCAATGAAGACAAATGCTCAGCGGATACTTTTAATCTCAGTCTATAGAAAAACAACTATTCTTATAATCTATGCATTCATAAAATACAGTTATTCAAATTTCTTCTTTTTTTTTTCTTTGGCCTTAAACCTGAAAACATGCTAAAATTGTTTAATAGCTGAATGCCTTGACCCTGCCTGGGACAGGAGCCAGTTCAGGACATTTTCTGGCTAGAACTATGCAAAGCTAACATTTATAATCAGCTTGGTGCTCCTGCTAATGCGGCAGGTGTTTGCATCCACCACCCGGGCAAGTGCCAGACCACACAGTGGCAGCTAGTGAATAATTTAGTGCTGTAAATCCTTCTGTCACTGCACAATACCTTATTTATAATTTGCTGTATCATTCAAACAAAGATCATCAAACATTTTTTTCAAGGCATTTATAATTTTATAGTTATTTTATGGAAATGTTACTTTATTTGTCTTTTGGTAAATTTAAATATTAGCACTCTTGACATGAGATAAAGTTTAATGCATTAAAAATGAAAACTAGATCAGTTAGAGCTTGAGGTGAATTTCAAATAAGGCACATCCATCACGTAGAAATGCTCCTTGTAAATCAAAATATGAGGAAATTAAGGCCACTAAAATATGTTTTGATTCATGGTATCCTCACAGAAGGAGACATTGAGCTAATATCTTTGTCTAGTGAATTGTGGGGGTTTTGCGGTTACTCTTAAATCAGGTTCATATGTTTGCAATGTCCAGCATTTTTCTTTGCGTAGAGAGTAACCTCTCTTGTGTGTACCTGGAGTAGATTTGAATAGTGCAGCAACTACATGTCTAAGAGTGGAAAAGTATGGAACTGATTTGCCTGGGGATGAAATATTCTTCTTTGGTTGATTGATATAGACATTTTTATTTAAAGGAACTGGTCAGTGACCTTTAGTTGGCAGAGCAACATCAGGCTTTAAATTACTGGCCAATACTGTGTGGGCTGACATTTTCTGTGCTGGTAAATGTGAATGTCAAGTGCTGAGCAGATGGATAGAAACTGTTCAACTCTGTATAAACTGACAGCCTGTCGCATGGGGACATGTAATTTTATTAAAGAGCACAGTCAGATGAAATCTGGAAGAGTCCTAATGACAGTGAGAGAATGAAAACCATGAGAAATTTGCTTGAATTAATAGTAAATAACTCAGTTCAGCTATAAAATGAAAGTGCACACAACTTAGAAATATTATTGAGCACAATTTTTTCCATATCCTAAGAAATGTGAGTGGATGCACAATAAATTATGTATTATGATTTATATTTGTATAATTTATATGCACTAGTTAAAATTAAATAAAATTTTAAAACTCCATTACAATAAAATACCCATTAAAACAATTATGTACATTATTTGGTGGGTATACTTAAAAAGAGAAAATACTATTACAAAATTGTTCAGTAAAAAACTGTATTGACTTCATTTAGAGTTGTACTAGTGGTATGATAATAGGATGTGGTCAACACCAGTCACTCATTTTCCAGGAATGATCCCAGATGGCTCCATCCCTATGTGTCACCATTTTTTCTTTATACATGTTTCTACCCATTAGGTATCTAAGCAGAACTATGCTCAATCTTTTTCCACTCTGAAAAATTGTTAATGCAATAGGTGGGTGGGTCCTTTTATCCTCCTTGTTGTCTTCTGACCATGTCTTAATGCTTGGTTGGCTGTGTGCTGTAGTGGTAGATACATAAATGGATTTTCAGAGACTTGAGCAGGGTGGAATAGGATCACACACTGGTGCCTTAATAGCACTTAAGCACCTAATAGGTGGAATAGGATCTTGCCTTTATGTTCTTAAATGGCAAGTTATTTACAGCAAAGTTTGTGTCTTACTATATACTAAGGCAGCATTGCCTGGTGTATTGTGGGTATTACAGAATAAAAATTAAAAATAATAGCAATATTTTTATTGAAAGAGAAAGAAAAAGAGACTGTCTTATCTTGTCTATATTTTGGCTTTATTGCATCCAAGTTTACTGCAAATATTCCTGGAAGTTCCTTTCTCCCTGTGTGATACTGTGCTATGAGTACTAGGTAATAATTTATAAATTCCTAAGAATTTAAGATTATTGAAGAATATTGACCTTTTCAAAGGTAATATAATTCTGAAGCTAATATAATTTATTGTTTTAGGTATTTTGTAATATGGAGGTCTCAGGAGGAGGATGGACAGTTATACAACACAGAGAAGATGGGAGTCTGGATTTCCAAAAAGGATGGAAAGAATACAAAATGGTAAGGGAGAACAGTTTCATCAGACATAGAAATATAATCACTGGAGCCACTAGACTATATGCAGAACTTGCTATTGTCCTCCATAAACAGTTTTACTTATAGACTGATTTTATTGTGGTGGCCAACCTGTGGCACAGGTGCCATGAAAAGCATGGATGGCCTGTGTGTGTGGCATGTGCCAGATCAGGGAGGGGACAGGCAGCACACTAACAGATAGGGCAGGAAACAGAAAGAAAGCAGCAAATCAGGCAGGGAGCACAGGGAAGAAAGAGCAGCAGCTTAGGCAGGGAGCATAAGGCTGGGAGCAGAAAGCAGAGCAATAAATCAGGTACAGGAAGGGGATTGAAGTACAACTCAGGACAGCATTAACTCAGGCTTAATTTATGGCACTCCAGGCAAAAAATGTTGGCCCCCTACTGGATTATATGCTGTGCCCCAGGAAACTCTAGCAGCTGTCTGAATAAGATGTAATTTTTGTCATTTTTGTAATAATATAGTATGCACTTCATTATGTGCACTCAACACCAAGGAAGTTACTAGAGAGTATCATTAAATATTTTCTAAGCACCTAGAAGGTACAAGTGTGATAGGGAATAGCCAGAGTAAGCTTCTCAGTAGCAAATCATATTTAACCAACATAATTTCCTTTGATGATATATTGTGGGCTTTGCAGATGGAGAGATCAGTGAACATGAAATACCTCAACTTTAGCAAGGTTTTCAAAACTCTCCTAAGGCAGTCTCATAAGTCAGCTAAGGAAACACTAGTAAAAGCAAGATTAAACTACTGTAAGGTAGGTGTGTAACTGGTTGGATCAGCCTGCTCAAAGAGTAGTATTCAATGGCTTTGTGTCTAACTAGGGAGGAGGTATTAAGTGGAATTACCCAGGTTACAGTTTACTTTCTTCCTTAATGCTTTGGAGGATGTTACTGAGTGTGTACCTGGTAAATTTACATATGACACCAAGCTACATGCAGTAGCAGACACTGGATAACAGGATTCAAAATGACCTTGACAAATTAGAGGTCTTTTTTAATTAATGGACTGAAATTCAGTAGGTATAAATATAAAATACTGCACCTAGACAATCAATGGCCTGAATACAAATTGGGAGAGGAGAGCAACACAAATTGTTAGAGATCTAGGAAACATGACTTACAAGGAAAGGTCAGAAGAATTAGACTTATGTAGTCTGGAGATGGGAAAAACAAGAAAGAGACTGTATTAGTTTTCAAATACAAAAAGTAATTTTTCTTTTTTTTTTAAGAGGATGGTGATCATTCTCTATGTCCAGAGCTGACAGGGAAGGAGTCTTAAATTGTTAGATTGGATATTCAGAAGAACTTTCTAACTGTGAAGGTAGTTATTTTCTCAGACAGTTTACCCAGAGAATAGGTGGGAAGTCCATCATTAAACATTTTAAAATCTAAGTTAAACAATTCCATGGCATGGTTTAGACAGGGATATTCTTTCTGCCTTGAAGGGGAAGCCAGACTAGATTATTTCCTGAAGTCCCTTATACCCCTTATTTTCTATGCCATAGTTTTTCAACCTGTGGTACGTGTACCCCGGGGGTACGTGAGACACAGGCAGGGGGTATGTGGGTACGCCAACTCTCTCTCTCTCTCCCTTTTTTCCTCTCAAAACAGTGGCAAAAAATTTGGTGCAATTTAAAAAAATTAATTCCCCAGTAATAATTTGGTGTTCAGCCCACCTAACTTTGGCCAATATCACCTCTAGCCCAGGTGCATACTTGAGTTGTGCACCCCTGGTATAAAAAGTGGCAACCCTACCCACACCAGATCAGACATCTGTCATGTCACAGCCTTATATACACAGCCCTTCTTCCAACATATGACACACATTAGTCTGTAAATATAAAATCCCCTGTAAAATTGAATGTTGGGGTACTTATTAAAATTTTCAGAAGTTAGGGGTTACTTGCTAATTAAAAGGTTGAGAAAAACAGTTGTATGGTACTAGGATTTTGCACTGTCAGGACCATATACTTTTTCTTATAGAAAAGTTCATAGAAGTGCATTACGCACTAAGAAATGCTGCAGTTTATAGTCTTGAAATTTCACTGAGCATCAAAATAATAGCATTTATTAGTCCGTGGAGCGAACAATAGTTAAGTGATCTTCTTACCCCATGGCTGTTCTTCTAGAAACAGGTCTCGAGGGAAATCCTATGGAGTTGTTACATTTTTACCATTAGAACTGCAGTTCCACCAGTGGAAACCCTAAGTGTTCAAAACAGTTTCTACTGGACCAAAAATGGCAGGTCTGATAGAAACTTCTACCGCCTCTGATGAGTTAGAAGTTGGCTCTGGTAGAGTTTCTCCAAGAGAAATGAATGCTTGTTCACTTACCACTCTGATAAAAGCCTCCATGCCATCTTCCAGCATCCCAGCATGCATTGCTCTGCCCCCACCCCCTTCATAGAGACAGTTTGTGGTTCAGTCAGATTCCGCTGCTCCAGCTGAGCACAGAACAAACCCTGCCCCATGTCAGCTTCAGGGCTGGGAAAGCAGAGTCCCACTCCACTGCCCTGGGGTTGTGCAGCTGACATCCCCCCACCCCAGAGCAAGCCTGAGAAAATGATCTGCTAGCACTGGGCCAACCCGCTAGCCCTGGCCTGGCCCAGCAGACATGGGAGCCTGCAAAAGACACTGAGATGAGATTTGTGCAGTGGGGCTCCCTCACTAGGTGCCATCAGCAGTGCAGGCTGTCTGCAGAACATCCAGCTGGACCTTGTAACAACCATACAGTGCTCTACCAGTACAGTTTCCAATGGACAAAACTCAACTGCTAAACATCCACAGGTTTATTTGAGTGTTTGAATTTAATTCCTTTTACAAAGTATCCAGCCCCTGGTTTTGGTCTTATTTTAATTTCTTTTAGCCATCATTTATTTCTATGAGCAATTGCATCATTTGTTTTCTCTTGTTTCAACTCAAATCCAGATCACAATTTTTCCTGGGAAGAGATCTCCTGGGAAAAGAGATCTTAGTCCTAGAATCTGTTTTTTCACTGTTTGTCATGAGCAAACAGCCCAAATTTTGAGATGTTATGAGTTGTTCCATTTAAGAGAAAAAATGGTGCTATAATCTAGTAGTTCTTTAAGGATCATGCTGTTTATTTACAAAGAATATGCATGGCTGAACATGTATAGCTGAATCAAACAACTAGAGTTAGGTATGTTGTTCTAGTTCTAAATCTTTTTCCATGAAGCATTTAGCCTCAAAATTCTCTCTCATTTTTTTTCAGTGCCCCTTTCCATGCTTTTCTTTTACTACGCCCTTGCCTTTTCTGTCCTTGATTTCCATTTTTGCTGTTTTTTCTAAATCCCATACACACAGGTTCACCAGTGCCCTAGCTCCTAGCCCTGGAATCCCCCAGCCTACAAGGTATACCCCTGGTCCATCTTGCCTTGCTTTATTTTCAGTCGGAGCCACTGTTGTTTCAACTATTACTAATCAGAGAGACACTTAACTGCTTCCCTCTTCAGCTTGAAAGAGGGGTGATTTTATAGTAATGTTAATATTCTAGGTTTTAACATTTTCAAGTAAGATGCTGGCTGCATGAAAAGCAACTTAATACACAAATTATGTTGAAATTATTCATGTATGCTTTACTGCTCCCATTCTACTCTCACTACCAACCCTTGTAATAGAAAACAACCTCAACTGTTTATTTATAGAGCAAATGTTACATAAACCATATGGCTTAGCTAAGGAGACTGAAACCGTATGCTATATACAGTGTAAATACCTATCCTATCAAAACACTAGTTTTTAAAATTCCTAGCTATTCTGAATTGACTTTGCATCCTCCTTGTAGATTATATGGATAGTTTGGATAGGGATCGTGCCTCAGGGAGGGGTTGAACTAGATGACATCTCAAGGTCCTTTCCAGTTCTACTTCTCTATTGGTGTATAACTCTGTAAATACCCAAGCTTTGCAAAACACACATAGCTGTTTAAAATCCTTAATGGTTTTTTTTTAAATTAAAAGTAGTAAAATGTCACTGACCCATTCAACATATTCATTATGGTTTTTATATCAGATATTGCTTTGATATCAACTTCAGTGGAAAGCAACAGTGGGTGCATCTACACAAGATGCTGTGTCGCCATAGCAATGAGCTATGGCAATGTAGCATTGGTGGGCACTAACCGTTATGCCACTCCTACTACGCAGTAGCAATGAGCTACCATGCAGTAGGGTCAAAAACCAATAGATAATGTGAAGTCACCAATAGGACTGAGCAGTACCAACTGCATAGACTGTGCAGTGCCAACTGTGTAGACACGCACAGTAAAAACTTTAACAGTGATTTTCATAACAGTGACATACTTACTGGCTCTGCATCTCTGGCAGAGTCCTACTTGAAAGGCAAAAAAAGAATGCTACATAAGTTAGGAAAGCAAGTATTCCAAATCAGACATGCTACAGTCACTGTCACACAACCACTGGGTAATACAGCAGACTTTGGACATGTCCTTACTTCTCACTTACCAATGTATGTGCCTTGCCTTCTGAACAGGAAGCAGTATAGCCATGTTTGCATAGTGCTCCAAGTGGACTAACTGGCCTCCTTTCTGAGTACTGCTGCTGGTTCTGGAGGAATTAGCCTAGGTTCATACTGCCAAGGGTGAGGTTTGAGGAAGGGAAAATGGAGAGGAGGCACCGGGCGGCGGGGGTTGTTAGAGGGGGACAACATAGGCTGAGAGGGGAAGAAGAGTCTAATTTCTGCACTTTAAGCAAATAAGGCAGTTTTTTCTGTTTTTCAACTTATTAAATGAGCAAGATGCTGGTAATGAGCTGGGGATAAATGAGGAAAAAGAACATATTTTGTAACTTCACAGGTAACTCCCTTAGATGTATGCTAAAATAAATTCTTCCTGCTAGAGGCATTCCAAGCTAGTAAATTATAAGTTACTTTTGTCTTGGAAATTCATTTATGTTAAGCGAATGGGACATAAGACATGGAGTTGTTCCATTTCTTTTAAGTATTTACTAAATAACTAGGTTTTAAGGAAATGAGTTTCAGTTACTGGAATGTAGATTAAGATAGTCTGTGGTCATTGCCTTTTATGGACATCAGTCCTCTTTGATAAAGGATTATGTGTCACTTTATTAAGAATATTTTTAACTGAAGTGGTTGCTCTAATACTTGTCATTTTCAATAGTGTTAGAGAAAGATACAGCATGTTCTCTTTTCTTTTCTGGAGGGCAAAATCCAGCAGTGCCCACTGGAGCTTGGCAAAGTATACCGGCTGATGGATGAGAGCACGTGCATGCATATATATATTATATGTATGTATATATGATCCCCTGTATCATAATTGCTTTGCTGGTGGTCATCAAGGCTTGAACACAGACTCTTTGCAACTAAACACATTCTTCTGCAGATTAAGTTAAAGAACTGCTTCAAAGCCCAGTTGACTTCACTGATGTTTGGATCAGGACCAAAGTCCCCTTACTCATACATACAGTGGAATCATATCCTCTGGATGATATGCCAAGAGATATGTAGGTCATCCAAGGCCTGTCCAAATACATGAACATTTCTTTAATTTGTAAGCTATTTTTGCTACCAGATGGGCAAGTTACATATAATCTTTTCTTGGACTGCAGTTGTATTTTAACTGTGTCATATGATAGGGCTGTGCAAAACACCATCATTTTGTTTCAATGTCCATTTTGTCATTTCAAAGGGACAGTGTTTTGTTTCATTGTTTTGTTTCATTTCAAAGCACTGCACTGTTTCATTTCATTGAGTCGAAACTGTTTTGCTGTTTCAATGAGTTTCAACGTTTTGTCCATATGCTATAATGGGGAAAACTATAATGCCTAAAACTTTGTCCTTTCTTGACTCATTTGGATGATAATTGTAGGGATGGTATCCCTTTCTGAGAGCATGAAGCTTGCCAAGTTTTAAGGAGATAGGTGCAGAGGTTCCTGGGAAACTACCTCAAACTGTTCAAAGCAAAAGTCCTGACACTTGCCGGCAATGGCAGCCTCCTCTCATCTAGCACTCAGATCTGGGGGCCTGCTCCCTCTGGGAGGGCTACAGAGGTGTGCCAGACTCCTCCTGGGGGTTTGAGTCCCCAGATCTGCGTGCCAAATGAAAGGAGGCTGCCGCTGCAGTATGGGACCAGCACTAGGCACAGCACCAGAGAAGACTGCTGCCGCTGCCTGGGACTTCTCCATCTGGTGGGCAGATCCAGGGGCTCATACCCCTGGGAGGAGTCTGGAACAGCCCGGCAGCCCTCCTGGGGTGTAAGCCCCTGGATCTGTGCCTAACACCAGACCAGATTCCTGCTACTGCCTGTCCCATGTGGAAGAGGCAGCCTGAGGGTACAGATATGGGGGCTTGCACCCCCAGGAGGTCTGCCAGGCTGTGCTGGAGTCCTTCCAGGGGTGTGAGCCCCCAGATCTGCGTGCTGGACAAGAGGAAGCTCAGGCTGCCACCTGGGACCAGCACTGGCCTCAGCCCACGCCAGTGCCAAGGAAGGTTGCTGTTGCCACCGGCCCAAGGCAGCAGCTGTAGTCTCCTGTCATCCACTGCATAGATCCAGGGGCTTGCACCCCCGGGAGGAGTCCAGCACAGCCCCACAGCCATCCTGGGGCTGCAGGCCCCCAGATCTGTGCACCGGATAAGAGGAGGATACCACCTGGGACCAGTGCTGAAGCCAAGTAAGCCCAGCTTCAAAAATCGAAATGTTTCAAAACTTTCAAATTGTTTCAAGTGCCCTTGTTTCATTTTGAAGCTGTTTTGAAGCCTTTCATTTCATTTCAATTCCACTGTTCTGGGCGCTGCACTTCAGGATGGATGAGGACAGCATCAAGAGGGTCCAGAGGAGGACCACTGGTATGATCAGGGCAGGAGGGCAGGCCCTATGACGGGAGGCTATGGGACCTGCACCTGTTCAGCCTCCACAAGAGAAGGTTGAGAGGGGATCTGGTGGCCATGTATAAACTGGCCAAGGGGGACCAACAGGCAATGGGAGAGTCCCTGTTCCCTTGAGCACTACCAGGAGTACCAAAAAATAATGGCCACAAGTTCATGGAGAGTAGATTCATGTTAGACATCAGGAGGCACTACTTCACAGTCAGGGTGGCTAGGAGCTGGAACCAACTTCCAAGGGAAGTGGTGCTCACTCCTACTCTGGAGGTCTTCAAGAGGAGACTAGATAATCAGACCCCAGCATTTTTTTCTGCCCATGGCAGGGGGTTGGACTTGATGATCTGCTCAGGTCCCTTCTGACCCTACCCATATGAAACTATGAAACTGTTTTGAGCTCCAAACATGTCAAAACAGCTTTGAAACAAAACACCCAGAGAAATTTTGCATAGTCCTAGTATATGATCCTATTTATCACCTTTCTCCCTGTGTAAACTGTACTGTATTTCAGCAAGAAAAAAATTCTTAGCTTAATGATGAATTATTACTCCAAGCAAGAGTAGCTAACAGCTAGGTAGTTAGGCTTGGGTGTACATGATTCAGTTTAATTCAAATTTATTTTATTAGTTGTTCCACTTTGTATACATTTTCATTGAAACAGATACATGAATCTGGGTCTCTTATCCTAAATGGGTCTCCTAAGCACTTGGATACAGAGTGGATCTTTCTCTGAAAACGTAATTATTTGTGCCACATGGAGCAGATTATTTTTGCCAGATGGAGAAACAGAGAGCAGTATAGAGTGGCACTTAAGTCTGGTGGTTGGGGCACTCCCCAACTCAAAATCATCCCCCCAGCTAAAATTGATATGGAGCAGGAACTTGAACGGGGATTTTCCAGTTGTCAGGTGAGTACCTTTACTGCCAGCCTGTTGGCTGTGCCAGCTTCAGTCCCTTTCTTTTTCTTTTTTTATCAGAAAAACTCAAAGGCCTTGGTATTGTCCCATGTACACCAGGGATGTTTTTGAGAACTTGTGTGGGAAAGGAAAACTGCTTTCCAAACCATTCTATGTCTTACATATATATTATTTGCTGACCACAAAGAAAAAATCTGACCAAATCAGCAAGCTGAGTTTGCCTCTCTTTCAAAAACTAGTCTTTTGGGTTCCACACCCCCAATAAGCAGAAACCGCCCCATTCCACAGAAACCCAGTGGTATCTAGAGGAAGAGAACAGACTGAGAAGTTTTGTGGAGGAATCACAGGCCACATAGTGAGCTCTTTATCAATTCCAGTTAAGCAGGATTGGAGGCATTATTAAGTATAGGGCTGAAGCAGAGGGTCAAGGAATCACATATAGAGATGGCTTTGAGCAACGCAGTAGGAGAGCAGTTAATTAGCTATCACAGAAGTATCACAGAAGTAGCAGTTGTAGAAGGATTGCCCTGTTCTTATGACTCCTGTTTAACTTTCAATAGGAATTCTATTTACACAGGCTTTGTTCAGGAGCATGGGGTATCTGTGAATTAATACACCGGAGTAGAATGAAGTTTTTACGCTCTGTAAATTTGGTATCACATGACACAGCTTGAAATCCTGGTTTTCAAAGCAGTTGGATGTGAAAGTGATTTTTAAATCTCATGTTAGTGTTTTTATAAGGTAAATAAAAATTGTAACTCTGAGCTTTTCCAAAATGCGTTGCAAAAAAATTTCCATGAGATATTTCTTATGGGCAGATATATTTGAGGATATTCATATGGCATTATATTAACACACATTTATCAGAACACCTTTTTGTTCTGCAAAGAATATTAAAGCCACATCTACAGAGCACACCACAACTGTAAATAAGAATATTATGAGTAATCTAGTGTGCTGGAAATAGAGAAGGCTGCTGACCTTTGCTTGCTTTGCTTGAAATTATCTTTACGCACATTCAGAGCCCATTCTGTATCCTCAGCTAAGGCACAAGGAGCTGATTATTCTTTATGGCTTCTGGGAAGACATTACTGCAGTAAAACACTGAATTATTATCTGTTTTCTTCAGTGAATTGCCTGACAGGAGATGAACCCATTGGCTATTCTGACTGTGTCTGGTTTCAATTTTGTTTTGTCTATAAAAAGTCAAAGCTTCCTATGAACATTATCAGACAAAGTAAATAAAGTAAGAGAGATAATTGTTTAGTGAACTTAGAGTAATAGGATTCAAGTAGAATACCCCTACAGATTTTGCCAAAGCTAATAAAACTCTTTTGCACCACACTTATTATTTTTGAATAAATGTCAACTCTGTGAATTCCTAAGGTTACTTTAAGGCTTGCATTGAATTCAGTTTCTCGGTACTCATGACTGCTTCTGTTACTTTGACTCTGCTAATCACAACACAATTAGAGACGAAGGAAACTAGATGTTGGGTGGCATTTGCTAACTAGTATATATTCTTCTTCTTATTATTATTATTATTATTGGTGATAATATTGCCTCATTCCCAATGAAAGATATTTTAATGAATTAATGAATTATTATTACTTTTTTATTAGAGTTTGGGAACTATTGTGGAATCTATATTATTTGCTGTGATACAGAACAGTAGTCACAAAGTTTTAGTAATATTTTATCAGATATATGTAATGGTATGGTACAAGTACAGAAAGAATTACAGGGACAAACATACAATCATAGTATTAGCATACACATATGTAGGAGCTGCCAGAAATTGACCCCTCTGCCGTGATGGAGTGAATACTTCAATAACTGACTAACTTCACTAACTATTGATTTATGAGTCATTTTCCCTCACTAAGCTAGAACTAACCTTTCCCAACATACAATCAGATTTTGGTGCCAAAAATACCAGTATTCATTTGCCGATGGTGAAGTAATAAGGAAGAGTTTGGAGCAGGTTAAAAAACATCTATGTTAACATAGATCTGTAACTAAAAGATCTCTATTTAGTAATATGGTAGTTTGTATCATGTGATATTTCATTCCAGTTATTTGAATGATATCTCAGCACTTCAATAGATAAGACCTATTGAAGTACAATTGCTTCTATGCATTTCAGGGCACTGTTTTCAGATTGCCAGTTCACATGGTTTTTGGTGAGTTTCTTGCATTACTGTTACAAACTCTTAACCTTTTCTTAATACAAAATATATTAATTTTCAGAGTTGAGAGGAGCTTGAAAACATGAGCTAGTGGCTCTCTGAAGGCTCAAAAGTCATAAGGCAAATAAAAATAACCTGACATTTATTTTATTTTTTAGAGCACTGTAATTTTTAGCCAACCTCAGGATTCTCCTTCTAACAGCTCGTGGTTTTAAATGTTTAGGGTTTGCAATACTGCATTTTTGGTTTGGACACCCAACTCACAGGTTCTCAAGAGTGAGAGATGTCTAAACCCATATATTAAACAATATTTTATTTATTTATATATTTACTTTTTTATTAGACTTATATGATGCCCTCCCCAGAAAAGGCTCAGGGAGCTTCTGATACAAATCATGATCAATTATAAAATTAAATAAGATTAGATTAAAATAGAATAGAATGTAATAAAAACAAATTCCTAAAATTGTGCCCCAAATCTCAACCCTGCCTGTTAAAAGCTTGCCCAAATAAAAAGGTCTTACATTGCTCCTAGAAGATGTCCAGGCTCAGGCTCTGACAGCCCACAGGTGGGAGGGAGTTCCATAAGTGAGGAGTAATTTCAAGAACAACCTCCCATGTGTTTTTTCCAAATGAACTTTGTGCACAGATGGAACTTGTAGAACATTGTTTTCAGCTGGCCCTAGAGTCACAATGGAACATAAGAGAGGAGGTGGTCTTTGTGTGTAGGGCCAAGGCTGTTTAGCGCTTTATAGATGAAAACCAGCACCCTGAAGGTTTCTGAAAGTTAGTACAAGTTCTGGAGTCCTGGAGCAATGTGATCCTGGTTACTCACTCTGACCAGGAGACAGGCTGCACCATCTACCTCCTGAAAGTCCCAGAGAGTTCAGAAAGTCCTCAAACATAGCCATGTATATAGTGTATTGCATTAGTCTTGTCATTGTAGCTATGAGATCATAGAATAGTTCATGGTTGCCAGATCCAAATCTGAAAGTGTCATAGTCTTCTCACCAGATGGCATTGCTGAACAGTGCTTCCTAGACACTGTTGCATGTTGAGTATCCAAGTGCAGTAAACTATCCTGGAGCACCCCAAAGGTGCAACCATGAGTGATAAGAGGAGGCTGAACCCTATCAGTTATAAGTGTCCCTATCTCTCACCACAAGTCATGAGATCTGTTACCCCACCATCACCTCTGTCTTGTCTGGATTCAGTTCAGCTAGCTCATCCACACCCAACCTATCTGCAGCAAAGCATTAGGCTGAGAATCAAGACTGCAGGGCCCAGGTCAGGTGTGAAAAAGAAGAAGTGCTGGGTGTCATGAGGATACTGATGGCACTTCACAACAAATCTCTGTGTGATCTTGCCTAATGACCTCAGACACATGTTGAAGAAGAAGGTCAATGTGGGAAAACTGAGGAGTCCACAGGACACAACCCAAGGGAATGGCAAGCTCTCAGCCATCTGCACCCTCTAGAACATCCCTGCTGGAAAAGAGTACATCAATTAAGAGCAGTTCTGTGAACATCCATCATGTCATGTAAATATGCTTTAAACACCTTGGCTAAGTACAGATAGTCACAAAGCCCAAGGCTGAATCAATTCAGTCTTCACCGATTAAGCTGTTAGTCTAAACTGTGTCAATTGAACCAGTTAAGAACGTGAACAGACATTTATTTTGATTCCATAAATGCAGCCACATGCCTGCAGTGGCTCAGGCTAGAAGCCGGGGGGGGGGAGGTGGGGGACACTAGACAATGCCTCCCTGCTTGGCTGGAACAGACAGCTTGTGCCAAGCCCTGACTCCCCACCCTGCAAGTGGGGGCTTGAGGGGGAAGTGCATCTTCTTTTGCCCTTCTGTTACATGACTATGAAACATATGGTCCATATTCGGCAAATATACTGATGGGAACCTTTTTTGTGTACATGGCCCATAAAAATGGGCTGTTGCTCCCCCAGAAAGGAGTGAGCACTAGCCCGGAGGTACTGCAAAAGTAGGCTGGCACATGGAGAGGCCAAAGCAAGCTCTAACATTCTCTTCTGGTACAAAAAATGCTTGTATAAAAAGAATAATCTATGTAGCCTATCTGAATAAAATATATTGTAGTGCCCCTTGTGTTCAGTCCCCCTCAGCACTGATTCTTTTTCAAGATAAACAATTGCATTTCAGCTGCCTCTTCACTCCCACAGCTGACCTGCACCTTTTTTTCCCCATTTCTAATTAGATTTGTTTTTTAACTATTCTTAAATGTCTGGCAACATCACTGAACAGGGCCCAAAACAGCTTACCAGAATCCTTCTATCACCACCCCTGTCCCTCAATTTGTCACATATAAATAGTGTGGCCCCACCCTCCATGGGATGGAGCTGGACCAGGTTACCCTGTGCCTCATCTGCATATACATTTTTGGAGGATCCCAGGACTTGTGACAAGAACATGCTAATTAGCACATGAATCCTTTGTGGAGTACACACACATCCTGAACAGGGCTGAGCTATGGGGTCACCATGGCTTGAAATGCTGTTGTTTGTTTTGGAGCCCAATCTAATGAACCATATGGTAAATCATGAACCTTTTGGCTTTAAATTAATGCCATGCGCAGTTTGTATTATATACAGAAATACTGCTTAAAAGTATAGTTTCATAGTTTCATAATTGGTAGGGTAAGAAAAGACCTAAGCAGATCATCAAGTCTGACCCCGTGCCATGGGTAGGAAAGGATGCTGGGGTCAAACGACCCTGGCTAGGTGACTGTCTAGCCTCCTTTTCAAGATCCCCAGGGTGGGAGAGAGCACCACTTCCCTTGGAAGTTGGTTCCAGCTCCTAGCTGCCCTGACTGTAAAGTAGTGCCTCCTGGCAGTGCTCGGGGGAACAGCGTTCTCCCATTGCCTGCTGGTCCCCCTTGGCAAGTTTATAGACAGCTACCAGGTCCCCTCTCAGCCTTCTCTTGTGAAGGCTGAAGAGGTTCAGGTCCCGTAGCCTTTCCTCATAGGGCCTGCCCTGCTGCCCCCTGATCATGCGAGTGGCTCGCCTCTGGACCCTCTTGATGCTGTCCACATCCCTCTTCAAGTGTGGTGCCCAGAACTGGACGCAGTACTCCAGCTGCGACCTGACCAGTGCCGCATAGAGGGGGAGGATCACCTCCTTGCACCTGCTCGAGATGCATCTGTGGATGCATGACAAGGTGCGGTAGCCTGCCTGATTGTGTCCTCACATTGGTGGCCCATGTACATCTTGGAATCAATAGTGACTCCAAGATCCTTTTCTGCCCCTGTGCTGATGAGAAAGGAGTTCCCCAGCCTGTAGGTATGCTGCTGGTGCATCACCTTTCACTTGTCAGTGTTTAAACCCATCCTGTTCTCATCCGCCCACCCCTGTAACCTGTCTAGGTCTGAATGCAGCCTATTCCTCCCTTCTGGTGTGCCCACTTCTACCCACATCTTAGTATCATCTGCGAATTTGAACAGGGTGCTTTTTATACCGTTGTCCAAATTGCTGATGAAGATGTTGAACAGTGGAGGCCCAAGGACCAAGACCTGGGGAACCCCACTGCCCACATCCCTCCAGATCGAAAATAACCCTTCCACCACCACTCTCTGGGTGTGGGCTATAGGTGTCAACGCCACAATCTCCTAGTTTTTTAATGAGAATGGGATGAGATACAGTGTCGAAGGCCTTCCTAAAATCCGGAAAGACTACATCCACTGTGATACCTGCATCCAAGGATTTTGTGACCTGGTTGTAGAAGGCCACCAGGTTGGTCTGACAGGACCTGCCTCTAATGAACCCGTGTTGGTTGCCCCTAAGCATGATCTCCCCTGCTGGCCCCTCACAGATGTGCTCCTGGATAATTTTTGCAAAGAGCTTTCCCTGGACCAAGGTAAGATTAACAGGCCAATAGTTTCCTGGGTCCTCTTTCCTTCCTTTTTTGAAAATGGCGACTACATTGGCCCTTTTCCAGTCCTCTGGAAACTAGATGGTGAATTCCAGTAGGTGATGATCGCTATCACCCATGACCATGTCCCTTGACTTAACTGCCTTCAAGAGCTGACCTGAGAATTCCTGGTCCAGCTCTTCCCCTTGGTAGGGTGTCCTGTAGTAGACCCCCACTAAGTCCCTTTCCCCTGACCCCTTTGTATTCTGACCCAGAGTACTTTAGTTTGCCCCTCCTCTGACCCAGTGCTGTTTGTTGAGGATGTGCATTGATCTTTGACATAGAGTGCCACACCCCTGCGTTTCCTCCCCATTCTATCTCGCTTATACCGCCTATAGCTCTTGATGTTTACCACCCAGTTTGCGTTGGATCCCACCAAGTTTCAGTGAGCCCCGGTATGTCTGGGTTTGTGTTAGCTAGCAGGAAGGCAAGTTCCTCCTGTTTGTTTCCCATACTACGAGCATTAGTGTAGTGTGTTTATAGAGTACTTGTCCTAAAACTTGCAGCAGGTTCAAAATAAGTAAACTGCATCAGTTCTGGATAAAATAAATGTATGGGTATTTGTAGGCATTTTCCTTTATGCAAGTTACTACAGGGATGTTTATTTCTAGGTCAGTGTTTTTAAAATGCCTCCCCTCTTCCATGTGCTTAGGGAAAGCTGAGTCTGACAGTAAGAAAGGGGCTGCAGGGGAAAGAAGTTGTGAGAAGGGAGGATGGGGAGAGGGCAAGGGTGCTACCTGATCCTCCCAGATTTATTTTCCCTACTGTAGCAGTGGGAGGGGAACAAACTGAAAGCAAACATCCAATGAGTAGATTCTATACCTGGAAAACTGTAAAAAAATTGTAAGTTCTAATTATTGATGGGTCAACTTATATTCAGGGTTATCTTATATTTGAGTTAATGCATATATTTAACGTTTTGTGTTTATACAGAGCATGGGATATTGAAAGAGGCGTGTTCTACATACTGAAAGGCTATAACCTAAATAAAATAAAATATAAATAATTCAAGGCACACAGCAGTAGTTCAAAAATAAGTATGCTTTATTATTACAAATGATGAGAAAAATGAGAAGTGGGATTTCCTAAAGTATCTCTTTTTGAACAGTTTGTTTTTGACAAACAAGAGAAAGGTTAACAAAAGCAAAGAAGTGCATATGTTTTTGAAAGTACTTAAACCCATACTTGAAGGCATAATTTACCTCTAACAACAAGGTTTAGGAAACAAACATTGCCTCTGGGATGGTTTCTCCATGACTTCATGCCAGAGTTTGTTATACCTATCTCCAAAGCAGCTGGTGCTGACCACCGGTGAGACAGGATATTGAAGAAGACGAATGACTAGTCTGATTTAGTATAGCAATTCCCCAGTTCCTAGAACAGGAAGGCCATCCCACATATGAGGGCTAGACGGTGAAGAGCCAAGAGTGTGAGGAAGGCAGAAATAAAAAGACAAACAGAGGAGTAACAGCATACAGAGGAATGGGACAGATGTAGATGGTGACATGATTATGCAGATGAAGAGCAGAAGGTTGTATTTGTAGTAAAATATGAATGCTTGAAAAACAAAGGAGTAATTAAGGAAGATTACTGTAGCAACAGTGAGAGGAGTGAGGTCAACAACTCAGATAATGGCAGGCTACAGTGATCTAAGTGAGAAATGACGAGAATTAGACAGTAGTTGTAATGGTGAGGAAAGAACAAACTTTGGCATTACAAAAGAAGAGAGGGAGGGAAAGTGTATGTGTGTGTGTGCATAGAAGAGGAGAACAAGATAATACTTTCTTTAAGATCACCATGTCAGTCCACTCACCATACACTACTGCACTTCATTTGTTAAAGACTAAATACATTATCCTAAGAATTTATTTAATGTCTGTTGAGTCAAAAAGCAGGACTCACAGTGATACGCCTGAATTAATTTATTCAGAATGATGGAACATGCCACAACCTTTCACTTAGTGCATAGCAGGCATGGACAAAATATAACCCATGGGGCATATCCAGCCCTCCAACTGATTGGATCCAGCCTGTGGGAGGTCTCAGCCAATTGTTTTGATCCAGTACGCAGACACCCCCATGGAGTTCTGCGTGGGACACTCCATACCATGCTCCTGCCTGCATCCACTGGCCCTGATCCAAACCAGCATGCAGTCTGCTGGCAGGGCTGCTCGCAGTTTGGCTGCAGCCACCTGGGTGCTGCTCAGCTTCCCCAACATGCAGCAGTGGCTCCTCCTCCTACTCCTGCTTTTTCCCTTGCTGCACTGCTCCAGGTTGGAGGAAACTTCAGCTGGATATCTCCTAACCCAGTATACAGGGCTCTGGCTCCATCACCCAGCTGTCTTCCACCCGCTCCCTATGTATCTTTCAAGCTCATATAATTGCCCACCCCTGGGCTATAGTGTCAGTTCCCTGAGACTTTCTGATTAAACAGTAAATAGGCTTGGTAGCTCTGTTGAAGATGAAGATAATTTTAAAAGAAAATGAATGCAGTTTAATGAGTCCTGTACAGGACATGCCTACACGTACATTAATGCATCATAATTATGCATTATGTAATAACAGGTATTAACTTAATGTGCTGTAATTGGTGCCACTACACAGTAGCACCAGTGCATGTATTCTATGGTAATGTGCAGTAGACTAGTGATTAGATTCCTACCCTTGTTCACAGCTCAAGATGTCTGAATGAGCATGAGACAATTGTGTGCTTATCTTATTTGAATGATTTGTTCATTGCAAGCTGAAATAATAACTATAGTACTATATATCAATTTTTGGTTTTTGGTGAACATAATGAAACTAAGACTTCTTAGATATATGTAATGACACAGTGCCCCATACCTCAGATAACACTGGAAGTCTGCGAGTGGTGTCAAATATGAAATGCTAATAAAGCATGAAACAAAAATTTAATGCCAAATTCGTAAAGTACCTATTTATAAAATTAGCTATGCTTTTTTCTTTTACTGCCATTTTTCTGTTTGAGTAATTCTATTGGTTAGTTAAATAGGAATAAAATAATCTGTGTTTGTAGAAGATGAGGATGATGCAGATTAATCACAGCGTCTAATTTATTTACTTAGAAAATATAGTTTTACCTCCACATCTTATTGTTTGGATTTCTTGTCCATAAGTTGTATCACACAAAGCAGTATGAAAGAAGTACAACACTCAGCAATACAAAAGAAGCGCTAATAAGTATAATCACCCATATATGCATTGTATCGCCAAGTAGCAGTGTAAGAAGCGATGAGTTTTTCTAGTGTGCTGTGGCTTTAAAGAATCCAGGATAGATCTCAAAATCCAGGATCCCTCACATTCTGGTCTGCAGTTATTTTTAATTTAAGCTAGGGGCAAAGTCAGGAAGTGGAAACTGGAGGAAGGAGGAACCCACAGATTTTGTCTGCTAGTGTAGCTGGACTGACTGGAGGAGCAGCAGATGGGCAGAAGCCTGGAGGCTTCAATTTAACGCTCTGCAGGCCACATACCAGTTTGACAGTTCTGATTTAAACTAAAACACTCCAGTTTGAGCACCTCTAGTGGTTTGAGTTTTGGCAAATACGTTACAAGAGAAAAGATGATCTATCAAAGTGGCCAGATCTAAAATGAGTCAGGGCTTTACAGATTAAAAGAAATTACATGAATTCCAACCTGGAGCTAGATGAAGGCAAGTGCAAAATCAGAGTTAATGTATTTCAATATGCCCTTAATAAATAAGCTACAGAATTGTGATATAGCTTCCTTGTCTGAGTAGTCCCAAAATGTAGTCTAATGTGGAACTGTTATAAAAGGCTAATAAGTATTATACTGCACCCATCAAGCAGTAGATGAGGGCAATAACATAATACTTTATTATTTTGTAGTGATTTTCTAATATTACTCATATTAATTTAGCCATAAAACATCTATACAAGGTAAGTATTTAAAGACCCAATTTACAGACAGTGAAAAATTTAAGTGACTTATTATTCAAATATATAAGAAAAAATGTAATAATGAATTATTATGGTATAACTATTGTTTACTTTTATACCATATTAAGAAAATAATTAGTTATTTTAACAACTTTTTCCTAGGGTTTTGGTAGCCCATCAGGTGAACATTGGCTGGGGAATGAGTTTATCTTTGCAGTAACGAGTCAGAGACAATATTCTCTAAGAATTGAGTTAATGGACTGGGAAGGAAATCGGGCATATTCACAATATGACAGATTTCATATAGGAAATGAAAAACAGAATTACAGGTACGTACTTATTTGTGGTTTTTTTACAATAATGTTGTATTAATTTTTACCTAATGGGCATTTATAGACATGCTCTGGGAGAGGAGGGAAGTACTTTAATTAGAGCAATTCCAAGAGCCACTGTAATTAAAACATCAGGAGTGTCACGTGTATCAATGTTGCCGCACTGAATAATGGCGGTGGGAGAGCTTCAGTTTTAGCACCTCTAACACCATTATTCAGTACGGGGATGCTGATACACTGACACTGGTAATTACCACACTCCAGCAGGGTTGATTAATCAAGTCTGCTCTGCTGCACTGTAATTACAGCACATTGGAGCAGCCTTTCTGTACTTGTATAGGCACCCAATGTAAATAAAGGAGACTTAATATAACCAAGGAATCTAATTTTCTACCAGTGGAATCTGAGAGAAAAAACTAATATACATGACAATAGCAGTATGGTCAAAAGAGTATTATGCAACTGAAATTTATTTAGATTTGATGGATAATGGGTGGGGATGGCTCTGAGCCACCTGCACTCCTTGGAGATATTAAGGTTCCCAGTCAAGTATTAAACCATTTCCCCTACCTAAGAAGTCAGCAAAAGTAAGATTAGGCTTGCTGGATGTCCTGCAGAGGGAACAGTTTTGATAATTTCATATGTAAAGGAGTTCCTCACCCCTCCTCTCCCCACACCACCTGCCGTGAATGGGCTTTGAGGATGGGTGGACCCAGGGGGAGGAGGGGTGCAGTGGTTCAGTTGCACCCCCTTTGATATCTGCTCCACCCAAACCTTTAAAACCAAACCTTTAACACCAGGTGCTCTGGGACTGGTGATAACATTTCTATTCAGGCAGTGCTGAGAATCAGTTGACTTCACGGCTCATTATCAACTCCTTTATTCCTGTCAATCTCTCTTCAACAAAGGTTTCTCCTTTTTAATAGTTTTGATGTTCCAGTATTCAAACTATTCTTTCTTTTGTGATTTTGCTGTCTATCAGCCATTCTTGGTAATGTTTCTCTTCTGTTTCACAGCCCTGTGTACTGTTTTAAGCACTAGCTAGAAATCTTAACTCAGGTGTAGAAATGACCAGGGATCTGAGGTTTCTGTTCATGATGGGAAAATGCGGTAAAATGTGGAGTTTGAGGAGAAAAGCTCAGATTTTCTCATGTAAAGAAGAAAACCCCAGATTTGCTCCTTTAAAGGAGGAAAAAAATGTGGAGAAAAGGGAGTTTCAGCATGCATGGGGCTGGGGGGAGCAGCAGGAGGGCAGTCAGGCAGGGGGTGCCATGTGCATGTGCTCGCTCAGACAAGCATGTGGCCACCAGGCAGCCTAGAGAGCATCTCCCCACAGATAATTCAGGGTGGATTGAGGCCCCCATAGTGAGGGATGGAGGGACTTGGGCAGGACTGGGGCTGGCGTTGTTGCCCAGCTGGGAACTGCATGGGATTTGGGCCCGGGGCTGGAATCTGTGGCCACAGGGCCCAGGCGGGCAATGGGACAGGGCTGTGGGGGAGTCATCCATGGGGCAGGGAGGCTGCTCCCCACTACTCCTTGCACTCTCAGGGGTGAATTGAGCATGGGGTGGGGATGGGCTGCCCACTGTGGACTCAGGCTCCCCACCCTGCCGCCCTACCCCAGGGGCCTCAATGGCCCAGTAAGTGAGACCCAGCATGGAACAGCAGAGCAGGGCCAGTCAGGGAAGCTTGGTGCTGCTTCTGGGAGCCCTGTGTCCCCATAGCAAGGCACCCAAGGCACCCAGTGTCCACCTGGGAGCAGCAAGGGACATGAGTCTGCACTGGCACCCTGCTGCTGGGTGGGAAGAGAGTGCTTTGCCATGACAGTATGGGACTTGCAGCAGCAGCATCAAGCTTTCCTACCCTGCTCTACCCTGCTTTGCCAGGTCCTGCCCACTTGGCTGTGGCAGCTGTGTGGGAGAGCAACAGGGCAGGGAGCCTGAGCGCACAGCAGGCAGCCCTCACCTGCCCCCACCCCCCCCAGATGGGCTCTACATTGGCCATGCCACCCATGGGGGAAGGGGAGCTGGGCTGTGCTCTCCACTCTGCTGCAGCAGCCACCAACAGTCCCCATGGGAGGCAGCCAGGGCTCGGGCACTGCTGCTGGGGGCAAGGGCCCCCCTCCAGCAGCGTTCAAGGGTGGAGGACTCTGGGTGGGGAATGAGGGGTAACAGCTGTGGGTCACGAGTGAGGGCCAATGGCATGGGCAGGGCACCAGCACATCAGGGCTTCTCAGAGCCACAAAGCAGTGAGATGGGAGAGCTGGAGCTAGACCTGCGTCCTGGTGAGCAAAGCGGGTGGGGGAGCTCTGATTTTCAATAATACAAAAACCTAAAATCAAATACCATAATATATAGGTATTTGGAGTTTATTTTATTCCAATCAGGAAGGCCAAGGCAGAGATGGAACTGGGACTAGCTACCCAGATCAAGGACAACAAGAAGTCCTTTTTTAAATACATAGGGAGTAAAAAGAAGGTATCGGGTAACTTGGGGCCTCTGCAGGACACACTAGGCAATCTGGTCATCACACCAGACAGCAAAGCTAACCTATTTAATGCTTTCTTTGCCTCCATTTTTCTGAGCAGGGACTGGGTCACGCCCCCCCCGGTAGGTCCCAGGGGAGGTGCACCCAGGCCTAGGGTTAGTCAGGACCTAGTCAGGAAACTTCTGGAGGGACTGGAGGTATTTAAATCAGCAGGTCCTGACAATCTCCACCCCAGAGTGCAGAGGGAATTAGGAGAGGTCATAGCAGGACCGCTGGCATGGCTTTATGAGCACTCGTGTTGCTCTGGTGTGGTGCCAGAGGACTGGAAGAGGGCCAACGTGGTTCCCATTTTCAAAAAAGGGAGGAAGGAGGACTCAGGAAACTATAGGCCAGTCAGTCTTATCTTGGTTGTAAGTAAGCTTTTTGAGAGAGTTATACCGACACATGTCCGCGAGGGGCCAGCAGGGGAGATTATGCTTAGAGGCAACCAACACAGGTTCATTAGAGTCAGGTCCTGTCAGACCAACCTGGTTGCCTTCTACGACTAGGTCACAAAACCTTTGGATGCAGGTGTCACAGTGGATGTAGTCTTTCTGGACTTTAGGAAGGCCTTCAACACTGTATCTCATCCCATTCTCATTAAAAAACTAGGAGACTGTGGCGTTAACACCTGCACAGTCAAATGGGTCACTAACTGGCTGGAGGGCCACACCCAGAAAGCGGTGGTGGAAAGGTCATTTTCGACCTGGAGGGATGTGGGCAGTGGAGTTCCTAAGGTCTTGGTCCTTGAGCCCCCACTGTTCAACATCTTCATCAGTGACTTGGATGAGGGGTTGAAAAGCAACCTCTTCAAATTTGCAGATGACACTAAGATGTGGGGGGATGTGGGCACACTAGAAGGGAGGGACAGGCTACAATGAGATCTGGACAGGTGGGTAGATGAAAATAGGAAGGGTTCCAATACTGACAAGTGCAAAGTATTACATCTGGTGAGGAAGAACCAGCAGCATACCTACAAGCTGGAGCACTCATCTCATCAGCGCAGAGGCAGAAAAGGATCTTGGAATCATTATTGATTCCAAGATGAACATGGGCCGCCAATGTGAGGACACAGTCAGGAAGGCCAACCGCACCTTGTCATGCATCCACAGATGCATCACAAGCAGGTCCAAGGAGGTGATCCCCCCTCTCTATGTGACATTGGTCAGGCTGCAGTTGGAGTACTGCATCCAGTTCTGGGCACCGCACTTCAGGAGGGATGTGGACAGCATCGAGAGGGTCCAGAGGAGGGCCATGCACATGGTCAGGGGGCAGCAGGGCAGGCCCTATGAGGAAAGGCTATGGGACCTGAACCTGTTCAGCCTTCACAAGAGAAGGCTGAGAGGGGACCTGGTGGCCATCTATAAACTTGCCAAGGGACCAGCAGGCAATAGGAGAATCCCTGTTTCTCTGAGCACTACCGGGAGTAAAAAGGAATAATAGCCATAAGATGACTGAGAGTAGCTTCAGGCTAGACATCAGGACTTCACAGTCAGGGTAGCTAGGAGCTGGAACCAACTTCCAAGGGATGTGGTGCTTGCTCCTACCCTGGGGTTCTTCAAAAGGAGGCTAAACAATCACCTAGCCAGGGTCGTTTTCTAACTCAAACACAGACATAGCGGTGCTCACTGAAACTTGGCGGGATCCAACGCATGACTGGGTGATAAACGTCAAGGGCTATAGGCTGTATAGGCAAGATAGAACGGGGAGGAAAGGTGGGGGTGTGGTGCTCTATGTCAAAGATCAATACACATCCTCAGCAAACATCATTGGGTCAGAGGAGGGGTAAACTAATGTACTCTGGGTCAGAATACAAGGGGGTTAGGGGGAAAGGGACTTAGTGGGGGTCTACTACAAGCCACCTTACCAGGGGGAAGAGCTGGATCGGGAATTCTCAGGTCAGCTCTTGAAGGCAGTTAAGTCAAGGGATGTGGTCATTATGGGTGACCTAAACTATCTGAACATCTGCTGGGAAGAGCAGTCAGCCAGATCTGACCACTCACATAGGTTTCTAGCTGAGTTACAGGACCTCCATCTAATCCAGGAGGTGCACACTCCCACCAGGGGAAATGCTTTGTTGGACCTGGTCCTGGCCACAGGCGACGACTTGGTGGGTGGACTGTGAGTTCTCAGATACCTGGGCGATAGCGATCGTCGCCTACTGGAATTCACAATCCAGTGCAGGGCGTCAAAGTCCTGGTCAAAGGCCTGCAGCAAGGCAGCAGCCCTGGACTTCAGGAGGAAATATTTCAATGAGGTAAGGAGGCTAGTCAGGGATGCACTGAGGCCCCAGAGGGGAGGGGATTTGGGAGTCCAAGAAGAGTGGTCGTTCCTTAAGGAGATGATCTTCCAAGCCCAAAAGGTGACAATCCCCATGCAGATCAAAGGAGGCAAGAGTGCTCAAAAGCCCTCATGGCTCACCGAAAGCATCCAGGAACATCTCAAAGCCAAAAAGGAGGCGTAGACCCAATGGAAGGGAGGGGCCATCACCAAGAAGGATTATACCTTCATTGCTCGAGACTGTAGGGGGGCTGTTAGGAAAGCTAAAGCAGAGACAGAACTGGGACTAGCAACCCGGATCAAAGATAACAAGAAGTCCTTTTTTAAATACATAGGAAGTAAAAAGAAGGTACCGAGTAACGTAGGGCCTCTGCAGGACACGCTTGGCAATCTGATGGTCGCACCAGACAACAAAGCTAACCTCCTTAACAGATTTTTTGCTTCCATTTTTATGAGCAGGTACCTGGATCCCGGACAGACCCCGGGGAGGTGCAGCCAGGCCTAGGGTCAGTGAGGACCTAGTCAGGGAACTTGTGGGGGAAGACTAGACATGTTCAAATCTACATGTCCTGACGATGTCCACCCCAGAGTGCTGAGGGAATTGGCAGGAGTCATATTGGGACCCCTATCGCAGCTTTCCAAGTACTCATGGTGCTCTGGAGAGGTGCCAAAAGACTGGAAAAGGGCCAATGTGGTCACCATTTTCAAAAAAGGAAGGAAAGAGAACCCAGGAAACTATCGGCCTGTTAATCTTACCTCGGTCCAGGGAAAGCTCTTTGAGGAAATTATCCAGAAGCACATCTGTGAGGGGCCAACAGGGGAGATCATGCTTAGGGGCAACCAACACGGGTTCATTAGAGGCAGGTCCTGTCAGACCAACCTGGTGGCCTTCTACGACCAGGTCACCAAATCCTTGGATGCAGGTATCGCAGTGGATGTAGTCTTTCTGGATTTTAGGAAGGCCTTCGACACTGTATCTCATCCCATTCTCATTAAAAAACTAGGAGACTCTGGCGTTGACACCTACACAGTCAAATAGGCCACTAACTGGCTGGAGGCCCACACCCAGAGAGTGGTGGTGGAAGGGTTATTTTCGATCTGGAGGGATGTGGGCAGTGGGGTTCCCCAGGTCTTGGTCCTTGGGCCTCCACTGTTCAACATCTTCATCAGCAATTTGGACAACGGTATAAAAAGCACCCTGTTCAAATTCGCAGATGATACTAAGATGTGGGTAGAAGTGGGCACACCAGAAGGGAGGAATAGGCTGCATTCAGACCTAGACAGGTTACAGGGGTGCGCAGATGAGAACAGGATGGGTTTCAACTGACAAGTGCAAGGTGATGCACCTGGGAAGGAAGAACCAGCAGCATACCTACAGGCTGGGGAACTCCCTTCTTATCAGTGCAGAGGAAGAAAAGGATCTTGCAGTCATTGTTGATGCCAAAATGAACATGTGCCAACAGAGTGGGGAAGCAGTCAGGAAGGCCAGCCATATCTTGTCATGCATCCACAGATGCATCTCAAGCAGGTTCAGGGAGGTAGTCCTCCCCCTCTATGCGACACTGGTTATGCCACAGTTGGAGTACTGCATCCAGTTCTGGGCACCACACTTCAAGAGGGATGTGGGCAACATGGAGAGGGTCCAGAGGAGGGCCCCCCGCATGATCAGGGGACAGCAGGGCAGGCCCTATGAAGAGAAGTTAAGAGACCTGAACCTCTTTAGCCTCCACAAGAGAAGGCTGAGGGGGGACCTAGTGGCTGTTTACAAACTAGTCAGAGGGGACCAGCAGGAATTGGGGGAGTCCCTGTTCCCCCAAGCACTACCAGGGGTGACAAGAAATAATGGTCACAAGCTGGCAGAGGGTAGATTTAGGCTACCCTCTGCCAGATTTAGATATCAGGAGGTACTACTTTACTGTCAGGGCAGCCAGGATCTGGAACCAACTTCCAAGAGAAATGGTGCTGGCTCCTACCTTGGGGGTTTTTAAAAGGAGGCTGGATGAACACCTTGCCAGAGTCATTTGACCCCTATACTCTGTCCTGCCATGGCAGGGGGTAAGACTTGGTGATATGCTCTGGTCCATTCCAACCCTACCAACTATGATATTATGAAACTATTATTATAATGATTGAGGCACTGGTAGGCTTCCAAATTGCTTTAAACCTGTAAATATGTCAATAAAATATTGTGTTCAACTGATACCTGTATATATAGTATATATACCTGTATATATATATATATAATTTTTAATCCCAGAAAAATGCATTTTTGGGGGGTTTAATCAGAGAATTTGTGGGGTATTTATCAGAGAATTTGCAATTTTAAAACAGAGAAAACAAGGATTCCTGGAGATGACTCACAATGTAGTATTGGAGGCATTGTAAAGTTACTTTTGTGACCAAGTAACTAAACCCTTGGATGATGGTGTCACTGTGGATGTAGTCTTTCTAGACTTTAAGAAGGTCTTTGACACTGTGTCTCACTCCATTCTCATTAATAAATTAATTGACTGTGGCATTGATGCCTACACACTTGGATGGGTAAAAAACTGGCTGATAGGGGACACACAGAGAGTAGTGGTGGACGGGTCGTACTCAACCTAGAGAGATATGAGCAGTGGGGTCCCCCAGGGCTCAGTCCTCAGGCCCACACTATATAACATCTTCATCAGCAACTTGGATGAGGGGGTTGAAAGCACATTGTCCAAGTTTTCTGATTACACTAAGATGTGAGGTGAGGTGGGCACACTTGAAGGGAGAGAGAGGCTGCAACTAGATTTAGACAGACTACAAAAGTGGGCAGATGAGAATAGGATGGGGCTCAACGTAGACAAATGCAGGGTGCTGCACCTTGGGAGAAGGAATCCACAGCATACATACATGCTGGGGAGTTCCCCTCTTGAAAGCACAGAGGCGGACAAGGATCTTGGAATCATTATTGACTCCAAGATGAACACGAGCTGCCAATGCCAGACCGCAGCCAGCAAGGCCAGCCATACCTTGTCATGCATCCAAAGATGCATCTCAAGCTGGTCCAGAGAAGTGATACTCCTGACCCTAGCTACTATGAAACTTAAGAAGGTTGGGGGGCATTTATTACTCTAAAGAAGAGATGTACATTTAACCATAATGACTACAGCACCAATGAAACAGCATCTTTTGACTATTTTAGCCCAGTTTGCTGTGTATTTTTTAAATGTTATATATAATCTAACAAATCAGTGCACATACCAAAAGTTACATTTGTATAGTGCTACCGTGGCATATTAGTAAAGCATCTAGTTGCTTTGTAACTGGAGAAAATTGTGTAATTTGTCATATGTGACAATGTGCCACACCATCTGCACCTCTCTTTTCAAAATCCTAGATCCACCTATGATCTTAAGTGTCACAGTTATTTGGCCACTAAGTTTAGAAACTTCAGTCTCATAATAACAATATCTTCACCAAAGCAGTCCAAATGGGATTATAGATCCTGTGTGCCACCCTGTTCTTGAGACTTAATTTTAAGACCTGAAGAATCAATTTATCTTCATTATCTCTAAGGATACATGCAGATATTACACTTAAATCAACCTAAATAGGGTTAGATTGATTAAAATACCAAACTGTACATGCATTCAGAGTGTAAGCCACCTGATCATAGATTGGGTCTTGAGGATGTCTACATGTGCCTTAAGAGAGGAAAACCAAAGAAGAAAGGATCAAACATGGATGAACTGCTAACTTCACTGCCCAACAGTATTTACAGCTTAATCACTCATGCTGGTCCAAATGGATGAATATCTATCCCTCACTCGTCTAGAGACCAGCAAAAGTCTGTATATTTCTGGGCATGAGTAGTCTCTAAGCATTATTGTGCCTTAACTCTTCACATTGTAAGGAAGAGAATACTCATTATTCCTTAGTAAATTCCACTGGGAAATTGGGTGCCTTGGGTTCCCTTTTGCCCTACTGCAGGTATCTCATCACACATTCTATCACAGTTCCTCTTAATGTGTCTCTCCTAAACCACTATATGTACTTAAGGATTTTCACCCTTCCCGTGTTCTCCATAGAGTTTTCACTGTTCTTATATGTATTTTCACTGAGGACTATGCATCTAAGTAACACCATCCACCTTAAAGATTTTGAAGTTTTACTGCTAAGTAGGGAGGGAAAAAACATTAGAACTTTCAGGAAAAAAAATGACAAAGTTCTACCTCAGTCAATACATTACAGATTATAGAGTTATTCACAAAACAACATAATTTATATGAATAGCTCTCTGATGTTCAACCCATACAGTAGGAGACAAGACAGGACTCTGAATTAATCAAAGGAATACAAAGCAAATTAAAAATGTGTGCATTTATAAATCACTGGCCAGGCCTTGAGAAGAATTTTGACCATATTATTACTTCACTAGTGGTAGTTCTTAAGGATATACTTTATACTTAGATTTCATAGATTGCTAGGGTTGGAAGGAACCTATTAGATCATTGAGTCTGACCCCCTGCTTTGGGCAGGAAAGTGCATTGGGGTCAAGTGACCCAAGCCAGGTTCTTGTCTAATCTCCCCTTGAACACCTCCAAGATAGGGGAAAGCACCACCACCCTTGGAAGCCCATTCCATATTTTGGCAACCCTCACCATAAATAATTTCTTCCTGATGTGTAATCTAAATCAACTCTACTTTGGTTTATGGCCATTGTTTCTAGCAACCCAGAGGGGTGTCCTGGTAAACAGAGTATCCCCTATTCCCTGCTGATCCCCACCCCCCATGAGTTTCTAGACAGCCACCTAGATCACCTCTCAACCTTCTTTTGTGGAGGCTGAAGAGATTCAGGTCCCTCAGTGTGTCTTCATAGGATCTTTCCTGCAGGCCCTCAACCATATGAGTAGCCCTCTGAACCCTTTCCAGGTTATCCACATCCCTCATGAAGTGCAGCATCCAAAACTGGATGCAATACTCCAGTTGCAGCCTAACCAATGCCACATAGAGGGGAAGTATCACCTCCCTAGGCTTGCTTTTGATGCACCTACTAATGCAAGACAGAGTACAGTTAGCCTTACTTACTACCTCATCACATTGGTGACTCATGTTCTTAAAGTATATCATTTCTTCTTAAAGTGACTTCTTAAAGTATATAATTTTATTTATTACTTGGTAAAGAGTTCCAGTTCCTCAGCCCCTGCCCCCACTCCTATTCTATTAGGGCTTCTGATAGTAATTAGAAAGTTATAGAGTCATAGAGAAGTAGGGCTGAAAGGGACCTTCTAGTCCAATGACCTGCCTGAGGCAGGATCATCCTTGTCCAAACCATCCCATAATCTAAACTCTGCATAAGACTACCCTCAAACCTGACACAACATAGACCTAATACCCTAATCTGCCACAGGTAAATCAGGGTAACCATGGCAGTCTGGTTCTATAAAATGTCAATATACATGCAAGAGGTCGTGGGTAGAGGGCCATGTTCCTTACTACAGAGGATAGCAAAAACTTCCACAGTCTAAACCAATCTGTCCATGGGGTTAAATTGCTTCCTGACCCCAAATATGGCAATCAGTTTGACCTTGAGTAGAGCATATGTAGCTCCTTTTACTTGCCTTCCAGCCGTTGATCATCTTTGCTGCCACCTCTGGACTCTGATCCTTTTTAAACTGTGGAAAAGTTGAAGCCCAGAACTGCAGTTTCATGTTGTCCACAAGCTTGTTCAAGAAGCTTTTATGCCACCAATCAAATCTTTAATAAACACACTGAACAGCACTGGGCCCAGGACAGACCTCTGTGGGACTCCGCTTGAAACCTCCTGCCATTCTGAAATGAAACCCTTTACTTATGGCTATTGGGCCAGTTAGCTATCCACCTTGTAATAGTTTTATCCAGCCCACTTTCTTCAATTTGTTTATAAGAAAGTCAAGCCTTCTCAAAAGCCTTGCTGACGTCCAGATAATCACAGCATTCCCTTCATCCATCCAAGTAGCTCCTTGGTCAAAGAAGGAAATCAGGTTTGTTTGACATGATTTGTTTTTCTTAAATCCATAATGACTGCTTGTGATCAGCTTTTCTTCCTCCAGATACTTGCAAATAGCCTTCCTTAGGATGCATTTCAGTAACTTCCCAGGCACTGAGGTAAGACTTACTGGTTTGTAGTACCCTGAGTCCTCCTTCATGACTTTTTTAAAGATGGGCACTACCTTGACCCTTTTCCAGTCCCGTGGTATCTGGCCCATCTCCCATGACTTAAGGGCTCTGAGATCTCCTCTTCCAGTTCCTTCATGACCCTCAGATGAAACTCATCCAGCCCTGCTGACTTGAATTCATTCAGACCCAAAAAAATCCCTCTGGCCATCTCTTTTGTTATCTCTTTCCTCAGGTTTCCCTGTTCCTTATCCAAATAATCCCTATTAGGGGTTTGGCAGCTTAATTTTTTTGTGAAATAACTAATGAGTAGGTCTGCCTTCTTTGTACCTTCAGTTAAGAGTTCCCGGGGGTTTGGTAACAGGACCCACAGCTTTCCTGGTCCTTCTTTTTTGGCCAACATACTTATAGAACCTCTTTTTGTTGTCCTTAACCTCCTTTGCCAGGTGCAGCTCATTCCTTATCTGTGCTTTCCTTATTTCGTCCTTGAAATTCTTGCTATTTCCTGGTACATATTCTTGGTGATCTGCCCATTCTTCCATTGTCTGTATGCTTTCCTTTGGGAGCTGAGCCATTTTAAAACCTTTTGTGCAGCTACATTGGTCTCTTACCGTTCTTTTTGTGCTTCCATCACATCAGGACTGTTTCTTGTTGGGCTTCCAATACTGTGCCCCTTAAAAGTTGCCAGTCCTCCTGGGCACTTTTAACCTTCAATTTCTCCTCCCATAACATAATACCTTTTGGGTGCTGTAATTGGATGAAATCCACCTTTTTGAAATCCAGCATCCTAATTTTGCTGACCTTATATTTTCCCTGCTCAGAATTTGGGATTCTAGCGTACTGTGATTACTTCTTCCCAAGTTACCTATCACATTCACATCCTCCACGAGTTCTTCCTTCTTGGTTAGGACAAGATCCAAGACAGATGATCCCCTTGTTGCTTCCTCCACTTTCTGAAAAAGAAAGCTGTCCTCTAAAGAAGTTATGAACCGGCTTGTCATCTTATGTTTGGCTGCATTATTTTTCCAACAGATATCTGGGAAATTGAAAACTCCCATCAGTACTATCCTGTAGTTTCTGGATAGATTTGTTACCTACTTGAAGAGTGAGTGTCTCTTCCATCTCCTTTTCCTCATTAGGTGGCCTTTTATAAATCCTCACCATCATGTCAGTGCCACTTCTTTCACTTTTCATCTTCACCTAAATGCATTCTGCTTTGATGTCATCTTCCTCCTGAACCAAGGCATAAGTATATGTGCATTTGACATACAGGGTAACACCAGCACCTTTTCTCCCAACTCTGTCCTTTCAAAACAAAGTGTAACCTCAGTGTTGACATGCCAGTCATAAGAGCATCCCACCAGGTCTCACTGATGTCAGTCAGATCATAGCTCTTTTCACAGGCTGTAGCTTCCAACTATTTTGTTTATTCTCCATACTTGTCAAGAAAAATAAATAAAAAAGTTGGAACATGAAAAAATTCAAAATAACTTAAAGACACCAATAATTTGGGTAACGTGACTGGTTTAAAGCACTTAAAACAGAGACTACTCACATTGCACAGGAAAAAAAACAGTGGCATTTAAAAATATATTGAACTATATACATCAAAATATCCAGCAGGCACTATATCTAGGAAAATGGTAAATAGCAGACTAAATCAAGTATTAAAGTTAGACTCTGAAATCCATATTCAGATGCCTAAGTAATACTAATTTTATTAAAGATTCTTTTTGATAGTTCAGAGAAGTTGATTACTCCATACTTTATGGAATTCTTTAGCTGTGCGAAATGAAGGAGCATCTTCTCTTTTTGAATGTGATATTTTAACATTATATAAAAGACTGCAACTATATATACAATGCTCTTGTACAAAAGTGGGCCCCTTATTGTTAAAAGGATGTTTTTGAAATGTTAAAGGGAGTTATAATACAAGAATTCAAGGATATTTTACAGTGCAAATAATGTGTTCTATTATGTTCTGAGAAAGATTGGTAAGTAGACCTTTTTATGATATAATAAATTATAATAATGTGCAGTTTCTAAAGACATCTGAACAATAGATTCTCTAATACTGTGTGTGAACTAGGATCAAATAGAAGAATTAGAGGATATAAACTTAGGAGCAGGTATAAACATCAAGTGCCATTTATTTTCACTGAGTGAATGGAATAAATTTAAAAGAGCATCACTGGGAGCAGTTTAAAAAATGGTCTAAAAGGAGCTGGACATGTAATTGAGAGTGTTTATGATACAACTATGACTTCAAAAGGATCCCGGATATTTTCTGAAAATTTTTGTACCACTCTGCTCCTTCTCACTTGTCAAGGGAAATATTCTCCTCTTGCTGCTGCTGTTATTGTTTATGGATCTGCCCCAATGTAGTAGACACATTCATATTCATAAAAGGGTACTCACCACCCTAAAAGGCTTCCATGTAAGACACAGGCAGACAAGTAGAACAAAGATCAACAATAAGAGTTAGTAATTTTTATACAAGTTGTTTCAGTATCACAGCAAAAGTGGATCTTTAAGAGGAGTTTATAAATGGGCTCAGAAGTGGTGTTACAGATATGCTTGGAGAGCCCACACCAAGCATAAAGAACATATGGAAAAAGACATGGGAGTGATTGTACGATATTTTTATGAAAGGATGGACAAGAAAGGAACAAAATGTTGACAAGTGAAGATTAAAAGGAAGCGGCAGCATTACAAACAGCTAGGTGATAGTGACAAGGAGCTTAGATTTGATGTGGTAGCAAAGGAGAAGTGAGGAGAGAGATTAAAAAAAGCTATGATCTAATCAACTGGTGAAAATGTTGATGTTAGTACTTGCATTATATACACACTGAACTAGAGCAATGTAGGGGGTGGGTACATGTGTATGGTGGGGTGTGCATGTGGAACCTGTCCTACAAACACACAGGCACACATTGCCCACAGCCCCGATCACGGCAGGCAGAGCCCTTGCCAGCCTGGGCTCTGTGCTCCTGCTGCTCCTGGCCCCAGGGCACAGGCGTTGGTCCTGTGCTCCTGTTCACCACCACTTCCCCCTCCCATCTGCCACCACTGCCCTTCTCCTGCCACTTCCTTGCCTTCCCACCCACTGCCACCACTTCCCCGCCCTCCCCCGCCCATGCCACTTGCTGCTGTAGCATTATGTGGTTCCTATGATCAGCATAGTGAAAGCCACAGGATGCAGCAGGAGCTGGCCCAGCCCAGCTGGCATCACATGGAGCCAGCTGAGAATCATGGGGGCCGAGCTGGGCCAGCTGCTGCTGAGTCTGCGGTCCTGGCAATGTAGCCAGGAACCACGTGGTACCAGAGCGGCTGGCAAGCAGAACTAAATCACACCAGTAAAGGAATAAAGTGGCCTCCTGGAAGGGTTGAGAGATCCCTGCCTATCTGTGAGAAGGTGGGACTTAATGGTGAGTCTAGGTAGTCTCCAGGAAGAGATGTAGTCTTCTTCTCTGATGATCTTGCATTCATTTGTCAGTTGAGTTGTTGTATTTTGTTAGTTTCTTTGTTATAAATGATAAACTGAGGAAGAGATCTTTAAATGACTTGGGAATGGCACTTGTGTCCTATTTCGGCCTATTAAGTAACCTATCAGCAGAGACAGCTTTTAGGTACATTCCTGAGTGAATAATGAGAAGTAACCTGCAGCACTTCAACAGTATCCTGGAATATCTTGTGCCTCAATGACAACCACCCTTCTGGCGTCTACTGCCTTCTCCCCCTGTTCTTCTATTGCTGTATGTAGAAAGAAAATTACTACAGGCCTTGAAAGGAGACATCTAGCTTCCCTGTTTCCACCTGCCAATTATACTCAAACCTAACTCAGGTTTGACAGAAATTTCATCTGGAAATTCATGCACATATGCAGTGTGTGTTTCTATGCACCCATACTGTTAATATAGATACACTAGAGAACTTTTTAGCATTAAGGTTGATATAATGTTGATGGATTGTAGAGTACAAACTGGAAAGCTATCCATCAAGATTCTACTTTTCTAGGAACCCTAAAGGAACAGGACATGATTTAGGAAAGTTCCTTAGGAAAATGGAACTCTTTTAGCAGGCCTAATGAGATTGCTTGAATCTGAAACCAATTGTTTAAACTAGTCCAGGAAAAAGCTTCTTGCTGCACATGAAAATCAATGTTGCATTACTGCAGAAGTGATACTAGTGATATAGGCCATAAGTTTTCACTGAAAAGGAAAATAACTAGCTAGTAATAGCTGAATTTTGCTGTCAATTCTCAAGTTAAATTCCAACTAAAGGGAGGTCTGACTTGAATGCAGACTACAGGATTGGGTGCTAGACTACTAAAAATCTGAACTAAGGACTTATTTATAGGCTGGAATGCGCATGGCTCCTACTGATCTTTCTTTATGGTTAAAAGGCCAAGTACAATTGTATGCCCAACTCTCCTGGGGTACATAGTGCCTCTGAACAAGTATGAAGAGGTACAAACATGTCCTTCCAAATTAGTCCGTGGAGTTTCATATAAATTCTTTATTCATTTTCCTCACATGTATCTGCCTACTTAACAAAACACCTGTTATAATAATGGAACTATTGAAATAATGAATGTATCGAAAACATGGAAATCTCAGTGGCTTTCACTTTTAAAAACACGTATTATACGTCTACAACTATTTTAAGACGAATAAGTATATTTGTCTTTTTGAGCTGATACTATAGGAACTCCAAAATAGGAGCTTTCTTATTTTGTTTGCCATTTAGCTATGATGATTACAGAAACAGTTCCAGACTCCTCCATGCCACCATTACTATTGAACCCTAAATATGTGGCTGCCCACCATAGAATGCTTTTGTCCCTTTATCTAAGACACCTGCCTTATTGATTTATCTGATGCCCAAGTACTTTTCTCATCCTCTCCCATGCAATTCCTTTTTGTTACAGTAGTTAGACATTTGTCATGAGTGCTCTCAGAGCATCAAATGGTTCTTGATACATCTACCTTTTTGTAACTTCACTTGCTATTCATTTGCAGTGATTCTGCCAGGAAATTTAGATGCTCTTTTCATTTGAAAACCATTAGGAATTTCTGACAATGACCATGTTATTCTTTGTTGCTTCAGCACTGTAAAAGTAAGCAAACATAGGCTGACTAAATTAATTTCAAATAACATGAATGCAGTCAGAAATAATAACCAGTAAAGAAACCAGCTTCCAAGTTGTTCTGGGCTTTTGATCAAGGAGACTTAAAGTAGAGAAGGGATAATAAAATGAAAGGCAAAACTCAAGAGGTGGAACATCTTTTGTTTATGTTGCACAGATACCTTGTGGGAGAAGGTCAAAGAATAATAAAGGTTCCAGGTTCAGTTTGAATGTAGTAAATTAGAAAAACAAATACCCCAAAGTAATGACTAGTGTCTGAGAAAATATGGAAAATCATTTTTCAGGCTGTTTTTCCAAAATCCAGCCTCAACATTGCGCAAACTTCAATTCACTTTGGATTACTCCCAATTGGTGACTTCAGAAGGGTTCTGTTTTTTCTCTGCACTGTTTGTATTCTTTCTACTACTTTTTATTAGTCTAAAGAATCCCTGATTATAAGGGGTACCACTGAACACATGTATCTTAAAGCTATACTTGTTTCGCTTTCAAAAGAAGCACATCCAAAGGATGTTTCTGAGAAGGCAAAATATATTTAACCTAGGTGATGGCTGGAAAGAAGAAAATAAGGTGTTTATATCATGGTTATCTAAGTTTTCATAGCTTCATAGTTTTTAGGGTCAGAAGGGACCTGAGCAGATCATCAAGTCCGACCCCCTGCCATGGCAGGAAAGAGTACTGGGGTCAAACGATCCCAGCAAGGTGTTCATCTAGCCTCCTCTTAAACACCCCCAGGGTAGGAGCCTGCATCACTTCTCTTGGAAGCTGGTTCCACACCCTAGCCGCCCTGACTGTGAAGTAGCACCTCCTGATATCTAACCTAAACCTACCCTCTGCCAGCTTGTGACCGTTATTCCTGGTCACTCCTGGCGGTGCTCGGGGAAACAGTGACTTCCCCAATGCCTGCTGATCCCCCCTGACTAGTTTATAACAGGCCACAAGATCCCCCCTCAGCCTTCTCTTTTGGAGGCTGAACAGGTTCAGGTCCCACAGCCTGTCCTCATAGGGTCTGCCCTGTTGTCCCCTGATCATACGAGTGGCCCTCCTCTAGACCCTCTCCATGCTGTCGACATCCATCTTGAAGTGTGGTGCCCAGAATTGGATGCAGTACTCCAGCTGTGGCCTGACCAGTGCCGCATAGAGGGGGAGGATCACCTCCTTGAACCTGCTCGAGATGCATCTGTGGATGCATGCCAAGGTGCGGTTGGCCTTCCTGACTGCCTCGCCACACTGCCGGCCCATGTTCATCTTGGAATCAATGATGACCCCCAGATCCCTTTCCGCCTCCGTGCTGACAAGAGGGGTGTTCCCTAACCTGTAGGTATGGTGCCGGTTGTTCCTCCCGAGGTGCATCACCTTGCACTTGTCTGTGTTGAAACCCATCCTATTCTCGTCCGCCCACCCTTGTAACCTGTCTAGGTCTGATTGTAGCCTGTTGCATCCTTCCAATGTACCCACGTCCCCCCACATCTTAATGTCATCAGCAAATTTGAACAGGGTGCTTTTTATCCCCTCGTCCAAATCACTGATGAAGGTGTTGAACAGTGTGGGCCCGAGGACCGAGCCCTGCATAACCCCACTGCCCACGTCCTTCCAGGTTGAGAAGGACCCATCTACTACCACCCTCTGGGTGCGGCCCTCCAGCCAGTTGGGGACCCATTTGACTGTGTGGGTGTCTACACCACAGCCCCCCAGTTTCTTAATGAGAACAGGGTGAGAGACAGTGTCAAAAGCCTTCCGGAAGTCCAGGAAGACTATATCCACTGCTACCCCTGCGTCTAATGATCTGGTGATCTGATCGTAAAAGGCCACCAGGCTGGTCTGACAGGACCTGCCACTGATGAACCCATGTTGGTTGCCCCTAAGCATGCAGTCTCCTGCTGGCCCCTCCTGGATGTGTGCTAGCATAATTTTCTCGAACAGCTTGCCTAGGATCAAGGTGAGACTAACCGGCCTATAGTTTCCCGGGTCCTCCTTCCTGCCTTTTTTGAAGATGGGGACCACGTTGGCCCTCTTCCAGTCCTCAGGTACCTCACCAGAGCACCACGAGTGCTCGTAAAGTTGTGCCAGGGGACTTGCAATGACCTCGGCCAGTTCCTTTAGAACTCTAGGGTGGAGATCATCTGGGCCGGCTGACTTGAATACGTCCAACCCCTCCAGAAGCTCCCTAACAAATCCTCGCTAACCCTTGGCCCAGGTGTGCCTCCCCCAGGGCCCAAGGGGGGCCCAGCAGGGAGGTGGCTGTTCTGGTCCCTACTTAGGAAGACGGAGGCAAAGAAATCGTTAAACATGTTAGCTTTGCTGTCTGGTGTGACGATCAAGTTTCCCATGGCGTCCTGCAAGGGCCCCACATTACCCGGGACCTTCTTTTTACCCCCTACATATTTAAAAAAAGACTTCTTATTGTCCTTAATCTGGGAAGCTAGTCCCAGTTCCATCTCTGCCTTGGCCTTCCTAACTGCCCCCCTACATCCCCGAGCAACTACAGAATAGTCCTCCCTGGTGATGACCCCTTCTTTCCATTGGGTATAAGCCTCCTTTTTAGCAAGAAGACATTCCCGGATGCTTTTGGTGAGCCACAGAGGCTTGTGTTCTCTCCTGCTCCCTTTGATCTTCGTTGGGATTACCTTCTTTTGGGCTTGGAGGATCGTCTCCTTAAGGAGCGACCACTCTCCTTGGACACCTGGCTCCCCTCCCCCCCGGGACCTCAGTGCTTCTCCAACTATCCTCCTTAGCTCGTTGAAGTCTGCCCTCCTAAAATCTAGGGCCGCTGCCTTACTGCATGCCTTTGCCACCTTGTGCTGGATGGTGAATTCCAGCAGGCGATGATCGCTGTCGCCCAGGTGGTCGAGCACTCGCAGCCCCCTCACCAGGTCATCACCCGTGGCCAGCACTAGGTCCAACAAGGCGTCTCCCCTGGTGGGGCTGTGTATCTCCTGGGTTAGATGGAGGTCCTGCATCTAGTTTTGGATGTATTAGGTTAAATCAAGGACAACAAGAAGTCCTTTTTTAAATACATAGGGGGCAAAAAGAAGGTACCGGGTAATGTGGGGTCCCTGCAGGACATTCTAGAAAATTTGGTCATTACACCAGATGACAAAACCAACATATTCAATGATTTCTTTGCCTCCATTTTCCTGATCAGAGACTGGAACAGTCACCCTGCCCCCCTGGGTCCCCCTTAGGCCCCAGGGGAGGTGCACCTAGGCCAAGGGTTAGTGAGGAACTAGTTAGGGAAATTCTGGAAGGACTGGATGTATTCAAATCAGATGGTCTGGACAATCTCCACCCTAGAGTACTGAGGAAATTGGCTGAGGTCATTGCGGGACCCCTGGCACGGCTTTATGAGCACTCATGGTACTCTGGTGTGGTGCCAGAGGACTGGAAGAGGGCCAATGTGGTTCCCATCTTCAAAAAGGGGAGGAAGGATGACCCGGGAAACTATAGGCCAGTTAGTCTTACTTCGATCCTGGGCAAGCTTTTTGAGAAAATTATTCTGGTGCATATCCACTAGGAGCCAGCAGGGGAGATTATGCTTAGGGGCAATCAACATAGGTTCATTAGCGGCAAGTCCTATCAGACCAACCTGGTAGCCTTCTACGACCAGGTCACCAAATCCTTAGATGCAGGGGTAGCAGCAGACATAGTCTTTCTGGACTTTCAGAATGCCTTTGAAACTGTCTCTCACCCTGTTCTCATTAAGAAATTGGGGACTGTGGTGTCAATGCCCACACAGTCAATTGGGTCGCCCACTGGCTGGAGGGCTGCACCCAAAGAGTGGTGGTGGATGGGTCATTTTTGACTTGGAGGGATGTGGGTAGTGGGGTTCCGCAGGGCTCATTCCTCGGGCTCGCACTGTTCAACATCTTCATCAGTGACTTGGATGAGGGGGTAAATAGCACCCTGTTCAAATCTGCTGATGACTCTAAGATGTTGGGGGGTGCGGGCATGCTAGAAGGGAGGAATAGGCTGCAGTTGGACCTAGACAGTTTACAGGGTTGGGCAGATGAGAATAGGATAGGATTCAACACTGACACTGATGCACCTGGGGAGGAACAACCGACACCATACCTACAGGTTTGGGAACTCCCTTCTCGACAGTACAGAGGCAGAAAAGGATCTTGGAGTCATCATTGATTCCATGATGAACATGGGCCGGCAGTGTGGCGAGGCAGTCAGGAAGGCCAACCGTACCTTTTCATGCATCCACAGATGCATCTCAAACAGGTCCAAGGAGGTGATCCTCCCCCTCTATGCAGCACTGGTCAGGCCACCACACTTCAAGAGGGGTGTGGACAACATGGAGAGGGTCCAGAGGAGGCCACTCACATAATCAGGGGGCAGTAGGGCAGACCCTATGAGGAGAGGCTACGGGACCTGAACCTGTTCAGCCTCCACAAGAGAAGGCTGAGGGGGGATTTAGTGGCCTGTTACAAACTAGTCAGGGGGGACCAGCAGGCACTGGGGGAGTCCCTGTTCCCCCGAGCACCGCCAGGAGTGACCAGGAATAACGGTCACAAGCTGGCAGAGGGTAGATTTAGGTTAGATATCAGGAGGCGCTACTTCACGGTCAGGGCAGCTAGGATCTGGAACCAACTTCCAAGAGAAGTGGTGCTGGCTGTTACCCTGAGGATCTTTAAGAGGAGGCTAAATATACACATTGCTGGGGTCATTTGACCCCAGTAGTCTTTCCTGCCATGACAGGGGGTTGGACTCGATGATCTGCTCAGGTCCCTTCTGACCCTAGAAACTATGAAACTGTGAAATAATAGCTGACACATAGTAATCAGTCGTAAATTATTATATAGTCCGTGGAAACTGAAGTACACATGTGAGGAGCATTTCCTTTGGTACTGTTTTTTTCTACAGAGAGGGCACATCTACAGGAGACATTAACTGAGCAGTAGCCAAATAATACTGTGCAGTAGCATGTCACCACACAAACAATGGTAATATGCTACTGTGCAGTATTACTAGCCTACTGTGCAGTAGTGTCACTAAAAAGGCATTCATCACTGCTACTGTGCAGTAACTCTGGTTACTGCACATTTATTTAGTACTTTCAGCACTACATACAAATACTAAATAAATGTGCAGTAACCACTACATAAGCGTCTTGTGTAGACACACCTAAAATGATCAAAACTAAGGCTTTTCTGCAAATAGGAAGAAGTTATATCTCATAAAGAGTCATTCAAACTGGTATCTTGCGTGGATTAAATGCCTATATTTTCCTTAAGGGCAAGTGCAGCACAAAATTCAGCTCAGTTTATCGTGATAGAAATAAATGGAGTTTATCAGCATCATCACTGTGGCCAGGAACCTTAGGATGGGACTACAGGCTATATCTAACGAAGTATCTAGGTACTTAAAGTAGGATTTATGTGGAACTGAGGGGCCTAAATCCAAAACTGTAATCCCCAAAATCCTTACTCAGATACTGTCTAAATTTAGTGTCTTAGAGCTGGAATACTATGTCCAGTTTTCAGCACTGCACTTCAAGAAAGATGTGGAGAAATTAGGAAGAGCCCAGCATAGAGTAACAAAAATTATTAAACTCTAAGAAACATGATTTATGAGAAAATTTTGGATCGACTTGGATTATTTTGTCTGGAAAAGAGAAGATTGAAAGTGGGAGTATTTTATAACAGTCTTCAAATATATGAAGACAGTTATAAAGAGGATAGTGATAAACTATTTCTGGTGACTTGGGGTACAGGACAAGAAGTAACAATGATAAATTGAAACACGGAAAATTTAGGTTGGATATTAGGAAATTTAGGAAGAACTTTTGAGCTAGCAGGGTGATTAAGCACTGGAATAGATTAGCTAAAAAGGTTGTGAAATCTCTGTCCCTGGGAGCTTTTAAAACCTAGTTAAACAAACACTTATCTGGATGGTGTAGGCAGGGATGATTCTGCCTTGAACAAGGAGTTGAACTAAATGACCTCCTGAGGTTCCTTTCAGACCTATAGTTTCATAGTAGCTAAGGTCAGGAGGGACCTGATCAGATCATCTAGCCTGACCCCCCTGCCACAGGCAGGAATGAATGCTGGGTTCACAAGACTCCAGACAGGTGATCATCCAACCTCCTTTTGAATTTGCCTGAGGACCACTTCCCTGGGAAGTTTGTTCCAGATTTTGGCCACCCTAACTGTAAAATATTGCCTTCTGATCTCTAACCTAAACCTGTTCTCCATCAGCTTATTACCATTGTTCCTCATCACCCCAGGTGGTGCTGGGGAGAAAAGGACTCTACCTGTTTGCCTCTCCAGGCTGGCCACATCCCTCTTGAAGTGCGGCGCCCAGTACTGGACGCATACACGTATCGGCTACAAGGGTTGGGGGACGAGGGTGGGGGTGGAGGTGGCAGGGGTGGAGGTCTGTGTCTGAAGGAGACTGAGTTGTTTGAGGGCTTCACAATTCAGTCAACTTTGTCACTACTGCCAATTTTCCAGGGAAATTGCACATGTCTGATCTTACCCCCTCTTGATCGATGGCACTTCAAGCCTGTAGATGCATGTAGCTAGCTGCATGGTGAATTAGGAGCAAAAACAGGGGAAAAGATTTTAGTTTCACTCCTTAGGTTGCAAATCAGTTCTTGCCTATACTTGGTTCTCCCTTTCTGTGATCTTCCAAGACTGTTCCAAGAAGTCTACTTGCATATGTGTAAGTGTATAATAACATATAAAAAACATGCTCTGCTGGAATATAAGAATAAGGTCTATAGTTCTCTTGTAAAGTATATGGAATGGACGTAACACTGCAAGTCATTTTCCTACTTAAGTAATTAACATAGGGTATACTCTAGTCATTTTTTTTAGAACAACAAAGTGATTTAGGAACTTAAGCTTTTTCAAAAGTGACTTTGGCACGACAATATTACTTTCAGGGAGGATCTGTCTCCTTTGAAAAGGGGATTAAAGCTCTTATATCACTTTGGCACTTTCTGAAAATTTTACAATGATCTGGAATTTGTTTTGCAATTTTTTTAATAAGGGTTATACATAAGAAGGAAGACAGGCCTTTCCTAATCCATTTTTCCAATCTCTTCCTTCTCTGTCAATTCCATCCTAAGACTGCAGGTGTTTTCTGATTTTATGTAGATGCCCTGTGTCAAATTCCTTTCCATCAGATTCCCAGCGTCCATAACATCAAGGACCTATTTTTCTATGATTCTGCGAGGTGCGAGATGTAGTCTTAAGACCCTCTCCTGTATTAGGTGGCTGCTGAATTGAGTTATTCAGATTGCATTTTGAACTGAGGTACATGACATCTCCCTAAGTCTTGTTTTAGGTACCTAAATCCTTTTATAGATCTGGCCCGTTTTCTTTCCCCGTGCTTTGCTTTGGCAAATCAGGTCAGCTGCTGAGTTTAAACTATCAGTCCTTAGTTTAAACTTGGCAGCTAAGTTGAGTCCTATGACTATCTGGAGGCTAATGGCAAGAAGTTTTCCGTGAACTGAACTAAGTTTTAGAATTTGTTTCTCAGGTCACTTTCACAAAATAGATCTTAAGTGTATTTTACTTTATATTATAGTTTAAAATCTGCCTCTTTTCTTAGGTAGTTAGATTAGAGCCAGAGGCAACAGGGTAATATCAATCTCTGATTATTTTTTTAGGGTGGAGTCTATTGATTTGTAATTAATAACAAATTTTAATGACTCAGATATCTTCATTTTCCTACTATAGAGCAGAGCATATAATGATTTTGTAAACTTCTGTGAATTCTACAAATGAATATATATGTATTGGTAGGTGGTAAATAGCAGTAATAGTCAAGGACATGAATCTTTGTGATATTCTTATATCTCTTTTTCATTTAAACATATTTTCCTCAACTTGTTGTTATTTGATATCCTGAAAGAGTGGGCAGCAGACCACTGCTGTTCTTATCTCATTTTGAAACTGTTTTTTGATGAGTGGATAAATGCCAATGCAGATCATTTGTTCCTATTCAGATTATGAGCTGACACTGCTACCTCAATGAACAAGATGTCTGTTGTCCCACCCCCTGGTTTTAGAACAAGAGGGAAATGCAGGCTAACTCGACAGTTGGCATATAGCCCTTTCAATATTTTAATTTGTATTATAGTAGCTTCTAAAGCAGGGGTGGGCAAAATGTGGCCCGGGGGCTGGATGTGGCCCACCAGGCCATTCTATCCAGCTCACAGGGCCCCCCCAAAATTAAGAAGATTAATATTTATCTGCCCTAGGCTGCCCGTCATGTGGCCCTCGATGGCTTGCCAAAACTCAGTAAGCAGCCCTCCGCTCGAAATAATTTCCCGCCCTTGTTCTAAAGGCTCCAACTACAATCATAGCCGTATTTAGCTAAGCCCTTTACACACACACACTGCACACACATACATATGCAACAAGAACAGTATCTTCCCCGTAGACTTTAAAATCCACATAAACAAGACAGACAAAGTGTGAATGATTGGAAGTATTATTATTGCCCTTAACAAAGGAGGAACTGAAGAATAAAGAGATTAAGTGACTTGCTTAAGGGCAAATAGGAAATGTGTGGCAGAGTCAGGAATCTAAACACAAATATCCTATTTCTTAGTCCTGTTTCCAACCCCCGATGCTATTTTTGCCAAATGGAAAACCTATATCCCAAAGAAAATACATTATCATGCAAAAAGAAAGTCTCCATAGTAATTCCCTGTTTTTGTGGAAGCTTGAAATTCAGTTTGCAGTTTGACTTCATGAAGTACATTTTCCAACTCATTTGTAGGGAACAGCCATGCAAAATCCTATTAACCAATAATATGAGTTGCACAGTTTCCTTGCTTCTCCGTGATCTGAAAATGCGTTCTCTGGAAATGCCTTTTCACCAAATAATGTTTTAAAACAAGTATTCTCTAACAAATATTGAATGCCTATTACGTCTACACTTATCTTCCTTAACTTTATTCCACTTAAAAACACAAGCTGCTCAGTAACATTCCATGAAATATAAATGCAAAAAGTGCAGTAATTCAATCTAATGCCTATTAACCAGAAGTCTTTTTGGAACCAGGCCCAGGTACTATTTCATTTCAGTGACTAAATCTCACTCACAGTCTATGAGTCCATCTCTAAATGTAAGCAGACTACAAAATATAACATTTTGTCTCACAAACTGAAAGTTGATGCAAATGTATTTGTAGAGTTTATGAATAATAAAACTTAACATAATCTAATCAAACCACAGTTTACACAGTATGTCTACAACTAGACATTATAATTCACTCAACATTTCTTTTTCACCTCTTACTTTCCAAAGTGCAGTTCACTCTGTAATGACTATAGTAGCAGAAGTATGCTGTCCATTCAGAGATTTTCTTTTCTCCTTGAGGAGAAGTATAAATATGAATATACTGAAAATTGCGAATGTCTGTCTGAATAACAAAAGGGAGGGAAGAGAATTGAGGTGACTCAAAAAAGAAAAGATTGGAATATTGATCAGAATGCCAAGCTCAGTCTTGGACAGCTCCCCTTACCCGCACCTTGCAAAGGCTGCAAGCGACAAATCATTGTGAGTTGTGCTCTCTTTAATAGGCAGATGATGTGAGAAACTGTGAAAAATGGAGACAGTTCAATAGTATGGGCTCACCTGTAGGCCTCTCATCAAGGAGAATACCTGGTCTTGTATCCTATATAAGAAATCTGAAATATATTCATTACCAGTGTAGTGAAAAGGCCAGGGCAGTAAAATGGGTAAAACAAACTATTGTGTGCCATGTTTGAAAAGGAAAAGAGAGTAAGCCCAGGGTTGTTGCTCTGAGACCACACTTCAGACTTGGTTTGGTATGAAATATATTGGCATTCATTGCCAGATATCCCATTTTTCATTTACAGAACAAATTTAGATTTTTCACCATCTGTAGCAAGATATACATATAACTGAGTTTTGTGATCAAACTCTTAGTAGTTATTTTATTATATAGTTTTAAAATATAAAGGATCATTTTTCTTGCTTATAGCCAAGTAATTTTGAGCTATATCAATGTTTTGTTGGTTTACAGGAGCTCATTTTCCCTTTGGAAAAAATCTGTCAGCCTGCAGTTAGTTTTTCCCTCTTGTGGCATCAAGCATTTACACTGTTTATCTCATTAGCATTAGTTAACTTTAAATTCTATCAAAATGATTTTTTGCTGCTAGACTCTGCAGTCTCTCAACAAAGGAACTATTTTTGCATTTTTCTCCCATGATGAAGCAGTACTCCACCATACATTTCACCCAGAAATCTTTCTACATGAATTAAAAAGTATTCTTTCCATCTTCATGTGCTCAATCTTCCTGCCTCAAGAAGCTCAGACTATGTTTCCTAGATGAACAACAGGTGCCAAAATTCTACGTTTTGTCAAAAAGACCCTGGTTTGAAAAAAACAACCAAATATCCAAGCAACAACAGTTCTTTATTAAACCTTTCCCCAGGCAGTAAGAGCACCAGAGCATGTAAAGTAATAGTAGCAAGTTCTGGCAGGGCCCTTCCTTCAGCTCCATCACAGACAGGAAAACAGGGATAGATCCACTGCACTTTTTGGCTGTGTGCTTTGCTCCAGTGATGCAGTGTCCCAATCAGATCATAGCAACCTTCCATTACTGGATTAGTTCAGAGTCACCAAGGAAACTGTCCCATAATATTTCTTGACAAGATTTTTAAAGCAGTGATCTGGTTCTTTCCATGTGCTCCTTTACCCACCACTATAAGCTGATTATGAAGATATTTCCTTTAGTCATTAAGGCCTTCAATTTGCCTTTGACTTTTTAACCTTTCTGTACTGGCCTTCTCCTTGCTTCTAATTTTTCTCTAAATTGTTGGTTAATTTTCAATATAATTTCCAAATTGGGTTCTCATGAGTTAAAATCAAACTGTTCTGTTCTGACCCGTGCATCTGCAGTCCTGTAACAGCAGAATAATCAGCCAGCATATGGTGGGCAATTGGCACAGACTTTCAGTAATGATTGATACTGGTCTGTTAATGGAAACTTTGGAAGCTTCCCCTTGGGGTTGTTGGCCAGTTAATCCTCATATCTAGTGAGAAATCTGTGTTCCCAGTCTAGCAGAACTGTCACTATGGGACACAGTCAGCATGCACTCCTCTCTGGCTCCTGGATTCTGTTTTTACGAAAAGGAAAATTTATGGGTACGACTAAAATTATCTAATTTGACCATCAGGTTTACCTGCAATGAAGTAAACTCTCCATTTCAACTTATTAATTGCTTAAGGGAAGAAATGAAACTGGTACCCAGCCATTTACCGGACTTTAACTTTTCTATTTACTTAGTGACTTTAAACTGTGTGTTCATATATCCAATGTAGGCACTCCAGGGCTAGGTCAATACCTACAACGTAGGTATGTGGACTCCCTAGAGAAGAATCCAGAATCCTGATAAATGCCTCGGCTTGCTGTAGAACGCATGGGAAGAGGTGAGCACCGTAGAACGTGCTTCAGTACAGTCAGGACAGTGAATGGGAGCTCTTTCTAGCCAATAGAAAACATTGGGCAGGTCTAAAATATCACCATACCTCAGGAGTGCAGGGAGGTGCCTCTGCCCAGCAGGAATCTATCAGATCTCTCTCCTGAAGGTAGGATCCAACTGTCTTTCAAACTGATAAAGGACCAGTTTAAGTAGTGATACTACTACCCACCTGGGAGAAAGACGTGAGTTTTGGTCCTTGCTTCCATTTGACATGAAACAGTGTCTAGATAAAGTACAAAATGATGTACTAGAGCAGGAAACAACACTCAAGATTTCCTTTTCTCCCGTGAGCTCCTTAAACAACAGAACCATGCTGCCCTTGCTCACGGCTTCTGTCCGCACCTCACGAGGCTGCCAAGTCACGCTCCTTCTTACTGCATCTCCACCCAGCCCCAGGACTCTCTTGCACTCTTGTGTACCCAGAGACCCACTTCAGTAGGAGGGCTGGAGGAAGCCATTACCTTTGCATAACCCTTAGCCTGATAGTTGAGCCCTTTTATGAAAAGTGGGAGATATAGGTTTGAAGTGCCTCAAGCTAATAAGGGCATAGAACCTCAGTCTTCCACTTGACTGGTAGATGGATGGATATCTACTGGGCCGTTTGGTAAAAGATGGGTGACACATTTTCTAGCATTGCATGTAATGCCTGTAAATTTCATGCAGTAAAAGGGAGTCTCTAGGACCTCATACCCCATGGTATCCTTTTTTCTTCCCTCCTTCCATGGAAGGGTAGAAAGCATGCTGGCAGTGACCAACTCTGAGGGCAGGGAACTCAAACAGCAGCCTGCTATCATCCCCTGGCTGGATAGCGTGCCTTTGAGGTGGCTTGGGGGGGGGGGACAGGGCTGCAACACCCCCTTCTCACCGTGTTTTCATGCTGCTTCATATTCCTCTCAAATTCTTAGCATTATAGTTGAATGCCTATCCATACCCTTAGGTGCATAACAGCTGCCAATTCGATGTCTAACATGGGGAATTGGATCTAGCCCTTAATTTCTATATCTTAGTTGGCTTTAGTAATTAGCTAAATATTGAGCTGCTCAGGCTTGCCAGAAATGAGTCATTTCCACACACATGCAGACACAAAATTTTCAGGAACCTGGGGCTCTTTTTATAAAGGATCTGGGTGGAATTTAGGTACCTCCAGAGTTAGGTGCCAGCTAAGGATAAGTGGGGCGGAGGGGATTGGGGAGGGAAAGGCTTTAAGGAATATAGTTTTTCTCTGAGGTGCCTAAACTCTGCACAATTTTCACTTTAGTTGCCTAAGCTCATAACCGAACGAGGTCCTTACAGCATAGTAAACTAAGCAACTCACTTTAAACTTTCCTAAAACTCTTCTCAGTCATCAGTCAAGAATTCCTTTTGTAGCATTTTAATATGTATTTTGCAAAAGCAGATTGCTTTGGTGTTGCTAGGTATGGGTCATTCAGATGTATACAGTTAAAAATCCTGTAAGTCTAGACATGTGTGCATTCCATAATTGTCTTTTGCTTAAAAAGTGCATTGTTTGAAATGATATAAGTTTTATCAGTCTGAGAAACAGTGTGTGCTTGCTTACTGTAGATTATTAATACATTCCTAAAGGACAGAATTTGCAAACATGTAAAATTCCTATTTTCTCACATACAACATTCACCTGTTCCCCAAAAATCAGCCTCTCCAAAATTGGGGTGCATGTAGTAAACAGGGAAGTCCTTTTCCTAGCAAGCCTGGAGACTGTGCATATGGGATCTATATTTATGCTTTTTCAATCATCTGGTACCTCATCCAGCCTGCACACATTCTCAGAGAGGACTAATGACCCTGAAATTACCTTGACCAATACCTTCAGTACCCTAGGGTGCATCCCATCTGGCCTTGCTTGAAAACATCTAGCTTCTTCCAGTAATCCCTAACCTGTTCTGCCATTACTCTAAACTGTTTATCTCCTTCCCTGTTTTTACTGCCAACTGCACGCATCTGATAACAGCCCCTATCTGTGAAAACTGAAGTAAAAAGGCCTTTTCTGCACCATGCATAATTTCTGTATACTATAAGGGACCTATGGTTCTGTGGTCTTCTTCTTACTTTACATACTTTTTGTTGCCTTCTATGTCCCTTGCTAGTTGCATCTCAAATCGTGCCTTGGCCTTTCTAATTTTCTCCTTGTATGCCCAAGTAATATTCTCCCCTAGTACTATGACCGAGTTTCCACTTTTTCTAGGATTCTTTGAGTTTCAGCTCATTGAAGAGATTCTAGTCTCAAGGGAGTTGCCATTACCACGACTATAAGAGCTTGATTCAAACTTCAAATGTAAAATGAAAATCAGATCTCCCCTAAGCTCCAGGATATGTGCTTGGACCTGGATAGATGAGATTTTTCTTGGTGCAGGTTTCTCAGCTGTATAATGGGCCAAAGAGAGTTTAAGTAGTTTCACCTATGAGTACTGGGAGATGTATTTTCTAGAGACTTAGGCACAAATGTAAAGGTTTCAGCTAGGTACTACCACCAACAAGCTAAGTCTAAACCCAAAAAAGGAACACCTTCATATTTCAAGCAAGGAAAAGTTGAAATTCAGATGTGAGGAATGTGACTTGCCTCCTAATAGTCTATCATCTTCAGATCGGTAAGCATGCTTTCACAAAGAAAAAGGGAAGTACTTAGGGCTGACAAAATTGTAAGGAATCTAATTAACATCAGTGACAAAAAAAATTGCAGAAAAAAGCAAGCAGTTTTTGGAAGCTTTTCTGAAACTTTCCTGTATTTCATCATCCCCTAAATATTTACCCTTCTTCATCTTGAAATTCCCCAGATAACAGCAGCTTTTCCTCCAGGAAAGGATAGATACTAGAAAGATAGCAAGGCCTCCTTCATTTAATGTAATATTTTAGTAGTTAGAGCTCTGTATCTCATTATCAAATCCTTGTAGCAAACAGCTCTAAGCATTTTCTTATGCTGTCAACAGCTCTATTGGCCTCTGCATGTAAAGCCTGATTCTGAAAACACCTGTAGGTCCTATTAAACCTATTTCAAGGTCACACTAGAAGTGCAATGTGAACTCAGTTCTGGTATAAGCCAGTAAGCTATCAAGGTTAGTGACGGTTATTCAGCATTTGGGAAACAGATCATCCCAGCTCTATTCAGAACCATAATTGTTTACAGAGAGCTCAGGGAAATGATCTCTTAGTTACTAAATGGAAACTTACTTGAGTTTGGTGGATTTCTTGCTGAAAGAACAATAATGTGAAGTGTCATTATTCATTATTTGTTTCACAGCAGCAGCATGGCTGATTTACAACACAGAAAAGAGACATACATCCTGTCCAATGGAGCTCCCAGTTCACATAAACATGCAGATAACAGCCTAGAGAACCACAGCATCAACATATTAGAGGATAATTCAGTGGGGATTTTTTTGTCCATTTGTTTGCTGGATTAAAATGACCCATCTTCACTAAAGAAACTAATAATGAAAAGGAGACATTACACACTATTTAAAACTTACCTACAAATGAGAAAAAAACAATGTTTGGGGTCACCGTCTCCTTTAGTGGAGCCAGTTGTTTAGTTCTACACTTTTGACTGTTAAAGTAACTGAAGCAAGGCTCACAGTACAGTACCACAGCCAAATATGTGTGTGTGTGTGTGTGTGTGTATATGTGTGTGTGTGTATATGCTGTATACACACATGCACACCATTCCTTTACTAATTAACATGATTTCACACTTACATTGTAGTAGCAGTAAAATAAGCCTTTTGTACCTATCCCAACAAACTGAAGAAGCCATGGTTCTGAGTCATAGCTTTTACAAGGTCATGACCTGGGTTTTTGAGGGAAAAAATAGCACGCAAAGCTCAAGCTGAATGCTGTTAGCTTGGTCACTGTGGCACCAGCAAAGAGCTTGGACCATAAATGGTTGACATTTTACTCACATGCAACTGTTTATCAGCTACAAATGATGCCAAGGGAGTTGAAATATGTTTAACAGTCTGTTTGTATTTTTCTAGAGAGGTCTTAGTGTCACATAACTCATTTTGGCATTTTTTAACTACATTTTGTATTTAGAAAACCAAGCAAACAGTGAGGATAATATTTATTTTTCAAGTGACTTGAAAAAATTCAGAGAAATTCTCTGTTTATTTCTAATGCAAAACTCTAGAACTCTTGGTTCAGAGATGATACTTTTTATTGGACCAACTAAGAAATCACAAAAAAATTATCTTTCTTTGCAAGCTTTTGGGCACATGCACTCCCTGTTTATTTCTGTTGCTTTTACAATTATTGCTACCTTATTCTAGACGCTTGCCAATGGAATTAACGCATTTCCTCTTTAGAATAACAAAAACAAATGCCAAGAGGAAGTATTTGGTACTTCACAGGATTAAGCCAGAAATGACTGTCTAGAGCAGTGGGGGCAACCTTTTCAGCAGCCATGCCACAAATTAGCCCTGCACCCTCCCCAAGTGCCACTCCAAACCCCTTCCCCTGCCTGATCAGCTACTCTGCCTTCTGCTGCAGGCCCTGTTCTCCCTTCCAGATCTGCTGCTCTGCTTTCTGCTTCCTCCACTGTGATCCTTACCCAATTTGCTGCTTTGCTTTCTGCTTCCTGCCCTATCTGCTACTGTTCTGCCTGCCCCTTCTGCAATCTGCCATGTGCCACACACACAGAGGCTGCTTGTGTCACTTGTGCCACTGGTTCGCGACCCCCGATCTAAAAGCTAAAACTCCCCTTCTCCCTCTTCCCCTGACAATAAATGTTTTGGGGACAATGTGTAAGAGTGTCCAATGCTCTTCACTCTACCCTTCCTTGTTCTCAGTATCCTAGGGCTTTATTCTTGTAGCTTTTAATCATACAATTACAGTAAAATTTCTGTTATCCAGCATCCCCGGAGTAAGGGAATTGCCAGTTATATAAAACTCCAGTTATCTGAAATAACCCAGCAGGGTTTTCAGATAATGTGGAGTGGATGGGGACGGTGTGGTGGTGGCCACATGCAGGGTGGCAACAGCTGTTGCGTGTGAGCTTTCCCCTGCCCTCCCCCTCCACATCCAGCTGGTGGAGCAGAGGGGTGGGGAGGGGGCAGCTACACGTGGACTGGCGGTAGCACAGGGTGGTGGGTGGTAGCAGTAGTCGCCACCTGCGTGCTTTCCCCTGCCCTCCTTCCCCTCCTCCCCCCATCCTGCATTCAGCCAGCCAGCCAGAAACTCCTTTTAATAGAGTATTCCAGTTGCTGAAGTACTGGATAACAGAGATTTTACTGTAGCATCCGCTTATGTGACTGAGATGGTTCATGTGAATATGATGACTGAAGCTGAGAAGTTTTCTTTTCAAGGTTTTACCTTTTGTTGCTTGTTTGTTTGGGGTTTTTTGAAGGGGGTGTTTGTTTTGGGTTTTGATTTTCTTTCTTTCTTTCTTTTTGTGTGAAATAGCATGCATTTAGGCCCCACATCAGTAATGTCAATTTTAGATATGTTTCCCAAGCACATTACTGAATCAAAGCCACAGAAGTTCTCTCTCTCTCACACACACACACACACACACACACACATTATGCTTACTCCAAAAAGAAAAAATCAAAATCATGATCAGAATGAGATCATGACATAGTTATATTGTCCTGAACAAAACCTTACATTTCAGCAGCTTCCTCATTTGGAAACAATTGACTTTTCTACCAGATCAGTGAAGCAAATGTTTAACATCCTTTTATAATGTGTATAGTTGCCATGAGTTGCATGACAATCAGAAACAAGCTCATTAGGCAAACTTACATGTAAAGAGGCTTCTAAATCAAGATTGTGCAGGTCCACTGTTTAGTGTCTGACTAAAAACCCCAATGAAAATATTCCTTAGGAAACAATATTCCAAAAAATGGCTCTATGTTTTCCTTTGGGGTTTATGCAGCGGGAAGTACACATCTCTCGACACGAAGCCCATCATAAATCTTAAAAATCTCATGTAGAACCCAAAATATTTATTTTAATGTGTTATTCATTAAGCTATTTCTTTAAATCTTAGTGTGTTGGCAGCTGCAAACTCATTTCATTCCAGCTACAGTATAGCAATGTTCTAGTGTGATTTGAAAGGGTCATTAGGCCATTAGCACTGGATACATTTCAGAAACAGAATCTGCAAATGCCCAAAGGAACATAATTGTAAAATACAATTACACTATTAGAGTGGAAGAATGTTGTAGTATAAACAGTTCAAAGGAGATTAATGAAACTTAAGTTTAGGCCATTTCCAATTATGTCGATAACGATTAATTTCTCGCAATAATAGTTAACATAGGTGAGACATCGTGAGCAGATCCAGGATTTACCAAATGGGTGCAGCACACTGCCCCTCAGACCATGGTCAGGATGGGGGCAAAGCATGGCTTCCCCCACCCCCCACCAAAGGGGAGACCAGGTAGCCAGGCAAGGAGCAGGTGCATCTACCTCTGAAGCACATTCTTGCCTATCTGTGAAGAAGAAACATAATGTTGCTTTGATGTACCTTCATTTTGCTATTTTGTCAGTAGAAATTTTAGGAAATGCTTATTCAATCTGTATAACCTGTTGCATTGTCCTATTTAAATTTCCTAATTGTGATTACAGATGACACCTATTTACTAATGCATTTAGGGAAACTAAGAAGAATCTTAGGCTTCCATTTAGGGGATGATCTTGTGGGCTGGTGCACACCCTTTGAGGTCCATAGGCCTAATTCTGCACTACTTTGAACTTGTTTATACTTGTGAAAAAAAGATGCCAGTTCAGAATGAGTGTTTTTCTTTTACTTGGCAAAGACATAGACATAAAATCAACCCGTTACAGAAAATTTGTCCTGGCATGTCTAGAATGTATAGAAATTGCCAAGTTTTATTTTGTCCAGACTTTTGGTATTGCAAAAAGAGATATCTCCCTCCTATTTTGCCCTTTTTTCTCTGCTCCAGCCTTCTCACAACTGGCTGTAATGACAAACTTGATAACTTGCTGATACCACAATATACTCCTATGCTTCTTTTTTTCTGTAGGCAAGCCTGCCTGAGGATTAGGTATCTTGCAGTTTGATTTGTTAGCTGAGATCTTATCATGATCATGTAACTTCACAGAACTAGTCTTAATATTAAGGAGCCAAAATCAATCAAACTGCATGTCAGTTGCCATAGTAGAAAATCACCACAAGAGAGGGAACAATGATTTGTTGGCAGGCAGCATGAATGTTTCTGCTGTGTTGTATGAACGATTTATAGCAACGGGTAAGGAATCAAGCTTTGTCTTCTGCATCCAGGTGAAGAGAACCAGCACCATCTACAGATTTTTAGCTTTAGTTGAGAGTCTAATTTTGTCTTTAAAGCCACTCAAATATTGTACATTTTAGGTCTGACACAAAACTCATTGAGATCAACATCAGCATTTCTTCTGATCCAACTTAGCTTCCATTCAAGATACAAAACCCAATATTGCAATCCTATACATATTCAAAGATGATCCTATGTTCATTTTCATAGGAATGTGCACTACAGTTTTACAATAGTCTGAACATGGTTTGATTTTTACATTTGTACAGCCTGTGAAATAAGATACACAGCATAGTTGGAAGGATTTTGATGCAAAAAATTATCTTTTCGTTTCCACTGATATGTATTTAATAAAAAATATTACATATTAATAGCCCCCACATGCCTCCATTTTAACCAATTATAGAGCATGGCAAAATCATTTCCATTTAACATTTTTGACCAAGAAAATTTCAGAATTTTCATGTCTATATTCAAACTAGCTTGGTTAAAGATAGACCTAATACTGCTGAGTATTATTAAAGTGATCTGAAAATTTGAATTTTAAGACCATGATTTCAGTTGCTTATACTTTTTCTAAGCTATAGCCATTTAGGCTGAAATTTTCTATGCTAGATGGTTGCCCTGGCTGAATAGTTTTAGAAAAACCTCAGATTAAATGGTTCTTTTTGAAAAACATAGCTAGGGGAAAGTACAATATATTACCCATATTTAAAAAATTATTGCAACTTTGAGCTAGAGATTTGAAATTTGTTGGGAATGGCCTTTGTACCAGGGAGGTATGTTTTTGCCATCCCTACGACAATCCTCCAAAATCTGACCAACTCCATTTGCAGTTGTTCAGTGGAGTGAGTTTTCTTCAATTCTGACAGCTGAAGTCTCCAAAAATTCTCTTCTCATTGAGTATATCCAAACTGTTTATACTTTCTGGTGGTGACTATATTGTGCATGCATGCACTAGCTACAACAGTGTTGTGTGTTCAATCTCTTCTCATTTTCTAATGTGACAGGAGTGACTTGCTCCCTACTACAGTCCAGTAAAACTGGGTGGGCACAGAGGCTGTGAATCAAGGAAGATGACTGGGATTGTGAGGAAGGCAAAGCTGGAAAGGAGAGATAAAGTAGGCAATGGGAGCCTGCAGGAAGGTGGGGAGACTGAGACAAAGAACTGGAGGATAAAGAATGGAGACCAGGAGATGAGAGAAATGCAATGAAGCCTGAAGATGATTTGGAGTAAAAATTAGATGAGGTGCTGGGGTGGGGGAATGAGGTGCTGTGGTAGGGGACAAGAAAAGAGAGACTAGGTGCTAGTAGGGGAGGAGGATGGATGAAGGGACAGATGTAAAAAGTAGCTGCGATATGTGAAAAAACCTAGATTGGGTGGGCAAACAGACTGCAACAAGGAACCAGGGAATGCAGAGACCAGGGCAAAGAACCAGGAAGAGGTTGTCTGTGCAACTGAACCTTGAGGAATCTAGAGAGAGAAAGAGTAGGATTGGGGAGCTGAGAGGAGAAATATATCAGACAAGAGTTGGGAGAGGAAACTGGCTGGGAAAGGAAACTTGGAGTGGCCACAGAAGGGGAGAAAACCCTGGAAGAGAGGAGTGATTATAGATTAAACCATGAGTCTTGGATGGGAGAGTAGGAATGGTGGAATGGTTGGGTAAGGAGACGAGTTGGTATGAGAAGACTGAGGAATGGTACGTTGTACTGGGACAGAGCCAAGGTTGGGGAAAGACAGGGCTGGGACATAAACAGTTGGCTTGCATAGGGCAAAAGAAGCTGAGCCTGGGAGGACCAGATTTAGAAGTCTTTATGTACTACATGCTCTCCCCCAGCACCTAGAATGGAAACCAAGATTTCAGTTTCATCATTCATTTGCTGAAACCCACTAACATAGGTGGGCCCCACTTCCAGCCAACCCACATCTAAAATGGTCATCAGTTACTTTATCAAGAGGTCTTTCTAGGTGATCTAAAACATGTAACCCTGCCAATGAGCTATGTAGATTTCAAATGGATGTCACATAATAGAATTAAAAAAATGAGAAAATGACACACCAAAAACTATATTAAAATAATATTATTATACTTTTGAAGTTAAGCATTCAAGAGTTAGGAAATACAAGTTTGCTTAGTTATCTATATAGATATAGTTTGCTTTATGAGACAGTACTTAATGATATGCTCACCTGCTATTTTTCTAAGAGGATCCTTGCCTCCTTTTCCTCCATATTAGAAACCTGCTTTAGACATGAATCAGGATTGTGCAGTAAAGCAGATTTGCCAGTTTGTAGAGGTAAGAAGTTGTGTAGTGAGTGAGGCAGGCGTTTTCAGGGAAAGAAAGGATTGTTTCAAGATTAAGGAATGTAAACCTGGTTTACTGGAGTCTCTTCTTGCCTTTGCACTGGATTTTTGTGTCATATGCAAGAACTTATCACTTAACCAAACTTTTCACAGGTGGTTGCACATTGTGTTTCTCATTTTCTTGACTTTCAGTCTGATAGCCTTAGCTCTGATTTCTCAAAATGCTCAGCTTCTGGAGACAAATTAAGTCAGAGGTAGCTGTGCTTTCAATATATACATTTCTAAAACTCTAAGTACTCTGACAAATAAGCTTCTAATTGACTCAAACTGGGCACCCAAAACAGTCTAAAATGAGGATAATCCTACTGTCTTGTCTCATAGAGATGTAATAAATGATGATTATCATCTGTGAATCACTCAGCTATTATAGTGATAAGCACCAGAGAAAAGCCCATGAGGAAATTAATAATTTTGTCTTTAGAGCAGAGTTTGAGTTGTCTGCAGGAAATAAAACATGTAGCTACACATTAACCCATGAGGATAAAACAAAATCCTGTGTAGCTGTAAGTAAATGAACACTGTTCACCCTGTGCACTGAATGAGGTAGGGGATCCTATGGAAACATTCTTATGCAATCACATAATAAAAATTGTGTCATAACATAATATGCACAAACAGGTCAAAGGTTGCACAGACAATTTTAATTCGGACATTGTCTTAACAGTTGAGTGTTGATTTTGCCACCTCAATAATGTTGTTTTAGTATACAATGGTTTTTGTGAACAAATGATGAAGATGGGCTTTACTCTGTGGCTATAAGAGACAGGATTAGGAGCAATAGGAAGATGGATTAGGAGCTAAACTGAAGCAGGGAAATTTATGTTGGAGATTAGTAGAAACTTTTTGACTATGAGGATGGTCAAGCATTGGAACAGGCTACCTAGAAAAAATGTGGAATCTCCATCCTTAGAAGTTTTCCAGATCAGGTTAGACAGACACTTGATTAGAAAAGTTTAATTAGTGATGACTAGTCCTAGACTAGATAACCTTGTGAGGTCCCTTTCAGTCCTACCTTCCTATAAGTCTACGTGCAATGGCTTCTATTATAGAAACATAATTTGCCAATACTATAATTAGCAGAACGCCAATCCAAAAATTAGGTAAACTATAGCAATTGTTGGCACAAAATAACTTGCTGGGTTTTTTAATAAAGGTCACAAACATCTGAGAGAGTGTAAATGGAAATATTATTATTAGAATTAGTATTTGAAAGTACCTATAGTGTCTTTTTCTACCCAGGTAGAAATTTAATTCCATAAAAGTTAGTTTTCTAGGATGAGATTTATGAATTATTAATAGACATATATAATAGGGATTTGTTAAAAATTACGTATGTTTCATTGTATACTTTTCCCACAGCTTTCTTTGTATGGGGGAATACATGACTGATATCCAGAAGGAACTCACTAGTTTCCACTAAATAGGAGATCTAAAATAAAAGACTTGGGCTAGGTATAAACAGTCAAAAAGCCCAAGGCAGAATCAATCCAATCTATGCATATTTGTCTAAACTGCGTAGATTAGACCTTTAGTGAACTGAACTCATGTTTGGTCTTTGGTTGGGGGAGGTAGACAGAAGCCTGCACTGGCTGAGGCCATAAGGCTGGGAACACTCCTGACACCTTCCAGCATGGGGGTCCAGCCCAGGCAGGACAGAGGCAGGGTAGGGAGCAGGGCTAGTAAGCTGCTGCGAGGAGGTGGTGCCAGTGGCAGACCCCACATTCCCAGCCAGCAGGACACAGACTGTCCTTGGCCCGTCGTGAGCCCCAGGACCCTGAAGTACAGAACCTCCAGGAAAGGTTTACAGGAGTTCCCCCACCCCAGAGCCAACACTAAATTCCTGGCTGAAGCTGCTTTTTTGCAGCTGTGGGGTCATGGCTTCCCTCCCTGGGAATGGGAGCCCACATCTGCAGAGAAGCAGCTTCATCCAGGAATTTGACACTGGCTCGGGAGGAGGGGGGGAGGATCATGTGAGCCCTTCCCAAAGCTGCTGTAGTACGGGGTCCTGAGGCTTTGGACAAGACAGGGACACTCTGGACACTCCACTGCAATGGCTTTGGGAAGGGCTCACAGGTTTTCCCTCCCAGAGCCAGCACTGAATTTCTGGCTGAAACCAGCAATCTACAAAAAAGGGGCTCCTGTTCCCAGGCAGCCATGCCCTGCAGGTGCAGAGAAGCAGCTTCAGCTAGGAATTTGGCACTGGCTGGGGGCACTCTGTGTCCCCCAGCAACCTGGGCCAAGAATGCAGGGTGCGCTGCTGGCAACCACCTCCCCTCAGCAGCTCGTGAGCCCCACTCACAATGCCTTGCCTCTGTCCAGCATGCTGCTGACAGACAGAGAGCTCTTGGGTGCAGCAGCCAAGCCATGGCTCTCTGCAGGGGCAGGGAAGGGTTAGGAGGCCCCACAAAGTTTCCTGGAATACCAGCGGAGAGCAACGTACCTTGATTCATGAGCAGACCTGGCATAGACGTTAAATAGCCTGGTCCAAGCTAGCTCAAGTAAGTCTGATACAACATGGAGTTGGTCTATCTTAGACCAGGATCTGCATTTTGAAACTGCTTTATGTGCCCTGAACTTCTGTCTTGTTACAGGTATAAACCAGTTTCCAACCACCTAAACTGGAAACAGTATAGTGCCTGTGCCTAGCCTGAATGTCGTGAATTTGATAGTTGATTGTAAAATCAGAATGCAACACACATGGCTTAGCATATAATTATTTCTGATAGTCTTTTTGTGGTGTATACATACATAATCTCTAATTTATTAACATGAGTATGCTATTAACTCTTTTTTTTTAAAAGTGAAATAATTCCAGCAATTTTATATGCAACTTACGGCAAGCAGTTAAAATTTAAAGTAGTGAAATTCTACTGCATAAGAGTCATGCAGGTCAGCTTGTTTCAAATCATAAGAATTTGAGCAAATTTCATATAATATTTTACCAAGTAACTTTTATAATGAAATCTTCTATGCTGATTATACAGAGAAACAATAAGTAAATCATTTATTAAATGCCATAATGCAGTACAACCTAACTTTTTGACTTAATACCTGTACAATAGTCATCACAGTAAAAGCTAGTATATACCATATTGTAATTTCTGAGACTTCTGTAGAGTCAGCAACTTTGGTGGTATTTAGCAAATATTGACAATTATAGGCAGATTATGGACTTCTAATGTAGGAGAAAATACAATTAAAGGGTAATAGGTAGACAAGGCTCTTTGGGTAAATATGAAATCTTTTACTAAACCAACTAAATAGTGGGGAAATGGCTCTTTGCAAGCTTTCAGGCACAAGAACAATTTTTCCAAATATTTAGTTGGTCTAATAAAAGATATCACTTTTACCCAAAGATCTTTGTCTGCCTATGTCCTTAGACCAACACAGCTACAACCAACACCTCCAAGCTAAAGTATAAGTCATTTGAATGCCCCTATAGTTGTAATGTGTCTGTATGTTTCAACTAAATCACTTAGTAAAACTTTTTTGAACCATAGGCTTACTTTGAATGGTCTAATTATACTTCAAACCTCACTACATTTATTTTTCTCTGGGTCTCATCCAGATTTACTGAAGTAGGATTAGGCCACCTACAAGTGAGGACGAGCCTAATCTAATAGTCTTCGAAACAAATGGTATTTTTTTTTTCTGTTAGGGGCAGTAATAATAAGCAAACCTCAAAAGGTTCACAAGTTCAAGAATGATAAGCATCAGAATGTCTGGCTACTTATCCATACTTCAGAAACTTTTCAAACACAGGTTTCTCTTGAAATTCCCCATAGTTTTATGTTGAAAATCCTTTGAGAATACTTTTTGGCATTTCTATATCTGTGTCCAGCCAAAATTGGAAAGTGTAAAGGGGTAGAAGGGAAAAAATGTATATTTAAAGTTAACCAAATTGCTTCAGGATTGGCTTTGTTTGAGTTCTAGGCAAATGTTCAGGTCAGCATTAGGTTTTTTTATAGCTAGTTATCCATCCTTAGTACTATCGAAACAATGGCATTATCATCTTAGTTTATCTGGTTCTTGCATCTCTAGAGTATTGTTTATCTACAATTTCCTGAAGCTGGAAATACACAAAGTCCCCTTACTTTATAAGGTAGTTTAGCTTGTATTTCCTAGTACTACATTAGGGCAAAAATTGTCATTTCTGCAGAAACAGAAAGTCCATGGAGATAATTAACACTGATTACTAGAATCAATCTGATTTTTTTCCCCTAAAATAAAATGTCAATTATTCCACAAAGGGGGGAAAAAACTGAAAACCAAAACCCAAAGACTTTACACAATGAGATATTTTGTTTAGCCAATTTTCCATTGAAAAACAGTTCTACAGTTCAGGCTGTCCAGCCCATGCATTTCCTTAGGGCATGGGGATTGTGTTCTATTCTCCAGACAAATATAATTGTAATTGTCCTTCTTCAAAATAGAACATCAGTACTTCAAGTGGCAGTTCAAAGAGATCATCTTTGAACTTAGCAGCACATTGTACTACAATGATTATTTTTGTGACATCTCTGCTGTATCTTGTATTACAAGCTGTAGTACAAGCATACATCTGCTTATTCATAGTCCAGAATAAACATCATCTTGTATAAGCAATGACAAAGCTATTCCAGTGTACATACAACAATATAACAGGCCATATACCTTATGGTAAAACAGTTGGCTGATAAAAGAACTGGAAGCTAACAACTATTTAAAGTTACCATATTTAATCGAAGAGAAGGCAACCGTGATTATGTGATGACCTCCTAATGAATAAACTATATTTATGGAAAACTTAAAATGTTATAATTTTCTAAGTATAGACCCTAATTATTAGAAGTTTGCCTTGACTTTGTCCCCCTCCCACTGCTATAGTCCTTTGCTTTCTGCAACTTTTCCCCCTGGATGGGTCCCACCAGAGTTAATAGCATTTCAAGCCACAGCAACCCCACAGCTCAGTACTGCTTAATATGTGTGTGTACTCCAGATACTCCCCACAATGCATCCATGTGTTAATTAGCCCCCAGTAATGACTGGAGCCAGGTGTTCTTGTCACAAGTCCTGGGATACTATGACCCCAGCTGACTTCCTGCCCTTTGGGCAGGGGGCTGGACTCGATGATCTCCCGAGGTCCCTTCCAGCCCTAATGTCTATGAAATCTATGAAAAATATATATACAGATAAGGTGCAGGGCAGCCTGGTCCAGCTTCACCTTGTGGAGAGTGGGTCCACACTAGTCATATGCACCAGACTAAGAGAGGGGCCAACAGAGGGGTTCTGGATATGTATGTAATGTTGTGGCTCACCGTGATTTGAAAAAGAATTGGTGGTCAGGGGGACTGTGTTTAATAGGCACTGCCATATAAATGCAGCCAATACTAAGCATGACTACAAAACTATGGCCCACATTGGGCAGACATGCTTTTGGGAACCATCACAAGAATAGGTTAGCATAGCCATCTGAATATTAGTGTAGCCCTTCTTGTAGTAGTTGTTCCCACCAGCATATTTGTCCAGTGTGGGCCATGTGTTTTATAGTCATATTCATTGTTGGCTGCATCTGATAAACTTTATAGTTAGTTTTCATCACTGAGCACATGCTGCTTTTGGCAGCAGTTAATGACAGACAGCATGCATCTACCTGAGAAATTTATGCAGAGTTGATTAAGTAACTATACAGTAAACAACTCAGCATACGCATGTGCAACACAATTAGGGTACACAAAATTAATAAACTCCACAGCAGGGTAATACTTGTAAATACTACAAGTACTAATCTGCTGTGGGGTTTCTTAATACTGCAAGTACTACCGTGCTGCGGATTTTTTTTTGTGCACAGCAGCACACATGTAGACACTGACCAGATGGCTGGGGTATGAGGCTGCTTCAATGCTGGGGCTGCCTGTTGGCTAGCCCCATGATAAAGCACCCTTGTGCCCAGTCAGAGCAGCACCACCCCTCCCTTCCCCCCTCCCCCACCCCAGCCAGGGCTACTGCAACCCAGGTCAGTATGCTGCAGTCTGGGCACACATGCACATCCATACCTGGGAGCTCCCCAGGAGAAATAAACTGGAACACAATAAGCTCTGCAGTTTATTGCTGCCCCTTAATGGGATGTATAGATGTACCCACAATGTATTTAATGAGATTGTGTTGCCTGTGATTATAAGCTGAGGTTTTTTTCCCTATGCCAGTTGCGGGGGAGGGGGGATTATTTAAGTCAATACAGTGGCCTTGAGCACTATCAATAGGTGAAAATGACTACCTAAAACAGGCTATAGCTGAACTAAGAAGACATATAGCTCAACCTCAGCCTCCCACATTCCATCAAATGTTGCTCAGGGCAAGAATAAAAGGTCTGCCTTTATTATCCTCCTGCTGGTCATCTTGCTGTGTTTTTGTAACTTAACTTTTTTTACATCTGGGGTCTTCTGGGCTTTTTATTCAACACACAACTTGCAGGACCACTGGCTGTTTTTTTTTCTGTCTGATCCCTATTTTTTACTAAGTTTTCTCTAGTGGTCCTACCAGTTGCAACTCCTGCAGATCTAGCTACCCCACAACACCAACCTGAAGTCCTAAGAGGAAGATACAGTCATATAATGCTGGATGTCCAGTTTATAGTAAGCCTTTAACAAATGTGACAGTAAAGGTGTAAATACAATATTATCATTGCACATTGACATGACCATGCATTACATTACCTTTTTACCCTCGGCGTGAACAGACATTTTCAGGGCCAGCTCCACGGGAGTTGTGGTTGATCCCATCCTTTGATTCCTTCTTTACTTAAACTTTAAAACCAACTGCTCAGGAGGGTTAAAAGCATTTCTATTCAGGCAGTGCTTGGTGAATTAATTGACTTCATGATGCATTATTACCTCCCTGGGGTAATTGCTGCTAATCTCTCTCCACTCCACAGGTGTTAATTAACCTCTCTCCTTTTTCAAGGTTTTGATATTCCATTATTCAATATGGCCCCTGAATTTCAAAACAGAGAAATAGTGAGAATTTTTAGTAGGAAAATGTAATACTAAAGGTTTTAGGCAAAATCTTCAGGTTCCCTGGACACTTGCTATATTACATCTCATTGTGTGTTTTGCAGACTTCTTACCCTGTCCTCTATACCCTCAAGTGACTATTTACATTTTATCTTCTGCTGTTCAGCTGTTGTATGATGTCTTGGCTGGAGGGTGTTATTGCTATTCAGACCCAGCTGTTGCTATTTTTGAGACTCCATGAGGTTTGGTAATATATGAAAGACGCACGCAGACACTAAAAAAAATTAACACTGAACCCTTGAAATGTTATATCCTTCAGGGTCTAAGGGTTGTTCCAGTTTTATATAGCACTCATTGATAAAGAAACACTTTATTAATCATTAAACAAATCAAAAAATTGTTTTTAGGGGGAACTGAAGTTAAGAACCCAAGTTTCTGTCCAAGTATGTGTAACTTCTTGTTGTGACAAGTAACAAAAACAGACCCAAGAGTCACTGGCTCATTAAAATAGTTAAGATTCAGGCACATTTTAGAGGTGAAGGTGATTGTTTCTCTCTTTCTCTCTAAATGTTGCCTTTTTGCTTATGGACAGAATTCTATTATGCTGTGTGCACCTAAATAGCATTTTCCCAGGTTCCCACATTGTACTTCAGCATTTACATGTAGTTTTGATTTTCTTCCTTTGCAATAGGAATGCATAAGTTCATGAATATATACTGAGCACATTCAGTAGGTTATGCACTGGCCAGGTGGCTATGTGGCTATTTACGTTAGGCCCAGAAAAAATGAGGAAAAGGAGTATACTCCCATGTTTTACCTCAAAAGCTGTGTAGTTAAGGCACTCACTAGGAAACAAGTGCTCTAGGTTCTAGGACAACCCCCACCATCCCCAAAAAGCATTTGAATTTGCACGTCTCTTGCTTTCCGGCCTCATGCTCTAACCAGCAGCCCACAGGCAAAGGTTCAGTTATTTGGCAAAAAAAGGCTGAGACAGTCTTGTAACCACAGGTCACCACAGGTCTCTTCTTGAATCTCTCCCTCCCACCCTCGTTTGTTCAGCCAAACAAAGATGATCTCTGAAGACAGAAGGAAGAAAATAAGCCAGAGGGTGTGGGGCCTTAGCAGGATAGATGTACTTCTGAAAGGTTGAATGTATTGATTTCTAATCTGAATGCTTGATCCCAAATGGGCATAAACTTCCCAACTGAACTGCTCTCCTTTAAATTTATTCAGTGACTATTAAATGCCAGGTACAGTGGCTAAGCTTCAAAGGAGCATGAAAAAAGTCTGTCCTACTTGTTGCCTAGTGGTTAAAGCACTGGGTGAGTGCTGGGCAGTCAAGATGATACCCATTAAAACCCTCTGTGGGTGGTGGGGGACCTGAGTGCCCTAACCACTTAGCTATTGGCACTGAAATATGGGAGGCCCCTCCCTGCCTCTGTCCAGCACTTGCTAGTCATGGTTTTCTGTCCAACTACAATTTAGTGACTCATGGACACACATGGGGGTGCATACAGTCAGATACTTGCTGATAAGTGCATGCTCAGTGTATACACGTACCTTTATGCATCAATACTATGTGTGTACTTGAAGGTGACTGATAGAATTGCAAACTGCACATATGTGCCAAAAGTTCACTTATGCAACTGGAAAAATATCATTTAAGTGCATAAAGGATATTAGAATTCAGCTCACAGTGTACACTACTCACATATGACCCTGGATACAAAACACAGCAATCTGTGCTAATTAATATAGTGGATGCTGGAATGGAAGCAGTAGCTATCATCTGGATGGGTGTTTCTCAATCATTTTGGCTCTGTGACGAAACCCTGCCTTCAGCTAGGTCCCTGGCTCACTTATTCTCAACATATTTGACAGCCTTCACCTCCCCAGTTCCAGTCCCACATCCTGCTTCTTTCATGGTTCTTTTGCCAGGCATGTAGCAGAGGCATACAAACTAGCTTTGCTTGCACTAGCCCCCAGACAGAAGCAACATCACTGCATTCACGTAGTGCTGCCTCTGGTTTAATTAGTTCTGCTGCTCAGCAGTCAACCAGTGGAGATTTACTAGATGTAGAAGCAGCAAACAATGAAATGGCTGAAGGCCTACCACCAGCTCACTACTGCTTGCCAGGCAGCCAAGGTTTACCCTTATTTCTGAGCATAATAAATAAGTGTTTTGTAGGAAAACACTGTAGGAGAAAGCATTTCCATGATAGTTAATGACAGTAAACACACAGGCTGTTCTGCTATATGGCTTTTTGCTTTATTTATTCCAGAGGGGGTTATTTTTAACAGCACATTTTTTATGTCACAATCCTTATTAACTCTGGTTCCAAAAGTGTAGAACTAAATACAAGTCCTTTAAAGGGAAGTTGAGTTTGGCATTGTTCAGGGTTCAGAAGTTAAACTCAAGAAACAGGCTGTGGCTGCTATACAGTTTGGGCGAAGAATTTGAGATGACCTAATCACTTGAAACAGTGCAGTTTCTGGTATGAAGTTGAAATGACTTTTCATATTGCTCTGCAGATGTTTGCATAACACCATTTAGCTCTAGGCTTTCTATACAGTATACTTTCTTTTAGTTTAAAGGGACTGAAGTTAGTTAGAACGCATCACACAGAAGGAACAATGAAAAGCAAAACATGTTTAGGATGCATCCTCTCCTTCGCTGTTCTGTTTATATAACCCCCTAAGCTATATAAATCATGCGGGAAAAAAAATGCTTCAGTGGTTTTCAAATCTCATTCTATATAATAAGTGAGTATTTTGGAATGGTAAGTTGTGCTGTTTCATTTTGTTTAGTTTCTTTTCTTTTTTGAGCACCTAGAAAAGTGAGTTAGATGGGTGATAAAAATAAAGGTTAGATATTACATGATTATGATAACTTCTCTAAATCAGTGGCTTTCAAAGTGTGGTGCTGATATCCCTGGGGGTATGCAATACTTTGCCAAGGGGGTATGTGCCTAAATGTTAATAGCAGCAGTGCATCTTCTGTTTGGTCAATACACAGTGAGTAATGGTGTTGATACCAGGAATGACCATGCAGAGACACAGCAGGTACGAGCAGCAATATTTTGTAGGTGTAAAAGTCTCCAGCCAAAACAAAAATTGAAAAAAACCACTGCTCTAGATGATTGCTGATAGTTCATTGTCTTCTTCACGACAGGCTTGGAATGTTATAAGAAAGCCAAATCTTAAGCAATTCACCTGTTTCACTGCCATGTCTAATAATATTGTCACTTCTATTTTAATAACTTTGTATAGTCACATATGGTAGTTGTGTTGTTATCTTAGGCCAGCATGGCATAAAGCCCCTGAACTTTTGCTCAACCCACCCAACTAGTGAGCAAGGCTGCAAGCTTTGGTCTTCAGAAATTTCCCTCTGTGAGGATGTAAGCATGAAGAGAACATAATTCTACAATTGCCTTTTTTAGATGGAAAGACTTATGTAAACAATAAGAATGATAAAGCAGAGGTTGTATATTCAAACATGCTGAAGTGAATTTGTGGGAGAGGTCACAGAGACTGGTATCTCAAGTCACTGAGAGCCAGCTTCCATTTGGTCACATAGGGTGCATTTACATATACAGTTAATGTGCAGCAATAAACTCAAGTGCATATCATGCTGTTTATTGCTCCCAGATGCCACATTTGAATCTGTGCCCAGGACCATAACTGAAGCATGAGACTGTGGCCAACAAGCAGCCCCCACATTAAAGCACCCTTGTGCCCCAGCCAGCCCCATCAGCATCTAGACAGGCATTGCTGCACAGTAAAAATCTCTGCTGTAGGATAGTACTTGCATACAAGTACTAACCTGCTGTGGCATTAATTAGTTTACTACATCCTAATAGCGTTTCACATGTAAATGCTGAGATATTTACTGGGGAGCTAATTAGGCAATTCTTCAGTAAACGTCTCATGTAGATGCACCTGTAGATATCTAAACAGGATTTAGGAAGAATTAAATTATCTAACTTTTAAAGAGAGTATCACAAGCCTCAAGGGGGCCCCTAAGTTCAGGTGTCAGCTCCATTTTGGACTGTTAAGTTACCTGGCTTCTATGTATATTCAGAGATTATTCAACCTGAACACCTAAGCATCTAGGTCTAAGGCCCCTCCTAATCCAGATTTTCACTAGGGACGCAGGGAGGGAGACATGTTCCCAGGAGAACAAGAACAACTGGTTGTTAGCAAGAACACATTGCTAACACTGAAGTCAGCTGAAACATGCTGGTAGCAGTGGTGCTGGTGCCTACATTTTACATATAGCCCTAAGAAGTTGCAGAGCTGTGTTCTAAACCTCTCTCTAGTTAAGTCTCTTTAAAACTACAGCCCCATTTCACAGGAGAGTTCCCTAATCACCAAGCTGTTGAATAGCTGGGGATGGTGAGGGAAATTTTGAAAAGGGGGGATGCAAATAGTTGGGTGCATCATCCCATATAAAAACCGCATGTATTGTTCTCCAGTTAAAACTATACTAGAAGGTTTACTAATATTCTGAGGGCCTAGGGCTGTATTACTCAGTTTAAGACTGAAGCAAAAATAAATGTCATTTGATTGGAATGGCTTAAAAATAATCTGTGAGGTTGTGAAATAGGAGCTTCATTACTAAAAGCAGGTAACAGACAGCAGAATTGCAGAAAAAAGACGACTTGTTTGGTGGAACATTAAGCCCATTAAAAAGAAGAGGGGGTCATTAACACCTGTTTAATGAACAGTTTCGAAGGGATCAAGTAGATTATAATGAGCCATGAAGTCAAGTGACTCCCTCAGCATTGCCTGACTAAAAATGCTGCTGCAACTGCCAAGTAGTTGGTTTAAATTTGGGGTGTATCAGGAATCAAAGAGAGGAGGTATAAGTGATCCAGTGCACTCCTCCTGGATCCCCCTCTGGATATAATCCAGGAGTCACACAGGAAAGCCTAGTAGAGGTCTCAGGCTAATTCACTAGATCATCCTTCGAATTTTCATAGAATATCCCTGGAGATTGGTAGCACTAAGGGAAGTATTCCTAACAAATATTTTGTGCCGTGTTAAAATTAACAATTTACTTATTGAAATACAGATTCTGTCATCCAGTTTTCCCTCATTGGACTTACTCTTGCTAACTCTGTGTTTATCGCTATACTCACTTTTTCACAGTTTAAATGACTTATGCTTATTTTGTTCAATGACAGGAATTTCACCCTGGTGAAGATATGTTAAAGCATCCTGAATTTCCTCATCTTACACCTGAAATAACAAACTAATTGAGCCAGAGCCCAAGACATTTCTGATGTTTCAGTAATTTTCCTTGTGTACATCACTATAAAAGGCAAGCCTAGCATAGAAAAAGACCTGAATCATTTAAATGTTACTCTTGGTGACACAGATTATTTTCTCTTACTGTTTTAGGCTGTATCTGAAAGGGCACACAGGAACAGCTGGAAAACAGAGTAGCCTGATCTTACATGGTGCTGAATTCAGTACTAAAGATGCTGACAATGACAACTGCATGTGCAAATGTGCCCTCATGCTAACAGGAGGTAAGCACAGTTATGTGAAGACATCCAGTAAATGAAGTAGATTATGCTTTGTATTTCCATGTTGATAATGATGAAGCTATGGTGAGGAAGAAGGAAATAGCTCAATGTGTAGAGCTGTTCTATTCTTAGTGGTTGCCTATGCCACGCCACTCTGAACTAGTTAGTCTCTAAAGTGCTACCCTACTTCCAGCTTGGCTTCAGATTAATATGGCTAACCAACCCCTTATAAGTGAGTGTTAGTCTGAAGTTAGGTAGAAGGCAGGGAAATGTGGTTTAGTCTATAAAGGTATCTTTACATGTGCTCTGGGGTGTGTGGAGGGGAGCTGCTTTAATTATAGAGGCTCCAATTAAAATGCCCATAGCTTTACATGCATTCAGTGTTACAGCGTCACATGTATTCAGTGTAATAAGTTTTGTTAAAGTGCCCCATTGCCATTTTGAAGCACAGGGATGCTGAATACATGTGAAGCAGAGGCTTCAGCAGACTTGGTTAATTGAATCTGCTCTGTGTGCTAATTAGCACATGTCGAAGCAGACACGTGTCTGGCGCCCTAAGGTGCTAACCTGCCTTGCCTTCCACTCCTTTAGTGATGGAGAGAACAATACCAGTATAACTACATTTGCACTATCATAATTTGCTGCTTTAATAAAGCCAGTAAAATTAAAGCATTATTGCTTTTGTGCATAATTAAGCCCCAAAAGAACAGCGAGAAGGGAGAGGAGAGGAGGAAGAATGGGGAAAGTAAAGCAGAGAAGAGGTAACAACTTAAACCACAAGGGAAAATGGAACACCAATATATTATAATAACATTGATGTCACTTGTGTGTGTCCCTACACATGGTTGGAACTGGGGAGCAGATTCACAATTCACGTTTCCCCAACCCTGGGCATTATGCACTCTCTCCCTGGTCTAGTGTTTATTCCAGATTCTTAAAAGCATTTCCAAGTAACATATTTTATGCTTTTATACATACCTGATTGCACAAAACCTCTGGAGCTACAAAAATGCTGTCTTTAATAGCTTACAGGTTTTGAAGGCCAAAAATAATCACTTTTCTCATCTCCTGCATAGGACAGGCCATATAATTTCACTTACTCTCTTTCTCATTTCTCCAGAAAGGAGTTTCCTCGTAGTTGGTAAATTTATAAATTGTTATTTTGAGGAAATTAACTCAGACACTCTGGCTTGAGGTTATTTGCTCTTGCCAGTCCAGGCCAGATGTATGTTTGCCTCTACAGATAATACCTACTGACAATAGCGAGGCTTTCAGTAGCCTGCACTCACCCACATGCTTAGTGCAGGCCCAGTCCACATGAGCTGTATTCTTTCTCAGCTAGCTAGAAATACTCAACAGTGGTGGAATTTAAAAGATGCTAACACCCAAGGGAAACAAGACTTATATTAGAGCAGGGTCTACCATGCCTTAATTTCTTCCCCTTGTTCATGTAATAGTAAAACTCAAGCAGGAGAACATCCTCCAGTGGACAAATAACCAGAAGCCAGGCCTCCTATTTCTGCAGCAAACAGTTCTGAAGTTCACTGATTGTCCAGCAGCAAATCAGTGCTCAGGAGATGACAGAGTTGACTGTAATAAAAACTGCAATTCATCCCATCAGCGATTCAGAGTCCAGCAAGGACTTCCAAACTAGGGTTGCCTTGACTGTAAGCCTAGGTGTTAGAATTTACTCCATACTCCATCTCCCTGGCAGCTGCCTCAGGGACCTTGGAAGGGTTTTGTTTGGTTGGCTGTCCTGGCTTGCTTATCTCTCCCTCCACAGAAACCACATACTGGTATATTCTGCTATGCTCAGCCCATCCATTAACAGGAAAATCTCAATAGCATGTCAATACATTTGATGAGCAAAGGAAAAGAGGGAGCAGAAAGGAGAACTGTGCAAGTCTGAGTCAAGTATTAAGAGGAACATGTCAAGCAAATATGCAAATAGATTCAATTGAAACTTCAGGGATATGTATTTTAATTAGTTGTGTGATTAGGGCTATTTGAGTAATTTATGGTTTTATAAGAAGGCCAAGACCTTAAACTCACTAATTGCTTGGTCTTTTTTTTTAGTTTCTAAATATTTTCCTCTGTTAATTTCCTCCTCACATGTTCAACTGTGTTTACTCCAGGAAGTTGTCTTTTTTACTCTCTGAGAAGTATCAACAGCTGTCTTAAAACTCCCAAATTGTTTATTAAGTTGATTCCAAGTTTATGTCACAACAAAATGCTGATTAGGAAAAGTGGCTGTGATAAAATTTTGTTAAAAAAGTCCTTCAGAAATAAGTATTCTCCTATACGGCATGTTGTCAGGCCTCCTGTTGGTTTTGGCAGCACCACAGATAACCCTTCAATTATGACTCACCTGAAATCTACAAGCACGTTTGCATCCATCCTGACAATGCTGAAAATCCCATAATCTCTGCAAGGTAAACTGAATATATTTGTCAGGAATAGTGATCAAGATAACTTATACCCCCTGATTGTGTTACGTTTATAGGTGAGACTGAAAACCAAACACACATTGCCATCAGTGATCTTATTAATTGTCACTTTCCATTTGATCCTCATCAAAACTTCTGTTCCTAGAAAGATTAAATATATGAGGAGGAAGGGGGAGGAGAGAGAATACTATTCAATAACCTCATTAGAAAAAACCCTTTTCTTTAGACTGTATGTGCTGTTGTAGACAAAAGTTGTATTTTAAGCCTTAAATCACTTGGAAAGAAAGATTTTCAAAGGCATAAATGGGAGTTTGATGCTCAAGTCCTGTTATGTTAAAAGCCAACTGGATGTCTAGCTACCAATTGTGCCTGAAGTAATCTCTCCCTATGCCCCATAGCTTATTTGGGCGGAAGGCAGAAGCATATGTATTTAAAGCACACTTACTGAAGGTTAACAATAATCATTAGTTCTAGCACATTTGTAAAGCACTTGGGCCTAGATCCTTAAAAATTCTATTCCCACTGAGCCTCTATGCTCTATTTGCATAGTAGTTACTAGGTTGACTCTTCTACTGTAGATCAGGTTTTCTTTACCTTAATTTGTTGTAACATAAACCCTTCATTATACCACCTGTTACTGAAACAGGCCCGCCACAATCCACAGGGTGTTTGTTTGTAAAAGGTATCGTTGTATGATTTCTGTCGCTTTTCCCATTTCACAGTTATAGCAGCCCTGGAGGAATAAAGTTTCCACAGACATACAGTTTCTCACATTAAGCAGCTGAATGAGAGGTTGAGATCACACATAAGTACATACTTTGCTCCAGAGAAGAGCAGAGAATCAGGAAAATAGGACTGGGATAAACCTTAAAAGCATATCTTTTCCAACTTCCTGCTCAAAGCAGGGTCCTCCTTATCTGTATCATTCCAGACAAATGTTTGGGCAACCTCACCTTAAAAGCTGCCAATGACAGAGCTCTGACTCTTTTCCAGTGCATAAACACTCTCATAATCAGGAATTATTTTCCTGTCACCCACAGTACATCTTTCTTGTTGCAATTTAAAGTCCTGTATTTTGTCCAGTAGACAGAAAAAAATGGATCGCCATCATCAATATAACCACCATTTCTGTATTGGACGACTGTTATCTTAACCTATACAACTGCCAATCAATCTTCTGGTTCCGTAGATGAAATAATCCAATTCCTCCATGCTTTCCTCCTATACTATGTTTTTCAGACCACTCTTCATTGTTATTGCTGTCCTCTGGGCTCTTCCCAATTTATTCACCTCTTTGCAGAGTCCAAAACTGAGCAGAGCACCTCAGAGGAGACTTTACCATCACTGAACTGAGTGATCTCATCTGAGTTCATGAGATAAGCAGGATCAGGTCATAAGAAAATTCTAAGGGAAAAGTAGGTGTTACAGCTAGTGCAATTGCTAAGAACACATAAAGCTCTAAATCGCATTTCACCTTCACACACAAAGGTGTACTTGGGTAGTTATGGCAATTTTGGGCACTTACACAGTTTGGATTTTGTGTCAGAATAAGTAAAAGTTTTTTTGTTTTGTTTTCATAAAGGTACATTTTAAACATGGATAAGCTGTGGGTTTCACTGCAAAAAAGCTCCACACATTAGACAACCACTATCTTCTAATAAAATAGTCAGCCCTATGTTCAGCTGGGAACTGTTACATTTTAGGTGGCATTTTGCAAGGATGGTTAGAGATCATGTAATGAAGGCCCACACAGAAGCTAGATCACTGGAAAAATCAGTAGAACACACTTGATATATTCAGTAAAAGAATGTACTCAGTTGAAGCATTCAAAATAAATTTATCACATGTATCCAAATACAAGATGACCCTGAATTTAAGAAGACCCCTGAATAATTCAATTCTGTCCATGGAAAATATATAAATGTGCTATAAGTTTCCATGTATAGAATCTAAATATTGGAGATCATCTTACATTCATCACTACCAGTGCAGCAGGGAAGGAACTGGCAAGGGGTAAGGCGGCAGGGGTGCAAGCAGTGGGGGAGGTAGGAAGGCGGTGAGACAGTGGGGGATAGGTGATAGGGGGTTAAGTAGTGGGGAAAGCGGGCAGCTTGCCCACTGCCACCTGTTTCCCTCTGAATTTACCCTCCCTTGTGCCTGCTCGTTGCATCACAGCCTTTGTTCCCCACCCCCCCCCAGGCATCATAGCAGAAGATAAGCTCAGAAACAGAAGTCAGAGCAGCAGATCAAGCATAGGAAGAGGACTGGACTGGAACTCGGGGAGGGTGATAGGCTACTTCGTGGCATGCCAAAATGGCTGCCACCCCCCAACTTCCACCAGCCTAAATCATGAATTAAGATGTTAAATCCAGTACCACACCCAGGATAGACCACCCCCCAGTGAACTCCATTTAATGTCTCCTCCAAATTAGACATTGAGTCAATGATGACTATTCATTGAGAACAGTGACCCAACCAATTACATATCCACCTTACAGTACTTTCACCTGGTCTGTATTTTCTTGACTTCATGAGAATGTTGTGAGAAGCAGTGTCAAAAACCTTGCTGAAGGCATAATATATTACCATCCACTGCTCTCCCCCCGCATCCACAGAGCCTGTCACCTTTTCGTATGGCCTCTCCTCTTTATGATTCACTTCAAATACTGACCTAAAAGATTAGTGTCATGAGGTTAATGAAAACTTATGCTCGGTGTTGATCAGCCACCAAAAATTAAATAGAATGTTAGGATGTATAAGGAATGAGATAGAGGATACATGGAAATATTATAATGTCATTATATAAGCCAATGTTACAGCTCAGTAGGATTGCTGGTAGCTCTATGTCAAAAGAGGAGATAGTAAGAGATGACTGATAAAAACAATTTAGGTATAAGGCAAAAGTTCTCAAATGCTGAGAGAAGAAAAAGACTGGAACACTTTGCCTTTCATAGGAGACTGATAATAGGTAATGGGGACATGATACTTGTATAGAAAGAAATCAAAACGGTAACTTGGCAGTACTGTTCAGTCTGTTCCAGAATGGCAAAATAAGAAGGCATTTACTAAAATTGGAAGACAGCAAATTTAAAAGTTATGAAAGGAAATATTTTCCCCACTTGAACAACCTATGAAACTTATTGCCAAAAGCTACCACGGAAGCCAAAAGCTAATGTGATTTAAAGCAGGACTTGATATTTATGTGGATAACAAGAATATCCAGAGTTGTTATAGTTCATTAAACAATAAACAAGATCTTTGGAAAGAATTAAATCCCCCTAGCTTCCAGGGATAAGCCAGTCATCAATTGTAGGAGGAAACCTTTCCAGGGGTAAGGGTATCCCATTACTGCAGGATACCTCCAAAGTATACTGTACTGAGCACTGTTACAGACAGTATATTAGATGAGATGGACCATTGGTAGCACTGAGAACAGCAGTTCCTATGTCCTCCCTCAAAGATCTTTTGGAGACCTACATTTCACTGAGGTCCTTTTAGAGATCTGTAAGCAAGAACGGAGAAAAACTTAACCCCCCTCCCCCAATGGTGAGAAGGAAAAACAATATGTTAGTGTAATAATTGGAAAGGTATCTTTAAAAAGCAAAACACACATATGATTACTAGTAGCTGGATTATGAAGAGCAGATGCTTGCTAGTGGCACTTTTAAAACTTTCTAAAAAAGAAAAATTGGTCTTAAAGGAAAACTATGTGTTCAGTACTTCCCTCCCCCTATCAAGTAAAAAATGCTCCTGGTGCTTTTATTGCCTGATACCATTTCAGAATTCTGTTTCCATTGGGTATATTTTGTAGAACACCACCAAATACAAAGATACCAGAGATAAGGCCAAACATTTATGCTATTGCTATTCCTTTAAAATGGAATGGTAACTACTACAGCTTGCCATGGCTATATTTTGTCACTGTAAACAGAGCCCAGCTGCATCTGTGTTCTGCTTTGAAAAATGAGGATTAGATTTTTCTGTTTAGCTTTATCTTAAGTTTCTACAGAGATTATGCCCTGGTTACCATAGAACATCAGCTGGACAGCTTTCTTTTTCTTTGGTTATTAGCCCCTTAGGTATAACTTTGTAATCAAAGAGAGGTCAAGTGTATCAAAATAGGAGCTTGCCAGAATTTATCTGGCATAAATTCTTCCCCCAAGATTTCATTATGAAGTGTTACTTCTAAAAAAAAAAAGAAAAAAACCCCCAAAACCCCCAAGAATCACCCAAAATCTAAGAAATTACTTTACAAAGCTAAAAAATAAATTATATAGATCTGAATGCAAGGGGCAGGGTAAATTTGCATCTGTGTACAAATCACAGTCACTGCTGAATCAAGTGGTTTACAATATCCCCAAACAAAGGGCTCTTTCTTATAGGTAGATAGAGCACTAAGAACAGAATCTGCTGACACCACGGGAATCACCTCTGTGGTGGTCACTGCACAAAGTGGGTCTCAGTTGTGAATTTCACAGGTTAGCCTGGGAGTGGTGAATGTGTAAAACTGAACAGCTGCATCTCAATTTGTCAGATATGGAATTCTTCCACAGAGTCAACGAAAATGCCTGCTACTGAGCTAAATAAATACATGCATTGCTTATAATCATGATTTGGCCAAAATGCATCTCTACTGATGATGCTTGCAACACGTTTACAGATGTTTCTGTATATGTAGCGATGCTTCTAAGTTAAGATGGAAAAATGAGGCAGAGACTACACTTCTAGAAAGGGAAGCATACCCACTACCTGGTGCTTTCTGTTTGACCACTGAAAACAAAGCTTCTTCTCAGACCAGCAGTGGACCTTTGTAAGCTTATTTGTCCTGAGGCAAATGCTGTCCTTCTATTTTAGGAACATGCAGGGCACTAAAGCCAGCAGCCTGTGCAGTTACATGCTGTGGAAGGAGCAAGATGTTCAGACCCCATTCCTGAGGGATTCACACAGCTCTTAACGTGGATTTGACAAAACAGCAGTCCTTCACCCAACCCTACACCTCATCAATGCATTAATCAGCTACCAGTGCTAACTTCTTATGGAGTGGGGGCATGGGCATTCTGCAGCTGAAAGGGAGGATTGATTTCTTTTTTTGGCAATTTCAGCTGAACACCATAGGCTTTGGTAGACCCTTCAGCCTAGCAGAGCCTTCTGGGAAAAATTCTGTTCCTAAGTCAATGGCAAAATTCCCACTGACTTCCTTATAGTCAGGGTATCAACTATTTGATCTTCTTTGTTAGTATATATCCTTTAATCCCTGTAATTTCAGTGTGGCCAAGGTTCATGCTATTTGGTATTTTTTGTAAGTCCCAGCTCCGGCACTCATGAGAATCTTATCTTCATTTAAAAGAAAAAAGTAGAAAGGAATTTCCTAGCTTTACATTTGTAACATGCATTAGTCAATGTGACTTGTCTACAAAATAAATAGCATTCAAAGTATTGGGGGGGGGGGCCTGCCTCATGATTTTTTAAACACCTGAGCTTGTTTAGAAAGAGAAAAAACCCTCAAAACTATCCATGTGTTCATGGGTTACTCTTTACAACCGATGCTATCCCTGTTGCGCCTCCTTAGCTCATTCCATCTGTTTATAAAATCCACTTGCTTGGTCTGGTTTAAACTAGATTATAAATTCTTTAGGAAGTGGTTCATAAGTTTCCTGCACAATTGGCTCTGTGGATTATTGGAAATATGAATATGTGATAATGTTAACACAGCCCACATGCAGTCAGTTCATATAATAGATAAACATTATTTGCCCAGTCAGAGAAGAAGACCAATCATATGATTCATTTGATCAATCACAGCCAACAGCTTGAACACAATACACATAGCTTGAAAAACATACCACACATTTAACAGGAAAATTCTCACTGAAAATTTGACATGAAAATTCTCATGAAAAACAACCTGAAAATCCTCACTGAAAAATTTCAATAACGTATGTTATTTTTTAACCATAATTTGTAAAATCCTTCACATAATTAAGAATGACTGATAGAATGCATGATGATGTATATAAACATACATATTAATTTACTTTTATTCATTGTTACTTTGTTGCATCAGATATTATGTGTACTCATGGGTATATGTATAAAGGCATTTAGGCACCTATCTTCCACTAACTGGCATATCAACACTTTAAAAACCTGCCCCTGAGGGTAGTATCTGTGCAGCTGAACACCAAATGACCCAGTAGTTAGTTGGTGGGGAGGAGAGCAAACAAAGCCTTTGCCATACTCTCAGTATTTATGGGCTGTGGGCTGCCAAACACTGCCAGGTTCATTTGTAAAACTGAGAACGTTCTTAGTTTTTTATTGTTTGTTCTTAATTGTTTCAGGCTGGTGGTTTGATGCTTGTGGCCCTTCCAATCTGAATGGAATGTTCTATACCGCGGGACATAACCATGGGAAACTTAATGGGATAAAATGGCACTACTTCAAGGGCCCCAGCTATTCCTTACGTTCCACAACAATGATGATTCGGCCTTTAGACTTTTAAACGTACCCAGGAGTAAATGAAAGAATAAAACTGAAGAACTGCTTGTGTAGCCTTCAGAAGTACAAGACAAGGGGGCTTCTTGGACACAGCAAGTTGGAGCTACCTCAAAATTGCTCCACTATTTCTTCACTGCCTGCCTAGCTCTTCACAAGTCACTTCCTGTGCTGAAGACATTGAGACAGCTCAGCTCACAAGGAGATAGCTGTAATGCTTTTTCCAGCAAAGGATAACAAGTGATCTTCATGTTCTGGTTATTATGAATGAATCTAGCACCAGCCAGCTGATGCTTTTTCCTTTGTATAAGGATGCAAAAATATACAGGATTATACAGAAATAATAATGGATTTTGAAGAACAGAAATAAATCTGCCATAATCCACTGAGAAGAATTTGTTTCAACACTGCAATATTATTACATCTATACAAAAGTATTACAGACATGGCTCCATTAATGCATGTCTTAAAATATCTGAGATGACCACTCTAATCATAGTCTTTCTTAAGTGAACTGAATTTAGATGGATGCATTTCTCTTACTTCCAGCATTAAATAGCATATGCTAGAGTTATTTTTCATGAACCCCTTCTAAAATAGAAAACCTGTTCTTGATAAATCTACAGGGTCACAGTACATGACAAATAATAAGGATAATATGCAGAAAATCTTCATTTGCTCTGTATTGTTAGGGCAAAGTAAGTGTAAGTAATCCAGATAATTGGCATAATCCCTGAGCTAGGATTTATAGTGTGATAACAAAAGTAACCATGGTTTTTTTCCTGGTGCAGCTTTTTCTTACATTAAAGTAGCCTGAATGACACATTGAAAAATTGGAGGAAAGTTTAAAGAATGTGAACTATCTCATGATGAAATATATTGCTTTGTGTATAATGTTTCATTGGAACATATACAGGAAAGGAGACTATTAGGATATATAGAAATGGTATAAATGCATAGGTTAAGCAGATGGGTTCATTTTACATTATCTTTGCATGTGCACAATTTAGTGTTAATTATTTTGAATTTTATTAGAGGTTCATTTCTTCTCTGTATTATTTCATCTTTGTGAATAATTGAGGCATGTCAGTTCTACACTGTGCTTTGGCTACTACTATAAAAAAGCGCTCATTGCAGTCTTATAAAGAATAAAGGAATAATTATTAACTGTAAATAGCATGTTTATATTTACAGCAATGGCCATTTAATTTTGTACATGCAACTTCGATGCTATTCAATGCAAATGACTGCAAAAATCACAAAAGGTTGTACTATCCAACTCTAGAAAGGTGCTATACATATCACTTCCCAGGAAAAGGGAACCCAGAGAGGTGAATATTTCAACTATTGGAATTGAAGGTGCCTTAACAACAAGGAGAACTTGGGAGAAAAAGGTTCAGCTGTCAGCAAAGCTGACAGCCACAAGGCTTTTTGTTTAAAATCTCTGCTGATCTACTCTTACTGAGGGGAAGGCAGGGAATCCACTTTGGAAATTAATTTCTACACATTCAGTTCTCTATGCCCACTGAAGTCAAAGGTAATATTCTTATTGGCTTCAACAGAAGCCATGTCATGCCCATGATATTTTTGTTTGTGTTTGTGTCATATTAAAAACATACTGTTATTGGAAGTAGGCAAAGCAACAGATTTTTTTAAAGGAATGATGGTATTTGACCAACAAAGCTCTGTGCTCTTTAACAGCTTTCTTCCATTTAAGAGAAAAAAAGCTGCATGGATTTTGTTGGCAGCATGAAAGAATAAACAAGGGGCTCCACAGGGTTCTTTATAACTATTGTAGCTCAGTGTTCTTCAAGTAAGAAGGTCTTTGTTTCACATATTTGTATATTTTAAAAAAAAATTCATGCCCAAGGGGTTAATTTGTTGTGTTGTGCTGATTAAATTACTCAGCTGTTCTTTACTCAGCAGTTTCTTCAGAGTGCTTTTTTTTTCTCTGTTTCCACCAGTTTTCAACATTGTTTTCACTGGAGTGCAAAAACTATGATCTGTCTTCCACTGTGTTAAGATTTGTATTTGTTCCAGGTCTTCAAGTTACGAATACCGTTTTGTAGATCCTACTGCAAAAGACAAAACACATTAAAATATCAATAAATAAAACCAAAGCATGTTATTTGCTGTTTATTTATCTTGTTTGGGAAAAAATCAGACGCAGTTTCCTATTCTTTATAATAAAACATAGAATGAAGTCTCCAGACTCTAGCATTTACTTTCATTAGAGAATACATTTTTGTGGCAGATGTGTGTCATTTAACATGCTGAGAACTTTCATTTTAAATTCTGTTTAGAAGTGCTGAGTACTTTTGGGAAAGAGTGCTAGCAAAACTGTGTGAATTAAATACTTTCTTTTTTACCTTTGAAATCCATAGCTCAGTTTTATTTTGCTCATTTTCTTGGTTAAACTATCAAATTGCTTCTTTTTTCATGGCAGTGGGGGATAAATTTCTCACATTCCACTGGCCAAATTACAGATCAAACTATTTGTTTCTCTTGCCCTTATGACTGCGTGTTCTTTAATCATCCCTGAATGTACAAAATCTGGAAGTGGCAAATCTCAACTGCTTTTTTTATTTCTTTTGCCTAGATATGGATCTTGTCCATTTGTATGGCTCTTAAAAACTGAGAGACCAATTTCAGCTTCTCTTGGTGGCCCATTTATCTTCATTTTTCCAGGTACTTCAGCTTAATTAGGCTTGTTCATTGATCACATTCAGACCAACCTAGCTTTTTAGAACAACACAAAAGCCAACAGTGTAATAAATCCGCAAGAGGAGGTATTATTCCTTCCAACTAAAAATGCAAATCTGCGGCATTCCACTGAAGAATCACAATTAACTAAAAAAGCTCTTGCTTTTGGTATATATCTAAATAAGGTGTTTTTAAAATTTTCCACATATAATGAGTCCCACTGCTAGCACACCTCCCCCCTCCCCCTCCAAGGCCACTCTTGTTCTATATTCTCCCACTCCGGCCTCCAGGGATGCCACCCCGCTGCCTGGCTTGCCTCCATGGTAAAAGGACTGTACAATTGGCACACTGCCCTCCAACAACTGGCTCCCTCCAGGTCTCCTGGGTACCTGCATTTGTGAGTGTTGCTTCTCCAGCAGCCTTGGTACATGGGAGATCAACCCCTCTGTAGGGGTTTCCCCTTAGGACACTTAGCAGGGATCCTAGAAATCTGTTTGTCATGGAAAAATGTGAAAAAACATGGAATTTGTGTTTTTACAGAGAATCTTTAGAATTGCTGGGGGAGGGGGCTAGGGGAAGAATTCACTGAAAATAAAATGTTGGCTCCCCAGTGAGAACCAGTGGTTATCACAGCCATTTTGGCAACCCACCGGGGAGTTGCCAGGCACACAAGGGGGAAGGCGCAGACACAGGGGGAAGCAGCCAAATGGTGGCTTATCAGCTTGTTCCCATCTGCTGCAGTCTGCTCAGCTGCCCTTGCACTACTATTTAGCAACCTGTCTGCAGACCTGTCCCTGTAGCTTATTGCAAGGCAATTTGCCCCAGACAGTTGTTTGCAGCTTTGTGACTCCTGTCTTTATCTCGTTGGCTGCTTAAAGTCTTGCAGCTGCCAGTAACCCACTGCAGTCCCAGCCTGCTGTTCCCTTCCTCTTAAAGTAATAGGGGCCCTTAACCCCTGTTATACCATGGTAATGCTAAAAAGCTAGCCTGGCCTTGACTTACTCATTTGGGTTTTTTTTAAACAAAATGCAAACAGAGAGAGCAAATAAATAAGGATAGGTGTATATGTGTATTTCATAGCAGGTAGAACCTTGTTTTCTAAGCTACCGCTTTAAGTACAGTAAAGTGCCAAAAATAAGGTCGAGAATAATTTCTGTTTCAAAACCAGGCACTCATGCAGATTTCCCTGAGATTGTACACACTTCATGAATGCACAGGGTAGTGTTAGTATTCAGAACGTGGTTGTTTGAGCAAGTGATTCCCAACACATACATCTCTGGGAAAGCAAACTTAAACTCAAACAACTTTTCTTAAATTTAACATATTGAACCAATTTCACTTGCCCAGATATGTCAGCCAAGCCGCAGCTCCTGTCAGGACGAAAACAATCACATCCATGTTAATTTGGCATGTTACCTACTGCTGCTTTTCAAGGGCGCAAATAAAAATGTTATCAATGGAAAAAGTCGAACTCTTTCTCTGTGGGATTAATCCTAGCTGATAAACTGATTATACAATACAACACGTGTGACTGGAGTAGCTGCAAAGCTTTTAGCCTACCAGTTTCTGCATGAACTTGAGGAGCTAGGCAGCAGCTAGTGAACTGAACTGACACCTGACTACTGTCATTCAGGATCAGGCCTGTCACAGAAACTAAAAAAAGAAAAGAAAAGAAAAAGGAAAAGGAAAAAATGAAGAGACTGTGTCCCAGTTCTGGTTTTTTAGGGAGGCAAGGAGTAAAGAGCCACAATCCAGGAAGGGAAGGGATTAATGGTGGGTTCACTCTCCGCTCCACATTCTTCTCGCCCATGTCTGCCAGGACCTGAGCCTTATCCCTGCTTTCCCATAAAGCTGATCCCCTGCAACAAACTCTTTTAGTGTGTCATGGAAAGACAGGGAGAGGATCAGATGATCCTAGGAAGTAGACCATACCCTATGTACTGGAGGAAGGCAAGTGGCAAAGCCAGCTGAGAGAGGAAATAGCGAGGCCCATACTCCACATTTCACTATAAGAGAGTATGCAGTGGGGGAGGGGCACTTTCCCTCACTGATCTTTTGCCTGTCCCTAGCATTCTAATTACAAATCGTTCTAGCTGCAAATGCCACATTTATTCTACAAGTAACACACAGATCCCTGTTCCAAACCTTGGGAAATGCAATGAGAAAACCTTGTTAATACAAAATGAAAGTTGTTTGCCAGTTTCTCATGCTCTTCTAGAACATCAAGTTTAGCATTTTCAAACTACTGAACACTAAGGACATGAAGAACTAAGGCATTTTAACCTCAAATTCCCGAAGCAGTTACCAGGGTGACTCTCACTCTGATGTATAGGCTCACTCTGCCTGTGACCTGTACTGAGCAAGAGCTGCCTACTCCTGCTGGCCACTCAAACATTTAACATACTCCACAGAAGAATACAACATCTGCTAATTTTTACAATTGCATCATCCCCTGAAAGACACTTCAGCCGTGGGTACATGATGTTATTTAAACCCCCAGACCACACTGTCTCCCAGCTAACTGCTGACAGTCCACCTGGCAAGCAGACCCTACTATTCATTCCTGGTAACTTAGACAATGCAATTTTTTAATGAAGCCTACTGTATCTCTCTCTCTCAACGGTCTCTCACATACTTCTTTCCTTTGGTCTCTTTCTCTCTTTTTCATGGGTACGTGTAGACATGCACACGCACACAGCAGGCTGGAAGTTTCACATGCCTACTCCAAAGAAACACAGGCTCCTTCATATCACAATCACAAGACTCCCAACCTGTTCAATGTCAGCCCTCTACCAGTCCATACATCCACTGCTATACCACACAAAACAACACAGGCAAAAATACTTGCAAAATAATTCCCATTGCCTATTGCCAGATTCAGGTTAGGGACAAGTTGAGGTTTAACAGATGTGTACCATCCCTAACGCACAATCTTCTAATTTTTTTCAGCGATCTAAAAATAATACACCTTAGCTCTTCGTTTCCTAGTTTTCAGAAGTGTGAGTTTTGCTGAACTCAGCACTCTATGGCATTAGATGCTATCAGGTAATCTTAACTTTGTGCTACTTGAGTTTTTTTGTCATTCAATATTTTCTTATATTAAGTCTTCTAATGTTGCCCAGCGTTTGAAGTCAAAAATACATGGCACTAATCACTGAAGATATGAATAACTTCGTTATCTGCTAAGAAATAAGATGTGATCCAAAACCTAATTATTGGAGAACAGCCATCTTTTGAGAAAGTAAACATAAATAGCTCAAAGCGTGGGGAAATATTTGGAGGGACTGGATGGCAGGAAACAGCCGATAAGGCTGTGGAGAGAAGAAACAATCAGATCATTTTTAAGGACACCACTATAATTTTAACCTAGATGTATAATGGGCCAGGCTGACTAATCAACGGCCTACATATGAATTAAGCTGGCAGTTTCACATTGTACAACTAACCATTCTAATCCAGGCTTTTTTGTGGAGATGTCTAAGACTGAATGGCAACCCCCATTATTATGGCAACTCCCAGTGCATCAGCCTGGCCCTGCTAGGATAAGATTGTGAGTAGACTAGCAGTGTTCACTGAAAGAGTCAAAATAGATTGGAATTAAATAAAATAATAATGATGATGATGATAATAATAACAATAACAATAATAGTAACACCCCCACCAACAATAATAAAGTTTTTTAAATGGTCACCTTATCACTCAAAAACTTCCCAGATATTTTCAAAAAGGAATGCAGTTTCTGAGCAAATATATGCTTAATTTCATGCCAGGGTAGGTAGCTACATCAAACACCTGAGAAAATTCAAGAGGTTGCATGGAATAAATGCTGTTTCTTATACAGTAATTTTTCTGTTTTGTTTTTAGGGGGTGGGAATGAAACCACAAATTTGTTCAGTCACAATTCTGTGCAACACAAAGTTTCAGTTTTCTAGCGTATAGATTTCACAGATATTAGGGCTGGAAGGGACCGCATAAGATCATCAGGTCCAGCCGCCTGCCTAAGGGGCAGCAAGTCAGCTGGGGTCAAATGATCCCAGCAAGATAGGCATCCAAGTGTTTTTTGAAAGTATCCAGAGTAGGTGCTTCCACCATCTCTGAGGGGAGTCTGTTCCAGGCCTTGAGGGGTCAGACAGTAAAGAAGTTTTTCCTTATGTCCATCCTAAAATGGACTTCCAGGAGTTTGTGACCTGGAGTACATCATGTAAATGTTCTTTCTGACTGTAACATATCTGTCTCATGCAGAATAAACCTCATTCGCCAAGGGATGTAGATAATATGAACAGAAGACCAGTGGTAAACTGAAGTCTATCAAAATTTGGGCCTGCCCCACTGTTATGCATAAAATAATCCCTGAGCTATAATCCTGTTTCCTTTCTAAAGAACTCAGCCTGATAGTTCCACATGACATGAGTACTTGCATACTAAGTGTCAATCTGCTTTATTTCTAAATTTCTGGCAGTGTTCGATTGCTGTCTGAGGAGGAAGATGAGTGCCACAAGCAGCTGGACACAAAGGCTTGCAGACACTGGGCTGCCCTGAAACCATAAAACAGCAATTATGAGGTTATCAAAATACCACTCCCATGGCAAGAGAACTGGGTGAAGGAATCATTTTCAAAGCTCTTAACCCTTGGGAGGGCTGAAGAAATACACAGCCATACATACATACCCATGCACATCCTCTTGATAAGTTAAAAAAAATGAGCTTGTATATGGTATCCCTCCATGAAATGGAGAAGTTGGAAAAAGGAAGAGCTAATGGCCTCTTCAACCTGGTAGGAATAGGAAAGAAAAACCCCAAGTAGCAAAGGCAAAAGAAATTGAGACACTTTCAAAAATAAAGATGATTTTGGAAAAGGAAGGAAAGAGAAAGGATGTCATAGAACAGTGCAACCAGGGATACTGAACGGTAAGTTAAGAAACTGAGGGAAGGAACAAAGAGAGAGGAGGAACTGAGACTGACAAAAAGACATATTGGAAGATGTCAGGCTGGAGCATAACAAAAAAAAAAAAAAGAAGGGAATAGAAGGGGCAAGAGAGAGAAAGTGGGGAGGGAGTATAACCTGGAACATGAAAGTCAGCATGTGTTTGAAGACAACTGAAAGGGTCTTGGAGAAAAAAAAATCTGAAAATTTCAAGTTAGAAAAAAATTCTATTGAAGGAAATGGGATAGAAGGATACTGGAGGACATAGAAGTACAGGAAAGGAATGGAATAGAAAGAAAACAAAGGTAAACAATTAAATATTGATAATATTATTATAAAATGTCAAAATATTGAAATGCGACACAATAAATCTAATAGTATACTGATAGACTCTGCATTCCTACACAAGCAAACTTCCACTGAATTCACATAGGAAAAAGATCCTTACTTGTGTTAGGCTGAACATTCAGCCACAGTACTATTTTTTTAAGTCATGCTTCCACTAGCATGTCTGATGTCCCTATATTTTGACAGATTTGTCCCCTGTTTAGTCTTAATTTCTTTCTTTACATTACACTTGCTGTGTTAACCTTTCATTCACTACTGGCTAGTCAGCCCAACAATGAAAGGAACACAATGACTATTTTTATTTATTATTATTACTTACTTCTTATGGTGCAATGTAGATGCCTGGACTGCTTTACATCTGGTAAAATAAGACATAGCCCAGAGTAGCAGACCTTTCCTTGAACAATCATTGGTGACATTGTCTGTGAGAAACAGTCCATGCTTTTAGCATGAGACAAGAATCCATCAGGCAGATAAATCAACTTTGGATAATATTTATTCTTCCACTAAAAGATGTGGCTCTCCACCCCTGCATAGCCCTCTCATGCTTATATTTAGAACCACTGTCTGCTCTCAAGGAAACTACAAATCTCAGATCTGTTCCTGTTCAGATGCATCATTGAACCACTGGTTTATTTTCTTTTGGGTAATGGAGCAGAACTCCCAGTTCCCTGGTGTACATTTGGCTTTAACTGCTTTTTGAAGCAAAACTTTCTATTTCTTCATATGAAGGTTTCCTCTTTAGAACTCACCTTTCATCCCTCAAGAGATTATTCTTTGAGTCCTCTTCTGAAAGCTTCATCCAGAACAATTTGTAAGCTTTGGGGGCACATTCCCCCCTCAGATTCGCTCATTGACTTATCCAGAGCTGCCACTCACTGCCTATCATTCGTTTTGAAGTGCATCTTTCATTACATCCAGGAGATATTCCTCTGCCATAAAAAATCACTCGGCGATTGCACTCTCCCAGCTCAGCACCCCTGCTGGCATGCTCCCCGGCAGACCCAGAAGTACTTCTGGTCCACTTGCAGGTCTGCTGCCAAGCATGCAGGGACCACCCCCCTCACCCCCCCCCACTCCTGTGGGATACTCCATCCGCCCCAGCATCTCAACATTCACAAAGCCTGGTGCCTAGAGGTATGTAGAAAAGACATTTAAAAGTATGTCTACATCCAAATTGCCGAATCTTTCCAAATCTCTCTGAATCGATTCAGAGGGTTCTGATTTGATTTAGAGAGATTAAAGGGTCCTCTGATTCAATTTGGATTCAGAGATTCAGCCACCAAATTGGGCCAAATCTCTGCCGAACTGAATCAGGGACCGAAGCTTTGCACAGCCCTACAAGGTAGTGCTATCCTATGCTTGCAGAAAATCAGATTGCAGAATTTTCTTATTTACTGACTGTGGGCTTGGATACATGACAAATTTATATTAGCATAGCCAGGCTTTACACCACTGTCAACTAGTAGGGGGCACAACCTGCTTCCCTATTTTAGCATAACTTACTTGAATCTGGTGTAGAATTTCCTTTGGAAAAAAGTCAGTGGTAATACTACACTGGGGTAAGCTAAATGAGATTAGTATTGTCTACATGGAGCTATCCTGTAGTACAGGGGTGGGCAAAATGCAGCCCGCGGGCCAGATGTCATGTGGCCCTTGATGGTTTGCCAAAACTCAGTAAGCGGCCCTCTGCCCAAAATAATAGTCCGCCCCTGCTATAGTAGCTATTTCCTATAAGTAACCAGGTGCTATTTGCTCCCCTGTCACCTTGTGGCCAGGTATTGTAATAGCATATATCCCTAGCAGTTACCTTAGAACAGCTGTTTGTCTGTCCAGGCATGAGACCAAAGTAAATTATACCAATGTAAATGTAATGCACCCAGTCCCTATGTAACTTATTGAGGATCTGGCAAACAACAACAAATAAAGCCAATTTAGCTTGCATTATTATTTTATTGCCACATCCTGCCCCACAAATTACACCTCAAATAACAATGGACCTTCTGTCTCATCCCAAAATACTTCTGACTTATCCCACAGACCAAGTTCCAGACCAGAGCCTTCATTTGATTTAATCCAGCATCAGAGGCCCTGCATAAAGGCAACACGAAGATCCAAAGAACTTAAAAGGTGAGGTTTAATCCTGCTCATATTAGTCAGAACACAAGATATCACCTCAATTGTTAGGTGCTTAGAAACAAACAAATATACATTTCTGCCATTTCAAATAAATTTAAATCTAAGAAAGAATTTGTTAGATGTGGGAGGGGAAGAGGAGATGGGGAGAATTCATCTGATGATTAATTAAAACCTCTGAGTTATCCAGCTGCAAAGTCTACAACAAAACATATTATGATCTTTATACTTGATGATTTTGATGTTTGCTGCCACCTACAGTCAAATATTGAGGTTTTCAAATGCTTAGATTCATCTCCAGTAGCCAGCAATAAAGAATGCTGAGCTAAAAAACTGAACAAACTGATAAAAAGGCCAAGACATAAATACTGAAATTTAAGTCTTTGAATAAGTGGTTTCAGTTACACAAGTGCTGAGCTCCTCCTACATTCAATTTACTTCACACAGATTAAAAATTCAGTGATTTTATAGCAGTGTGGACCATTTAAGGGGGGATACTGATGTGAAGTCAAAGGAATTTATAGTGGAAAGTATGTCCCAAAAAGCAGAGGTGTTAGAGCAATGGGAGTCACATAACTCAATCGTTAGCAGGTGTGGCCAATCTCCCCTCTATATTTTATGCTTTCAGGATTCAAAGCAAGCAGGACAACACCACCATTAATAGGTCAAGTTGTATCTGTTAAAGTTCTGAATAGGCAAGAGGTCAGTAAATGATGAAGATGAAGGAGATTTCAAGGGAAGAAAAAGTCATGATGGTGTTTGTGAGTTCTGGTGAATCATGTTAAAAATGACCACTTTGAAAGGACACCGATTACAAAGTCAGGCACTCAGAAGTTAGGAAATGCAAGAAATCAGCCTGTTCCTGCAACTTAACTTCAGAATGATTTACAAAGTGTGTTTCAAGCATGAGAGCGCCTTTAATTACACAGCTGAATACTGTTTCTTCTGCAGGATCCAAGGCCACACTGAATTACGGGGAACACCTGACCTTTCACTAAAAGTATATCCCTATTAGTTATGAACAAAATGATCCACCTATTTTGATGTGTTTATTTTTTTAAACAATTTAGAAGCATAAAATGCTGTTTCTTTTCAAAATATAAACATCTTTTTTCTGTCTGGAGGGCACTGGAGCAATATTTTCTGAAAGATAAGGCCCTGTTTCAAATTAATAACTGCAGAACAGCCAAAGCTGCTAATCCTTTTGCCATACGTAAGCTATCTAGTTTCTTTGACCTTTCACTTTCCAGTGTTCCAAACAGAGTTGCACAGAGGTTGGGATTCACAGGTCATCAGACCACAGATAACCTTTAGACTCTATTGGGACTCCTCATACTTATTTTCTTGCAGGAACTAGTAGTGAATCAGTAGTTGGAGAGTTGAAGAAATCCAGTTGTCATTCACTTTTTTCACTTCCAGTTTTAAAAGGCATGAACTTAACAGCTCTGAACAAATAAAAATGAGCAGAGATGAACACAAACCCAGAAGCAACTCACTTGTTCTCCAACAACAAACACAGCAGGGGCTCCTATACACGATGATACATGTGATGCTGGAGTCTGCTGGAGCTTGGTAATTACCACACTCCAGCAGACTTGATTTGATGCGCTGTAATTACAGACTCCAGCATCACATGTATCATCGTCCCTGCACTGAAAAATGGCAGCAGGGCATTTTCATCTAAATCTCATTCAATGAGCTTTAGTTCAAAGTGCCCCATTGCCATTTTTCAGTGCAGGAATACTGATACATACATGACACTCTAGGTGCTTTTAATTAGCGGAGTTCTTGGAGCTGTGCTAATTAAAGCATGCCCCCACCCCATCACCTCCTGGAGCACATCTATAAATGCCCTGGTGAACACTATCCACACTCATCATTGCCAGCCTTCACATCCCACTTTATTCAATTTCATCGGTATAACGGGAAGAACCTAGTACTGCCTTATACCAGCCAAAGTCTTTGTCTGAACTGCTTTACTGTAAGGAAAATGAGGTTTGTGTATGATCCATTACAGTATAAATATCACTTTTGTGAAGGATCAGATGCTGTTTAAGAGGGAAGGTCCTTAAAGCAGTAAGGTGAGCTTCTGGAATCAGTTCTCAGCTCTTCCACAAACCTGAAACAAATCAGTCAGGGATGTGCCTCAGTTCTTGACCTGTAAAGATGGGAATAGTGCTAGTTATTTTATTCTATTCTTTGTCTTTGTTATCTGTTTTGGACTATACCCACAAAGAGACTTAGGCACTGAAGTCTAATGCTTAGACAAGATCCTCACAATCTTTGCCCAGCTGCCACCTAGCCCTGGAGACACCTTAATCCCCAAGAAGCCAGATTTACAAAAGTGTTAAGGTAGTTAGGTGCCTAAATATTTGGTGGATCCGGGGCCTAAATACTAAGTCCCTGCCAGCTGTTATGCCCAGAACTGTCAATGTTCTGGTCTTTTTGCTTGGAGTCCTAACCTTGACCTTCTCCTACCTCATCATCTGAGGAACTACCTGTGAAGTAGGTGTTCTCAGGGCATATCTACAGCATGGGACTTCCCACAAGAGAGGGCCAGGGATGAAGTACAGAGGCAACGTTGTGTGGAAGGAGGGAGACCTATTTTCAAATCCTTGTTCTGCCTCTGTAAGAGCAGGAAACCAGATTTCTCAGTTCCCAGGTGAATGTCCCTGCTACCAGGCTAATGGTCACACCAGGCTACAGTGCATGACTTCTCTTGAAGAATTAGTTATTTTGTATAACTAAATACTAATTGGAGCCAGGAATTAATCCTGACTCTTCTCCATGTGGGTGTCTGCATCACCAGACTGTAGAATCAGTTTCTTTTTCTGTCTCTGAGCCAAGGAATATACTAGCTTATGGACTGTTCCCATTATTTTAGGGCCTCACTTTGCCCTTGAACTGTATAAATCATGAGAATCCTACTAGGCCTAAAGTTTATAACCAATCCCTTTGTGGATCTAGCTGCAAGTACTTTGGGGGAAGGAGACTGCCTTCAGAGTGGTGTTTACCAGAATACACAGCTGGCATGTCTACATGTGCAAATGCTGTGGGGTAGGTAATTTCCTCTACAGTAAACCCACCATGGGCAGGCATCTACACATGTGAGGATTTGGGAGCAGAAGCTCCTGCCCCCTCCAGCCCTGGACCGGCCTGTCACAGGCCAGCTGGGCACTGTGAGTTTTTCAATTTAGTTGTAGACTGACTGAGCACTGCAACTTTATTAGCCACTGGGCTTTTTGGTTTGGGATCGAGGAGGTGATGTTGGAAAGGAAAGACATGACAAGTTTCACTTACAAAAAATGAATTTTACTTATGACAACAAAAGATATAGTTTGCATATAAAATACTTAATATAAAGGTTAAGCTAATAAACAGAGAACATAACAATACAGATTAAAATGGACAGTGATAATAAAACAGATAAAGAAATTAACCAAGAGTTCCCACTTGATTAGTAACTTATTGATAGTCCCTCAGTTAGAAGATGCACATCAAGTTGAATCAGTGAAGTCAGATGTCTCTGAACTGGGCTGCCCGAAGGATACCGGTGGAAGCCCCTCAGTCAGGATCTGGTCCTCGCTCTCACAGGGAGTAAGAGAGATCCATGGGGATATGGCACAGCAATGACCCTTCTGTTCCATCCTTCCCAAGGGTTACTTTGACGTGCATGTTCTTTTATATACAAATTATGCTAATTTTTAGTTATATAGCTATTCATAATATTACTTTATAGCTGTTATCCTATGGGGTTAAAAGGTGTTAGAAATCATTATAGTAAGTTAATGCCCAAGCTTGGGTTTATCCAATAAGCAAATTGCAACACAGCATCTTCAGGTTTGAAATTAACATTACCCCGCCTAAATCCAGCCCCTTCAGAACTCTCTGACTATGCTTTTTTGAGATGTCCTTTCTTGAAATGTACTGGATAAGCTAGACAGTTGAATCATCATTAAGGCTAAATTCTGAGCGAGAAAGAACTATTAGGTCAGCTAATTTCACAACTATAGCTTTGTCTTTGAGGCCTAGTCAGTTCCACAAACAGTTGCATTTGTGGGTTACAAAAATACAAGTTTCATATTAGACAAAAGTTCCAAATGCCTCCAAGAAGCACATATTTATTGCTTATTAATTTCTTTGCTTCTGGCCATCGTACCGGCCCCTGCAGCAGCTGAGGGAGCTCTAGGCTCCCCTTGGGTGCTGGCTGGTAGGGAACATGCAGCAAGTAGCAAATGAACTGCTGAGTAGAGCAAATTACTGCGCAATAAAGCTCAATGCATGTAATGCTATTGTATTAGTTAGAAGTGGTAAATTACTATGCAGTAATTAGCTCTACTGCACAGTAAAGCATCTTGTGTAGACGTACCCAGTGACAATAAAAGAAAATAATTTCATATTTCAAAAGTGCCAGACACAGGCCCTAGGGATAGCATTAATGTCATTTCTTCCTGTATTTTAGTGCCTCTAAATGCATTCTATTTGTACGAAATCCCAAAGCAGGTTTTAAGATCTGTTGATTCTCTCATCATATGCAGACTATAGAAAAATTAAATTTATGCAAGCATCCTTCTGCTTCCCCTGCTGGTATTTGCAAATGAACATATTAAACAATTAGGCAAGCTAGTCATATTTGCAGTAACATACCATGTCAGAACATTGAGTGGATTATCGAATGAATCTGATGTATAAGAAAGATTTAGTGCTCAGGCAGTGAATTATGAGAGTAGTGTCACAAAAAAAATAAAGTTCGTATTCCATAAGAAAATATTATATTACCCTGTTTATTCCAAAGTGTTTATCTCCAGCAAGTGCTCTACACTTTATCGGAAACAATGACTGCACACTAAACATCTCTGATGCTCACCTAGCAGCAATCTGTTGAAACTCACGTGCTCCAAAATAAAACTCAGTAACAAGAGTTAAGTATTTCACTCTCCTTCCTTAACAAAGGCCACTTCCCTGAGGGAACCCTTTCAAATGCTACTGTGTTTGCTTGTTTACATTTGTTAACATCTTGAAGCTCTGTTGGGCTTTTGCTAGTGGGGATGGCCTGATAGTAAAAGTAGGTCCCCCTGCCTCATTCATATTAGATTCAACATCCAGCCCTACAAGCCAGGTAAATGAAATCCATTTTGCAAACTTCTGAAATCTTTCTTCACACAGGACCTGAAAATTCATCCTTACTAATACAAATCAAAGGCCAGCCAGAGGCACGAGTTTGCAATGCTGTTTGACTTAAAAGGACTGAAAGCAGATCATTCTCAGTCCTATTTTCAGCTTGATGTATAGCAAGTCCTCCCCACACCCCAACCTTCATTAAGTTCATAATAGAATTATATAAAATCAAAGTTGGAAGGGACCTCAGGAAGTCATCTAGTCCAACCCTCTGCTCAAAGGAGGACCCAGGGCTTACATGATCTAGTTGGGGATGGTACTGCTCTAAGCATGGTGTTAGATTAGATGACCTCCTGAGGTCCCTTCCAGCCCTAATTTCCTATGATTCTGTTATGTTCCACAGTGCCACAGGTGCTTAGGTGACACTTAAAGGGGGTGGGGGAAGGATGTACCATATATCAAGATGCCCCATTGTAATTGTTCTCTATGTCAGCAAGGTGGGTGGAGCTGCTAAATAATAGTAATTTGACAGTTCTTCCATTTAGGGGTGTACTCCACTTTAGCTTTCCTTTAATACAGGATACAGCCAGCACACAAAATGTTTACCACAGGTCACCCTATGTGCAGTAAATTGTTTTTCTCCGACTCACCCCTTTTAATGGAGGATTACACCTCCTTTGCTTGTGACTTCAGGGAGGCTGTTAGGAAGGCCAAGGCAGAGATGGAGTTAGGGCTAGCGACCAGAATTAGGGATAACAAAAAGTCCTTTCCTCAAATACATAGGAAGTAAGAAGGTGGCACTGGGTAATATGGGGCCCCTACAGGACAGGTTTGGCAATCTGGTGATTGCAGCAAATGAAAAAGCTGACCTCTTTAATGAATTATTTGCCTTCATATTCCTGAACAGGGACCGGGACATTTCTCCCAGTAGGATTATGCACAGACCTAGGGGAGGCACCACCATGCCTAGGGTCAGGGATGAACTACTTAAGGAACTTTTTGGAGGGGCTGGATGTGTTTAAATTAGTAGATCTAGATCTCTTCACCTGAGAGTGCTGAGGAAATTGGTGGGGGGTCATAGTGGGGCCCCTGGCATGGCTCTATGAGCACTCGTGGAGCTTTGGCTAGGTCCCAGAGGATTGGAAAAGGGCCAATGTAGTCTCCATTTACAAGAAGGGGAGAAAGAAGGACACTGGCAATTATAGGCCAGTCAGTCTTACCTTGGTCCTTGGGAAAACCTTAGAGAAAATTATCAATGAGCACATCTGCAAGGGTCCAGCAGGGGAGGTAATGCTCAGGGGCAACCAACATGGGTTCATTGAGGGCAGATCCTGCCTGACTAACTTGGTTTCCTTTTATGTTCATGTCACAAAGTCCCTGGATGAGGGCGTCAAGGTGGATGTCATCTTCCTGGACTTTAAGAAGGCCTTTGACACTCTTTCCCACCACATTATCTTAAAAAAATGAGGTCGCTGAGGCATTGATGCCTACACAGTCAGATGGGTGGCAAATTGGCTAGATGGTCACACCCAGAGAGTGGTGGTGGATGAGTTGTTTTTGACCTGGAGGAATGTGGGCAGTGGAGTCCCCCAGGGCTTGGTCCTGGGGCCTCTACTGTTCAACATCTTTATCAGCGATCTGGATGTGGGTGTGGAAAGCATGCTGTCCAAATTCGCTAATGACACCAAGATGTGGAGTGAGGTGGGCACGCTGGAGGTAAGGGACAGAACCCAGCTAGATCTAAACAGGTTACAGAGGTGGGCGGATGAGAATATAATGGAATTCAGTGCAGACAAGTGCAAGGTGCTGCAGCTAGGGAGAAGGAACCAGCAACATACCTATAGGCTGGTATTCCTTCTTGTCAACACGGTGGCAGAAAGGGGTTTTGGAGTCATACTTGACTCCAGGATGAACATGAGCTGCCAATGCGAGGAAGCAGACAGTAAGGCTAACCACACCTTGTCATACACAGGCAGGTCCAGGGAGGTGATTCTTCCCCTCTATACAGCATTGGTCAGGCTGCAGTTGGAGTACTGCATCCAGTTCTGGGCGCTGCACTTCAAGAGCATTGTGGCTAGCATTGAGAGGGTCCAGAGGGCCACTTGCATGGTCAAGGGGTAGCGGGGCAGGCCCTATGAGGAGAGGTTTAAGGTCAGCCTCCACAAGAGAAGGCTAAATGGGGATCTGGAGGCTGTTTACAAACTCACCAGGGGGGATCAGTGGAAACTGGGTGAGGCTCTGTTACCCCAGGCACCACCTGGAGTTGCTAGGAATAACAGCCACAAATTGTTAGAGAGAAGGTTCAGGCTGGACACCAGAAGACATTGATTTACGGTTAGGGCTTCCAGGCTCTGTAATGGACTCCCAAGGGAGGTGGTACTCTCTCCTACCTTGGGGGTCTTCAAGAGGAGGATGGACAGATATTTGGCTGGGATGTTATGACTCTAGCACTCATTCCTGCCTGGGGCAGGGGGTTGGATCTGATGATCTGTTTAGGTCCTATCCAACCCTAAGCACTATGAAACTATGAAACTTGGTGCAATTATTTCATCTGTCTATTTCCTAAGATACATCAGAGGTCAAAGTGGTCCCTCCAACCATCTCTACCCAAGATCAGGAAGTTACAGTGACTATATGAACTCCGCTATGTCCTTGAATAGCTCTGATTGCCTAGACAGGGTGAGCACTGCCGTCTGGATTTATCATGCAGACAACCTCCACTCTGCGGTGGGTGCAGAGCTGCCATAAGGAGTTTGGCTCAGTTACCAACAAAATTTCACTGGGGAAAAGGAATGTCACTTTCAAACAAAGACAAGCATTTGGCCCTAATGGTTAGGTTTCATTGGAAGGGATAACTGTTACTCCAAAAAATAAGAGATGAGATTGACTGGGCACTGTACTTTGGGGCAGGGGCACCCAGATGACTCTTACCCTCTGGGCTATGGTGTCACAATATGGGGAATTTGGTTGGTGTATTTAGGAAGGAAAAGTCTGAATGATCAAGGATCCAGAGTGGAAGATCTTCATTTGAGCACTTCTGGTTTAGTTTGGGAGACCCAGGCCAACACAGCAATGTTCAGGCAACTGAATCAGAAAACAGTCCTCAACAAGTGTGCAACATGTATGAGAATCACTGACTTCAGGAAAGTGTTGGTTTTTATCCCACAGGAGACCTATTTTGGGCAGGTGGGGGGCCCTGAAACTATTAGTTGGGTTGGAGAGCAATAACCTCCATATTTAGATTGTGGAAACATTGTGCAATTGCTGCCTAAATCCCAGTGGGAGCTCTTCCTGGTGTTACCCCTGACTTTCCCACTAAAATAAAAGAATTGCTGTGTTGCTGACAATTGTGCCTATTCCTGGAGTTACTTCTTGTCTCATTAGGCAAGGGGGCAGGGAGAGGACAAAAGACAAAGTGTTGTCCCAGGTGTTTGGCCTTGGACTTGGGTTTACTTCAACCAGTCTCAGAGACCCCCTGCCTGACATTGAGCAAAAACGCAGCTCAGCTGACCTGAAGGGTCCACCCTGAAACTGCCAAGCTGCCCCTGGCAGTGCAGTATAATTGCCAATTCTTAAATGATCTGGATTATGTCATTTTGTTTCCTATAACCTTTGTACCAGTGGAAACTTGCTGCTAAGCTGTGCTTCTTTTAGGTATTCGTTTCCTTGTAAGTGCTCACATAGGCAATAGACACGTAGGAAACAGGCCATGTCTATCATGCATCAGTATAATGAAAGAAACCTATAATGCTATTAACATAGAACTATTAACTCAGAGGAAAGACAAGGGGACAATCACCTGGAGTTTCTTGCTACTTCTCCCTTTGGGTAAAAAGGGTTTGGAAAAGAGAAGTAGCATTTGGTAGCAGCGATTAACAATTCTTTTGTCCAATTGGGATTGCCACTGCTGTTGCAAAGCAGAAAGACTGTGATGGAGAGGTAATGCACTCTATAGATGAAGGGGTGGTTAAAGTGAAGCCTCAGGGCAGAGGCTCCATCATAAATGGAATATTTAAAAACCCCAAAACAAAACCAAACAGAACAAATGCCACAGCAGAATTTTGTCTTGTCCAACAGTCTGGTTAGAGATTACATAGGGAAAGCAAAAGAAAATCACCAACATGATAAAACAGTAAATCCCCTGCTGCTTCCTGTCCCAGCAACAGGGTAGTCACCTCTCTCACTAGTGTTTAAGTTGTCTGATTTGTAACCCCTGGACTCCCAAGATGCTTCTTCACACTGAAACTTAAAATATGAAGCAGTAATTCAGGAAATCTCTTAACACAGCAGGGTTCTGTTTACAATGTGGAAGGGTTAAGGATGAAAACCAAAGCAGTCTAATTCTATTTTCAGAAGGGAGTACCTAAAGCAGGATTATCTTTAATGACAGACAGCACAGTGTCAAAGAACTGTGTCAGGTTTCAGACCTTTCCATAGTTTAAATTCCTATGTTTAATCAAAGGTTAACTGAATCATTGGTGGTGACAAAAAGCTGCTTCAATATGTCATTACTGCGGGTGGCCTACAATAAATAACACCATATAAGGGAAATAAATGATGTCCTACAAACAAAGCATATTTTTCATGTACACCTCAGTACACATAAAATAAATCAATATACACATGCCACCTCCAAAGAGGGGAACTCATTAGCTCTAGCTGTACCTCTTTGTTTAACAACTTCTCAACAACCTCCCCCTTCAGATGACTAACCATGCTCTGCATATTAATTTCAATTATTCAAATACTTTTGCTTTTAAATGCAACTAGAAAAGCTACCCTAATGTACTACCTGAGTAACAGACCCAATGTCAATGGAAGTTTCTTTTAACAAGGATTGTGCATGACTATATTTATGTTCTGCAGGACAGTTCATTATTTTAAGATTAAAAAACAGGACCAAAGACATATAAACATTAGTGATTTATTAGCTTGAAAAACCAATAACTAATTAAAGAGGGGGATAAAACTGAAATTAAACTCATGCCATTTTTCAATTGTAGGAAGTGCTAAATTGCTATGTTCTATAAAAGGGTGGTATAAAGGACTTGCATATTCTTTAGGGTATTTCTTATGTAAAAATAACTTCTGACCCTTTTAAGGTTTTTAAGATTTTTTTTGTTTTCACCCATTTTTATTTCAGTACCACTATATTAGTTGTGGGTTTTTTATTACAAATTTAAAACTTGGTGGACCAATAATCTAAACTAATAAGCTTTTTCCAAAGAGTTCCCATTTTGGTATAAATCCAAGTCATAAAATCCATTAACAGATTAGAATTTTTTTCTTTCCTATCCAGAAAAGCAATCAAGATACCTGGTCAAAAACAATAAACGATCATTCTAAAAGCAAAATGTCTTTTTTTGACTCTTATATAAACAGTGTATTTCTAGACAGGCTCTCATTTGTAAGTCTCATTCACATAATTAAAAACATGCCTAAGACTTGTATTGGGATGAATACTGGTATGAATTCAAACTCAGTATTTTGTTCTTAAAGGTTAATAATGAAGCCACAGGACACCACAATTTTGCTTCTCATTGGGCTCTCATTAGGTTCTCTACAGGTTCATTAATGCACAATAGTTAGTGCTCAATAAGTTTAGTACTTGGTACTAAACCAAGTAGTAAACTTGGTACTAACTAAGTAGTAAAATCAGTGTGCAGCAACTCACACTACTGTGCAGTAGTGCTAGCGCATGGGTTTTTTCAAACTCCAACTGCATAGTATCCTAATACTACTGCACAATAGCACATTAGCACAGGTTTTGCCTGGCACGCCACTATGTATTAGGTGTGATTAGGCTACTGCAGAGTTAGCATCTCATATAGATGTACCCATTTTGTATTAGTTAGAAGTGATAAATTAAGCCCAGGAAGGTTCTCAGAGTGTTCTTTGAATGCATCAAGACCCTACTGAGAGATCACAAAGAAAAAAAGTTCTTATGACATGCAGTTCAAACAGAGTAATCATTATTTCATATCAGAATCTATAAAAATCACTTGCAAAATTCCATGCAAAAATATATTTTTCTCCCATAAAATAACTACAAGAAAAGGAGAGAGATTATGAAAAAGAATATTTCTGCTCTATTCCTTCAGTAATAACCTTTAACTTGTGAGTGAGTAGACCGTTACAAAACCATAGAGGCAAATATTTTGCAATCTGGTTCTCTCAACTATGTTCCAGGGAAATCTCAGAGAAGCAGAAAAGGAGATTCCTCCCAAGTGTCTCCTTCAAGTCTGGTAAGAGACTGAGGAACTGATGTACCTTCCTCATCACTACTGTTGGTGGCTTTGTCAAACACCTCAAGACAAATAGCACATTTAGAACTGAATTTTGATCTGTCTAGGGTGAAACTGTCGCTTTGTGCAATGAAAACAAAGGATAAATTTTCTACAACAAGTTTCAGTGCTTAGGAGTGTCAGAATAATACACTGTATTCCACACTTAAATATGATCTAATGCAGAACGATGCTGTCATTAAGGGGTCTATGAGCCCCAGAAGCTAGTGTGAATCGGTGTACAGCCAGCCAACCCCTCATATGGATGTGCAACTGTGGCCATGTCTACATGAGTGGCAGACTACACAGCTGTTACTGAGCAGTCATTTAGTACTTGCATAACCAAGTACTAAATGACTGCATCCCTGCACAGTTTTTTTCAGACACCACTGTGCAGTAGCTATGAACTATTACACAGTAGTGTCTCATGTAGATGTGCCCATTGAAGAACAAAGAACCTGAATCTTGTCTATTCATAAACAGGACATAAAACAATATTTGTTAGAAGTGTAAACAACATAAGCCAATGTGAATCTGGAGTATCTATGAGCCCTGGAGTATCCACAGAATGAGTTTAAATTTGGAAGATGTTGATATAAACATATTCTCTTTCTCCACTCTAAATAACAGTTAAGCCATTATGGCAGAATAACTAAAGCCAAGTTTTCTCTGGATCCTGATGCTCCTCCCCATTGCCAGCAGTGGATATCAGATCATAACACAAGCTAATTCCCATTATAAAGTAAATCATCCAACATTTTACTAATATGAAAGACCAGATCTAAAATCTAATCCAAAAATGACATCTGTGATTTGAAATAAAGCTGTGTTAGCTGAGCAATTAGAACTTACGTTTGACTGTAAGGCATTCAAGGGCTTCCTTTGTTTCAAGAACTATCTAAGATTTGTATTTACCGTACTTGTTTGTCCAGTATTTTAGACTGTACTGGAAGTAATGAAATGTGTCAATAATTTGTTACTTTACATTTCTGGCCTCAGAAGTCTGCTTTCAATTCCGTCTGAACTAACAGCTACATCTAACAATATATCCAGAGCCAAAAAATAGTTTAGTGATAAAACAAAAAAACTGGGGACCAATTTAGTGAATCAAACAAAACACATGAGAATCATAGAAGTCACAGTTTCAGTGCCATTGAGGTGTTCATATACAGACTTTTCAAAATAGCTACTCAGACGCTAACAGCCACAGGACTGAGACCCTAGTTTCTGTCGACTCAGTGACACTTACCCCCTGCCATATCAGGCAGATTCATCCTAGCCAACATCAACAAAACAAAAACAGCATGTTTAGTGTATCCCTGACAGCTCACTGAGGAGATTTGGAGTTGAGATGTACATGAGACAGCTAAGTCCCAGGACATCTCCCAGGATAGAAGCTCATAATGGACAACAAGTGAAGTATGAGCCAGCTGCATGCTCTTGTTGCAAAAAAGGCCAATAGTGTAATGGACTGTATGAATAGGAGCATCACTTGTGAATCAAGAGAAGTGATTCTTCCCTTCTATTCAGCACTGGTGAGGCCTCACCTCATGTACTTTACCCAGTTGGGGCTCTTCACATTAACAAAAAGGTGGACACATTTGAAAGAATCCAGCAGAGAGCAACAAAAATTATTGAGGCCTGGAAAACACGATTTATGGGGGAAAGCTGAAAGAACTAGGATAATTTACTTGGGAGGAGAGAAGACTGAGAGGGGGATCTGATAACCATCTTTAAATACCTGAAGGGGAGTCAGGTGTGGGGGGGTCATGTCTCTGCTTCTTAGTACATGCAGAGCAGGAGCAGGTGGTGGTCTGTGTTTTTTAGTAGCACTCTGAAGAGCACCACAGAAGTAGAATAAATACACTATGTTTGAGAGACAAACACTTCCCTTACAGCTTATCATCAAGCTGCTCTTTATTTTACAGTCAAATATGAATAATATTACTCCTTTTTATGCCATACTTCATCTATTATTGCAGTTTTAATCATCAACTAACTTTCCTATGTAGTATTGCAAAAAACCCCTGTGTCCACTATACTCCAGACATTGTCAAAATGTTAACAATGTAAGCAATCCCAGTTGGATAAATGTACTGCTTAATGTCACAAGCAATAAACAGAAAGGGTGTTCCTAGCTTGAATCGAGTAATGGACAAGTATTGGCAAAGTAATGTGCCCTGTTGATGAAATATATGTAAAGGTATGTAATAGCAAAAATGATGTACATGTACATGTATCACTGAAAATTTCCCAGATTGTCTGGATTACACAGAATCTTGCAAAAGTACTGAAATAAAAGTTAAATAAAAACTACCACTCACATCTATATGTGCATTAATGTGCCTTTTCTAACGTGCATTAAATTTAGTACCGCCAATGTGAGGTACTAAATTAATGCATATTAGGCTTTCTAATGTGCAGTAGTGCATTTACACAGTTGTTAAGTGACACTTAATGCACAGTAGACTGTTTTACTGTGCATTAACATAATGTCACCTTTTAATGTGATGCTTTAATGTGCAGTAAAATAGTCTGCTGCACTTTAAAGTACACTTGTTCAAGATAATTAGGCAGTAGTAACCAGCAGCACACTTATAAGATGGGAAACTCCCTTCTTGAGAGCACAGAAGCAGAAAGAGACCTTGGAGTCATTATTGACTCCAAGATGAACATGGGCCGACAATGCAAGTCCACGGTTGGCAGGGCTAACCGCACCTTGTCGTGCATCTCAAGTAGGGCTGAGGAGGTGATCCTCCCCGTCTACACGACACTGGTCAGGCCACAGCTGGAGTACTTCAGGAGGGATGTGGACAACATTGAGAGGGTCCAGAGGAGGGCCACCCCCATGATCCAGGGACAACAGGGCAGACCCTACAATGAGAGACTGCGGGACCTGAACTTGTTCAGCCTTAACAAGAGAAGGCTGAGGGGGGACCTGGTGACTGTCTATAAACTCACTAGGGGGAACCAGAAGGGCTTGGGAGAGACCTTGTTTCCCCTAGCGCCCTCTGGCATAACAAGGAAATAATGGCCATAAGTTGTTGGAGAGTAGGTTTAGATTAGGCAACCGTAAGAACTACTTCACAGTCAGGGCACTAGGATCTGGAACCAACTTCCAAGGGAAGTGATGCTGGTTCCTACCCTGGGGGTCTTTAAGAGGAGGCTTGATGCCTACCTGGCTGGAGTCGTTTGAGCCCAGTTTTTTCTCCTGCCCAGGCAGGGGGTCGGACTTGAAGATCTACAAGGTCCCTTCCGACCAGACTTCTATGATTCTATGATTCTAATTTGCACCATCACAGAGCCTCACAAGAGAGCTGAGAGACTCCTTACCAGCTAAGAATTGCCTGCCCATAGTTTTCCATCTATGAACTTTCCTTTCTACCCAGGAGAGCTTTTACAATCTTTTGTCTGATACCTGAAAAAAGGTGTTTGTGCCCGAAAGCTTCCAATTAAAGAATTTTTTTTGCAAAAATCTTGTTGGTCTAATAAAAGATATCACCTCTACCATGAGTCTTAATTGCTTTTTCCTCTAGACCAATATGGCTACAACCTGGATACCTAGACTCAAAAGAATTTAAGAGGTGCCCAAACTTTTCTGAAATTGGCATGTAACACATACATCAGTATCAATTTAAGGAGTGTTTATATGAGCTAAACAAGAGCAGTGCAAATCCCATAATTTTTAATCACCATTGCTGCAAGCCAGTTGGTACCTCTGCAGTAATAATATCCTCAAAGAATTCCAATCACCAAAAGTATGATCTCTACTTCCTGAGAACATGAAGCTGCTCTCAGTCAAGCTGTGGTCTTTTCCAAGTGTTTCATTGTTTGATCTCTTGAAAAGTTTACAACACTTTCCTCCCATATGGGGCTCATGGGTTGATGTATAATTTCTAAGGTCAGTCCCTGGGTCATTTTTTCATAATGGGGTTATGATAACCATGGGCCAGTCCTTTGGGATCTCACTTGAACCAAACAAACTTGTGAAAATATCTGCTAAAGCTTCTCTGGTGTCTATCCCCAGTTCCTTTATCATTTATGGATGTATTGTGCTTAGTTTGGTGCCTTGTCAATCCTAACATCTCCTAACTCATTAGTAACCCTTGCCAATATTGTTAGCACAATCTCTATTTTTTTGTTTGATACCCATGAAACATCCAGCTCTACTTCTGACTTGTCCCTCAACCTTTGTAATTAAAAGGAGAGATGCAAAATAATGTTTTGATCCTCTGCTATTTCTTCAGATTGCATTTTAACTTCTAATTAACCTTTACCACTAAGTCAGTCTATGCTTACACTACACATGTAGTGTACGAGGTGACCTCTCTTCTGCCATGCCTTGTTGATACATAATTATGGTGTTAATTAGGTGGGAGGCTGCCCATTTTTGCACCGTGATGCCATGGGGCACTACCTGCGGTTCTGAACCTTCCCTATACCACAGCCTATGCCTTGCAGATGGCATCTAAGTTCTAAATAGCTCTGGCCCCACACTGGGTCCCATAACACTCTGGTCTGGACCCCAACTAGATTTCTTCCCATCAGGTAGCCTATTCTGTCCTCATTCTGGGCTGCCAAGCTCCCTGCACTCTTCTCCCTCTAGGAGGGCCCCCCCAGGGACCTTTGGCCACACAGGCCCTGGCCTCACCTCCAAGGCTAGACAGAAACACAGGCCCTTGGCTTTGGGCATCCCTCATGGTGAGCCCCTGGCCCTTTTGACCTTCTGGTTCTGGCCCCAGCATTGACCAGTCAAGGGTGCCTCAAGTCAGGCTTCTGAGCAACTAGCCCACACTCTTTTACATGGGTCCATCTTCTCGGGCCCTACTATGGGGTTATCCACCCGGTTGTGGGAGCTGGGGTTATTAAGGTGCCCCAAACCCGCCTTTCACTGGGGTGGTAACTGGCCTGGCATTTCCTGGGGGCTCCCATACCACTAGGAGCCCCACCAGGCCACACAACCCGAGCAGGGTGCAGTTTTAGGTCATTCCCAGGACCAGGAGTCTCCTCCATCCCCATAGCCCCAGCCCATAAACCTCCAAGCTGTTCCTGAGCCTCAGCTCCACCAGCTGATGTCTCTCTCATGGCTGCCAGCAGCAAACTGCTGCTTCACCCTATATATATCCTGGGTCTCAAAATGGCCACCGTCCTCAAGCACCTGGCTGCTGCCTGCTCCAGGCCTTAAAGTGGCAAGTACCAACAGTGCCCTGCCACAGAACAATACAAAAAATACAGGGCTAGTGGTCATTCTGTCTTTTAACTGTTTTTACATATGCAATGCAGGGCTCTGAACTGGCTGTAAAAAGTCAGGAAAGAGGCTTGGGAGTACTGTAGATAGTTCTTAAAAATGTCAGTTCAGTGTGCAGCAGCCACCAAAAAAGTCAATGAAATTTTGGACACCATTAAGAAGGGAATTGAAAACAAAACAGAAAATAATAATCATGCCATTATAGAAATCCATTGTGCGCCCACATCTTCAACGTCGTGTGCAGTTCTGCATTGCAAAAGGATGTGGTACAATTAGAAAACATGCAGAGAAAAGCAGCCATAATGAACAGGAGTCTGGAGCAATTGCCATACTAGAAGATACTAAAACAACTACCACTCTTTAGAAAAATCAAGTCTGAGGGGGAATATGATAGAAATCTATAAAATTATGATGGGTGTGGACCAAATGAACAGGGAACTTTTGTTCACCAAGTTACTGAATACTAGTCCTAGGGGGCATCTGTTGAAATTAGTAGATGACATGTTTAAGACTAACAAGAGAAAGTACTTTTTCACACAATGCATAGTTAACTTGTGGAATTCATTCCCACAGGAGTTGGTGGAGGCAGATAACATAGCCAGGTTCAAAAAGGGACTGGATAAATTAATGGATGATAGATTTATGAACGGCTATTAAACAGAATGGTTAGAGATGTTACCTCTGGTGTCTCTAACTCAAAAAATGGTGGATGCTGGGGTGGGTATTAAATAGGAGGTAGGTCACTCTAGAGATTTACAGTTAAATGTTTTCACCATGTAACATCCACTTCTGCAGCTGTCAGAGATCAGATACTGCACTAGATGAACTATTGCTCTACCCAGTATGGCACTTCTTCAGCTGTTACATACACAAAGCACATGTGCTTTAGCTGTTACATACACAACGCCCAGACTGAGTTGCTATCTACAGCCTATTTTGGATGTATAGCTAAGAGCTCTTCAGATTGTTGTCCTCTGTGGTTCTGGTCAAGACGAAGATATGTAATATCTGCACTAACCAGTGGGTTACATACTTTGTAGAAGAGAAAGATTGCCCCTAGCACTGGGAGCTCACAACAGTTCAAATTCCAGATTAAACCCTCACTTAAAATGGCTGTTATTTTAATGAACACATGGAGGACTGAACAAGAGCTCTCCAGAACTAAAAGCTTAAGTTGTTACATTTTGAGAGTCAAGTCTCTTTGGTTTGGGTTCCAAATTGGCGTCTTTTGGAAGTAAGCACAAAGGAGACATGAGCATGGTGCCCAATGAGCACACAGCTCCTTAAAGCACAGCATGGTCTCTTTTCTTACCAACAATTCATGTTGTCTATATAAAATGATATAAAACTATCCATTTAATTGAAGAAGACTGATGTTTAAACTGGAGGAGTTCAATCGCCTTGGAATAAAGCAACTTCAAGTGGTAAATGATGTGTAAAATTAAATTGTACAACTTGTACTTTCCAGAACACATACTTTTTCCTTGATAATCCCCCACTTGTTACATACAAAACTTACACAGATTTAAAAAATGAAGATTAATGTGATGAAGCTATATCCTTTATAAAAACGTTTATCTAAAAAAAGGTCTGTCTTGCTCTCAGTCCTGATCCTTTATATTATCCTCCTGTGATCTTTCTTTTACCTTTAAACCAAACAATCCCCTGCACTAGCCAAATAACAAACTTTATTTCCTATACTTCTCCTCCTGCACTGCTATCTGTTGTCAGGCTGTGAGACTGCAAAGTGAGTCTTGCAAATCAGATTCCCAATTCCATATGAGGTGCTTAGATAATTGAATTTTCAAGAGTTCCAAGCTGTTGGATGCAGGGGCACATGCAGATCAAAACAAAAGGTCTTTGAGCCCCTGGTAAATGAAAACCCAGAAAGTTTGTGCAACTCTAATTATAAGAATGCAGAGTAAAAACATTTTGTTAATCATAATAGGAAATATAAGCTCCTAAATCAGGAAATATTTCTGCACCAAAATTTTTTAAATTTTAAACAGGTCTGGAAGCAGTTTCAGCTACATTGCTGAAACACATCCTTATTGGATGTTCTTTTGTCTCTACTAGATTCTCAGAATTAGCAGAAAATATCAGAATCCTGATCATTTTATTTAAGTAGGTGTTCTCATGGGGCTAGATTCTTCTTTCTACTGTACTGCTGTAAATCCAGAGTAACATGATTGATTTATCTGAAATTATTTAGGATTTACAGCTCCAAAACCCTGATCAGTTTGGCCAAGTGACTTCAGCAGAACTGCCTGCATGAAAAAAAACTAATAGGGTGCGTCTACACATGCAAGCACATGTGCTTGCAGCAGCTCAAGTAGAAGCAGTGCAGATTTGAGCCAGAGCTTTTTGCCTCAGTGCACGTGTTCAGACATGCACTTTGTTGTAGAGCAAATTGTGCCACTTGGGGCAAAATAATAATGCCTGGCTCCTCCCGGATCTGCAGCCAAGGGGAGCTCAAGCCTGGGGCCAACACCTGTGCTGTCCCCAGCAATATAAAACTCCACCCTGGCAAGTAACTCAGGGCTACTTGCTCTCAAGAACTTCTGGGGCCCAGCCAATTGGTACCTGGGGACACTACCCCTTGTGGCAGCTGGACTGCTGAAGCAGCCCTGAGAGTTCCCTGCACCCTCTACCCACTGCAGCAGTCTGGCAGTGGGGGGCTGCTGCCTGGCTGTGACCTGCTGCACACCTGCCAGACCCAGACGGGGACTGCAGAACCAGTAGAGGCATCTGCCCCTTTGGGCCAGCTGCTAGTAGGCTGTGTTTGCAGTAGACTCTGTGCAGCATTTCTGCCACGTGTGCCCCCTTCCTGGCCATCTGGGCAGCTATCACCTGGGAGATGTTCCAGGTGTGGTAATCTGCTTTGAACTGTTGAAGTATGTCCTCCTGGCCCCATTTGGCCAAGAGGTCAGCCACAGGCTGCTGGGTTCAAGGTGCCAGCTCTGAGCAGGCAGGGTCCTGCCACTGACTTCCCTAGCAGGAATTTGGGTGTTCCCTATTGGAAAAGTGAAAAATCCCTGATAAAAAAAATCCCAAAGTCACTCTGTAAAATACTCTCAAATCCATGTTCCTCCACAAGTAAAACAAAAGACCACTATAAAGAGAGTGAGAGACAGTGATCAGTTGGACAATATTTTATTGATATATCTACAGTGTTAAAGTATGTCTCATCATAATAATAAAATGAACTCTAAATACATGTTTCATGAATTCATGAATATATATTTTCCTGCCCTCCCACAGGGGCAATGGCCCCCACACAGGGGTTACGGCCCCCCAGCGGGAGCTAAATGGACCCTGCAGGGGCTACCACCCCCCCACAAGGCCCACATACCCCACCCCAGTCCTCTGATTGCTGCCCCACCTGGACCCATCCCCCACCAGCTGCTGTAGCCCCCCAATGACTGCCCCACCCAGCCCCAGCCCCTGCTCCTCCCAGGCCCCCCATGTCAATCTTGCAGTGCGGGGAACATTTTTTCATTCCCACACATGCCTGTTGCCCCGCCTCAAAGGGGTTTGGGACAGGGCAAGAGGCACATGCACGATCATCTGGACGCAGCCATAGTGTTTAACTATTCTGAAGGGGGGAAGCTTTCAAGATGACCAATGCCGTGATTCTTTTAATCCAAAAGGTCTTTTGGGACCTGTTCCAAAGTCCTTTGAAGTCAACGGGATCTTTTAATTAGGTCCTTAGACTGCAAATTCTGCTTTCAGATGCAGACATAGATCCTTCTGTATTCAGTGGGCCAGTTATTTCTGCTGGTTACTGGACATGTCTATGCATGTCTCCCATGGTGCAGTTATTACCTGAGCCACCATTTAGTACTTGCTTTAGGAAGTACTAAATGATGGCACAGTAAAAGCTGTTGTCCCTGTGGCACACAGTGGCAAATTGTCCCAGTGGCACACAGTTATTTTTAGCAGCTGCATCACCATAGCAACGCACTATAGGGAGGTAGCACATCACTACAGCAATTTAGTGTTGGCCTTATAGTTTGTGCCTGAACATGCTACATCACCATAGCAATGAGCTATGTTGCTGTGGCATATCAGTATGCCAATGTAGTGTAACATGAAGACATGACTACTGTCTAGTAATTCAATTGAACTCATTATTACTTCTTCCCCAAAATATCCTGTTTTGTCAAATACAAAACAAGGTTTTTTCACCCAATCAGCATGTGGAAAAAATCCCCTCAATTTATTTGCATAAAAGTAAACCACATTAAATACACTGTCCATCATTAAAGTGCTGCCAAAAACAGTATGTGCTCAGTAAATGGAAACCAACTATGAAGTTGATTAAATGCAGCCAATGCTGAACATGGCTATAAAACACGTGGCCCATATTAGGCAAACATATTGAAGGACCCTTTTTTTTAGCCCTTAAAAAGGTGTGTGGGGGGGGGGAGGTTGGTGTTCCCTCCACAGGGAACTGGCACCGGGCCTGAAGGTAGTGCAATTCCAGGCCAGCACAAGAAGGGCCAGAGCCAGCACTGATGCACTCCCCTTGGTGCAAAGAAATGCTTGACCTTAGCCAAAAGGCTGAGATGCAAATGGAAACCTACCAGAATTTTTTTTTTTAAGAAAAATGTTTCATGTCCCAGGTCAAATTAGCCAGGTCAGCTCCAAATCCTTTGAATCATTCAAGAACCATCAGAAGCCCTACTATTGGCAAGCATCCTCCACCCCAGACTTTTCAGCTTGAAGCTTCAGATACTTCCACTCTTTTGGCAGGCATCCTACATGTAGGCCCAACCCCGCAGACTTGGGGTTCAGATGCTCTCAGCCATAAAGCCTCAGGAGCAAGATAGGGAGGAATCTCCCAAAGTCATTGTGTAACTATCTACACTGGAAGCTGTCTAGTGGGAAGCTAACTATGAGGCTCTCACAGAGAATTCTGTATGCAAGCAGATAAGGGTGCACCCTCTACTGCACAGTACCATTTTAATTGCATTACCTTTGGTCAGCGTATTTCCCCTGCCAGGTAAGTAAATAGGTTAGAGTAACCCATCTGAATAAGATATATGGTATTGCCCATTGCATAGATTCATAGACATTAGGGGCTGGAAGGTGTCGGGGAAAACCGAATGGATCGGGCCCCAAGGTCACGGTGGGCCGGGGTGGCAATTAGATATGGACAGGTGGGATTAGCGGCGTAGAGTCTGGAGATAGGGACTCGGAGCGGATTGAGAAAGAACAGGTGAATTTATTTGACTTACGCTTCAGGCGTAGGCAGAAAGGTCTTCAGTTACAGTTTTGAACACAAACTAACAATTAACAACAAAGGGGTCTGTTGGCCCACGAGGTTCAGTCCAAAGACCTAGTCCCAGGGCTGGTCAACAGCTCATAAATGGGGATCACAAACAACAAAACGAACTGTAACATGGTGATGATGAACCGCGTGACGCCAGTCCACAGCAATGGACAAATCAGGTGGTCGTATGAAAAAAGCCGAGGTCAATAGCCAGAAGATGCAGCAGCGGAGACGTCAGTTGGAGGGATGAGCAGAGTTGTAGTTGGTGAAGAAAGCCGAGGTCGATGATTCAGAACCGGGTTAAACAAAGTCCAGAGGGTGATCCAAAATCGTAAGCCGTTAATCAGTTCAAAAGGTAAGTCAGGAGCCAGATGAACGTAGTCAAAAACCGCAATGCAACGAGTAATACAAAGAACTAAGCCACGGAGCCAAAGGAGGAGATCAATAGGCCTTGAAGCCTGACTCAGAGAACAGTCCCTGCAGCAGCAGCCTCTGTCTCTAGTCCACGCGATCTCCCCCCGAGGGAGGGGCTCACAGAACTTTTATATCAATTTGGTAGCCAATCAGCGTGCTCTCCGCAGAGAAATTTCTAGTCAGATTACCTCATGTCAGGTTCTGACTGAGCATGCTCTCAGTCAGGAGCTGACACAATCTGAGCATGCCTCTGTGGGGAAAGTAGGTCAACAATGATTGACAGCTCCGCAGGTCACCCAGGGGGCAAGGACTGGGTGAGCCTTGGAAATTTCCACTCACAGCTTCAAACCGTGCATGTTAGTTTAACCTCTTCTGTACTGGCAGCATACTCTCAAAAAATTTCCATGACAGAAGGGACCTCACAAAATCATCGAGTCCAGCCCCACTGCCTTAGGCAGGAAGTCTGCTGGGGTCAAATGAGCCCAGCAAGATAAGCATCCAAATGCTTTTTGAAAGAGTCCAGAGTAGGTACTTGCACCACATCTGGGGGGAGTCTGTTCCAGACCCTGTCCATGGATGGTAAAGGAGTTTTTTCCTTATGTACAGTCTAAATCAGCCTTCCAGAAGTTTATGGCCATTAAACCTTGTTATCTCTTGGGGGGCCCTGGTTAACAACTGTTATCCCAGATCCTCATGCAATATACTTATAGGCTGCCACCAAGCCCCCCTGAGCCTTCTCTTCTCCAGGCTGAAGAGTCCTTGGTCCCTCAGCCTCTCCTTGTAAGACTTGCTCTCTTGAACTTTGATCATGTGGGTGGCTGTCCTGTGGACTTTGTCGCACTTATCCACATCCCTTCTGAATTGGGGGCCCCAAAACTGAATACAGTACTCCAGCTGCTGCCTCACTAAGGCTGAGTAAAGCAGGAGGATGACATCCCTTGTTTTGCTTGTAATGCATCATTGGATGCACGCAAGGTTTTGGTTTGCTTTTCTGGCTATAGCATCACAATCATGGCTCATGTTTATTTTGTGGTCAGTTAGGACCCCCAAGTCTCTTTTGGTCATGATGCTAGATAGTATAGCGCTGCTGAGCCTATAAGTATGATGCTGTTTTTTCCTCCCAAAGTGGAGCACCCTGAACTTCTCTATGTTGACTCTGACTTGTGAATCCAAATCATTAATGAATAGGTTGAAGAGTACTGATCCGAGTACTGAGCCCTAAGAGACACCACTGGTCATTCTGTGCCATGTTGATTTGCTTCCATCAATTAATACTCTTTGGATCCAACCCCGAAGCCAGTTCACCAGCCATTGGACCATGGGATGGTTGAGGCCACATTTTCCCAGCTTGACCATCATAGAAGACCAAGTCAAAGGCTTTCTTGAAATCCAGATATATGACATCAACCTTGTCTCTCTTGTCCAGGCAATGTATCACCTGGTCATAGAAAGAGATGATATGCCTTGTTGTAAATTGTTCCAGGTGTTAAATAAGCAGGAAGCTGCCCTTTGACCACCCTGATGATAAGGGCCAAATGTACATGCTCTGACCAACCTTTTACGTGTCCCATGCCTCGCAGATAATACACTGTTTTGTATTTATTCTGTCTTGAGGCCAGACCAAACTCAACGCAGGTAGGTCTCTTACATCCTGTCCCATTCTGGGCCACACACATACCACACCCCTCTCACCAGGGCATTTTTCACTCCCCCTGCTCTCACCAGGGATCTCTCATGTGACTTTTGAGAGACCTGGAGGGCCATCAGGCTTATCTGTTCTCACCTTGGCCAGCAGGCATGCAACCTTTTGGGCCTCTTCCATAACCCTCATTTGAACAAAAACTGGGCGATTCACAGAACTGTGGGCTGACTTTGCCCAAAGCCCCTCACTGGGCAACTACTCCACCCCTACGACTCTGGGGCTCCATTCTCCACTTATCCGTCTCCCAGGGCCTCCCGATTCCACCCTCTCCCAGGGCCACACTTCTTCGCCCTCTCGTTCATGCACAGAGTCAAACAACCCCATAGGCTTAGGTGTCACTGTACTTGACATGTCTGGTCTACCACTCTGCCCTCTCCCAAGGACACCCCCATAGGCTCAGGTGCCCCACTCTGTGTGCCTGGCCCACCACTCTGGTTAATTTACCTACTCTAAGGTGGGGGCAGGGGTTAAGGCACCCCTACCCACCTTTCACTGGGAAGGATCTCAATCCCAGCATTTAAGTGGCACTGCCATACCACAGGCAGTCCCACTGGGCCTCCCTACCCTACCAGGTACAGTTTTTGGTCATGCGCAGGACCACAAGGCCTCATGCTTCCCCATAGCCTCACCCTTATCTCCCAGCTGTTCCTGGAGCAGGAGCCCTACCAGGCAATGTTACTCCCAGGGCTGTTGATCACAAACTGCCTCCCTAGCCAGGACAGCTGGGCTCTAAAATGACTGTCCTCATCAACCACCTGGTGGCTGCCTGCTCCAGCCTTTAAAGTAACAGAGCACTAAAGCTACTCCATCACAGATGATTTTCTCCAGGATCTTCCCAGGGATAGATGTCAAACTGATTGACCTGTAATTTCCTACTTTCTTTTCTTGAAGATTGGGACCACATCTTTTCCAGTCTTCTGGTATCTCTCCCAAACACCATGAGTTCTCAAAATCTTCACCATAGGGTATACTACAATGTCCACCAGCTCCATCAGGACTCTTGGGTACATTCTGTCTGGGCCTGAGGACTTATGGATGCTGAGCCTTTCGAGGTGTTCTCTCACTTGATCTACGTCATTTGTGGGCCCATGTCCCGCTCCCTGGATGCTTTGTGTCCTGTCTGACAGAGTGACCCCCCTGGGCAGGTGGAATATGCAAAGTAATCCTTTGGGAGATTGGCTTTTTCCTGAGCATCAGACATCAATTGCCCCATTTGATTTTGCAGGGGTCTAATGTTGCCTTTTTTCTTTCTCCAACTTCCCACATATCTCAAGAAGGACTGTTTGTTATCCTTGATTCCTGTTGCTAGCCTGAGTTCAGTTTCTGCCTTGGCTTTTCTGGTCCGCTCTTTACAGGTGCGGGCTAGTGTTGTGTAGTCATCTTTGGTGATGATTCCCATTTTCTATCTGATGTAGGCTCCTTTTTTTTAGCTTCAGAAGGTCCAAAAATTCCCTATTGAGCCAAGGGGATTTCCCAGCACACTGACTGCATTTCCTGAGGGACAGAATGGACTTTCCTTGGGCTTCAAGGATCACGTTCTTAAGGAACAGCCATTCCTTTCTAAGGGGCCATGCTTTCTTAGTGCCTGACTGACCAGTCTCCTGAGTTTATTAAAGTCAACCTTCCCAAAGTTGAGAATTTCTGTTTTACTGAGAGATTTGCCCACCCTGTGTTGGACAGAAGAAGTGATCAGTTCATGGTCACTGCCAGCAAGCTTCCTCTTGATCCTCAGATCACTCACAAGATCATCCCCTTTGGTCAGAACCAGATCCAGCAGTGCCTCTCCCCTCATTGGCCTGTAAATCATTTGCTTTAGGTAGAGCTCATCAACTCAAGTGAGGAAGCTACACAACCGGTCAGATTTGGCCATGTGCTCTTCCCATGAAAGGGGGTCAAGTAACTGAGTAGCTGAGTTGTGAGGTTACCATGGCTTGAAATGCTGTTGACTCTGCTGGGGCCCAGTCCAATGAGTTATATGGTGAATCACGAGCTTTTTGGCTTTTTGGCCTAGGGTGATGCACAGTTTGTACTATATATAAGTAGGTACAAAAGCGATGCTTAAAAGTGTTTATGGAGTACCTGAGCTAAAACTTCAGCAATTTTCAAAAAAAGGTGAAATGCATCAATTCTAGATGAACTAAGTTTATGGGTACCAGGTGTCATTTGCCTATATGTTTAATGTCAAGGTCAGTGTTTTCAAGTTTTTCCCTCACTTTCATGTGTTTAGAGAGAGCAGGGTCTAACAGCAAGAGGGAAAGGCACTGGAAGGATGGGAAGACAGTTACTTGACCCCCTAGATTTATTTTCCTCACTGCAGCAGTGGAAGGGTGACAAATCCAAGGCAAATCACCCATAATTTTGATTCTCTACCTGAAAAATTATTACAAGTTTGTAAGTTTTCCAGATACCAAATTCAAGTATTGGGGGGATCATCTTACAATTGGTGTCATCTTAGATTCAAAGAAATATGGTGTCTAAAGACAGAATCTGACTTCAAATTAAGTCTGTATTTAAAACTAGAAAATACTGTACTTTTTTCATCATAGCATATTTCAGAATAATGAATTTCTCAAAGACCAACCCAAATTGCTGTATCATTACTTACAAATAAGAGCTAAAGGATTTTTCCCTTTCACATCATACACTCCACTTAAAGGTCAGTTTGTGGTGAGAACTGAAATAATATACAATATCCACATTACACAATTGCCATACAAGGTTCATTACAAGTTACCATATTTGACAACTTCAGCTCACTAGAGAAATGTAAATAAATGGCACTTGACTTGGAGACTACCATGCATCAGACACCCTTGAGAGTAATTCTTTATTCTAACAAGTGACAGATGGGGAAACTGGCATTGCAAATATCTGACAAATGTATCCAACAGGAAACATGAGTCTGTAACATTACCACCGTTAACCTTTCAAGGAAAAAGACTGGTATATTATATTAAAATGCATACGACCATGTACTGGAAAAAAACATGATTTTAAGAACACTACAGGACACCTGTTCTGTCACTGCCAAACAAGCCTCCTCTTTGAATGTAATTGTTAAGGTTTTTACCGCTACTTACCTTGGTGTCCATTCCAACAATAAAAGTAATCATGACAGCTGGGAGAATTGTCCTTGTTTATCTCCCTACAGCAGCCAACTGCTGTAATTAGAGAGACAGAAAGATGTAACAACCCAGAGTTGGTTAAAGAATAGTTTTGGCAAAGAAAAAAGAATAGTATTTGCATCTATTAAGTTATCTTGTTCACAGGTCTGTAAAACACGGTGAACACTAATGCAAACAGGTCCTTATTACTTATTATTACAACTACACTTCACTCAGATGTCTATATTCTGCATCTGGTATAGAAGCTTTAAAAAGAAAAACAAAACTGACATGCAGAACACACACATGCACACACAGACCCCGAAATACACACAAATGAATGACAAGCTTCCATTTAAATTATACTCACCAGACAGCAGCAAGCCACACTACAAAGTACCAATTATGTAATACATACAGCATAAGGCAGTAGCAGCACAAACCTGCATCTGGGTTTCATATTAAAATTCATAGAGACTACTTAGCAATTGTTCTGCTTTATTGATGTCATACTGAAAAGCAAGTAAGTAATAAATCATTAGAGGAAAGGTGGCTCTGATTTATGGATTGTAAACCCAGCAGAGTATTCCACTTAGGGCATTCCTAGTGGAAAGTCAGCTTAAGGAATAAGGGGGGTCGGAGGGAGGGGGAGATGAAATGGCAAAAGGCAACCTGTTTGTGCCAATGGAATCAAAAGGAACTACTGTAGTGAAAGGGGGCATGAAACTGACAGGAAATGACAACAGTTCTGTTGTCTGGGGATAATGCTAATTTACCATTTGGCGCCAGTAGTAATTCTTTGAAACTTTAACAAATATAAACTTCAACTCTCCCAGGCGGGAACCCTGATAAATAGCACTGACCTGGACACAGAAGTGACTGAAGACTGACACAGGGCTGAATTTCAGAGACAGTGACAAGCTGCAACTTTATTAACTTAACATATCACACATTTAAGGGTGTCATAGGCTCCCATCACATAATCCATATCTCAGGCTAGACTCTTGTTAGCCGGCCCCATAGGATGCACCTCAGTCTTTTGAAACCTTTCATCTATAAGAGAGGCAGGGGCACAGCACAGTCTGAAAAGAGTTTACATCTCCCCTTCTTCCATAGCACAGGACCCACCAGGCCTCCTCTCTCTGGAAGATGACACGTCGATCTCCTTTCTATATTGATGAGAGACCTTTAAAGGCATCAACAGTTAATTGGCTTGTACACTTCACCCACACTGGCTTATACCCAATTCTTGCGTGATACAGAAGCACCAATATCCTGAAGCTAGATGTTAACATCTATATCTGACAGGTTCATCTTATCATCTCTTAAACACTCAGATCAATTGTACTGAAAGTCCCATAATAGTATTAGTCTCTACACTGTGGTATCTTCCTGGTTCACATTCTTTTGTAATTGATACACTTGGAATAATTCAGTGGCTCCCTGACAAACTCATTTCACAAGCATTTCTGACCAAGACAATTTTATGTTCAACCATGACCAAATAATACATCAATATCCTTCCTAATCTTAGCTTTCTAACAGAATCCAGTGCAAATGCACACATCTTTTTCATCTATGTAAATAATTAGAACATTTAGGCAACTATACTGGTCAATGAGTGCAGCACTGCCACAAGATGACCCCACAGCATGTCTCTCCTGCCAAACCACTTACTCCAGATGACTTCACCCTGAAATTTTAATTCTAATATAATATGTGGGTATGTGGGGTTGGTCCAAAATCCACAGGCCAGATCATAGGGCTTCACAGGCTGAATCAGGCCCACAGGCTGTATGTTTGATGCAACTGAGCTGTAATGCACCAAAAGCAGCAATGACAAATGTTGCTATATAAACTGAATAACCATCAGATACATGGGCAACTGGTGCCTCATAATACTTGGGGGGCACCAGCAGCCAATTGCTCACCACAGGTGGGGAGGGTCCCCCAGCAGCCAATCACTGCTGCTGGCGGAAGAACCAGGAGTGCTTCTTTCAGGGGGGACACAGCCAATCTCAGGGGGTGCACATGCACCTCTGTGCACACTCTACTCATCACCAATGCTCAGATATCACCAAATTTACACTGAGGAGAACACCCAGGATTCCACTTTACTAATCTTCAAAAGGCTTTCATTCAACAAGGACACTCCTCCAGAGAGACAGATCACGTGTTTGAAAGAGCCACCCAGCTACCACGTGAAGAATTGCTTCAGTACAAAAGAAAAAAAACCATGAATAGCACACTGCTGGTTATAGTATAACACCCCTCCCTTGAACCCATATAGAAAACCCTCAAACAGTTGCAACCCATACTAGAAGGAGACCCTATTCTTACAGAGATCTTCCCAGAACCACCCACCCTAGCCTTCAAACAAGCACCAAACCTCACTAGCCTCATCACCAGAAGCAAACTTCCTATGGCCCAGAACACACCAAATGGATCCAGACCATGCCATGACAAGAAATGCAAAACCTGCCAACACATCTCCACCAATGCACCAAATGCCCTGGTGGAAAATACATAGGAGAGATCAAACAACTGTGCACCAGGATGAATGCACACTGGAAATCTATTAAAGACAACCCAATTACCAGTGGGGGCACATTTCTCACAAGAAAACCACTCTCTCTCCAATCTCTTAGTTCTAATCAAAGAGAATTTACAAAACACTTCCCAGAGATGAGCCTATGAACTTCACTTCATCAACCCCCTTGATAAAAAAAATCATAGACTGTGTGGCAGGGCACTAAGTGTGCCTGCCACTTTAAGGCCCTAGAGCTGGCAGCCTCCAGGTGCCTAATGAGGGCAGCCATTTTAGGCTCAGGGATGCCTATATAAACAAAGCAGTTTGGCTGCTAGAGAGGCAACAACTTTGCCTGGCCTGAGGGCTGCCAAGTTTCAGCTGGACGTAAAGGAGGAGCACCTGAAACTACACCCTTCTGGGAGTGGGCAGCTTGATGGGGCTCCCAGTGGTGTGGGAGCCCCCAGGAAATGCCAGGCCAGTGATCACCCTGGTGAAAGGTGGTTTGGGGTGCCTTAACTCCTAACCCTCACCTTAGGGTGGGTCGTGGTACACCGGAGGTAGTTGTGGGGCTTTGAGACCCCGAGGAAGAGAGTTGGAGGCCAGGTGTGGCCAAGGCCACCTGAGCCCTGTGGGGGTTTGAGACCCTGAGGAGGAGAGTTGGGGCCAGGCATGGCTATGCCACCTGAGCCCATTTGTGCAGGGAACCCCTGAGACCCCAAGTAAAGGGGGCATTACAAGCAGTGTGGAGCCCCCAGTGTGAGAGGGATGTGGAGCGCTGTGAAGGGAGAGGGGGGCTTAGCCAGAGGGTGAGAGAGCTGAGTCCTGACCCCAGTAAGTCCCCCAATGCTAGGAGGCAGAGTATTAAATAGGTACTTTGCGTCAGTCTTTCATCAGTCACACGGGATGCCCATGCCTGCTATGGGACAGGGAAATCTGGGTGAGGGGGATCCCCTACCCTCCATAAACGCTGACCTCGTGAAGGAGAACCTTGAGAACCTGGATACCTTCAAGTCAGCTGGCCCTGACAACCTGCACCCCAGGGTACTCAAGGAGCTGGCGAGCGTCATAGCCCAGCCCCTGCCATGGGTCTTTGAATCCTGGCGCTCTGCTGTAGTGCCCGAAGACTGGAAGAAGGCCAATGTGGTGCCGATCTTCAAGAAAGGGAGGAGAGTGGATCCGGCTAACTACAGGCCCATTAGCCTGACTTCTATCCTGGGGAAGATCTTAGAAAAGTTTATTAAGGAGGCCATCCTTGAGGGACTGGCCCAGGCTAACATTCTAAGGGACAGCCAGCACGGGTTTGTTGCGGGTAGGTCTTGTTTGACTGATCTCATTTCCTTCTATGACCAGGTGACCTATCACCTGGACAAGGGAGAAGAGATTGATGTCATATATCTTGACTTCAAAAAAGCTTTTGATCTGGTATCCCATGATTACCTCTTGGCCAAACTGCCCAGTTGTGGCCTTGGCTCCACCACGATCCGCTGGCTGGGAAATTGGCTTTGTGGTCGGACCCAGAGGGTTGTGATTGATGGCAGTCACTCATCATGCTGCCCTGTAACCAGTGGGGTCCCTCAAGGCTCTGTCCTTGGACCCATACTGTTCAACATCTTCATTAATGATGTGGACATTGGAGTTAGGAGTGGACTGGCCAAGTTCGCCGATGACACCAAACTTTGGGGCAAAGCATCCACGCCAGAAGATAGGCGGGTGATCCAGGCTGACCTGGACAAGCTCAGCAAATGGGCAGACGAGAACCTGATGGTGTTTAACACCGAAAAATGCAAGGTTCTCCACCTTGGGAGGAAAAACCTGCAGCACCCTTATAGGCCCGGCAGTGCTACATTGGTTAGCACTACAGAAGAAAGAGACTTGGGGGTCATCATTGACCACAAGATGAACATGAGCCTCCAATGCGATGCTGCAGCTAGTAAAGCGACCAAAATGCTGGCGTGCATCCATAGATGCTTCTCGAGCAAATCCCGGGACGTCATTCTCCCCTTGTACTCGGCCTTGGTGAGGCCGCAGCTGGAGTACTGCGTCCAGTTTTGGGCTCCACAATTCAAAAAGGATGTGGAGAAGCTTGAGAGAGTCCAGAGGAGAGCCACGCGCATGATCAGAGGTCAGGAAAACAGATCTTACGATGACAGGCTGAGAGCCACGGGACTCTTTAGCCTGGAAAAGCACAGGCTCAGGAGTGATCTGATGGCCACCTATAAGTTTATCAGGGGTGACCACCAGGATCTGGGGGAACATCTGTTCACCAGAGCGCCCCAAGGGATGACGAGGTCGAACGGTCACAAACTCCTGCAAGACCGTTTCAGGCTGGACATAAGGAAGAATTTCTTTACTGTCCAAGCCCCCAAGGTCTGGAACAGTCTGCCAGCGGAGGTGGTTCAAGCACCTACATTGAACACCTTCAAGAGTAAATTGGATGCTTCTCTTGCTGGGATCCTATGACCCCAGCTGACTTCCTGCCCTTTGGGCAGGGGGCTGGACTCGATGATCTCCCGAGGTCCCTTCCAGCCCTAATGTCTATGAAATCTATGAAAATCTATGGATCAAATATAACATCTGAGCCCCAGCTGAGGGGACCAGCTCTGTGGAACCACAGTGAGAGGGAGAAGCGATCAGAAGCCCCAGAGAGAGGAAGATGTGGAGCCCTGTGAAGGGAGAGGGGGCTCAGCCAGAGAGAGCAAGAGCTGAGCCCTGACCCCAATAAGTCCTCCACTGTTAGGAGGCAGAGTGTGGGTCAAAGATAACACCAGCTGTAGCACCATGACCAGCTACCCATAGGGGTAGTGAGAGTCCCCTGTGAGACCCTGAGGCACCTGTCATGGTGTGAGGTACCCCAGCTCCCCACGTCCATAAAGGAAGATCCAGAGAGGGGGACGCCGGGATAAGAGTATGGGTGATACATCAGGGCCTGCCAGAACTTCCCATGACTGCCCCAGGCGGGGGGCCAGGAGGGTCAGAAGGGCAAGAAGGCCCACCGAGAGGGATTCCCAAGAGCCAGGGGCCTTGGGTCCCAACTGGCCTGGAGGTGGGCCGGGGCTAGTGTGAGCCAAAGGTCCCAGTGAGGGGACCACATCCAAAGGGGAACCAATGGCAGGGCGATATATGGCCTGGTATGATGGTGGCAGAGTCCGCCTGAAGGGAGGAACCCAGGTGGGGTTCTACAGTAGGATTCTGGTCCGCACCATGGGGGACCGGCACGTATGAGAACATCATGATGTCATCAGCGAGGTTGAGCTGTGGTGTAGGGGAGGAATGGAGTTGCAGATAACGCCCCCTAGCAGCAGGGCAGAAAATGGGCAGCCTCTTGCCTAATTACATCTATTAATTAATCAATTAAGACCAAGGCATGGCGGGCAAGAAGGTGTGTGGTTAACCCAAGAACAGGTGGGCAGGCCTCGTGGAGATCTACCCTGGTAGCCCCCTGTTACAGACTAAATATAAACATTGGATTTATGACACATTATAACCTGCCTGACATCTGACTCCCCAGGTACCTCTCCCCTATTTACCTGCTACATTCATCCCCCTTCTCCCCCACCTCACTCCCCAGCCTCCTCAATTTACATCCTCACCAACTGTCTTTCTTGCATGCATGCCAGCCTCTGGCTTCTCTACTATTCATTCCATCCAGAAAGAGCACACATCAACTGCAGATGCTTCCTCAGCCTGATGAAAGGGTTTTAAACCCAAATGCCTGCTAAGAAAATGTTTTTCAAATATTTAAGTTGGTCTAATAAAAGATATCAGATTCACCCAAAGAAGCTTATTGACGATTAAAAAAATATTTTTTTTCTTTCCTGCAAAAGAACCATAGTAGTTACAGCATATCTGTCCTGCTCTCCGGGTCTATCCCTACTTACGCATCCCTGTAAAAGCTTTTTTTACTAGAAGTCATCCACAGGATAAGGACATCTTGCCAGAAATATCAAAAGGATACACCTGTTAGGTGATTCAGTATGGCACATGAATCTAATCAATAGCATGCTATGCTAATGGAACTATTTTGCATCACCTAATGTTTGGGAATATACTAAATAAAACAGCCCTTCTCAAGCTGTAATTTCTGTGAGCTCACTAAGGTTGACTCTTGTTAGACATGAAAATCCTTAGGGGACATGCATTTTCAGCACGTCCTACAGCTGACAGGAGCCAAGTTCAACAATTTGGAGGAGCTGTTGAACTGTTGTCATGAGATGGAGGCAGAGCATTGGCAATGCCATTATGAAAGCATGGAATGTGCTCTGCAGAGAGAATAATATTATGCAAAAGGCAGTTTAATACAAATAGCCTCAGTGGCCTCATCAGTGACACTGACTTAGCCAACTATCACTTCATTTTGGGAGGAACAACCTTGTATGACACTAAAATTGCACCTCTTGGTTTCTCTAAAGACCATGACTTCCATCTGTATCAGTAGAAAATTCAAGAAAAAATAATGTACTTTGTGATACTCTGAGCTATTCATTCTTAAGAGTACAGTTAGGAGCACAAGTCATTCTGCTAGTATGCCCTCAAATCTATTCCAACAAAAGTATCACATTGTACCTCAAATTGTATCCCCCTAACTATTCAAGAATGCTTACATTCACTTTCAAATATTCACTCAATTGTTTGGTCACCTTGGGAAATTATTATTTTTAAGGCCTTAAAAGCCCTGCCTAATGCCACAACAAAATACACAAAGTTTGAGTACCCTGTGATCAACCTGTTGTTTAATTCTCTTGCCAGTTTTGATTGTCCTGGTATTAAAAAAAAAAAACAACCCACCACCAAAAGTGGCATTGCACACAAGGCAGCAGCATGCACTGCCAGAAACAGCCTGACCATCCAGAGCAAGGCTCTGGCTGCCAGCTAGGCTCTGTGCAGTGGGATCAGCACCACTACTGTCCCAGGAGGTCCCCCAGGACCACAGATAAGGCCACTGGAGCCAGCACAGGCCTACCCTACCCCACCCAAGATAACTTGCCACATGCCAGAGCGTACATGCAGGGTTGTTATGTAGGGCACAAAGCAGTGACACAAATATGTGCCACTGCTATGTGTGCCACAGCAAACACCCCCCCCCCCATATGGAAATGCAACCTATGTATTCTGCTGTCCACTGAAATGCACTCAAGCTTTATTTTCCCATGAAGAAATCATCCAGAAAAGCAGGGGTGTCAGATTCACCTCACCCTAAGAGCCCGATGAGAGTCTTTGCGCCAGTATGTGAGCTGGATCAAGCTGTGCCGGAAGCCAGAGAGTAGGGCCATCCTAGCAGGACACCACATGCAGTGCATGCCCTGTGCCTGCCCCGTGCAGAATGACTGCACACAGGGCCAGTGCAAGCTGCATGCAACATACGGGCTGGACTGGCTGTGTGTGCTGAACAGAGCACAAGGGGAAGGATAAGTTGCATGCTGCATACAGCACCCTTCTGCTGGACCAGCCCTGAACACTGGCTGTGACATGGCTCAGTCCAAATGAGTCCCAGACCTAGTGGGCAAGGCTAGTCTAGTGTGCTGCATGCAGCATGTGCCCTAGACCAAACTTCTATGCTATGCGCAGCTCCTGGAGTCTAGCTCATAGGCCAGACTGGCATTGTAGCACATGGGGTAGGTCCTAGATCCATGGGCTGGATCATAGGGCTCCACAGGCTGGATCAGTCCCACAGGCTGTATGGTGGATACAACTGAAATAAAGTGTCATGTATTGTAGTCTTACAATACCTCCCTTTCCAACTTTCTATTAAATGTTATGAAGGCTAAGCACAAAACCAAGCAACAATAAAAGTGGTAAATAAACCTCTGTATTAAACTTTTCAGGTACTAAACCCAGGATAATATCCCAAGATCAGGAGCTAGCAGACCCGAAAATAATCCAGCTCCTCTTTTAGCTTCAGTTCCATCAGATTTTTTTTTTAATTACAGGTTCAAATATTTTAACAGATTCCAAGAGTTTAGCCCACACATGACACTTCATGCTTTTATATGGAGCCTTAAAGCCTTCTGAAAAAAATCTATTCCACAATTTGTGCTAGGATAACAAATTAAATGGTGCATGCCTTTATGAGAATGACACCTAAGATAACACATATAAGAGATTTAGTTCATGCCAATCACCTTTAGTACTTACACATAATAAACTTGAATAATTTATTAGGAAGCATTAATGCCTGCAAACATATTGCTTTAATACATTTTGGACAGTTATTCAAAGAAAATATATTTAGCTCTTTTGAAGAAATACAACATACCACAGGTAATATTAAAATCATAAAGAAATACAGCATATCACAGGTGAAGAAATACAACATACCACAGGTGATATTAAAAATTTCCAGTCTCTGCACTTCAGGCACTTTTCAACATGTTTGCAAAGGTAAACCTCAGTAGAAATCTGACCAAATTCAAGAAAATATTGGAAATATTGGTTACACACATGAAACATATAGGCTTCTTGTCTATGTTATCTAAATCAATTTTGAATAGTCATAGAGATGAAAATATTGTTATGACAAAGTGGGCTATTGACATTGAATCAGGAATTAGTGATGAAGAATAAAATACCATCTGGAACAACAGTCCCTCACACCTCTATCTACACAATAGTAAAATAAGATTATTTTAAAATCTCATGTCACTTAAAATTATTTCTACGGGAGATGCACATCCCATTTGCTGAAACTAGACACTACAACACTGGAGGATTTGACTTGCTGTCTTACGCCCCACATCTGAAGCATGGACAAACTACATATGTCTGGTCTTACATGACAGACGCAGTCCAGGTGACATTCACTGACCTCTGTGATGCCATCCAGGTTGTTGCAAATGTCTATAAGCCTCCTAAAATCAACTGGGACCGACCAACAAGTCCTACCAACTCTGCCCCATCCAGCCACCTACATTAAAGACTTTAATAGTCACTACGTGGACTGGGTCTACAGACACAGATGCCAATGGTGAACAACTTTCAAATTGGGCCTCACAAAATAATGTTGTCCTCATTCACGACCCCAAGCAGCACCACACATTCCACTTGTCCAGATGGAACCATGACTATGCTTCTGACTTGTGCTGAATCAATTCAGTACAGGGTTCCATAGCCAGCATCTTGCCAGGTCTTGGATGACTTCCCGCACAGTCAGTACAGACCATCCCGGGCCCACATTGGACTCCAGCTCCTGATCATCAAAAGCTGTAAGAAGAAATAGTGGAACTTCCATGAGGTCAATTGGGAGGAGTATAGCAAGGCATTAGAATGAAGTATTGTGACAACAACCACCTGGACATTCTGGTGGAGGAATCCTATAGACATCTCTGCAGCACCATTTATAAAGCAGCCTGTGGGTGTCATTCCATACGGCCACCACCCAATCTCCCTGCCTCAACCCAGAATGTGCTGCACTGCTAAAGCAGTAAAAGTCATCTGGCAACCTAGATATGGCCAATCACTTGATCAAATCATAGGAAGCATCTGACCAAGTTAGATAAGAGGAAATGACTGAGAAACTGGACTTCACCCAGTCCAGCTGGATGTGTTGGAGTCTACTTCATCATCTTGAAGCAACTCATCAGCCATCAATACCCAGTTACCCTCCCATAGCACCCAACCAAGTAGCCAGCCACCTATTTCACCTAGCAAGAGTGCTGCTGGAAGAGGGAGTGAAAAGCCGCCTTCAGAAAAAATGGAGTATTTTCCAAAGATGCACTGGACCAGAACTTGTCCAGAACCCTTCACAGTTCCTGAACTTAACAAGGTTTCAAACAGTATCAAATCTGGTATCATCCCAGGCTATGACAATATCTCCCCTGAGGTCCTGAAGCATCTTGGCCCACATGCTCATTCTTGTTTGCGTCAGTTCTTTACAATGGTCAGATGCAAGAGAAACTTGCTGAAGATATGGCACATGCCAAAAGTCACTGGCCTCCAAAAATCAGGAAAAGATCTAAACCAGGTGTCAAGCTACCACCTGATATTGCTTCTGTCTGTTTGGAAGTCTGGGAGTGCCTGATTCTACAATGCATACTCTCAGAGGTGAAGAACATCCTGAGTATTGCTCAAACAGGTTTCCAAGAGGATCAAAGTATATGTGACAAAGTACTTGCACTAGCAACATTCACTGAATTTTCAAAGGAACCTCAAGACAGGCACTGTTTTTCTTGACTTCACAGCAACGTATGATTCTGTTTGGCACACACACCAGTCTGCTCACAAAAATAGCAAGAGTCCTACCTGCATGACTGGCATCACTGAATTGTTCCTTCTCAACAGATGGTTAAGGGTGCACTTGGTTGCAGAGAAAACTTGGAGAAGATAGACCAATGGACTGACTCGGGGATCTGTGCTTGTTCTGACCTTTTACAATCTCTACACCAATGACTTGCCACAAACCCAATCATGGAAATTCATATATACGGATGACATCTCCTGTGGATTCCAGGCCCAGACTTTTTCTCCAGCCAAGTGTCAGTAAGACAATTTCCAGTGTTTCCCACATATACTAGGCCAATGCTGCCCAGGAGCTGAACATCTACCTGAATGATCAGAGGCTGAGGCATGAAGCAAAATCCATCTACCTGGGCATGATGCTAGATTGGATATTGAGCTACAATGAACATGGAAAAAGACAGTAATGAAAGTTAAGACATGCAACAGCCTCCTTAACAAGCTGGCTGGGTCATCCTGGGGCTCAAGAGCCTCAACTCTAAGGATGTCAGTTCTTGCCATCTCGTATTCTGTGGAAGAGTACTGTGCACCAGTCTGGAACCAGTCATCCACACAAAATCTGTTGATGTGCAGCTACATTCAACAATGTACATCATCTCAGGAACTCTTCAACCATCCCCTCTACCATGGCTCCGAATCCTGAGCAACACTGTTCCCCCTCATATCTGAAGGGAAGTTGCAATTAGTAAGCTACTGGAGAAGATCTATGCCAACCCAAGCCTGTCACTGTATGACAATTTTTTAAATCCACCTGCTGCATCTCTACCATCACAACACCCACTGCGGTCCAAACTGTTGTACGAGGACTACATGGAAGAGACCCTCTGGTGTGAGGAATGGAGGTCAGCATTACCACTAGACAATTTCCTTATCGCACATGCTACAGTTTGGCCACCTAGTGTCAATCTGCCATGCTGTCAGTAGGCCTTGTTGAATAGGTTCCAGACAGGACAAGGTCTGTGTGCAGCCAACTGCCATCGGTGGGGCATTCATGACAATACAGATTGTAGCTGTGGCACAACACATACCATGTTGCATATTGTCAATGGCTGCCCACTGACTAAGTTCAGTGGTGGACTACAAGAACAGCCCATGGCCACTGAGGATGCTATCACATGGCTTAGTAATTATGCACATGCTGGCTGACTGACTTACCATGAAACAAATTTATGGTACAAGACGAGGGAGTGCAGGATGGTTGCCCAGCCTAAGGGAGGGGGAATAGTCAGCAATGATTCTCTAACAGTTGCATAAAAGAATTCTTGTCCATCTTGAAAGCCACAGCTCTCTTTCAAGAGGGAGTTGGTTGGTTGAACAACTGGAGGCAGAACTTCCTTTCAAGAAGAGAAACTTCCAATGCACTCTACAACATATGCTCCTTTTTTCTTCAAGATGTTTGTCATTCATAGTTCTATCAAGTCTCTTATCCAATGAGATCTGTGGGAGGTAATGTCAGTACTATTAACCATGTCTCCAGGGATGAACTCCTCCTGAAGTCCTTCTGAGGTGCAAGGGTTTCAGGCTAGTGAAGAAATAGAGACAGAATTTGTATCTTCTTGAAATGAAACAGCTTTACCCAAATTGTCCCATGTGTTTTTCAGGAATTTTTAATAATATTTTTCACATTTTTGCACACTATTTTCATTATAATAGTTCACAAATAGGCATAGCAGCTGAAGAATCTTCAGCTATATGACAAACTATAGTCTCAAAATCTCTAAAATGTGTTTGCGGATGTTATCTTGCAAGTCTTTACTGGGATTCATGGAGAGGAGTTTTCTTATTCTAGCCTGTCCTACATAATTCTATTAACTCCATTTTAACATTTTCCAGGACTCTGAATGAATAATGTTTGGGTCAAAACAAAAACGTTACTATTTCCTGCAGTTACCTTAAAGAATGAAAGTTAAATAATCAGCAAGAACTGCAGAACTACGTGGAGCAGGCTAACTTTATTACTATTAAACATAATAAAAACACTAGAAATCAAGTAACGCCCCTGAATAGTCCTTTATATCCTAGATAATATTACTTGGATTTCCATTCAGAATAGTGGGGCAGTGAATAAAATATGCTTTAGAGATATCTGACAATGTTCACATGAAAATAAAATACTAAAAAAGTAATTAAATGCATCAATGCCAGCTAATTACGTACTTTATTTTGGGAATAATGTACATGAGTTACACCAATATAAATCCACTGTCTGAAGTGCTCTATTTAAGGATTTAACCCACTTTAAAATGTCTTGCACACATGCCCATCATTTCGACTACACACACCCAAGGAAACCTGTAAAACAAAATATTTTGTTACCTTATGTAAGGCCATTATTTTGCCCATTTTCAAAAACTTGTTTCTTGGAAAATAGCCACCAAAAAAGTGTTTGTGTCGCCTAGTACACTGACCAAAGTTAGTCACACCAGCTTTTTTGGGCAAAGCCCTAAAGTAAGAGTGACTATAGGTAAATTTCCATGTCAATTAAACGTCAAACAGGTACTTGATAAGCTGTCAATACTGTCTTTTATGAAAAAGCTTTGTTTCCAAAAAAAGTTCTTCAAGATTTTCACCCACCTCAACTCACACTGTGAAGACAACAGGTACTGAGGGCACTTACTCATGCAATTGGACACTTTATGTGCCCCATCCATTGATTAATACAGATTTCTGAAGAAAAAAACAGGAATTGGTATGACCTGAATTTCAAGTTTTTTTACTCTCACCCACTGATTTCTTGTGGGGGAGAAATCTAGCCAGATCTATCTTTTTTCCAAAAGTTTTTGATTTAAAGAGTGTTCATTCAATTAACATACTATCATTTATATAGTATCACTTCTTCCAAAAACAATCTCCTAGGGTCCTATTTAAACAATAAATATTTCCTAGTATCAGTGAGTGGAAGCCAATGAAAGGCCACGAGTAGTATGGAAACTGCCTCTGCTCTCAGCTGACTGATTTGGCAAAACAACAGCCAGTATACAGAAGGTCTCTTTGTTTCCTTTTGCTTTTGCCTTTCTCAATGCTAAAGCCACAAAGAGTTATCAAGGGATCTAGGAAGAGGAGACATATTTTAAACATGCTCTGTTTCTGCCACAGACCCACTGAACAACTCCGATTTTTGCTTGAACAGGCTGGACGGCCATTATTCCAAATTAAATTCTTATCCCAATGCTGCATCGGTTTTCTGGCAGGGCTATGAGTGTGAAAGTGATCTCAGAATGGACAGTATAATTATTTTTGATAAACAACTTCAGATTTTTCTTCCCATTGGGGAATGATCTCCTTTTCACTGGAAACTTCATGGCCCTTATTGCTGTTCTTGGTATTGTTTTTTTTTCCTTGTCTCTTTGTTCTCTGTACATCTTTAAGCAGCTTTCTGGCTGACCTACATGGTTGCTGGCTGACTCCAGCTGGGAGAACTGGAGCGTCTTGAACACCCTTGTCTGTAGGGTTGTGATGTTCAAATTAGAAAAGAGCCAAATAAGGTTTGGATACCAAATACAGATGGACAAAGCAGTTTGGATGCGCTGGATAAAGAACCAGCTTGTACCTTCACCAAAAAAAATCAAACTGAACACAAACAGAATGATTTTAGAGGCCTGAAAAAGTTCCTATCTCTTTTTTAACTATCACATTTTGTTCTTTCCAGCTTCTCCATTTCGAGGTCCCACTCAAGCATACAGCTGGAATAGACAGCTGATCTTTTAATGCAGAACCCAAGAAAAACCATGTATCACCTGAAATCTCTCAACCTTTTCAGCTCAATTCTGAATTTCTAAATAAAACACAGAAAAATTAATGTAGAACTTTCATTCTACATTAGCATGAAGCAGCATTAGTCAACTCCAACCACAGGTGTATTTCAGTAATGCCATTCTTCATCATATACATACAATAGTGGGCAATGTACTTAATACTTTGGCACATTTAGGGAATGAAATAGCAGGTAACTTTAACAAAAGAAAAACTCTTTCTGAAAAAACAGATTCCTTACCTATGTGCAATTTGTCACAGCATGTTACTTCTCTGAAGCAGCCAGGATTCCTGTGAGGTCATTTGAAAATGAGGCTACTTTTAAGGCTAAGTACAGACAGTCAAAAAGCCAGAGGATGAATTGATTCAGTCTTCATAGGTTTCTCTGAGCTATGTAGATTGAAGCAAACTGATGTTAACTAAATCAGTTAGGTTTGATACTATATTCGTCCGGGTTTATCTTAAACTGGTTTCGACTGTTTTGAAACTGGTTTATGTGCACTGAACTTCTCTTCTCTTACAGGTTTAAACAGGTTTCCAATCACTTAAACTGGTTTATGTGTAGTGTCTGTCCCTAATACAAGTGTCTGCTTATGGATTTGGCCATCTATCTTTGTGTGTTTGAGTTTGAAAATATTGGCCTGTACCTTTAATAAGGCTGTTCCCTTTACAGAATAACAGTCTAAAAAGGGGCCACCATGGACAAAACTTGCAGTAAGCAGCAAGAGACAACCTCTATACCAGCCCCTGAAGCAAGCACCTCAAGAACCTTGCCAGATCCTAGTCCGCCACTAAGATGTGTGAAAGTTTGTTGCCATTATCCCTCCCCGCCCCCTCCAAAAGTACCTGCCTCACCTCAGGATAGAAGTTTTGTTCTATCCAGGAAGATAAATTGTCCTCCTATTATTACAGAGAAGAACTCCCTCCTCCCTGACAATGCTCTCCTCATCGGGCTGTAGACTAGGAGACATTTTGCACGTTTTCTTTCTCACTCCAGCAAGTCATGCATTCCTTGCAAACACTGACCCAGCTTCAAGAAGTGCGATGAAAGACATCCTGAGCTCTGCCCACCCCATACCCTTGTGCTTAGGGAACTTTCCTAGGAAGAGAGTGATACGGGTTCAGACTCCTTTTGGCTCTAGGGAATCTAGACACAGGTCTTGCATTTTCTAGACAAGTGCCCTAACAGTTAGGTTATCATTTAGGACTCCTCCCTCCTACTCTCAGTTTTTAGCATTTAATAAAATGGTACTTCCAGACAGAACTGGACTGCACCTGAGCTCATGTGGCTGTTCTGGATCATTTCCGAGTTCAGACAGTAGGCCAAGTTTTGATGCCTAAGGATTTTCCCAAGGCAGGAACCTTGATGACTTAGGCCTTTTGTGGAGGTTGTGGGATGAAATAAAACTGCATTTGGTGACTGAAATATGTACTTTCATTTCTACACCAGAGAAATTTACAATCTTTTCTCCAATACCTGATGAAGGGTTTTTGTGTCTGAAAGCTTGCAATTAAAGACATTTATCTTAAAATCTCGTTGGTCTAATAAACAATATTATCACCTCTACCATGAGCCCTGATTGCTTTTTCCTCTAGACCAATATGGCTACAACCTGGATACCTGACACATGGAAGATATTGGATTATAGCCAATTCCTAAAATGAAATCTTCATAATTTCTGAAGAAGGAAGCAACTTTGACCACCTGAAACCTAAGATACTGCTCCTGCCTTTGTTCAAGATAATTTTCATTATCACAGAGCCTCACAAGAGAGCTGAGAGACTCCTTACCAGCTAAGAACTGCCTGCTGTCAGTATTCCACCTATTGACTCCCCTGTGAAATCCTCTGAAATATGAACTTTCATTTCTACCCAAGAGAGCTCTTCCAATTTTTTATCCAATGCCTGAAAGCTTGCAATTAAAGAGATTTTTTTTTTTTTTTGCAAAAATCTTGTTGGTCTAAGATATCAATTCTACCACAAGCTCTGATTGCTTTTGGGACTTTTACACTTAGAAGTCATGTAAGTGTCACTTAACTGTCTTAAAAGCAAAATCTGGGATGAAGTGTCCCCTTAAAGAAGATTCCTATAGAACAAGTAGCTGTATAGACTTCCTCTCTTTAATCACACTTTGATAAAAAACTAAATACTAATATTTTATAACGAAAAAAAGAACACAGGGCTCTACAAATCATGAGTTTATATTCTGGACGTACGCTGGCTCTGAAATGAAGCCACTAATTCATCACAGCACTAGAACATTATTTTGGAATAAAGCCGAAAATAACTTGGGACATTTGAAGCAATTTTATGTGACAAGAATGGAAATGGAAAATTCTGGGAAATTCTTTCAATGCATCCAAAACAGTTGGCTATAAACCTTTAAGTTCAATAAGCTATTGGGAACACATTTCAGAAACAAATAAATGAGTTTTAGACAAGATGCTTGAAGCATCTAAGTTTCCTTTGTTTTTTTGTGACCTACTTTGTAGATACTCAGTTGACAACATATGAGAAATCAGCTACTGATTTACAACAGTGATAATGTTCTTGTATACAAAGTTCACAAAAACTGACTGCTGTTATCTCTCACTGGCTTGGAGACTGCATCCCATCCTTCCTAATTCTAGCCAGCAGTGATAACACATGCCTTCATCATGTCCTGTCTCAGTTACAGCTGAGTAATTTATTTAGGCTTGAAAGCATCAGTTCAGAGAAAACTGCACCTTGGATAGAATACAGAAGGAGTTCACCTCATCAGCTTTATAGGTTGCCAAGAGCAAAGCACTCCTCTCTTGGTGCTAGCGATCTATACAATAAATATCACATTACTAAAATAAGGACAGTAAGCTAAAACATAAAGCAGTGAGTAGAAAATGCCAAGGCATGACTTAGAGATGGCCTCATCTTCTAGAACTGTGACTATCTTCATCATTTCCAATTACTGAGCACAATGAAAGTGGCTGCCATGAGCATGAAGCTCAGTTACACAGGAAACAGGTTGCTCAGGAGCTGGCTCCAGAGTTCAGGACTGACTTCTAGAAGAGCTGGGATCACTCCCTCATGCTTCAGTTGAAAGATCACTTTGACCTTGACTTCCAAAACAGCAACTTGGGTTCTAACATGCGGTGGACATAGTCTTTCTGGACTTTAGGAATGCCTTCGACACTGTCTCTCACCCCATCCTCATTAAAAAATTAGGCGACTGTGGTGTCAACCCCTACACAGTCAAACGAGTAACAAATTGGCTGGAGGGCCACACCCAGAGAGTGGTGGTGGACAGGTCACTTTTGACCTGGAGGGACAGGGGCAGTGGGGTTCCGCAGGGCTCGGTTCTCGGGCCTGCATTGTTCAACACCTTCATCAGCAACTTGGACGAGGGGGTGAAAAGCACCTCATTCAGGTTCGCAGATGACACTAAGATGTGTGGAGAAGTCAGCACGCTAGTAGAGAGGGACAGGCTACAACTAGATCTGCACAGGTTACAGGGGTGGGCAGATGACAATACGATGAGTTTCAATACGGACAAGTGCAAGGTGATGCACCTGGGGAGGAAAAACCAGCAGCATACCTACAGGCTGGGGGAATTCCCTTCTTATTAGCACAGAGGCAGAAAAGGATCTTGGAGTTACTATTGATTCCAAGATGAACATGGGCCGCCAATGTGAGGACACGGTCAGGAAGGCTAATCACACCTTATCATGCATCCACAGATGCATCACGAGCAGATCCAAGGAGGTGATCCTCCCCCTCTATGCAGCATTGGTCAGGCCGCAGCTGCAGTACTGCGTCCAGTTCTGGGCACCGCACTTCAGAAGGGATGTGGACAACATCAAGAGGATCCAGAGGAGGGCCACCTGCATGATCAGGGGGCAGCAGGGGAGACCCTATGAGGAGAGACTACAGGACCTGAACCTGTTTAGACTCCACAAGAGAAGGCTGAGAGGGGATCTGATGGCCACCTACAAACTTGCTAAGAGGGACCAGCAAACAATGGGAGGGGCCCTGTTCCCCCGAGCACTACCGGGAGTTACAAGGAATAATGGCCATAAGCTGACTGAGAGTAGGTTCAGGCTAGACATCAGGACTTCACAGTCAGGGTGGCTAGGAGCTGCAACCAACTTCCAAGGGAAGTGGTGCTCACTCCTACCCTTGGGGTCTTCAAAAGGAGGCTAGACAATCACCTAGCTGGAGTCATTTGACCCCAGCATCCTTTCCTGCCCATGGCAGGTAGTCAGACTTGATGACCTGCTTAGGTCCCTTCTGACCCTACCAGCTATGAAACTATGAACTTATTCATTAGAGGGACAAACAGCAAAAAAACCCACCAAAGGCAAGTTTTCTTTGAGGCAAGAATAAAAAAAGCAGCCTCAGTTCAAAACTCCTAGTCCCCTTGCTTATTTTTTTAATTCTAGAGGGCTTTCCAGTAACATAAGAGCGGGCATGGTAAAAGGACAATATAGATAATGAAAGCTGCAATTTGCCTACAAACCTTTCAGTGAACTGGTAATTCAGCTGAATAGTCCAGTAGCTATTTTCCATATATATTGCTGTAGGTGACAGTTACCAAGACATTTTTTCATTGTTAAGCCTCAGGGGGAAACAGCTTTAAGCTGCTCCTAGGTCTTCAAGATATACCTTATACCAAAAAACTGAAGGTGGTTAGGTATTTAATGAAAATAATATGTTTCCTTAAGTAACATAGAAATCGACCCACCAGCTGCTTTCTGTCAGTTTACTCAGTTCAGTTTTTTTTATACGATGAATTAATATGATGAATGTTTATTAACTGCAGTTCACATTTTGAATGTAAGTGCTTAAAGTAAATTACGTAAATCCATTCCAGATACCAGGAACTGCAAGTGGAATTAAGGGAGCTGTGAATGCTCAGCCTTGGTGATGAGACAGGGTTTGTTTTTTTAATTTAAGCAATATAGTTAAGGCACCCAAGTCTAAAAACAAGTTTTCCCCTTCAGTAAAGCATTTGTCTAGAAGTCCCATGTTTTTAAAAAGCCAGTATGATTTTATACAATGGTTCCACAACAGTCATACCATAGCAGGTCTTTGGGTCACTTGGGTTCCTTAGCTGTGAGGTTGATCGAGGCTCCGTACAGGGTCTAATCCTTTGAAAAATTCTAACCCCCGGGGGGCCAAGACAATGCTTCTTTAGGCATTATATGTTAGAGCCCGATCCTCTGCAGTGAAAGGCTTTGTAGCATCATTTACTCCGGATCAAGAGAACAGCAGCATATTAAAACTAATCCCTCAAACTAAAACTGACACATTTTTGGCCTGCTCAGCAGTTCTGTTTTGGGTGTGAATGTCAAGTATTTTGCCTGATAGTTTCCAATGGCTAAAAAAAGACATAATGTTGAAAGCTCCACTTTTCTTCCCACTAACTTCTTCCCCCTATTCATTACCATGAACCTGCCTGGGTCCAAAGAAAATTGAAAAGAGAAACTTTCTCTGGGGAAGTGTGCTGTGCTTTGTAATGGCTACTGATAAAGCACTAACAATAAGCCAGCACACATTTAACATTACACTATCCTAAAGTAGAAGTTGCAGAGTAACAAATAAGGACAAGAGGAATGAAATCATATAAGGCTCCAACACACTGGGTGTGTCTACACAAGATGCTTACAGCATGGTTGACTAACTCTGCAGTAAACATCTCAGTATCTACAGGTGCACTCCTATTAGGGTGCACAAAACTAATAAAGTCTGCTGCAGAGTCTTTTTGTGTGCAGCAATGCACACGTAGATGCTGTCCCAGCTGGCTGAGACACAGGGTGCATCAGTGCAAGGCTAGTCAGCAGGCAGCCCCCGAGCTGAAGCACCCCTGTGCCTTAGCCCGCCACTCGACAGCACATGGAACCCGGTTGGAGCAGCCTGGACTGGCTGGGGACCCAGGGAGATCAGCCTGCCAGCCCAGGGCTGCCCCAACAGGGGTCCACATGCTGCAGAGGGGCTGGCTGGGGCACAGGATGCTTTAGTGCTGGACTAGCTGGCAGGCAGCCCCCACGCTGAAGTACCCTGTGCCCCAGCCAGCCTCTCTACAGCGCATGGAGCCTTGTTGGAGGAGCCGTGAGCGGGCTGCTCTGACAGGGCTCCACGTGCTGCGGAGTGGCTGGCTGGAATGCAGAGTGCTTCAGTGCAGGGGGCTGCCTGCCAGCTAGCCCCACGCTGGTCTCCTGCCACATCCCTGCCAGTGTGGGCTGCTCCAACCAGGCTCCATGTGCACAAATAAACTCCAGAGAAATATGGTCTGAAGTGTTTTGCTCCCGGGCACATTTTCAAATGGCATATTGCTCCGGAGTTTATTACACGTGTTGACATGTCACCTATATAGAAAAGAACAATGTTGGGTTTGTACTCCAGAAAACAATGGAAACGTGGGGATATGTTTCCACTCTAGCCATATCAATGTAAATCTTGATACCAAGCAGAATACAGAAACTATTTCCAAGCTGCAATGTAGCCTAACTACTAAGCACATGGTAATCAAGACCCCACATAAACAGAGATTACAGACATCTTATCTCCATGAAGAAAATCAATTCCATATCATCTGACAGTTCAGAGAAGAACATTTTATTACATTTATTGTGAATATATTGCCAAGGATAGACAAGGTTCAGTTATGCTGAATGGTTCCCAAGGTCGAGGAACATCTTTCTTCTAAGGCTTCCAGCTGGCAACTTCATCCTCACACTCTTTCATCTGCTCCCTTGTGTTTATTTTAGAATAATACTTGTGACGACAATAGAATTACTGAATCTGCCTGTACAGCCTCAAGATGGTTGTTTTTAGCAGAAAGATGTATGAAAAGTAACTGGTTTATAACCCAGTGATTCAGACTCATTATTTCAGGTTTAACCTCACATTTCTGACTATTTTCTCATCTGTATGAAAAATATTTTAACAAAGAAGGATTAAAGTCAAGGAACCAAATTTTTTATTCAATTTTTTTGCACTTTTTACACAAGACTCTCTATTTAAAAGCACCTCACAGAATACTACTGGTAAGGGTAAAGATGTGGTGATGTACCTGGAGACTCCTTAGATGTTTTTCATGATTTCACTGCAGATCTTGCTTCTAGCCAAGGTAGTGGGAGATTAACCACTAACGTCACCCACAACAAAATTAAGACCTTAACGAGAAAATAGTACACCTAAAGTTCTTACTTGAAGTGAATTCCTAAGTTCTTCAGTCATGGGGAATGTTGTTAAGTTTATGCTTTGAAAGAAATGACTTGGAATAACCATTTTTTTCAGATGTAGAGTACCTGAGGATGTGAGTCATGAATAGGGTTATCTGTCTTTATAACAGATGTCAGACGCTTTGTTTTTCTTATTACACAATGACCTCTGTAATGGATAAAAATTAAAGGAAACGGCTTGTCATCAGATTATATCTTTTAGGTTATTAAATAATTTATAAAAAATGCAGTTGTCAGAAAGCTAATGCTTTTTCTTCACCTGTCAACCATTCAAATTTTAATAGCTGAACTGCAATGGGTGTGCAGCAACTGCACCAGATCTAACCACTGAACTTACAAAAAAAATTAAAGGAATGTAATAATAATTTTAACTTAAGGAATTCTAACTAATAAAGTTGAAAACCCCAGTTCTGGTGTTAATTATATCCATTTTATCAATTTGTCTTTTAAAAGGTACTGTGAAAGCTCTGAATGGCAACAGTGATATAATTCCTAGTATAATCCAAAATATTCATACCACTTTATAATCAGGGCATAGTTCCTAATCACACAAAGATCATGTTTACCACTAGCACATTTAATCTGCACCCCGCCATCCCCCCACCCACACACCTTATGGCAACCTTTTCTCTGTCAGAGTAAAAGAATAAAGGCAGGGAAAACTGAGAGTCCCAGCCACTGAAGACATAGGAGAGTGTTGTGACTGATAGCTGGTTTCCTCTTAACTGTGTTACCATGACTAATATCTGTGGGCAAAGATGGGTTGCCCAATTCCTCAAATTTAAGATCTGGCAATGTTTTCTATAATTTCTCCTCCATGGAATTACATCAATAGGTGTAACTGAAACAGGAATTGGGCTCACAGTTCATAAGATGCTGGCCTTAATATTCAATTACAAATGTTTTGTTCAAATTAAATACATTGTTCTATTGTTCTAAGGGAGTTTTCTTTCCATTTTCCTGTTCTTTGAAGCTTATTTTACATATGATCACTGTGGCTGAACTTTATAACCAGTGCAACACTCAAACCATAAAACAAGAGGGAGTGAAATGGAATACTGCCTTTCTATTATCCCTTTGCACAAGGGCTGATTCCTGCTCTATGATTAGCTGTACGCCATTAGCTCACATCGTCCACATTCACCAAACAGCTCTTTAACACTTTGTTCCACTTCAGTTTCTCCCCAGCAGTCCCCAAACTGAAGTATTTTATAGTTAACAGGTTTGAATCCCACCTGCCCACCCAAGCTAAGTATATGCTTACTGAAAAAGGATGCATCTCAATTTTTTTATTTAAAATACAAACTTATAATATTATGTCACTGGGCTGTTTTATAAGTGATTACAGGGTTTATATAAAGCTCTTATTACCCAAAAAAATGTTAATTTTTTTTCATGCATTTTTATGTGTGAATAATTTTTAGTTCCCAGTTTTTATAAATCCAAAGTGGACACAAGGGAATCACTGACACTGTGGTGTGGAGCAGATTGTACTTGAGTTTCTTGATCATTTGGGCGTATCTGTTTGTGTTTGAATTTTTAGGAGAGTCTTGGACCATGCAGAAAAAAATATGGTACATTTTACATTCTCTCTTTATTTCTCTGCTTCTTACAATCTCTTTTTAAAATAATGCCCAGAATATTTAAACATGACTGGCTGAAGTGAGGCACCTAAGATCAAAAGAATTACTTGTTCAGATGTTCTGACCACTCACTGCTCCAAGAGATGTCAATGTGACAACACAAGGTGGAAAAGTTTGTCCATCATTTTTATGTATAAGCTTCCCTCCCTTTTTTAAGTACAGCAAAGTATGGAAGTTTAATACATGACTGGATTGGTATATGAAATTCCTTTGCACAGTGAATAACATCATGTTTGTTAGGCATGTCTATGCTGGTCACAGCAAGAATTATTTTATGTGCTCAGCTTTTTTCACATGGGAATAAATCCAGATTTTAGAGGGGGGTGTTTGTTTTGAAAATGTTATTCCCCTTCTTTTGTTTTTATTTATTAATTGTTTTAAAAGATAAAGCCTGGACATTTCCTATTTCATTGTCTGGGAATTGTCTTCCTATAAACCAGTAGGACTTCAGCATGAGGAGTGCAGTTGTTCTCGAAGTTCAGATAAAAGAATAGTATGCTAAAAGAAGCTTTTCATTCTTCATGCCTAAATGGCTTGTACATAGCTAACTAATTTGAGTATGGGTGGGGATTCCATTTTACCCTGCAAGCGTGTCTGCTGAAAGTAAGGCGGTTGTGGAAGGTTCCACTGTTTTAGTCGACAGTCTAGGGGTTAGGACCCAAGGAACAGAAGAGCAAATTTGAGATCCCCCTACACCCAGAAGATGTTTGTACTGGTATCACCTGGTATTTCCCAGCAAAGAGTTCTAACCACCAAGACATTGGTCAGGCATTGCCCACAAACCTCTCCATCCCTTTGAATTTAAATATTAATTGAACAAAATGGGCAAACAGCACCAGGATGTTTCTGTTCCATTAGGAGTAGGAATCCAGGAACCTCTCCTTTTTAGGCCAGGATCATTCTCTACAAATCTGCTCAACCTCTTAAGTTGTTCTCTTCCTCCTCACTCCACATAGCACTCTTTTGGCTTCAGGAGAAGGTCTGAAGAAGAAGCATCTGTGTAACGCTTCACCTGTGTCCTGTGAGTTAGAACACTTTGCTGGGACCTGTTCTATTACCTACAACAAAGGAGTACCCTCTCCCCAGTCCCAGTCTCCATCAGAGTGTAGCCCGGGTGTACACGGGTATATACTCCCTTCTCCAACTGAAGGGGATTGTTAGCAGGCAGGTGTGCTGTGGGTAAAACTGCAGATTACTCAGAGTTTCCTCCTGTCTCAGAGGAGCCAGGCCAGACCAATCTGGAACTTAAGTATATACAAACGTATTATTATTTACGTAAGTGGGAAAAAGATAAACATAAATATAAACATATGTACAGATATCTATGTATATAAGTATACATTCAGATATATAACTATAAACCTTATTCTCTATAATGGGTTACCACCACTGGGGTTTCAGGTAAGTAACAGGTAAACACAGGTAAGTAATAGGAAGGGGTCCCAACAGATCCCCCAGGCAGGGTTATAGACTCCATTAAACTACCAATTCGCAAATATAGAAATACACAAAATTTAAGGTCCAATATTACAAAATGTTTGGCGCTCTCTCACAAAACATAAGACACATCAGCCTTAGACTCTTTAAGCCCCCAGGACCACAGGCTGATCCTCAGAAACTGGTTGCACTCCAGTGACTGGGGGGGCGGGGGGGAGGTGGGATTCCCCAGTGCTCTTGACCTTGGAGCCCTGGCAAGGACACCATCCAAAATAGCCCACCTGGGAGGGCCTGCCTGGGGTGTTCCTTTCCCTGTGGAAAAGAACCTTTTCCCTGGGTAACTCACAATTCTGGAGCCTGGGTGGGTGGTCCTTATCCCCTCAACCAAGATGCTTCCTCCCACGTGGAGCCTCATGCAGTGCTGGGGCTTGGTCTGCTCCTGGACCCTCTGTGCAGCATTGTCTGCACTGAGCCGCTTCAAGCGGCTCCAAGGGTCTTGGCTCATTGGGAACCCACCATGCACCATCCATGAGCCAAAAAAGCCTGTCTGCTTCCAGGGGGATGGGGACCCAAGCTGCCTAGTGCAGCTCCCAGGGTCCCAGTCCACCCCATGCACTCTCGTGCACCAGAAACCTGGCCTCAAGCCAGGGGGATGGGGACCCAAGCTGCCTCAGATGGCTTCCAGGGTCTGGGCCCTGTGACCCGCGCTGCAAAGTAGCTGGGACTGGAGCATCAAACTGGCTTGTGGAGTCTTTGGGGCTCTTCTAGGCACTGGCCCCACCTGCCATTTCTTCTTCTGCCTAGCTCTCTGCTCTGTCTCCTGATGTGTCTGCCATGTGCTGGGCATGCTGCTTCTTTTATACCTTTCGGAGGCCCCATCCCCAGATTGCAAACAGACCAATTGGGTTGAAGCAAAGTGCAGACTTCAACCAGGTCCGGGGCTTTTTGCCTCCCTTCAGGTAGGGGCAGGGCAAGCCCCTCCCGGCAGTTACTTGATTGGTGGGCATGTTCCACCAATCACTATGAAGATTCTCCAAGCCCAGACATGCCAGGCTGTTATCGGTAAGTCCACCACAATAGTTTTTGTGAAACTAAATTTTGGAACTTTCCCAGTCCCCACAACCAATCTGTGCAATCTGATTTCATCACACAGCTATCCATCCAGTGCAAACCCCTACCGATCATGTTCTTTGGGCCTGCCCAGGCTTGGGCATGCAGAACTATGCTTAACTGCCAAAAACTGTATTTATACAGCTGCATATATAACATTTTGGTGAATAAAGGGACAGAAGATTATGTAATAAACTACTTGCTCAATATCACAAAGGCAGTGTGTGGGATAGGCTATAAATGAACGCTGATCACTAAAGTCTCAGTTGCTATCCAGTTCTCCCTGAAGTACAATATTTTAGGATTAATGATTCTGGACCCTACCCATCCACACAAGCCAAGCATGTTTCTCAAATATTTGTGGCTATAAAATAGATGAATTATAAAATTATGTCAATGGTTTGTTTTACATGCATTTAAGTGACATTTACAGATTTTTGTTTGCTAGTAAAATTTTGATTTGGCATGAACAGTCCAATGTCCTGGATATTGAAGATATTCTCCTCCAAACCCCTCAACTTTTTAGAATGAGCAGTAATGAAGTATTCCCTGCCCAAATTAATTGCAAATTTGTGAATAGTACCAAAATAAGAAAGGGGCTGAACTGGAGTTATTACTACAATTGTATATATTAACTAGACCACAGTCTTCCTGAAGACAAAAGGAATCTTGTCAATGACTTCAAGGAGAACAGAATTATATCTACAGTGTAAATCTTAAATACATGATAAGTATGTTATATTGTGCACAAGTTTATGAGGAAGAAACCACCAATGAGGAGAAATGCTACAGTGCAGTAAGGCTAAAACTAAATAAACTATAATTTAAGAAGAAATAAATGCATAGGAAATTTCCTTACCCATTGACTCTGGAATAGTGGGAGAAGCACAATTACATAAAACTGACAACGTCTACACATGCATTAATATGCTTTTACTAATGCACATTAAATTTAGTACTTCCAAGTTACTAAATAAATGCACATTAGACTGGGCTAATGCATGGTAGAGCAAGCACATGGTTTTTAGGCGATACTTAATGTGCAGTAGCCTATTCTACTGTACATTAGTGTATTAGCATGGTTTTTGACATGCTGCTTTAAGGCCCAGTAGAATAGGCTACTGTGCACTAAAGCACGTATGTAGATGTACCCGCTGAAACCTTGACAAAACTGAACTGAAAACAATCATGCATTTGAAAAGCAGGTTTTTCTACACTTCTGACTTCCTTGATTTAATGAAATATTATGCTAAGAGATTGATTGTGGATCATATCATTCATACAACATTTAAATTTCCTCTCTTCCCACAAGCCAGTTTCACTGTGCCTTAGTCATTTTATTTACATATTTTTATTTAATACCATATACAGGGGGACCATTTTATAGCAATTATGTGCCATATAACATAGAAATATCATTTGGCTAATTTATTAAATATTTTTGTACCTATTGTAGCCACCAGCTACAGTAATATTGTTGTTATTTTTTTCCTGGTTGTATACCTCTAAACATCTGAAAATGAAAAGCACCTTGGATAAAAGCTGTTCCTCATTTCACCATCAAAGACATGATGGAAAGTTATTGAAGTTCAAACATAAATAAAAAATGTGCTAACAGTTACAGAACAATTTTTTATTTTTTTCCTCTAGAACACAAATTCCCCATAGCAACAAGTTACATCTGTTGTACAAGGACTTAACATTTCCTAAAATAATAGAAAGTATTCAGGCTTGTAAAATATTAGCTTTGTTCAATGTGTCTTGTTCAGTAATCAGTATTACTAAGGATGAAGGGATTATGCTGAAAAGGATGATGTTCTATAAATAAGTAAATGACCATGTGTTTGAGATCTGAAGGACAAGTAGCTTGGACTGACTACAGTTATTGATAAAAGAAGATGTGTTCAACAGTTAGCACACTGAATCAATTACACTGAAATGATATCCAGGAACAGTTCAAATGATCCTTCATTTTTTACCTAACTTTAGCAAGGCTTAAACAAGACATTGGGGAATAACAGCAAACTATTTTAATCTTTCATCTGAAATATTTGTCAGAATTTCCCCTGAAGAGGACTGAACTACAAGGCCATCAAAAGCACATCTCTCCCAAGAGGGTTTTAAAGTTATAATCCCTCAAATATTTTATCCAATACATGAAAATGTGCACTGCATATATTTGGTCTGGGTCTTTGACAAGTCACCTATTTCCTATTTTAACATTGTTACATTTATATTTTATTTAATACTTTATTATTACTTTCATATAGGGTCAATTCTATTCAGTATGGTAACTCTCAGAACCCAACAGGCCTGTAGTTCTGAGTTAAGTAGGCTGATTAAATAAATGAACTTTTCCTCCTGATAAAGACACGAGTGGATGAAGAAAGGCTTAAAGGTGCTGACTGTGCATGAGGACTGATAGTTTTTTTGAGCAGAAATTAGATTTCTTAAAACAGAGGAACTTCTTGTAGAGTATGAGGTGAATCTCATATGTATTCTATGTGGTCATAATTCATCATGACCACAGTGCCTTCCAATAGAGGCATCAATACCATCTCAACCATATGGTTTGTTCTTTCATCCTCTTGCCAGGTTTGGATCAAAATAAGCACAATGACCATGAAGTTGACTACCTATTTTCTAGAAGCCACTGTAGAGCATGGAACATAGGTTTAATGATTTTGCAGTTAACTTGGGTCACTGAGGAGCTAAGTTGCTATACTAGTAACTGGATTGTTTTATGAGAGCTGATGGCTTCAGTCCCTAGTCTACTGTATTGCTGTAGTCTGGCTGAGAAGTGACAAAAGCATACATAAACAGGAGCCAAGTCTTTTTTCACCTCAGTAGAATAGAATCTACTAAAGAAACAGAGATAGTAGAAGGTAGGCCTGTGCAAAGTGGCTAGTATTTTCTTTGGATTCGGATTCGGCTGATTCAGGGGACACTGATTCAGTTTGGTGATTTGAATTGGTGATTCAATTTGGTGATTCGGCTTAAACTGATTTGAAAATTTGGGTGCTGCCAAATCTTCAAATCTCCCAGGCCAGGCCCATCCCCCGCCCACTCTCCAAGCCCAGCTATAGCACCCCCACCCCCGGCACTTTGGCAAAAAAAAGCCCTGATTCACTGGTTGCTGCTGGCCAGGGGCAATCCTCACTGCCCTGCCCTATGCTGTGTGGGGGGCTCTGAATGAGAACCCCAACACTCCCTGTCCCAGCCCCCGCATGGCTGCCCCACCTGCCATGTCTGCGGCCCTTTAAGAAAAAGAAACAAAAAACCCCCCGCACTCACCGTTCCTGCCAGGGGGAAAATCCCTGCTGCCCCCCACTGTCCCTTGCCATGTGGGGTGCTCTGCATAAATCCCCCAAAGCCCCAGGAGCAGTGAGTATTGGGGTTTTCTTGGGTTTTTCTTTTCTTAAAGAGCTGGAGCTGGGCTGGGCAAGGCAGCTGTGGGGGGCTGGGGGAGCAAGGGGGGGCTGGAAGGTTTGTGCAGAGCCATCCTGTGCAGCATGAGGGGCAGCGAGGATTGCGTCCTGCCTGGCAGCACCCAGTGAGTGGGGCTTTTTTTTAAAGCACCAGGAGCTGGGGCCAAGTGGGGCAGCCAGGGGAGCAGGCAGGGGTTGCCCCATCATTCCCTCCACCCCCTACTTACCAGCTCCTAGTCCAGCTGCAGCTCTGTGCTGCAGCCACCGGGGACTGCCCAAATCATTTACGCTCTCTGAATCTTTTCTGAAAATTCAGAGAGCTTTGAATCGATACAGACCTTTGAATTGGTCCCCTGATTTGACCTGATTTGATCTGCAGTAAGGCAGATTTGGAGATTCAGCCACCGAATCTGAACTGAATCACCACCCAAAGCTTCGCACAGCCCTAGTAGAAGGCATTACTAACAGGTGTGGCTACAGAAGGGCTTAGTGTCATGCCACAGCAAGGGCCACAGGCAGCGCTCTTCTCTGCGGACCCAGAGTCTTGGTAGTAGTGATATGTACATGTATGTATAAGCAAGCCTGAAACACAAGCTACTGCTTTTATGAACTGCTAAACTTTATGAGGTGCCAGTATATCAGGAAAACATAAAAGATATGTGAAGTAATGGAGATTCAAAGTACAGAAAATACTTAAATCTTAAGTATTTAAGATTAGCTGACAGGACAAACCTGAAAGATAGCCCCTAAAAAGAGGGTCTTAGAGGGGGGGAAATTAACAGAATAGGCTGAAGTGTAGGTGTATCAAGTATTTCAGAGTATTCAAAGGGTAATAACTTTTTTATCAGTATGAGGGTGAAAAAGATGAGTGAATAGAACCATGAAGAAATGAGTATGGACAAGATCCGCAGTAGTGTAGGTAAAAGAAGATGATGTTTTGCCAATGATGAAATTATGCAAACACCCATTGAAAAGATGACACACTGGGTACAAACTAAGTTAGTGTTGGAGGGGAAAAGAAAATCAGAGGAAAGAGAGTCTCAGGCTAGGGACAGACATTCAAAAACACAGAGTCTGAATCGATTCAATCTTTGCAGGTTAACCTGAGTAGAGTGAACTAATTTGTGTGATTCACATGCCTGCAGATGCTCAGGCCAGGTGGCAGGGGGTGTTTAGAGCAGCCCCCGGCTGCAGGAAAGCTGTGCTGGGGGGGAGGGGCATGACCAGCCCCAGCAGTAGTGAACTGGCCAGGGAGAGGATTTAATTCCCCGCTTGCTGTCCCACTGTCATGGACCTGAGCTGGGGTCTGCCTGGCACTTCACACATGCTGCTTCAGTGGCAGGGGCAGGGGCATGGCCAGATGCTGGCTGGCATGACCCACTGAGGCAAAGGGGATGGGGAGGGGACTTACTTCCCTCTTCACTCCCTTTGCTCCCAGGGGAATACAGCCAGGGTCTGCCTGGCCCAACCACCACCTCTGCCAATTGTTCCCTGCATGAGGCAAGCAGCAGAATAAGCCCCCGTCCCTGCCCCCTTCACCTAAGTGGGCCATGTCAGCTGGATTCTGGCCATGCCTCTGCCCCTGCTGCTGTAATGACGAGGGGGGAGCACCAGGCAGACCCTGGCTCATGTCCATGCTGGTGGGAGAGGGAGGGGGAATTAAACCCCCTCCCTGGCCAGTTCACTTGAGGCTACTGCCAGGGCTGGCCACAGACCCCGCTGCTCCAGCAGTGATGAAGGGGGCCAATGTCTGACAGGGGCTGCTCTGCCCCTGCTGGTCAGACCTTATCTGGGATCTGTGCTGGTGGGTCAGGGGAGGGAGGGAGGGAGGGAATAAACCTCTTCCCTGCCTCCCTTGCCTTATGGGGGCTGGCATCTGGCCACACCCTGCCCCTGCTCTGGCTAGGGAGCAGAGGGGCAGGACCAGCCCAGCCTAGCCCAGGGCTGCAGATCATGTTGGGTTGCTTAAACCAGGAAGCAGTCTGGGACAGAAGTTCCATAAACTGGTTTGACCTCAATCACTTAAGTGTGATACTACAGTCAACTGGTTTCAGACATTTTCAAACTGGTTTATGTGCACTGAGCATCTGTTCTGTTATAGATTTAAGCCAGTTTCTGCTCATTTAACCAGCTTATGTGTAATTTCTGTCCCTAGCTTCAAGGTTCATCAGCAAACATAGTCATATTCCCTGTGAGGATGAAGTTAGAGAAGGCATAAGGAAGTCAAAGAATTGGAAGCAAGGGAAGGGTCATACTTTACCAGGATTTGAAGGGAGGCAGGCCCACTAAAGAAAAGTGAGTTTGGGAAGAAAATTGGAAAGGGAGATGTTTGAAAGAAGAATAAGTGGAGTAGAACATGAATATGCCCACTACAGAATTACTCATTGTTTTAGTCTGTATTGCCATCCCTTGACTCTATGGAACACATTCCTTTTCTATTGTTCCAGATTCATTTTGTCTGCATTGTACTTTGTAGAACAATACTGAAAACCGCAGCTACACTATCACTAATTACATAGGTTTGGGTACATTTGACTGAGCATACTGATGTTTGAAATGCTGAACACAAGAAAATGGTATTAGTCATTAATGCAAAAGTTTTAAAGCTTTGAGGATTTCACCACTTAACATTAAGTTTTTGGCTTCTTGTTGTTAAAAAAAATATTTTTCACACTTCTACTGTGAACTATTATGGAATGAAACTATCACGTCAACCAGAGCCTGTGCCAGAGGGATTTTATTTTTAGACGCCCACCAACATTCCAGTCTTAAGAGGATGAAATTAGCTCTGGGCTCCTGAGAGTGTCAAAGTTAAGATCACTAAATCATTCAGATCTTAGCAGTCCAAATTCTTTGGCTCTCCCTTTCCTACACTGTTTTCATAAAGTGGCAGGTTAAAGCTTTTTGAACCATTTGTCATATGCTTGGGTCAACTGAGTTAATTGTCACATTTAAAGAATTCAAAGTTGTTTATAAACTTTAGGAACATAAAAGGCAGCATCATTTCAATGGATTTACAATATTTACAGTAAAAATGAAGTAGTTTAATAGAATCAGATTTATTTTGAAGTGACCATTTGAAATCTTATTTCCAACATTAACTCAGCAATAAGATGTTAATGATGAACCAGTGAATTCTCAGAGAAGGCAAACATATAGCTCCTGTTAATCACCTATATAGTGGAATAGGATAATAGGATAATGCCCCTTACTTCTTCGCATTGGATCCCTGCATTGCAACCACAATGTACAGGAGAAAGCAGATTCTACAGGGTAAATAATCCCTTTTCCCTAAAGTGGCCAGGAAGCGAGTGGGCAGTGAATGTGAGTAATTATGTCTCTTCTTCGTACTGCATGCCTACTAGCACAGCTACGTCAGCATCATGGGTAGGTAATCTGTTATTATTGTAGATATGAGAGGAAATAGCTTTATTGTTAAGTCTTGTTCTGAGTTGAATATCACAGAAATCTCAAAATATTTTCACGAAACCTAGAGGTATCACCTTAAAAGAGCCAACAGCCAATGGTTCAGGCACTAGCCAATGATAAGATAGATCCAGTTTCAGGACTATGCTCAAATCAGGGACTTGAACCTTGCTCTCTCATGCTGGGAATTAATGCCTCATCCAGCAGGCTCTTGCCTCTTGTGTAGCAGCAGAACACTCACACACTGTCCTACAGTTCTTGGGCATTGGAGATTTTAGAAAATCATTTTCTGATAGGGAAAAAAAACTTGTCTAAAAAGCTCTTGACCAGATGCATAAGAAATGGAGCAAAAAACTGAAAGAATGTTTCATTAATATTCACTGTGCCAGTTAAAAATGAGTGAAATACAGAATTTTTTATTGAATCCCAGAAAGTAGGGAAGGGGTAGTTATGACTTGGAACAGAACAGACTCTGATTCAAACAGCCTTGTAAAATAGAATCCAAGGCAATTAAAACTTGTAAATCCAACATTAATCCTAGCTTTGAGCATGTCTAAAATCCTAACCAGGTACCCTAAACTCTGTAAATGTTATGGATTTACATTCAAGTGAAACACAAACTGACAACGTGGCTTTACTTATGCAAAGTTAAGATAAATGACTTCTCTAGATTTAGCCTTTAAGTATTTAAGTCTAAGTAATTTAGAAAATAATGAGCATGTATCTTTTTTTGCTTCTTTATTATAGATAAAAATGGTGATATCATTTTACTGTTCAATTTTTCCATTAGAAATTCGGGTCTTATGTAGCTTCTCAAATTGGTACTGGCTACTAACAATTTTGCAGGACTATGATATTATGATAGTAAATAGGCAAAATGCAAAGACCTGAAATAGGAAGGGATTTTTTTCTGATATTATTTAAAATTCTTTAAATTTTGTCTTTGTTAACCAGTAACTTTGTGATATACTCTTCACATAACACCTTCAAAATGCCCTTGGTAACTATATACAATATACATATATATATATATATATATATAGATATATTTATATGTCAAAATCTCTCTCTCTCTCTCTATATATATATATATATATCCATTTTATAATCTTCCAAAAAATAAAAAACACATTTTGATCTCTGAGGTATCTGGGCATCCTTTCAAATAACTTCAGATGGAAGATGGACTTTGGGAAAAATCTGAAACCCATGTCTCAAACCCACCTCTAGTACTTAGAGCTCTAAGACACTTCTCAGTTTTCTTTTTCTCATCTTCAAATTCTAGCAGATAGGACTATGGAGACTTGTATGTTTTGCTTTGAGTCTTACATGACCTTTAAGCACACCGCAATCATTCAACAAGCTTGTCAATATAACTACCAGTTTTATACTAGTGTAAAAGCCTGTCAAAAATGACAGACAAATGTAGGCTATTTGTTATGGGGTACCAAGTTTCTGTTATCCACTGCATCATTACCAACTTGAGCTGTTCTCCCTGGTCTTCTTCTATACAATGGGTATCCATCAACATTTCCAAGTGTCTCTGCTCGAAATTCCTTTGGATATTTCTTCAGACATTGATGATGTTCCATGCCTGGTGCATTTGGATTCAATCCTCCACACGGTCCGTGAATCATACAACTCGTCACAATGATCTCTGATCAACAGACATTGTTGTATGATTGAATGTTTGTTTTTAAGTTCTGATAATGCTCATTGTTCCAATTCATCATCAAACCCTGCTAATACACTGGAAACAGTCTTCTTGGAGACAGAATCACTTTACCTTTATGACAACAACTCCGGAATTGGCCATCTGACTGTCTTTCAGCTTGGAAGTTTAAAGAGTTACAAAAGTGGCACACCACGTTCATCAACCCACAACTATGTTCCTCAGTCTAGGCCACAGTGAATCATTTTTTGCCTACTCTTTCAGCCAGTCTTCTATTGTCTCTGCAAACCCTTTGGCTTTCCATTGCATCTCTTCTACGACATCCTCTTTGCCCATTTGTTTCATTTCGTCTTACTCTTGCCGTTCTTTCTGCATTGAATTGTCATCTATTCTCTACTTCACCTTGGTAAGAGTGTTATGGGTTAAAGTAAGGGTGTTAAGGGACAATTTTTACTCAGATACTAAGAGTACACCATAACCAATTGAAATCAATCACTAAAAGTCCAGAAAATGAGCGCAAATATGCTTTTTTGAGCATGACAGACGGAATGACAGACACAAATGAAACAAATTATTGTTATAGATATATAGTTGTAAAACAATTGCATTCACTTCAATTTTTTTATTTATAAATGACAATCCCATCAGTAATAGAACACATGCAAAATATTAAACAGCACCTGCTAAATACACAAAAGATGCAACAAGTTGCCAAAGGTATGTCAGAATGGTCTTCGCTTTTTTCTTGACCGGTGGGTTACCTTCAGGCTCCAAACACTCATCAAACCCCCTTCTGATCACTCTCAAGCATATCAGCCTTAGAATCAATGAAAAAAATATTTTTATAGTCTCAGAGTGTCCTTCCTAAGCTGCAAAATGCTGCCCAGCACTCCTTGTAAAAATGGCCATTTATGACTATTCTCACAATAAACCCTATAAAGAGTCCTCATGGACTTATAAATGGTTGGATAGAAATCATATGAGTTCCTAATCTATTACTGAAATGCATTTAAAGGCACAGAGCTCCTTGTTTTTCCAACAACACTTCTTTAGTTGCATTCTATCATGTTTTACAGATCTGGTTGAGCAATGGCAGCTCCCAGGCATTCCCCAGTTTCTGTATACTGATTAGAGATAAGCACTATCATAAAAATATATCATGCTGGTTTAGTGTCCAACTCTATGAGGTACCTCAGGAAAGATCCTCAAGATGGTAATGAGCATTCCCAAAGCCAAGTTCAGTCATTGTGACCTGAGGGCATGTCTTACCTCTTTGAGGTTTCTGGTGCCCTGTGAGTGTCTTGGGACACTCTTGCCACTTCAGATCAAACAAAAATTTTCCTGGTAGATTAAAAATGTTGTTTATTACGTGGTTTTCCACTCTAAAATGAAACCAGAGTAATGCTCCCCATGCAAAAGCATCTCCCTGTGTTCCTCATTCCCTCCCTTTTTGTAATATCCTTTCTCAAAAATTGTGCATTATGTTGGCTTTTTGCTCCAGGCAGGGGTCTTCATGTACCAATGAAGATGCTCTTTAAGCATCCCCCCACTCTACTAGTACCCATTCATGTATCATCCATACTGAAGGGCCAATATAAGCCATATAGACTAGTAGTGACTCTCAACCTTTTTTGTACCAGTACCCATTTGTAAACATCAATGGCCAGTCCTGACCCAGTGCCCCTCGCGCCTGACGCATAGCCCCCCACCCCAGTGTGTGGGGCAGGGACTGAGTGGGTGGAGTGGCCAGGGGGGTATGAGAGGTTCCAAGCAGCCCCTCACAGGCTGGAACTCTGCCAGCCTACAAGGAGAAAGCCACAGTTTCCCACAGTATTCTCCTCTAAAGGAGAATCCATTTTTAAAGTTGTTGATCCATTTTTTAAATTTATTCACAACCATTTCATATATTCTTGCAACCCACTTTTGGGTCATGACTCTGGGTTGAGAAACGCTGATTATAGAGGATCCTAGGGCACAACACACCAATGTTTCAGCTTCCACAACTCACCAAAAGATACAGTATTTCTGCCTGGACCATATACAAGACTTCTGTATATTTGTTAGTCTCCTTTCTTCTGGTTATGGAAGGAGTCATATGGAAGAAACCACTGGAAGGAGCTTTTAACAGAGCACAATACTGTTACCTTGACAGGAAAAAACAGAAAAGAGAGATGTACAGGGATGCTGAAACAAAGGATAAAGGAAGTTCCAGTGACAGAAAGGAAGAAATGAAATAAATGGGAGAAAATATGCTTCATATATGAAGAAAAAAGATTGCATCCTCATGACCCCAGACTCACCTGTTTTCCTCTTTTTTCCATTAGGAGAGCTACAATGGACTGTTCTAGTGTTTGAGTCTTCTGTATTACCAATAAAAGTCAGAAGAAATCAGATAGAAAATGACAGAATACAATAAATTCCTAAAAACTTTACTGGCAGCTCAGAAGGGTGGGCTTCTACACAAGCACCTCAGGTTCCAAAGGAGGTACATGCTTGATTTCTAAGATTAACTGACAACTTGGAGCATCTGATGGAGAAGAGAGACAATTGACATTCATAAAATACTTGTACAAAAGAGACCTATAGATTGCTCTGCTGTAGTCTGTAAAGAAATCTTGTTTCTTTTATAATGTTATCTTATACCATTTCGTAAGTTTCCAAAGTAGATTCCTTTAAAGAAACTGTAGAAAACAGCAACATACATTTGTGGCAAAAGGACCTATTATGAAACAAGATTATATAACCCAAATTCTCATTTGTAAAATATTGTTTTTGTGCTTTATACTTGTTAGAACATTACTAAAAGAGATGCCTCTGGTCCAAACTGACGTTATGTGGAACAGATACCACCCAAGGGTATGTACAAAAACACATGCTATTTTTGAGAAAATGGTGATGATCGTAGTTTTGTCCCCTGTTACATTTCAAACCGTGTTTTAGTAATTTAGTAAATTCCATTTAAATAAGTGACCAGAAAGTGTGATGAAAGTTAAAGGGGAAAAAGCACAAGTAAAAATGGCATTCAAAAATGGTATTTTTTTTGTTCTGAGGTTAAAGATATAATGAATTCTACATCTCAGCTGAATTGAATCTGAAGCACAATGTTGGTTACAGAAGTTAAGCATATATAGTTCCCAAAGAGTTTGAAGATGTAAGCATTCAGCACATATAAAAACAAGCACTAGTAACTAACAAAGACTTCAATTACCTTTTACTTGTGCATGGTAAATTCGGTATCGATTAAATTTCTTGATCCTGAAATCCTAACAATGGGCTCTTTCCTGAATTGTAACAATAACATTTTAGAATGCACAACACTTCTAAGCCAACAGTTTGGTATACAACCTAGAAACTACTAAATATAGAGTAGCACAAAACAAAAACAAGTAAAAAAACTGCTTTAATATTTCATTTACTTTGTATTTCAGTAGAAGTTGTCATTAACTGGCATCCTCAAGTGGTAAAACTATAGTATGAAGTTTAATGATGCTATAATTTGGCAAGGAAACTTGGGACTTTTTTGAGGTTACAGCAATCACAGTTTTCTTTTCTTATGTGGCAGACCTCTGTTTTGAACTGGCAGCATATGATTCTACTCTCTTTGGGTGCATCCGCACATGCAGGCACATGAGCTAACAGCAGCTCAAATAGAAGTGATGCAAATTTGAGCTGGGACTTTTTGCCTCAGGACATGTGCTTGGACATGCACTTTGTTGTGGACCAAACTGTGCCACCTGGGGCAAAACAACCTTGCCTGGCTCCTCCCAGATCTGCAGCCAGGGGAAACTAGAGCCTGGGGCCAGCAACTGTGCTGTCCCCAGCAGTATAAAAAGCTGCCCTAGCAAGTAGCTCTCAGGAGCTTCTGGGACCAGGCCAATTGGTATCTGAGGACATTACCCCTTATGCCAGCTGGACTGCTGAAGCAGCCCTGAGAGTTCCCTGCACCCTCTACCCATTGCAGCAGTCTGGCAGTGGGGGCTGCTGCCTGGCTGTGACCTGCTGCACACCTGCCAGACCTGGATGGGGACTGCACAGCCAGTAGAGGCATCTGCCCCTCTGGGCCAGCTGCCAGTGGGCTGTGGCTGCAGGGTTGACCTCTGTGAGGCACTACTGCCACGTGTGCCCCCTGCCCGGCCATCTGGGCAGCTATTACCTAGAAGATGTTCCCAGTGTGGTAGCCTGCTTTGAACTGTCAAAGCATGTCCTCCTGGCCCCAACTGGCCAAGAGGTCAGCCACTTTCAACTGAGTCCAAGATGCCAGCTCTGATCAGGCAGGGTCCTGCCACTGGCCTCCCTAGCAGGAATTCAGGTGTTCCCTATTGGAAAACTGAAAAATCCATGATAAAAAAATCCCAAAGTTACTCTAAAATACCCCAAAATCTATGTTCCTCCATGATTAAAACAAAAGACCACTATATATAGATTTCAGAGACATTAGGGGCTTGAAGGGACCTCATGAGATCATTGGGTCCAACCCCCCCAGCCTAGGTAAGAAGTCAGCTGGGATCAAGTGACCCCAGCAAGAAATAAAACCAGCTGTTTTTTGAAGGAGTCCAGAGTAAGTGCTTGCACCACCTCTGGGGGGAGTTTGTTCCAGACCCTGGACACACACACTGTAAAGAATTTATTTCTTATATCCAGTCTAAATCTGCCTTCCTGGAGTTTATGTCCATTAGACCTTGTCATCCCTTGGGGAGCTTTGGTGAACAGATGTTCTCTAAGGTCCTGATGTACCCCTCTTAAGAAGTTGTAGGCTGACACCAAGTCCCCCCTGAGCCTTCTCTTCTCCAGACTGAAAAATCCCAAGTTCCTCAGCCTCTCCTTATACAGCCTTTCCTCCAGGCCTTGGATCATGAGTGGGTCTCCTCTGGACTCTCTCAAGCTTCTCTACATCCTTCCTAAAAGTGGGGGGCCCAATACCAGATGCAGTACTTCAGCTGCAGTCTCACCAGGGCAGAGTAAAGCAGAAGGATGACTTCCCTGATTTTGCTTGAAATGCATTGGTGAATGCACACCAGAGTTTGGTTAGCTTTGCCCGCCACTGCATCACATTGGTGGCTCATATTAATCTTGTGGTCAATCAAGTCCCTTTCAGTCTTGGTGCTAGCAAGTGTAGCACTGCCAAGCCTGTAAGTATGCCAGGACCAGATCCATAATTTGGTATTGACCACGAACTTGGCCAGTTCACATGACTCCCAAATCTAGATCATTGGTGAAAATGTTAAAGAGTACTGGCCTGAGTACCAAGCCCTGAGGGACTCAACTGGTAGCCCTGCACCATGTTGATTTACTCCCTTCAACTAATACTCTTTGGGTCTGACCCCGTAGTTAGTTGTCTAGCCATTGGACCATGTGATGATCAAGGCCACAGTTCCTCAGCTTAATCATGAGGACATCATGGGAAACTAGGTCAAAGGCCTTCTTGAAGTCCAGATAAATAACATCCACATCATCTCCCTTGTCTAGATCATATGTTACCTGGTCATAGAAGGAGATGAGATGGGTCAGGCAGGATCTACCAGTCACAAAGCCATGTTGGCTGGCATTCAGAAGCTTGCCTTGCATTAGTCTGGCATTGATGGATCCTTTGATAGATGTCAGACTGATTGTTCTATATACTGGTCATCTCTCCTCCCCTTCTTGTAGATAGGGACCATGTTGGCTCTTTTCCAGTCATCTAGGACCTCGCCTGAGTGCCACGATTTTTCAAATATCCCTGTCAAGGGGGATGCAATGATGTCTTCCAGCTGTTTCAAGACCCTCAAGTGCATTCTGTCTGGACCCATGGACTTGTGAATGTCCAGTTTCTCAAAGTGTTCCCTCACCTGATCCACATCAATTTTGGGCCTGTCACCCGCTCCCAAATTGGCCTATGCCATTCCTGGCAGTGTGATCCTCATGGGAGGGTGAAAAACCAATGCAAAAAAATTATTTAGATTAACCCTTTCTTGGGCATCTGATGTCAGTTGCCCCGTTGGATCTCTCAGGGGCCCAATACTCTCCTTGTTCTTTTTCCTACTTCCCACATCTCTAAAGAAGGACTTTTTGTTGTCCTTCATCCCCATAGCTAGCCTAAGTTTGGTTTGTGCCTTAGCTTTTCTCGACCACTCTCTGAAGGTGTGGGTGAGTTCAGCGTAATCCTCTCTGGTAATGCTTCTATTTTCCAGCTGGTGTAGGCTACTCTTTTGAGCTTAATGAGGTCCAATAGTTCCTTAGCCTTATACGGGCTTCCTTGCTCATTGACTGCATTTTTTTCAAGAAGGAATGGCTTTGTCCTGTACTTCAAGGATTATGCTTTTGAGTGATGACCATTCCTCACATACTCCCTTTTCTACACATCCCCCATGGGCGGGGGATGGCATCTGATTGTCTGCCTGACCAATGCTCTCAGTTTGCAGAAGTCAGCCTTCCTAATGTTAAGGACTTCTATTTTACTGAGGGGTTTACCTGCTCTTAAGTAAACTAAGACGGTGACCAATTCATGGTTGCCATCACCAAACTTCCCCTCGATTCACAGATCACTCACCAGGTTCGCCCCTAGTTGGTCCATAGACCAACTGGGTTAGGAAGAGGTCATTGATGCTGTGATAAGGCTACACGACCTGTCAGATTTGGCCATGTATTCATCCCAAGAGATGTCAGGGAAGTTCAAGTCCCCCAATGAAGATCAAGCATCGAGAGTGTGCAGCTTTGACCAGTTCCCTATTGAGTTCCTGATCTAGGTCTTCCTCTTGGTGTGGGGGTGTATAGTGGACTCCTACAAGTAAGTCACCCTCCCCATGTCCTCCTCCAGAGGATCTCAAGACACCCTTCCTGGTTTGGAAACTCAATCTGCAGGGAGGTGAGCTGATTTGATCTAGAGAGCAACACCTCCACCCCTCTTCCAACACAGTCTCTCCAATACAAGATGTAACTCTCTACTGCCACCGACCAATCATAGGTGGAGTCCCACCAGGTCTTTGTAATTCCTACAAGGTTGTATTCATTATCACATAGGAGAAGGGCTAGTTCCTCATAGAGACAGACAGACAGACAGACACAGAGAGACAGCAATCAGTTGGGCACGTTTTATTGATATCTCTACAGTGTTAAAGCAATTTCAACATCTAGCAGTATCGCTATCATCATAATAAAATGAATTCTAAATACCTATATGTTTTGCTGCCCCGCACAGGGGCTACAGCCCCCCATCCGGGGTAACAGCCCCCCACAGAGGCTAAAGCCCCCCCCCACAGGTGGGACTTCTCCTCACCAGGGGTAGCAGCCCCCTCAACAGGGGCCAAATGGCTCCCACAGGAGCTACCATGCTCCCTGCAGGGCCCATGTGCCCCACCCCAGCCCCCTGATTGCTGTACTGCCTGGCCCCATCCCCCTATGGCTCCTGCAGCCTGCCCAATGGCAGCCCCACCCAGCACTCCCTGCTCCCCCAGACTCCTCAATGGCTGCCTCACCCAGCCCCAGCCCCCACTTTCACCCCCAGCCCCGGTACTTTAAAAAAAAATAAAAAAGAAAAGAAAAGAAAAAAACCCCTACTCACCATCAAAGCAGGGGCTGTGGGGGCTGTGGGAGCTCTGGGGCCTCCAGGAAGCACAGGGAAGTGGAGTGCAGCAAGGCCTGGGCTGAGGCCACTGGAGCTGTCACCCAACCCTGCTGTGCAGGTGGGGCCCCAGTGACCCAGACAGGCAGCTAGAAGTGCTGGGGGGGGGTTGGGTTGTTTTCTTGTTTTAATTGTGGGGATGCTGGGGGTGGCTTGGCAGTGATCAGGGGCCTTGGGGGTCTGGGGGGACTGGGCTGGGAAGGGATTGGGGGGCTTGGAGAGCAGGCAGAGGATGGGGCAGGGCAGGACAGGGATTGGGGACAGGGTAGGCAGGGAAGGGATCATGGCGTTTGGAGGCCAGGCAGGGATGGGGCCAGGCAGGGAAGGGCTGGGGGAGTGGGGGGTGCTTCTGGGCAAGAAAAGGATCAGGAGATGGGGCAGCCAGCAGGGCCAGTGGGGTCCCCTTCCCCCTCCTCCAACCGCTTACTTACTGGCACTGGAGCCCTGCCAGGCAGGCAGCATACTTCAGCTCCAGGGTGAGGGCCAACCACAGAGACACTTTTGCAGCCACAGCACCTCTGTGGAGAACCCAGCTTTGAGTTGCCCTGCTTTTTTTCGCTCTGTTTTTTCATGACCTCTGTATATCCAGGGGTCTAATTTTGCCCCGGTGCTGCAAATCTGAAGCAGGGGGAAACTTTTCCTGTTCCTGCACATGCCTGTTGTAGCATCTCAAAGGTGTTTGAGGCATGTACAGGCTCATCCGGATGCACCCTTTATTATCTAATTATCAATCATGGTATCATTGAAAGTTTGATCATGGTTCATTAAAAGGTTGGGAGAGTTTGCCCAAAAAAAGAAAAAGACAAAAAATAAAACAATCCAGCAACTCCAGCTGCCTACAGTAAAACAGAATGTACTTTACACAGTGATTAACAGAGTCCTATAACAACATTTCTGCCTCTAATAATCTCTTTTCAGGGTCAATGCTAGCACAATTCTAAAAATGACTGTAATTCAAGGAAAGGAAAGGAAGAAAGGTGAGTTCCTCTGAAAATCGGGGTGTTTTCTGTAAAGCCTTTGTGGAAATATCATGTTGGAGCCTTCTTAATTAAACTAAGATGCTTAGATGGCATTTCTCTTATGTCAGCTTGCCATAGACATTTTTAGCTCGCCTTCCATTTCCTAACTGTGAAAATAGCTCCCAAAATTACTGTGGCCTGAGATCCATGCAGGGCAAATCAAATCAAATCAGTCCTACCTCAATGACAGATTTTATAATTATATATAATTTATGGCTTTAAAAATAACCTGTGGTTTACAGTGCTGGAAATAGGAACTTTGAATCATTAGCTATTAGAAATTCTAGTGCTGGAATTTCTACTTATGAAAGGTCATCATAGTAGAGATTTTTTCAGCAATGTGATGCTTTTAGGCAATTCTTCTGCTTTTAATCAACCTCTGGGGCACTATTTAGTTTGAATTCTAAACAGCTAACACATATAAAACTCTGTAGTATGTTTAAACTCTTCAAATATTCCAGAATTTGATTTTTATAACATGCCAATTCTATGCAGAACATAGGGATGTTGTTATTCCAAATGCATACCAACAGAACCTTTTATAAATTTACACTGCCTTCCTGGCTTCACCAGTTGTGAATAACTTCACCATATTTTTGCAAATATATAAACATGATAGGTATTCATAGAATCATAGATTGTAGAGTTGGAAGGGACCACAAAGGATCATCGTGTCCAACCCCTTCCAGATTCTGGCCACCCTTACTGTAAAAAATGTCTTCCTAATGTCTAACCTGAATCTATTCTCCACTAGTTTGCACCCATTATTCCTAGTTACTCCTAGGGGTGCTCTGGTAAATAGCACATCTCCAATTCCCTGTTGTCTACCCTTGATAAACCTGTAGGTGGCTACAAAGTCTCTCCTCAGCCATCTTGTGTGAAGGCTGAAGAGATCCAGATCCCTCAACCTCCCCTCGTAGGGTCTTTCACAGAGGCCACTAATCATGTGAGTGGCCCTTCTCTGAATCCTCTCCAGATTCTCCATGTCCCTCTTGAAGTGCGGCACCCAAAACCGGACACAGTACTCCAACTGCAGCCTGACCAATGCCGCATAGAGGCGGAGCATCACCTCCCTCAAGCTGTTGGTCATGCATCTGCTAATGCACAAGGTGCGACTGGCCTTGTTAATGGCTTTGTTACAGTCGGCTTATGTTCATCTTGGAGTCAACTATGACTCCAAGATCCCTCTCAGCTGCTGAGTTGCTGAGGAGGTCATCCCCCAACCCACAGGTGTGCTGGGGATTCCTCCTTCCTAGGTGGAGTACCTTACTTTTATCTTTGTTGAATTGAATCCTATTTCATTTTGCCCATTGGTCCAACCTGTCCAGGTTGGCCTGTATCTGCTCCCTGCCCTCCATTGTGTTGACTCTGCCCCATAACTTGGTATCATGTGTGAACTTGGAGAGGGTGCTGTCCACACCCTCCTCCAAATTGCTGATGAAGATATTAAATAACACCAGTCCAAGGACCAAACCCTGCAGGACCCCACTCCCCTCCATCTACGCTAAGAACGACCTGTCCAACACCACTCTGGGTGTAGTCCCTAAGCCAGTTGGCCACCCACAGCCTGCTAGCTTCCCTATGAGCTTCCCTAATCCCATCATAAGTTAATGATGTTTGTCAACATGATCATCGTTTTGTTAGACAAACTTCCTCTGTTCTTCATGGGTATCATGTGGTTGCATGTCTTGTTTCCTGAAACTTCTCACTAGCCAGTAACCACAGTACATTATTGTGTTAAATCTGTGGCACCCAACCTTCTGGCCTCACAGACTGAATGAGTGGCATGGGGTCTGCCTGCAGACTGGATCACTTTTGGGCTCAGTTTGCAGATGCAATCCAGTATGCCACACTGACCTTATGTGCCCAGATTCATACTTTAATTAACTTTATTATCCCCGAAGCACACAGAGAACTTTTTGCAAAATCAAGTCACATTTTATGATACCATTTTTGTGACATTTGCTCCTTACAACTTATTGAAATTAAATATATGTATATTTTCACCAAACTAAATTATATCAAGGCTAGCACATTTCTGTAGATTTTTTATTCACAATATACCCTTGATTTTCATTAGCGTATCTTTGCTGTCGATAATTATACTATAACGGGAGATTGTAAAATGATTATGAGAAACTCAGGTACTACTTCTAGAAAGTAACTTTTCTTCAAGTGTTGGTCATCAGATCTGTTTATGACTCCATCCAGTCAAGCTTCTTAGGTTAAGGACAAGAAAAGGGAAAGGTTTGCAGTAAGGCAGTATGATTCTTGTGTTGCTTATTCTTAGATATTTGTCTGGAGATTTGGATGCAATAGAAACCGGAAATGCAAGAACCTCTGTCCAGCCATGGCCTGAGGATTCTGAATCCTGCCATTAGGCCTTAAGATCATTCCACATATCTTACACTTGGATTTCTTTAAGGGCCATTTGTTGCCTTCTAGTGCCTCCCTGTACAGTCAAGTGTGCACCACAACACAAGATTTTCCTGAGGACTGTGATGCAGAACAGCTACTTCTCACCCAGTAGTAAAAGTTACATGGAACAGTCTCAAGAACTAGCCTAGAAAGATAGAAAGACTGTCCCTGGCATGTTCCTACTGCCCCATGCTTTGTAGGGAATGTGGACAAATAACACACACCATATATTTTTCCTCAGTAGTTGAGACCAAAGGAATAAAATATAATGACACTTGGTTGTTGATATACAGTTGTCATGGCATATACAAGCCTGATCTCTGTTAAGAGAGGTCCTCAATTTAGAAGACTACTAAGTTAGATAAATCAGAACATTCTTTATATTTAAATTACTGCTTCGATATTAACGCCTGCTCCCTGCAAATCCTTTCAGAGCACCTCATGAAGAAAGGTGCTGCTTAGGAAAGCTTATGCATTGGTGAATTAGTTTTGTAAAGGTACAACTCTACCCTGCCTTCTGCAGACCAACACAGCTAACTATCTCTTTCTGATCAACAGTAAAATGACACTATATAGTTTCATTACTCATCATTTTCACAGAATGGCTTTTCATAGAATCATAGAATCAATGAGTCAGAAGGGACCTAGACAGATCATCTAGTCTGACCCCCGAGCTTTGCCCCACTTTTGTTGATACCAGGATTTCTAGGTAACAAACTTTGAGCCCACGCTGCAAATATGCAGTGTGGGGAATGTTTCTTTGTTCCCAGTGTGCCTCCTGCAGCATCTCAAACTGCTCTGAGATACCACAAGAGACATGTAAGGGTTCATCTGGACATGCTCATTAAGGCTATTTGCAGATTCACGAAGGCATCCCTACATCACCTACACTTTGCTCATTTTTTCAAAGCTTCAGAGTACAGAGGATGAAAGAATGGAGGTTATGTCATTTGACAACTTAAATTTTAAGAGTCCAATAGTTTCTTTAGCAGTTGATGTCAGGTATGTTCTTTCTGTTTGGTGTACAAATTATATCACAAATGCTTGTTTCCTTTGGCAAACTTTCATTCAGATTATAAAAAACTACTGTAATTTATCATTCACTACATAAATTTTATTTCACATATGAAACATTTTTGGAAAGTAAACCACTTCCTTTCTAGGCATTTAAAGAGTTTGCTTATGCATGGAAAATATCAATAATGACAGTAAAGTTCCAGATGAAGTGAGGATTATGAAACAGGATAAAAAGTTAAACTGCTATGAAAAATGGCAATGATAACCTATAAATAACATCTATTGAACCACATGATCAATTGCTTTCAAGCCTGTTGTAGCTGAACAAATTGGTCCTAAGGGAGGATAATAACCTGTGCTGGAGATGTTCAAAGCACAGAAAAATGACAATCATATGCCTAGAAAAAGTCTGAATACCAAAAAAAAAAAAAAAGCTGGGATAATGTGTTACACTTAAAATTACAAAAAGAGGAATAACTTCATTGCCAACGTTTATACCAGTGGATTATTTCACTGTAAAACATATTCTGTAGGAGAAGGCAAGATACATTAAAGTGGGCCTGAAGATAGCAAAAATAATTAACAACAGATTCTTTATAGTTTCATAGTTTCTAGGGTCAGAAAGGACCTGAGCAGATCATCTAGTCCGACCCCCTGCCATGGCAGGAAAGAGTACTGGGGTCAAACAATCCCAGCAAGATGTTCATCTAACCTCCTCTTAAACACCCCCAGGGTAGGAGCCAGCACCACTTCTCTTGGAAGCTGGTTCCAGACCCTAGCTGCCCTGACTGTGAAGTAGCGCCTCCTGATGTCTAACCTAAACCTACCCTCTGCCAGCTTGTGACCGTTATTCCTGGTCACTCCTGGCGGTGCTCGGCGGAACAGTGACTCCCCCAATGCCTGCTGATCCCCCCTGACTAGTTTGTAACTGGCCACTAGATCCCCCCTCAGCCTTCTCTTTTGGAGGCTGAACAGGTTCAGGTCCCGCACCCTGTCCTCATAGGGCCTGCCCTGCTGTCCCCTGATCATGCAAGTGGCCCTCCTCTGGACCCTCTCCATGCTGTCGACATCCCTCTTGAAGTGCGGTGCCCAGAACTGGACGCAGTACTCCAGCTGCAGCCTGACAGCGTCGCATAGAGGGGGAGGATCACCTCCTTGGACCTGCTCGAGATGCATCTGTGGATGCATGACCAGGTACGTTTGGCCTTCCTTACTGCCTCTCCACACTGCCGGCCCATGTTCATCTTGGAGTCAATGATGACCCCCAGATCCTTTTCTGCCTCCGTGCTGACAAGAGGGGAGTTCCCCAACCTGTAGATATGGTGCCGGTTGTTCCTCCCAAGGTGCATCACCTTGCACTTGTCTGTGTTGAAACCCATCCTATTCTCGTCCACCCACCCTTGTAACCTGTCTAGGTCTGATTGTAGCCTGTTGCATCCTTCCAGTGTGCCCACGTCCCCCCACATCTTAGTGTCATCAGCAAATTTGAACAGGGTGCTTTTTACCCCCTCATCCAAATCACTGATAAAGATGTTGAACAGTGCGGGCCCGAGGATGGAGCCCTGCAGAACCCCACTGCCCACGTCCTTCCAGGTTGAGAAGGACCCATCCACTACCACCCTCTGGGTGCAGCCCACCAGCCAATTGGCGACCCATTTGACTGTGTGGGTGTCTACACCACAGCCCCCCAGTTTCTTAATGAGAACGGGGTGAGAGACAGTGTCAAAAGCCTTCCGGGAATCCAGGAAGACTATATCTACTGATACCCCTGCATCTAATGATCTGGTGAACCAGGTTGGTCTGACAGGACCTGCCACTGATGAACCCGTGTTGGTTGCCCCTAAGCATGCAGTCCCCGGCTGGCCCCTCCTGAATGTGTGCCGGCATAATTTTCTCAAACAGCTTGCCTAGGATCGAGGTAAGACTAACCGGCCTATAGTTTCCTGGGTCCTCCTTCCTCCCTTTTTTGAAGATGGGGACCATGTTCTAGAAAGGCATGGCAGGCCTGCTGGAGAAGAAGTCAGCTATATGGAACTGGTAGTAACAGCTGTTAGTGGAAAAGTAATATTTGTATTAGATGATGAGGGTAAGAATTTATCAGGATCTAGAAACCTGCATTGAACCAAACAACTATGTATGAGGAGAAGTAGTCTCATAATCCAGGAATTAGAGCTATGGGTGCCACAAAATTAATTGTCTCTGTTCCATGTTTCATGGAAGTCTCCATTCAACAAGCTAATAAAAGGTCAGATTTTGTACAGGGTTTTGTACCTTCAACTGTTAGCTCTTCAACATGGTCTATTCATTGCCTATATTATGCCCAGCATCTTGGTAATGATATTCAGGTAATAAATCTAGGAAATTCAGGTTTTGTGAGCAGAGTATTCAAGGAATACTTGAACTGTATTCAAGGAATTCAAGGAATACCAGTTTTCAAGGAATAATTTTAATTTTGCTACCTTTTTTGATATACTCAAATATATTACATTTACATACTATTCTTTCCCTGTACAGCCTTGAGCATCAATCAAAGGTCGAGATGTATTTGCCGACCTTCTCCAGCATATTCTCTACCTGGGGCATCGGAAAGGCATCGAAAGTTGCTATTTCATTCACCTTACAATAATTGATATACAACCTTATGATGCCATCTGTCTGTAGTAGTGGGTGTCGTCTGAGGGCTGCCACCTTATCAGCTATGGGTTTTATTTTCCCCTGTCTGACCATAAACCCAAAGTACTGGGTCTCCCTCTTTCCCAGTGTGCATTTCCGAGGGTTTACCATCAGTCTGGCCTGCTGGAGTTGATTGAGGATTTCCCATAGATATTGGCAGTGTTCTTCCCAGTCGCTGGAGAAAACGATGACGTCATCGATGTACGCAGCCATGTATTCCTGGTGAGGTGCTAACAGTTGGTCCATCAAGCACTGGAACGAGGCTGCCACCCCATAGAGTCCAAACGGCAAAATCCTGAGTTGGTATAAGCCCCATGGGGTTCCAAAGGTAGTTTTCTCCTTGTTGGCTGGTGCCATTGGGATCTGCCAATAGCCCTTGGTCAGGTCCAAGGTCAAGATGTATTTGGCTTGGCCAACCTTCTCCAGCATATCCTTTACCTGGGGCATCAGAAAGGCATCAAATGTTGCTATTTCGTTCACCTTACGATAATCAATACACAAACTTATGAAGCCATCTGTCTTTGGGACCACCACCACTAAGCTCCGTAAAGGATACCCAACTGCTTCATCACATCAACTTCCTGATTGATTGTGGGCCACAAGTGCCAAGGTAACCTCCTCCAATGGTTGCTCATGATCTGTCTGGGCAGGGTCTGGATGCAATGTACTACTCCCTGGGCCTCCTCCCGGGGTCTCACAGAATATATCACAATACTCAACTATTAGGGCCCCCAAGGTCTCTTTGGGGTCGAGTCGGCTATCTACCGCAGGTCTCAGTGGGGCCTCCCCCAACTTCAAGGGTAACCTATCCCCTTCTAATTCTTCACACTCAACTGGAACCTGTATCATCCACCCCTCCCTTTGACACCACTTCTTTAATAAGTTAACATGATAGATTTGTTTTCTTCAAGTGAGGTCTGTCTGGAATACCTCATAGTTGACTGGCCCCATACACCTTGTTACTTGAAATGGTCCCTGCCATCAGGCTAATAATTTGGGTGTATTATTGGGTAGTAGCACTAGCACCCAGTCTCCTACCATCAGTTCTCTTTCTGCGGTATGCATGTCATAGTGCTGCTTCTGTTTCTCTTGCCTCTCTCCCACGTTATCTTGGCCAGGGACTTCTTTAACCGGTCTTGAAAGTTTGCCATGGCCTGGGGTGGTGTCGCAAGTCACCCCATTTTCCTACCTTTCACAGATCACATCTAGGAGTCCCCTCGGGTCATGGCCATACACCACCTTGAACAGGGCATAACTGGTGGATGCTTGAGGAACTTCCCTGCTTGAGAACAGAAGGGGGGGCATCATCACATCCCTCCCCCCAGGGTCAACCCATATGCACATTTGTATCATCCCCTTTAGCACCCGACTGAAGTGCTCCACTAGCCCATCCATCTGGAGATGATAAATGAAGGTCTTGAGTTGTTTGATTTTCAGCATGTTACCATGAAGTTTTTGCCCTGGTTGGTGAGAATCTGCCAGGGAATTCTGACCCAAGCAATCCATCTCATGAGGGTACCAGCTATCGTGGGGGCGGTCACTAAATGCAGAGGGATAGCTTCAGGAAACCGGGTGGTGTAATTGATGATTACTAGGATAAATTGGCAGCATGTCCAGCTGCAGGGAAAAGGCTCTGCCATGCCCATGGGAATCCTATCAAAAGGTCACCCTACCAATGGCAGGGGTACTAGCAGGGTCGTGGCCGGTCTTAGCCCCTCTGTTTTTTGACACTCGGGACATTCTGCACAAAATCTCTCCACCATTTTGTAGAGGCCGGGCCAGAAGACTCATCGCTTCAACCTGCCTTCCATCTTATTCCTCCCCAGGTGCCCTCCCATCGGAAGGGTATGGGCTACCTGCAGTAAGTCACCCCAGTATTTCTGTAGAACTAGGACCTATTGTTTTTCACACTCCTCTTCCTTGTCCTGGTACAGGATGGCCGTCCTTACCTCAAAGTGGGGGCTCAGCTTTGCCTTCTTGGGGTTTACCACCTCTCCCTCTTGTCTGGCCAGCTGGGTCTGCTAGATATTCTGAAACAGTGGCTCCTGCTTCTGTTCTTCCCAGAAGTATCCATCACCAATAATCTGCTCCAGGTCCAGGTCACCCCTTTCTTTTTCTTCAGAAGTCCAGAAGCATACCACCTCTGCGTCACTCAGCCCCTCTCTGCCACTTCTTCTTAGGACTTGTGAGACTATTTCCTTCGGGTGTGGTCAGTCAACTCCCAGGAGCATGGGGCAGGGGAGGGTCTCCTCTAACCCCACCACAATCTCTTCTGTGCAGCCCATCGCTGACAGCCAGAGCCATCTTCTTTCATAAGTGTACGAGGCCCCAGGGATGCAGACCATACTTATGGGTGACTCCAGGCTTCCTAGCTGTGTGGGTACCAGGTCTGCCCTTATCATGGACTGGGAGCAGTTGGTGTCGATGACTGCAGGGATAATGGTGTCTCCCACATAATTTCAACTACTGGCTTATTCAGATGCCCTGGCCCCTTGTGCCGCCTGAAATTACAGTTCATTTTCTCTTTGTGAGCACTCTCCACTGTCACCTCAGCTTGGGGTCTGTGCAGACAGAATTGAGACACATGTCCTTTTTCTCCACACCTATAGCATATTATGACCTTGACATCCCAGCCTCTGGGTTTTTGGCCTGTGGGTCAGGTCACCTCCCCTCTTCTTCCCTTGCTAGGTCCTTCAGGGCACTGTCCCCTCCCGGTCCGTCCTGGATGCTCCTTCTTGGGACCCTCTCCTTCTACTTTGGCTATGATGTAGTCTTCAGCTAGGTTCAAGGCTTCTTCCACCATCTTTGGCTAGTGCTGTCTTTGGCTAATGCCATCTTACTTAGTCATGAACTGCTCCAATCATAGAATCATAGAAGTCTAGGGTTGGAAGGGACCTTGTAGATCTTCAAGTCCAACCCCCTGCCAGGGCAGGAGAAAAACTGGGCTCAAATGACTCCAGCCAGGTAGGCATCAAGCCTCTTCTTAAAGACCCCCAGGGTAGGAGCCAGCACCACTTCCCTAGGAAGTTGGTTCCAGATCCTAGCCGCCCTAACTGTGAAGTAGTTCTTATGGATGTCTAATCTAAACCTACTCTCCAACAACTTGTGGCCATTATTCCTTGTTATGCCAGGGGGTGCTAGGGGAAACAAGGTCTCTCCCAAACCCTTCTGGTCCCACCTAGTGAGTTTATAGACAGTCACCAGGTCCCCCCTCAGCCTTCTCTTGTGAAGGCTGAACAGGTTCAGGTCCCACAGTCTCTCATTGTAGGGTCTGCCCTGTTGTCCCCGGATCATGTCGGTGGCCCTCCTCTGGACCCTCTCAATGTTGTCCACATCCCTCCTGAAGTGGGGCGCACAGAACTGGACACAGTACTCCAGCTGTGGCCTGACCAGTGTCGCATAGAGGGGGAGGATCACCTCCTTGGCCCTACTTGAGATGCACCTGTGGATGCACAACAAGGTCGGGTTAGCCCTGCCAACCGTGACCTCGCATTGTCGGCCCATGTTCATCTTGGAGTCAATAATGACTCCAAGATCCCTTTCTGCCTCCGTGCTCTCAAGAAGGGAGTTTCCCATCTTATAAGTGTGCTGCTGGTTACTACTGCCCAAGTGCAGCACCCTGCACTTGTCAGTATTGAAACGCATCCTGTTTTTGTTAGCCCACCCCTGTAACCTATCCAGGTCTTGCTGCAGTTTTTCCCTCCCTACTAGTGTGCTCACCTCACCCCAAATTTTGGTATCATCAGCAAATTTAAACAGGTTGCTTTTCACCCCGTCGTCCAAATTGCTGATAAAGAAATTGAACAGCACGGGCCCAAGGACCGAGCCCTGGGGGACTCCATTGCCCACTTCTCCCCAGGTCGAATATGACCCGTTCACCACCACCCTCTGAGTACAATCCTTCAGCCAATCTGCAATCCATCTGACTGCGTAGGCATCAATGCCACAGTCACCTAGTTTTTTAATGAGGATGGGGTGGGAGATGGTGTCAAAGGCCTTGCTGAAGTCCAGAAAGACTACATCCATGGCAACACCTGCATCCAATGCTTTTGTGACCTGATCATAAAAGGCAATCAGGTTGGTCTGACATGACCTGCCCCTAATGAAACCATGCTGGTTGCCCTTGAGCATCATCCCTGAAGCTGGCCCATCACAGATGTGCTCCTTGATGATCTTCTCAAAGAGTTTCCCTAGGATTGAGGTAAGACTGACAGGCCTATAGTTGCCCGGGTCCTCCCTCCTCCCTTTTTAAAGATGGGGACCACATTGGCTATCTTCCAATCATCTGGCACCTGGCCTGAGCACCATGAGCACTCATAAAGATGCCAAAGGCCCTGCAATAACCCCTGCTAGCTCCCTCAACACCCTGGGGTGGAGAGCATCTGGACCCGCTGATTTGAACATGATCCAGCCCCTCCAGAAGCTCTCTAACCTGGTCCTCCCCAACCTGAGGTCTGGAGGCGCTCCCCTCGAGTCTGTCTTGCATCACGGTGGGGAAGTCCCGGTCCCTGCCCAAGAAAATGGAGGTGAAGAATTGGTTAAAGAGGTCTGCTTTCTCCTCTGGCACAACCACCAGATTGCCCAGAGAATCTTGCAGGGGTCCCACATTTCCCGGTGCTTTCTTCATCCTCCCTATATATTTGAAAAAGGACTTTTTATTATCTTTGATCTTGGATGCTAGTCCTAGCTCTATGTCCACCTTAACTTTCCTGACAGCCCCCCTACAGGCCCGAGCAGAGTAGGTATACTCCTCTTTGGAGATAGCACCCCCCTTCCACCAGTTGTACATCGCCTTTTTGGCAATCAGGTATTCCCAGATGCCCTTGGTGAGCCAGGGGGCTTTTGGGCACTCCTGCCCCCCTTGCTTCTTGTTGGGATGGTCATCCCTTGGGCCCTGAGTATCGTCTCCTTAAGGAACGACCACTCATCTTGGGCACTGAGTTCCCCTGCTCTCAAGAACCCCAGTGCCTCTCCCACTAATCTCCTAAACTCACTGAAGTTGGCCCTCTTGAAGTCTAGGGCTACCGCCTTGCTGCAGGCCCTTGACACCCTGCACTGGATGGTGAATTCCAGCAAGCAATGATTGCTATCACCCAGGTGGTCAAGAACCTGGAGGCCCCTTACCAGGTCATCGCCTGTGGCCAGGACCAGGTCCAACAGGGCATTTCCTCTGGTGGGACTGTGCACCTCCTGAATTAAGTGGAGGTCCTGTATCCCAGCCAGGAACCTCCTGGAATGGTCTGACCTGGCTGACTGTTCCTCCCAGCAGATGTCCGGGTAATTTAAATCACCCATGACAACTACATCCCTCCCCTTGTATCTTGACCCAGAGCACTTCAGCTTGCCCCTCCTTTGACCCCATTCTGCTGGCAGAGTGTGTGTATCGCTCCTTGACATAGAGCGCCACACCCCCACCTTTCCTTCCTTCTCTATCCCACCTCTAAAGCCTTTAGCCCCTAATGCTAACTGCCCAGTCATGGGATGAATCCCACCACGTTTCTGTAAGCTCTATTATGTCTGGGTCTGAACTGGTTATTCTGAGGGCGAGTTCCTCCCATTTGTTCCCCGTATTACGAGCATTGGTATATAGGCATTTAAGGCCTTGCCTAGCTGCGTATGCCACCCCCAGATTTGGGAGACTGTCTGGACCCCTGTTTCTTACCTGTGCACTCCTTGCATTTGTCACCTCTCTTGCTCAGGTGGCATCTCCTTGTCTTTCTGTGGCCCCCTCCCCCAGCAAGGCCAGTTTAAAGCTCACCGTACGAGATCAGCCAACCTGGAAGAGAAGACTCACTTGCCTTTAGGAGAGAGGTGAAGTCCATCCCACCCCAGCAAGTCCCCCACCCGAAAGCATGGGTCATTATCTAGGAACCCAAGGCCTGCCTGGTGGCACCAACTGCATAAGCGCCGGTTGACCTCGCCAATGCAGGCCTCGTGTCGCCATCCCTGCCTACTCACCAGAAGAAGAGAGGAGAATACCACCTGCGCCCCCGTCTCCTTAAGCTTGTCCCCCAGAGCCTTAAATTCCTTCATAATGCAGTCAGGGTTGCCCCTGGCCACGTCATTTATTCCCATGTGGATTACAAACAGGGGATACTGGTCTGCAGGTCAGATGTAGGCCTGGATCCTCTCCATGATGTCCCTAACCCAAGCCCCAGGCATGAAGCAGACCTCTCACATCATGGGGTCAGGCCGGCAGTGGGACCTTCCAGTCCTCACAGGATGGAGTCTCTGATGATGAGGACCTGGCATTTCTTCCTGCTGGTATTCACTCTCTGCCCATTCTTTGTCACGTGGGGAGTGGCATCGCCCCCACCGGAGGCAAATTCTCTGTCAATCCTGCTCCCGAGAGAAGAGTCATATCCTGGCCTCTGCTTATTGTGTCTGTACTTGGACTATTTCCTCCAATTGTTCCTGTTGGCCCTATAGCAGCTGTAGGGTAATATTATGGGCCTGCTGCCGGTCCGCCAGGGTCTGGATATCCATGGTTCTCTGGTGCTCCTTGTGCAGGTTTGGTTTCCCAGCCAATGTATCACTCTGTAGGTGGGTGTTGACGCTCCATTCCCCCTTTTCCTCAGGACTTGCCTGCCATAACAGTCTGACGTCAGCTTCCTATGCCCTTGCTCACAATGTTCTTCAAGCTCTGTCAGCTCTGGATCAACTGCTCTCTTCCTCTCTGGTGCCCTGAGGGCAACTGCTTGATCTCTGGCTTCGCCATTTATGTATGGCAGTGGCCATCATCCTCATCCTCTCCGGGTGTGCCAAACTCCCCACTGTGTCCCAGTTCTCCTATTCACCCATGTCCCAGGTTTTCCCAGTAACAGGGATTCGACCCGAGCCCCTGTTACACACCTATTTATCAAATGAATCTGTGAGCCATCCAATTTTGATTAAATTATACGTCATGATCTGGACCACCTTTACACTGAACACCATTGTTCAAAATTAGTATATACATAAAAAGTCACTAAACTAAGCTATCCTCGGCTCCTTCAAGACTACACACTGTATAAGTCCCCAAAGTTAACAGGCCTTGTTACATGTTACACTTAGCATGTGTTGACTGCATTTAAAAGACTAGCCCCAGCAGTATATGTAAAATGCTAGTCCCAGCCCCAGCAGTACACTAGTCTTTGAGGGCTCTGGTGCTCAGGACATGTTTTTTTTTATACTGTAGCACGCATTACCGTGCAACTGCCCAGAAAAGTTTCTAACTTATAGTAATGCTTACTGCAATCTAAATAAAACACATCTTAAGAACAATGTATAACAAGGCCCAAAGAAAGAATTCTCTCTCTACACACACACAAACGCATGCATGCTAAAGGTTATATCTATCTATCTATCTAACAGCTCCAAATTGTCATCTAGTTGCTCTGGGCATGTTTTCTTTCCAGGCAGATATTCTTCTTTAGATGCTGAGAGGACTGTAGTATAGGAACCTATATATACATTTATACACATATCACACATATTAGGGTTATGCAAAATGGTTATGTTTCAGTTCAGTTCAGATTTGGGGATTCAGAAGGTCAGTGATTCATTTCAGTGTTTCACATCACTGTCTCATTTTGATTCAGGGGAATTGTTTTAGAGTTTTGACACTGTTTTGGTGTTTCAGCCATAAGCTATAATGGGGAATCACCAAAATGCCTATAACTTTGTCATTTCTTGCCCAATTCAGCTGAAAATTGCAGGGACAGTAGTCCCTTTTAATGGGCATGAAGCCTGCCAAGCTTGAAGGACATAGGTGCAGGTGTTTTTGTGAAACTGCACCTCAAACTGTTTAAAGCAAAACTCATATCAGATCCAGGGGCCATGCCCCCTGGGAGGGCTGTAGGGCTGTGCCAGACTCCTCCCGTGGTGCTCAGGCCCCCAGATCTGAGAAGAGGGAGGGGGAAGAGGGGTGGAAGGACTGCTCTGATATTGATATCTGTAGCTGGCCAGTGTCTGTGATATGTCCCTGAAGTCCCTTCCAATCCCAGTGCTCTGGGGGAGGGAAGGCAGCCTGCTGTCATCCTGTGCACAGATCCAGGGGCTCACGCTCCCCAGGAGGAGTCTGGCACAGCCCCGCAGCCCTCCCCAATCTGCATGTGGGGCTAGGGCCAGCTCCAGCACCTGAGTCTGCTCAGTGCACCCTGCATCAAGCATGGGGAAGACTAGTGCTGTCACTGGCCCCAGCTGGCAGCAGTAGCCTACTGTCATCCGCATGCTCAGTGAGCTGTCCAGGAGCATTTTTTTCCCCCTTTTTTAAAGTTCTGCACTCACCAGCTGCAGCAGTGGTGACTGGGGCCTCTGGGTGCTCATGGCAAAGCCTGCCCCATGCAGGGTGGAGCAGTGGGGGTCAGCGGGGATTCCTCCCCCCTCAGCTTAACACATGTGCGGTAACTGTTGCATTGCATGGGTGCAGCATGGCTCTCCAGGGCACCACACATTGTCTAGGAGCTGGGGTGCCTCCAGCAGTCAGCTGGAGCCTGGCATAACTCAGCCCCAGTGGCCCCAGCTCCCAGACAGCATGCAGCACCCTGCCAAGCCACGTGGCACCCATGCCATGGGGCAGCTGCCACATGGTGCCAGGCGGGGGGGCAATCCCTGCTGGCCCCCACTGCCCCACACTTCACTGGGGGGCTCTGGCACAAGTGCCCAGAAGCCCCAATCATTGCTGCTGCAGCCAGTGAGTGAAGAGTTTTAATAAATAAATAAATAAATAATAAGATCCTGGACAGCACGTGGAGCATGTGGATGACATCATGCTGCCACTACCGGATGGGGCCAGCAGCAGCACTGGTCTTCCCCACGCTCAGAGCAGAGTGCACTGAGCAGACTTGGGTGCTGGAGCTGGCCCTAGCCCCACACGCAGATCTGGGGGCCTGCACCCCCAGGGAGAGATGTGGGGCTGTGCCAGACTCCTCCTGGGGAGCATGAGCCCATGGATCTGTGCACAGGATGACAGCAGGCTGCCTTCCTTCCCCCAGAGTACTGGGATTGGAAGGGACTTCAGGCACAGATCGCAGATACTGGCCAGCTACTTCTTCCACCCCTATTCCTCCTCCCTCTTCTTAGTTTGTTTCCCTGCATGCCCAGCTCCAAAACGCTGAAACTTTCCAAAATTTTCTGAAATATTTTGCATGCTTTAGCTTCATTTCAGAGATGTTTTGAAGCCTTCTGTTTCATTTCAGATTTGGTGCTTCAGGTGCCGAAACAGGCTGAAATACCTCTGAAATGAAACAGCTACCACACGCGTACGCGCGCGTGTGTGCATGTGTGTGTATTCCTACACCACACTCCTCTTAGGCTCTAATATGAAAATATCTGCATGGAAAGAAAACTTGCCAAGAGCAGATCTGTATCTCAGTGATTCTCAACTCCTGGGATGGCAGTTTGGAGCTGGAGACAACTGATATGAAAGCGACTAGACTAGTGCCAGGAAGATTTCAAGACTGAGAGAGCAAAGAAGGTATTCAAGATCTCAAATACATTCCAAGTCCTCTTGAAGGCATTTTTTGCAGTAGATCTACAAACTGTTATGTTCATTTTGCATAACTTTATTAACAGTATTCTAAAACAGGAAACCCTTTGAATGTGACTTTTTCCTCCAGAAAGGAAATAATTTTATTTGATCAGATTTATTTGATAAATCTAATCTTTATCTTTATTGGACTATATATGAAAACAATATTTTGATTCTTAATATAGTAATTTAAATAAAACTGATGGAAAGCCTTCTCAGGTTTCTTTTTTATTTTAGGGGAACTATGAAAGGAAAACATATTAAACATGTTCAAACATATTGCATATCATAACTATTGTAATATGACACCTAATAAAAGCCAGTTAAATGGAATTTCATTATCTAGCTTGAAAGTTATTTCTCTGTATTAAGAAGTTTACTGAATTGTAGATATTTTCACAACATTTCATTTCATTGTTGTAAGAACAAAGGAAATAAAACATTTATGGCTATTGTATACATTATATGTACTCTATATAGCTTCTAATTGTGAATAGGCCCTCTGTAATCATAAACTATACTATTATTTCCCCGAGTCCAGTATATGTTACATCACACTTTTATATACTTAATTCCATATTATTCCTCACAGATTGCAACAAATTCTCAATACCCACATTCCTTAAGACATTTTACAATGTCATTTCCCAGTCAAAATGTGTTTGTATCAACGTACGTATGATACATACATCCAATGAGAGGAAAAGAAAAAGAGAGTGTTTATGTGATTTAAAACAGATAGTGTCTGCTTCCTTGAAATTCCACTGGAAAAAGTAACAAAATTTTTGGCATTTATGGATCTTAGCCAAATTTCTGGGTAATGTTCTGCCTCACTCTGGGCAGTGCTACTTCATTAGATAAACTGACTTCGTCCAAATAAACCTAAACATGGCTTTGTGATAAAAATGGAGTACCCATTTTAAAAAATGAAGAAAAATGCTAATACCCTTCAAACTATTTTCCAGTTCTGCTTTACGCTACCACTAAAAGTCAAAGGGTGTGAACAAGCATTCGTGGGACTTGATTTAGGTTTAAGCAGCTTATTTTAGGCGGCACATGCAGGTATTTAGGTGTTTGCTGCTGCTGACAGTTCGAGGTAAATAATTTGGGAAGGGAGGAGAAAGGGTTGTTGGATCCATGGGTGCAGCAGTTTTGCAGGGAGTGGTTTGCCTGGTTGGCAGGGGGATAGTTGCAGGGCTAAACATGGCCCAGTTGGGGTGGGGGAGTCACAGGAACAGCAGAGCGCTAGGGCTGGGGCAAGTGGCTGGGCTTTCCCAACCCAGGGGCTGTGCTGTGAATACAGCCTGGTGTAGTAGTGAACACCTGCATAATGCATTTTAGATTGGATTAATCCTTTCTCCATCTAAAGTTAGCTCACCTTCTCAGGTGAACTAACTTCGATTGGTCATGCCATTTTTAGCACAATTTATGTGAATACCAAATGCCTGGGCATTTAGATTGGCCTACCCTTGGTCAGGTCAGTGTAGTTGTAATGCCTGTATGTAACCAAGGGTTGTACTTGTAAAGGTTATTTACTAAAACACCTGGAACAGTATTCTCAGCTGGTGTAAATTAGTATAGCTACATTGATTTTAATTTATATTTAACTGCCAGCCTCCTACCAAACCAATGTGAACTTCTGTAATATTAGAATATTTGCAGCAGAATTGCTATCATGAGAAAAGGTAAAGTATGCTGAACTGTTAGAGCTGGTGGTGATCCAATTTACATGCTGGTTACTAGAAAATTCATACTAACTTCAAAATTCATCTTGAATGTCATAAGAAAGCAATATAATTTGCATACCCACTATGAATAACTCCATTTCTGACCCAAATGCTATTGGCTTTAACTAGAAAAAAGAAGGTGGGTCTGACACTGATCAGTTATCCCCAGCCTAGCACTTCAAGTCAATGGGAAGTCTGGGTATAGGTTCTGACCCTAAACTTACTACAGTTAATAGAAAGAGTCCTTTTGACATCAAAGGGAGCCAGAACAAAAACATGGCAAAGTTGAATAATTAAGTCCCTAATTTCATAGATTTCATAGACATTAGGGCTGGAAGGGACCTCAGGAGATCATCGAGTCCAGCCCCCTGCCCAAAGGGCAGGAAGTCAGCTGGGGTCATAGGATCCCAGCAAGATAAGCATCCAATTTACTCTTGAAGGTGTTCCATGTAGGTGCTTGAACCACCTCTGCTGGCAGACTGTTCCAGACCTTGGGGGCTTGGACAGTAAAGAAATTCTTCCTTATGTCCAGCCTGAAACGGTCTTGCAGGAGTTTGTGACCGTTCGACCTCGTCATCCCTTGGGGCGCTCTGGTGAACAGACGTTCCCCCAGATCCTGGTGGTCACCCCTGATAAACTTATAGGTGGCCATCAGATCACCCCTGAGCCTGCGCTTTTCCAGGCTAAAGAGCCCCATGGCTCTCAGCCTGTCATCGTAAGATCTGTTTTCCTGACCTCTGATCATGCGCGTGGCTCTCCTCTGGACTCTCTCAAGCTTCTCCACATCCTTTTTGAATTGTGGAGCCCAAAACTGGACGCAGTACTCCAGCTGCGGCCTCACCAAGGCCGAGTACAAGGGGAGAATGACGTCCCGGGATTTCCTCTAGAAGCATCTATGGATGCACGCCAGCATTTTGGTCGCTTTACTAGCTGCAGCATCGCATTGCAGGCTCATGTTCATCTTGTGGTCAATGATGACCCCCAAGTCTCTTTCTTCTGTAGTGCTAACCAACGTAGCACTGACGAGCCTATAAGGGTGCTGCAGGTTTTTCCTCCCAAGGTGGAGAACCTTGCATTTATCGGTGTTAAACACCATGAGGTTCTCGTCCGCCCATTTGCTGAGCTTGTCCAGGTCAGCCTGGATCACCCGCCTATCTTCTGGCGTGGATGCTTTGCCCCAAAGTTTGGTGTCATCGGTGAACTTGGCCAGTCCACTCCTGACTCCAATGTCCACATCGTTAATGAAGATGTTGAACAGTATGGGTCCAAGGACAGAGCCTTGAGGGACCCCACTGGTCACAGGGCAGCATGATGAGTGACTGCCATCAATCACAACCCTCTGGGTCCGACCACGAAGCCAATTTCCCAGCCAGTGGATCGTGGTAGAGCCAAGGCCACAACTGGGCAGTTTGGCCAAGAGGTGATCATGGGATACCAGATCAAAAGCTTTTTTGAAGTCAAGATATATGACATCAATCTCTTCTGCCTTGTCCAGGTGATAGGTCACCTGGTCATAGAAGGAAATGAGATCGGTCAAACAAGACCTACCCGCAACAAACCTGTGCTGGCTGTCCCTTTGAATGTTAGCCTGGGCCGGTCCCTCAAGGATGGCCGCCTTAATAAACTTTTCTAGGATCTTCCCCAGGATAGAAGTCAGGCTAATGGGCCTGTAGTTAGCCAGATCCACTCTCCTCCCTTTCTTGAAGATCGGCACCACATTGGCCTTCTTCCAGTCTTCGGGCACTACACCAGAGCACCAGGAGTTTTCAAAGATCCGTGCCAGGGGCTGGGCTATGACACTCGCCAGCTCCTTGAGGACCCTGGGGTGCAGATTGTCAGGGCCAGCTGACTTGAAGGTATCCAGCTTCTCAAGGTGTTCCTTCACGAGGTCAGCATTGATGGAGTTAATAGAAAGAGTCCTTTTGACATCAAAGGGAGCCAGAAGAAAAACATGGCAAAGTTAAATAATTAAGTCCCTAATGTATGAGTAATTCCTAGTGAATAATAATGGAAGTTACATATGTGCAAGAGCATAATAGATTCCATGCTCCTGTGGAAACAGAAGACCACAAAAGGACATTCGCACCTTTTACTGGTAGACTTTGCCTGACCATGCAGTTCAGCCACACACTAGAAACAGGCTAAATTCTAATCTCAGTTAAAACTATGCGGCTCCACTGAAGTAAGTCTTTAACTGGATATAGCAGAATAAACCAATAGATGTAACTAGAAGCAAGATTTGGACCAATATAAAGTCTATGAAAAATATGCCAGAAAAACTCTCACCAAAGCCAGAATATGTTGCAAGCATTCACCATGTTCAAATTAACATGCTGGTCACAAATTGATCACCTTCATGCATTCTGACTCTTACAACTCTCAGCACTCTTTTGGTTCTACTGCAAAGGTAAATAAAGAAATCATGAGACAGATTTCCCTTTAAACTTTCTTTGTGGTCATTTTGATGACAGGAGCATCTGGTAATTGGAAGTGACATACTTCTAATAACTACCTAAGAAATGAGAAGTAAGATGCACTACATCTCAGTGAAGAATAAAGGAGGAAACAGACACGGGAGAGTACATACTTACAACTTTCATTATATCTCAGCTGTTAGTTTGGAAATAAAAGAGCTGGATTTATTAATGGTATGATCCTCAAATGACATACTGTCATCTTGTAACTAGTTTAAGAATAAGTTTGTTGGTGGCTTGGTATTTGTTGTATTTTAAGAATATAGAGCAACACACTATGGATTTAGACTCCAATTGTGACAAAGTACAAGCTACATTCTGTTCAATCTTTAGAAGAGGGTTGGACAGAATGGAGAATAGTGACATGTTTATCAACACCTCGGAGTGGAATTCTTTACGGAGTGATGTATTCTTCACTTCAGCTAAAGCTACGTATTCTTGGTTCTATTAAATCGTCAAAGTGTCCTGTCCAAGAGTTAAAAAATAGCAAGTTTTTATCACTGAGAAGGGTTAATTACTGAGATGAACTAGCCGGGGTGGAATAATTTTTCTTTGTGCTTTCTTACCTTTCCATGCCTTGTAGTTACAATGTAAGTAAAATTAGTAATATATTAAATATGGAATTACCATACATTCAACCACAAATGGAACTTCCACTGCTCCCTGTAACAACTGCTTTAGTTGTAACTTACAGAAAAATTATCTTCAAAGACACAGACATGTTTGGAGCAGATCTTATTCTTCACTTTGTAAACTTCATCTATCACAGCTTTCTGAGTGCACACAGAGCCATCCAAAAAGCACAGATACTTAACTAGATAAGAAATCTGCACACAAAACCTCCCTTTGCTTCAAGAAGTCCCCAATGCTGCCAACCCAAGCATTCAAAAGTAATGAGTCATGTTCCCCAAAATCATGAGATTAGATTTTAAATCATATGTAATAGAGCCTGGGTTATTTTTATTTGACTTTCATTGTTTGAAGTCCTAGTGTGCACTTGGTTTTCAATTTTTTCAACACAAACTTAAAAGCTAAAAACTCCCTTTTTCAAAAAAAGGAAAGTGAAGGTTCTTGGGTTTCCACAGGACTTATGGAGTGAGGCTTTACAAAATACTGTAAGATTCAATAAAATTGTGACATTTAGACAGTAATATCCCATTGACGTCAAAAAAGGCCTAGGTTTGGAAGAACTAAGCAGTATCAGACCCATCCTCCTTTATGTATGTAAAACAGAAACATTTGGTTCAGAAGCACATTTGTTTAAAGTGAGAATGCACACTATATTGCTTGTTTATGACATTGCAGATGAAAGTTTAAAGTCTGTATAAATTTTCTAGTAACCATCATATAAATTGGATCCAGAGCACCTTTAGCAACATTGTCCCCTTCTCTATCCTTCAAGCAAAAGCTAAGTCATTAGAGCCAGGTACAGACATTACACGTTTACCAGTATAAGTGACAGGAATTCTGGTCTATATCCAAAAAAGAACAAAAGTTCAGCACATGGACTGGTTTTAAAATGGCAGAACCTGATCTAAGATTCCCTCCCCCCATCTTCTCCCCCACCAAAGGGCAAAAATGTGCTCTGTTCAGTACCGATCTAATCTATGCCACTTACAGAAAACTGAACAACTTAGATGGATTCTGCCTTGGGCTTTTTTGAATGTCTGTACCTAGCCTCGATGGGTTTCAGCAGTGTGCCCTGAAGTTCAAACATTTTGGATTTGCCAGATCATCATAGGAAGGAAATTTCAGAATAAAGAACATATGTCAAAAATAGCTCTATGTTTAGCTATATTTCTCACTGGTAACATCGATACCAGTTTAAAGCAAACTAGAAAATGTTAGCTCCCCTCTATTTAGAAGGTTACACGCCATCAGTTTGGTGCATATTCATGTGGCTACACTACATATAAAGTCCATGGCACTGATACAGAACAGATACAGAATTCTCCTTCTTGAGTTCTTTAGAAGTGTTTTAATTTTTAAACTTGTCTATTAAAACAAAACTGGAAGCCATGAGACTTACTAAGGCTCTTCCCAGTCTGTACTTCCAGAACCTGAAGCTACTTAATTTACTTTCTCAGTATAAGAGATACCTCCAGTTAGATAAATTGGACAATGGCAGCCTGTAGGGAAATTTGACTGGAAATCAGGATCCACTCTGAAGAACTATTCTAAAAAAGACATTGTATGGTGTGACCGCCGGGCTTTGAATAACTGCTCTTGAATGATCTTTGCTCTATGGGTGGATGTCACACAACTCCCGGGATCATGTCTGTGCCAGAGTAGCTCTCTTCTTCCCGTGTCACCAACCCCGTTCTCGCTTGCCACGACTTGCTGTTCCTCGGTAGGAGGGGCTGGTTAACAGGATAACCGGTGGCCCAGGATTCACCCAGCAGTTACTCACGGGGCTCTGCCACCCCTACACCCTGGTCTCATGCCACCCGTCACCCGTCCATTGGTCTTGTTCCCCACTGTGGGGTAACGCCTCCTGGCCTGCCTTTAAGAGCCCACGGCCCCTAGCCTCTGTGACCGTCGTAAGGACCTTCTTAACTGCCCTCCCCACCTTCACCCCTTCCTTCAGGGGGAAAACATACAAAAAAAGGTAAACTTACAGAGGCTTCTCTTCAGCCTCGGCCCCTGGGGTACATGCCCCTATCTCCCTGCCCCTTTGTCTGGAGTGACTAAATAAACAGACCAACAAAATACAGAACGCCAGGTCACTCCCTACCCTTTTACTAGCCTACCCCAAACACTCCCTGGGGTTTCCTCCTGGTCCACCCCGGACCAATCACCTCCAGTGCTCTTCTCTTCTGCCCGTCACTCCATCTGGGACTGGCAGCAATGCCTGCCCTGACTGCACCCCCTCAGGGCTCTCCTGGGGTTTTCCCTCCCTGCCACCGCTTTCTCCATGCCCCATCATCCCAGTACCCCACCTGTGGGTCACGTTGCTCCCAGATGCCACTCCAGCTGTGTCCTGCCATGTTGTCTGGCGCGGGCTCCTGTTGGGATGTTCTGCCTTGCTCCACCCATGTCCCTGCCGGCTTTCCTGGCTCCATGGCTCTTGCGGTGAAGGTTCCTCCCATCACCGACAGCAGCTGCAGCTCCTCACCCATGCTATCCACCCCCTCCGCGGCAGCATCCGCTGTTCTTATTTCCGCCGGCTGGCGGCCAATGCTGACATCATTGGCTGGCCATAATTGAACAAAAGGGCGGCTAACAAGCCATGCAGGTTCCTTCTTCCACCCCATGCACATCCCGTCCTGAGTTGCTGGTAAGTGTGACTCGTTATTTTGACTCCAGGGACATAAGGTTTAGAGTTTATGGTATCTCAATTAATTATCTTACATGCTTGCAGAAAGACAATCTGGGTCTTAAAGCTAGGGACAGACATTACACATAAACCAGTTTAAGTGAGCAGAAACTGATTTAAACCTGTAACAGAACAGATGTTTAGTGCACATAAACCAGTCTGAAAATGGCTGAAACTGGTTTGAGATAAACCTTGTTGAATATAGTATCAGACTTAACTGATCTGGGTCAAACCAATTTATGCAATGTCTGTCCAGACCCCTTCCTGGTTTAAGTTAAACCAGAGTCCTCCAGCATCCCAGCATGCTCTCTGGACTGGGCTTTCTGCTGCACAGCAGAGCTGGCCCTGCCCTTCTGCTCCCTGGCTAGAGCTCCAGCAGAGAGTGCATGCATCTGCCCGGCTTCCCCCTACTTCCCCACCACCACCACCACTCCCTACTTAAGCAGAGATCGCCCCTCCCCTTTGCCTTACACAGACACCTCTCAGCATTAGCTAATATACTGCATGATGGCTATGGCCCATGCCGTGGGAGACAGGACAAAGGCAGACAGGACAGTGATGGCTTAGGGCTTTTTGGAGCTAATCAACAGGTAGCTTGTAATGTCCCTCCATTCCTCCAAATGTTGTCTAAGAAGAGCTTGAACTAATGAGAGAAGCTGTTGTTTTCTGATGGGCTGATAAATGCTAACAATACCCTGTGTAACTCCCTGCTGTGTAAATCAATATTCAGTTCTCAACAACAAGGGGGGGAGCTCCTCCCTAATCAGAGTGTCCTGTGGGGGTCTGGCCACATACCCCTCAGCTCAGCACTCTGGAAGGGAAGGAAAGGCTACTCTAGCATCCCCCAGCTTCTAGCCTGAGCCACTGCTGGCATGTGCCTGCATTTCTTCAGTCCAGAGGCTATGCCTGAGCAGTTACAAACTGGTCAAGCTTAGCCAGGTTAGACTAACCTGCAAAGATCAAACCAATTCAGGCTCAGGCTTTTGAAATGTCTGTCCCTAGCCTAAGAGTTCAGCTTAGTCTTTTCATTCTTACTAATCATCTGCATCTATATTAGCCCTCCAAGGACACACGTCTCACTGCCCTGAGGCCATTATCTGAGAACAGTGACACCTCTAGAGCTTTCATCCTTTTCACATGGTTGCAATGGGATGATCCAAACTCTGCTCAGGATGAACAAATCAGAATGGAATCCAGTTCTGTTTTCCAAAAAACACCTCTGTTGGTTCTGCAAGACTGAAAGGCAAGGAATTTTTTTTTTTTTTGTCATCAAGTAAGTTAATACAAGTGTAAGTATACCCACAGAGCAGGTTAGCTGTGTGTCATTCAACAGAAAAGTACATTTGAAGACACATGATCATAAAACTCAAACCAGCTAGAACCTTTTGCTAAAGATAAGAATGAAGAAAGAGGGAAACAGAAGCATAACAAGGTAAGGTTCAAACTCAAAAGACATTGGGTGACAAGCCCACTGCTGTCAAATATCCAGCTCTTACACTGTATTATTTAAATTGAACATATGTAAGTTAGTGTTGTGTGCAGAGCTATGAATTTGATAGGTTATATCTATATGCCACTCCAGTATTTTATTTTAAATGGAATTTTGTGTTTGTGAAATGCACTTAACCAACTTTCATAGAGACTGAAACTTTCCTTTATTCCATGTGAAAGGATTACTGTAGCATGGGCAGAAGGCTTTGACCAATTTCCTTATGCTGCCATTTTAATACTTTCCAACCCTGACCCACAGGGACAAACTCTAGTTTAAGAGGGTCTTTGACTCTCTAGGGTTATGCCTATTTTTCAATTTATTTTTCTTAAAGCATCCAACTGTTGCTATCCACAGGACATGGCTTCACATGTCCATGCCATTCAAAATTATCCTCTGCTGAGAAAACATTAACTTTAAAAACAGACCTAAGTTATAATATTCCAATAGTCTTTAGCAATAATGTCTCAGACAAGGGCTGAACAAATTCTTCCAGAGAAAACAAGTTTCAGATTATATTAAAACATTTCTATCCCAGAGCACTGCCTCCTGCTAATGCCAACAGCTACTTCTATAATTTCCCTTAGGGAACCAAGGGTTTGGCATTTTGTGACTAACAATGTGGGAAGAAGTATCATTAGGGAATAAGGTGCAGTTTCCCAAAGGGCAGAATAGGCACATGCATTGAAAAAAACAGATGATATGGACCGACTTCTTAGGTGTTCTGGAGCAGGGGTGTAAAACTTACTGTTTGTGGGCTGTATCCAGCCCATAAGCCATGTTGTGTGGCCCAGGAGGCTAGTAGAGGAGGCAAACATTCAAAGGCAAGCAAGCAGAGGTGGGATCTGCCACTGAAATCCAGGGCATGGAACCCCATTTATGACGTATGTTGAGGATGTGCAGGGAAGCAACCACTGAGTTATCTTCTGTGGTTACAGACACTGTTCACCAGTGGCCACTCACTCTGCTACTACTGAGGCATATGGACCCAGCCCAGAAGGATGCCTATGGGCCAGGGAGAGTTTGACATCCCTGTTCTAGAGAATCTCAGCTTCAATTGAATTTAAGAATCACTATTTAGGTTTCTGAATCCAGAGAAAAATAAAATCTTTAAAACATGAAACAAGTACAACTGACACAGTAGTTTGCTTGAGCTTGCAGATAGTCTGAAATAGTAGCTCTGAGGTAAGAACTGGCTAGTTCATTTCAAGGTGCATTAATTCAGGTGCTAATGATGATATGTTACATATTAATAGTGTTAATTATCTTACTGCTTGAAACTAGCCAGGAGAGGAGGAAATTAAAATGTGCATCTAACAACAGACTGTGAGTTTGACCAAGGAGACAGAATTAGTTTAGTTTCCTTGAAGGGGCTCAGCTTTCAAAGTCTGGGAAACAAAGGAGCATTATCATGTAGTTACGATGAGCAGAAAGTACAGAATGCTTTCTTCCCCTGTCCTCAGCCAGTCACAGAGTTGTTACAACACATCCTGCATAAACACAGTTCAGAAACAACTACTAGGTTGAAGCCTGCTTGCATAAAAATGTGCATCTAATAATTATCAAATGAAAAAATATCTGGAAAATTTCACATCTGTTCATGCACAATTCACAAAAAGAAGAAAAGATCCAAGCAATTAAATCATTTTTCCAAATAATGGTCTATAGCAGACCATTTAGTCAGCTCATTTGCCATAAAAGAAATCCTTCTACCTTGATGTTTGTGCCAGCAAAAGTTTTGAAGATAATGTGTCCATCCTTAGCCTTTTCTTAAACAAAATATACATATTTATTAGAGCTGTGCAAAATGAAAACATTTCATTTTGACCAGTGTTTCAACATTTTAACAGAACACCATTTCGTTCTGACTCTTGCTTTGAGTCAAACGGCTGCTCTGGTTCATTTTGTCAAAACATTTTGCCATGTCGACCCTGTTTCGACGTTTTGCCCATAGGATATAATGGGGAAGGATGAAACAGGCTATAACTCTGTCAATTCTAGCCAGAATTAGATGGAACTTATCAGCATGATAGTCTCTTCTGAGGCCATGACGTATGCCAAGTTTCAAAAAGATAGGTGCAGGGGGTTCAGACAAATTGCACCCCAAAATCTTGAGAGAAAAACTCATGTTACTTCTATGTGTGAAGCCACAGCGTGGTCAAAATTGCAGGCTTGCTACCCCTGCTGCGGCCACAAAGCTTGCCAGCTCTCAATGACATAGGTGCAGCAGGACTCAGGGTTCTGGGGCCCTGCACCTCTGGCTACTGACAGGCAAAACTTGTGACATGGGTGCCTGTGACACTGTGTCTGTGTTCAGGTGTGCCCTTCCTGGCACTGGGGCATCTACACAACATGGCAGTATAGATTAGACAGTGGAATTCTGACACATTGCAACCTGCCAGACATCTGACTCCCCGGGTACCTCTACACTTTTACCTTTGCTGCTACATCCCCCTTTGCCCCGACCCCCCACCCCAGTCTGCCCTCTCCCTCTTCCCCCACCCCTGCCGATGCCTCCATTTCCATTTTCACTGACTGGCTTTCTTCCCTGCATTGTGTGCCAGGCCAGCCTCTGGCTTCTTTACTATTCCTTCCATCCAGGACCAACTGCAGGTACTTCCTCAGCCTGACAAAGGGTTTTTCAACATGAAAGTTGGCATCCTGGACAGCTAAGCCAAGCACACTGGGAGACTTACAACTGTACAGAAACCAACAAGCATCAGTCCTGTCAAAGATGTGACAGGTCTAGGCTTTCCCCAGCCAGGACTGTGTGGATGTGTGTGTTAGCTGAAGGTTATGGTGTATCCTACCCAGCTTTCACCAGAGGATCATTGGTCCTGGCATTTACAGGGCTGCTGCTTGGCCAGCAGTCCCACCAGGCCTCCCTACCGTGGCAGGATGCCATTTTAGTGGTCATGCCCAGAACCTGGGGCCTCCTCCTTCCCCATAGCCCCATCCCATACCTCCAAGTTCATCCTGGCAGCAGAATGAGCTCAGCAGGGACATGTTCTTCCCCTGCTGGCTGGCGATACAAGTTAGTGCTCTCTCGAGCTGAGAGCAGGGCATTAACTGTTTTTTTAAAAAAGGAAAAAATGAAATAGGTGTGGACGGAGTGAGGAGGGTGGCATTCAGTCTGTCTGCACCTGGAGTTTGGGGAACCCCAACAACAGGAGGTTCACCTTCAGGAAGACCAGCTGCTCCACCAACCCAGCATCCAAGCAGGTGTAGTGGGGTGTCACTACATCCCCAGTGATGCTGAACACCCTCTCACTTGGCACACTGGTCAGTGGGCAGGAAAGGTGTTGCCAGGCAACTGTGGCCAGATCTGGCCACACTGGGCTGTGGCTTGCCAAGTAGGCCAAGGGGTCACACAGCAGTGGTTCCACATCCTCAGCAAGATAGGCAGCCACCAAGCCATGAGCACTACCTGCCTGATGCTGGGGTCTGGTGGCTCTGGACCACACCATAAAAGCCATGTCCTTAGCCCATATTGGCAGCACCTGTGGTGGAGAACAAGACTGGCTCATGGATGGCATGCTAGCATGAGACAGTGGATCCCCTTGTTCGACTTCCCCCCACCTCTGCAATTCTGCATCCCTGATTCTCTTTTCCAGCACCTCCATCCACTGATTCAGTGTTTGGCTGCCACATATGGTGTCCTTCACACTTGGGTCACACATGGCAGCCAGCACACGGAGTGTACTGGACCACAAGGTATCAAACCATTTCCTGATGCCCTCCTTCAGCCTCCTCACCAGTGCCTGCACATCTGGTGACAGAGGCCTGCCCCAGCCAGGAACATTGATCCCCCTGGAACCTCTCCATTTGGCTCTGAAGTTCTGTCACTATGGGGATCACCTGGCTAAGGAGGGCATCAGCAGCACTGAGGCTCTAGGTAGCCTCGAGGAAGGGCTTGAGGACCACCAAGATCTTGGAGAGGGTATCCCACTCAGCTTTGTTCAGGGGGGTGCTGATCCCGATCTCCCCGAGCAGGGCCATCTCATGGATGGCCTTCTGTTGCTTCACCTCTTGAGCATCAAGTATATGGAGTTTCACTAAGTCTCCACATCCTGTATGATTTTGTGCTTCAGGATGTTCAGTTCTGTTTGTTTGTCCTGCAGCATCTTGCCCCCCTTGATGCTCCGGTGGAAGCAGCCTGCCAACTTCCTGCATTTGGAAATGAGCTTGCTGGTGGTGCTGGTGCCATCACTGGTAGCCTTGTCAGCCTCCAAGGCATCCCTGACAAGGTGAAACTTGTGTGCCACAAAGTGGATGCCAACAAAGTTGGCATCATGGACCACCTTGACCATATTGGCCCCATGGTCAGTGACCATGAAGCCATGGGTAAGCTCACCCTGCGCCGCAAGCCATGCCTGCACCAGGCAGTTCATGGCCCCCATAATCTCTGATGCTATGTCAGACTCATCCAGCATCTCCACTTAAAAGAGAGCCCACTGGCCTGACTGGTCACACCAGTGCCCTGTCAGGGAGAGGTAGGCATGATCTCCACCCTGGCTGCTCCAGATGTGCAAGGTGAAGTGTAAAGCCACCTGTGGACCTGCCTTGCACAGCTCATCCCTCAAGTACTCCGTGCATGCTTCATACAGGGATGGCACTACCTTCCTACTGAAAGTGGTGCATGCGGGCACTTGCTATGATGGGACTGCAAGCACCATGAGCTGCCTGAGCCCTGGCCTCTCAGTGAAGGTGAAGGGCTGGCCATCAAAAGCAAGCATCTCCCCAGTGCTCTGGGTGAGCTTGCTTGGCCTTGCAACGCACCCCACTTTCTGTCCACCTTTCCCCCAGTGTTCCAGTGTAGCATGCTTCTGATCTGGGGAGACGGGAGCTTTGGAGCATGCAGGATACTTTCCTTTGGGCTCACTCCCACTGGTGCCAGGCTGAGGGGGAGCAAAAGCAAGGGGGTGGTGCATGCATCAGCATCCCTGTGGTGGTCATATATTTTGTTCCCTTGTCCCAGGTGATTATGGCTCAGCAGTGCAGGCAGATAGTGTACATGGGATCACCTGCCAGCTCAAAATGATCCCAGACCACATTACCCGCTCACTTCTGGGGTCTGGGTGCATCTGTGGACACTTCTGCACTTCCCCCCTCCTCAGCAGGCAGAGGCACAACAAGAGGAGCGGACTCAGCTGAGCCACTTGCCTCCACCTTTACATAAACCTCCTCTGAAGTGCCTTCTGGGGAAAAAGACCTGGTTTGAAGGGAAACTTGTGGGGTGTCAAGCACAAACTCAGCTGATACCCCCTTCTCCCCCAGAATTTCCCTTGCTAGGGCACTAAGATCCAGATCCAGCACCAGCTCTTCTTCTGGTACTGGAAGGCTCAGCATGGGAAGTGACAAAGGGATGGAGTGGGCTGCTGTGCTGGTACTGCTGGTTGTGGTTGTCATCATGGTAGGGATGTTGTGGGGGTTACAGCTGTTGTATGTGGACAGGATGCAGTCTCAGGCACAGGCAGTGGCTGTGGCACTGCTATCCTCTCCTTGCTGCTTGTAGCAGCCTCATCCCTTTTAGCTGGAGGAAAGAGGCTGCATCTCAGTTTGGTGTGTGTGTGTGTGTGGGGGGGACTTACAGCTCTCCCTCTATCCCCTCTTCCACTTCACCCTGAAGGCTGGCCATTGTGGCCATGTGCCTTTCCACCATGCTTCATGATGTGTTTCATGTCTTCCTTTTCAATAAATATATAAATGTATTTGCTTTCCTATATAAACTGAAAATTGTAGGTGTGGTGCAGTGATGAAATTTACAAACCAGATAGAAATATGTCCATGTGTGTAGAAAAACTCAAAGTGAGCTGAGTTGTAGTAATGAGATTTATGAACCCAATAGAAACATGTCTGTGTGAGTAGAAAAACTCAAAACCGTTGGTGTGTTGGAAAGAATGACCGTATAAAAATAAATATATATAGTAAATTCCTATATAGAGCAAATTGTATTGTAACACTACCCAATGTAAGTATAAGGTTCAAATGAATAAATCAATGAATATAATAATAAAATAAAAGCACCTCTTGCTAGGGAGAATCCTTTAGAAAAATCAGAGACAGCTCACTAAGTGACCCCAAAGGAGAAAGCAGGGCAGTTCAAAAAATGCTGCCTTTTATGAAGTTTTTCTGTCCCCCCCCTAGAGCACTGGGGTTGTAAGGGACCTCAGAGAAGGGTGACAGGCGCTGGCCAGCTACATAGATCAATAAAGAGAGCACTCCTGCCCCCCACCACTTCCCCCCTCCTCCCCTTACTTTATTTTCTGTTGCCCTGCAGGGAAGTCATTAAAGGTAAGCCCAGCTTCAGTCGAAATTCAAAACATTTCAAACTTTTCAAAACGTTTTGACCTGCCCTATTTCATTCTGACTCTGTTTTGAGCCTCTCTGGTTCATTTCAACTTTGCTATTTCGAGGTCAAAACGGCTTGAAACAGCGTCAAAACGAAACGGGCAGTGAAATTTTGCACAGCCCTAATATTTATCTCTTTACTCTAAATGGCATAATCTAAATGTCCACAGAACCCAAAGGGAACTCTTTCCTCAGGGTCAGGCTGCAAACACCATAAATTCATTACTGAGTAAGGTCTGAGAATCAATCAGTTTAAGAAAATATCTTTAGCCTTAATATTTAGAGTTGATAAGTAATAGGTGCCCTAGATGCAAACTCACCTGTGCTTTGGAGATCATTTCACATTACATTTACTCAAGAATTTGATTAAGCATACTAGTCACAGTTCAGAAAACCTCAAACAATTATTAACCAAAATTTAAAAAACCTTAGGATTAACCCTTAAGCATTAAGTATTTTGAAATGAATAGCTAAAAAACGCTTAAAGGTTACTATTTTTCAAAGGGTTTCTCTGAAAGAAAGATTTAAGAACAGCATTTCTAAGCATTTCTGTTAAATGCCAGTACACATAACTTAGTGTTGTTTACAAATATGCTCTTATCACTTGAAAGTGATGACTTTTTGGCCCTCTTATAATGTTACTTAGGTCACTGTTTCCCTTTTTAAGATTTCAGGATTGCTAATATATTTACATTCTGTGTTAATGGCTAAATGGTTTAAATGCCTTCCCTTCCATCGTCAGCATACCGGTATTTAGCCACCTTCCTTATTGTCATATTAAAAACGTCTGATATTGCTATTATTCAGCAACACAACTGGGGGAGGGGGAGGAAGGTATTCTATGTCAGATACAGTACAGAGAAGGGATGTGAGTCCAACTTGCAGGTATGTGAATAGAGATTTTCTGAATTTCCTGTGTCATGTTGATTTGCAATATATATTTACCTATAGCTTACAGAGGTTTTTCATGTTTTCCCAATCACTTCCTGGTTCCTAACTTTTGTTTGCACAGCAATGTTTCTAAAAGAATAGATGAAGGAATTCTAGGACTAATGAAGGGAGCATCATTTTGTGTCCCTTTCTCATGCTATTTCACCCATAAAACCATCGCCATAATCATAATATACGATTCAGGCATATCCTTATGATCTAGAACTGATACCTCTTTGCGAAGGCTGTGCGAGACCACAGACTTTGGTGTATATTTACACACACCAATTAGTCCCACTGAGTACCTGCTTTTTGTGTACTCTGGCTGGAACAGGCTAAATAAAATTTACCAAGAAATTGTTTGCGAATCTTTATATCTACAGTACATTTAAAGACAACTTTCACCTACAGAAAGCTTAGTACATATGCTTATAAGAGGAGAAAAGCAAAGCTGGTACCCATTCTTTCATTTCTGCAGCACCCATTTGGGATAAAAGATGATTCAAATCCAAGGACCTAATTCTGGATACTGTGAACCCAATGAGATTGCCTTTGACTTTACTGGAAACATGCCAGGACCCCAGATTTGTTTGTAACACCAGAATACTGACCCTTATTACATGAGTGATTTTTATTTTGTTAAAAGAGTCAGTGTAACTGTGATAGGGCTATTCACTGAAGTAAAGATTGCTTGAGAGGGGTGCAGCATTGAATCCTGAATGAGAGAGTGGCTGAAATGGCAGTGCTTATGAAGAAACAAATTAATGAGCTGGCTAATTCAAGGGAGTTTCCATTATGTTTTGACAGGGGTGACTGTGGTAGAAATACTCATATGACAGACTTCCAAAGCAGTCAGTGCCCAAAACATAATATGGTCATGGACATTAACCAGGCAATATAAAGATGCCAGCATGAAAGTTATGAAAATTGTCAGTTACCAACTATATTAGAAGGAAAAAAAAGCTTCAGCATTGCAAAAATACCATTTCAATTTGAAAACAGATTTCAGTTTAAAGTTTGTTGCATTAAAGTTAAAAAAAACAGCTTTAGGTTTTAACGTGAACTGTATCACCTTAACAGCACTGGCCATCAGCTCTTAACAGCTTTTGCAACTGTTTCAGTTAAAGAGTTCTTCAGACTGTGCAGCTTAACCATGCAGCATTGTGACTGTGCAGCTTAAATCAGGACATCCAAATCATTTTTCCATTTGGTTCCACTAGGCTGTCCACCAATGTTAAAAATAAAATCGCTCTTTCAGAATGATCCCAAAGATTGGCAACTTTATTAACTCTATTCCAGGCATGTAGAGCTTCTGAATTAAATTTAACCAGAATTAAGTGCAGTGGTAAAAAAGCTCAGATTACTTACTTCCCAACTAATTTTATTATACTTAATTTATAGCAATTCTGAGAAGTTCTTGTACATAACTTCATGTCTGTGTACTTTACCACAAGGACTTGATCAGTCAAAAAAGATATTAGACAACTTTTTTTATTACCAGCTAAGACTAATGCTATAAACTCAGAGATTAAACAACATGTACAGACTCATGTCTGGGCATTTCAGTTTTCAAGACACATTGCCAAAGCTCATTTTTTAAACTCACTGCCTTATTTGACAATTTAAACTCGCTTCATAGAGAAATGGTCACTCTGAAAAACTTTTGACAAGTCACACCATCTAATAAAAGACAGAGTTCAATACGTCCCCTAATTTACCCTGAAAACTATAATGGGGTTTTTTTTTTCTCATTTCATTAAAGAAATAACTAAGCAACATACTTAGAGAGAGATTTTGAAATACATATCTAATTGCCAAAGGTAAAACTTCCATCAACTTAAATATGTAGTTATCTTGAACCATAATTTTTAAAGTATCTCTCTCTTTTCATGTACAAAGAAGGACAGTACAGAGAACTTGTCGGAAAAAAAAGGATATTTCCCTGATAGCAGATTGTAGACATCAGGAAAGAGAAAACTTTATTTTTGCTGGGAGGTTTTGCTGGTCCCTGTAGGTCACTACTACGGTGATTGGTCTGTTTTGTTTGTAAAGCTAAAATTAGTAAATTTGCCTTTCTTTCACTCTGAAGTATTGAGGCCTTATTGAGTACAAGTTTTTTCTGCAAGAGAAACTTTCCTTAAGTCACACTTTAACAGACAACAGAGACAACTTCCTTCCTTCCTCAATACTTGTGCTCTGACTCTGACCTTTCCTGTCTAAAAGGCTTTTTGTCAGATTTCAAAATGGCTGTGGGATATGTTGGAGACCTGGTTCCAATCAGGAAATCTGCTGTTGTAAGTGTCATAGAATAATATCACAATCACATCACTTTTTATATAAGATTATGATTGTTGAAGTCAATAGGATATTTGCCACTGACTTTAATGAGGGTAGGATAAGGTCCAAAATCCTTACTAATGACTTGTTTCTTTATCAAGATTAATTATTTCATACCAACATTCTCCTGAGTGTGCTTTATCTGGCTACACCACATATTCTGGGTTGAGTTAAATATTTGTTTTTAATTGGATAGAGCCAAAATACTTTTGGATGGCAATTCCTTTTACATAAAAAATCCCACATAAACTTCTGAGTGACCACATTAAAATCCTGGTTTTAAAACATTTTCTGATTATTAATCATGGTTACAATGGTGTATATTTTTAAAGTTCATTTGCTTGCTGTGTTATGATAGAGATTGTCTCCTTCAGATAAAATATCTTTAACCCAGGAAATGTTTGCATTCTAGCTTTAACAATTTTCTTGAAGTATATTTTTCATGAAGTACATTGACTTTTACTGTGTGAACTACAAGTACATTGTATACTTCCTCTTACACCTTAATCACTTTTAGTTTCTCTTCTTGTTTTATTTTTATTGTATTGAGAGGTATCTGAATCATCTAGAAATATATAGGGGGTTTTTAAAAGAGAAATATTTGTAAATATATCAAAATGTAATACTAAATTAAATTGTTGAAAAACATGTGCAAGTCTGTCCTACTATTTTACACTTGCTACTAATTGTCCCTACCTATGCCTTCTCTCTCCCTGTCACACACGCATTTCTAAAGGTCACTACATTACCATAGTAAGTGTTTCAAGCACTTTAGATTCTGTCTAGTATGCTTTTAAATGTGTTACATACCCAGATTACACAATGAAACAGATGAGATCAATTAACAACAATATGGAGAAGCAGGATGCTTTTTGCCATATTTGATGTCTCCAAAAGTTATAATGTAATCCATCATGACCACTGCCTTACATTACGTTACTGTTTTACCCTCTACATAGAGTGGAGGTAAACTTCTACTCAAATTTTTGAGTTTGCTTAAATAAAGTGTTACCAAAATACCATTCACTACAACCCAAGTGATATAAAACAGTATCAAGCCACACCAATAAGCTCATCCAGTTTCAAAATTAAAATAATTTTAAAGGAATTATTTAAGAAAATAAGGCAAAAAAATGCCATCACAATTGAGAAGTCACTGATGATGATTATAAGGACAATGATGATGTTGATGATGATGACTATTATTATTAAACATCATTATTTATAAAAACAAAACAACAACAAAAAATAACAACACGAAGTCCTGTGGTTGTACCTAGCATTAAAATTTAGAGGGCCCAAAAATTTAGAAAACATAAGGAGTTTTTTTCAACCAAATGTATACAAAATAGCTCTCTTTATATTTTCAGTTTCACTTTTTTTATTAACAGCACATTAGTCATTTTCCTTTAAGTTTGTTTGTGGGTTTCTCATGCTGTAATGTGGAGAACTTACATAGAAAAGAAAAATACATAGAGAACTATGAATGTTTTATCACAAAAAACAATTTAAATCATTTTAAAAGACTGAAGTTGACAATGTTCTTTTATACAAAGTATTTGCCTTTTCTTCTGATTTCTATCTGCTCTGAATTTTACTTTATTTAACTTCACTAATTAGTACTCTTGACAGCTGCAATAGAGCTTGAGCTGCATTCAAACTTATGGCCTTACATATACAAGTATTAGTGTAGTTGCTCCTGAAGTCACAGAAATCTATAAAAGTTAAAACAGGCTTCATAGAAAACTTCTATTATAGTCTTTAAACTACATGCACGATTATATTCTCATTCCCTCTACAATATTTTCTAATATTGCACATAAACCATTCTGCATAAAACTGCATTATGCAGTATCAAACTACTATGGCTTATAGGACCCCAATACAAAGCTCAGAAAAAGACTTGCAGATAGTTCCAAGTTTTTAAAATAAACCTCAAGATACGCTTTCTTCTGTATAGCACTTATAAAATCAAAGATCACATGTCCATTATATATTACCGTCTTAACAAATCAATATTAACTACTCAGTAAGGGCAAATTATGCCTGACCAACCTGATTGCCTTCTATGATGAGATGACTAGCTCGGTGGAATCAGGTAGACCAGTGGATGTGATATACCTTGATTTTAGCAAGGCTCTTGATATGGTCCCCCACAACATTCTCACAGGCAAGCTAAGGAAGTAACAGCTGGATGAAGGCGGATAGAAAACTAGAGAACTGGCTGGAGGGTCCGGCTCAGAGGATAGTAATCAATGGCTCAATGTCCAGTTGGTAGCCGCAGTGCCCCAGGGGTTAGTCCTAGGGTTAATTTTGTTCAATATCTTCATCAATGACCTGGAAGATGGCATAGAGTGCACCCTTAGCAAGTTTACAGATGACACCAAGTTAGGGGGAGTAGTAGATATGCTGGTGGGTAGGGCTAGGATGCAGAGTGATGTAAACAAATTGGAGGATTGGACCAAAAGAAATCTCATGAGGTTCAACAAGGACAAAGTCTTGCACTTAGGATGGAACAACCCCATGTACTGGTACAGACTAGGGGCTGACGTGCAGGGCAGTAGCTCTGCAGAAAAGGACTTGGGGGTTACAGTGGGTAATAAACTGAATATGAGCCAAGAGTGTGCTCTTGTTGCCAAGACTGCCAACAGCATCCTGGGCTGCATTGGTAGGAGTGTTGCCAACAGGGCAAGGAAAGTGTTTATTCCTCTCTATTCAGCACTGGTGAGGCCACATCTGGAGTACTGTGTTCAGTTTTGGGCCCCTCAATACAGAAAGGATGTGGAAAAATAGGACAGAGTCCAATGGAGGGCAATGAAAATGGTAAGGGGGCTGTGGCACATGACTTATGAGGACAGGCTGAGGGAACTGGGTTTATTTAGTCTAGAGAAGAGAAGACTGAGGGGATTTAATAGCAGCCTTCAACTCTCTGAAGGGGGCTTCCAAAGAGGATGGAATTAAACTGCTCTCAGTGGTGGCAGATGACAGAACAAGGAGCAACAGTCTCAAGTTGCAGCAAGGGAAGCTTAGGTTAGATATTAGGAAGAATTTTCTCACTAGGATGGTAGTAAAACACTAGGTTACCCAGACAGGTGGTGGAATCTCCATCTTTGGAGGTTTTTAAGACCCAGCTGGACAAAGTGTTGGCTGGAATGATCTACCTGGGGATGGTCTTGCTTTGAGCAGGGGGTTGGACTAGATGACCACCTGAGGTCCTTTCCAATCTAATTTTATATGATTCTACCTATATGGTAGCATTGTCACAAGGGGCAATTATGCATGTTCCATTTTTTCCCTGTGACATGCCAGAGATCCGCCACTTCAGAGCAGACTCAAATAATCAAGTTTGCTCCGCATGCATGCTGACCCATTGGCCCATTATAACCTGCACACTATGCCATGTGCAGTAGTATAAGGTGGTGAGGTCCCCCAAGACTCTGTCCTTGGGCCTATACTCTTTAACATCTTTATTAAGGATGTGGACATTAGTATCAGAAGTGGACTGGCTAAGTTTGCCGATGACACCAAACTCTGGAGTAAAGTGTCCACACCTGAGGACAGGATAGTGATCCAAGCCGACCTAGACAGGCTCAGAAAATGGATGGAGGAAAACCTGATGGCGTTCAACACCGAAAAATGCAAGGTACTCGCAGACAAGCTAAGGAAGTAACAGCTGGAAAAAAACCTTGGGGAAAAAAAACCCGCACCACTCTTATAGGCTTGGCGGTGCTACACTTGCTAGCACTGCATCCAAAAGGGACTTGGAGGACATGATTGACCACAAGATCAGTATGAGCCACCAGTGTGATGTTGCAGCTGGTAAAGAGAGCAAAACTCTGGCTTGCATCCATAGATGCTGTTGCAATTAACAATGGGGTGCTTAGGAAGACTGACATGACACTTTCATCGATAATAAGCAGAAATGCTTTATTAACTAAACAATGAGCTATATAGGAAAATGACAGGTAGACTATTGCAATCTAGAAAAAAAAAAGCTATAATCAAGTCCAGTACATTTATAGCCGTAATAGAGGTTTTCTCACCAGCACGGGCAAGGAAGAGGTTCTGATCTTTGCAGCCTCTCGCCAGGTGTGGATCTGTCACCGAGTGTGGTCAGCTAGGTGCAGGTTATAATGAGCCAGTGTAGTGTTTCCCTTCTGAGATGAGTACCCCTTGCTGCCAGCTCCATCCTTCTCTTAGACTCATTCTTCAAAGCATATTTTTCTTGATGGGTTGAAGATCAGGGTCCAGACAAAGCTGACAATCTGGAGGTAATTGTCCTTTGGTTGTGTAGCAAATGAAAGCCTTTTGGATCCACCTCTGGTTATAGTGGGTGAAACTGACATACACAAAATCTCTTGATCGCTCTGGAGGTTTGTCATTTGCTTAACTATAATGTGGCTTGATTGCCTGAGCCCAATACCCTAAACCAGAGGTATACTACTTGATTTAATTGCAGTAGGATTACTTGACTTGAGCACCTCAGACCTTGAATTGTAAGACACTGTATAGGTTGTTGTGATAACAGGGCAGAACCCAAAATATTTTCCAACAGACACCTAGATTGGTGAGGGATCTGACAACAAGGAAGAGGCAATCACATTGAAAGGAACTTATTCATAATCAATTTATAGTAGTTGGGCATGGGATGTACTAGATACCAGTCAGAGATAAGAGTAACTGTATTGTTATGTTTCACATGGTCCCAGCCATGAGTTTATATTCTTGTGCAAAAGGGCACTGATATTATAATTTAGTCATTTGAATACCGCACATAGGCCCAGATAAGCTCGGTCTCCAGCATGCTTCTCAAGCAAATCTCAGGATGTCATCCTCCCACTGTGAAGCCGCAGCTGGAGTACTGCATCCAGTTCTGCGCTCCACAACTTAAAAAGGATTTGGAGAAGCTTGAGAGAGTCCAGAAAACAGCCAATTGCATGATCAGAGAGCAGGAAAACAGGCCTTATGATGAGAGGCTGAGAGCCATGGGACTCTTCAGCCTGGAAAAGCACAGGCTCAGGGGGCACCTGGTGGATGCCTGTAAGTATATAAGGGATGTACATCAGGATTTGGGGAAACATCTGTTCACCAGAGTGCCCCAAGGGATGACAAAGTCAAACGGTCACAAACTCCTTCAAGACTGTTTCAGACAGCACATAAGGAATAATTTCTTTACTGTCCAAGCCCCCAAGGCCTGTAACAGACTGCCTCCAGAGGTGGTGCAGGCACCTACTCTGGATTCATTCAAGAAACGCATGGATGCTTATTCTTGCTGGGATCCTTTTACCCCATCTGACTTCCTGCCCCTGGGGCAGGGGGCTGGACTCGATGTTCTTCTCAGCCAGACTGGCAGACCTGCTTGACCAGGCCTTAAACTAAGCCCGCCGGGGGCTGGAGGGATTAGCGCCACTGGGCAATCTTTCTAAATCCAGCAGGCTAAGGCACTCAAGGGAACCCGCCCCTACCCTAGCCCCAGAATGATCTGTAGGGAAGGCAGGGGCCCCCAATTGGACACTTACTTGCCTCTACACCAATGCCAGGAGCTTGGGGAATAAACAGGAGGAACTGGACCTCCTGCTAAACAAGAATGACTATGAGCTCATAGGGATAACAGAGACCTGCTGGGACTCCACCTATGACTGGGCCACAGGTATAGATGGCTATACCCTGTACAGGCGAGATTGTACAGATAAGAGGGGTGGGGGTGTAGCTCTCTATGTCAAGGACAGCTACACATCCCTGAAAATTGACATTGGCACCCAGGAAAGATGACTGGAGTCTCTCTGGATTAAAATATGTGGGGGACGTGGCACAGGGGACATCATGGTAGGAGTCTACTAAAGACCTCCTAACCAGAAACAAGAGCTGGACCAGGAATTTGCCAGGGAACTGGCGGAGGCTGCATGCTCTCAGTGCATGGTTGTCATGGGAGACTTTAACTACCAGGACATCTCATGGGAAGAGCACTCGGCCAAATCCAATTGGTCTCAAAGCTTCTTCACATGTGTAGATGAGCTGCACCTGACTCAAGAAGTCTATAGGCTGACAAGAGGTAAAGCTTTGCTGGACCTGGTACTGGCCAAAGGGTGACCTAGTCAGTGACCTAAGAATCGATGGGAAGCTGGGTGATAGTGACCACGAGCTGATCACCTTTACTATCCATCGCAAACTGGCAAGTCAGTCAGCAATACAAAAGTCCTCAACTGCAGGAAAGTTGATTTTGACAAGCTCAGGAGGCTCATTACTGAGGCCCTAAGGGACTATGATTCTGCTGGAAAAGGAGTCTAAGAGGAATGGTTGCTCCTCAAGAGAGTGATCCTGACTGCACAAGGGATGGCTATCCCATCTCGGAGGAAGGGTATCAAAAGGGCACAGCAACCCCCTTGGCTCAGCAGGAAAGTTAAGGACCTCCTACTGCTCAAAAGAGAGACTTATAAAGGATGCAAAGGTAGAATTACCACCAAGGAGGAGTATTCAGCACTGATCCATACCTGCAGGGAGTGTATCAGGAAAGCCAAGGCTGCAACTGAGCTCCATCTGGTTTCACATATCAAAGGTAACAAAAAGTCCTTTTTCAGATATATAGGGAGTCATTAAAAAAAGCAAGGGTAACATTGGACCCTTGCTGAACCAAATGGGACAGCTGGTAACTGACACCCAGGAAAAGGCCAATCTGTCTAATGGGTACTTCATGTCAGTCTTTCATCAGTCCAGTGGGACCGCCCAGCCTAGCAAGACACAGGACGGCCAGGATGAGGGTGTATTTACACCCAGCGTCAGTGTTGATCTAGTAAGGGATCACATTGAGAGGCTGGACTTCTTCAAGTCAGCTGGTCCTGACAGATTACACCCAAAAGTACTCAAGGAGCTGGCAGGTGTCATAGCCCAACCATTGGCAAAAATATTCAAAAACTCATGGCTCTCATGTGAAGTACCTGAAGACTGGAAGGTGGCCAATGTGGTATCCATCTTCAAGAAAGGGAGGAAAGTAGATCCTGGGAATTACAGCCCAATCAACTTAGCCTCAATCCCTGGTAAGATTCTGGAGAAAATTATCAAGGACAACCTTCTGAATAAGTTGGCTGGGGGCAACATCCTGAGGGGTAGCCAGCATGGGTTTGGCATGGGTAGGTCTTGCCTTACCAATTTCATCTCCTTCTATGACCAGGTGACATATCACCTGGACAAGGGAGAAGAGATTGACGTCATATATCTGGACTTTAAAAAATCCTTTGGTTTGGTGTCCCATTACCTCCTCATGGAAAAATTGGACAACTGTGGCCTCAGTTACATCACAGTCCAATGGCTGAGAAATTGGCTCTGAAGCTGGACCCAGACAGTAGTGGTCGATAGTAGCAAATCATTATGGTGCTCCGTGACCAGTGGTGTCCCTCAAGGCTCTGTCCTTGGACCGGTTCTCTTTAACATCTTTATCAACGATGTGGGCATTGGTGTCAGAAGCACACTGGCTAAGTTTGCTGATGACACTACACTTTGGGGCATAGTGTCCACACCCAAGGACAGGTTAGTGATCCAGGCTGACTTGGATAAACTTAGTAAGTGCGCGGATACAAACCTGATGACGTTCAATACTGATAAATGTAAGGTAGTGTACCTCATGAAAAAAAAAACCCCGCAGCATACTTATAGGCTTGGCAGTGTTACGCTTGCTAGCACCACTGCTGAAAAAGACTTGGGGGTCAATTGACCACAAGATGAACATAAGCCACCAATGCAATGTCGCAGCTGGTAAAGCAAACAAAACTCTGGCTTGCATCCATAGATGCTTCTTAAGTAAATCTCAGGACTTGATGATCTTCAAGGTCCCTTCCAGTCCTAATGTCTATGAAATCTATTAAAACTATGTGGTTGTACTTCCCTCTTTGAACTGGGACCATAGGACTTGTTTTAACATGTGCAAGCGCTGCAGCACCAGGCACTTTGAAAAGTACCTGGAACTGTTACACATACAGTTGTACTAGTGGCAAAATGTGCAGCAGCATACAGAAAATTGCGACAGTGCACTTTTGAAGTAAAGCATCTCCAAGGTGTTTTAGTTTAAAAGCGCACCGCTGCCATTTTCTCAGTGCCGATGCTTATTTTGCCACATATACTGGTGTTTCCCAACCAAGTGTGCTGGTAGGGACATTAATGGGTGTACCATGGAATCCTGCCAGGGTCTGGCTCCAGCCAGTGCTGCAGCCCCGCACCACCACCATGGCCCCATGCCACCATCCCCTACCTGTGTCCAGCTGCGCACTCCCACCTCCCCCCCTACCCAACTCTACATCCAGCCTGTGTACTGTAGGATGGAAGAGGCCATGTAAGTGTGCCGTGGGATGAAAAGGGTTGGGAACACTGACTTACACAACTGCATGCTTCACAGCACTGGGTGCTTTTCAAAGTGCCCAGTGCAGCAGCACTTGCACGTGTAAAAAAAGCCCTATAGGTGCAGTCCAAAGAGGGAAGAGACAACCAGCTGTGAAAGATTTGTAACAATGGTAGGTGGTGAAACAATCCTGCTTACCTTTGAGCATGCTTACTTATTTGCACATCTAAGTCCCTTGTGCATCCATGAAAATGTTGCATCTTATTGTGCAACTAGCATCCTGATGTAACAGAAAACAATTCTCAGAAAAGAGTTCTCAGAATTTTAAAACTAACACCATGCACATACTTAAATTTCTCTCTGCAGAAAATTATTTCACTTAGAAAATCCAATGAAGCTTAGCTGCCAAGGGTAAAATAATATTTTGCAATTATTGTTTTTAATCAAATAGGATATTATTGCAAAAAATTGGTCAAAAGGAATGGCATTTGATCTTTCAACCATGAGATATTACACTGATCCATTATTTTAAAAATTACTTAATTTTATAGATTGTCACTGGTAAAATGGTAAAATTCTGTACATTTTCACAGGGTTTAACGGACTTTTAACCTGATTTGGTTCTGGAAGCATGTGACAACATTAATTGGCTCAGGAGTAATCATTAGTTGATGCAAGGTTGAAAGCAAGTTTTGGCCTCATTACTGCCACTTGATTTGGTCAGATGGTTCCCACCTTCTCTGATTATTCAGTGTTAACTTACACTGTAAGATTTTAAGACCATACTAAAAATATTGCTCTTTGTGTGAATAATTTAGCTCTTGATTCAAAGTGCTGATCTGTAATTCAGTTTTATTATAGTATACAAAATGCCTGAGGTATTTATGTATAGCCAGCATTATATGATTGCCTTCATTCAGGACTCTTAGATTAGGGGTGTCAAATATACAATTCACAGGCTAGATCTAGCCCATAAAGCCATATGATCTGTGTGACCACTGGGCTTCAATTACCTGCTCTCAGGCAGTTCTGGTCCTGTAGGTAGATGTCACACACCTGTGGGGATCTTGTTGGTGTCGGAGCAGTTCTCTTTTCCCCATGCCCCCCGACCTCTTTCTCACCTGCCACGATTTGGTGTTCCTCAGTGTTAAGGGTCAGTTCGCGGTACACTCCGTGGCCCGGGATCTCCGACGGTTACTTCACAGGGCTCCACCACCCCTGCACCCCGGCCTCACGCCACCTTTAGTGCGTCCTTCCTCCGTTAGTTCTTGTTCTTCAGCCATAGAATGGCAGCCTCTGGTCTGCCCCTAAGTGGCCATCACCCCTGTCGTGGTGCTCACCAGCAAGCTCAACCCATGACCCTCCAAGCCTACTCCCCATCCTGCACTGAGTGGGACTTCTTGTACAGCCTCTGGTCTCACTGAGACCCCGTTACCCTCACTTCATAAGGGCATTGCCCCAGCTCTGCCCCCTTCAGTCAGGGTTACCCAATAACTCAATGTCCAACAGGAAAAGCTACCTGCTCAGCTAATCCCCTTGCAGAGCAGCCTATTCTGAACCCTTTTTGGTTCCCTCCTGGCCTGTCCTTGGCCCCTTGCTTTCCCGGTGCCTCCTCCGGCTCACTGCCTTGGAACTTGGCGGCGATGCCCACCCCGGCTGTAACCTTTTAGGGCTCTCCTGGGGTCTCTCCTGCCTTCCACATGTCGTGGCTCTGGCACCCCACCTGTGGGTCGCACTGCCCTCTGGGTTTCGGTCCAGTGTGTCCTCTGTAGCCGTGCCTTCAACACCCAGCCTGGAGCCACATCCAACTGTGGGGTCCGTCCTTGCTCCGTTGGAGCCCCTGCCAGCTCTCCTGGCACCGTGCTATCAACAGCTACTTCCCTCATCAGCAAGGCTGGGCATTGCTCCTCGCTGGAGCTATCCGCCCCTTTTGCAGCTGCAGCCGTCGTTTTTAGCACCGCTGGCCGGTGTTCCTCCATGACGTCATCGGTTGGGCTTAATCTGATAAACAGGTGGCTAACGAGCCATGTGGGCTCCTCCTTCCACCTCATGTGCCTCTCGTCGGGAGCTGCAGGTAAGCCCCATTTACTGCTCAGCTCCCCGGGGCAATCTGGCCCATGGGTTTTAGACCAACCCCACACACAGCATGCAGCACACGGAGCCAGTCTGGCACATGGGCTGAAACCAGCACCACAGATGCTGCACACAGTCCAGGGGGATAGCACAAGGTGAGTGCTGCAAGCTGAAAGTGCCCTACCCTATTAGCCCTGGATTGCTGGATGAAGGTCTAGTCCAGATCAGGCTACGTGGGAGCCACCACACAGAACTGGTCCAGCAGAGTGCCACATGCAGCATGGCCCCATGCCAGGCCCCTAGACCTTGTGCCCCATTTATGGGACCAGTTCCAGCCCACACACCAAACTGGCTGCAGGACACAGGGTTGGTCAGAGACTCACAGACTAGATTATAATGCCTAACAAGCTGGACAACCCGCACTTTAAAAATTATAAAACATATATTTATCTACTCCTGGCTGCCTTTCAAGGATGTCAGGAGCCAGGGGCAGTAGGACCCAGGGGAAGCCAGCAGGATTTACCAGCAAGGCCAGCCTGTCCTCACTCCACCCCTAGCCCCTTCCCACCCACCCCCCACCAAGCGGAAATCTCTGCCTACTGCAGCTTTCACTGATCCCCTGCCTACCTGCCTGCCTGCCAGCACCATGGGAGCATTGGGCCCATGCCGGAACCCTAGAGCCAAGGGCAGGAGGGGGTCTGTGCACGCATGCATGTGTGTGTGTGTGTATGTGTGTGTGTGTGTCCATGCATATGTGTGTCTCTGCAATGGCGGGGGGAGAGGGAGGGAGAGAGAGAGAATGTTCAAAGGGCGAGTCCCACACACACGCCCCACCATACACATGCACTGACACCTGCCTCGCACTGCCATACACGCAGACCTCACAGCCAAACCCCCTCACACCTCAGCCACCCTTTCCCCACACACTCACCCCCACAAACCCCATAACCACCCACACCCCACATATCCTCACACCCATCCACATGCTCCCTCACCTCACACCCACACTCTCTCCCACACCCCATATACCCACACACTAACAGCCCCCCACTAACCTGTACCCATGCCTTCCACCCTGCACATACAACATAGAAGAGTAAGCCTTCATTTTAAGCTACTGTGCTACCACCTCTGTGTACACTACAGAAACATGGAAATCGGGATAAAAATATTTTTTGAAATCAAATTAATAAATGTTATAGATGTTCAATTTTTAGAATATAATGTGGTATTTTTCTGGTTCTGAGATGGCAAAACCCCTTGCTGAAAGGAGTATTTCCAGGGGCAAGGGGAGGGACTTCTGGTGGTAAAGGTCAGGGGTTAGGGGGTGGGACTTCTGGTCACTAATTGGCAACCAGGGGGTGGGGCACTTGTCAAGCAGAGGAAGAGGGGGCTACCAATGCGGCCCTTGACAGCTTGCCAAAACTTAGTATGTGGCCCTCCACCCAAAATAATTGCCCACCCCTGAGTTAGACACTCAACAGGAATCCAGGATGTTCAGCCCTTTTGAAAATCAAGACATATGTAATTTGTACATTTCTTGTATACAAAACAATCATGTAACTGAGAAGGTAACTAAAGCCCTGATACCAGAAGCCATTAAATTTGACTGGAGTCACTGGCATATCAAAACCCACTAAACTTTCCCATACCAAGTGTGACAAGGGCACCTTCCAGGCCTGGTAATAGTATGGGCCTGCCCCTGTCTCTGGGCCAGCTGCCCACCTTGTTCTCCTGCCATGCTTTGTTGGTAAATGATTAGGATGTTAAATAGGTGGAAAGCTTCCCTTCATGTGTCCAAATGTCCATGCTCCTATCACCCCTATACATGTCCCGTGCCTCACAGATGTCACACTGTGATGATACTCCAGCTCAAGGCCAGGCCAAACTGGGCAAGCAGCTGTATCTTTAGCATACTGCCCTTTTCAGGGCTACACACACACCACCCCACTCTCACTGGGGCCTCTGGCACTTCACCAGCTCTCACCCAGTCTTTTGCATATGGTCTATCCAGGCCACATTCACTCCGCCCTACTCAAAGAGATCCTCAGGCTTTGCTCTTCACCCCTTGGTCAGCCCTGGCATGGTCTTTTGGGCCTCTCCTGTGACCCTCACCCAAACAGTACTGAGCAGTTGGCCTACTTTACACCGGTCCCTCATGGGACCACTACACCCCTCTCTCAGGCCAGAACTCCGCCCCTTACACTGGGGCCTGGGGTCTTCCACCTTAACAGGTTTAGGTGCTTCTCTTCCATAAGTGTGCCTTACCTTCACTCCACCCTTCCTCAGGGCCCAGGATCTTACACCTGTGGGGCTCAGGTACTCCTCTTTGAGCATGCCTGGCCCACCTCCAGGGTCCAACTTCTCCTAAGTTTACCTGCCCCACCTAACTCTCCTAGTAACCCACCTGAAGGTAGGGGCAGGGGTTTAGGCACCCTGCCCCCCTTACATCAGGTAGGTTCTTGGTCCTGGCATTTGGGTGGTCCTGCCCTGCCACAGGCAGGTCCACCAGGCCTGTGGCAGGGTACAGTTTTAGGTTGTGCCCAGGACCAGGAGCCTCCCAACCATCCCCGTAGCTCCTGCCCTTACCTCCAAGTTGTTCCAGGAGCCGGAGCTCAGCAGGGAGGTGTTTCTTCCCTGCTGGCTGATCTAAAATAGCTCTCTGCTCTCTCAGAGCTGAGCCCTAAAATGGATCAGCTCCCTACTCCAGCCCTTAAAGTGACAAACACCCAAAAGGATGTTCTGTCACACCGAGAATAATATCACAGCAGCAGGAAAAAAATTATCCTGCATATTAAAACAAATTGAGATTTGTTTGTTGAGGTGGCCTCAATCTCAATTGAGGCCACCAATGATGCTTTCTAAACTATTAATTATTCTCTAGTAGATTCTCAAATTTCCCAATTCTTCTTGTGTACAAGAACAAACTGTATGTTACACCTCCATGACCTGAGTACTAATACCAAATATTCAGGGCTACATTAAGAGATAGAGCAGCATACTCAAACTCTAATATTTATATGATCTATATCACAGTAAAGGAAACCAAGTACAAAAATAAAAGTTTATGATACTGAAACCAAGTTTTTCAAGACTAGTTATAAAAGGGTTTGACTTTGTAATCCTGGTAAAAATTAAAGTTACCAAGAAAAAGAAAAAGAGCATAATAAAACCTGCAACCTTATTTTAGGGATCTCATCTAGGCCAATTTGTTTGATGAGTCAGGTTGAAAAGGCTGGCTCACATTCACATATGGTATATGAACTAACTTTATGGGAGTTATCTCAGGACATGGCAATGAGCCAATATAATATGTACCTTGCTTTTTGAAAGGCAGACTGATGGGGAGGAGGGGAGGATCAGAGGGCATGGGGAAGGGAACCTTTTATTTGTAGCAAGTAACTGAGTGGCTGCAGCTAAGAGCCCAACCTGCTCATTGTTCAGCTCCTGTGGACAGCAGCAGATTTTACTTTCCGTTTCATTTCATAAGCAGCAGAACCTGCTCTTATCATATTTACACTCCAGGATCGGGGTGGTGGGTCCTCGCACCAGCTGATCTGCCCCAGCCCTGTGCCGCTGGCCCCAGGTAGCAGCACCCATCTCCTGTCAGCTGGCAGGCATATTTGGGGGAGGGCTGTGGGAGAGGTGCCAGGGTTCTCCCGGGGGTGCAAGCCCCCATTCTGCCTCCTGGGTGACAGGAGCTAAGTGCTGCCAGTTGGGACCAGCGGCAACACAGATCTTTCTGCCACTGGTCCCAGGCAGCAGCACCCAGCTTATCTCATCTGGCAGGCAGATTGGGGGCACACCCCCCCAATAAGACTCTGGAACAGTCCCCACAACCCTTCATGGGGTGCCAGTGAGCCCCCAATCTGCCTGCCTGCTGCATTTTATGTTTCCCCATAATAACTATGGGCAAAACATTGAAACAGTGTCAAAACAGCAAGACAGTCTCGAAAAAACAAAACAGAGCAGTGCTTTCAAAACAAAATGAAACACTGTTCCATTGAATCATTGAACCTGAAACTGAATTGGAACGCTGCTGTTTTGCACAGCCCTACTGAACATCTGTTCTGTTACAGGTTTAAACCAGTTTCTGATCACTGAAACCACTTTATGTGTAATGTCTGTCCCTAGCCCATAAGTGAACAGAAACCGGTCTACATTCATAACAGAATAGAAGTTCAGTATACAAAGACTAGTTTAAAAATGGAAGAATTCAATCTAAGATTTGCTCCCTCCACCAGAGGGTGAATGTATGCTCTGCTTGCTACCAGTCAAAACTATACCACTTACAGAAAACCATGTCTTTTAAATCAATTCTGCCTCAGGCTTTTTGAATGTCTGTACCCAGCCTTGAAGATTAACATTTATCTTCAACATTTTATTTCTGAGAGTTAAAGGTTAATAGGAAAATTCACAGAATAAATGCCAACCAAATCATCACTGGTGTTAATCAGACTTACACTGGCTGAGGATGGGCTGCTATACCTGAAATTAGATACTGACCTGAGTTTTCAGTCTAGCAGTAAGTGATGAGGCTATATTTATATTGCCTAATAACAATGTTTTCTCACCCATGCTTTCAGTCCTTGACTCGGCCCAAATTTTCTCCCTATAGTCCAGCCTTTCCTTACGCTATCAGTAGAACTGGCTTAATATAGATGATCTAAATCACCACATTCTTGTATTTCTTACATTTTTCAGAATTTGGGGAATGAAAGATTGAATCATTGGGTATGAATCAAATTAAGTAGACAGTTAGGTCCTAAAGAACTGGAAACACATTTGTTGGTGCTGGCCACATTCTCTAACTATTTTCTTTGTATTTTTTTCAACTTCTGCAATATACCATTACAAATTGAAATATTCACTGAAACTTCAATATTGGCAATGCAGAGTGCTGCACTCCACAAAACTAGTGTCACTCTGGAATGCGACACTGCAAAACACTACTTTTCTCATAACTGTTTTTAAGCATTGAAGTGTGTTATTTATCATCAAATACAAATGTGTCATTTGGGGACAAATCCTGTTCCAGAGTGCTGTCTGAGAAAAAAACTGAAGCAGCAGCTTCTCTCCCTATCTTCACACTGCATTGCTTAAAAACAGGTACCAGAAGAGTAGTGTTTTAAAGTGCCGCATTCTATGGCAATCTACTTCATTCAATTACTTGCTTGAACTTTTGATACATATAATACATACAATATTTTCTATATAACAAGAAATATGATATTTCCTGAGGTGATGCCTAAGTCAGAGAATAATATCTAAGTCCCACAAAGCAAATGGATGACGCCTAATACCTATTAAACACAGACCTCTTGCTAGGTCATTTCCTTTAAACGAAAGGGAAAAATTAAACATTGCCCAGCGGATTTTCAAAGTGTGTGTACAACTGGGAGTTGTGGTGAGTTATTCCATGAAATCAGAAACTGTCAAATGGAGCTTTTCAAATGTTGACCTTGCCTTAGGAGTGCAAAGTTCCTGGCAGTTATGTCCCACTGTGCATTTACTCACATGGACTTGCGAAATCCAGCAGTCATGTTAGGCTTTGATACCCAGGAACTGACATGCCTATGTGTTACCTACTGCCACAGCACCCCTCTCCTACCAAGTTGGCAACAGGGCTTGAATGATGATCACAGAGTACAGAGAAGATACAGCAAATGCAAAACAGCAGAAATACAAAAAATTCTCAGGTAGATATGGGAAAACATTCTCCTTGCTCATACTATGCCTTCTCGAGGTAGGTACAGAAAATACTGCAGAAAAAGGATTGCAGAGCAGATAATGTGCACCCATAACATACCATCATACCAAAATGTTATGTTTTATTGTATGCTCTGCAATTGGGATACAGTGAGTGTAGGAAAGGCTGCCTGTAGGTCTGACTGAGAAATATTTCCTAGACTAGATCCACAACTAAAAGATCCTCCTTGCTTGCCGGGAGTAAGTCAAGAAGAAATTATATCTACACTAAAATGGGTGTAAGAGGCTGCATAGAGAAGAAAGTCTATCCTAGTAGAATGAAATATCCAGATTTTCAAACAAAAGCATCCTTGTCAGAGCCTCTTGGTGAACAGAGTTAGATTGGGTAAAAAGAGGGGAAGCCCCGGACTTGTTTCTGTTACAGATCAGAAAACTGTCTTAGAGAGATGCCGAAGAACTCATTCAAAAATCCAAGTTTGGAACACTGTGAACTGAATGGCATTTGAATAGTACTGTATGAACATAGCTATAGACACAAGTAATGCTTTCTACCCACTACATTATCAGTTTTTCCATCCAACCCTTAACACACACAAAGTGAGAAACAAATCTTGCTAATCTGTCCATTCTCTCTTGTTCCATTGACAATCAAAACAATAAGCCTTCCCTTGTCTCAGCATGAGATTCCAGAGGCATAACAACATGGCTCGGTGCCCTGAGCAGCTGCCACTTCTTGTTGCCAGGGCACCAGCAGCACAATCATGTGGCAGCAGTAATAGACTTTTTTTCTGCCCCCCTCCAACTCCCAAGTCACCCTGTCCTCATTACACTACTGTGGTATTATAAGAAGGGGTCAGCTCTTGATACAAAAAAAGTGAATAAACTCACTGAAACAAGTAGTACTGACAGTGTAGAAACAAGAAAATGATAACATAATAGGGAAAGAGGTAAACAGACACATAAGTGAAGATATAGTTTAAAGTGTGCATAGCACTATATTTCCTTCAAGACAGTCTGTTTATGGAACAGAAGAACATTTCATATGTGAATGTATTAAGAATTTCTATTGAGTTGGAAACTATTGACAACAGTTTCATATCAAGGTTATTTTTAAGTAATCTTGTAATGAAGACCAAGAACTATTTTGTGGAAAGTTGCAAACCTAAAAGTCAATTAAGGGGATGCAAAGGAATTTCACTCTATGTAGATGAGTTCATATATATGTGAGTTAGCCTCAGCTAAAGCCAACCTCCATGTGATCCTCTTTTGCACCTACATTACAGTTAGTCCAGGGCATAGTTCTTTATTCTGGTGTTCCTGATTTTTGCAATAATTTAGCTGACACATGGAAGAGGAAAGTCCTTAGCACTTGAGGCAGGTTTCACCAATTTCAAACAAAAGTCATTGTTTGGATGGTGCCTTGCAATCTAGTTGCTTTGCACGATGATCACTGAAATCATATATCATTCTATAGGTAAAAGACAGTCTAAGCTAGGTACAGACATTTAAAAAGCCCAAGGCAGAACTGCTGTAACTTATGCCGTTTTCTATAAGTGGCATCGTTTGGAGCGGTAGTGAACAGAACACACGTTCACCTTTTGGTGGGGCGTGGATCTTAGACTGAGTTCCACCATTTTTAAACTTCTATTCTGCTACACGTATAGACTGGTTTCTGATTACTTATACTAGTAAAAGTATGTCTGTACCTGGCCGCAAAAACACGTTTCTTCCATCTCTTAGTTTACATGACAGAAAATTGGTGGATAATGCTCCATCCCCCACCAAGACAACTCCTGATTCAATGTTTAAATGTAAGAAAGGTGTAGAACTTAAATACAAATGCCTAGAAATACACAACTATGTTACGTTCTGTGGAGAACAGAGACTGTGTAGTGAACTGAACAGGAGACAGAATTCCTAGATTTTATTGTTAAATTCACTATTGGTTAGTTTTGTAATGCTAAACAAGCCACTTCATCACTGCAGAGTTCAAAAGCTTAATCACATATTTATTTCAAAAGTTCTCAGGTGAAAAGGGCTATACTGAAAAAATGTGCAAAAGCATTATTTCCTGCATAGATATTACTAAAAGAAGATTAAATGAAAATAGAAAGGTGTTGTTTTTAAGGCTTGAATTTCTTTCTAAAAGAACAAAATGTTCTTAATCTGAGTATAAGGGTAGCATAGAAAAACCCTGAAAGCATGTTTAAGGTGTCTACTAGGAACTACCCAAAAAATCCTGGACACACTTTGTTTCAACACACAAGAACAAGATGTATCTTGAATAAGACACTTAACAGATATGAAAACAGTTTTTTCACACTTAGTGGTAAAAGCAAGGAAAAGAAAATGATATCATCTAAATTGATAAAAACAGAATGACGTTTTCTTGTAATTCACTAATTTAATAGAGGAAAAACAGGAGTAGGTACACATTAAAAAGATAACAAAAAGGACAAAAATCCCATATTTAAACACCAGAATAGTTGCCCAATGTTCATTAGCTGGTTTTAAGATAAACCGCTTCTAACCAATAATAAATCACATGTGCTTTCCTGTCCTAGTCTGTACTGACTCAGTCTAAAGTCAAGATAAGTTTCTTCCACTTCTGATTGCATAGAAGTAATACAAGGGAATTCTGTATCTCTCGAACTTCCTCTTGCTAGAATTAAAATGTGAGTAATCTAACTGTGGGATGACAGCAAAAACCCAGAGTGTTAAAGTGAGGTTCTACCTCACTTCAATCTCACCCATACATGGGTGTTGTGTAGGCCTGCTTAAAATTAGATCCCTGAGGGAATCTGAATCTGAAGAGCTAAAAATTTATAAACTTTCCATGTAAAAAAAGAACAAATATGCCCTCCTTTCATGGACCTTCGCTGGCAAGAAGGGCAAATTTGTTCTTTTTTCACATGAAAAGTTTATAATTTATAGCTCTTCCAATTCCCTCAGAGATCTAAAATTAAGCAGGCCTATACATCACCCATAATAATTATTCTGTAGACTAAATTCTGATATGTGACACATATCCAATACTCCTTCAGTCCAGAAGCATTGATGTAAGTGAACATAGAATTTAGCCTTGCAAGTCAGACTACAATGTAATCTGCTTTTTGTCAGCAATATTGTCTCTGCACTCCTAAGATAATTTTTCAGAATTAGGCTTCCTCTACACCTTACAAGCAACTGCACAATTGCTTTGAGATCAGCTACACATGCAAGTAGTTATCACATGATTAAAAACTCCAGGTCTATAAAGTTAGACCTTGAAAATGTGTACTAACTTTATAACTAGTTGCTATCAAGCTTTAATCTGAACATGTAGCAGTCTCCCCTGTGACTGGAAACTGCCAGCTGTGGACTCCCAGGCTAAGTACAGACATTCAAAAAGCCCAAGCCTGAATTGATTCAATCTTTGAAGATTAATCTAACCTGAATAGATTGAACCAATTTGCAAGTGAATACACATTCACTTTTGATTCTGGAAACACAGTCATAAGCCTGCAGTGGCTCAGGCTAGAAGCCAGGGGTCCTAAAGCAAGCCCTCTCTTCCCTTCAGCAGCAGCTGCAAGGCTGAATGGAAGCTGATGGGGGGGACATAACCAGGCCCTTGCAGGACATTAAGTATGACTGGGGAGGGGCTTAAGCCCCCACCCTGGCCTGCAGGGACCCCAACCAGGGTGTGCCCAGAGAGGGAAGAGGGATGCAGCCCTTGCCAGACTTGTCCCCAGGGGAAAGATTTGGCCAGACACTGGCCCAGGCAGCACCTGATTTGAAGGGGGACAAGGAGGGGGATTAAACTCCCCTGTCTCCCCTCTTGGGCATGGGCACAGGGACCCCAGCTGGGGTCTACCTGGCTCTCTACCCACTGGCCACTCGCACAGTAGGCGGTATGGGCAGAGCCAGCCAGCATGGCACCACCATCTGCCCACCTTTCTCTGGACTGTGGGCCAGCCATGGGCACTGTTGAGGATGGGCATGGAGGGGCCATCCTGGGCTGGGCCACAGGGGCAGGGCCCTTCCCAGCCAGCTACAGCTCCATTGCAGCCTGCCCTGGTACAAAGGCAGTGACTGTCCTGGTAGTGGCACAGAGGTGATGGCACTACACCTGTGCTTGGCAGCTGGACTGGCTGTGTGGCATGTGCCAACAGCTGCCTGGACCAGCTCAGAGGCACTGGCAGGCCTGGAGCCTGGGATCCACCTGCTCTCATGTGCCCACAGCTGCCACCTTGCCCACTGCACAGTGCTTGCTCATCACAGGCACAGTGCAGTGCTGTGGGAATGGCGGCAGCTGTGGGTACACAAGCCACTGGGTAGACAGCTGCTGGGCTCCATGCCTGCCGGCACATCCGAGCTGGCCTGGGCAACTGCAGGCACATCCCATATGGACAGCCACAGTGCCAAGACACCCACCCACAGCTGCAGCATCACCTCTGCACCACTGTCCAGCCAGCCTCTGCCTGTGCATGTTGGAGCAGGCTGTCACAGAGCTGCAGTCAGCTGGGAAGGGCCCTTCCTCTGCAGCTCAGCCCAGGTCAGCCCCACTATATGCTTGCCTCATCTGGGGTTCAGTGCAGCCGGCTACAGGCATGACTGAGGGTTGGTGCAGAGGGGCCAATCCGGGCCAAGCCAGGCTATGGGGCACAGCCCTTCCCACCAGGCTGCAGTTCCATGACAGCCCAGCCCAGCTTGGAAGCAAGGAGCTGGGAGCAATCCAGGTGCACAGATCCACAGCCCCACCCTGAGCTGCAACTAGGTGGCAAGGGTGCTGCCCCTGGGGCCCAGCCCAGGTCAGCCCCTTACACCTGGCCTCAGCAATATCCGTGGGCCAGCCCAGCTCAGTCCCACAGCGACAGCCCCAACCCCAAGCCAGGTCAGTAAATGGCAGAACCATTCCCAAGAGAAGTGGTGCAGGCTCCTACCCTGGGGGTTTTTAAGAGGAGGTTAGATGAAAATCTTGCTGGGGTCGTTTGACCCCAGCATTCTTTCCTGCCATGGCAGGGGGTCGGACTAGATGATCTGCTCAGGTCCCTTCCGACACTAGAAACTATGAAACTATGCCAGCTGGAGTCTGGCCATGCTCACACACCTACTGCTGCAATGAGGGGGAGGGGATCCTAATGGACTCCTCTGCCCCAGACAGATAGACCCCAGCTGCAGTCCTATGGGGAACACGGGAGGGAAGGGAAATAAATCCCCTTCCTGCCCCTTTGCCTTAAGGTGCCATGCCAGCGGTGGCTGGACATGCCCCCCATCGCTGCTTCAGCTAGAGAGCAGAGGGGCGAAGCCAGCCCTGGTCTCTGGAGCAAACAGCACAGACCAGACCAGCCCAGGGCTGAAAAAGCATGCTGGGGGACTCTGATTTCATTTGAACCAGGAAAGAGTCTGGCAAAGAAATTTCATAAACCAATATGACCCAAATCAGTTAAGTCTAACATTACATTCAACAAAGTTTATCTTAAACCAGTTTTGGCCATTTTGAAACTGGTTTGTGTGCAGTGAACTTACGCTCTGCTACAGGTTTAAACCAGTTTCTAATCACTTAAACTGGCTTATGTGCAATTCCTGTCCCTAGCCGCAGCTGCAGGGGTGCACCTTGCTTAGCTGGGGTGGTATGTTCCTAGCAGCTGAGGAACCTGGGTCCCAGAAGCACCCCACAACTGCCAGGACTCAGAGTCTGACAACTACAGAGGCTGGGTCCCACAGTATGCCTCTCAGTGCCAGGACCCACATGCCTGCATGGGGCTGCCTGTGCCTGCTCAGGAGAGCCCTGCGTGGACTGCAAGTGGCTGCAGCAAGGAGCACTGGCCATGGGGAGGGGCCACTTTTCCCCCATGCTCAGCACCAGCTCATTCCCTGCCGGCGAGCACAGGGTCAGGGCTGCCCACTGCCCCCTGCCTGCACCGCAGGCTGAAGGGGGCAATGGGAGTGAGTGGGTGCAGGAGCAAGAGAGTGTGGGGCCCACACCGATGTCCCAGGGCCAGCACTGGCAGGCAGCACAGGGCCCAGAGCAGGGTGGCAGGAGAACAGGGTCCTGACCGGTAGGGGCTCTATGAAGCTGGGCCAGCTCTCCCCTCTCCCTGTTGATGCAGCCCAGCCCAGCTCCACAGACCCCTGACAGCCTCCGCCCCGCTCTGGGCCCTGCCAATGCTGGGCCTGGGACATTGATCCCAAGGTGGTGACCAAGGGGCGTGGCACCTGTCAAGGGGTGGGGCTACCCATGAGGCTCTCGACAGTTTCCCAAAACTGGGTAAGTGGCCCTCTGCCCAAAATAATTGCCCAACCCTGCTTTAACTGCATGTGAAGAGGGGGCCTTATAAACACACTCTTGTTCATAATAGACCTATTAATAGATTCATAGACATTAGGGCTGGAAGGGACCTCAGAAGATCTTTGAGTCCAGCCCAGGGACAGAAAGTCATCAGGGGTCATAGGATAGCAGCAAGATAAATGTCCAAATTTCTCTTGAAAGTAGGTGCTTGAACAACTTCCAGCGGCAGTCTATTCCAAACCTTGGGGACTCAGACAGTAAAGGAGTTCTTCCTTATGTCCAGCCTGAAATGGTCATGGAGGAGTTTGTGGAGGGGGGAGCTGGCCTGACTCCATAGAGCCTCTACCAGCCGGGACCCTGTACTCCTGCCACCCTGCTGGCACTGGCCCTGGGACACCGTCATGGGCCCCATGCTTGCCCTTGCATAGGTATGCAAAACTGATTGGTGCAAAAAGCTTGTGGCCTTGCACTGAATGATTTTTAAAATAAAATAAAAGTTAATGGTGGTAATCTTCTCCTATACAATGTTACTTTATGTTATTATGCACTACTATGACCAACATCACAAAATACAATATATAATAAAAAATGAAAAGCTCTAAAATAAAATTCTAACTGAAATCCTAAAATTCTAACCTAATTCCCAAACCTTTTAAATGGAAATTTTGTTTCAAATTAATAGTTCCAAAGACTTTCATTAAAATTACCATATTTTTACAACTTCTTCACAATGAATTTTGACAAAAACAGCAAGATTTATCAAGGATTGAAGTATAATTCCAGGGTTTCCCTCTCAAGTACACACATAGGCCATGTCCACATGAGTGCAGATGTTTGTTAATTTACCAAGTATACACAATTTTTTTAAATTTGCATGCACTGCCCTCTCTCTATCACTTACTTCATACTCATTATTTGACTCTAAAAAGGGAAGACAAATTTTTGGATGTGTTTTGCTTATAACTGGATTCATACTCCACTTTCTAGTACTCACAATATCTACAGTTGCAGCCATTAAAAGCCCCAGATTTTGGAATTCCTCATGCAACCTAATAGGGGGAGCTGTGAACTCAGGGATGCTATGGGCTTTGTTCCTATCCAGTAAATCTTTTTAGTTGGGTGGGCAGAAAGGGCAAACTGTGCAGCTTACAAATTTGTATATTTTCCAGTTTGTCCCTGACTGAAATTGCTACAAGAATAGCTTATTGCACACTATCTCAGGATTCCAGCTGAAAGCAGTTTTAAAAATTTAGAGCAATAAATAAATTCCATATCTCCTCCCACAAGTTTAATATATTGGGTTCAAACAGAGCCAAATTCTCTCTCATGTACTCCCAAACAAACCTACTGAATGCAAGGAAATGGAATAGAAATTCTGCCATGTATCTTTCAAAATCTTCTTAAAAGGAAATCTCTTGTTACCTACATGATAAGTATTCGTTAATCCAAATATTTTTCTTCTTGCTTTATTATCCAGTGTCAGAAATATCATCATGGCACTTTGGAACAGGAATGAGTGATGAAAAGTATATTAGAGGAAGGAGTAATAAAAAGAACTCAACTGTGAAGTGTGGCTTGGCATAAAGGTTATACTGGCATTCATGTGGGATGGTCAGGTTACTCGTGACTGGTAAAACGACAAATGAGCTATGCAGGTCATCCCTATACTTCACTTCAGTTGCTTCTGTAACACTTCCAAAGTACTCTATAAATGTTTACTTACAGCGATGAGGAGTATTTTGGTTCAATACAAATAAATCAAAAGAGCCCTGCAGGGGAAGTGATGTTGAGGGGTAACCAGCATGGGTTCATGCCAGGCCGATCCTGCCTGACTAATCTGGTCTCCTTCTATGACCAAGTAACAAAGAGCTTGGATGGGAAGGAGGAAGTTGATGTCATCTTCTTGGATTTCCAGAAGGCCTTCAACACAGTGTCCCACCCAATTCTGGTGGGCAAGCTGAGGGACTGCGGCATTGATGAATGTACAGTCACATGGGTGGCAAACTGGCTCCAGGGGCGAAGCCAGAGGGTGGTGGTGGACGGGTTGATGTCGACCTGGGTGGGTATGGGCAGCGGAGTCTCCCAGGGCTCGGTCCTTGGGCCAGTGCTGTTCAACATCTTCATTAGCAACCTGGACGAGGGTGTGGAGAGCACCCTGTTCAAGTTCTCTGATGACACCAAGCTGTGGGGTAAAGTGAATACATCGGCAGGCAGGAAGAAGGGAGACGGAACCAGCATTATGGTTATAGGTTAGGGGCCGACCCTCTCAGCAGCACAGAGGCAGAGAGGGATCTTGGAGTCAGGATTGACTCCAGGATGAATATGAGTCGCCAATGCGACAAAGCTATAGGCAGAGCCAACCGCACCTGTCATGCATCAACAGGGGCATCACTAACAGGTCCAGAGAGGTCTTGTTCCCCCTCTGTGCGGTGCTGGTCAGGCCGCAGCTGGTGTCCTGCATCCAGTTCTGGGTGCTGCACTCCAAGAGGGATGTGGAGAACCTGGAGAGGGTCCAGAGGAGGCCGCTCATATGGTTGGGGGCCTCCATGGTCAGCCCTATGAGAAGAGGCTGAGGGACTTGAATCTCTTCAGTCTCCGCAAGAGGAGACTGAGGGGGGATCTTGTGGCTGCCTACAACCTTATCAGGGGCCACCAGCAGGGACTCAGGGAAAGTGTTCACCCCCTTGGAGTCACCAGGAACAATGGCTACAAGCTGAGGGAGGATAGGTTTAGGTTAGATATTAGGAAGAACTACTTCATGGTAAGGGTGGCCAGAGCTTGGAATAGGCTTCCCAGAGAGGTGGTGCTCTCACCTTCCCTGGAAATCTTCAAGAGGAGACTGGATAGACACCTGGCTGGGGTCTTATGACCCTGCCCACCCCCAGCACTCCTTCCTGCCCATGGTAGGGGGTCAGACTAGATGATCTGTCTAGGTCCCTTCCAACTCACTGATTCTATGATTCTAAGACCAAAAGTAAAACCAAAAGTATGGTAAGATCATTTGAAGAACAGTAATGCATAAAATACTTGATTTCTTGCCTGTTTTAAGTTTTTATTTTTTAATCTATAAGATGGAATAACAGTAAAAAAAAAAAAAGTTTTTAAGGTGCAGGAGGACAATAAAACCCTTCCAAGTTGAGAACCTTGTAGAAACTCTCTCTCTCTTTCTCTCTCTTTCCCCACATCCTTTCATAGGGACCCCTAAGGTGCTTCACAAAGAAAGCAGTAATTCAATGAGTGGAAGCCATTAGGAAAACAATTAAATATAAAGTCATGTTTTAAACATAGACACTAAACCTGCAAGACAACTCTCCACAGGGAGAAACTGCAAATGTGAAGGGCACAGGATTGAAAGCCAGCTATTTAAAGGAATTGATTTTGAAAGTCAGCGTTGACAGGATACCAGCAGTGTTGGATCTTATAGAACAAGTGAGCATATAATACAATATCTGATCTGTGACATATATTCAATTTAATTAAAGAAAAAATGTTAGCAGTGCCTGAAACGCTCACAAAGCAAAATGAAAAATCCAGACTGACAACAAGACTGTGAGACGTAACGTAAGTTAAACATGCCATCACTATTGATCTCCACTTGATGGACCTCTGACTGATATTGTAAGCTCTCAACACATTCTCAGTGCTGTAAAAACAGAGCCAAATTCTATCTTCTCTTGTGTGTGTGGGAGTGCAAGAAAGGAGTAGGCACAAGTACTCTCTTTCCCTTTGCCACAAGGTTTTCAAACTCATTTGTCCCTATGGACCAGATAAGTAATGTGGAGCCAGTGAACAGGTCCATGGACCCCAAACCTCCACCCACTATCCCTGCCCATGATGGGTCCAGGGTCTACAGCTTCTGTTCTGGCTACTCCAGGATCTGTGCTGCATAGAGCATGTGTCCCAGGTTCTGCCTGGGCAGCCAACCCAGGTCAATTCAGAACCAAGGGCAGGACCTGGAGCTGGAAAAGGTGTTCTGTGGGCTCTACCACATCTTTGCAGAAAGTCACTGTAACTTTGTCACCAGAGCTCAGTGGTGCCAAATAGTGTTGCCTGTAGTACAGAGTAAAACAGCAGGATGGAGAGGACAGGCTCTCATCCCCACCCCATGAACACCAGAGATTACACCACAAACAAGCTTGGTGGGAGTAGAGACTGCAAGTGGCTAAAGCTATAAGCAAGAACTTGTCTAGGCTACTGCTTCCTACAAAAAATAATTTAGACATAACCTCTTCTCCTCAATATGTTTCTGCCTTCTAAAGGCCATATTATAATTTGACCCAAAAAATTAGATAGTGCCTGTTCCAATAAATTTTCAAAAATGAATGAACAGACAGTAAAAATGTGAAAACCTAATATTTTGTCCAATAACAAAGCTTTAGAGGTCAAGATTTTTGATTAAGCAATGGTTCTACTTGTAAAGGTAAGCCATGCACCGTAATTTGACAAGGTAATTTTTTGTTAAATGACAGAAGCAATAGCGATGTGCTGATTCTCAAAGGCCAACATGCATCTACTGTGCTCTTTTCCATCATTTCCTGGACAAGATATTGGTATTTCCGTTTCCACTGTAAAGAGTCTTCCGTGCCTTAGCCCAACCTGAATGTGAAAATTTCAATATGCATTACTCCATGCTAATCATAAAGAGTGTCCAGAAATTTCAGCTGAGGTTTACGTAGTTCAAAATTTAGCTTTTCTGACTTCTGAGAGGTATGGGATGCTTCCATACACATAACACCAGTGAATGACTCTCTATGCTTGATACCTGTTTTGTTCTATGTGCACATTAAAATAGGGAGGACTAGAAATAAATAAGTTTGTGACCAGTCTGATGCTTGATATGCTGTGTCACGGCAAACTTTGCTAGAATACGTAACAAAGTAGCAAATGACATGACTAAGACATGCTTCCTCTTGTTTCTTATAAGTGGGCAGTTGAAGAATTTTATGGGTTTTTTTAATATTTCCATTAAGATAATTAATATTTTTCACAATTAAGACCTAGACAATCAGTTTATGAAACTTTAAGAATTCTTGCAGAAAAAATAAAGGAAATAACTATAAGAAAATTAATATTGCAGACATTCTCACATTTCTTTTCAGACTGACCTCTACCTTTTTCAAGGACTTTCTAAAGCTTACATTTATGATAAACTGAAGTCTATGATAGAAACAAAGTTGTAGTTTATTTTAGAGATTTTACCTACTGCACACTTATTTGTTAGCATCAAAAATAATAATTTCACTTTTAGTATATGTTAAATCTATTGATTTGATAAGTCTTGTTTTTAAGGCATCTAAAATAAAATAAAGAAAGCTGAACCATCTGCCAAAAGACAATATAACCTTTGGTTTACGTTACAAATGAACTCTGCTAAGGGGGAAAAATCATAATTCAAACCTATCTAAACTTTCTGTGTATACAATAGATACACACGTAATCCATAATAGATAAATCAGGATTTAAACTGAACTAACTTTTTAATGTGAAGATGCAACAGTAATATAAATTATACTGTTACCCTAAATCCCCTATTCCTGTTTTATTTGGCTTTTCTATAATGACATATTACACGACACAAATTAACGTGATAATAATATTATAAACTTAAATAATGGATAAATCAATGCATGTTAGAAGCATTTACCAAGATACACTGTTTTCACCTTAAACTGTTATCAGGAGAAGGAAAACGCCATTGGTAGTCTTGCTGCTTTTTTTTTTTTAATCAACAATCTGACTGTTACATTTGCATTTTAGTGACCAATAGCTCATCTTCAAGCTGAACAAAACATCAAATAAGACACAGGGACAGCAGATATCTCTCTCTATTAGTAAAGGAAGTTGTACTCAAACTACACGTGAAGCAGGATTCACAACATTCTTAACTCAGATCAGAGGAAATTAAATCATTATTTCTTCTGCCTCAGTTGGGACTCACTTAAAGTGATAATACTAGTTGATTTAGTCCATTTGTTTCTAAGCCAACCTTCTGCTCAGAACAGGATCATCCCTCTCTAAACCATTCCAATAAGTATTTCTCTAACCTGCTCTTAAAAGTTTCCCAAGATGGAGATTCAGCGTCTTAGAAAAATCTGTTCCAATTTTCAAGCCCCCACCCATAATGGAACTTCTTCCTAAACTCTAACTTAAATCTCCTTTGTTACAGTTTAAGACTAATACATCTTGTCCCTGTCCCCTGTGGCTGCAGAGAATAGTATATCATCATTCTCTTCATAACTATTTGTATTTGAAGACTGTGGGAGAATAATTTTTACAGAATTAACCACTACATTTCTGACCTAACAGTCCTTTTACTCAAGGGAAATCTACAAAACACCATCAAAAGACAGGCTTGGAAACAAAAGTTTATAACGTTACTAAACACTAAGAACTGTGGACTAAACACAGATGACAGCTTTATGGCTCGTTATAGTTTAAATGGTGTCTTTCCTAATCTGTCTGTATTCCACACATAATAATGACCCTTTTCCCTTGTTCCATTATTAGGTATTCACTTCTTGTTCTGAAGTTACTTCTCATAACTTCTCTTTGCTCATAGGGCCTTGTTATGCACCACACTGTGAACCACTCAAATGGTGATCAGTGTTTGGGCTAGCTCGAGTTTGAAGCAATCATACATTCAGTCCTCCAGGCCCTTGCTGGCCTGACAGTAAGAATCCCCTCTCCCATTCTGGGCTTCCTGACTGCCCTTCAACTGATAAGACCCTCTCAGTCTTCTCTTCTCTAGAAAAAATAATCCCAGTTCCTCCAATCTATCTTTTCTCGCAAATCATATTTCATAAACCTCTAATCATGTTCGTTTATATCCACTGCACCAGTTTGTCTTCAAGAGCAGTGCCCACAACTGGACACAGTACAGTACAGGTGAGGCTGAATAGTGCTGAATAGAGTGGAATAATAATTTTTCTTGACTTGCAGGTGACAATCCTGTTCATGCAATACATCATGCTGTTGGCTTTTTCTGCAACAAGTGCACATTGCTGACTCATACGTAGCTTGCAGTTCGCTAAATCCTTTAAGTCCTTTCTACGTAACTTTTACTGAATTGATGAAACCTTTACTCATTGAGCCAACATGGACTTTAGAGCCTTAAGAAGACCATATGTCCAAGAAGGTTCCTGCTGGTCTTGAGACAGCTCTGTGGCATGTGTAGCAGAGTAAAGATCAAAAGCGTAATCCCAGAGGTTGTAAACAGATGTCACATTTGTCCCAGGAGAAAGACTTTTTGTCCTGGAGTCCTACAGATGTACAAATCCATTATCCCATTTCAACTCCCTCTAAAGGTGCAGGATAAGATGTGCTAATGATTTTGTCCCAGGACATGACTATGTGCAGTAGGCCTGTGAGAAGCTTCAGTTCCTGATTTGATTTTGCAGAGATTCAGGCCAATTCAGCGGTTGAATCTCTGAATTGAATCAAAAGACCATTTAATCTTTCTGAATTGAATCAGAATCCTCCAAATCGATACAGAAAGATTTGGAAATATTCGGCTATTTGGACATAGAGACAGCTTTAAAATGTTTTTTCTACATACCTCTAGGTAGCAGGGGCTCATGAGTGCTGCAAGGCTGGGGCGCATGGAGTGTCCCACAGGAGCATGGGGAGGGTCCCCAGCACACTTGGCAGCAGACCTGGAAGTAGACCAGAAGCACTTCCGGTCCATTTCCAGGTCCACTGCTGAGCACATGGAGGACCCCCCCGCACTCCTACTGGTACCTCGAGGTATGTATAAAAAACTTTAAAAGCTGTGTCTATGTCCTAATTGCTGATTCTCTGAATTAGCATTGAATCTTCAGATTTGGTTTCGGGTGAATTGAATTGGGGACAGTGATCTGAATCAACAAATTTGAATCACCATCTCTGATTTAGGCCAAATCCAAATCCAAATCAAATAGAGCCTCCTTTGCACACCCCTAATGTGCAGCTGTAGTGTTAATGCAGTTCATTCAGGGAATAAGAGAGCCAGACTGCGTGCCTTCTGTCACCTGTCTCCCACCACCTGGCTGCTGGCTGCTTCGAAACTCGAAACGTTCCAAAACTTTTGAAACGTTTTGACCAGCCTCATTTTGTTTTGAGGCTGTTTTGAAGCCCTTCGTTTTGATTTGATTTCACTGTTTCAAGCCACAAAATGAGTTGAAACAGTGTCGGACTGAAACAGACGGCAAAATTTCGCACAGCCCTAATATGCATAAGTGACTGAGCCATGGCTGTTTTGATCTGGGGCAAACCCTCGAATAAATCAGGCCCGTCTCAAATGAGATGTCTATTTATAGCCATAGTATAAATCTGCATCCATGCCAATTAACAGACCACTGGAACACGAAGATATTCATTTAGGAGGATATTTTTCCAAAAAGCGCCTTAAGAGATTTGGAGCATGAGTTGTATTCGATTTTCAGTAAGATCTTTTTACCTTATTCAGATTTATAATTGTCAAACTCACTATCCAAAACAGCCCTGGTGTTTCAAAACAGTAAAGTTCCCATACTGATTCTTTAGGGGTAAGATGTTCCAATTCTGCAAGTTTATGAAGATTAAATTACAAACCAGTAAAGGTTTCACTGTGACTTTTGCAGGATATCATTGTTTGTGTTGCACTAGCAGTTAGGCGTTCCAGTCATGAAACAGAATTCCCTTCTACTCGACACTACATAAAAATAGGACAAAGTTCTTTCCAACATTTTGGCCTATTGTGCTGGATAATAATTAATTCCACATTTAAAAAATGTCTCTGAGGAACAAACTGAAATGTACCTTCTTCCTGGAGGCCTTGATCTAACTCCCCTTGAAGTCAATGAGAGTGTCTCTCTATTGAACTTGGCCAGCTGTGGATCAAGCCTTCTATACAGATCCATTTCACAAGAGACAGGACAGTAGCATGAGAGTAGGGCCTGTTATTGAGGAAGAAAACAGTAATATTTGCAAGTAACAATTAAAATGTTTTTGAACATGCATGAAGATGCTAAGGATGTCCACCTGTTTTCCATTCAAACCACTCCCTGTGGTTCAGTCTGGAATGCACTGAAGGGCAGTGCCTGACAGGTTCCTGAAATAACTACCCAGTCTCCCTCTGTGTACTTGAAAAAAAGTTATAATGTTCTTCTCTTCTTCAAAGAGTTTAATCAATACCATTTCATCTCTCATGTTTCTGGGTAACTTTCTGCATAAATGCATGACAGAGGAGAGGTTATTGCAAATAAGAACTGTTGTGAGGTCTCATTTGTGATTATTGCAATATTTATGTCTGTCTATTGCTATCTGTACATACATGCAGACATACAGCACACAGATGCCTTAAGTATATCAATCAGTAATAGTGAAATCTGAGAAGAACAATAATATATGGTGCATAGTATTTTTGTTTCCATGCCATAAACTGGATTTCAGAAAGCAAACATTTGTGCCAAATTTTAAGGCTGTGTAGGGTCTACTGCTTATGGAGGTTTATAATACAAAACACATTTTCCAGATTTCAGATCATTTATTTTCCCCAGTGTAATATTTGTACTTTCAGAAACAGCTGATAAGATGTTGTATAATGCCATTTCCAAATTAAAACTACTTTTTTCTCATATAGTGCAAAAATAATGATGTCATTTAGCCTACCTTAGTGAACATACCCTGCACTGTTAATATAGCAGAGTAGCAAATGTTAATTTGAAAAGCATTTTGAAATATATTTTCTTAAGTGTTTTTGTTTTACTTTATTTTGTTTTACAGCAGGTCTGTGAAAACAAGTGCAAAGAAGTTGTCAGTGATAGTTCTGCCATTGGAAAACCTGAGGCATGCCCCCAGTCTGAAAAATAAAACGCTAAATTAAAACACAAATGGCACCTACCACTCTGCTCTATTCATCCACTGAAAAGTGTATTTTTTTTTAACTGACAGCTGGTTTAACATGGTCGTTATTTGTTTATTTGTACTGGCATCCTGCCTAAGAGGCCTCAGCCCCATTTACGTTAGGCATTGAAAAAAGACAACAAAAGCTTTGCTGAAAAAGACCATATTTTCTCACATACAACTTACCCAAGAGTAAGATACGCACCTTGTTATTCAAAAGCAAAAAGAAGGGGGAAAAAGGCTTTCCTTATTCAAAATAACTAAAAGGAACAGCCAGGGAGTGCAGCACACTCATTATTTTACTCCCTGTGGTGTTCATGCAGTTACCATTCTTTTCCAATAGCATAAGCTTAAGCAGCAGAAGCTGTGGTTACCAAATTTTCTCACTTAGAGTGCCCCAGTTTCCAGCAGGGAAAAAGTGCTTGACGTGTACAAGAAAACATGGTAGTTTATTTTGAGGCAAAGGACTGATACAGACAGGAAGAACACATGTTTATCTTGCTTGGAAGCTTGGGCTGAAGTCATATTATAAAAGGAAAAGAGAAATATTTCAAATACAATATTTAGTTATCTAAACTAATATATTTTCCTTTTTCTAAAGAAATTACAATTGTAAAGGTTTGCTGCTGTTGTTGTTTAACAAGAAGTCCACCTAGGTTAAGGTACTAATATTCTGGGTACTATAAGGAGTATAAAACAAACCATACACCAGGGACTTCAGAATCCAAATACAAGCAAATTCTGTCCTTCAATCATTTACCACTGAGACACCTCTCTCTCTCTCTCTCTTTCTCTCTCTGTCTGCATGTCTGGCCTTCTAAGTAGGAAAGGATTGCAAGAAAGATATATTCCAAATTCTAGTTTACTTTATTTAAAAATTAAGAAAACAAATAAATTTTATCTAGAAGTAAAGAAAAGTCTATGAAAGGCTTGATATTCCAAAAGTATCCATTGAGGCTATCGTCTTACTTCACTCTTATTAAAGTCTATTTCCTTCAGTAGGCAAGCAGGACTAGCAGTGTTAACCAAACTACCTGACATCCAATATGCTTAAAGTAGTAGAAAATCTAGAGGGGTTGTTTTAAGCATATGTTTTAGCTAGAGTGACAAATGTAGGTTTAGGTTTTCCTGCTGTAATTATATTAGAATAGGCTCTTCTTAAGCTCCTGAAAAAAACATTTTATGACTCTCATTTTCAAAGTAACCTTGATTAAAATATATAATGAGAAAATGTGTACGCTTAAAGCAACCTTCTAACGAGAAGACAAAACAAGGAATAAAGAATAAAATTAATTTTAAATAACCCACTAATACATTATTTACATGAAATAACGGCAATTCTTTACAGTATAAAGCATAGTAAGGCAACAGTATTGCATGCCGTATCATGACTACTAGCTGAAACCCACAAAACATTTGTGATTACATTTTTTTTGTAAAAGTATTTCTTTAAATACAGGATTTTAGTTATCTTTTGACGGAATACTTTAACAGAATAAAAAATGTCTCACCCTCAAAAAAGCTACATAAAGCTGCCGATATGTAAACTCAGCTGTGGAATATAAATACATATTTTGTCAAATATCTGACCTGGTGGCTTGTTATAGTCATAGAATCAGATGGCCCTTGTACACATGAGGAAATTGCCCTCTTTAATGATTTGTAACAAGGTACACATTTGGCAGCATGTTACCATTAAATTTCGTAACAGTGTACATGTTTAGAGGTGTATTTTGATTTAAATGACTTTTTATGTAACAAACTAAAACACATCCCATGTATTTTAGTTTGCTACATAACAAATTACAGCGATATTTCTCACATGTACAAGGGCCCTATCCAGAGAAGGTAGCAGGGATGGTACATGGGGCACTGGAAGCCTGGGAGTGCTTCGGGAAGCTCGGGCTTGGTGGCCTTCCAGTGCCCTGTCTACCATCCCCGCCACCTTCTCTGCCTGACAGCACACCCAGCTACCCTGCTGCTGCCTTTCTGGGGCAGTCATCCCATTTCTGGCTGGTCCCAGGTGGCAGAAAGGCAGCAGGGATGGTATGCAGGGCACTGGAAGCCTGCCAAGCATGGGCTTCCCTGGACATGCCTGGGCTTCCAGCACCCCGCGCACCATTGGATCCAGCAGGTGCTGCCTGCGGGCTGGGGCTGCACCCGCTCAGCTAGCACCCTACCCAGGTGGCCCCAGGGGACACTGCCACCACAAAGGGAAACACCAGGCCCCTCTACAGCTCAGGAAGTGTGTGACCCAGCAGCAGCTTATGTGGGCAGTGCCTGCTGAGGGGGAAAAAAAAGCGGCAAGGGGCCTGATCTTTTTTTTTCCCCACTTCCAAAGCCCACCTGCATCTCCCACAGTTGGGAGCGAGCTCCCGGTGGGTTGCACAGCCCCTGAGCTGCAGAGGACTCCGGTGCTTCCCTCTGCAGCAGTGGCACCCCCAAAAAGCACACACCCACTGGCACCCCGGCCAGGCAGTTCTGAGGATTGCCACCACCATGGAGAGAGGCACTGGGTCCCCCCACAGCTCAGGGCCCACTGGCAGCTCACAACCCCCTCCCCACCCCAGCCACAGGAGAAGCAGACAAGCTCTTGGGAAAAAAAGAAGAAGAAAAAGAATTGGGCCCCTCATTACCGCCTCCCCCCTCCCCGTCTGCAAAGTCTGCCTACTCCACAGCATGCAGGCCTGCTTCATTCTAGCTCTGACTTGCCTGCAAATCTATTTGAAATGCATCAGGATCTTCTATGATAACATGCATATTATGTCTGTCTGATTGGTTGTCTCGGCAGCCAATCACAATGCTTACTGAAACAACCAGAATGCTCCGGACAGACAGAATAAGCCTATTATTACTATAGATGTTAGCCCAGTATTGTTCTGAGTTTGAGTAGAAGTATATAGCAAGCCTAATACTGGACTAATTAAATTAGTGCTCTGCTCTTCTTAGTGGGTTGGCTTTACTCTATTTTGACGAAAATCAGTAGAAATGGCAACAAGTTATCCATTAAAAATGAAATAAGCCCACTTTTTTTTTTTTTACAAGTGCTACATGACTCTAAGAATGTACTACAATCATAAAAGTGTGTAAGTAGTTTATCAATTTCTTAATTAAAATATAAATCTTCACAGAATATTCATGAGTATAAGGAGTACTTGTTTAACTTTAATCATTGGAACACTCACTTTGAGCTGTTTTTAATAAAGTAGCATAATGCCAAAAATAATTTTGAATAGAGTCTTGAAAAGATACACCATGACCCCATGTTGCTGACTTTTAAATATAGCATTATAATATCTGTTTTATTCATTTTTCTTTCACATCTTTTTCTAAGTTACTCATATCAATGGTTACATTTCAAACATTTGTGCACTGTGTCCTTTATGTGTACTCATAGCTCGATTAGAGAACAGTGATTCAATATGCTGTGATTCATATCTTCCCTTAAACCAGCGGCAAAACTGCCAGTTACGTCAGTAACAGCAGGATATGGTTCACAGTTGATTAATTTATATGTAACCTGGCAGATCCAGGGGCAGCTGCTCCTCCCCTTATTTTGATTTTTTCTGGTCCACCCAAAGTTTAAAACAAACTGCCTGGCAGTGGCAGCAGCATCCATAGTTTCATAGTTAGTAGGGTCGGAAGGGACCAGAGCAGATCATCAAGTCCGACCCCCTGCCGTGGCAGGAAAGAGTACTGGGGTCAAACGACCACAACAAGGTGATTGTCAAGCCTTGTCTTAAAGACCCCCAGGGTAGGAGCCAGCACCACTTCTCTTGGAAGTTGGTTCCAGATCCTAGCCGCCCTGACCATGAAGTAGGGCCTCCTGATGTATAATCTAAATCTACCCTCTGCCAGCTTGTGACCGTTATTCCTGGTCACTCCTGGTAGTGCACAGGGAAACAGGGACTTCCCCAATGCCTGCTGATCCCCCCTGATTAGTTTGTAACAGGCCACCAGATCCCCCCTCAGCCTTCTCTTGTGGAGGCTGAACAGGTTCAGGTCCCGTAACCTCTCCTTGTAGGGCCTGCCCTGCTGCCCCCTGATCATACAAGTGGCTCTCCTCTGGACCCTCTCCATGTTGTCCACATCCCTTTTGAAGTGCAGTGCCCAGAACTGGACGCAGTACTCCAGCTGCAGCCTGACCAGTGTCGCATAGAGGGGGAATATCACCTCCTTGGACCTGCTTGAGATCCATCTGTGGATGCATGACAAGGTATGGTGGGCCTTCCTGACTGCATCCCCACACTGCAAGCCCATGTTCATCTTGGCATCAATTATGACTCCAAGATCCTTTTCTGCCTTTGAACTGACAAGAAGGGAGTTCCCCAGCCTGTACGTATGCTGCTGGTTCTTCCTCCCCAGGTGCAGCACCTTGCATTTGTTGGTGTTGAATCCTATCCTATTCTCATCCGCCCACCCCTGTAACCTGTCTAGTTCCTATTGTAGCCTAGTCCTCCTTTCTAGCATGCCCACATCCCCCCACATCTTAGTATCATCAACAAATTTGAACAGGGTGCTTTTTACCCCCTTGTCCAAGTCACTGATGAAGATGTTGAACAGCGCAGGCCCGAGGACAGAGCCCTGTGGAACTCCACTGCCCACATCACTCCAGGTTGAAAATGACCCATCCACCACCATTCTCTGGCTGTGGCCCTCCAGCCAGTTGGAGACCCATTTGACTGTGTGGGTGTCGACACCACAGTCCCCCAGTTTCTTAATGAGAATGGGGTGAGAGACAGTGTCGAAGGCCTTCCTAAAGTCCAGGAAGACTATGTCCACTGCTACCCCTGCATATAAGGATTTGGTGACCTGGTCGTAGAAGGCCACCAAGTTGGTCTGACGGGACCTGCCTCTAATGAACCCGTGCTGGTTGCCCCTAAGCATAATCTCCCCTGCTGGCCCCTCATGGACATGTGCCAGAATAATTCTCTCAAAAAGCTTACCCAGGATTGAAGTAACTCTAACTAGTCTACAGTTTCCTGGCTCCTCCTTCCTCCCCTTTTTGAAGATGGGAACCACATTGGCCCCTTCCAGTCCTATGGCACCACACCAGAGCACCACAAGTGCTCGTACAGCCATGCCAGGGGTCCCACAATGACCTCAGCTAATTCCCTTGGTACTCTAGGGTGGAGATCATCTGGACCAGTTGATCTGAATACATCCAGTCCCTTCAGACATTCCTTAACTAGTTCCTCTCTGACCCTTGGCCTAGGTGCACCTCCCCTGGGGTGTAAGGGGGGCCTAGAGGGGGGGTGGCTGTTCTAGTCCCCGCTCAGGAAAATGGAGGCAAAGAAGTCGTTAAATAGATTAGCTTGGTCATCTGGTGTGACGACCAAATTTCCTAGCGTGTCTTGCAGGGGCCCTATGTTACCCAGAACCTTCTTTTTGTCCCCTATGTATTTAAAAAAGGACTTCTTGTTGTCCTTAATCCCAGAAGCTAGTCCCAGTTCCATCTCCGCCTTGGCGTTCCTGACTGCCCCCCTGCATCCCTAAGCAACTGCAGTTTAATCCTCCCTGGTGATGGCCCCTCCCTTCCATTGGCTGTACGCCTCCCTTTTAGCTAGAAGACTCCCAGATGCTTTTGGTGAGCCATGGGGGATTTTGCACCCTCCTGCCCTCTTTGATTCATGTTGGGATTACTTCCTTTTGGGCTTGGAGGATCATCTCCTTAAGGAGCGACCACTCTTCTTGGACACCTGGTTCCCCTCTGCTCCAGGACCTCAATGCTTCCCCAACTATTCTCCTTAGCTCATTGAAGTCTGCCCTCCTGAAATATAGGGCTGCTGCCTTGCTGCCTTTGCCACCTTGCGCTGGATGGTGATTTCCAGCAGATGATGATCACTGTCACCCAGGTGGTCAAGCACCCACAGCCCCCTCACCAGGTCATCACCAGGTCCAACAAGGCATCTCCCCTGGCGGGGCAGTGCAGCTCCTGGGTTAGATGGAGGTCCTGTATTTGGGCTAGAAACCTATGTGAGCAGTCAGACCTGGCTGACTGCTCTTCCCAGCAGATGTTTGGAAAGTCCTTTGACCTAACTACCTCCATGTGCTGACTTCGGAATTCCTGGTCTAGCTCTTCCCCTTGGTTGGGTGGTCTAGCATTTCTATTCAGGCAGCAGTTACAGAGTCAATTAACTTCCTGGCTTATTATAATCTAGCTTATACTTTCCAAACTCTTCATTTCACAGGTGCTAACGACCCTCAGTTTCCTTTTTAATGGCTTTGATGTTCTAATAATGAAGAACATCAAGATTATCCTTTCTTCTGTAATCATACTAGCTCTTAGTTGCTCCTGGTAATATAGCTCCTATTTCACAGCTCTGCAGCCTGTTTTAAACTAGCAAAAAACATTAACTCTGGTGTAGAAATAACTTTCAGTGAAGTTTCAGATGCACTGTCAAGATCCTTAAAGAAGCTAGATTTTGGTTTACAAATCTGAAAGAGAGATGTACATTTAATTCTAATGACTACAGGCCTAATAAAACAACATCTCAAACAGATAGTAGAAATGTAGGCTGAATAAAACTACTACAAGGTGAATAGATAACTGATCCAATAGCTGTAAGCAAAGGGTAATTATTAATAGGTCCATGTCAGAATGGCAGGAGATTTTGAGTGGAGTCCCACAGTGGTATTTCTTGGACCTAGTACTTTTCAGCATGTTAATTAATGATTTGGATGGTGACATAGAAAGCTTCTTGAGCATGTTTGAAGATGATATGAAACGAAGGATTCTGAACATGTTGGAGGATGCAAGCTCAGTTTAGAAGGATCTCAACAGATTGGAAAGCTGGGCTAGAGCTGGCAGTTCAATATGGAAAAATGCAAGGTACTACAAGGAACAAACAATCAAAAACAAATACACAATGAGGGACATTTAGCTGGATGGCAGCTCTGTGAAAAAGGACTTGAGAGTCTTGGTAGACCACAGATTCAATACAAGTCTCCTGCATGATGCAGCCGCACAAAAGGCAAATGTGATTTTGAGCTTGCATTTGGTGCAAGAAATGGAAGGTGATAGTGCCTCTCTGTTCAGCACTGTTAAGCCTCATCTGAGGTATTGTGTGCAGTTCTGGCCTCCACATTTTTTTGAAGGATGTAGAGAAGTCAAAGAGGGTGCAGAGGTGGGCAACAAGGATGATCAAGGACTTTGGAAGGCAAGAGAGGATCCAGAGGCTGAATGACCTAGGCACACTCAGCTTATAAAAAAGGTGCTTAAGAGGAGTCATGAGTACAATCTTTAAATACTTGAGGAGTTTCCATCAAGCTTCCACCAGGAAGCAGGAGAGAGCTTCCACCTTCTCTCTCCTGCTGCAGAAAGGAGGGCATGGACCAATGGCTTGAAGTTGCAGCAAAGTAAATTTAGAATGGATATCCTTAAAATTTCTTCACTGTGGGAATAGTGAGGCAGTAGGACAGACTGCCTGGGGAGGTTGTGGGCTCTCTGTCACTAGAGGGGTTCAAAACAGGTTGGACAGACACTGGTCGGTGATGGCATAGCTTTATCTGTTTTCTGCCGTGTGTATTTCCTATGCTTCTGGGCTTTGCTGGTTGATTCCACCCCTGCTCCCCCTTTTTTCCTGCCTCCATGTTTTTAAGCCTCCCAAGAGGCATTGGGGTGTTTGCTATAGCTAAGGAACTTCAACCAGGGTGTGCCAATTCTTCTTCTGGGAGTAAAACCAGAGGTTCCTGTCTAGATGGCCTTGCCCCTCCACTCAGAGTCAGACCAATTGCCATGTTTAAGATCAGGAAACATTTTTACCCTAAGGTCAGACTGGAATGGACTGCGGGAATTTTTGCCTTCCTGGATAGCGGAGCGGGCATGGCCCTCTACCTGGGACCTCTTGAATGTATATTGACAACATTTTATAGAAGCACAACATCCGCTGCCATGTTTCCCCTGCTTTACCTGTGGCAGGTTAGGATGTTAGGTCTATGTTGTGTCAAGGTCTGCAATTAATCTTATGTAGAGTTTAGATTATCATGGTATGGGCTGGTTTGAATAGGAATGATCCTGCCTCAGGCAGGGGGTTGGAATAAGTCCCCTCCAGCCCTACTTCTTTATGACCCTATCTTTTGCTTAGTTTGTTGTTTTGTTATGTATATATGATATAGCAAGTTAATGAACATTCCAGTAAAGATATATTTGGATCTTAAACTGAATAATATAGCCCCAGGCCCCTAATGTATTAGTAAAGCTTCTAGTTTCATTTTAACTGAAGAAAAATGTATGGTGTGTTATACAGCTCTCCCTTCCCCACCCCAGACTGGCTCTCACCCACTGACTCCTCAATTTATAGCCTCACTGACTGGCTTTCTTGCATACATACCAGCCTCTGGCTTCTTAACTATTCATTTCATCCAGGAAGAGCACACACCAACTGCAGATGCTTCCTCAACTTGATAAAGGGTATTTATACCTCAAAGCCTGCAAAGAAGAATTTTTCCAAATATCTGAGTTGGTCTAATAAAATATATCAGGTTTACCTAAAGAACCTTGTCTGCTGTGTTATATGTGATGATGCAACACATCATCTGCACCTCATTTTCCAAACTCCTATATCCATCCATGCCTGTGGCTCAGTATAAAGTCCATAAAAGAGGAAAGTTGTAAGTTACTTGAATCTCCTATGTTGTTCCATGGAGGTGCAGAATGCACCATCATTTAGGGTCCAATTTGTCATTTTCTCAACCTTTGGAAAGGAACTAGGAGCTAAATCCAAAAAAGAATCTAAATGCCCTCTACACATCACCTGTGCTCCCAGGGAAGAATTCTATTTCATTTTACGTGTCCAAATGGCAGTTTTCCATCTCCATAAAGGACATTCTTGCTACTCACTCATATTATGCAATTCTGTTACCCATGTGTTAGCGCCTTAGTGTCCATACTGCTACTGCACATTCTTAGTAGGGTGTACTCTGGCTACAAAGGTACATGACTCTATGCACATAAAATTGAGCTTAAGTCCTAAAGCAAAAAGGAAGAGGAGGAGAAGCATCCTCCCATGTTTTAGCCCAAGTAATTGAGTGTTTGGGGCATTGAAGTGATAAAAAAAATATAATTTAAAGATGCTCCCTAACTGGAGACTGAGATATTTGAAAGCTGGGAGATGATTCTTCAGCTAAAGAGCAGCTAGCTAACTAGTTAGGTAGAAAGAGATCAAGGGTCTGTAGAGAAGGCCTACTGCTCCACAGTGAAGTTCACTGTTTACTTCTCATTCATATATTCCTGTGCTTGAATCTGGTGATCACTAGATGGTATCAAAAGAGATGAATGAGACAGAACTTTAAAGAATTTGAGATCCAGACTGAAGAAGTTGTAACCTGAGAGCAAACTGAGAAATGCAGCCAGGTGAAACGATAGGGGCCAATAAGTGCTCTTCCTGCATAGGTGTAGTGTAAGGACCATTGGTTATAGACATGTTGCAACCTCCACCCACCCTTCTACTGGACAATATAGGAGAGAACTGAAGAGCATTCAGCAAAAAGCTTGAGTTATGCCTAGTAGCCACAAAGGCAGAAGAAAAAAAATGAAGACGTCAACTCATCTATCTTGGTGCATTTTGTGGGGGAGGAAGATCTGGCTGTTTATAACACCTTTACCTTCACTCATAGGCTATGTGTATGGGGGGGAGGGGGCACATGCCCCCCAGTGATTGGCCCTCACCGGCCGGGGAGTAGGGGTACCAAGAGAAGCTCTGGCCAGTGCCCCCCCCCCCGAGAACGCCACTGGCTGGGGAGTGGGGGTGCTTCTGGGGTTGGTGATCGGCCATTGGTGTATAGATTTTCATAGACTTTCATAGACATTAGGGCTGGAAGGGACCTCGGAAGATCATCGAGTCCAGCCCCCCGCCCAAAGGGCAGGAAGTCAGCTGGGGTCATAGGATCCCAGCAAGATAAGCATCCAATTTGCTCTTGAAGGTGTTCAGAGTAGGTGCTTGAACCACCTCCAATGGCAGACTGTTCCAGACCTTGGGGGCTCAGACAGTAAAGAAATTCTTCCTTATGTCCAGCCTGAAATGGTCTTGCAGTAGTTTATGACCGTTCGACCTTATCATCCCTTGGGGCGCTGTGGTGAACAAACGTTCCCCCAGATCCTGGTGGTCACCCCGATAAACTTATAGGTGGCCATCAGATCACCCCTGATCCCCAGACTCGGGAAGCACCAGTAGGCCATGCCTTCACTGAAGACCAAAATATTCAGTTAAGCATATACTCTCCAAATTTAAGGAGTACTGCATGCTAAAACAGAATGAAACCCTTGAAAAACACAGACATTTTTGTGTGTAAGAAAAATAATCAATTGGTGTATTATTGAACTAAAAAGACTAAGAACTCTGTTTTTGGGAACTTGACAGACTCTCCGATTAGAGATGGGATTAATTGTGGCATTGCAGACACTGCATAACAAGAGATGCTATTACATGAAAGACACCTGTCCTTAGAAACTATCCAAATGTGCAGGGCAGCAGAAACTGGAAAGGCCCAGGCTGCAGAACTGAATGCACCAAAAGGGGCTGCCCATGCAGTAGGCATGAAAGAATGTGACCAGAAGAAACCACTTGATGGGGTAGAATTTTCTGCTGGTAAAAACCCACCTCACAGAGTAGAATTTTCCCTTAGCAAAGAGAACGCTAAGGGAGAGGGGGCATGCAGAAAATGTAGAAGGCAAGTGGCCCCAAATGTTGTGCTGCTTTTGGAAAGATATATAACAAAAGGAATTGCTTTGCCAAACACAGCAGACCCAAATACAAAAACCTCAGGTGGATACAACTGAGAGCCTGCCAAAAGATTTTTACATGGATATAGGTGAACTGAGCAAAATCAATGAGAGGGACTGGATTCTGCCAGTGAAAGTGTATAGAACAATTATTTCATTTAAATCAGACATGGGAGCTGAGGTGAATATTTTACTAGAGGAAGACTATAGAAAATTAAAATTAAGCCCAATATTAAATCCAATAAACATATAAATAACTGGTTATTTAGGACCAATATCAATGAAAGGACATGCATTTAATTAGTATTGACATCCAAAATAAAAATAAAGTATCTGCACTTCTGTTTATTCTAGTGCTGCAGGAGATGACACCAATTTTCAGTTTGGCAGCTTCTGAGAAACTGAATATACTTAAGTGTCTGCATACACTACAGGAAGATACAACATTCGTGCCTCCTACAGTCCTGTCCATCACAGCCCAAATCTGGACAGTTTTCTTAGGAAAATTCCAGAACACAAGAAGCAACCATTAGGCTTTGCAAAATTTCACTGGCTGTTTCATTTCAATCCTGTTTTGACTCATTTCAAACCCAAAACAGAAAAATTGAAATGAAATGAAGGGCTTCAAAACAGCCTTGAAATGAAACGAGGCCAGTTGAAATGTTCAAAAGTTTCAAAACATTTTGAATTTCAAAGCAGCCAGCCAGGTGGTGGGAAACAGGAGAGAGCCAGGGCTGTAGCCCCATGTGGCTCAGCCCAGCAGGGAGCACAGCCATAGCTCTCCCCACCTCCCACCACCAGACTGCGCTCTGTAGGGCTGGCAGAGCCTATTGGAGCACAACACTGGCTCTGCTCACCTCCCACCATCAGGCTGCACTCCGATCAGCTTCACCAGCCCCACGGAGCTCAGCTTAGTGGCAGAAGGTGGGCAAAGCCGGCGTCTCCCACCACCGGGTTGAGTTCCATGGAGCTGAGAGCCACTGGGAGCTGCTTCTCCCCACCGGGCTCAGTTCCCCAGGGCTGCAAGCCACTGTGAATTGACCCCAGCTGCGGGAAGTACCTGCCGCTACTGGGCCTAGTTCCCAGTGGCTTGCAGCCCTGCAGAACTCAGCCAGGCTGGGGGAAGCACCTCCTCCAGCCAGGCTGAGTTCCCCAGCACTGTGAAAGGCTGGGAACTCAGCCCAGCTGGGAGAGGCTTCTTCCAGCCCAGCTGAGTTCCCCAGCTCTGTGAAGGGGGTGTTTCCCCCAGCCCAGCTGAGTTCCCCAGTGCTGGGTTCCAGGTGGCAGGAGCAGTGACTTGTGATCTGGCAGGCAGATTGGGGGCCTGCATGCACCTCCCAGGGGTGCGGGCCCCCTATCTGCCTGCTGTATCACTGGACACTGCTCCTGCTCCCCAGCTCCTACTTGTCAGCAGCCTGAGGTACAGTTTCCTAGAAACCCCTGCATCAATCTCCTTGAAACTTGGCAGACTTCATGCCTTCAGACAGGGCTACCATCCCTTCAAATTCCTTCAGAAGCAGGCAAGATATGACAAAGTTATATGACCGTGTTTTGTGTTTCCCCATTATAGCCTATGGGCGAAACCTCAAAACAGCATCAAAACAGTGAACCCGTTTCAACGAAACAGAACAGAACAGTGATTTCAAGATGAAACAAAACTTGAAATGAAACATTGTTCTATTGAAACGTCAAAACAGAAGTTGAAGCAGAGCGCTGCTATTTCACACAGCCCTAGCAACCATGTTATATGGGAAGAAATGTATCTACAGACACAATGCAAATACTATCATGCAGAAAGAGGAAATCAATCTCAGTGGTCTGTAGCTAATGAATTTTGTGCTATGCACAGAAGCACAGCTGCCAAAAGTGCAGTTGCAGTATTCATTTAGATCCTAGTATAAGAACTCAAGTCTATCAAGACTTGGAAGAAAAGCTTCCCACCAAAAACAATATCAGAAACTAAATCTGATATATCATCAGTCTGAGAAGAATGTGAAATCTCCTGAAAGACTTAGAGACTTGATAAAATAGCTGCACAAAAGGGGGAATAGGAAAGTGAGTGGTAAAGATGTGCTAGTAATTTCTCCTCTAGATGGGTGTTAATTTTTTCTGTGTGTATGTTAACTCATTTTTATAGTTATTATCAGGAATCCTGATTTAAAAAAAAAAAGAAATGCAAATTCTGATTTTAAAACCCCAAATCTGAGTTTTTCTGTGATTAAAATGAAACACCATTATGTGTGTGTATGTAAACTGAACACATTTTATTGCTATATTTACAATGCCTCTATCACTATAATAAAATAAATTCTAAATAACTAAAAATGTTGGCATTTGATTTTTTTTTTTTTATCATGGAAAATCAGATGTCCCACTGCCCCCTTCATTCACAAGGATGTAGATCCAGCTGCGGCTGCCCCCACCCCGCACCCCAGACACCATACACCACCAAACTGGGCAGCAGCCCCAGCCCAGCCCAACTCCCTCCCTCACTATGGGGCCTCATCTCCTTCCCCCCAAGACTTACCTGTGGAGGGCCGCAGAAGCTGCTCTTCAGGCTGCCTGGCTGCCACGTACATGTGTATGTGCACACCTGCACATGGCACCACCTGCCTGATCGTCCTCTTCCTGATCTCCCCAGCCCCTTGCAGACTGAAACTCTGCCAGGCTGCAAGAGGAAACCTGCCATTTCTGATGTTCTTCTCTTTTAAAGGAGAAAAATCAAGATTTTTTTCCTTAAAAATAGAAAATCTGGGTTTTTCTCCTTAAAATGAGAAAATCCACATTTTAACACACTTTTCCATGGTGAACAGAAAACCCAGATCCCCAGTTATTATCAAGAGGGAAGATGTGATGATACAAGTTATAATTTACAGGTGCTCACAAACAGAAGAATGAAGGAGTTGGGAATTGGAACACAGTCCCTACAGTTAAAAATCAGTTTGTTAGCAAGTTAGTTAGAGAGAGATAAAGGGTCTGCAAAAGTTGCCTTCTGTTCCACAAAAAAAAGAGTACACAATTTAGTTCTTTTCATTCACATATGCCTGCATTTACTGAACCCAGTGATCACTACAGGCACTTACCCAGGAAGCAGGCATATCACCTTCAGGCATCATGTTCTACTTTCCAAGGACTGTTTTAACATTGTACATGACAGCAAGAGAACAAGGACAGTAAACAGGGAAGTTTGCAAGCAGTTCACTGGGAGTGAAAGAAGGAAGAGGAAGAGGAAAAGAAGCCAAACACCCCTGTGATCCTACCCCTGGATGGTAAGTGAGCCAGGGCTGCCTGTGTGTTTGGCTGTGTGCTCTGTGCTCTAGTTCTGCTAGCTGGGTGATTGCTGCCTGTGTCTGTCAAAAGCCCTAACAAGGGGGCAGAATCAGTCCAGGCCCAGGAGGGTATAAAAAGGAAACTCCAAGTGATTAGCACTGAGCCAACAGGGACAGCAAATAGAGAAGTTTGCAAGCAGTTTGCCATCACCCATCACAATTAAAGAAAGGTAAGTTCTTTAATTAAGAGTAACTAGCCTACATATATTTAGCATAAGTAAGTAGCTAAAACTCAGTAGGTAGATCAATTCTTAAAAGTCCCTTGTTTAACTGCAGTCCAGAGCAAGTGGAGAGTTCACTAGGGAGTTTTCTCAGACCTCCTTCTCTTACCTTCTTTTGCTGTAGGCTTGGTGAGAGGAAGCAGGTTAGCAAGGAAAGGAATTTTTTCAGGATCAAGGAGCAGTGAACAGGCCAGCTTATAGGGGGGCTTGCTGGGGAAGGTCTGCTTGGAGAAAGAGGTAGGAAGAAATAGACAGCAGATTTAAGAGACAGAGAGAGATGGCTGGAGGATACTCCACTGCCATTGCCAGCTCTTTCTCTGCTGGCACCTGTTAGGTGTCTGTCCAAGCAGGACTGCCCCCTGTCAAGGCTCCCACCCTGTTCCTGGTTTGGTGCTGTAGACTGTGGCTTGCATGTTGCTTCCAGTAACAGCTAGATGAGGGAGTCCCTGCAATGTGAGAGATGCCTCCTGGTGCTGTCCCTCAGGAAGCAAGCAAGAGAGCTACAGGAGAAGGAGGTGACACTCTGAAACATCCTCTACCATGCGGAGTTCATCAATTTGATGCTGAATGACACCACTAGGACTTGAGAGGAAGGACCACCAGAGGTGGTGCTGGAGAAGGAAGAGGACATGGACCCTCAGGAAGATGGAAGCTGGAAGCTTGTGACCTCTGGCAGGAAGCGAGTCTTCATCTCCACCTGCAGCAGTTTGGCTAGGAACAGACATGGACACCTAGCAACAGAGAAGAAGGAGCACATTTCATCAGCAGAAGAGGTCAGGCCAGGTCCGCCTAGGTTGTGAGGATCAAGACCACTGCCACCAAAAAGAAGTAATGGGTGGTGGTAGTTGAAGACACCCTTCTGCAGGGGATAGAGCCATCCATCCGCTGGCCTGATCTGTTTTCTTGGGAGGTCTGCTGGTTGCCAAAAGCCTGGATATGAGATGTCATGGAAGGATTACCAAGACTCTTCTAGCTCTCAAACTACCACGCCATCCTGCTCATCCATGTGGGCACCAATGATCGTGCCGGGGCAAACCTGGGCATCTCAAAAGTGACTACAGAGCTCTGGGTGCAAGGGTGAATGGGACAGGGGTTCAGGTGGTGTTTTGCTTGATTCTTTTAGTCAAGGGGAAGGACCTGGGCAGGAATGGACACATCCTGCAGATCAGTGAATGGCTGAACAGATGGCACTGCCAGCAGGACTTTGGCTTCTTTAACTACAGGATGTTGTTCCAAGAAAAAGGATTGCTAGGAAGAGACAGGATCCACCTGAAAGAGGGAAAAGCATCTTCACAGAAAGACTCACTAACCCAGCAAGGAGGGCTCTAAACTAGGTATATTGCCAAGGGATGAAGACCAAAGCTAAATGGGGAAGTGGGTGACCTGGGAGAAGCACAAGCAGGAGGAGCCAACAAGCTTTCTCATTCTTCCTGAGAAAGGAGTGTAATCAGCTAGCTATCTCAGATGTCTGTACATGAATGTACAAAGCCTGAGTAATAAGCAGGAAGAGTTGGAAATCCTCACAGTCAGAACTATGATGTGATTGGAATAACAGAGACTTGATGGGATAGTTCACATGACTAGAGTACTGCCACAGATGGTATAAACTGTTCTGAAAGGACAAGCAGGAGAAAAAAAAAAGAGACAGGGGAGAAGAAGGGAGCTGTCTTCTCCAGAGCTCCGGGCCTACCCTGGGGTTCTTGGGTAACCCCCTGGCCACCCCCCTACCCCAGAAGCAGGACAGCTCCAGGCCAACCCCTAGCTGTTCAAGGAAATCCATGCACAGCCCAGGACTAGCTGTGAGCTGCCCCAGAAACAGGACAGCTCCTGGCCAGCCCCCAGCTGCATAGGGAAGCAAAGATCTCCCCAGTCCCAGCATTGGGGTGAGGAGGTGAGGGGGTAGAGAGCTACCCTGTCCTGGGAATGCTCAGATCCTGGCTCCTGTGGGGAGCCAGAAGCTGAGAAGCACCAGGACTGAGGGAGTTCCCTGTCACCTGTGGCCCCCTGGTGTTGGGGCTGACCAGGAGCAAATTTGTGCTAGTGCACTAGTGCCTAGTTAGTTTACTACCTATGTCACAAGCAGTAGCTAACTACTCAGTAGACTAATTTACTAGGCAGTAAATTGTGCACACATAAGTGGTGGTACTTTACTGCATAGTAGATTAGACTACTGCACAGATTTAATTAATTGGCCCAGAATCAATTAAGAAACAGGCATCACCGGAGCGCAGGTATGGACTTTAGGCATCAGACCAGTGGAACCTGAAAATAGGACTGCTGACACCGTCACAATCTCAGTTGGTGTGTGGATGGGGTGCAAGGGAGGAGGAACCCCAGGACCCCCACAGCACAAGCATGCCTACGAAGGTGCTGATAATATCGTAGGACCCTCCTTTTCTACTCAAGATCAAGGTGTGGCAGGTGAATTGAGGGAGGTACCCCTTGCGTAACCCACATTGTCACCCTCCTGTACAGATGACAGCTCCACATCTGGGATGACTGAGAAAAGGATTGTTTGCCTTGATAAGAGGGCTTGAATCATTGATTGCCAGAGTTCCTTTCCAGCCCTATTTTCCCATATTTCTGTGATTATTTATTCTAAAATAATGAATACTATAGTTTTTTTTAACTTGTTGCATAACAAACTGTATTTTTGTATCCTTCAATTTATTTTGAGTCCTTGTCACATGTTACAACTGTGATCTTAGCAAGCAGCATCAGATAGCTAGCTCCATAATGAGGGAAACTACAAACCTTTGCATTCACTCTGAAATACAGGCCCTGACAGTCCGCTCAGTAACAAAAACACCCACCAAATTCAAAGACAAGTCTGCAATTACTATGCTATCCTTACACTGTTATTCATATGGCATCTTTTCATAAATCATAAGAGATCACTCATTATTCTAATAGACCTGAAACAACAGTGTGAGATTAGTACAGAGTACAATAGCTTTATCTCTGAACTATTGTGCTTTTGTCAGCTTTGGTTAGAATATTGCTTCTTTTAAAATAATAGCATTTTTACAACCACTTTTTCTCCTTTCATGCTATTTATAATTTTATTTGTGTTGCCATGATGGATTTATGTACTTTTAATCTAGTGGTTTTAAATTTCTTGGAATGTTAATCAAGTTTTTAATATAATTTGAAACATATCCTTTCAATGTTTTTATCCAAATCAGATGGTAGATAACATTTTCTCTTGTATTTGTCTTAAAAATATGCACTTCTTTGTTTTGATAAAAAAAATAGTAAAAGAATAAAATTTAAAAAATAATTAAAAAGTATAGATAGTGTTATAGACTGATACATGATATAGAGATTTTAAAGATAATTTCATTAAAATTCCTGAAAATAATAGGATATAAAGTTGTTTTTCCTAGAAAGGGATACTTGCTGGCCTCTCTGAACCAGTTCTAAGCATAGCTTCAGCTTTGCTGCGCATCCTAGAAAATGAAAAACTGTTTCCTCATATAATGTTGCACATGCTTTTCTAATAACACTGAAACACATAATACTAAAATCTATCTTCAACTTAAATTCACTAGTAGTAAAGATATATATCATGTTTACTTTACATAAGTGCGCAAGAACATGTAAACGACAGTTCACTCATGTGGTCTAGTAATTCATAAGATTAGGGCAAAGAGTGCAAATAGCAGCAAAAGAAAAATGTAAATGAAAGAGGGTAAACTAAGTGCCAAGGACTTGGCAAGTAGCTCAGGAAACACAGATAGAGCTCCCCCACCAGAGTACGTGACAAGGGTAGAAATAGAAACCACTGAGAAAGAAAAAAAAGATAAATCCTAAAATTTAAGCAAGATTCTCACAATGAATGTTGAACTGGGCTTATATAGCCTGGGACAGGGAGGAAAGGAGAGAATTCTCTATTCTACTTGCTGTTCTATGTAACAGGAATATAGTCTATTAAAATTACCACCTTAAGGAATTACTCCACAAGCTCAATCACTAGGCTTTAATTCTGAAGTTACTAGGTTCACTCTTCACTCAGGCTAGGCTGAGTAAAATGTTGGATGACACTACTGACTGGTTTTGGGCCAGGACTTTAACCTAGCACATACTACAATGAAAGCAGGATTATATACTATGTGTACGTATGGAGCAATTACTTTACCTGGCATCTAAAGAAGACCTACCTTTTTGACCACTAGGAGAGAAAGTGCCCTGTCACATAGCTTTGGTTATACTGATAGCAAGTACATTCCAAAGTCAGTAATTCTGTTCTGCATTGAAAAGTAACTTCTTTTGTACAAACATTTTTCTCACCATGAGCAGGGTGCAAGTGCAGAGATTAAGTGCAAAATTGTTTTATGAAGCATTACATTTTCTCCCCTTCGTATATTTCTGAAATCAGTTCATACTAACAAGTTGGAAACAGCCAAAATCGTGCATGGGAGAATTAAAAAAAATTACAGAAGTCCAAGACATTACAAAGTTTGTATGAGCAAGCTGTGGAAAATAGCTCAAATGCTGATTTACTTAATTTTTACCCCACATGGCATTAAATTAATTTCTAAAACCTATCAGAAGATGAAAATCAACTTCTTCACCATGTCAATAGCATATTGTCTTTATCCATTAAACATCTGGGGTTATAGTTATATCTACTATCTTCCCATGAATAGATGTAATGAAATTATTCTGATTATTCAAAAAAACCTAAAACCATTATATCTGAAATATAAATACTGCTTTGAAAGATGGGGAAAATCAGCATCTGTGAGCTACTGAACTGAATCACTTGGCAAGTTGTGTGAGCTTCCCTATAAGCCAAAAACTGGGTGGGATCTGAATCCTTTGGAAATTGTCAGACAAAGAGGTCCTTAAGACCCCACACCAATTCTGACACAATGCCACACTCACCACCACCTCCGTGTCACCCATATTTAAACCAACTTAGCTCTTTAATTTAAAAACATTTACCTTTCATTTGTTCCCCATTGTGATACAGTTAGACTATGAGGCAATGCCATATTAAAACATCTGGGATTCATCGAACAAGTTTCTTTAACCACAGGTTCTGAGTGATCAATCCCAGATGCTCAACAACTAAAGTTACATATAAAACTGTTCCTAGTTTTAGTCAAAACTAGACTGAGCTTAAAAATGGAAAGATTTTAAATAGATGCAAATTAAATTCAAATTATTTCCAGAGAAAAAAAGAACTGTTCTAAACAGAGATGAACCAATCAGGTAAGACAAGTTTGTATAGCATTAGATGCAATACTTCCTAGCGCTGCCTGTTATCAAGGTTACCAATACTTCTCATAACAACTATGTTGTTTCATGTGTTTTGCCAGGCTTTAGAGTTTGGGCTGAAAACCTATGTTCTGAGTGTCTGAGTTGGGCCAAGTTTTTTGATGGGAGAGGAAATTTCAGGCAAAACAGTTCAGCTGTTTTCAAGAAGGTTTAAGATTTTTGTTTTAATGTTGACACAAGTGGCCCTTGTGTTAAAGGCATGCATTTTTCAATTACTACCAAAAATGGCCAAATTAAGATGCACAGGAACAAATTCTACAGACCTCATTAATTATTGTACATTTGATCCTGCTCTATTAAACAGCACAAGAGCAGCCCCATTAATGTCAGTGAACACAGGATTAAGCCATTACTGTCAACTCAAACTCCCACTAACTTACATGGGGGTTTAACTGTATTTTCTTAGCCCTTACATTCTACAGATGCACAATAGATTTATACCCGTACAATGAGTTGCAAATGCCACACAAATAACAGCTATATAAATGTGTAAATGCTGTGGAACAATGTTTTTAAGGTTGAACTGGATGCAACAACTGTAAGGGACAAAACTAACATGGATTAGACAGGGTGAATGGCCCACGTGCCAGTGATGCCTTTTAGACTACATCATATTCCTATCTATTCTGAAATGACAATAAAGAGAACTATGCAAGAACAACATTAGAAATAGGTATCGTGATTTCAGTTCTGATGACCTTTGAAAAAGGAGGACAAGAGCTAAAATCCTACCCAAGTAGGAAACTACTTTGGGTAGGTTGCTATGCATGATATTAGATAGTCTGGCTTTTTCAATCTCTTATGATCTATCAAAGCCAAACTCAAATAAACATATGTATTCCACTAGGGAATAGGGATTCCTGGTTTTCAAACAGCAGCCTCCCCATTTCAACTCCTCCTGGGTAATATCATAAGGCTTTAAACCTGTCACTGGTTCAAGATTCAACAGCATCTGACTTAATATTATTTGGAAGTGTGGAGCAAGTGGAATCTAAATTCAGGGCAAAAAAATAGAGATTATGGTGTGTTGGTTTTCTTTTAAAATTACAGCTGTCTAGGCTTCTCACGTGTTGGAAGTATTAGTAGCAATCTAAGTTCAAATCAGTTACCATATTTACCCAAATCCAAGATGATTTTGAATTTAGGACAACCCCCGACACAGTAATAATTAGATTCCATACATAGAAAATGATTAACTTGTTATAATTTTTCATGTATAGAATCTAATTATCAGAAGCTCAACTCAAATCCCACCCCCCCCAACTCCCAGCTATGGCAGGCAAGCAGTGGTAGTGGGCAAGGGCCAGACTCCCACCCCTTGCCCAGCTACCTGAGCCCCCGCATGCCTGTGCCCATTCCATCTGTGCCTGTCCTACCTTTTGCTTCTCCCCCTACCTTTTGTTGACTGCCCTTCCTACCAATTAGCCCTACACTTATGCCTGCCCCCTGACACATATACTACCTGCCACTTGCTAGCACACTGCCCAGTCATGTGTAGAATTATCAAGGAGCACATCTGCAAGGGCACAGCAGGAGAGGTCATGCTCAAGGGCAACCAACATGGGTTCATTGAGGGCAGATCCCGCCTGACTAACTTAGTTTCCTTTTATGATTACGTCAATGTCCCTGGATGAGGTCATCAAGGTGGAGGTCATCTTCCTGGATTTTAAGAAGGCCTTTGACACTGTTTCCCACCACATTCTCTTAAAAAAAAATGAGGTGGCTGCAGCACTGATGTCTACACAATCAGAGGGGTGGCAAATTGGTTAGACAGTGACACCTAGAGAGCAGTGGTGGACGGGTCATTTTTGACCTTGAGGAATGTGAGCAGTGGAGTTCCCCAGGGCTCGGTCCTGGGTCCTGTACTGTTCAACATCTCTTTCAGCGATCTGGAAGTGGGTGTGGAAAGCACGCTGTCCAAATTCGTTGACAACGCCAAGTTGTGGGGTGAGGTAGGCACGCTGGAGGGAGGGACAGAATCCAGCTAGATCTAGACAGGTTACAGAGATGGGCATACAGGCTGTACAGGTGAGACAGAGCAGGGAAAAGAGCACAGGGTGTAGCGCTCTATACATTGAAGTAAAATACACGTCCTCAATGATCAAGATGGGGTCAGAGGAGGGGTAAAATGAGGCGTTCTGGATAAGAATGCAAGGTGGGGGTGGAGAAAGGGACTTGATAGTTGGCATCTTCTACAGGCTGCCTCACCAGGGGGACGAGCTGGACCTGGAATTCTCAGCTCAACTCACGGAGCCTGTAAAGTCAAGGGATGTGGTTGTCATGGGTGACCTAAACTACCTAGACGTCTGCTGGAAGCAGCAGTCAGCCAGGTCTGACCGCTCATGGAGGTTCTTAGCCAGGATACAGGACCTCCACCTAACCCAGGAAGTTCATAGTCCCACCAGGGGAAATGCCTTGCTAGACTTCGTCCTTGCCACAGGCGACAACCTGGTAAGGGGTCTGCGGGTACTCGACCACCTGGGCGATAGTGATCATTGCCTGCTGAAATTTATTATCCATAGTTTCATAGTTAGTACGGTCAGAAGGGACCTGAGCAGATCATCAAGTCTGACCCCCTGCCATGGCAGGAAAGAGTACTTGGGTCAAACGACCATAGCAAGGTGATTGTTAAGCCTTGTCATAAAGACCCCCCAGGGTAGGACCCAGCACCACTTCACTTGGAAGTTGGTTCCAGATCCTAGCCGCCCTGACAGTGAAGTAGCGCCTCCTGATGTCTAATCTGAATTTACCCTCTGCCAGCTTGTGACCGTTATTTCTAGTCACTCCTGGCAGTGCTCGGGGAAACAGGGACTCCCCCAATGCCTGCTGGTCCCCTCTGACTAGTTTGTAACAGGCCACTAGATCCCCCCTCAGCCTCCTCTTGTGGAGGCTGAACAGGTTCAGGTCCCGTAGCCTGTCCCTGTAAGGCCTGCCCTGATCATGCGAGTGGCCCTCCTCTGGACCCTCTCGATGCTGGCCACATCCCTCTTGAAGTGCAGTGCCCAGAACTGGATGCAGTACTCCAGCTGTGGCCTGACCAGTGTCGCATAGAGGGGGAGTATCACCTCCTTGGACTTGCTTGAGATGCATCTGTGGATGCAGGACAAGGTGTAGTTGGCCTTCCTGACTGCATCCCCACACTGCCGGCCCATATTCATCTTGGCATCGATGATGACTCCAAGATCCTTTTCTGCCTCTGTACTGACAAGACGGGAGTTCCCCAGCCTGTACGTATGCTGCTGGTTCTTCCTCCCCAGGTGCAGCACCTTGCACTTGTCAGTGTTGAATCCCATCCTATTCTCATCCATGTCACAGGGACACTGAGGTGTCCTGTGCCTTAAGTAAAGAAGGTGGGCTCCTGTCAATCAGCAGGGCAGCCCCAGGTTCTGGCTGCTATGGCAACCAAGTAGGTCATGTGACCGGAAGGGGGCAGGGCCTGGCCCTGTATAAGCAGCTCAGGCTGGAGCCTGAGGGCAATTCCCCTCCAGCCACTGCACGAGCAGGAGCTCTGCGGTAGAGAGCTGAGCAGCAGAACCTACGGTGGCAGTTTGACCGCTGCAATGATGCGAGGGGAGAGGGAGAGCCCTGAGAAAGGTGTTGGTGAGAGCCAGCATTGCATGTGGTTTGTGTTATAAGCCGGTGGGCTTTTTGCTTGTGTTGTAGCCGCGTGGCTCACGGTTTGTTATGATTACACCGGAGGACTGGGTGAGGCTGTAGGGGTGCAAGGAGGCCTCACAGGGGGTCCTCCAGTAGCTTGGGGGTTCCCGGTGCCCAGCAGGGGCACAGCGAGTAATGCTGCAGGGGCACATTGTGACAAGTATCATAGTAGCTAGAGTCGGAAGGGACCTAGGTAGATCATCTAGTCCGACCCCCTGCCTTGGCAGGAAAGAGCACCGGGGTCAGATGACCCTGGCAAGGTGCTTATCTAACTTCCTTTTAAAAATCCCCAGGCTAGGAGCCTGCACCACTTCCCCTGGAAGCCGGTTCCAGGCCCTAGCCGCCCTGATTGTGAAGTAGCGCCTCCTAATATCTAATCTAAACTTACCCTCCGCCAGCTTGTGACCGTTATTCCTGGTCACTCCTGGCAGCGCACGGGGGAACAGGGACTCCCCCAATACCCGCTGATCCCCCCTGACCAGTTTGTAGCAGGCCACAAGGTCCCCCCTTAACCTTCTCTTGTGGAGGCTAAACAGGTTCAGGTCCCGTAGCCTCTCCTCATAAGGCCTGCCCTGCTGACCCCTGATCATACGAGTGGCCCTCCTCTGGACTCTTTCCATATCGTCCACGTCCCTCTTGAAGTGTGGCGCCCAGAACTGGACGCAGTACTCCAGCTGCGGCCTGACCAGTGCCGCATAGAGGGGGAGGATCACCTCCCTGGACCTGCTCGAGATACATCTGTGGATGCATGACAGGGTACGGTTGGCCTTCTTGACTGCCTCCCCACACTGCTGGCCCATGTTCATCGTGGAGTCAATGACGACTCCAAGATCCTTTTCCGTCTCCGTGCTGGCAAGAGGGGAGTTCCCCAACCTGTAAGTGTGGTGCCGGTTCTTCCTCCCCATGTGCAACACCTTGCACTTATCAGTGTTAAACCCCATCCTATTCTCATCCGCCCACTGTTGCAACCTGTCAAGGTCAGCTTGTAGCCTATTGCACCCTTCTAGTGCACCCACATCCCCCCACATCTTAGTGTCATCAGCAAACTTGAACAGGGTGCTTTCTACCCCCTCATCCAAGTCACTGATGAAGATGTTGAACAGTGCGGGACCGAGGACCGAGCCCTGCGGAACCCCACTGCCCACGTCCTTCCAGGTCGAGAAGAACCCATCCACTACCACCCTCTGGGTGCGGCCCTCTAACCAGTTGGCGACCCATTTGACTGTGAGTGCCGCAGAGGTGCTCGGTGTGGCCGTGAGAGGCGCGGCTAAGGCCCTAGAGAGGGTGAAAAGTGCAGGGAAGCACGGCAAAGAACCTAGAGAGGGCGAGAAGCATAGGGAAGTGCACCATAAGCCCGGGAAGTGCGGCTTAGGCCCCAGAAAGGGGTGACAGGCCCTAGGCGGGCCGCATAGTATATCAGGCCACCCCAAGGCAGGTGGCAGGTACGTTTTATAGGCACTCAGGACGGGTGCGGACCGAAGGGGGTTCCAGAGGGCTTCCACGGCAAGAGGGGAGCCCAAGGAACCAGAAGGGCCAGGTAAGGCTCCAGCCACCTGAGCCTAACTGGACTTACAGAAATGGACTACCATTAGTGACAGGATTCAGAAGGGGGCCAGGCAAGGCTTGGGTCGTCTGAGCCCAATTGGATGGTTGTTATTCGTAGGACTCAGAGAGGGGACAGGTAAGGCTCAGGCTGCCTGAGCCCATCAAAATAAATACCCAATGCGGATTGCGGGATAGGCCCAAGGACGCCCAGAGAAAAGGGGTGCTGGTGGCGGGCTGAGCCCAGGGGGCGCTAGGTACGGTGCTAGTGGCAGGCCAAGCCCAGGGGTGCCAGAGAAAGCAGGCACTGGTTGTAGACCAGGCCCAGGGGTGCCAGTGGAGGGGCGCTAGTGGCAAGCCAAGCCCAGGGGGCACCAGGTAGAGTACTGGTTACAGGTTCAGCCCAAGGGGGCGCCAGACAGGGCACAGAAGGTTAAGGACCAGACAACATCCGGGAAGAACTGCGAGGCTTGGGGAGTGCTAAAGGGGAGGTAAGGAGGCACGCATAGCCCTTAAGGCAGGGGTGCGCAGAGGCACCCATACGGAATAGGGGTAGTAATAGTCATACCGTTCACCAGGGGAAAAGGCAGCCTCCTATCTGAACCAATTATCATCAAAGACGTGGTGGGCGAGAACCAGAGGGTGCTGAGTACACTTTGGGTGATGGTAGGGGGCGCTAGGGAGTTCACGGCCGCTCCTAGGCCCCACCCCCTGACAGTCCACCCACACCGTACCTGTCTAGATCCGATTGTAGACTATTCCATCCTTCTAATGTGCCCACATCCCCCCACATCTTAGTATCATCAGCAAATTTGAACAGGGTGTTTTTTACCCCCTCATCCAAGTCACTGATAAGGATGTTGAACAGTGAGGGCCCAAGGACCGAGCCCTGCAGAACTCCACTGCCCACATCACTCCAGGTCAAAAATGACCAATCCACTACCACTCTCTGGGTGCGGCCCTCCAGCCAGTTGGAGACCCATTTGACTGTGTGGGTGTCGACACCACAGTCCCCCAGTTTCTTAATGAGAATGGGGTGAGAGACAGTGCCGAAGGCCTTCCAAAAGTCCAGAAAGACTATGTCCACTGCTACCCCTGCATATAAGGATTTGGTGACCTGGTCGCAGAAGGCCACCAGGTTGATCTGACAGGACCTGCCTCTAATGAACCCGTGCTGGTTGCCCCTAAGCATAATCTCCCCTGCTGGCCCCTCATGGACATGTGCCAGAATAATTCTCTCAAAAAGCTTACCCAGGATTGAAGTAACTCTAACTGGTCTACAGTTTCCTGGCTCCTCCTTCCTCCCCTTTTTGAAGATGGGAACCACATTGGCCCCTTCCAGTCCTATGGCACCACACCAGAGCACCACAAGTGCTCGTACAGCCATGCCAGGGGTCCCACAATGACCTCAGCTAATTCCCTTGGTACTCTAGGCTGGAGATCATCTGGACCAGCTGATTTGAATACATCCAGTCCCTCCAGAAGTTCCCTGACAAGATCCTCCCTGACCCATTCCCTAGGTGCACCTCCCCTGAAGCCTGAGGGGGCCCAGTGGGGGGGCTGATCTGGTTTCTGCTCAGGAAAATGGAGGCAAAGAAGTCGTTAAATAGGTTAGCTTTGTCATCTGGTGTGATGACCAAATTTCCTAGCGTGTCTTGCAGGGGCCCCACATTACCCAGTACCTTCTTTTTGCCCCCTATGTATTTAAAAAAGAACTTCTTGTTGTCCTTGATCCAGGAAGCTACTCCCAGTTCCATCTCTGCCTTGGCCTTCCTGACTGCCCCCCTGCATCCCCGAGCAACCGCAGTATAATCTTCCCTGGTGATGGCCCCTCCCTTCCATTGGATGTACACCCCGCTTTTAGCTACAAGACATTCCCATATGCTTTTGGTGAGCCATGGGGGATTTTGTGCCCTCCTTCTCCCTTTGATCCATGTTGGAATTATCTCCCTTTGGGCTTGGAGGATCGTCTCCTTAAGGAGCAACCACTCTATTTGGACACCTGGCTCTCCTCCCCTCCAGGATCTCAGTGCTTCCCCGACTATTTTCCTTGGCTCATTGAAGTCCACCCTCCTGAAATATAGGGCTGCTGCCTTGCTGTAGGCCTTTGCCACCTTGCGCTGGATGGTGAATTCCAGCAGGCGATGATCACTGTCGCCCAGGTGGTTGAGCACCCGCAGCCCCCTCACCAGGTCACCACCCGTGGCCAGCACCAGGTCCAACAAGGCATTTCCCCTGGTGGGGCTGTGCATCTCCTTGGTTAGATGGAGATCCTGCATTTGGGCTAGAAACCTATGTGAGCGGTCAGACCTGGCTGACTGCTTTTCCCAGCAGATGTCTGGAAAGTTCAAGTCACCCATGATGACCATGTCCTTTGACCGAACTACCTCCGTGAGCTGACTTAAGAATTCCTGGTCTAGCTCTTCCCCTTGGTTGGTCTGTAGTAGAACCCCATCAATTGTCTCTTTCCCCTTGACTGCCTTGTATTCTAACCCAGAGCACTTCCATGTACCCCTCCTCTGACTCTGTGCTACCTGATGAAGATGTGTATTCCTCCTTAATTTAGAGCGCCACACCCCCGCCCTTCCTCCCTGTCCTGTCCCTCCTGTACAACCTATAGCCCTTGATATTCACCACCCAGTCATGCTTTGGGTCCCACCAGCACAGGGTGGTGAGGCAGAAGTCCTCAACTTCAGGAGGGCTGACTTCTGTAAGCTAAGAAGGTTAGTAGGAGAGGCACTCAGGTCTCAGAGCTTCAATGAGGTGGGAGTCAAAGATGGGTGGTTGTTACTCAAGGAGACGATCCTCCGAGTCCCAATGTGCACCGAGGGGGCAGGAGTGCTAAGAAACCCCCATGGCTCAGCAAAGGCATCCAGGGATGCCCGAGGGCAAAAAAGTAGGTGTACAAACAGTGAAAGCAAGGAACTATCACCAAGAAGGATTACATCCAAGTTGCTCGGGACTGCAGAGAGGCTGTTAGGAAGGCTAAAGCTGAGATGAACCTATGGCTATCAACCAGAATTAAGGATAATAAAAAGTCTTTTTTCAAATACATAGGAAGTAAGAAGGCACCAGGTAACATGGGACCCCTACAGGATGGGCTTGGCAATCTGGTGGTTGTGGCAAACGAAAAAGCTGACCTCTTTAATGAGAGGAAACTTGTTTCCAGGTTGCTCATCTAGTCTATTTACTAGGCCCATCTCCTCAGGAAAAGCTATACAAAGGAGAACAGGAAAAAAAAAGTGAAAAAGAAAAACAGAAACTTGTTATGCCTGCTCCAGTCCTATCAGTCTTCATGCCTTTCTATTTAATTACTTTAACTGAATCAGAACAACAAGAAAAAGTAGCAACCAAATAATCTAATTACTACAGTAGAACAGACAGCTACATCCATATGTTTCATTCTTCAGCTCAGTTTCCAAACAAGAAACAGCTGGTTATAAGGAGACCTTTCCACTCAATGTTCTCTAAATCACATTTTAAAATTCAAAATGTGAGTACATATTTATGTTGATAGCAAGGACAGCCAGCACTCTAACAGTTTTTGCTGAAAAATTAACTTCTGAAAAAAAATTCAAAATCTTATTCTTCAGGGCTTCAACCAATGCTACTAGAGTTAGGGGAGACCATCTTGCAGCACACACTGTCCCACATTTTGTCACTATATAGAGTCTAACATCTGAAACATCTGCTGCTGGCCATTATCATAGTTATGATGCAGAACTAAGTGGACCTCTAGTCTCTAGTGGTGGGGCAAGTTGCTACCTTTCCAACATTCCCTTATAGAGACACATTTGAAATCTTCACTTTATACATAATATTCTAAACTAGTGTTAGCCAAGTCATTTGGCCCCACAAGCCAAACTCAGGATTATTCCACAGGCTGGATCCTGGGAAATGGGATGAGTCCATGGGCCAGATCTGGTGCATGGGACCATGTCATCTGGCCCCCAGAGCTCTCCCATGGATCTGGTAACTTAGCTCCCAGAGCTACAGAAATTGACTTTGTTTCCTCTCTTCCTGATGCCAAATTTCCAGACCTGTGGGAGGCCCTGTTGTCCAGATGGCATTGTTTCATGGGATGAATCTAGCCTGCTGGCTGGTTCTTGGTCACCCCTGAAGATACAGTAAACAGATAAAGGCACTTGTGCTTCTTCAGGATGCATACATAGACTCAAGAGAAAGGGTGACATTTTGGTTACTTTGTACAGAATTTACTTCTAGAATACTTTCAATGTTTTCTTTGCAGAAGTCTATATCCAATTTGTCCCGAGCCCCTTTGGCTGATATTACCAAGCTTCAATTTCTGACAGAAGCGTTGACAGTATGAAAAAAACCTCACATTCCAGAAATCAGAATAACTACTAAGGGGGTTGATCTTGTTCCCACTCATGTCAATGAGAATTCTCAAATCATCTAAGTAGCCTTTTTAATCTATACACAACAAAATGTAGTCTAAGCAAAAAGAACAGTGTCTACTCCTATTCCCATGACCTGGCATAGGAGTCTTTTTCTACCTGCCAGGGTCCAACTACTGGGCACATTGTGCAACCAAAGCCAAAAGGCAGGTAACCAAAACAATTGTTAATGTAGAAAACTTAGAATAATGTAGGATTCATTCTCCTACAACCTGAATTCCATGATTGCAATTCTCTGATACAAACAACAAAAAAATTACATGAACATTGTGTAGCAAGTAGGCAAACTTGAGGACAAAAATAGAAGCATACCCTTAAAAATAAGGGACACATCTAAGGTACAATTTTTGCATTCATTGTATTGTTGCTGGTTACTCCCAAGATTAAAGGATTGCTGGGCTGGGCTCACAGTTCCATACAAGTTTAACAGACCTCTGGCAGCATAATTTTAAATAAAGAAAATACATCAATTTTAGACATTAAAATTTTTTGAATGATTTTTTTCAAATTCTTTTAACAGTGAAACATAACCAAGAGAATTCTAAGATTTTATGACCTCTAGATTCTTTGCACTGTAAAAAAAGAAAGAAAAATGAAGTTCTACATCTAGAAATGAACCTAAGTAAAAGAAGCCAAATATTTTTTAAAAATTAAAATTGATTTATATGTTAAAATGTGAATACTTCAACTCACCTAAGTTTCAGTAAACAAACCGATTTTTATGCTTTCTAGAAAAACACACACAGTTCATTTTCTTTTTTTAAAAAAGAGAAAGATGTACACCAAAAAACAATTTTAAAGGTCAGTTCTCTTCCACAGAAAAACCTAGGTAAAATATCTGTGAAGACATGGGACTTTCCATGGGAAAACTGTCCAGCCAGTTGTTTAAAAGGTATTTTAGACACCTAGTAAATGTGCACTTTAAAAAGAAGCTGAGAGTGCAAAGCCAAGAAACTGAAGAATGATCCTCTGGCCCAACATAAGGAGCAGTAACTAACGACTAAACCTCTCTCTTCAGGATTCAACTGATTACATCACAGAAAAGGAGAACATAATTTCTCTATTTGCAATCATCTGTCTCATTCATGGCCTTTCCTGTAGCCTGAAAAAGGCACATCTTGTACAAAAAATTACAATAATAATATGCAGATGCTACTGACAGGGTGATTTTTGTTTTCCATCTCTTGACTGTTGAACATAAAAGGCAAACACCCTAGGGATCAGGGTCCTAGGGATCAGGGACTGCTTCTCAGGCTGACGATGGTCCTAGATGCCGAGGTCTTCTGGGCAACTTTCTGGGCAAGTGTTCTAGCCACTATGCTATTATGCAAAAGGTAGCAGTATTGGCACTACCCCATCAGCCATGTTTTCCAGCATGTGGGATATGCTTTGTAATAAACTCAGAACTCTAGGTACACATTAGGATTCAGAAGACCCAAAGCCAAAGGGTAGGTATTTGAGTGGCAGAGGCACTCAAGACTGGTAGGAGTTCATCCAGCCCCTAGAATTTCCTATTGAGCGATACTAGAGATCTCCCTGCTCAGCACATAGGTATTCTGGACTGCTCTGTGAAGGAATTTCACTCCCTCCTTGACCATCTAAGCATTTAAGGTCCTTAACCTCTGATGTAGATCACCCTTCTAAAGCAAGCTGTCTATCTTTTAGAAGTGCTGAAGCCTAAAAGTACCCCCTTAAATAAATGGTATAGGTCTGGCTTTTTAGCTCTCAGAAGTCTAATTCTTACTGAAAACCAGTGGGATTTAGGCTCTCAATTCACTTCTAAAAATGAAATCTAGGCTAAGTAGCTTAGATATTTTTTACCATTTTACCCACTACCCTTTAACTATAATCAGCACAGAGTCATTAAAACAATTATTATCTTACTTTACCAATCCTTGGCCAAAGGAAAATAGTACTAGGAGTCAAGAACCTGTCAAACAACAGCTTAGCTCCCTGATCGTGCCTTCAAAAGCAGTGAGAGCATTAACATAATATTTTACTGGGAAAGCATGGAAATGAAAAGCATTTTTGGCCTGATGTAGTAAATCATTTTCCTCTTTAGTGCAGGAGTAGAGGGACTGCTATCAAAACAGATTACCCCTCTGGCTAGTACATGCTACTTTCAAAAGCATATTCTTCATCTTCAGGATGCACTTGGGTATACATGAAAGGCAAACACAGATGAATCAGATTAATAATGCTAGAACATGTCAACATCAAGACCATATAAGCACTGGAGACTGCCAATGTTACACTGCATTCAGAGTGAGACCATAAGGCTTACATTAGAACAATCCTCCTCAGAACAGATACAAATCTAGGATGCGTCAAGTGTATATGCAGTATCTGTTAATCATAAGCATTCTGTCCCACCATTGATTTCGTTCCTGAGATCAGTGGTGCATCATACAAGAATGAATCTTGCCCTACTCAAAATACTCCTTATGCACTTCATTTTTAAATCAGCTTTTTGTAATACTTAGCAGGAACATCCCACAACTTGCTTTTGAAGTATTTTGTTGACCAGAAAATTCCTGGGTTTTTATAATAATTTCAATATAAATTAAAAACCAGGTCTACTTTAAACCACATACAATAAAAACAACACTCATATATAAAACTTTGGTTTAAATATGTAAATTAATTCACTTCTATTATCATTATAACTGATCTAGAACACAAAGTAAAAAAACTGTGAAATGCTGAAGTTGTTTCCATTTTGTAGGATTTGAAATACAGAGAGAAAAGATTGTATAAAGAAAGGAAGGAGACAAGGGCAGAAGATATGGCTAAGCGATCATTAGGAGTGTGGGAAATGGACCATATTCAATTCAGATTTGGATTCGGCCCGAAGTGGGGACAGTGATTCAATTTGTTGATTTGGATCACTGTCCCCGATTTGATTCAGACAACTCTGAAGATTCAATGCTAATTCAGAGATTCAGTGATTCGGCCATAGACAGAGCTTTAAATGTTTTTTCTACATACCTCAAAGTACCAGGTGTGGCTTGTGAGCACTGCGATGCTGAGGCAGATGGATACAGCATCCCAAGGAAGTGTGGGCAGGCCCCCCACATGGTTGGTGGAGAACCTGTAAGTGGACAAGAAGTACTTCTGGTCCACTTCTGGGTCCACTGCCAAGTGCATTGGGGGGCCCCCAACTCAGCAATCAGCCATGGGTGTACCCTGGGTGCCCCCTCAGACCCAGGAGGCCCCAGTTGCTGAGCCAGAGGTGTATGGAGGCGGGCAGCATGCTCCCCAGCAGACCCAGAACTGCACCAGAAGTGCTTCTGGTCCACTTCTGGGTCTGCTGCCAAGCATGCTGGGAAGCCCCGTGAGCTCCTGTGGAATGCTCCATCTTCCCCACCATCACAAGCTGCCTGGTACCTTGAGGTATGTAGATAAAACATTTAAAGCTGTGTATATATTTGAACCATTGAATCTTTCCGAATCACTCCAAATTGATTTGGGGGGTTCTGGTTCAATTCAGAAACATTAAAGGGTCTCCTGATTTGATTCAGATTCAGAGATTCGGCCACCAAATCAGGTCAAATCTCTACCAAATCAAATCAGGGACTGAAGCTTTGGACAGCCTTAGCAATCATAAGTGCTATGATAATTATATCACTTAGAACCGCAGTGCCCCTCCCTCTCCCTTCTTTATAAAATCTTTTCTTTCTACCAATCCATTCCTAGCATCTGACAAAGTAGGTTGTTGCCTACAAAGGCTTCTGCCTCTCTGAACAAGTTGACCTTGATGAAGGGCGGACACCTGCAGCATGAAGAGAATCACTCTGAACTCGACAGTGATTAAGAAAGGAACCTGCTCAGTGACAACTGCAAATCATCACTTGTGTGCTTTTTAAACATCAGAGTTTTGATTTACAATGAAAGCAGAGCTAACAGAAAACATTTCAAGGATATTCTCAGTTGGAAGAAACCAGATCTAAGCCCCTCAAGTCAATGCAGCCGTTCACTTACGGACTCTGGTATAATATTACTGCTGATAATGATCTTCACCAAGCCAGACCGCAAGTTCAGTAATAAATCAGTCTTTGCTATGATCCCCCATCAGCACAGATGAAAGATCAAAACTGCATTGTATTATATTCTATTTGTAGATTTTAGGCTTGCAGCAACAAATAATTAAAAACTAATTTCTAAAGGTGAATATTTCTGGTCCAAAGAGCTCTAACCACACTATCAGATGCCTTAAACAAAAAGTCCATGCAAAGTATTCGATTTACTGTATGTTTCATAGCCAGACAAACAGATCAAAACAGTAAAAACTTCTGACTGGTGATTTATGTTTTGAACAGTGATGCTGATAGCAATCAAAAAGCTGAAAGTACAGAAATACTCAAAATAATGAAAGCTTTGCAACAAAAATTGAGCTATCATTCTTTTTTAGAACTTCAGGTCTAAAATCTAAAATGGCTCAGGTCCCTAAAATCCTTAATCTTGTTGAATCTCCTATTTACAAGGGTTAATAAGTTGGTAATTAGTTATACTATTTGCCTTTGAGGTGTTTTCACATTAAATTCCTTCCATCCTTTGCTATGAACCTTCTCAAAAAAAAGGTTAATTTTAGCCTTCTACCATATATGGTCTATCTCAGTTTAAATAAAATTGATATGCTCTTGTTTCATAATGATGAAATGTCCTGCAAGGCAAAGACTGGGCCTTCATCCTTGAATGGCTTGTTGCAGATGCTCGCACAACATAAGAGACATCTGTGGTATTAGAACATAAAACCTTAAGTGGCATCCTGGGCCACCGATTCCAATCACCTTTATTTGCAGGTATCCACTCTGAACTATTCTAAGCAGGCCACAGGCAAAAAGCCACAGAAAAAAAGCAGGAGAAACAATGTCATTTCATTAACAGAGCATGTTAGCTGAATCTCATGCTACAGATGAAGGCAAAAAACCCAGCCTATCATCATTGCCAGCGTGACCTAGCATGAAATTCCTTCATGACCCTAAATTTGGCAACTGGCTTTAGCTTGAGTATATGAGGAAAACCTACATGGATATGCAGATGCAAAGAAAATGATTCCTCCCAAATTCTGTGATCAAAAACAGATAGAAACGTCAAACTGGGCATGATTGTAGCCCTCCATGATAAAAAAAAAAAAAAGGATTGCTCTCTTGTTGCAAAAATGTGAACTGCTAGATGTTGTGTGTCTTGGATTGATTAAGGTGCACTGATGAAGGAATCAGTAGGGTGAAGTGTTTCTAAATGGCATCATCTTCAAGTAGGCACCTTCCAAGTAGTTTGAATATACTCTTCTTTCCTTCCTTTCAAGGGAAAAGAGGAAATTAAATGTTTGTACAACATTAAAGACAAATCAATCACATGAAAGCCAAGGTATGAATAAAATTAAAAATAAAATATGCCATGAAAACCAGGGCATGAATGAGGATAAGATTCAACATTTTAAAATCAAACATGCCAATGGTCAAAAAGACAGAATTGGTATTTGAACCTTAAAAGTTTCTGCATTTTACTTTTCAAACATAAGCTTAGACCAAGTTTGTGTATCTGTTCATTTCCTAAAGCCAAATCTTCAAAAAGCCTGAGATTTTTTTTAAAACACACAAAACATATCAGTGTATGTATGTCCTATTTAATTAAGGCCAAAAATCTATTGTGAAACTAAAGCTTCAATGGATTAATGCTTGTTCTAACATAAACAGTCAATCTGTTATACTCACTTGACTAAGCTGACCCAAAGATCAAGTATTTACTGGAATCTATAAAAAAAAAAATAATAAAACAAAACAAAACACTGCCATATTCAAATCTGGGTTTGTACTTGCAAAATGTATAAATGAAATTGTTTCCCGTTAAACTCTTCCATGTCCTAAAACATAAGCCTACGCTAAGAAGTGGGCTGCGGTTGCTCACTCACTGCATTTTCCTCCCAAGAAGTTTCTGCCAGTAAATTCCAAACTCAGACACATATCATAAAAAGATGAGGAAGGAATTGCTTACAGAACTATGACCATTACTTCCACTCCAGCATTTAACAAAGGAACTAAACAGTTGATCTAGTTCTTTGTTCACACTGCTCCCAGTAAATGGAAGGGCTTTCTTCATCTTTTAAATTTACCTTCAGTCAAAATCCACAGGGAAGATTTACACTCCAGCAGTACTAAGTCTATAGTCATGTACCAAGGACGTTTTGTACTCTTGATTATGTGTTTTTCTGTCTGATTTGTGTATTTTGCTTGGAAACCATTCAATATGAAGAACTCCATGTTTATAGGACAATGGTAACCTCTACTGTTACATGTAAAAATTAAGGAAGCTATATCTTTCTGAGTATAACTGAAGATCATTATTAGACAACAGACTTCAACATTTTAAACAAAATCAAAAAAAGATTATAAGTACTGATGTACACTTAGAAGTCCATGTATTCAGAACAACCCCTTGTGAGGGTCCATGGCAAGGGTAGGCAGTATATGGGCTGCAGGCCAAATCCAGCCTGCCAAGTGATTCTTTCAGGCCCCACCTAGACCAGGCACTAGGGGGGCAGCCTAGGCCATGGTGCATGCAGCTGGTCCCATCAACCCTGGGCACAGAGGTGCCACCTGATGCAGACCACAGACCTCCCTATCCCTGTGCACAGCTCTCAGCCACACTGTGAGATGTAGTATACATGGCTGGGTGGTGCAGTGGTGGGCAGGGGCAGCATGGTAGCTGAATTCATCTTCCCAGTATCCCCCACAGTGGCAGTTCACTCTGCCCTTGCACTTCCATCTGCTGCTGCCAGTGTCAGACCCGGCCCTGCTGCCTGGATACCCCAGTCTGTCTGCCCTGCACCCGCTGCCAAGGGCAGACAAGCAGGATCTCCATGGAGACCAGTTTAGGACTCCCACAGGCAGTGTGTGCTCACCAGGTGGCTGGGATGAGGCCACGGGCAGGTGGGGAGCAGTGCCTGGGACCAGAACAGGCAGTACATCACTGCATCCCTTAATCTTAATCCCTTAATCTGGCTCATAGTACATAGTTTCATAGTTTCTAGGGTTGGAAGGGACCTGAGCAGATCATCTAGTCCGACCCCCTGCCATGGCAGGAAAGAGTACTGGGGTCAAACAACCCCAGCAAGATGTGCATCTAACCTCCTCTTAAACACCCCCAGGGTAGAAGCCAGCACCACTTCTCTTGGAAGTTGGTTCCAGACCCTAGCCGCCCTGACCGTGAAGTAGCGCCTCCTGATATCTAACCTAAACCTACCCTCTGCCAGCTTGTGACCGTTATTCCTGGTCACTCCTGGCGATGCTCGGGGGAACAGGGACTCCCCCAATGCCTGCTGAACCCCCCTGACTAGCTTATAACAGGCCACTAGATCCCACCTCGGCCTTCTCTTTTGGAGGCTGAACAGGTTCAGGTCCCATAGCCTCTCTTCATAGGGCCTGCCCTGTTGTCCCCTGATCATACGAGTGGCCCTCCTCTGGACCCTCTCCATGCTGTGAACATCCCTCTTGAAGTGCGGCGCCCAGAACTGGACACAATACTCCAGCTGCAGCCTGACCAGTGCCGCATAGAGGGGGAGCATCACCTCCTTGGACCTGCTCAAGATGCATCTGTGGATGCATGCCAAGGTGCGGTTGGCCTTCCTAACTGCCTCTCCACACTGCCGGCCCACATTCATCTTGGAGTCAATGATGACCCCCAGATCCTTTTCTGCCTCCGTGCTGACAAGAGGGGAGTTCCCCAACCTGTAGGTATGGTGCCGGTTGTTCCTCCTGAGGTGCATCACCTTGCACTTGTCTGTGTTGAAACCCATCCTATTCTCGTCCACCCACCCTTGTAACCTGTCTAGGTCTGATTGTAGCCTGTTGCATCCTTCCAGTGTGCCCACGTCCCCCCACATCTTAGTGTCATCAGCAAATTTGAACAGGGTGCTTTTTAGCCCCTTGTCCAAATCACTGATGAGGATGTTGAACAGTGCGGGCCTGAGGACCGAGCCCTGCAGAACCCCACTGCCCACGTCCTTCCAGGTTGAGAAGGACCCATCCACTACCACCCTCTGGATGTGGCCCACCAGCCAGTTGGCGACCCATTTGACTGTGTGGGTGTCTACACCACAGCCCCCCAGTTTCTTAATGAGAACGGGGTGAGAGACAGTGTCAAAAGCCTTCCGGAAGTCCAGGAAGACTATGTCCACTGCTACCCCTGCATCTAATGATCTGGTGATCTGATCATAGAAGGCCACCAGGTTGGTCTGACAGGACCTGCCACTGATGAACCCATGTTGGTTGCCCCTAAGCATGCAGTCCCCTGCTGGCCCCTCCTGGATGTGTGCCGGAATAATTTTCTCGAACAGCTTGCCTAGGATCGAGATAAGACTAACCGGCCTATAGTTTCCTGGGTCCTCCTTCCTCCCTTTTTTGAAGATGGGGACCACATTGGCCCTCTTCCAGTCCTCCAGTACCTCACCAGAGCACCACGAGTGCTCGTAAAGTTGTGCCAGGGGACTTGCAATGACCTCGGCCAGTTCCTTTAGAACTCTAGGGTGGAGATCATCCGGGCCGGCTGACTTGAATACGTCCAGCCCCTCCAGAAGCTCCCTAACTAAATCCTCACTAACCCATGGCCCAGCTGTGCCTCCCCCAGGGAGGTGGCTGTTCTGGTCCCTACTTAGGAAGACAGAGGCAAAGAAATTGTTAAACATGTTAACTTTGCCATCTGGTGTGACGACCAAGTTTCCCATCGCGTCCTGCAAGGGCCCCACATTACCCGGGACCTTCTTTTTACCCCTACATATTTAAAAAAGGACTTCTTATTGTCCTTATTCTGGGAAGCTAGCCCCAGTTCCATCTCTGCCTTGGCCTTCCTAAATACCCCCCTACATCCCCGAGCAACTGCAGAATAGTCCTCCCTGGTGATGACCCCTTCTTTCCATTGGGTGTAAGCCTCCTTTTTAGTGAGGAGACATTCCCGGATACTTTTGGTGAGCCACAGATGCTTGTGTGCTCTCCTGCTCCCTTTGATCCTCATTGGGATTACCTTCCTTTGGGCTTGGAGGATCGTCTCCTTAAGGAGCGACCACTTTCCTTGGACACCTGGCTCCCCTTCCCTCCGGGACCTCAGCGCTTCTCCAACTATCCTCCTTAGCTTGTTGAAGTTTGCCCTCCTGAAATCTAGGGCTGCTGCCTTACTCCAAGCCTTTGCCACCTTGCGCTGGATGGTGAATTCCAGCAGGCGATGATCATTGTCGCCCAAGTGGTCGAGCACCCGCAGCCCCCTCACCAGGTCATCACCCGTGGCCAGCACTAGGTCCAACAAGGCGTCACCCCTGGTGGGGCTGTGCACCTCCTGGGTTAGATGGAGGTCCTGCACTCTGGCCAAGAACCTACATGAGCGTTCAGACCTGGCTGACTGCTCTTCCCAGCAGATGTCTGGGAAGTTCAGGTCCCCCATGACTACCACGTCCTTAGCCTTCACTACCTCTGTGAGCTGACCCAAGAATTCCTGGTCAAGCTCTTCTCCCTGGTTGGGAGGTCTGTAGTAGACTCCCACCGTTAAGTCCCTTTCCCCTTGACTGCCTTGTACCCTAACCCAAAGCACTTCAGAGTGCCCCTCCCCTGACTCCTTGCTAATTAACAAGGATGTGTATTCCTCCTTAATATAGAGCACCACGCCCCCACCTCTCTTTCCTTTCCTATCTTGTGATTCCTGGCAGGTCCAGAAGAAAGCTACTGATGCCCATACCACTTCAAATGAGCTCAGCCTAGCTGAGATCCCATCTCCTGTTATATGCCTAATCTCCTTTTAGTGCACAGTTATAGTTAAATGGGTGCTTCTTGCTATTTTATAATTTTAAACAAAAAAATATAAACAATACCAAAAAGATAGCACATTTAAAAAATGTAGATAGCAGAATGTGTAAAGCATTCAGTCATACTTATTCTATTGCATAACTTTTTTCTTATTCTTGTAATGTATTCTGCTCATCAAAATGTAATGGATAACACATAATTAAGTATAATATGTTATTAAACAATTAAAGATTCTCCAACAGCTATAAAATAACAACAGAATTTATTTCCCAGATTTTTCCTAATTTGTTCTCTTTTTTCATGTTTGAATCTGACAGGATCTTTGACTGGTATTATTCTTTCCTTCGCAGGAGTAAAAGTCTGGCAATAAAAATGTTTGTATTGTAATGTTTATTGGAAATATATTCTCATCTGAGACATTGCCCTAAATCCTTTGTCTCTCCAATGAAAAACAGAGGGATAAAGTCAGAGCAAAAATGGACTGGCTCTTAAGCTACAATTCCATTTGTAATTTTTTATTTATACAGAAATTATATGCTGTTCTTTTGGAAGATAGTTGGGAATGGAGAGAATTTCCTCCAACAGGAAAAGAATGTATAAGGCATCTTTATTGTAATTAAGTAATATGCAGCACAGCTACAATGCCACAATTTATGTTTTAAATGCATGTAAAATAATCACAGTAATTAAAACAAAATAGTTGTAGTGGTGTAGGAACTAATTTACTTAACATTTATAGCAGTGCCTTATTGCTGTCTGGTGTCCACCTGTCAAGGCAGTTATGTACCAGGTACCTGCTGTGAGTTGCTTAAAATTTAATGAAATATTATTGACAACAGGAATTCTCAACTGATGTCAAACTGATCCCAGGCTGTGCTGCAAAAGTATGCTACAGGGTAAGAGCTGAAGCCACAAAATGATTTAGGTGACTTAATTCAATTTTAAATCCTGAAAACCTATGGCTCAACAGCTACCTAGCCCTCAGTACACCTATATTCCCAAATATCTTGTGAAGTCTTGGCTAGTAAACTCAGTTATATACCCAAGTGTCTGCTGGTATACAGGTGCCCAGCCAGCCAAGCTCTGACACCATCCATCAGCTAGGCACAACTACACAGAGAAAAAATGCCCACACCAAACCCTAAAAATGAGGCAATGTAGCCACTTTGTTATAGCCCTGAGGGTGCCCTTGCCTGACCCAAAGAATCTACACTGCCTTTAAACATTCACTCAGAACCTCTCTAAAGCAACCACATTACCTTTCTGGGGCAGCGTCTACACAAGACGCTAACTGAGCTGTCATTACTGAGCAGTCATTTAGAGTTATATAAACAAGTATTAAATGACCACGCAGTAACCTGCGTTATTCTGCAATAATACCAACAGATGCCTTTTTGTGACACTGGCTGCGCAGTAGCCCAAACCAACTGTGCAGTAATGTCACATCACAGTTTTTGCCATGCAACATTAATGCACAGTAGTCTTGGCCTACTGCACAGTCAATGCCTTGTGCAGACACGGCCTAAGACTGGACACACACTGAGCATCAATAAGTGTGTCTCACCAGTTCAACTAGATCCTGGCACAGAGGCACTGCAGACAAGTCCTAAACCCCAGTGAAATTCACAACATAGGTGTTCTTACACTGAGCTCCCCAACCGGACACAACCTACTAGGCCTGCTCAGAATACAATTACCAGACTGAACTTCGCAGGGCACAACCAAAAGCTAATGATATTGGTACATTCAGTCCAGTGATTGAACACTCACCTGAGATACAAAAGACCCATTTAAATCCCTCCTTAGCCAGAATTGGAGGGAAAAAAACGAACCCAGATCACAGACTCAGAACCACTCTGATAAAGAATATTCTAAGGTAAATCACTCTTCATCGCTCCACTTAAGAAAATCATTAAATATTCATTAGGTGAGAGAGAGGCAGAAAATGAAAACAATTTTATAACTTGGTGGGGAAGGCATTCACCTTGAAATATTCCTCTCTGATACAATGGCTATCTCCATAATTTTGCTTGCATTGAACTCTGCAATTCAAAGAAAGTATTGCCACATTCAGGCAAATTGTTTCTCCCCTGCCTGATAAATAACAAAAGGGTGGAATTGACAGTCATTTCAGTGTCCATTTGTCCTTAACAATTCCCCTAACCTATCTTAGTAGGGCTGCAGTGTTGTTTTGGCTGTGCTGGTCCAGGAAATGTAGGAGGCAAAGACTTCCTGTGCTGTCTTGTACTGGACTAACTGTACAATTGGGATGTAAAAGACCAAGTTAAGAGACCAGGTCTAGATGTAGCACTTGATGCCCAAAAGCTTTTCCATCAGCTGTCCCAACTATACAGTCAGCCCACTAAAAGATATCACAAAAATATCCTTGCCCATCTAACCTGTCTGAAAGCTATGACTAGGAACACTGAGGTTTCATGTAATCTTTGAGATAGACAAAACCCCAGACGGGTACATTTTTCCTTGATTTTTCAAAGCATCTGATGGATATCTCATGCCCCCTACTGATGCTAGCATTCTGGGGATGGACATTTTATTCATCTTCAGAGATGCACAGCTGCTGTTTTATTGTATAAAACAGAGGGTTTGTTGTTTTGGTTTGTTTCGGGGAGAGGCAGGGAGGTGGCAGGTAGACAGTCTTAAGTATAGAGTTTTCTGCAAGCACCATCACTGTTTTTGTGCCTTTACAGGGTGTTTTCTCAGCACATGCTTCCATTACAAAGACCTTCCTTCCTCCTGTTCCATGTATTTCACAGATAAGAACTCACCAAAAATGGCCAAGTCTGTACCCCTATATTCAGTTCTACAGGGTATCTGGGGGACTGAGATTCCGATGACAATTAATACTTCCTGACAGGGTTTTTATTAATACTGGAAATATCATCAGTGAAAGATTTCTGTAGTAGCCTTTAATCTAATGTTTAATCCTTCTCTAAAGCATTTATTCAGGAACTCTTCTTGAGTGGGCATAATCTGTCTGATGTGATAAATTGTCCATAACTCAGTCAAGCAACATAAGTATTTCTATCATCGGGCATGTTTCTGGGGTGCACAAAGTTTCTTTTCATCATGCAGTGACTGTTCTTGAGAAGTTTTTGGTTCTCTGATGAGGGTTCAAGAACAGTGAATGAACTTTTATTTCTATTTGGCAATTAGTGGCTGTAAGAGTAGCCAAGTGGCGCAGCCTTGTATGACAGCTATCTTGACAATTCCTGAGAATGGAACTACTTGAGCATCCAGAGTAGCCAGTGGCTAAGGTGGTTAGATCTGAGGTAAATTTTCTGAATTCATAGACAGTCACACCTCAGTTACAGTAGCGTCCCTATAAAGTCTACGGTCCAAGCGTGGGAGGTACTGGACCAACGCAGCATAAGGCACTGCCCTTATAATTAAAAGGCAATGACAAGCAGTAGGAAAGGAAAACTATGAAATTTGTTCAAGGGACTTACTCCAGGTCAAATCAGTAGCAGTGCCAACAACAGAGCACAAGTCTCCTGCCTCCTTTTGTAACGTTCTGTTCTCTAGGCAACATGGAGTCTCCTTTCCTAACCAGGCGTTCCACCTATAATCCTATTAGAAATCTGTGTTCCCTATGACTTAGACAGAAGTTCTTTGGAAGACCTAGAAATGAAATGGAAATATTTCAATTCCTGTGGTTAAAGCACAAGACTATGCTTTCTACCAATATCAAAGTCTTCCTAAAAACAAAGATATACATTTACATTATCTATGCATGCACAAGGAATAGAGATGATAAAATAGATCAGAGAACTGGCCCATAATTTTTCTTGATGCCTAATTCAAATTGGACCAAATGTGGTGGTGCAAAACACCTTTCATTAATACAAGAGGGTTGTTAGCCCCAGGTTCTGGCCTTGACTTCCCCCATTGAAATCTGTGATTGAGAGACGGCTTATAGATATGAAGCTTGCTTTAACTAGGAGTCAGGAAGGAGAGTCCTAAACCCAGTGAACTCTTTGATTCCATCAATGTCCTGGCCTACTTTCCCTGAGTGGAGCGAGTGCAGTAGAGATCCAAGCAGTGGCATGAGTTGTAACGAAGGTTATAAAGGGATGATTGGCACTGCTCCTGTCCAGCAGGAGCTTGTACCTGAGGCGATGGCTGAGTGGTCTGGTGTGTGATTGTGGTGAGCTTGTGCAGGTGCGGGTCATTTGGTGAGGTGAACTGGTGCATACTTGAGGGAATTTGAGGGTTGTTCAGTTTCTGGGGTGGGTTTTGATTGTTGGTTACTATTGTGAGGTGATTGGTGTTGTGGCTGATGAAGTGCTGCTCTGAGAAGGGAGCACTAGTGGTTGACAGGACCTTGGTCCAGATGACCATCGTACCCCATCATCTCTGTCATGGTAAAGTATCACCCACCCCTTTGATCCTCAAGGTGCTCGGTACCCTGAGACGCTGACCGTGCATCATTACAGAGCAGTCATTTAGACTTGTGTAAACAGGCACTAAATGACTGTGCAGCAAACTGTGTTACTCTGCAGCAGTGCTGACAAATGGCTTTTTGGTGACGCTGGCTACACAGTACCCCAAGACTATTGCACAATCACAGTGTCTGCCATGCAACACTACTGCAGAGAAGTGTAGCGAGAGCTTCACTGACCTGAGAGCTTCTGTGAAGCCACCGATTGTCAGAGAAGCTACTTTGTTCTCTGCTTGTTGTTTCCGTTGGTCATCCCTCACATTGTTTGTTGTATCGTTCCCTGCTATGTTTCATTATCCTACTGTTTACCAAACCCGTTTAATAATGTCACCCAGTTGTTTTGAAATTTACCATCGAATCTGTGATTCTTATATGCAATTTGCTAGGTGGGGTCAGGCAGTAGACCAATACCTAGTGGAAAGCTCCACACATCCCCAACACTGAGTATTTGATATTGGGCTCTGAGGACTAACAACCCTCATTGCTGCCACAATTTGCCTTCCAAATTCTAATACATGTTTAGACTTGATTAAACTGTATAAGAGATTTGTGGCTCTTTGGGGCGGAGGCATGAATTTTCAGATCCACGTGATCTCTGCTCTCTTGGGCTCTAGAGGGGCCCAGAAGTGCAAATGTTAGAAGGCTGCATAGGTCTGTTTTTACCTTACTTACTCAGACATATAAGAGAAGCAGAAAGTGATAACATTATTCTACACAGATTAAAATAATACTAGTACTTAAAATAAACACAGGTAACCACATTGTAAGGGTTGGATAAGGTAATGGAAATGAAACACCGAATCTATAATTATATCTTGTTAAATTAAATTAATTGAAAAATATATAACTCAGGCCAGGACTGATTAAAAACATCAAAATATCAAAGTGTAGCAGTCTAAGATTTAGTTTGCATACACTACTGGGGTATGTTTTTTAATTCCCTGCAACTCTGGACTTCTGTTGCTGGGTACAGGCTGTTTTTCTATGGAAACTTTGTCACACAGCAAAAATATTAAGTGGAATGTGAAATATAGTGAAAATATTACTTTGTTATGTTTGGCTTCAGTGGGTTAAAGAATATAATATAGTAGTATCAACAAAAGATTTTCGGAATACGATATGATTGTGCAGGAAGGCATGGCAGGAAGAGTTACAACAAGTAGGCTAAACTGGCTATAGCACTTTAATTAGGGATTTGAAAGTGGTTTTTTATTAACTTTAGGGCTGCTTTTAACAACTCCATGTGGCTTTATATTTGTTTAACAAGGAAACGTTTTATAAGCATGTGTTATTTACTAAAGCATATTTACTGCTGAGACACAGCAGATTAACTGTCAAAAAATGCTCCCTAGATGCTTGGAGTGCCAATAAGTAGCAGATAAGTTTTAAGTGATGTTTTTCACCAGTCTTTGGGCCACTAGAAACTTTTTAAGGTGACTACAGCTCCAAGAAGAGAGCTTATATCAGTAAAAATATAGATTGTTCATTACTCAAAACATGCAGGATGAAGTAACCTCAAATACAGCTACATGGTATCTGGGATTTTTTTCAGATTTTTCTAGCTTTTTTAATCAAATTCTCCTAGTGGGCACATTCTGCACTAATCTACACTTCTGGGATGATGCAAACTATAACTGTTTCAGCCTGGCAATGTGCAGAGTATAAATGACCTCACAAGGTGCCATGCAGCAGCATATCAGGCTCAATATTATATTTATTTCCCTTTATGGATGCTTCTGGTTACAAAAAAAAGCCGTTATTTCAAGACCAAGCCTGGCACTAGTTAGGATTAGGTACTATCCAGATATGCTTACCCAGCAATGGGTAATTGACAGTATACCCACGCAAGCACAGGGAACAATATCAGTAAAAGTACTGCAGCACAGGATTCATCACAGACTAGAATCAGTACCTCAGGATCCTGGAAGGCTAGCCCTCAGGTTGTTAGCATTGGCTTCAGAATGCACTACCACAAACGAAACACCACAATTTTTACTATTGGGTGGGTTGATAGAATCATAGAAGTAGGGTCAGAAGGGACCTTGTAGATCTTCAAGTCCGACCCCCTGCCTGGGCAGGAGAGAAACTAGGCTCAAATGATTCCAGCCAGGTAGGCATCAAGCCTCCTCTTAAAGACCCCCAGGGTAGGAGCCAGCACCACTTCCCTTGGAAGCTGGTTCCAGATCCTAGCCGCCCTGATTGTGAAGTAGTTCTTATGGATGTCTAATCTAAACCTACTCTCCAACAACTTGTGGCCGTTATTCCTTGTTATGCCAGGGGGCGCTAGGGGAAACAAGGTCTCTCCCAAACCCTTCTGGTCCCCCCTAGTAAGTTTATAGATGCTCACCAGGTCCCCCCTCAGCCTTCTCTTGTGGAGGCTGAACAGGTTCAGGTCCCACAGTCTTTCATTGTAGGGTCTGCTCTGTTGTCCCTGGATCATGTGGGTGGCCCTCCTCTGGACCCTCTCAATGTTGTCCATATCCCTCCTGAAGCAGGGCACACAGAACTGGACACGGTACTTCAGCTGTGGCCTGACCACTGTCACGTAGAGGGGGAGGATCACCTCCTTGGCCCTACTTGAGGTGCACCTGTGGATGCACGACAAGGTCTGGTTAGCCCTGCCAACCGTGACCTCACATTGTCAGCCCATATTCATCCTGGAGTCAATAATGACTCCAAGATCCCTTTCTGCCTCCGTGCTCTCAAGAAGGGAGTTTCCCATCTTATAAGTGTGCTGCTGATTACTACTGCCCAAGTGCAGTACCCTGCACTTGTCAGGATTGAAACGCATCCTGTTGTTGTTAGCCCACCTCTGCAACCTATCCAGGTCTTGCTGCAGTCTTTCCCTCCTTACTAGTGTGCTCACCTCACCCCAAATTTTGGTATCATCAGCAAATTTAAACAGGTTGCTTTTCACCCCATCGTCCAAATCGCTGATGTAGAGCATCTGGACCCGCTGATTTGAACAGCAGGTTTCTAACCTGTGTACAGGACCTCCACCTGACGCAGGAGGTACATGGTCCCACTAGGGGGAATGCCTTACTGGATCTGGTATTGGCAATGGGGGATGACATAGTAGGGGACATACAGATCGGTAGCCATCTGGGGGACAGTGATCACCTAAAAATACAATTCAACATAAGGCATGGAGTGGGTAAGGTAACTAGTAGGGTGAACGTGCTGGACTTTAGGAAAGCTGATTTCAGTGAACTCAGGCGATTAGTGAAGGACGCACTACAGAGTAGTAGTTTTGAAATGATGGGAGCCCAGGAAGGGTGGCTGTGCCTTAAGGAAACTATCCCTCGAGCACAAAGCGAGACGATCCCCATGAGAGGTAAAAGAGGGAAAGGGGCCAGGAGGCTTCCCTGGCTGACCAGAGAAATCCAGGGCAGACTAAGGGCCAAAAGGGGAGCACATAAAAAGTGGAAACAGGGAGAGATCACCAAAGAGGAATATACCTCTTCTGCTCATGCTTGTAGGGAGACAGTTAGACAGGCCAAAGCTACCATGGAGCTGAGGATGGCAACCCAAGTAAAAGACAATAAGAAATTGTTTTTTAGGGAGTAAAAAACATATATAGGGAGTAAAAGGAAGGCCCAGGGAGGAATAGGACCTCTGCTAAATGGGCAGAAACAATTGGTGACGGACAGAGGGGACAAGGCTGAACTCCTCAACGAGTTCTTCGCCTCAGTGTTCCTAAGCGAGAGGCATGACAAGTCTCTCACTGGGAGTGTAGGGAGGCAGCAGCAAGGCACCAGACTTCCATGCGTGGACCCTGAGGTGGTGCAGGGTCACTTGGAAGAACTGGATGCCTTTAAGTTGGCAGGCCCAGATGAGCTCCATCCGAGGGTACTGAAGGCACTGGCCAACATCATTGCAGAGCCACTGGCGGGAATATTTGAACGCTCGTGGCGCACGGGTCAAGTCCCGGAGGACTGGAAAAGGGCCAATGTGGTTCCCATTTTCAAGAAGGGGAGGAAGGAGGACCCGGGTAACTATAGGCCAGTCAGTCTCACCTCCATCCTTGGCAAAATCTTTGAGAAAATTATCAAGGCTCACATTTGTGAGAGCCCGGCAGGGCAAGTTATGCTGAGGGGAAACCAGCACGGGTTCGTGGCAGGTAGATCGTGCCTGACCAATCTAGTCTCTTTTTATGACCAGGTTACAAAACGCCTCGACGCAGGAGGAGGGGTGGATGTCATATACTTGGACTTCAGGAAGGCCTTTGACACGGTATCCCACCCCATACTGGTGAACAAGTTAAGGGGCTGTGACTTGGATTACTGCACAGTCCGGTGGGTGGAGAATTGGCTGGAGGGTCGCACCCAGAGAGTCGTGGTGGATGGGTCGGTTTCGACCTGGAGGGGTGTGGGCAGTGGGGTCCCGCAGGGCTCGGTCCTTGGACCGATACTCTTTAATGTCTTCATCAGCGACTTGGATGAGGGAGTGAAATGTACTCTGTCCAAGTTTGCAGATGACACTAAGCTATGGGGCGAAGTGGACACGCCGGAGGGCAGGGAGCAGCTGCAAGCAGACCTGGACAGGTTAGACAAGTGGGCAGAAAACAACAGAATGCAGTTCAACAAGGAGAAATGCAAAGTGCTGCATCTAGGGAGGAAAAATGTCCAGCACACCTACAGCCTAGGAAATGACCTGCTGGGTGGCACGGAAGTGGAAAGGGATCTTGGAGTCCTAGTGGACTCCAAGATGAACATGAGTCGGCAGTGTGACGAAACCATCAGAAAAGCCAATGGCACTTTATCGTGCATCAGCAGATGCATGACAAATAGGTCCAAGGAGGTGATACTTCCCCTCTATCGGGCGCTGGTCAGACCGCAGCTGGAGTACTGTGTGCAATTCTGGGCGCCGCACTTCACGAAGGATGTGGATAATCTGGAGAGGGTCCAGAGAAGGGCCACTCGTATGGTTAAGGGCCTGCAGGCCAAGCCCCAAGAGGAGAGACTAGAGAAACTGGACCTTTTCAGCCTCCGCAAGAGAAGGTTGAGAGGCCACCTGGTGGCTGCCTATAAGTTCATCAGGGGGGCGCAGAAGGGAATTGGTGAGTATTTATTCACCAAGGCCCCCCCGGGGGTTACAAGAAATAATGGCCACAAGCTAGAAGAGAGCAGATTTAGATTGGATATTAGGAGGAACTTCTTCACAGTTCGAGTGGCCAAGGTCTGGAACGGGCTCCCAAGGGAGGTGGTGCTCTCCCCTACCCTGGGGGTCTTCAAGCGAAGGCTAGATGTGTATCTAGCTGGGGTAATGTAGGCCCAGCACTCTTTCCTGCTTATGCAGGGGGTCGGACTCGATGATCTATTGAGGTCCCTTCTGACCCTAGCATCTATGAATCTATGAATCTATGTCCAGCCCCTCCAAAAGATCTCTAACCCAATCCTCCCCAACCTGAGGTTTGGAGGCGTTCCCCATGAGTCCATCTTGCATCACTGTGGGGAAGTCCCAGTCCCTGCACAAGAAAATGGAAGTGAAGAATTGGTTAAAGAGGCCTCCTTTCTCCTTTGGCGCAACCACCAGATTGCCCAGACAATCTTGCAGGGGCCCCACATTTCCCACTGCTTTTTTCATCTTCCCTATATATTTGAAAAAGGACTTTTTATTATCTTTAATTCTGGATGCTAGTCCTAGCTCTATGTCTGCCTTAACTTTCCTGACAGCCCCCTTGAGTCCCAAGCAGAGAAGGTATACTCCTCTTTGGAGATAGCACCCCCCTTCCACCAGTTGTATGCCACCTTTTTGGCAATCAGGCATTCCCAGATGCCCTTGGTGAGCCAGGGGGCTTTCAGGCACTCCTGCCCCCCTTGCTTCTTGTTGGGATGGTCACCCCTTGGGCCCTGAGTAACATCTCCTTAAGGAACGACCACTCATCTTGGGCACTGAGTTCCCCTGCTCTTGAGAACCCCAGTGCCTCTCCCACTAATCTCCTCAACTCATTGAAGTTGGCCCTCTTGAAGTCTAGGGTACCTCCTTGCTGCAGGCCCTTGACACCCTGCACTGGATGGTGAATTCCAGCAAGCAATGATTGCTATCACCCAGGTGGTCAAGAACCTGGAGGCCCCTTACCAGGTCATCACCTGTGGCCAGGACCAGGTCCAACAGGGCATTTCCTCTGGTGGGATTGTGCACCTTCTGAATTAAGTGGAGGTCCTGTATCTCGGCCAGGAACCTCCTGGAATGGTCCAACCTGGCTGACTGTTCCTCCCAGCAGTTGTCCGGGTAATTTAAATCACCCATGACAACTACATCCCTTGCCTTAAGTGCCTCTGCAAGCTGGCCCAAAAATTCCCGGTCCAGCTCCTCCCCTTGGCTGGGGGGTCTGTAGTAGACCCCCACCATTAGATCCCTCTCCCCACAGCACCTTTGTATCTTGACCCAGAGCACTTCAGCTTGCCCCTCCTCTGACCCCATTCTGCTGGCAGAGTGTGTATATTGCTCCTTGACATAGAGCACCACACCCCTACCTTTCCTTCCTTCTCTATCCCGTTTGTAAAGGCTATAGCCCCTAATGCTAACTGCCCAGTCGTGGGATGAATCCCACCATGTTCCTGTAAGCCCTATTATGTCTGGGTCTGAACTGGGTATTCTGAGGGTGAGTTCCTCCTGTCTATTCCCCATACTACGAGCATTGGTATATAGGCATTTAAGGCCTTGCCTAGCTGCGTGTGCCACCCCCCAATTTAAGGGGTTAAGTTATAGCGATGGAAATGTATAGTGTTAACATTTCCTATAATTTTAGTGCTAAACTAAGTACAGACAGGCAAAAAGCCTGATGCTGAATCAGTTCAGTCTTTGGTGGTTAGTCTAAACTGTACAGATTAAATTGAAACAGAAGTGAACAGACATTTACCTTTGATTCAGGAAATGTGGCCACATGCCAGCAGTGGCTTAGGCCAGAAGCCAGGGAGTGCTAGATCACAGCTCTCTGGCTGTGTGTTTACTTCCTCTTCCTGCTGCCTCCCTGGACTCTGGGATTTGCAGTCCAGAATTATGGCAGCAGGACTCTTCAGGGTTGTTCATCCCATCCTCTTCCTGTTTTTAGGTGCCTCTGGTATTTCTAGTCCACAGTTGCAGCCAGCAGTAAATTTCAGTGGGAGTAGGGGTGTTTAGCTCCCCTCCCTGGCCCCAGACAGGGTTTGCTTGGGGGGTGGTGGGATGGCAGTCACCAGCCAGAGTGGCATCCCAAGCCAGGCTTGCCCCCTGACCTCCTTGTCAGCCAGCCCTCACTACTCCAGCTAGGGAGCAGAGGAGCAGGGCCAACCCTGATCTCTGGAGCAGATAGTGCAGCTCAGCCCAGGGCTGGAAAGCCTGCTGGCATGCTGGGGGACTGTGATTTAACTTGAACCAGGAAGGGTTCTGGGACAGAAGCTCCAAAAACTGGTTTGACCCAAATCAGTCACATCTGATACTACTTTTAACCAGGTTTAACTTAAATCAGTTTCAGCCATTTTGAAAGTGGTTTATGTGCACTGAGCTTCCGTTCTGTTACAGGTTTAAACCTGTTTCTGATCACTTAAACCAGTTTATATATAACTTCTGTCCCTAGCCCTCTTGTTAACCAGACTAGCTAGATTAAAGGTAGCACAGGTATGCTGGCACACACTACAGCTACACCTTCACTCTGCTGTATTGATATAAGTTGTCAACTTCTAAAAATTCTTTTACTGAAGCTGCCATTCTATTCTTGCATGGTATGAACTGTTCTCATAAATGATGGGCAGTAGGAACTGGCACAGAAAGACCAAGCAGTTTAATTCAGCTAGGATTTATAGCAGAATAGTTACTACACCCCTCATGCTAACTGGCTGCAAAATCATAGTAGAGACTCTGGCCTGAGTTTTTACTACAATTTTCTAGGAAAAGTCAGTGTTATATTTCCATCAATATCTCCACGAAGTAGTAAAAAATTACAGTGCTTTGTTTCTACGTGGTTTTGTGGCAGGGTAACTAACTTGGTTAGTTACACCACAGGGGAGGAGAAGGAAGAACATATATTTTTTGACAGCAAAAAAGTCACAGGAGATAGCCTAAGGTTCAAGGACAGCTTTGGTGTTCAAGATAGGATAAAAGACTCTGAAAGAAGAGCAGGGATGATATGAAGGGAGTGCACGCAGGTGCACATGCACCCCCTGAGCATGGCACTCCCTACAAAAAGGCAGGCGGTCACTGCTTACCACCCCTCCCACATCTGCAGGAGGTCCACGATTCCCACTGGCCAATGATGACACTGCTAGCAGTATCTGTGAGTGGTCGCCAACCCTCCCCCCCCCCCACCAGCTGCCACCTGCAGCGGCGGTGTCTGCAGGAGCTCCTCCACTTACAACTGTCGCACTCCTGCTGCCACGCTACAGCCACTGCCATGCCCCCACAACCACCGGGGGCATGCATTGTTCATGAAGAAGAGTAAAGGAAATATGGATAAATTGCATAGAAGCCCACAAAGGAAAAGGTCAATTTCTCATGTAGCTCTATTACCTTTTCTTGACTTTCTTTTCATCACTTTCCTTTTAAAGCTCAAACACCTGGTACCTATTTATCATAATCAAGGCTCTTGCAGCCACTTGGAGCTCTTAGTAAGTTAGGAAGGGCTCCCAGTCAGGCCTGCCCATCCATCTGTACCACAGCCTTGCAGAGCAGGGGCCTAAGCACACCCAAAATGTGCATGCAGAGAAGACACTGTCTCTCCCTTGAAGAGTATATAATATAACAGGGCATCCTTAAGGAAAGAAATGAGGAACAGGTGTGCAATATACATGGAAAAAAAAAATCAACCAGGTAACCATAGACAGGTTGTAATAATTGTATAATTTTCTTTGGCTCTAATAAGTGAATATATAATAAATTCTTTTGTTCCTACCACAGTTCCTACAATTACAGCAGCTACCTTCCTCCCTTCCAGCCTCAACGTGTCTTTCCTACAGACAACACCTTTCCTCCAAATATATCAGTTCACTTATGAGATAAATTCATTATAATTAACTAGATGAAAAATGGAGAGTAACTCCCCATAGAGTTCAGGGAAAATGGGTCTTCAGGAGAGATTTACATGGGGACACAGTAATTACTTTGAAGAGCAGCTCAAGAAAAGCATTCTGTACACAAGAAAAATGGTACAGAAAACAGTTATTGGAGACGTGGACAAAGCTAAGTGATAAATTTGGTATGAGTGATGGAGAGGAGGGATCAATATAACAGAAGATAAGAGTACAAGAACATTTGCCTGTTCACATTTGTTAGGTAGACAAGGCAAACAGTGCCTCTTTTTCTGACGTTATGTAACCTCAGGCCCAAAGTTAAACAACACACTCAATTATTAAAACTGTAAAATGAAATAATGGAAGTTCCTTTAATATCTTTGAAATGAAAGCAAATAAACTGTGATTTTTCCAGTCAGACGCAGCATCTATATCATGTTAACATTAAGAAATTAATACAAACAGCTTTTATTTTACAGGGTTATTACTTATGTTTTTTGTTCCAGCTTTTCAATCATAACATTGCACCAAAAAAAAGTTTCTCTGATCTTCTCATTGCCTATCATTCACTGCAAGATAACAATTGCATTGTACTTCCTAATTTAAGGTATAAATCATCTCATCAAAGTCTGACACCTGTCTAAAGCTGCTGTTCCCAATTATCTGTATCAATCTGGATTGCTGCAGAAGGAAACATTTATTTTTGACTCCCTCTCATTCAGTTGTTTTATGAGGGAAACTGCAATTTGAGCAGGAAGCCAAAGTCTTGCAGATTCTAGCCAAAGTCTTGCAGATTCTTTCCATCTATATGCACCATTAACTGCACCTCATTCAAAGAACAAATTCACCAAATTGCCTCATAATCCCTTCTCCCTTAATGGGGATTTCCAAATGCTTTTCTTTCAACAACACTATCTTCTCTGCATCAGGAAGTGTAGGCATTCATGGTTAAATCCCTAGCTCTGCAGTATCAGGGCACTTAATCACATCACAAAATGGCCAACATCATCTGTGTTTGGACATCATAGAGTCTAAAAACGCCTAATCCTGGGAGCAGAAATCAAATACTTCATCTTATCTCAGAGATAATGATGAGGTGAAAGCCGCAAGACAAAAGGCAAAAGCATCAAGAACTGCAGGAGGATTTAAAAGATTTAGGAGGAAAAGAGTCGCATTGTTTCTGTGAAGGAAATTTGTTTGTTAGGAGGTGGGGTGAAAGATGTATTTAAAATATGTAGCAGTATAATTCTGCTTGGTTAGTTTAATTTAAATTTTGCCTGTTTGTGCCTAAGCTTCTTCCAAGAACAGAAATAAAGAACATGCGTGACCTCCTGCATTAGTTTGTTCTATAGTAAGAACAGAAACACAAATCTATTTGATTTTACTGTTTTCTGAGAGAATAATGAACAAATTAAGTTCAGTGCACCGAGCACAAATTTCTTATGTTATTGGGGTTGTTCCAATGAACAAAATAAACATGCACTGAATGAATCATATCTTGAAATGCAGTCCACTTAACCATTAACTAGTTCCCAAATCTTAAACCCAAAGTGAATTATTTATTACGTTGCAGTGTTTATTGTATTCAGTTTGGTGGATTTGTGTGCCAGATATACATTGTAAAAGGCTGCTGTATAGAGTAAAATAAAATAAATCAGTCAAATATCATTTGAAGGAAAACCAGAAAGATGGCTGATATCTATAATAAGTTTGTGTCATTAGAATATGAAGATTTCTTCTGAATTAGATTTCCATGAAACTGAAATCAAGTCCTAAACATGTAAATGTAGCTGAGATGATATATTTTCATACTGCAATAAAGATGAAACCATCACAGGTTCAGTTTGGTAAGTCAAGGTTTTGCCATTTAAATGGTAAGGTAAAACAAGATATGTTCTTCTGCCAACTCAGTCACACCTCCCCAGTTGAGAACTTCTATCTCAGGATTTATGAAGTTTACAAATTTGAAGAGGGAGAACACCAAGTTAATCTTAACTTCTATTTTAAAATACTAGTAAAGGTATGGCTCTACTAGTAAATGTGAGGCTCTGAAAAATCAGGATTATCCGTATTTTCAAGTCTTGTCCCAAAATCTCTGGCGGTATATACTGGTTATTTGTAAAACTATACTGTATCCAGACACCAGAAGTACACTATGCACATGGAAACCCTAGCGACTTTTTCATTCAACACATTATACTAGATACTGATGACCTTGAAAACTTGACTGGACCTACACATGAAATTTAAATGACCAAATAAAAATAAGAGTGTATCTTGCACAAGAATGTAAAATTGTGACTGGGACCATGTGGAATGAAGCAATCCCAATTGATTTCACCTCCTGTGGTAGTTGCAAATGTACCCATCAGTTTATTATGCTAAACCATTCATAAATAACTGTATCTCCCTACGTGATTGTATCCTCCTTGTTGACATATCCTCCTTTGATTACGGCATATTTGTAGGAATAGGCATTCAATATCTGGAGTTTGGCAAATGTCCCCATAGGCCACCATTGGTTCAGAATATTTTGGGTTCTGGCCCACTGTTAAAACAACTACCCAAAACAGTGCCCTATAATCATTGCTCCAAGGTATCCCAGTCAGTTATTCAAAACCCATCCCATTTGATTGAAGTGTAACTTCCAGACTGATCAAAAAGTTTGTAAAAACAAGTTTTACAACTGGATGACCCAAAACAGGATCTGAGCAGTTAGCAATTGTAATATGATGGTCCCTCTCTACCAGCTTTGTTTGGACTTTAATCGACCAGCAATCAAGGAGGAACGCTTTGAAGCTATACAACTGAAGAGCATGGGCATTTTTACACATGCAAGTGCCGCAGTACCAGGCACTTTGAAAAGCGCTCAGTACCGTGCCATGCCACTTGCAGTTTTATAAGTGGCAAAATGTGCGTCAGCGCTGAGAAAATGGCAGCAGCACACTTTTGAAGTAAAACACATAGAAGGTGCTTTAGTCCAAAAGCATACCACTGCCATTTACTGCAGACTGACATGCATTTCACCACTAATACAACTGCAAGCAATGCAGCACAGTTTGCACCAGCTCGCATGCAGAGCAGACTTGATTAATCAACGAAGTGGATCTCTGGTGTGTCGCGGGACAAAATGGTATGTGTATAAATGCCCCAAAAGCACAAAACAGAGTCGCTGGCAAAATATGCTTCAGGAGAGAGAGAGAAATCACTGCAACATTGTAACCTGCACCCAGCCACTCTTGGTGACATATACATGCCAGGTGAAAGCTGTGAAGATTGAAACTGCTTCCTGCCTGTATTGATGAGAGACACCACTGTGGCTAATATATACTGGACTTTTGTGATAGCTGATTTATTGAATATTAGGAAGGAGCCTTTTTCTATCATTTAGTTTTATAGCTCATTTGTGGTATAGTTATTAAAGACTTCCTGTCATTAATTGAACAAGGTGGCATGTCAATCCTTAACTGCATTAGGTGCAAATCCTGCTTTTGACTGCAACAATACAATGGCTACATTTCATTAAATTTACTGGTTTTCATAAGGTTATTTCAGTATTTTCAGCAAACCCAACACTTATCACAGAAAGCACGTATAATTCTGCAAACACTAATGCATGGTTATCTCTTTGTAAATTGTCAGATTAAAGAAAGTAAAACAATAAAATTGTAAAGGACATCATGTAGTCCAGCCCTCTGTATCACAAGCAACCACATCAAATAATCTCTTTCCTAAACTTACCAAGCTTTAGCACTGATCACTATAGACCAATAGATCCAAGCTACTGGCTAACTGAGGTGACAAATAGGCCAAGGAGCATTCCCATGAGTTCCTATGAGCTGTTACATGAACACTCTCCTACACAGAGGTTGCATCTACACATGTGCTTCACTACAAAGTAGACTAATTAGCTTCTCGGTAAAGCGTCACAAGTCTACAAATGGGCAAGTATTAGGGCACAATATATTAACTAACTCTACTGTGAGATAGTATTGCCAGGGATAGTACTATCTTATGGTAGAGTAACTGTACTGAAATGCATGTGTAGATGGTGACAGAGGGTAGCTGGGCCACGAGGATACTAAAGTACAGGGACTGCCTGCCACCTAGCTCCACACCTTAGCACCCTTGTGCCCTAGCAAGCCCCTCTGGCACCTGACACCACCACCTAGAGCCTGGGGCTGCCCCTGGTGTCCCCTGCCAGCCTGGGGCTGCTCTGTCCCTGCTCAAAATGGTGCTGTCCCAGGCACACATGTAGACACTAAGCCCAGGAGCAGTGTGCTCCAGAGTTTATTGCTTTGCCTTAATTGCCTGTGTAGATACACCCAGAGGGTCCTACACAAGTGCACATGGAGTCAGATCCACTCTCCAGTCCCTCCAGGCAGGGCCCCAAGTATCAAACCACCCCTGTCAGGACCAGGTCACAGACATGAGCACAAAATTGTGACACTGTGGGAGGGCATAAAAGTGGGGAGAGAGGGGAGGAAGGAGGGCGAAAAAAAGAAATACAACTCTAAGACAAGAGAGAGGGAATAAATAAGAAACAAATTAGGGAGAGAGACACTAAAAAGGAACAGACACTCAGCAATAATATCCAAATCTCTTCAGTGGAACACTACACATGTGTTGGACTGGTGAATCTAGCACAAAGTTTCTTTTTAAGTATATACTGGAATCAGGGGACTATTTTAAAGAGCTGCTACAGGCAAGATTTGCAGCAAAGTAACATTTTACAAGCTCAGTCCAATGCATTACAAGGTAAATCCACTGATAAGGAGATTTTCGCTAGGATAAATCTGAAAAATGGCCCCATGCTGCAAATGCATTCCTCAGAAGGTGATGAAATATTTTGCTAGTAAGAAATAAATGCAATGTGTTCTGAGATGTTCTTAAATTGTTTTACTGGTCAGCTTCCACCATGTCATTCCATGAAGAATATAGAACTAAAAAAGTTTTTTTTTTTAATTAATTCTGCCATTTGATTGAAGGTCTTTGAGCCCAAGAAATGGCTGATGGTAGAAAGAATACATTTTTCTTGCTCACCACCAAAACAAATAGCAGCTCCTTCTGGGGAGCCAGGTGTCTCTAATTTCAGAGAAATTACTAGAGGCTGCCAATCTGTTCAGTCAGTTCTGCATCAGAAGGCTCTGTAATTGCTTGGTTATGGTGTTCTCTGCCATCTGAGGCTGAAATGGTAACCATCTGTTAGGAATTCCTAATCACATCCTTAACAAAAAAAATTAACCTTTTTTGGTTATAACTTGTTTTTGATTCAGGTTCTCTCACTGGTCCCCTGGTGCAATGCTATTTCTATGCTTGCTGATTATGCAGCAGCAATGCAAGCTCATTTGCATTGAAATACTGCTATTATACAAGAGCAATAACAAGTCATAGGGGAAAAAACTGTGGTACTGTTATAATTTGTTATTGATATAATGCATGCATGCCAGGAACTTTACAAAACAAATAAAAGACTCAGTCCCCTCTGTGAGGCTTAATAGGATATGAGGGATGGTCTTGTGGTTAAGGTAGAACTCCAAAGAGGGGTTCAGTTTCTGGCTTTGCCACACATTTCTTGTGAAAAAATTTGACTTGGGTTGTGATCCACAGCCCACTGGTATCAGTGTGAGTTTTTCCACAGTCTTTGTTTCTAAATTAGAGGCCTGTTCCAAAGCCCAAAGGAAAGAAACTTCTATAGCAGAGGTCGCAAACTTTGGCCTACAGAACCATTGCCACTGGCCCATTGAGCCAGAGAGCTCTGGCAGCAGTCAGTGGTAAGGCAACGGGCTTTGTCCATGCTGCAGTTGGGTGGCAGGGAGAAGTGGTGGTGGCTGTGGCAGCCACCATGTCCTAGTACCAGCCCAGCTTGGATCCCAGATGAGTCATTCCTGCCTGCTGCCTGAAAAGACTGCTGATCACTGTTCTATGTCAAAGAATCTAGTTTCATGGGGTGCATCTACACGTTCATTAATGCACATTTGCTACTGCATATTAAGCTTAGTGCATCTAATATGAGGTACTAGATAAAGGTGTAGGAGCTGTGTTAATGCACAGTAGCAAAGGTGAACTTTTTCTGTGACGCTTAATGCACAGTAGACTAATTCTACTGCACATTAGCACAGATTTTGCCATGATACTAAGGTGCAGTAGAACAGTCCACTATATATTAAGGCAGGGGCAGGCAATTATTTCAGGCGGAGAGCTGATTACTGAGTTTTGGCAAGCTGTCAAGGGCCACATGGGTAGCCCCGCCCCTTGACAGGTACCCCGTCCCTTGGTCACCATCTTGTGACCAGAAGTCCCACTCCCTAACCCCTGACCTTTGCCACCAGAAGTCCCTTCCCTTGCCCCAAGAAGTACTCCTTTCAGCAAGGGGTTTTCCCCATCTCAAAACCAGAAAAATACCAAATTATATTCTAAAAAGCAATCATCAACAATATTCATTAATTTGATTTCAAATAATGTATTTGTCCTGATTTACAAGTGTTTGTGTAGTGTAGATAGGGGTGATTGCACAAAAGTATAAAATGAAGTCTTACAGCTATATATTGTGTGGGGGTGGATATAGATTTGTGGGGGTTGTAGGTGTGTGGGTATGTGGGGTTTGTGTATGGCAGTGTGAGGGGGACTTAGGTTCATGTGTATGGAGGGGTGTGCATGTGGGACTCACCCTATGAACACACATACACACACTCTGCCCCTGTGCTTGCAGACACACACACACAAACACACACTCTGCCTCTGCAGAGACACACCCCTACCAGCACGGTCCCATGCTCTGCGATCTGGGGATGCAGCCAGGAGCCACAGACTCTTTTTAGCCACCTAAGGCTAAAAAGAAAGGCCTACAAAGGTTGGAGGACAGGATTCACCTCCAAAGAGGATTATTCTGCACTGGTCCGGTCCTGCAGGGAGCAAACCAGGAAAGCCAAGGCTGCAACTGAACTCCAACTAGCTTTGAGCATCAAGAACAATAAAAAGTCCTTTTTCAGATATGTGGGGAGCTGGAGAAAAAGCAAGGACAACATTGGACCCCTGCTGAACCAGATGGGGCAACTGACAACTGACACCCAGGAAAAATCCAACCTATTAAATGGGTACTTTGCATTGGTCTTTCATCAGTCCCATGGGACACCCATGCCTGCTACAGGACAGGGAGGTCCAGCTGACGGAGATCCCCTGCCCTCTACAAATGCTGACCTCATGAAGGAACATCTTGAGAAGCTGGATACCTTCAAGTCAGCTGGCCCTGACAATCTACACCCCAGGGTACTCAAGGAACTGGTGAGCATCATAGCCCAGCCCCTGGCACGGATCTTTGAAAACTCCTGGCGCTCTGGTGTAGTGCCCGAAAACTGGAAGAAAGCCAATGTGGTGTCGATCTTCAAGAAAGGGAGGACAGTGGATCCAGGTAACTATGGGCCCATCAGACTGACTTCTATCCTGGGGAAGATCTTAGAAAAATTTTTATTGAGGCCATCCTTAATGGAGTGGCCGATGCCAGGGATAGCCAACACGGGTTTGTTGCGGGTAGGTCTTGCTTGACCAACCTCATTTCCTTCTATGACCAGGTGACCTATCACCTGCACAAGGGAGCAGAGATTGATGTCATATATCTTGACTTCAAAAAAGCCTTCAATCTGGTATCCCATGGTCACCTCTTGGCCAAACTGGCCAATTGTAGCCTTGGGTCCACCATGATCCGCTGGCTGGGTAATTGGCTCTGTGGTTGGACCCAGAGGGTAGTAATTGATGGCACTCACTCATCATGGTGACCTGTGACCAGTGGGGTCCCTCAAAGCTCTGTCCCTGGACCCATATTGTTCAATATCTTTATTAATGATGTGGACATTGAAGTCAGGAGCGGACTGGCCAAGTTTGCCGATGACACCAAACTTTGGGGAAAAGCATCCATGCCAGAGGACAGGCAGGTGATCCAGGCTGACCTGGACAAGCTCAGCAAATGGACGGACGAGAACCTGATGGTGTTTAACACCGAAAAATGCAAGGTTCTCCACCTTGTGAAGAAAAACCTGCAGCATTCTTATAGGCTTGGCAGTGCTATGCTGGCTAGCACTATGGAAGAAAGACTTGTGGGTCATCATTGACCGCAAGATGAACATGAGCTTGCAATGCGATGCTGCGGCTACTAAAGCGACCAAAATGCTGGCTTGCATCCATAGATGCTTCTCAAGCAAATCCCGGGACATCATTCTCCCCTTGCACTTGGCCTTGGTGAAGCCGCAGCTGGAGTACTGTGTCCAGTTGTGGGCTCCACAATTTAAAAAGGATGTGGAGAAGCTTGAGAGAGTCCAGAGAAGAGTCACTTGCATGATCAGAGGTCAGGAAAACAGACCTTACAATGACAGGCTGAGAGCCATGGGGCTCTTTAGCCTGGAAAAGCACAAGCTCAGGGGTGATCTGATGGCCACCTATAAGTTTATCAGGGGTGACCACCAGGATCTGGGGGAACGTTTGTTCACCAGAGTGCCCCAAGGGATGATGAGGTTGAACAGTCATAAACTACTACGAGACCATTTCAGGCTGGACATAAGGAAGAATTTCTTTACTGTCCAAGCCCCCAAGGTCTGGAACAGCCTGCCATCAGAGGTGGTTCAAGCACCTACACTGAAAACCTTCAAGAGCAAATTGGATGCTTATCTTGCTGGGATCCCATGACCCCAGCTGATTTCCTGCCCTTTGGGCAGGGGGCTGGACTAGGTGAACTTCCAAGGTCCCTTCCGGCGCTAATGTCTATGAAATCTATGAGACACATGGTGCTGGAGCAAGGTGGGGGCAGGAAAGCAGGGAACTGGCTGGGGGTGGGTGGGGCTGGGCTGCTCAAGCCTGCTGAGGGCTCCCTCTGGGTCCTACTGCCCCTAGCTCCAGCTAGCTTTGACAGGGAGCTAGGGCAAATAAATATTAATTTACTAAATTTTGTAGGTGCCCTACGGGTTGGATAGAATGGCCTGGCAGGCTGGATCTGGTCTGCAAGCTGTATTTTGCACACCCCTGTATTAAGGCATGTCATGTAAACGCACCCATTCGGTAGCAAGCACCACATAATATACAGTATATTCTGACGTATTTGTCATTCCAAAGGGAACGCAAATAATGGTGACTTATCCAGTGGTGATCAGCTATGAGGATTTGATAATTGAAGAATAAGATAATCTGGCTCACTCCAGAGGCAGTATAGTTATAAGGGCACTGAACACAACTGTATTAGACCCTCTTAAGAAGCCACAAAAAAGCTAAAAGATGTAGATTCTTTATGCTTCTCCACTTTGGCAGTTAGGTAACTCCAACTGCATGTGCTCAGAAGTGACCCATAGAAAGTATAAATTTCTAACTTTGCCCAAGCTTTGTTGTAATCCAGTTCCATTTAGAAGTGAATAAATTCCCTGAGTATGCATCAGGGAAGAAAATTTCTAATGTGGGGAAAAAATTCATGCCAAACAGCTAGTTAGCACTGAGATCATGCATGCAGACTTGTGGAAGGACCCATTCAACTCTTGTCCAACTGCTTAATGAAGGGGCATCAATCTCATTTGGCCCCACAGGTTGGATGAGGGCCTCTGGGCCCATCCATAGGCCAGATTGGGACTGACCCCCTGTGCCACATACAGCACACACAGTACATGCAGTTAGCTCTCTGTGATGTATACAGTACATGTGGCTAGTCCAGGCCACATGCCACATGTAGAGTGAGCCCAGAGGCTGGCATGTGCTGCATGCAGTGTGTGGGCTGAAACAATTGTGTGCACTACACTTGGCCCAGCATGGTGTGTGCACTGCATGCAGCACCTTGCCAGATTGGTCCTGCATGCTGGCCCTTGCATGGCCTGATCTGGACTGGCCCGAGGCCCAGTGTACACAGCCAATTCAAGGTAGGCACTGCACACAGCCTTGGATCAACTCTTTTTGCTGTATGCCATGCTGAGTCCAGCCCAAATGCTATATGCAGTGTGCCAGGTTGGGCTGGCATATACCAAATGCGGTATGTGGGGGCAGCCCAGAGACCAGTGGGCAGATCATAAGGTTTCACAGGCTGTATGTTTGACACCCCTGGCTTAGTGATTAGGTCACTAGCCCAAAAGTAGGAAACATGAGTATTAGGCCTTCCTTAGCATATGGGAGGTGGGGGGTGAACTTCTATTTTCTACATTCAAAGAAAGTTCTCTAACCAGCAAATTTCCCTTTGCAGAACTGCTCTTTCATAGGAAGGCAAATCACAATGCTATCCTATATCTCTACCTCAAGCATTCACATGAGTTTCTTCTATTCTTTGTGGCTTGGTACACATACAGGAGAACTGGGCCTCTGGGTAATAATAATGACCTCAGGAGTGTCATTCAGTTTCAGATATTAGGAAAAATGCATCTTATCTATGGCCAAACTAGATACCAAATAAGTCTCACACAAATTTGTTTCATGAAAAGTTTTCAGTACCAATTCCTCTGTTCCACACTAAACTATTAGCTGTTTGTCCTATAGCAGGTATTCGTTATCAAAAGCACCAGGAAACCAACCACACACAGATATATTTAATAGACAAAACATCTGATCTGATAAAACAAATCCTATGCTCCCACGCAAACAAAAAAGGAGGAAGAGGAGAAGAAACCTTAAATTCTTGAGATGTGTGGAAAACAATCTTTTATTCCAAAAAGTAAAGAAACCAAGCAGGGATAATATCATTTTAGATTAAAATTTGACAAAGAGGGAAGAATAATAGAAAACTTGGAAGTAAGGTGGACTCTTGGAGCAAATGTTCAGAAATAATCATGTTTACAATGTTTTTAAAAGAGTGCAAAGTATCAAAAGCCAGGATAGCGAGGTGTTTTGTTTTGTTTAAATGGCAGAGTTCAGAAACTTAAAAGAACTAATGAGGTGAGCTCCATGAATAGAAATATTGAGACAAACTGAAGAGAGAGGGATAGAGTATCTCATGAATTCTTCTACTACTTCCACAATAGAAACCCCCCACCAAGCAATAAAAAGTCCTATTTAATTGCATAGCATAGCAATGAACTTAAAGAAGGGGAAAAAATAAATATATAAAAATAAGGTATGTAAAATATGCAAACATGTAATTCTCACTAGACAAAAACATTAACAACAAGGAGGAGAAAACCCAAGTATAGGCCAGAGGGTTACTAAACTGAAATGTAACAGTTAAAAAGTCAAGGAGCGGAAAAAGTAAGCCTCCTACATCAACATCTCCTGGATTCACGTGTAGGACCCCAAAACAGGGGAGGGCAGAGGGGCTGCCACCCCGGCACTGATCTCCTTTATGATCCACCCCACTTGTCAGTCCTTACCTGGTCCACCCTCACCCTCTCTCTCTCACCTGCCATGATGTTGGTGTTGCTCTGCTGGTTGTTCTGGGAGGCAGTCCCTGGATCCGGGTATCATTTCATGGGTCCTGGTCTGCCTGGTCAGGCTAGCCCCACCTTGGGTCCTTCTGGTACTTCCCCTTTAAGGGGGTGCTCATGTAGGGTCCCAAGCATTTGTCAGAGTTTCGGTGGTTATAGCCTTGGCCCCTTTTTGTCTCCAACCATACTCTTCACCTTAGCCCACTTTACAAGCCAGACTCCAGGAATCAGCCTTGCCCTAATGGGTCCACTTACACCTTGGTAGTTTCTACCCCTCTGTCTTGGATCTGACTTCTGGTACCTATTGCAGGGAAGCGCACCCCTGCCCATGGCCTCCTCTATACCACTATACCCACAACCCAGTCATACAGTGAGAAGTCCAAAATGAAAATATAAAACTTCTGCTAACTGCTTCACAACAGATAGTCTCTCTGACTTGGAGTAAAGTGTTGCCCACAGGCCCTACTTTTCATCATAGCCCTCTTGCCTGTGACTCCCCAAGGCAGCTTGTGAGGGCCTTCATCTCTCTCCAGCACCTCCTGTCTCTCAGGCTCCTCTCCATTCAGCAAACAGGGGCCACCCTCTGCCTGCTCAACCCATCCTCCTGCCAGTCACACGATTGGACCTTCTGCCCCTCTCTCCTATGGCTAGATACAGCTAATTGCTTCACTAGCTGTCCAACCCCTGGTTTCTTACTTAATCAAGCCCTTCTAGTAACAGGGGCAGAGGTTTCCTGTTATATCAAGCTTCCATATTTCTTGGAAGATTTTAACTATACAGTATCTGCTAGGTGATGTAGGTGATGTATCCAAAACACCATCCCTTTTGATATTTTGTGGGTGTCCCACAGTAGTCTGCCTCGATCCCCTTTCTCCTTCTATACACTATTTCCAGAGTAATCTTATCCACAAATACAAATTCAACCATTACAGACTCACAGAAATATCTAACTTCTACCTACCCCTCCCTTTCTGTCTAAACCAAAATCTTGCCCATCTCTAATATCTCATTGAGAACATATAGTAGTCACTTCAAACTCAAGCTGGCTAAAGACCTCTTATTCAACTTAAACCATCTCCATTGCCTTTTTTCTTGATCATTACGGACAACACTACAACTCTGTCTCTCTCTCAGATACCATCTTTGAGTAGGACTTCTCTTTTCATTCTCATATACAGCCTTGGGCTGGCCTGTGTAAGTCATCAGTTTAGACTCAACCTTTTTAGACTTGAGGCACCCCTCAGTAGATCCAACAGACTCCTTGGAAAATGCTAGCTTTTAGTTTTACCCTTTTTTTGACTACAGAAAAATAATATAGCAACTCTGTTGCAAATAACTCAGAAAAATCACAACAGGTCAGAATGGTTTTAACAGTATGGATTTGAAATCCAGCATGATCTTGTGAATTATATTTGCCCACCTAACAATACTAACATTGTGTGGCACCTTTGAAAGGACCTCAAGGCTTTCCAAGGTGCCAAGACACATTAGCTGAAAAATTGCTGTTCTAGGTCCTTATACAGAGGCCACGTCTAAGTATTGCAGATTCTTTCAGCAGCACATCTGGAAGAGCATGGACACACAAGCTACCATGATACAGAAAAGGGTGGGATTTTCAGCGTGTCAGCTGTTTTGTGATACATTGCCTTACACTTCAATAAAACAAAGATCATTTACTCTAGCTCTTACCTCTCCTTCTAAGTGTAAACAATGAAATAAGTCTAAAATACTTAGCTAGCATTTTCCACCTTGTGAAAATATTCTTAGGCAGTTACCAGTTACTGTAAAGCCTTCACTTACCTCACAGTAACTAGAAACTTTTTCACATACTCATAGTTTAAATATAAAAGCCTCTATTGTCCATCCACCCTGCAAACGCTTGTACAGATTTTTATTATTTCACTTTTCAACATACTTTTCTCTGCTTGTGATAAATACTGTCTTCCCTTGCTCTTAAGCATCCAGCAGGCTGTTGAACAGATTTTTTACTAGCCGGTTACTTTGACCATCTCTCCACTGACCCTTTGCATCACATCACATCAAATACAGCTCTTTGTCTTCATATTCAAGGGCTGCTCATACTCTATTCCCATTCTATCCATCATCTTATGGTCAGTATTCTAACATCAACTCTCACCTCCAATCACCAACCTTCATCACACACTTGTTAAATTTTCAAACAAGTTCCTTCATGCTTTTCCGCACATTGTCTTCATATTTATAACAAGCTCTTCATAACTCCTTCTCCTCCCAAACCCTTCTCTCAACTGTCCTTTGCCAAGATACCTAGAAAAGACACATCAACAGTCAGGCTGCTTCAATACCACCACCTGGGTTGATCAATACTGTTTCATTGTTCTTTATATTCTCATGCCTGTGCCTGTCTGATTTCTCTTATGTACACCTAGGTTACAGAACCTTTGATATAGGAATTGTCTTTTTTGGTGGTTATACAGCATCTAGCACCATAGCATCTGATCCATGGCCGAGAAAGTAGAGAATGCAGCCAAAGGAAACAAAAAAAGCTCTCTTTACACTGTGTTTAGGTAATATAACAAGGGATATTGCTGATATCTTCATTAGACAAGCCTACCATTTATTAAAATGGTACTTGCCAATAGGTCCAGTCAAGCAACTATTACTTGACAAAATCCCACTGAGATCATTCATAACACAGCTTTTTACAAAGCCATTTTTATTTCTTCATATTACTAATTTCTCATTTCCCTTGCTAAAATAGGCTTTAAAATGGAGTTCTCTCTTATACTTGCATGTCAACCATCAGTCATTTTAATGGACCTCCCATTGGCCAAATGCAGAAGACAGTCCCCGTGTTCACTGAATCCCTCCTGCTGCTAATGGAAAGGAATTTAGAGCAACAGTAAAAGCATCCAGGGGTTAAGAGAAACTCAAAGGAGCTTAATAGAAGCAGAATATATGACTATTGTTGCCAAGGGGAGACAAGATGATAGTCTTCCTAGATGAGCTGTCAGCAAAAAGTCTGGACTCATGGGGGTTCATTCATCCATTCATCACTAGTTAGACAGCCACTAACATTTGTTTTCATTCTATTTTTTCAAGTTTTAAAAAAGCATCTTTTTAGAGAAAAGGTTTTTTGTATTATTATGAAACCTCACAGCAAAAGCCTCTCTACTTAATAGAGTGGAAACATCCTACCAACATGACTTACTCTGACTTTTGCCTGCTCCTTCCCATCTCCTTCTAAAGAAAACAGCCTTTTCTTTCCTACCTAACACCCAAGTATTCTCAGTTCCCAAATGCTCAAGAGCAGCAACCCAACCAAAAGAGATTCCTCCAAAGCAGCACACTGAGCTGCAGTTAACCCACTCGGTGGGACAAGTATTAATATGGCTGACAGCCATACCACCTCAGCCTGAGATTCCACTGGGGGTTATAAGATAAATAAGATTCTTAGTTATAAATTGATTAATATATTTTGCCACTTTTCAGACCGGTAAAGGCATTGGAGTGACCATGCGTGCCATTTAACAATTGAAACAAAAATCAACTTAAATTGAGTACGACAGCGACTAGAGAGAGAAATAACATTGCTAATGGAATGCTTACACTGCTCAGGTTCCACAGACAACACTGGGATTGTAAAATAAGCCCCATCTTGATTTTAAAGATAGCATCAACATCAATTGATATAAACAAGGGCTCCAAGAAAGAAACACCAAAGCCATACTCATGTCAGAAGGAGTTTGGCTAATGATTTGAAGATGGAAAGTGCTAAGATCAGTAGCAGCTTTGAACAATGCCAAGCATTTTCTTTTCAGTTCCATTCTCTATCCATTGACAGCGTTATCATTTTCTGGCATTATGCTTACCCCTAAAAGCAGTTCTTGCAGAATGACATTATATATTAAACCCCCGACATGGGTGCCAGAGTGTGGCATGCAAAGGCATTTTACTTGGCACATGCACCTTGGGGTGGAAGGCAGGGAAGGGGCTGGGGCTGCACTGCCACAACAAGGATCAGACCCCTTGCAGCTCCCCCACCATCTGCCCCGGCAAGCCAACATTTTACAAGCCAAGTTGCAGGTGTTTTCGGCACTCTGTCCAAAAACATTGCTGACCCCTGTATTATCAGAAACAGACTGACTGGCACTATGCCATCATTTCTACCTTCTAGAATTTACATCATAGAGAGTTGTTAAATGAATGGGGAGAAAAATCACTGCATGTAGGTCATCAGTGGGGTGGCTCGAGTCTGATTTATGCTCAGAAGAAATCTCCCAAATACCTAAGGCAACAAACCTAGAAACTAATCAGAGACGTTCATAGTAAGTAACTAGATGTTAACATTCAAATTAATATTGAATACCGACTAACATAATCACAATACTTGCAGTCCTAGTCCTGTTGTTATATGTTACCTTACAAAACAACAAGTGATGAGCCCATCCTTTTTCATACCTTTCAATAACACAAAACCAAGACAGTATTACATTAGAGAGATGGTAGGAAAATGTAGAAGAAATACAAGAAAATGTTAGGACTCTTCACAAGAAATATCCATAGCAATGTTTGAGGGGGAAAAATGTTTTCTACATTTTTAGTTCTACATTCATTTATGAAATCTGAAATGAAAATGTGCATGTAAAAACAAGGAGGAGGATGCCATTTGACTATTGGCTACAACCATTTTGGCCTCCCTCCCTCCCATTACGGAATTAGTGTTGGAAAGACTTTTTAACTAGGCAGCTCTAATGAACTCATTACAAACTCATTTATTTAGGGTTTTCTTCAACCATCACCAATATTGTTTGGGGTTCAAATTTAAGAAGTGACATACTGGAACGAGAGAGAATGTGAAAACTGAGCATCCTAGTAAAGCTTAATGTACAACAATGGGACTATCCACTTCATATCACCAGCACACACAATGCAGAGAACATCACGCAAACCTGAAGTTGCCATCACCAAGATCACAGTCAGTGTGGCATTTTAAATGAAACATGCAAGCAATCAGAGATTCCCACAAATATTTTTAAAGAAAAAGCTGCCCACATTAGTAATATTCCAATTGTTAGCCAAGTGAATAGGAAAACTGATATCCACCAAGTCCCAGAATACAAGAACTAATTAACAGGAGACACATTTAAAACAAACCAGAGGAATTACTACGTCTTTTTTTTAAGCACATAATTAACTTGCAGAACTCATTGCCATAGGAGATTGTAGAGGCAGATGTTACAAGCAAGTTCAATAATGGACAGACAGATTCATGGAGTAGAAGTTCATTAGTAATTATTAAAAAGAACAGTCAGGGAAGTCACCTGATGTCCTGTATATATACTTGCTCTCTAAAATGTTTATAACTGCCTTTGGGTTAGCTGGGCCATTATTCTGACTCAGTATAGCAGTTATTTTCTTATGTGGAGAATAGGTAACAAAATAGGCAGACAAAAATGAAATTAAAGAAGATTTTTTTCAATTCCTAATACAAAACTGTAGCTGTAAAAATAAGAAGTCCCATCTGTAATAATATTCAGTCTTTCACAAACAGTGTTGGCAGCAGGTATGTTTGGGGGGGGTTGGATGGGGGAGAAATCACAATAATCCCACAGATTCAGACTTGAAAGTATTTTCAACATTTTGCAAGTGGAAACAGTTTAGTAGCAGGCAGCTGGAAGTAAAAGTAAATTTAAAATGTAACTATAGTAGACTGTCAAGAATTCTAATTTATGAATGCATGAGAATGTGTAGGCATACTTAGCACCCTAATAAGGAACATTTGCGTGTCTTTGGAGGCTTTCAACTAATGTTAAATCATCCCAAGCAAATTCTCTAGTCCTTTAGAAATGTCCACACATTTCTTTTTGGACATATTCACATTCAGAGAGGACTCCGGGAAAGCTAAGGGTCCATATTCACTGATGTGACTTGAGTGAAGTGAAGAGAATTATTAGTTACAGCTGTTACCAAACTGAAATTTTCACTGGAGGGAAATTCCATATTTTGCAAGGGTATGTTCTAACCTGGGATAAAAAAAGAATGAAAACCTGAGACTTTTTATTTTTATAGAATGGAAAGTTCTGAGTCAAACATGAATTATTTAGCTTCCTCATCCTGGCCCATCTCCCCAGGCACCTGCTTTCTGGAGCTTCCCTTTGGAATCAGGAGGCATATCTACATGAGCAATTTTTGTGCGTGAATAGACTCCAGGGCTTATTGCCCCAGAGTTTATTGCTTCCACATGCACCATTTTAGCATGTAAATACAAGTAGTATCCTGCTCTGGAGTAAGTTAGTTTACACTGGGCTAATTAGGGGTGCACATGTAGACACCAAGACATTCACTGTGCAGCTAGTTAGTCAATTGTGCAGTAAACATCTCATGTAGACTCACTCAGGGAGAATAAAAAACAGCTACCAAGTTGGTGGCCAGAGGGAAGTGCTTCTCAAAGACTCGAGGAACTCAGGTTAAATGAAGAGTCTATAGAAATTACCATGAAATGTTTCAGTTCCATTGAATCAATATTTCTCAATGAAACAAAAGGTGGAGTTCTGTTTTTATCCAGGAATCATTTTAGCTATAAACACCAGCAGAGACCATCCTGAAGATAGGTTTATTGAAAGAGGATGAAGAAACATTCCTCTTAAACATTCTTCTTATCCACTCACATACACATCCATGCATCTAATGGTAGCTGCATGTTTCTGCAATGCATGCACCTCTAAAAGCTGAAGGAACCATTTGTGGGTACACCTCCCTTAGCAATTACAAAGGGGCTATGTCTTCATCAGCATCCCATATGTGGAATGAAAGTAGCAACTGGCCACAAATACAGTCCAGTCCTGAAACTCACACACACAGGAAGTCATTATAGAGCCCAAGTACATTAATAACTTAATCTTAGAAAGGTTTCACCATTGTAAAGTCAAACTGCATGCTCAGAATCCTGTGCACTGCTTCTAGTAAAGCTAAGGGAAAATGAGCAAGTTAATCCAAAAGGTAGATTTGGGCCCTAAGAGAATACTGTATTAAGTAAAAGTTACAGGGATTTACTAAGGACGTGTGTAGATGAAATGATATTTCCCATTCACATCGACCCAGGATTTCCTGCCGCTCTAAAGTTCATTTAGCACCTTAAACTAACACTACTCAGAGATGTGTTAAGAAGTTAAATGCCAACAAATATACTAATCATATTTCCTACTAGAAGTAGTGTGTGGTGTTATATTAGATAAGAGTTTGTAATGATAACCATTATGCCACCAAGACCACTATAAGAAACTCAAGAGATCTTTTACAAACTAAATGCATTACCTAGTCTGTCATCAGGACAAAACATAAAACACACACAAGTGCCCCTCTGACCCACCCCAAGTTACGGGAGGCATCTGAATCACCCCCCACCTCCCTGGAGTCTGTGCCCCTGCAGCATTTCCCATGCCAGGAACTCCAAAGCAGTCCCTGCTTTAAACACAGCACCTGCAATGTCATCAGCAGCTCAGCTGAGACTATGTAGGAGATCCCAGGGTAGGTAAGGCTGCTGCCTCCCCCACCAAGACATGCTTTTAAAAGTGTACACCTTCCCCCATTGTCAGAATCTGAGTGCTGTCCCTGCCCATCCTGGAACCCCTCCACCCCAATCTCAGAACCCACGTGGTCTCTCCCCTGTTCTCAGAACCGTGCAGTTACCTGCCAGCTCCATCTTCTTGGGGAACCCTGACACAGGACACAGACTGTCTGACTCACAAAGAATCGCCCGCCCCCCACCCCTCCTCTACCTAAACAGAAATTGATTAAGATGCAGTGAGAGATGCACCTAAAACCCTCCAGATAAGGGTGACAAAAGTGAAACAACTGCCCTAGGTTTCATATGCATCTGAGACGGAACCAGATGACCATTCATTTACATGAGAGATGGCGAACAGAAAGCCTGAAGCAGAGACTGCAGTGAATTCTGGGATCAGCGAAGCAGGGGAGCATTGCATGATAGGGAATCTGTGCTCCAAATGCTAATCAACCCTCACACCCAGCTCGGCATTCATCAGACCAGTTCTAATCTGGATTTACAGAGGACTTCCTCCCCCACCACACACACACACACCTCTAAGCAGAAGTAAGTTTAATAGGCATCTCGGACCATACAATCCCTGGTCCCACTATGGGAGGCCTATTTAAACTTACTTGGCTAAAACTTGGTTGCTGGGTTAGGGAATGCTGAGGCAAGACACCGAGTCAGGGGGTATGGGCAACATTTGGACAATGGTAAAGGGCTCATCACAGCGTCCAGCCCATTGGAGCCCTGACCACAAGTGTTGTCATACTTTTCCCGGGACCACTGGTGGAAGTCCTCCCCTCCCAAAGGTTATGAACACTCCAATAATTGCCTTAAGTCTGTTAAAAGACTATAGTAGGATCTGGAAAAGTCATGCTAAGCTGAGGCTTGTTCACAAGTAAAAATCCAAAACCCTGATGCTGCAAGCTATCTATTGTTTCTGAGAAAACCAGGAGACATCCCATCAGTATATTTGCTATCCATAGGAATTTCAAGCTGGGTCCTAAGTATCTGGTTACTCCCTAACCTTATGTGTTTCCTGAGTATCAATCAGTTTCCTGAGATGTTCCAAAACAGAAAACCCCTTGTCAATAGAAAAGACAATTTGATTTACACTATGAGAATGCTTGAAAGAAGCTGAACTGAGGGTATAAAAATCTGTAAAAAGCAGCAGTGTGTGTGCTGACACCACCTGCTTTCTTCTCGAGAGGCTGCAGGAGGAAGATCATCTCCCTTCGAGGATCGTGCTGAGAACTTTGACCTGTCAGCTTTGCAACCCGAGTGCCTTGGACTGGTGAGATCCCAGCTCTCTCTCTTTTCTCTTCTCTCTCTAAGCATAGACTTCTGAACTTGAACTGTATTAGTTAAGCTTGAGCTAAGTTTCCCCAAATACTTAGGAAAACCAAGGTAATACTGTGATTGTTTGTGTTTGTTTTTCCTTTGCATGTCTATTACTACTAGTGCCATTATATATTTCCTATATTTAGCAATAAATAACTTTTATAGTCAAACTGGTGGTAACTGGGTATATTTTCTCCTTCTCTACTTCTCCTTCCCCACTTGTTCTGCAGTAACACTTCTTTTACCTAAGCTAAAGTTCCCTGTGAAGCCCAAAAGTACTGTGGGGTCTGCTCATCAAGAGGCTAAAATATTTGGACATGCTGAGTTTGAAACACATAAGGGGATCAGCTTGTACAGGCTGATTGACCCAGTTTGGCTCAGATGTGCCCTAACGAACTGAATGCTGGCCCATGAGAGTGTCATCTGGACACCTAGACAGATTCAGAGGTATTCTGTTTAACTGTGTGCTTGTGTCTGACTGTAGTTATTGTTGCTCTGATGAACTGATTCTTGGCATATGAGGGTGTCAGCCTGTCCATGCTGACCAACCCGGCCAGGTCAGGCGTGTCACGTTAATCTGGGTGCGTTTGTGTGTATGACTGATTTGGTGACTGGAGGAACCCAGCCCCACTGAACTGAGCCCTGCAAGGCAGCTCCACTGGGGGTGAGGGCTTGCAGAAGGGAGAGATACAGCTCCGTATAGAAACACAAGTAACACAAGCAGCACATTGATAGAATTCCCAAGACCCATACATATCCCAAATAAATGAGCACACCCCAAAGTAATGGGCAAATCTGGTAACAGTGCCCCTCACCTGATGGAACACACTAGTCTCCCCACTCCTCTCCCAAACCACACATACTTAATCCCTTGCTCTTAGATCCACACTACAAGCCCACAGTCAAACCCATGTGCGCCCTCCCCCTGCTCTCAAAACCATACCACCCCTTGAAGGGTTTGCCCCACGTGCCAGCACTGCTTGTTATGTGCCACTGCATAGGAGTTTAGAAAAGAAAAGAAAAACACACCAAATACTGTAGGATAAAAACAATTAATCTTATACTATAATGATTGCATGCAACTGCACAGAGATTTGATTAGAGGAAGCAAGAAAGTACGGTGCACAAAAATCCTTTAAGGAAAGTAACTCTAACCACAATGGTTAAGCCAAAACGAGGGGTTTTGTGGGGGGGAGGTTGTTTTTCAGTTAAATTGCAATTCAAACTTGAAACTATATAAGTAATAATATCTTACATAAGAACACTGGTCAGCATCAAGGAATTCCATTTTACCCTTCAGGTGATCAGATCAGAAAACACCAACAGGTTCCTCCAAGAGACAAGTGTGATTTGAATAGCTACCAATGATCTCAGTTTTTACAAAATTGTAGATTAAGTCAGTAGGGATCATTATGAATACCTTGCCTGACCTCCTGTACAATCCAAGCCACAGGATTTGACTAATTTCCATTTCAACTAGAGCATGTAAACATCTGACCTTGATTTCTAGTGCTGAAGAATTTATCACAACACTTGGTAAGTTTCAATTGTTAATTACTTTCACTCTTAAAAATGAGGTATCTCATTCGCTCCTACACTAATGAGTCTCCTATTATCAAGTATCTGTTCTGCACATAGGTACTTAAAGAGTATGATGAAATCAACCTTTAACCTTCCCTCTGATAAACTAAACAGGTTTGAGTTCCTCAAGTCTTTTATGATAAAGCATGTTAGTCCATCCTTTAAGTGCTGTGGTTCTTCTCTAAGACCTTTTTCATTTGTCAATATCCTTCTTGAATTGTGAAAAACAAAACCATGAGGATTAGTCCAGGCACATCTCTCCCCAGCACACCGTAGCAAGTATTTACTATTTATGTATCCAAATATTCCATTAACCCCTTGGCCACTGCATAGCAAACATATGTTCAGCTAATTATCTACTATGACCTCCCCACCTTCTGGGTCCCAGGAGAGTTCCCTATCCCATCAATATGATCTATATTTTGAGCTCCTGAAGTTTAAGGTGGCCATTCTCAAATGCATACTATATGTTTGCATGTAATTTACCAAGGAATCCATATGACTTTTTCCTCTTCATTATTTACTATCTGAGTCTTTTTATACCAGCAACCTTTGTCAATAATGTCTTTATGCTTTTTCATTCATTCGTTCTTGTGCCACCTTTCCCAACAAAGGCTCAAAGCAGCTTAAAAATAAGAGTAATTATAAAACAGAAATGTGGCAAGAGGGAAAAAAAAGAAAAATCTTAAAAGGAAAATAGAATGTCATGAAAAACAGAGCCCCCACCAAATAATATCTCAACCTACCTTTGTTTGCTAAATACCTATCCAAATCGGAAGGTCTTACATTGCATCCAAAAGATGTCCAGGCTCAGGTGCTGGTAGACATGAAGAGGGAGTTCCAGAGCTGACCAGTAACTGCCAGGAATGACCTTCTATACATTTTTGCCAAGACGACTTGGCGTATTGATGGCATTTGCAGGAAGTTGCTCCTGGCTAACCTTTGAGATCACAATAGGATATCAAGTAAAAGTAGTCCCTTATGTATGTAGTGCCCAGGCTGTTTAGAGCCTTATAGGTCAAAACTAGCACCTTGAATTGCACACAGTGCATCTACTGGAGAGATCTGAAGACAGTGCAGATGCTGGAAGATTGGAGTTATGTGCCCCTGGCAACCCACACCTGTCAAGACCTAGGCTGTCATGTTCTGCATCAGCCACAACTTCCAGATGGTTTTTAAGGGCAACCCCATGTAGGCCTCATTGCAGTGGTCCAACCTTGACATTACAAATGTGTGGATGATGACAATCCGATCCAGTTCTGAACGAAAGTGTTGCAGCCATCTCATCAGATGGAGTTAGTAAAAAGAGCTCTAAACTACTGCTTCCACCTACAGATACAAGTGCAGCAGTGGATCCAGGAGCAGCCCCAAGGCTATAAACCTGAGTGTCAAATAGAGATTGAATCCTATCAATGTTAGGTGTCCCAAGCCCTCTCCCTCCCACTCCAAGTCAAGTGGTTTGGCCACCACCTTCACCTTCTGTCTTGTCTGGATTCAGTTTCAATTTATTCATCTGCATCCAGTCCTGAACTGTAGCCAAGTACTGGGAAAGGACTGGGTCTGTCAGAGGCAGAATCAAACATCGGAGGAGCTGTACATGTCAGACACACAGAGTCACCAAGTCCGGGGGGGGAAGGGGTACTTGCCCCCTGACCAGGACTCTCAGCAGGAGAAGGATCCTCCAAGGGATTCTGGCGGGGACATCAGTCCCTGATCTCTTGGCGTGGATGCTCTCCTGGACCAGGCACTCTTGCTCCTGGAGCCACTTGTAGATCCCAGAGGGCCCAACCTCCATATCAATCTCATCAGGTTCAAAGAGCTGAGAGGCAGGTGGAGAGTCGTTGGACTCCCCCGCCCCCCCTAGGTCACCCCTGACCACTACAGGCTCTGGAGGGAATGCTGAGGAGGCAGGCATGGGGCCAGGTACTGCTCACTAACCTCAACTCCCCTCAAAGTGGTGGGGAGGTCTTGAGGGCATAATGAGACCTTTTTAAAAGACTCCTTCTGTTTCTGGGACCTGCCCTTCCCAGCATGAAGAGCCAAAACCTCCCCTGAGAGGGGAGGAAGGGGATGGCAGGTCCACCACCATGGAGTTAGCTGACTCTGATGAAATGGGAAGTAGCTGGGAGAAGGGCTTATCCCTACCACCCAATGGGGCTGCCACACCAGGGGTGGACGAGCCACCATCGGGCACAGCCAGAGGCAGCTCTGCCACAGCCAGCTTCTTCAGGCACTGGGTAGCCAGATGGGACTTGCTGCCACAGCAAAAGCATGAGGTGTCCCCAGTGGTGAGGTAGACCTTGAAATGCTGCCCAACGATCAGGAATGACATGGAGTGGGGTAGGCCCTGACCCCCTGTCAAGAAGCACAAACATCTGCTATTTAAAGGACAGGACATGCTGGAGCTCAGGAACCTTTTTGCCAAGTAGCAGTCTATGGACCAGCCCTGTAACCATTAACCATGCCATAAGGGTGCAGGCAGTTGGTGAGCTCACCATCTGAGAGAAATGGAGGGACATTGGAGGCCACCATCTGAATGGCCGTTGTGTCTAAGAGCATTGCAATACAAGAAACACCCCCAACAGACACACCACCTACCATGATATCATGCACCAAAGCAGGGGAGCTGAGGAAAATGATGGGGACTGAACTCACACAGGGAGCATAAAGAACATTTTTGCAGCCTACTAGTGCCCCACAGCAGTGGCACATTCCTTCACTCCAGTGGAAGGAGGGGCATGAAGCCAGAGACCAAAACTCTGGCCCAGAGGAGCAGAAGCCCCAGCAGTGAACTGCTAGGAGCTGCCTTGAGCCATTCCAGTAAAAAAAAGAGGGTGAACCCTGCAAGGAACCAGAGGGGTGGGGGGTAGGCAGCCCTCTGGCTGCAGGGAGCAAAAGAGCTGGAAATTAAACAAACACCAGAGGAGAGGAGAAAGGTGAGCAGTGTAGCAGGAGAGAGAAGGGGAAAGAGAAAGCAGCAGAGCAGCAACAGTGAAAGAGGAGAAAACAAACGAACAAAAAAAAAACAGGAAGGGGGAGGGGAAGAGGAGCAGGTTATTTCAGGAGAAAGGGTTTTAAAAAAGGTGAAAAAAGGCAGGAAAAAAGTAATGAAAAGTGGGGGAGTATAGTGAGAAAGGGGTCAAGCTGTTTGGGGGAGGAAAAACAAAGCAAGAGAAGGAGAAAGGCTCACAGAACAGACACAGGTTCCCAGAGCTCAGAGGAAATACACCTGTCAGTGGCCATTTTGGAAGGAAGGAAGGAAGGACTTTGACTTTTTAAATACTTTATTCAGGGGTTCAGGGTGCAAGAAGCCAGCCTCTCTGGGGTCCAGGTACAATGTACAAAGACAAAGACAGACACATCACCATCAAACCAAAAACACCATGCCATTACATTCATAACATCACACTGTGACAGATACCTTCACAGTATTACACGCCATGCCTAACATGCCGTTATGCAGTCAGGACACCCGGCCGCATGGTTGTACAGACCAAAGCCCTTTATAAACAAATGATTCCTACCCTGCTCTATCCAACAGTAGATGTAACAAAACCTGCAACTACCCACACAAGGAAAAAAAGCAAAAAGCAGCTTGGTGAGGGCCCAGGGCCTGGCGGCAGCTTGGAGTTGCAATCCACCACCAAGCCTGCTTGGTCACCCAGACCAGTCATGACATCAGAGCACATAATGAAGACGACTGTCCTCCATGTGGTACAGTGCCCCCTCAAGGACCCAGCGCACCAGAAAGGTGGGCACCGCCTGCCAGAGTACAGCATGCTCAAACTCCAGCAAGAGGCACACCTGTACCAGGAGGCTGAAAAGCCACAGGGCATCGTCTGAACTGGTCCCGGCAAGCCAGTTGCAGCAGCTGTTGAGGATGGCCATCTTGGCCTGACCCAGAAGAAAATTGGCCAGGCAGCAGGGCACCAGCAGATGGTGCCCCACTTGGCCACCCGGTACAGGTAGAGCACAGTGACTGCCTGTGTCACATGGGTCCTGGGTTGACCACACTGTATAAGAGGTTCTAGACACACACCACAATCCTTTTAATACAAATAGGATGGGGTTTAACACTGATAAGTGCAAGGTGTTGCACATGGGGAGGAAGAACCGGCACCACACTTACAGGTTGGGGAACTCCCCTCTTGCCAGCACGGAGACGGAAAAGGATCTTGGAGTCGTCATTGACTCCACGATGAACATGGGCCGGCAGTGTGGGGAGGCAGTCAAGAAGGCCAACCGTACCCTGTCATGCATCCACAGATGCATCTCGAGCAGGTCCAGGGAGGTGATCCTCCCCCTCTATGCAGCACTGGTCAGGCCGCAGCTGGAGTACTGCGTCCAGTTCTGGGAGCCACACTTCAAGAGGGACGTGGACGATATGGAAAGAGTTCAGAGGAGGGCTACTCGTATGATCAGGGGTCAGCAGGGCAGGCCTTATGAGGAGAGGCTACGGGACCTGAACCTGTTTAGCCTCCACAAGAGAAGGTTAAGGGGGGACCTTGTGGCCTGCTACAAACTGGTCAGGGGGGATCAGCAGGTATTGGGGGAGTCCCTGTTCCCCCGCGCGCTGCCAGGAGTGACCAGGAATAACGGTCACAAGCTGGCGGAGGGTAAGTTTAGATTAGATATTAGGAGGCGCTACTTCACAGTCAGGGCGGCTAGGGCCTGGAACCAGCTTCCAGGGGAAGTGGTGCAGGCTCCTAGCCTGGGGATTTTTAAAAGGAAGTCAGATGAGCACCTTGCCAGGGTCATCTGACCCCGGTGCTCTTTCCTGCCAAGGCAGGGGGTCGGACTAGATGATCTACCTAGGTCCCTTCCGACTCTAGCTACTATGAAACTATGAAACTATAAATCAAGAGCCTAGAATAGCATAGAGAGGCTATGCAAGCCCCAAATTCAGCTGGGAAGAAGTCCCTCAGCAAAGGAACTGAGGAAGATGGCCCCAATCAATACCCTAAGGACTCAATCAAAAGGTATGGCACTAACCTCAATGGTTCTGAGGATTCTGTTTTTTCTGTGTGTTATTTTTTTCCTCTGGTCCCCAAGTGGTGCCTAAACTCAAATATTCTCAAGAGGTTGGCCAACATTTCTGAGGTAGGCAAACAGTCACGCTGATACTGTTTGCAATTTCTCCACCCTGTCCTTTTCAGTTTCAGGTTCTGTGAGATATTCTTGTGAATGGAGTTTGAAATAAAAATCAAAAGGGGTTGTGAAGAGCATCAAAAAATTTTTAGTTTTATTTGAACAAATGTTAAGACATTTTTTGCAGTACTCAGCTGCTCTATTTGTGACACTGCCTGCCTTGGATGTTATACTGTAGGGGAAAATCGCATGTTCAGAGAAAAATGAACTGATTTGACAGAAAATGGAAATACAAAAAGTTCCTATGTTTGAACATATACATGAGTATAAGACCCTCTGTTGAGTTAGATCACATTTTTTAAAAAAATGACCTCATGTGTAAAACAATCCAAACACTTGTACCAATAAAAGTTAGGATTTGGGGGGAATAAAAGAAACTTGCATCACAAGGAGCCTGTCAGATTCATTCTTGTGCTTCACAAGCATAACATACTACAGATAAAAAGTGGGATCAACTCTGACTATGGAAAATTAATTTTATTTGTAACTTTTACTATCATACACTGTATTCAATTATGTCTGTGCAATGAAGTGAAGGCTCAAGATTTACCACCTAAAGCTATTCCCACTGAATTCTTCCTCATGAGAAACACAAACACTGGAGCATATGTGGTAATTAAGTACAGATGTGATTATTTGACAAATAATCATAACAAATAATTGTCACTTCCTTGTTTAGAAACCACTAATTTAAAACATGTGCATGCTGACCTAACCTTGCTGATGCACTTTCCTTTCAATTAGGGGTTTCAAACTGTTATCTTTTCTACAAAAAACTAACCCTTTGTTCTCTTGTTGTAACTTTCCATTTCAAAAACAGTTGTTCTTCTCAGAAGTGTTTTCTAAACTGGCTTCTGTTTTGCAACACTTGTCATGAAACGCCGCTTTAGGAAAGCTGGGCAGGAGGATATAGACACTAGTCCAATGGCTATTCCATTTATTTCAGAAGTCCAGTGACACTAGTTTAAATTAGGAGGATAATTCCATTCCTCCAGATACAAGGCATAGATATTTTCAGTCAGTCACCTTAAATACAAGTAAACTTTCATGAAACAACAGCCTGTCTCCCCTCAGAGTGTGCACTGAACTATTCATATATGAGCACACTCTGGGGAAGATAGGCATCTCTTACTCGGGCTGTTGAACAGTTGTCACAGAATTACTCATGTGAATAATACATTTGCAATATGGCATTTATGAAAGGTCCAGCAACAGAAACAAAATGCTGGCAGAGAGATACAAAGGGGAAAAAAAATAGACCACATGTAAACAGAAATAGCCCCAAATATATGTTCCTTCCCAAAGAGAAACTCTTCTAAACTTTATATTGCTCAACAGCCAAACATGGATCCAATTTTGGCATGAAATAATAACCCCTATGTTTATAATGGAGAAAGCCAGACCTCAATTACAGTTTTAGAAATTAGAGGAATGATCTTCCCCTCATTTAGATGAGCACGAATCAAGAATAAATCCCATTTAAGTCAACGTTATACCAACACAAAGAAGGAGTCTTGGGGACTGTATTTTAATTTAGTGGTAACGACTGAAATAGTGTATGTCTAAGGTTATACATACTGTGTAGCAGTGTTTATCTTAAGAGTATATTGTTTATCTGTACTAAAAACGTTCAACCCAACCTTCAAACAATATAATTTAGGTTCTCAATCAAGTATTAACATAGAGCGTTTGGAAAAAACAGCAGAATCTTGATGAATGTTTGTGTCAAGAACACTGTTTACTTTTTAGTTTTCCTTCAGAATCTGGAGTTTAATGTTTGCACTGGGTGTCCAGTACACAATATCATTTGATGATTGTGAGCAATATGCATTTTAATTCATTGTTACAAACTTTCATAAGCATGACATTGTGATAAATGGAAAAAAGCTGTAACCTAGAATTAAGACTTGTGAATATTCTATGTGCTGTCCCGTAGAATACAAATGAAATTACAGCTTTTCCTTAAAATAACAGCAAAAAAGTTATGGGACTGTAAACTTTATCAATGCATGATGCATTTAGTATTTATTCCATATTGTACTTAGTCATTCAATTGGTACAAGCTTACTCAGATGTGCTGGAGACTACGTGAAAGAATCATACCACACCCAGAATCTGCCCCCCAAAAAGATTCTGGCATTTGGGAGGAGAAGGGTAGAAATCCTGCCAGCACTCACTGGTGTAACAGTGGAGAGAGTAAAGCATGCACACCTTGAGGCAGATGGTGGGGATGGGGCTGCAATGCCACAACAAGGGTTGGACCCCTTGTGGCTTCCATGCTGTCTGCCCCAGCATGCCAACATCTTCCAAGCCAAGGTTGTGGTTGCTTTTGGCACTCTTCCCCAAAATGTTGCTGACCCCTGCTCTGCATCTTTGGTGGTGAGGGATGCAGTGCCCTCAATCCTACATCTCCTTGTCTTTCTTTCAGGCAGCCAGCCTGAGCAATAGTACTAGGAGAGCTTGGGATCCCCAGCAACACTGGGGATGGACCCTGAAGAACAGAGTCCCTGCTTCATGTGGTCTCCAATAAAGGCTAAGAGTAAATCTGGCCTCTTCCTACACTTAGCAGGTTAAAACCATTGCAGGAAGCAGCTGGTGTTCTTCTCCCCCTGAAATAATATTCCAAATTGTTTTTCCAAACCATAGCTGAAAGAAGTTTTTCCCAGTCCTGTGAGGTGGTTTCAAAGAGCAAAGCTCATTTCTAATCAAACCTGAGGAAAATGTATTCTTCTGAGAGGAGTTCTCAGGAAAATGCTACCTCTTTCACTCAGTGGTTGAAATTCCCAGTACGCAGAGACTCCAAGCTGCCTACCCAATAAAAAGTCCACCAGACAAGAGCTGGTATAAATAACATGGCTGTACTGACTTCAAGGTAGCAACACTAGTTTTCGGCAGTTACAGATCCTGTGAAAATGACACGTGTTATAATTTGTACAAAAGCCACTGCTCTGTTGTTTGATAGCTTCACTGAGATATTACACTTTCCTTTTGATATTCTTTCTAATACTGGGCTGTAATAATTGGGGGCTATACCCAGGTAGTGAACTCAATCATGGGAAGTAAGCAAAATTCCAAAATTGATATTATAATCTGAAACAATGAGTCAATAAGAAAGGTATGAAATGGAGACAGAGGCCATGTCCAGATGAGCACGGACTTTTGGTTTCCCAGGGACAAGTAGCAGCGACGCACCTTGTGCTGCAGCTACTAGTCCCTGGGAAATGCCCGTGCCATGTGCGCTTACCCCGAGGACAACTTGTGCTGGCCCCAGCAGTGTTACCTGGGGTCCTGGGGGCCTCCTGGGAGCCTGGGACTGGAGCAATAGTTGCTGGAATTGACCTGCTAGTCTGGAGTATATCCATGACTGCCCAGTCTTCCCTACCTCCTTTTCCTCTAATCTCCCACAAAAAGCAACACAAGCCATATTTTCTTCACTTTTTACTACTGTATCACTCTGTCCCCCATTGTATGCATCTGTTTTGTTGAACAGGGAAAAGGAATTCTCCATTCCTTTGTCCACCACTCTCACAGCAATCAAAATTCCAACAATACTAATCCTTTACTCACCATTAACAGGGACTGCTTGACAGAATAAGGCTCTAAGCAATGTCCTGGCTTTAAAAAAAATATGGTTTAGATGGGTTTTGATTGTTTGTTTTATGTAATCATTCAATTTCAACTTGAACATGTCTTATATTTTGTCCTTGATTCTTTTTATCCTATGTATCCCAACCATTTAAGTATTTTGGCATGTATCTTCTAGTAAATTTGCCATGGAATCAAGCCATACCCAAAACCCCAAACCACATTTAACTGTTCAGTCTTATGCAGTGATGGGGTCATGTTAACACCTTTGATTCTCTGAGCCAATTTAGTCCATTGAAATTAACACAAAAGAGCTTAAGTTTCCATAACACCTTTGTTTTTAAATGTGTCATTTAAGTATGTCCACTGGAAGGAATTGTTTAGACCATTATATTCTATAGGGAGAATTCTATTTTCTTAATAAAGTGGATGATGTTTCATGTTAAAGAAGAATATTTCCCTGTGAAATATAATGTAAACAGCAAGAACTAAAGTGGTGACAACTATTCCAGCAGACACATAAGCAAAGGGAAGTTTCTCTGACAAAGCATTTAAGGTGCTTAGATCAACATAACTGAATTTGATTTCAATATATTCTTCCCATTGCGGGAGAGAAAGTAGCTTTTTCCCCAAAAAGAAAATTCAGAGTAAAGAAAAAAGAAAAGAAAAAAAAAGGAATCCCTATGGTATTATTCCTTCCCTTCAATTTGAAAGCTGTTAAATATGAAGACAGCACCCTAAGGATCTGCTGTTTCAGAGTTAACTGGGTGGGAGGGAGAGAAGTACCTTCTCATTGCATGCAGTAGTACTTTCACATATATGGAGGGCGAAATGTCAGCCCCTCGCAGTCTAGGTTTTACCTACCCCAAAACAATGTGGGTCAGAAACAAAAATCACAAGGAACTTCTCTGCAGGCAGAGCCAACCCTAGGGGGGCGTGGGGCCCGGGATAAATCAGCCTGTGTGGGGCCCCCTTGACACTGCACAGGGCTATGGTACCGCCACAAAGTGGGGGGGGTCTCTGTGCTTCTTCCACAGCAGCTCTGCAGGGCTCCACCTTCTCTGCAGGGCCCCCCCAGAGTGCGGGGCCCCCAATTCACCATACCCTATGGATGGCTCTGTCTGCAGGCCTGATGGTATCAGTGTTTTAAGTGACTCCATATCCATTTCAGGCTCAGCTGGGCTCATGCTACTAAAAGGAAAGCAAATACCTGGGCACTCCCCAGCCATATGGATTATTCCATAGGGAAACAGCGTCCCTCTTCCTGGACATTGTCCAGGGATGTGGAACATGGTACCATCAATCTGTCTCTCATTTTAGAGCCCTCACAGTTCAATAAAAGGAAGTTTGCAAAGATCAACCTTTGTCAAACACTGCTCCACACATGCACACACTAAATTTAAAAGAACTGTTTGAGTGAGGTAATGATACATGAGTAAGTCAAATCAGGTTACAAGTTTCATTTACAGCTCTTAGGCCAGGTATAGACATCATACTTTAACCAGCATAAGTGATCAGAAACCAGTCTATATCCATAACAGAATAAAAGTTCAGCACATACAGAGTAGTTTAAAAATGGCAAAACTTGGTCTAAGATTTGCACCCCTACCAAAAGGCAAATGTGTTCTGTTTGCTACCTGTCTAAATTATGCCACTTCCAGAAACCTGCACAACTTAGAGTTAAGTCCACCTCAAGCTTTTTGAAAGTCTTTACCTAGCCTTACTGAATAAATGTTTCTACTTTGACCAGTTGTACTGCTCATTTTCTCTTCAGTCTCTCAGATGTCTCTTTCAGTGGTAAGATGCACTTAAAAACCCATATTAGCTGCCCTTTCTCAGTCTCCCAGAAGCAGTGAGCAGTTCAAGCTGCTTGTCTCTCCTTTCCTGCCTCCCACCTCCTGGACTCAGAGAAATAAAACAAAAAAACAATGCAAGGCCACCACAAGAAACTACTCCCATCAATCATACTGAAAGAGACCATGATTCAGGCAAGTGTCTTGTTATGAATGGCCCAGCACCTTACATTTCAACAGCTCCTTCACAGTAAGTCCCAAGCCTGACTGGTTCAATCTCTCAAAAGCTCAGGAGTGCAATTTTTAACATTCTTTAGGTTGGGGTTCACTCTCCCTGTGAAAGATCTCATTTACACCTCTGCACAGAGGTCGGGGCAGCCAGCCTAGAAGAAGTTTTTTTCAACTCAGTTCACCCATGGAGTGCAAATTATTTACTACAGAGTCTGTAGCAAAAATCACAGGAATAATGACCAAAGCGGAGCATGCATCGTGCTCCATGTTCCATTCAGCAGAACCTATTTCCCAATTGCTTAAGCAGGGCAAATGGCAGTTTAAAAATTAAGCATTTGTTGTATATAAAGAAAAGGAAAAAATTCTTGTTAAAAACTTTTTGATTTACTCATCAGCTGATATATAAAACCACATAGGCCTATTGTACTCTAAAAATTTATTTTTTCAATGAATAATTCAATTCTCCACTAAAATTAACTTTTCCCCTACTTTTTGAATGAATCACAAACTGATCTTGACTCCTGGTTATGTGTTGGTTACATTTAACTATTCACTAGGTGACTGGGCAATTCATTTAAACTTTGTGCCTCAGTTCACCTCTGCAACATGGGTTTGATAATTACTTCCATTGTAAATTGCTTTAAGTTTTATGCATGGAAAGCACTAGGACAGGAGACAATTCTAATACATTCACAAGCCCATGTGACATATTACAGTAGAGTGTGGAATAAGAAATTTCAGTCCTTGGACTTCTCAGGAACTGTTTGCCTCGACTATTCATTATCTCTGCTGTGACAGCTTCCTAGGTATTGTTTCAATTACTTAACTGAAATTTTTAAAGCAAGAGAAGAGTGAACAAAATGACAAGTAACAGAGCAGTAATTAATCAGAGATCAGTGAATACTCTTGGTCATGCATAAATAACCTTGTTTGCATAGCAATTTGGGCACTGATATGAACAGCAACCATTTACCAAACAAAGGAGAACTAGCAGAGGACTGAAAACAGTAGGAAAACTACTTGGAATTCCAGCCCTCATTTATGAACACTTTAAGTTTTCAATGAACTCAATGGGCATGTGCACACATGCAAGCACGTGAGCTTGCAGCAGCTCAAATAGAAGCGGTATAAATTTGAGCTGGGGCTTTTTGCCTCAGCGCACATGCTTGGACATGCACTTTTCTTGTAGAGCAAATTGTGCCACCTGGGGCAAAATAACCCTGCCTGGCTCCTCCCAGATCTGCAGCCAGGGAGAGCTAGAGACCAAGGCCAGCAACTGTGCTGTCCCCAGCAGTATAAAAAGCTGCCCTGGCAAGTAGCTCAGGGATACTCACTCTCAGGAGCTTCTGGGGACACCACCCCTTGTGCCAGCTGGACTGCTGAAGCAGCCCTGAGAGTTCCCTGCACGCTTTACCAACTGCAGCAGTCTGGCAGTGGGGGTGCTGCCTGGCTGTGACCTGCTGTGCACCTGTCAGACCTGGATGAGGCATCTGCCTCTCTGGGCCAGCTGCCAGTGGGCTGTGGCTGCGAGGTTGGACTCTGTGTGGAAATACTGCCATGTGTGTCTCTGCCCAGCCATCTGGACAGCTATTGCCTGTAACATGTTCCCAGTTTGGTGGCCTGCTTTGAACTGTTAAAGCATGTCCTCCTGGCCCCAACGGCCAGGAGGTCAGCCACAGCCTGCTGGGTCCAAGGTGCCAGCTCTGAGCAGGCAGGGTCCTGCCACTGGCCTCCCTAGCAGGAATTCTGGTGTTCCCTATTGGAAAACTGAAAAATCCATGATAAAAAAATCCCAAAGTTCCTCTGTAAAATACCCCAAAATCCATGTTCCTCCACAATTAAAAGATAGCTAAAAAGAGAGAGAGTGATCAGTTGGGCAATGTTTTATTGATATATCTACAGTGTTAAAGGAATTTGGAAGACTACCAGTGTCATAATAATAAAGTGAACTCTAAATACATGTTTCACGAATATATATATTGCTGGCCAGGGGCTACATGCCCCGCCCTACCCCTGCTGGCTCCCCTAGCCCCCTGGATTGCTGTCCCACCTGGCCCCATCCTCCACCAGCTCCTGCAGCCCCCCACTGGCTCCTGCAGCCCCCCACTGGCTCCTGCAGCCCCCCAATGCTCCCCCAGGCCCCCGCCAATGGCTCCCCACCTGGCCCCATCCCCAACTTGCACCTGCAGCCCCACCATCGGCCCATCCCCGACTTGTACCCCCACAACCCCCGCCTCCGGCACTTAAAAAAAAACAACCTGTACTTACCAAGCAGGGGCTGGGGGGAGCTCAGGGGCCTCCTGGTAAAACACCCCTGGGCAGCACAGGGCAACAGAGTTTTATATATCAGGTGAGTGGCTGGGGCCACTAGGGCTGTCACCCTGCGCTGCACTGTGTGAGGGCACAAAGTTAGTTATATAATTTCCATATCTAACGTTCTCAGTGAAGTGTGTCACTTTTTGGTTCCCTTTTTCTGATGTCTTCAGCCTACTATTCTTCAAGGCTCTCATTCCTGCTTCCTTTATCATCTCATGTTTCCCTTGGTCTGAGATGCTCTTCACTCTGTCATTACCAAACTATCCTCCCACAAACTAGCCATTCCTGGACAGCCTTTCATCTCTCCAGCTTTCTTTCACATGACCTGCTGGTAATTTATAAATCTGATAGCTGCTTTCAACAAAACTGAGCTGTAGGGTATAGCACAACATGTGTTGGGAGACATCTACAGGCTGACTTTTTCCACATTCACTTAACCAAGATGAACAATGAGGCAAATCAAAGACATCTCACATTTCCAAGCTACCTTGTTTGCCCTTCAATCAGTCTTGTCATCACTACAGAAACGAAGACAATAAATCTGCAACCCCATTCTGAATTCTCTAAAATTAATAGGACTTTATTTTAATGGTCATAAGTAGCTATTTTAACTATGCATACACCATTTCTCAAAACAAAAACATGTGATTGTAATGGGGCTTTCTTGAGGCCAGTCAAGAACACCCACCCACCTGTTTCTGGGCCAACCATCTGCCTCCTCGCCTGCTATGCCCTGATGATACATAATTATGGTATTAATTAGGTGGGAGGCCACCCATTCTTGCCCCAATGCCAAGGGGTACTATCTGGGGCTCCATTCCTTCCTTATACCATAGCCCAAGCCTTGCAGATGGCATCCACCAGTGGTTTGCACTGGGGCTTTCATAAAACATACACACAAACAAATACTTACTGCACTCCAAGCCCTCACACCCCTCACTGTGGCTCCACACCTTAGGGCTCAGGTGCCTGCAGCCCTGCCTGGCCCTAGAGTCTTATACCCCCACACTGACCCTTCACTGGGCCTCACTGAGGCCGCCCCCATCTGGGTCAGGTGGCCATAGACCTGCCTGGCCCTCTGCCCTAGGGTATCACACCCTGTGAGGCTCAGGTGGCCACAGCCGTGCCTGGCCCCCTCTCAGGGTCTCTGCAGCCACAGGACTCATGAAGAGCCTGGGCACTGCTCCAGAACCCTCCACCGACTTGGGCCCTGCCTCAGGATTGCCATGAGCCTGGGCTCCCCCTGAACGAATTGAACCCACCAGGGATGTGGGAGCTGGGGTTATTAAGGCACCCCAAGCTGCCTTTCACCTGGGTGGTAACTGGCCTGGTATTTCCTGGGGGCTCCTGCACCACTGGGAGCCCTACCACACCACCCAACTCCAGGCAGGGTGTACTTTTAGGTCATGCCCAGGACCAGGAGCCTCCAAACCATCCCCTTAAGTTCTTGCCCTTACTTCTAGGATGTTGCATTCAGTCTTACAGCCAGGCAATGTTTCTGCCTGGCCTGCCAGCAGTGAACTGCTCTGTTTATATAGGTGGCCATAGGTCTAAAATGGCCACCATAATCAAGCACCTGCTGGCTGTTTGGTTCAGCTCTTAAACTGGCAAGCACCAACACTGCCCTGCCACAGTGATGAAGATGGTAAGAACATAAGAACTGCCATTTTCTGGGTTAGACCATAGGTCCAACTTGCCTGGTACCATGTAACACAGTGGCAGAGGGTAGATGCTGAAAGGGGGAGTAAACTGGATATGACCAGGGGTTTTTTCCACTGTTCCTCTCTCACTTGAAGCCTCCAGCATTTAAGTTATGGAAGGTCCGATTCAGAGGCCATATCCCTAATTCCCATGCTCAATAGCTACTAATGCCCATTTCTTCCAAGAATTTGTCCAATCTCATAGTTGGTAGGGCCAGAAGGGACCTAAGCAGATCATCAAGTCCAAATCCCTTCTATGGCAAGAAGAGTACTGGCGTCAAATGACCCCACCAAGGTGTACATCTAGCCTCCTCTTAAAGACTCCCAGGGTAGGAGCCAGCACCACTTCTCTTGGAAGTTGGTTCCAGATCTTAGCCACCCTGACAGTGAAGTAGCACCACCTGATCTCTAGTCTGAATCTACCCTCTGCCAGCTTGTGACCATTATTTCTAGTCACTCCTGGTAGCACTCAGGGGAACAGGGACTCCCCCAATGCCTGCTGGTCCTCTCTGACTAAACAGCCACTAGATCCCCCCTCAGCCTTCTCTTGTGGAGGCTGAACAGGTTCAGGTCCCATAGATTCTCCTCATACAGCCTGCCCTGCTGCCCCCTGATCATGCGAGTGGCCTTCCTCTGGACCCTCTCCATGTTGTCCACATCCCTCCTGAACTGCGGTGCCCAGAACTGGATGCAGTACTCCAACTGCAGCCTGTTACCTGCCAGCTCCATGTTCTTGGGGAACCTTGACGCAGGACACAGACTGTCTGACTCACAAAGAATTGCCCCCCACCCCTCCTCTACCTAAATAGAAGCTGAATAAGATGCAGTGAGACATGCACCTAAAACCCTCCCGATAAGTGTGACAAAAGTGAAACAACTGCCCTAGGTTTCATTTGCATCTGAGATGGGAACAGATGACCATTCATTTACATGACAGATGGTGAACAGGAAGCCTGAAGCAGACACTGCCGTGAATTCTGGGATCAGCAAAGCAGGGGAGCACTGCATGATGGGGAATCTGTGCTCCAAATGCTAATCAACCCTCACACCCAGCTCAGCATTTATCAGACAAGTTCTAATCTGGATTTACAAAGGACTTTTCCTCCCCCCCCACACACCTCTAAGCAAGAGTAAGTTTACTAGGCATCTCGGGCCGTACATTCCCCGGTCCCACTATGGGAGGCCTATGTAAACTTAATTGGCTGAAGCTCAGTTGCCGGCTTAGGGAATGTTGAGGCAATAGACCGAGTCAGAGGGGGTATGGGCAACATTTGAACAATGGTACAGGGTTCATCACAGCATCCAGCCCGTTGGAGCCCTGACCACAAGTGTTGTCATACTTTTCCCGAGACGACTGGTGGAAGTCTTCTCCACAAGAGGTTATGAACACTCCCATAAGTGCCTTAAGTCTGTTAAAAGACTATACTAAGATCTGGAAAAGTCATGCTAAGCTGAGGCTTCTTCACAGCAAGTAAAAATCCAAAACCCTGATGCTGCAATCTATTGTTTCTGAAGACACCAGGAGATATCTCATCAAGTATATCTGCTATCCATAGGAATGCCATGCTGGCTCCTAAGTAGGTGTTTCCTGAGTATCAATCAAGTTGCTGAGATGTTCCAATCAGATAACCCCTTGTCAATAGAAAAGACAATTTGATTTACACTATTGAGAATGCTTGAAAGAAGCTGAACAGGGGGTATAAAAATCTGTAAAAGCAGCAGCAGTGTGTGTGTTGACACCACCCGCTTTCTTCTGGAGAGGCTGCAGGAGGAAGATCATCTCCCTTCGAGGATCGTGTTGAGAACTTTGACCTGTCAGCTTTGCAACCCGAGTGCCTTGGACTGGTGAGATCCCAGCTCGCTCTCTCTTTTATCTCTCTAAGCATAGGTTTCTGAACTTGAACTGTATTAGTTAAGCTTGAGCTAAGTTTCCCCAAATACTTAGGAAAACCAAGGTAATACTGTGATTGTTTGTGTTTGTTTTTCCTTTGCATGTCTGTTACTACTAGTGCCATTATATATTTCCTATATTTAGCAATAAATAACTTTTATAGTCAAACTGGTAGTAACTGGGTATATTTTCTCCTTCTCTACTTTTCCTTCCCCACTTTTTCTGCAGTAACACTTCTTTTACCTAAGCTAAAGATCCCTGTGAAGCCCAAAAGTACTGTGGGGTCTGCTCATCAAGAGGCTAAAAGATTTGGACATGCTGAGTTTGAAACACATAAGGGGATCAGCTTGTACAGGCTGATTGACCCAGTTTGGCTCAGATGTGCCCTAACGAACTGAATGCTGGCTCATGAGGACACCCAGCCAGATTCAGAGGTATTCTGTTTAACTGTGTGCTTGTGTCTGACTGTAGTTATTGTTGCTCTGATGAACTGATTCTTGGCATATGAGGGTGTCAGCCTGTCCATGCTGATCAACCCGGCCAGGTCAGGCATGTCCCATTAATCTGGGTGCGTTTGTGTGCATGACTGATTTGGTGACTGGAGGAACCCAGCCCCACTGAAACTGAGTCCTGCAATATAGCTCCATTGGGGGTGAGGGCTTGCAGAAGGGAGAGATACAGCTCTGTATAGAAACACAAGTAACACGAGCAGCACATTGATAGAATTACGAAGATCCTAGCCCTAATAAATGAGCACACCCCAAAGTAGCGGGCAAATGTGGTAACAGGCCTGACCAGTGTCACATAGAGGGGGAGGATCACCTACTGGGACTTCTTGAGATGCATCTGTGGATGCATAACAAGGTACAGTTGACCTTCCTGACTGCGTCCCCACAGTCGGCCCATGTTCATTTTGGCATTAATAATGACTCCAAGATCGTTTTCTGCCTCTGCCCTGTCAAGAAGGGAGTTTCCCACCCTGTAGGTATGGTGCTGGTTCTTCCTCCCCAGGTGCAGAACCTTGCACTTGTCAGTGCTGAAACCCATCCTGTTCTCACCTGCCCACCCCTAACCTGTCTAGGTCTGATTGCAGCCTAATCCTCTCTTGTAGCATCTCCACTTCCCCTCACATCTTAGTGTCGTCTGCAAATTTGAACAGTGTGCTTTTTACCCCCTCGTTCAAGTCACTGATGAAGATGTTGAACAGTGCGGGCCTGAGAACTGAGCCCTGCAGAACCCCACTGCGCACATCCCTCCAGGTCAAATAGGACCCGTCCATGACCACTCTCTGGATGTGACCCCCCAGCCAGTTAGTGACCCAATTGACTGTGTAAGTGTCAATGCCACAGTCCCCTATTTTTTTAATGAGAATGGGGTGAGAGACAGCGTTGAAGGCCTTCCAAAAGTCCAGTAATACTACGTCCACCGCTACCCCTGTATCTAAGGATTTTGTGACCTGGTCGTAGAAGGCCACCAGGTTGGTCTGACGAATCAGGCACACGTGTGTCCCGCACGCACGTGTGCCCCATAACTAACTTCTGACCGGAGGCAGCGGCGGCGGCAGCAGCAGCAGCAGAGGAATCGGCAGCGGGGGCAGCAGCAGCTGATCCCCCAAAGGTAAGTGGGGCGGAGGGACTCGGCACAGCTGAGCCGGATCCGGAGGGGAAGCCCCCCGGGTCCCATATAGCTGAGCCGGTAGGGAGCCGCGCTCCTGAGCCGCGCAGCACGAACACAGCGCGCAAACAGGCGCGCTCTGTAAGAGCGCGCCGGTGTTTGCGCAGGCGTTCGCGCCGGCGGGCAGGCCGGGAGGACCAGGAGTGGGACTCCTGTACGGGTAGGACGTAGACACCACACAGGTCTACAAACAGCAGCTTAGAATGGTGTCTATGAGGAGTGCTGCTAGGGCCTCTGCCCAGGGGGACAAGGCTAACCGGGGCTGGTCTGAGGCCTCCACCCAGACTGAGCCCATGGGGGAGCTGATGTCCCCCTACCTCCTGGCCTGCGGGGGATCCCCAGCAGGGCCGGGGGGGGGCAGAGTTTGGGAGCCCCCACACCTGTCCGGCAGGTGCCCAGCTTAGGGCTCTGGAGGCACAGGTGAGGGAGCTCCGGGAGGAGGTTAGCAGGCTGAGGGGGATCAGGGAGGCGGAGGAGGAAATTGACAGTTATTTCCTTTCCCTGCAGGACCAGGCACCCAAGGAAGAAGCAGCCCAGGGAAGGACCTCCACAGCAGAGTGGCAGACGGTCACAGCCAGGACCAGAGCAGCTCGCAGCGAGCAGGTACCAGCTTCTCCAGTCCGACTGGAGAACAGGTACGAGGCCTTGGCGACTCTGCAGGAGATGGAAAGGGAGGAGGAAACCTTGGGCAGGAAGAAACGCCACATTCTTCACACTCCAAACAGACCGAGAGGACCCAGAAGAGGAGGAGACGCGTGCTCGTCATAGGCGATTCCATCCTGAGAGGTGCGGAAGGGCCCATTTGTCGCCAGGACCCTTCAGCACAAGAGGTCTACTGCCTGCCCGGAGCTAAGATTCGGGATGTGACGGAGGTAATCCAGGCCAGGATCAAGCCCACCGATTACTACCCCATGGTCCTTGTCCATGTGGGTACTAATGATGCGGCCAGGAGAACCCCCGATCACCTGATGGCGGACTACCAGGCTCTGGGCGGCGTGCTGAGGGAAGTCGGTGCACAGGTGGTATTCTCTTCCATCCTACCAGTGAACGGACGCAGCAGACGGCATGAGAACTGCATCCGAGAGACCAACTGGCGGCTTCGGCAGTGGTGTCTCGAGGCAGGCTTCGGCTTCCTGGACAATGACCCACACATTACAACGAGGGACATGCTCAGCTGGGATGGGCTTCACCTGTCCCCCAAAGGTAAGCGTGTGTTTTCTTACAGGTTGGCGGATCTCCTCCGGCGGGCTTTAAACTAGGCTCGTCGGGGGGAGGGGAAGATGAGGGCGGGGGAAGCTGTGGACCACCAAACCAGGTGGCACCAACAAGGACAGCCCAGCCTGAAGAAAGAGAGCTTTGGGAACATGAAAGACAGGGGGTGGACAGCAATAGGACACAGGTAAGGAATGAGAAGGTAAGAGACAAAGAGCCCTTTGGGACTTGGAGCGGGGGGGCAGCAAAGGCACCAGTCGTAGGGCTCAAGTGCCTATATACTAATGCTAGGAGCATGGGGAACAAGCAGGATGAACTAGCACTCCTGGTTGCACTAAACGCCTATGACTTAGTGGAGCTGACGGAAACCTGGTGGGATTCATCCCATGACTGGGCGGTACATATCCAGGGCTATAGACTGTACAGAAAGGACAGGGTGGGGAAAAAGGGGGGAGGGGTTGCGCTCTATGTTAAGGAGCAATATACATCAACCCTCATCAAGACAGAATCAAAGGATGAGGAAGTAGAAGGACTGTGGGTTAGGCTACATGGGGGGCAAGGAGAAAAGGATTTGGTGGTAGGGGTCTGCTACAGACCTCCACATCAAGGGGAAGAAATAGATTTGGGGCTCCTGAGGCAACTCTCAGAGACCATAAAAGCTAAAGAGGCGGTGGTCATGGGGGACCTAAACTACCCGGACATCTGCTGGGAGACACAGACAGCAAAGTCCCACCGCTCACGCAGGTTTCTAACCTGTGTACAGGACCTCCACCTGACGCAGGAGGTACATGGTCCCACTAGGGGGAATGCCTTACTGGATCTGGTATTGGCAACGGGGGATGACATAGTAGGGGACCTACAGATCGGTAGCCATCTGGGGGACAGTGATCACCTAAAAATACAATTCAACATAAGCCGTCGAGTGGGTAAGGTAACTACTAGGGTGAACGTGCTGGACTTTAGGAAAGCTGATTTCAGTTAACTCAGGCGATTAGTGAAGGACGCACTGCAGAGTAGTAGTTTTGAAATGATGGGAGCCCAAGAAGGGTGGCTGTGCCTTAAGGAAACTATCCTTCGGGCACAAAGCGAGACGATCCCCATGAGAGGTAAAAGAGGGAAAGGGGCCAGGAGGCTTCCCTGGCTGACCAGAGAAATCCAGGGCAGACTAAGGGCCAAAAGGGGAGCACATAAAAAGTGGAAACAGGGAGAGATCACCAAAGAGGAATATACCTCTTCTGCTCGTGCTTGTAGGGAGGCAGTTAGACAGGCCAAAGCTACCATGGAGCTGAGGATGGCAACCCAAGTAAAAGACAATAAGAAATTGTTTTTTAGATATATAGGGAGTAAAAGGAAGGCCCAGGGAGGAATAGGACCCCTGCTAAATGGGCAGAAACAATTGGTGACGGACAGAGGGGACAAGGCTGAACTCCTCAACGAGTTCTTCGCCTCAGTGTTCCTAAGCGAGAGGCATGACAAGTCTCTCACTGGGAGTGTAGGGAGGCAGCAGCAAGGCACCAGACTTCCATGCGTGGACCCTGAGGTGGTGCAGGGTCACTTGGAGGAACTGGATGCCTTTAAGTCGGCAGGCCCGGATGAGCTCCATCCGAGGGTACTGAAGGCACTGGCCGACATCATTGCAGAGCCACTGGCGGGAATATTTGAACGCTCGTGGCGCACGGGTCAAGTCCCGGAGGACTGGAAAAGGGCCAATGTGGTTCCCATTTTCAAGAAGGGGAGGAAGGAGGACCCGGGTAACTATAGGCCAGTCAGTCTCACCTCCATCCTTGGCAAAATCTTTGAGAAAATTATCAAGGCTCACATTTGTGAGAGCCCGGCAGGGCAAGTTATGCTGAGGGGAAACCAGCACGGGTTCGTGGCAGGTAGATCGTGCCTGACCAATCTAGTCTCTTTTTATGACCAGGTTACAAAACGCCTCGACGCAGGAGGAGGGGTGGATGTCATATACTTGGACTTCAGGAAGGCCTTTGACACGGTATCCCACCCCATACTGGTGAACAAGTTAAGGGGCTGTGACTTGGATGACTGCACAGTCCGGTGGGTGGAGAATTGGCTGGAGGGTCGCACCCAGAGAGTCGTGGTGGATGGGTCGGTTTCGACCTGGAGGGGTGTGGGCAGTGGGGTCCCGCAGGGCTCGGTCCTTGGACCGATACTCTTTAATGTCTTCATCAGCGACTTGGATGAGGGAGTGAAATGTACTCTGTCCAAGTTTGCAGATGACACTAAGCTATGGGGCGAAGTGGACACGCCGGAGGGCAGGGAACAGCTGCAAGCAGACCTGGACAGGTTAGACAAGTGGGCAGAAAACAACAGAATGCAGTTCAACAAGGAGAAATGCAAAGTGCTGCATCTAGGGAGGAAAAATGTCCAGCACACCTACAGCCTAGGAAATGACCTGCTGGGTGGCACGGAAGTGGAAAGGGATCTTGGAGTCCTAGTGGACTCCAAGATGAACATGAGTCGGCAGTGTGACGAAACCATCAGAAAAGCCAATGGCACTTTATCGTGCATCAGCAGATGCATGACAAATAGGTCCAAGGAGGTGATACTTCCCCTCTATCGGGCGCTGGTCAGACCGCAGCTGGAGTACTGCGTGCAATTCTGGGCGCCGCACTTCACGAAAGATGCGGATAACCTGGAGAGGGTCCAGAGAAGGGCCACTCATATGGTTAAGGGCCTGCAGGCCAAGCCCCAAGAGGAGAGACTAGAGAAACTGGACCTTTTCAGCCTCCGCAAGAGAAGGTTGAGAGGCGACCTGGTGGCTGCCTATAAGTTCATCAGGGGGGCACAGAAGGGAATTGGTGAGTATTTATTCACCAAGGTCCCCCTGGGGGTTACAAGAAATAATGGCCACAAGCTAGAAGAGAGCAGATTTAGATTGGATATTAGGAGGGACTTCTTCACAGTTCGAGTGGCCAAGGTCTGGAACGGGCTCCCAAGGGAGGTGGTGCTCTCCCCTACCCTGGGGGTCTTCAAGTGAAGGCTGGATGTGTATCTAGCTGGGGTAATGTAGGCCCAGCACTCTTTCCTGCTTATGCAGGGGGTCGGACTCGATGATCTATTGAGGTCCCTTCCGACCCTAGCATCTATGAATCTATGACCTGCCTCTAATGAATCCATGTTGGTTGCCCCTAAGCATAATCTCCCAGGCTGGCCCCTCGCGGACATGCGCCAGGATAATTCTCTCAAAAAGCTTACCCAGGATTGAGGTAAGACTAACTGATCTATAGTTTCCTGGGTCCTCCTTCCTCCCTTTTTTGAAAATGGGAACCACACTGGCCCTTTTCCAGTCCTCTGGCACCACACCAGAGCACCACAAGTGCCCGTAAAGCCGTGTCAAGGGTCCTGCAATGACCTCAGCTAATTCCCTCAGCACTCTGGGGTGGAGATCATCAGGACCAGCTGATTTAAATATGTCCAGTCCCTCCAGAAGTTCCCTGACTAGATCCTCACTGACCCTAGGCCTGGGTGCACCTCCTCTGGGGCCTATGGGGGTCCTGGTGGGGTGGGGGAGTGACCCGGTCCTTGCTCAGAAAAATGGAAGCAAAGAAATTGTTAAATAGGTTAACTTTGTCATCTGGTGTGATGACCAGATTTCCTAGCATGCCTTGCAGAACCCCCATGTCACCCAGTACCTTCTTTTTATCCCCTGTGTATTTAAAAAAGGACTTCTTGTTGTCCTTGATCCGGGTAGCTAGTCCCTGTTCCATCTCTGCCTTGGCCTTCCTGACCGCCCCCTACAGCCCCGAGCAACCGAGGTATAGTCCTCCCTGGTGATGGCCCCTCCCTTCCCTTGGGTGTACGCCTCCTTTTTACCTAGGAGACATTCCTGTATGCTTTTGGTGATCCATGGGGGCTTTTTTGCCCTCTTGCTCTCTTTTGAATCTAGCTAAACTGGCAGCTTCCAGAACTTTTGGTGGCAAGGAGTTCCACACTTTAATTACATGCTATGTGAAAAAGGTGATGACATAATGAATATATTTGTGTGGTATATTAAATGAGACCAAAATGCTCTTTTGTTTGAATATTTTTGATCATGTGAAGGATTTACAGTAAAATTCAAGAAATATTTCTACCGCTAAAAAAAACCAAGCAAGTTTCAAATGTAGTATTCAAGTGCCCAAATCCCAATGGGAAGTTAGGTGCCTTGCACTATACCACACACTATAACAATATCAAAGTAACCACAGAGAACTAACCTACAGCAGAAACATGTTTAAACCTATGCAGGACATCACATTTAATGTTTTAAAAGATTCCATAGGAAACAATCATTGCCTACTTTTTTGTCTCCCACCTGTAAAAAGTCCTATAAAGACTTTATAGAGATGTAAAGATTTTTTTTTGGCACCTGCTTTTCTCCTTTTTTTCCTCTTCACAAGATCCCTTCATACCATCCAGTATCATTCTTGGAAATTATATTAAGCTAAGTGGGACAGTCTACTCCAGGAATTCTGTAAAGCAGAGACATGATCAAAAGCATGAAGTCTTGTGGTAGTACTTCCTGCGGCTTGTTTATCATTCATAGCAGGCATTTCCTGCAGGTCAGTGTGAACCCTCCTTTTAGAGCTTAGCTCTAAAATTAACACGAATGTGATCAAAATTCTAGGCCAGTTTTTCTCCAAACAAATCTTGCTCACTTAAGTTATCCAATCTACCCATTATTGCAACATCTACAACCTCAGCTGCATAAATGACTCGTGCCTTCTAAGCCAAGGGGGGTGGGGCATGGCAACCTCCCGCAGGCAGCAGTGGCAGTGTCGGCAGCGGGGGCATAGCGGTGGCAAGTGGGGACCACCCACAGGTGGCTGCAGTGATGTTGCAGCGAGGGTAGGCCAAGTGAGGACTGCCCACAGGCAGCCACGGCGGTGTCAGCAGAGAAGGGGGAGGGGTGGCAAGCAGCGACTGCCCACAGATGCTCTCGGCAGCAACCAATCTCAGGGTGGCACATGCCCCTCTCTGCACCCACTACGTGTAGCCTATGCTCACCCGAAAAAAATGGGCAAAACAGTTTTCCTGAGTCTAGTTCCCAAAACCAGCTACCAGTGCTTACTAGAGCCAGTATATCATCAACTACTTCAGGCTTTAATATGTAAAGACATGCATACACCACAAACCAACTGTGGGAAACAGCAGAGCCCTCAAACAAGACACTACTCCAGAAGCAGTATATCTATATTTGCACGGTCCTGGGATAAGCATTGCTGAGTATCACAATTATTTAGCCTGCCCTTCAGGGCCACAAAAACATAATTGTGCCTGGCACAAGTATGAGGCATCATGGCTGAACATTAAGGTGCAACAGGATCTGGCTCTATTGGTGATTAAGTCCACTTAAGCATCTAAGTACCATAAATTTCCAACCTGCCTGAGACCCTGAAAAAAAAAAAAAATCAAATAAATCACTAATGCAAGGACAAAAAAAGTTTCCTCCTTCTTGTTGCTTTTGCTACCTAACCTTAATGCTAACATGACTATGTGTTACAAAAGCATATGCATTAATGATTTTTCAGGAATTTGGAAAGGGAGAAATTTGATGGCATTTAAGTCTACTAAGGTTTTGCGAGGTGAAACATGATTTTTTCCTTAGATTTGTTCCATGGTTCTGTTAGAGGAGTTTGACTTCTATAGGATTTTACCCATCAGCAGAAATCAAAACTTGATATTTTTATGAAAATGTGTACACATGGCCAATGGCAAAGTTTCTCTTATAACAGTGAGTACATTGGCCCTATTGAAATGCCCTTCTCTATCTAGATTCCAGGAACACAACTGGATTAGCACTAAACAGGGCTCAGCTGTTTTCAAAAGGTTCTCAGCAGATGGTTCTTAATACTGGTGCAGTTATACTATTGTCTGCATGTACTGAGACAGTTCTCAAATGCAGATGATGCTTCCTTGGGTACTGATCTCTTTTCCTCCATGGACAGCCCCATTCATTTCAAGGAGCTCCATGTAGGTGAAGCCATCTTCCCATGTGGAGGAACTGAAGGACTAAGGTCTATGGGTTGCAAGGACTTTGAAGCAGCCACACATAGAGAAAAATGATACCACTATTTATGCAGTTACTGTGGTGCCAGGGTGGTTTACCTGCACCCCGTCTTCTGAAAGACTGGGACTTTGCTGAAGGAGCTACAGGTGCCCGAGATCAGGTGAACATCCTGGGGACAGCAGAGTGGGGTGTGATCCCATAAGACTCCTGCAAGATCCAGTGGATATACACGACACACTGAGGTTTCTTTTGGATTCTGGCATAACTTTAGATTCTTGTTGTTCTGTAACCCTTGTCTAGAAGAGATTCTCCTAAAAATCTCACACAAAGAAATATAAACGGTCTTTGTATTTAGTTGCCTAATTGCCTGTAGGAACCCAGGCAAAGCTATTATACAGTTTAGGAATTCTCCCAGAAAGGCTAGAAAGTATTTTGAAGCAGTCAAATTAGCACCTCTAGATTATTTAACCCTGTCTATCACAGAAGTATTGAAGCCCCTTCCAGAAGTGCATTAAACGTGACTAACATGTCACATGTTGGTTTTCTCATCCTCATCTTAGAGAAACGGGCAGTGGAGGTTTTTATATTGGATTTTCCTGAAAGTGCATATTTAGGTGTTTATGGTTCAAGACAAGAAGACCAGAGACATTCACATTGCACTTGAAGCAGAAGATGCTCAGGTCCTTAGTTCTTGGGCAAGCACATTCCAGTCTTGGACAGGCCACGGAAAGATCACCTCAGAGAATTAATTTATTCTAGATGTATTCTCAGCTAAGAACAATCCAATAAACAAGGAAACCTTGGCACATCCTGCCTCAGGAAGGGGGGTGGTCTACATGACTTCTTGAGGTCCCTTTCAGACCTACTTTTCTATGACTCTATGAACTTTTAGAATGGGAAACAAATAGCTTCTTGATCACATGCAAATAAAAGCAGGTTTTTGATGTACTTTAATTACCTGCGTATTTGAACTTAGACTAATGGTTCATATTATGATCATAAACCCCTCAAATGATCAAAGCATTCTTCTGTCTCAAAAAGTTCAGTCAGCAAATAGATCCTTTTGAAATTATTACAGAACAAGATGTTTTAAGGGAAAAAAAAAATCTCCAGTCCTAAATGAAGCTACATAGCTTTAAGTATTTATTTGGCTAACAGCCTGAAAAATAACAGCATTCTACAAGCCATTGGGTAACAAAGAAGAAACACAACAGGAATGGATGTGAATGAGTCTGTGAAGTTTTTTCCAAAACAGCTGGGTTTCTTGGCAAAATGCAACGTCTTCAGAGAGACAACTCATAGGCTAATAGGGCTCTAATTTAAACTGAAATATGCTACTAATTTTAAACACTACAAGCTCTTGAAGACAGATTTTTTTATAACCATTAGATCTAAATTTTATTTTGTAAAAGATACGTGTCTATATACACAGTATCTTGTTCGCTTAAGGACAAATATAATACGATGGAGTTTGTTGTGCTCAAGAACAGGGGAAATGGTTGGGGCATCAGATTTCATTGACAAAATGATCAGCCATCATTCAATTCAGTTTTAACAGAAAAAAGAAAAAACAAACAGAACAGCAGCACTGCAGGTCACCATTCCCAACAGACTGCTCATCTCCTTGTGGCCATAAATGTTTAACTACGTGGCACAATAAGTTGTGAGACTCTCTCAGCAATTACATGGTGTGCAGCTGTAGGCGACAAATTAGCAAGCTGCTCATGGTAGGCTGATTAGTCTGTTGTGTTGATGGATTGCTTCCTTAGGCCACTTCTGCAATTGTCATCTTTGAGCCTCAGAGAAACAGTCAAGTTAGGCCTCACCACTACAACTATGCTTTTGTGAGCTAGACTAACGTCAGATAGAGGCTTTCCAGTAGCCAGAAAGTCAGTCAGGCTGCCCAGTGGTTCTCTATATTTGTTGTGATTTTAAATTGTTAAATACAGACACTCTGCATATGTATAATTGAGTTTCAGTGCATACTAAAATGCCAGCAGTCAGGGATGCTCAGGGCTTTCTATGCTTTCAACCTTTGGGTATAGTTTCTTCAGCCATTTTCCTTTCTTAGCAGTAGGCCCTGCTAAGTAGGCCATTTCCTTCTAGAGAAAGGTCTGCAACTCCTCTATCCCAAGCCTTCAACATGTAGTGAATTTGTTTCTCACTGTGGCTCCTTCAGTGTGTCTAGAAGGACTTGAAGCTCTGTTTGAGACTTGCCCTCTTGTGACCATACAATCAGCAGATGTTTGTAGTTACATTCTGCTAATACGGTACAGCAAAGCCTACCTGTTTATACATGGTTGCAGCATAACATGCCTATCTTGACCAAACATCAAGAATTTACTCTTCTCCAATACCTCAGCGATCAATGTTAGTATAATCTGCTAACACCTCAGTACTTTGTCTCAAGCTCCAGTCACTCTGTCTTCTCATGTCCAGCCTACCCCAGCCCCCAAGAGTTAATGGTGTCGTTAACAGATCTTTCATTATTTCTTCATAGTAGCTCCATTTACTAGCTAATCACTCCTCTTTCCCAACATGTCTGCATTATCCACAGACATATCACTGCTTTCTCTCTGCACCAAGAAGTTAAACTCTCTCAACTGAGAGGGTAACAATATAAAAGTCTTTTTATAGCCTTTTCATGAAGACAAGGAAATTCCCAAAGCACTTCATATTATACCTTGAAAAGCTGAGATAGATTGTTTCATGCCTAAGCAACTAGGGGTAAAAAGAAAGCTCCCTGAGACACTAGCAGCATGATGGCCAACTGGGAATCAGTGGTGCATCTGGTGTAACATTCTGCTTCTGACAGCGTCAAGTAGTTCATGGTTCCCATGAATAGCAATAAGCACAAACTAACCCAGAAAAAATACCCTAAGCTTTGGACTCAGGTCAATGGAATGTACATAGGCCTCCACAACTAGAAGAGGCAACCCAAAACTAAGGGTTAACTGAATTGCTGCATAAATTTATATTGAATTCCTTCCATGGAGATAATAGAGGAAGAATACCAGAAAAGTTCTGGTATCAGAGAATAATAAAGACTGCTGCTCAATATACAATGCAAAAACATTTTCCTCTGGGACTCTCCTTTATCTAACAGGGGCAGAGAGAGGTAGCCAGCCATGTTAGACTGAAGTTACACAGAAGGCATGGCCGTGTGGTGTCATATGCTAACTTGTTCAGAGGGGCATGAGCTTTTGGGCTAGGTATAGACACTATGCATAAACCAGCTTAAGTGATCAGAAACAAGTGTAAACCTGTAACACAGGGATGAGCAATTATTTGGGCCCTAGGGCCACAATAGGGAGTTTTGATCGGATGTCTCAGGTTGGGTCAACACCCCTTCCACTGTTATTAAATTACCAATTGCTTAAATTACAAGGGAGACTTTATAAAGAGGGATAAGGCAAGGTGCCACATTTATTGATCACATGAGTTAGACATAGAGGTTCGGGCACACCATTCATACAAACACACACAAATCATCATATACATCATTACACACACCCATACACATACACAAAACAACCATTTCATCTGCACATACACCAGATACAGTTACCAGCAATAGTTGCTCAGTATCAGCCCAGGATGGTGAACCTGAGCTTATTGAGTAGATGATGATGATTTGAAAATAGCAGATTTGAAGATAATAGCTGGAGTGGGGTGAACAAATGCATCTGTGCTCCGATGAAACAGCAGAAAGAGACTCATTCAACTTGGCATTCTCAAAGTGTTCTTTCATCCTTTGTTTCAGTGCTTTTGGGAGGGGGGCTTATACCTAGCTTCTGTTTTTGCAGTTCTTCTTTTGTCTTCAGCTCATCTCAGCTTTGGAGTGTTTTTGCTGTCTGTCTGGCAGGATGGGTGCATTCCACCTCCTCATTATCTTCTTTGTGCCCAAGGTCTAAAAGGGATTCTTCAGCCATTCATTAATTACTTTACTGATGGTAACTTACATTTGGTGCCTTGTTGCTTACATAAACAGTTAAATCTTCTTCTCCTGTCTCTATGCCATTCGCTCACCATTCACCCTTTTATACACGCTCATACATAAAGGCCATGCAGAGTTCATTCATTTATGTCAAGCAGAAGGATACAAAATGGAGTTTTCAAGTTGCTTACAGGACAAGACTAACAAGGTTACATTTCACTACTATAACACTCTATGTTAACATCATCTACATTAGTTCAGTTCATGCTATGCCACCACCACCACCCCGCAACAACTCGCCAAACTCCTTATGGGGCTGTGGGTGGGTGTGGGGAGCAGTGTTCAGGAGTGAGATGGGGAAGGCGAGGCTGGGATCACATGCCCCTGCCCTCTGGGGTATGGAACGTGTGGAAGCAGGGGCTGCCTGGGCACTACACCCCAGGGAGTCAGGTCCTGGGAGCCTGCTGTGGATGAGGAGAGAGGTGAAAGTACATGCAGCAGAGCTCCTCCAGGCAGTGCCGTCCCCACTGCCCCCTCAGCACTCAACATGGGGCCAAGCCCCACCTACTTACATTGCGGCAGCCCATGCCACACTCCAGCCAGTGTCCACAGACCAGCTGGGTGTTGCTCCATACCCCCTGCCTCCAGTTCCAGGATCTGGAGCCAGAGCCCCATGTACGGGCCAGGAGCAGTGTAGCATGGTGTGGGGCAGCGGAAGCAAAAGGAGGAGCTGATCCTGGAGGGAGGCAGGGGGTGTAGAGCAGCACCCAGATGGCTGAAGCCATACTAGGAACAGCCCTCTGGATGCTGCTCCTGCTCCTGATCCTGCCCCAGCATATGGGGCTCCAGCTCTAGTCCCCAGGAAGGCAGCTGGGAGCTAAAGCTGAAGCTCCGGCACTGGGGCAGGAGCCACCTGGCTGAAATTGTTCACCCACCTGCCCAGAATGGCATGGCATGGCACAACACAGTGCAGCAGGAGCTGGAGCAGAAGCAGCCTGGAGCGGGCTGTTCCTAGTGCAGCTTCAGCCAGGTGCTACTCTGCACCGCCCACCTCTAGCAGCATGTTCACTTTTTACTCTACTGTACCATGCTGTGCTGCTCCTGGCAAGTGCATGGGGCTCTGGCTCTAGAAGTCAGAGTCCTGCATGCTGTGGTAAGACCCACTTGTCTGAAACTGCTTGCCCTGCATGGCATGGCAGGGAAAAGATCAGAAGCAGGATCTGCTGCTGGAGGCAGGGGGCACAGAGCAACACCCAGCTGAAGTCACACCACCAGAGGCTGTACACTGGCCTGGACCCAAGCTGGTGGGTGCCAGAGAGAGCCACAGCACAGGGTGCCCCTGTCTGAGCAGATACACAGGACATCAGTGGTGGATTAAGATTTACTGGGGCCCTGGGTTCCTGAAGGGGAAGAAGCCCCTTCCCCTCATGGTGCTGCTGCTGCCAAGGACAGGGTGGGCCTCTGTGCCCCATGGGGAAAGCTTGGTGGACCCAGCCAGGCTGGGGGAGGAGTGTCACATGCCCATTTCTCCTCCCTCCTCCCTGCCCCCCTACACTGCTGGAATGGCTTCCAGGCAGGCAGGGGATGCGCAGCTGGCAAAGGGCCCTGGGGCAAAGGCAGCAGAGTGGAGAGCCCTGAACCCACAGCAAGCAGCCCACATCCAGCCTGTGCACAAATATGCGGGAGCACGTGCCCCCCAGGGCCTTCCCGGGGGGGGCACACAGAGACAGGGAGCCATTCTCCGCCCCCCACTGGAACAAGCTGCCTGTGGCTCTGCCCTGGTCCCAGGCCCCAGCCCAGCCTCTGCCCCACTACCTCCCTCACCACAGGGGCCATGATCTGCCCTCCCATGCCCCTTCCCCCCCATACACTTACATGCAGGAAGCTTCCCTCCATACTGCCTGCTGTCCAGCTGTGTTCCAGGCCATGTGCATGCATGGAACCACACACATGCATGCAGTGCCCCCTGCATCCTGCTCCCAGCTGCCACAGCCAGAACCCCCTGAAGGTTAGAATGCTGCCCACCTGCAAGGGGAAATATGCCATTTCCCAAGGGAACCCAGGCATCTGGGGCCCCTGGGCCTGAGCCCTGCAGACCCATGCATTAATCCACCACCTATGCAGGAAATGGTTCCACATGGAGCACCACAGGGGCAGCTACAGGCCAAATCTAGTCATCTGATGGACCAGATTCATACCACAGACCGTATTTTGACCACCCCTGCTGTAACAGAACAGAATTTCAGTGCACCTAAACTGGTTTCAAAATAGCTTAACCCAGTTTAAAATAGACCTGAATGAATGTAGTATCAAATTTAACTGATTTAGGTTAGACTAGTCTATCAAACTTCTGTCCCAGATCCCCTCTCAACTCAAGTTAACTCCAGCACCCCAGGATGCTTTTAACTGCCTACAAAAGTGCCCCCTCATGGGGTGGGTTGGATAGCCTTGGCCTAAGCTGTTTGCTCCAGCTGAGCAGGGCTGGCCCTACCCTCAGGCTGTCACAGAGCTGAGACAGGAAAGCCGCTGTTCTGTGGCCCTGCTCCTGCCCGCACTTGTCAGGCTGGAGGAGAGAAGGAACGGGAACAGAGCCTCCCTCCCAGCTCTGGCCAAAACCTTAGTTTGCAAGGAACACCCCGCTCCCCTGGCCCACAAAAGTCACTGGCGCACATGTGAGGGGTAAGAGCAGTTCAGGGACAGCCCAGATCCCTGTGCCTTAGTAGGGGTCCCCCCACCCTGGGGAGGGTCTCTTGAGCCCCATTCAGCTGCAGTTAGGTGCTCTTGGCAGTGACCAGCAGGCTTGGAGGTGTGCTTTAGCTTCTGGCCTGGGCTACTGCAGGCATCTAGCTGCCTTTCTGGATTCAAAAGTTCACTTCATTATTGGTTCATTCTAAGCAGCTTAGAAAAACCTAATATTGAATCAATTCAACCTTGGGCTTCTTGATTGTCTGTACTTAAGCCTTATACAGAGAGAGCATGCACACGAGAGAGAGAGAAAGAGAGAGAGAGAGAGAGATTGCACATGCATGCATGAGCAAGCACAAGCATATACATTAGGATTTTTTATCTTAGGAGGTAGTTCTTCAGATTCTGGGGTTCCAAGCACATAAAGTAGAAAAAAAAACTACTTAGCCATTCAAGGGTCATGTGAGAGGAACTGGAAGTATCCAGTTACTGCTTCACACAGCACCACAAGGTAGTAAATGGTGCAGTATTTTAGCTTTCAAATGAACAGAATGAAAAAAACTGAGGTGTTGCTTTAGTGGTTGCTATATAATGTTAGGCATGTCTCTAACCGGCATATTACTCAGATGATTCTATTCACTTAACTTTTGGTTTTGTGCCATAAAAACCTATTGAGACATGCAGCAATACCCAGAATTTGTGTGTCATGGTTTATTCTTTAATTATCTTAACCAAAAAAACCCAAGAAGACCATTAGAGGCTAACCAGATGCACCCATAATGCAAATGAGTTGCAGCTTCACTGAGTGTTCATGGCTAGTTTCTAAATCTGTTATTGCAATCAGGGAGAGTGCCCCTAATGAAAGAGAGAGACTATTTCACCTTGGCACCAAGTTTGCTTCTGCTGTCTTATATCAGAAAGCATTTCCTTGCCTCACTTACAGAAAATCATAGCTCTGCAAGTCATCCGATAACTTACCCGGCATTTCCAAGACATCACTCTAAGCTCTAAGAATACATAGCTTTTTCTTATATATAATCAAGACTTGATTAAGAGTTGTGAAGCACAGACCTAGAATTCCAGCTCTTAAATCAGTTTAAAATATCAACCCCTAATTTTCTGAAGGCAAACCAGAACCCAAACTCTTGTTTTTGTTACAAACTTCTTAGAAGTTCTCAGCTCTGTTAACAACTCCTATATTCACTATGCATGTGCTTAGAAACCTCCTTTTCTGATACTGGCTTCAGCCCCAAAGCCTGGCTATACAGCTAATCAGTAGGGCTGTGTGACACTTTGGACCATGCTTCAGATCCAGAAAAGCGTCAGATGCTTCAGTGTCCAGAGCAGCACGTCTGGATTGAAGCGCTGGCTTTGTTAGGCTTTCCAAAGCACTTTGGAAAAGCTTTGGAGCCGCTTCAGAGATCCGGCCATAGGGTATAATGTGGAAACAATGAAATATCTATAACTTTGTTGTTCTTTGTCTGATCTGGGTGAAATTTGTAGGGATTGTAGCCTCTGCTGAGAGCATGAAGCCTGCCAAGCTTTAAGAAGGTCAGTGCAGGGGTTCCGGGAGAACTGCACCCCAACTTCTTGCAAGCAAAACTCATGGCATGTGTATGTGTTACAACATAGGGGGGTCAAAAGTGCAGGGATGGTGGCCCTTGGTGAAGCCACAAAGTCTGCCAGATTTCAAGAAGACTGGTGCAGAGGTTTGGGGGGGGAACTGCATCTCAAGCTGCTGACAGGCAAAACACATGACATAGATGACCCTGTGTGTATTAAGGTGCAGCGGGCTAAAAACTGCAGGGAAGTGGCCCCTGCTCAGGCCACGAAGTCTGCCAAGTTTCAAGGAGATAAGTGCAGAGGCTTGGGGGGAACTGCACCTCAAGTTGCAGACAAGCAAAACTCGTGACATGGGTGACACTGTGTGTTAAGGTGCAGCAGAGTGAAAGCTGCAAGGATGGTAGCCCCTGCTGTGGCCACAAAGCTTGCCAGCTGTCAAGGAGATAGGTGCAGGGCTTCTTGGTTCTGGGGCCCTGGACCTCTGGCTGCTGACAGACAGAACTCATGACATGGGTGCTTGTGTCTCTGTCTCGGGGTGGAAAGGGGGACTATTGCAGGCCTGGCTGCTAAGCTACTGTGTTACCAGTCAATCATGATTCACTCAGGGACCAGCTCAATACACAGTAGCTAGCTACTGCATAACGAGTTAACAAGCACGGATTAACACCTACAAAACTAGAGACTAAGGAGAAGAAATAATCAATACAGACAATCAAGTGCCCCACGACAGACAGCCAGTTGCACTAGCACCCATGTCACGAGTTTTGTCTGTCAGCAGCCAGAGGTCCAGGGCCCCAGAACCCAAAACCTATCTCCTCGACAGCTGGCAGATTTTGTGACTGCAGCAGGGGCTACCATCCCTGCAGCTTTCACCCTGCTGCGCTTTTACACACACAGTGTCACCCATGTCACAAGTTTTGCTTGTCTGCAGCTTGAGATGCAGTTCCCCCCAAACCCCTGCACTTATCTCCTTGAAACCTGGCAGGCTTCGCGGCCTGAGCAGGGGCCACAACCCCTGCAGCATTTAGCCCACTGCACCTTACCACACACAGGATCATCCATGTCACACCTTTTGCCTGTCAGCAGCTTGAGGCACAGTTCCCCCCAAACCCCTGCACGTTTCAACTTGAAACTTGGCAGACTTTGTGACCTCCCCAGGGGCCACCGTCCCTGCAGTTTTCAACCCCCTGTGGCTTAACACATACACATGAGTTTTGCTTTCCAGAATTTGAGGTACAGTTCCCCCTGAACCCCTGCACCAATCTTCTTGAAATTTGGCAGGCTTTGTGGCCTCACCAGGAACTACCACTCCTGCAAGTTTCATCCAAATCGGACAAAAAACAACAAAGTTATAGATATTTCATTGATTCCCCATTATACTCTATGGCCAGAACTCCAAGGCAGCTCCGAAGTTTCAAAGCTGCTTCAGCTGAATCAAAGCGGAAACCCAGTCCAGAGCTCTGGATTGGATCCCTGGCGTCCAGAGCAGCTGAATCCAAAGCTGGATTGAATAGCTGCCTACTCACACAGACCTACAACTACTCACTGCATCACTGAGTAGATTACATGCAAATCCCATTATGGGAAGGAGCCTCAAGTAATGATAGTGTTTCTAGACTAGACTTAATTAATTTTTCTGTATCTACTGATTGTACAGAAAATACACTTCAAAGTTTTATGTACCTTATTTGAATTGAACACATGAATAACATGGTCAAAGTCAAATCATTTCAGGGTAAGAGCAGTACAAAATACTCTACATAAGGAAAATGAGCAATCTTATCAGCTGAACATCAAAACAACATAGGTATTCTAAAGAACTTCCAAACTTTAGACCCCAGCTGCAACTATTACAGGTTATGGACAGAAGTCAACTCAAAGGATGAGAACACTGTTTTCATTTGCAAGTACCATTCATAGTGGGTTTTGAGTGGATGAGAAGGCCTTTTCTTGGAAGTAAGATTAAACAAGTTTGCTTTTCATCAGCTTAATGCATAAAACTTTCACCTTCTCTCCTCCCCTCAGGAGCTTTGAACAATAACATTTGTACAGCATGGTGGCATTTGTTTGGGTTTTTCCAAGTGCCTTATTACAGGGCATGCAACCCACATGCAACAGCAATTAATGAGCTAAGCACAATGTATGTGAAATTATATTACATAACACTGAAGTCCATTCAACTTAACTGAAAGGAAATATTTTTTCTTCACTCCCATGTAAGAAACAACCACAACAGCAGAGAATTGTTTTTATGCCAATGGGACCAGTGCACTTTTTTGTTGTTGTTAAACTGCAGAATGACAGAAGCCATTCATGTTCTGATCTACAATGTGTATACCACAAAAGGGATAAGACCTGTGGAATTTCACCCATTGTATTTATTTGAGGAAGGTTTTTATTGAAATTGATAGTTTTGCTCAAGTGAAGCCATTGCATAATAAAAAATATAAACATTTTATAAACCTGTTTCAAAAAAATTATGAAACAATCTACTGGGGGGGAACCAAAACAATAACTGAAAGATAGGAAATCTGCAGTGATGCATGTGTCATGTTTGTACCCCAATAGCCTTGTTACTACCTGCTCCCACCACCCTTCTCTGCAATTCTATTATACTATAAACTGAACTGCTGCAAGCAGGCAAAGTTACTAGCAACTGAATTCTAGGAGAGTGTCAATAAAGACTAATCATTGTTACTAACTGTGAGACTCAAGGGCACATTACACGCTTGTAACAGTGTAGACATTCTGGATTCCAGTTCTCTTCAACAAAACGTCAGCAGGTGACAGCCCCATGCTTCCTTGGGGTAATTCCATAATTTACCTGTTCAAATAGAGTCTAACTTCACTTCCTTTCTACCTTGGGTTTTTTGTATTTTGGATTCATAGCACTGTCCTCCATAACCTTTAAATCTGAGCTGATAAATTCCATTTCTTGGAAAATTCTCATTGCTTGTCAAAGGGTAATTCCAGGTCTTTCCATAACCTCTGTTTTGAGTATTTTTTGTATGACTAATTGGATCTGATCATTTATCAGGGACTCAATTCTCCCCCAAAATTGCAAGATTGTGTCTTCAACCTTAGATCAATCATAAATTTACAATTCCAGTTTCTGAACTTTCCCAAGTATTTTATTTTTTATATACTTCTCAAATTTCTGGAGTATGGTTTTATAGTTAGCCATGCCCATCCTGGTTAACTGAAAACCATTACAAATATCAAATACTTCAAAATCAGCTAGTGATCATCTTCCTTTTAGCAGGCACCAAAATTGCCCATACTGAGTGAAAGACTGTTTAAAACACCTCTACGTATCCTCCACAAATCCAGAGTTTCAATATAGGTAAAACTTTTAATGCAGGCAAAATACAGCCCATGGGCGAGATCCAGCCCACCAGGCAATTTCATCTGGCCTGTTGGCGACCACCAACTAATCGTATACCACCCAGCCCACATGCCTCTCTCCCACCTTCGTGGGCAGAAGGGCCTGGCCCAGCCAGCACACAGATTCTGAGTGGGGCTGCTGCTGCCACTCCTGCAGCTGCCAGGGGACCTTCTCAGCTTCCCCAGCTTCTTGCTCACTCCGGGCACCTGGGAGGAAAGCAACAGAGGGCGTGGGGGGGATCTGCAGCTGGGAGGAAGCACAAAGAATGGGGTTGAGGCTGGCAGCAGCGTAGAACTTGTGCCCACAGGGACAGTGGGAGCACAGAGCTTGGGTGGGCAGAATAACGGGGTTGGGGACCCCCCACACACTCCCCCCATGGTGCACAGTCCCTGTAGCCAGTGGCAGCAGCAGTAGCAGGCAGGGCTGCTCAGGGTGCTTGTAGCCCACGCAGGCAGTGCTACCTGGTGGTGTGCAGCTCCAGCCAGGAGTGCAGCCAGGGAGCTCCCCTCCACTTCCAGTGGCATCCCAGGACCTGCATGGCAGGGGGCAGTAAAGGCATCTGGCTCCATCACACAGGGCTTCCCCCAGTGCTGCATCAGCGCTGGTAGCTGCACGTGCACTGTGTGGAGCCCCACATGGTAGAGATGGGCCTACCTGGCTGTGCTCCTTGCCCCCCATGTGCAGTGCTGACCAGAGCCATATGCCACCAGGTGGCAGTGCCTGCATGGGCCATGAGTGCCCCAAGGACCCCCATCTGCTGCTGCTGTGTGCCATGCGGGGAGTGCTTGGGGGATCCCCATCCCATAAAGGCCCCCTCCACATACACGCCCAGTAAAATAACATATTGCCCCACACCTCCTCACAACCCCCCAACACACCCACTCCCAAACACCCCCCACACACAATATACAAAATAGATTTCATAGATTTCTATGAAAAATAAGACTTTATTTTTGAGTTATTATGCAATCACCTCTATATACAGTACAGAAACACAGATCATGACTGCAACCGCCAGGCTTCCACCCGCTACTCTGGGTGGCTCTGATCTCCTTGCGGTTGTCTCCGCCCCTTCCGGGCCTGTTCGTCACCGGGGTAGTTCTTGCTCCCGCACCACCAACCCCGTTCTTGTCTGCCACAACTTGATGTTCCTCAGTGGGGGGGCTAGTTCACAGGTCCCTCGGTGGCCTGGGCCAGGCCCGACAGTTGCTCACAGGGTTCCACCACCCCTACACCCCGGCCTCATGCCACCTTAAATGCACTGCCTTATCATTCTCTGTGGTCTTCCCCGCAAGCCTCGGACACTGCTCTATGTCTCGGGGCCAATAATGGGAGACACTACTAGCCCTGGTAGTGTTGTATGCCCTAAACCTGTCACGTGAGGGACCTTTGTTGTCACCACTATCAAAGTCTCCCCACAAGCCCTACCATGGGGCACACCCCTGGTCTCCGTTCCCCTAACTCAGGGACTCTGGAGTCCTTACTGCTCCTATCACCAACCCACCACCAACTCCCCATCCCTGGACCCTTAAAGACGGGCAGGGCACTCCCCTCTAAATGCTGCTTCCCGACCAGCTTAGACCCCTCAGTCAATGTCCAGATGTCCTGGCGGCGATCCCACTCCGATTACCCTCCTGCCGGGTTGTCCTCAGCTCTTCGCCCCTTTGCTCGGCGTCCTCCGTGCCCACCATCCCGACACTCACTTTAGAATCCTGCGGTGCTCCCGGGGATGCTCCTGCCTTCCCTCACTTGGTTGGCCCATCGCTCCTTTGGAGATCAGCCGAGATCTTGGTTGTGGTGCCTCCCTCCTCGGCCACCAACCCCTCTGGCTTGCTAGATCCTCGGAGGCTTGCCCGCAGAGCCCACTCTGCCGCTGGCACGGGCTGCAGCCTGTTCTCTGGGCTATCTGGCCCCTCCAGAGTGGCAGCCGCCATTTTGAATTCTGCCAGCCAGTATCTGATGCTGATGTCACCAGTCGGCCGCAGCTGTACAAAGAGGCAGCTAACAAGCCGCATGGGTTCCTCTCTCAGCTCTGCATGAGTTTCATCCCAGGTTGCAGGTAAGTGTCCCGCATTACCACGGCCCCCAGGACAATGACAAAAATATTTTTTGTAATAAAAATAAAATATGTTCTAGTAGGTGTTTGACTTTTAGTTTGCGATTTGGTTTTTTTTTCTGGTTCCAAGGTGGCAACCCTCCCTTCCCAAAAGGAGTACTTCCAAGGGGCAAGGGGTAGGGGTTCTGGCAGTAAAGGGTCAGGGGTTATAGGCGGGCCTTCTGCTCCCAAGATGACCAGGCACCTTTCAAGGGGTGGGGCTACCAGTGTGGCCCTCAACAGCTAACCAAAATTCATTAAGTAGCCCTCCAGCCAAAATAATTGCCCATACCTGTTTTAACTGCTCCATTTTTCTGCTATCATCTCAGTTTATTTTACCCTACTTCTGATATCATGTGTTGTTCAACACTGCTCAGAACCAGCAAATGTGAGAAAAAAGAGCTTCAGTGTCCGAATTTTAACTACTCAGCATTGTGTAGGAAGAGCTTCTGCACAACCTGACAGTACCTAGCTTTTACAAGAGACTCTAAAAAGGCTGTTTCCTACTGGCTTCAGACTGCTGTCTTGATGGTTTATCAGCAATACTTCTATCCTTCTGTTACTTGTTAGGGAACTTATCTGGAAAACAATGCCCTCAGGCAAACAGACATATATGCAGAACATACTAAAAAAATTGAACCTATAATTTGGTACAAATATCATGCTGTCTCACGTTATTTTCATTCCCACATTACAGGTGTCTTTTCAAGGTCAGATCAGTTTCCTGGGGCCTACAATGCTTCCTTGTATGTTGCAAGGAGCACTTCACTCTGACAGAAATTTAGTATTATTGCAGAGCTGCAAATTAAAGTATGCTATTTATATTGCCTGATAGGAAGAAGACAGAGCTGCTGACACTCCTTTTTTATGTAACAAATTTTCAAAATAATTTTATCTTCAAAGGCTGTGGGAAAATTTGGGCAAAAAAAGTTATAGAAAGCTGAGGCATCTTGTTCCTTAAGAAAGGACCTTCAAATGTTTGGGCCAAAAAAGGAGTGAAAACAAGAGGCAGCTGCATGCTATTCACCCAAACTTTCCTGCATTCCAAGAAATGCTCTTTTCCACCACCTCTCTATCTTAATCCACATTATATCATACTTTAAAAAACACATTAGACAGTATGTACACATCCAACTGCACTCTACTAAAGGACACTGCAACAACTCAACCTCATGTCATGGATGATATATTGCTAACAACAAAAGGAAATGAAAGCTCAAATGGCTCGGGGCTACTTCAGAAATAAGAGGATGAGAATCTACTTCCCACAGGCCTAACACATGAGGATATAATGTGAGTGGGGTCAAAGATACAGGTAGCTCTTGAAGAAGGACATCTGAGTTTCAAAGCTTAGCTTCAAAGCTCCTCAGTTGCTCTTGCACAGAATCATCTGGGTTTGATGAAGATCCACAGGAAGGTCCTTTCTAAGCTCCTGCTGCCTGTTTCTCCCTTCTTCCTGTACAAACCATCCTTCTTGGCCCCAGAGACTAAAAGAAGCAAGTTGCCTTCCCAAGAAGCAACCATCTCTTCTTCCCTTCAGCCATCCCAAAGAAACTCATCCCTTTTTTCTCCACAAAGCAACAGCATTTTTCAAGAAAGTCAACTGCTAATGAATTTATCTCCTGCTGCTTTTTCTACCTCTACTCTTGTTAGGGCTCTAGGAAAATAGAGCACCAGCATCCTACCCCTTTTACTTATTAAAATAGGAAACCAAAGGCTACTTTGATCTTTCCTTCTCTTTTAGTCACTCTTAAATACGAATACCACCTTCAGCACAGTCAGCTTCAAGCACATTAAGACCTTAGTGGCTCATAATTAGCTCTGAGCCCATGTACTGGACATAGCAATGAAAGAAAGTACTGGTATTTGAAGTATTGTTTTTTTACATTTCCAATCACAACTAAAGAAGTTAGTTTCATGGCTGTCCTTTTATCAAGTGAAACATAATGAGGAGCCAAGATAAGGAACAAGTTGAAATGAGAAACAAACAGGCATATTAGCAAGGCTCGGCCACAAAACATTCTAGAAATTGAACAATAAAATCCATTGCATCTTAACAGTAGACAGAGCTGTCATTTTTTTAACAGTAGACAGAGGTGTCATTTTTTTAAAAGGGCTAAGCTCTTTGGTCAGAGCCTCTGCTCATGTTTAGATACAACTGTAAACAACTGCAACTTTTCTGTGCTGTGGCCTTAATGCAGAGTCACATAGGAGAGTTTATATCAGTAACTAAAGAGCAACAAAAAGCAAATGGCAAACATGTCATTGAGTTCGTCTCCAAGTGGGCTAAATGTTCTACATCATCATAGAAACAAGTTTCAAAATTAAGGAGCATCATTAGAAAATATTTGGGCTTCTATTACCTCATGTTAAACCATCACAGGCTAAATAATTAGTGAATTCAGATAGCATTGGATGAGACATATACATATAGTGACAACAGCAGGCTTAGCTACACTGGACTACAGACAGCAACGTCAAAGCAAAAGAAAGTTAAAATGAACTGCAACTACTACAGGTAGCCAAAGAAAATCATTTAAAATTGGAATTCTGTGAGCTGTGTTAACATTGTAGCAAGTACATAACAGGAGCCACAGAATTAAAGGAAATAGCAACAATAATTGGATTAATTCTCCATCTGTAATTTAATTGTATTGATCCAAGGCATTCTAATATACCACATTGCAAGGTAAGCTTCAGCACAGCTGTCTTTTGTCAGAATGCACTCATTAGGCTGCGTGACCCCTAATGCATATGACTTCCAAAGCCAGAGCAACTCCTCAGTATTGCGGTAGAGTGCTCCATACTTCCAATTAAACAAATGATAAAAGCTTTATGCATCAATGTTGATAACTATTATTTCCATGGAAGAACACTGAGTACATTAGAGGCCTTGGGAAAAACACAGAAGTCATAACAAAGAAACATGATTTACTTTTGCAGCCAGCAGCATACAGGCAACACCACCACAGTATGATAATTAGTAAAAGATTTCTCTCCAGCTACCAGAATGCTTCAACAGAGGCAGACTTTACAGAGCTGATAGGAAGCCAGTATGTGAGGAAGAATTCATTTGTTTAATCACCGACTGGAATAAATTAAGATAGCACACATTTCAGGTCCTTGGGAAGTATGGTTTGTTGTAGTTACAATTTCAAAAGTATGCTCATAGAAAGTCATCTTACTAGCCTAGAACTATGTGCTGCCAAACAGACACAAATCCAAATCCCAAATTCCATGGGCGCTGGAAAATGCAGTTGGGAGTGAGGTGGATAAACCTGACTCACTGAACAGAAATGCCTATTAGCTGACAAAGGTAACACCAAGCCTGGGGACAGACATTACACACAAACCAGTTTAAAAGATCAGAAACTGGTTCAAAACTGTAATAGAACAGACATTTAGTGTACATAAACCAGTTTCAAAATGGCCAAAACCAGTTTGAGATGAACCTGATTGAAAGTAGTATCAGACTTAACTGATTTGGGTCAAACCAGCTTCTGCAATGTCTGTCCCAAACCCCTTGCTGGTTTAAGGTAAACTAGACACCCCCAGCATCCTGGCATGCTCTCTGAGTTGGGCAGGGCTCTCTGCTCCAGCTACAGAGCTGACCCCACCTCTCTGCTCTCTAGCCAGAGCAGGGACAGGCCCTAGCAGAGACACCGGCTGGCATAGCCCTGTTAAAGCAAAGTGGGCAAGGAGTGGGTTAATTCTTCCCTCCTCCCCTACCACAGCAGTGGTCAGCCTGTCTGCCAGAGAGCAGAGGGGAGGGGACTGCAGTGGTGGCCCCTGGAGCTGCTAGACCATGGCTACAGAGAAGGGATAGAGGGTAGAATTATCCCTTCTCTCTGCCCCCTTTATCTTAACTGGCCTAAACCAGGCTACAGTGGGGGGGGGGTTGGGAACTGGCTCAGCAGCCAAACTTAACAAGTCATAATTGATGGAATGCCCTCATGCTGGAAGGCCATCTCCAGTGGTGTACCACAGGAATCAGTGCTTGGGCCCATGCTCGTTAACATCTTTAGTCATGACCTGGATGAGGGAGTGAAAAGTGCAATGATTAAGTTTGCAGATGATACCAAGCTGTGGGGACAAGCTGGCACATCAGAGGACAGGTCAAAATTTCAGGAAGGCCTTGACAGGATGAACAAAACCATATGAGATTTAACAGGGACAAATGTCAGGTCCTTCTTCCAGGTAGAAAAAACCCTCACCATATCTATACAATGGGTGGTGGTCCACTGACTGACCCCGCATCTGAAAGGGACCTAAGGGTGCAACTGACCGAGGATGAATATGAGCCACTGGTGTGAAGAAGTCACCAGCAGAGCAAACAGAACTTTGGCGTGCATCTCCAGATGTGTCACCAACAAATCCAGAGAGGTGCTCCTCCTCCTCTATTTGGTGTTGGTGAGGCCACAGCTAGAGTACTGTGTCCAGTTCTGGGCAACACACTTCAAGAAGGATGTGGACAAGCTTGAAAAGGTACAGAGAAGGGCCACCCACGTGATCAGGGACCTAGGGGACAGGCCTTATGAGGAGAGACATTGGAATCTGGATTTCCTCAGCCTGAGCAAGAGGAAGCTGAGAGGTGACTTAATAGCCGCCTACAAATATGTCAAGGGAGAACACGAGGATCTAGGACAACAACTTTCCAGAAAAGCCACCCCTCCACTCCCCCATCCCCTGCCGGAAGACGTGGGCCAATGGACACAAGCTAGTCTTTTGGCTGGACATAAGGAAAACACTTCTTTTCTATACAGGTAACTAGAAACTGGAACACACTTCCAGGAGAAGTGGGGCAGTCACCATCTCTGGTGATCTTTAAGAGGAGGCTGGACAAATACCTCCTTGAGCTTGTTTGAGCCCAGTTACCTCCTGCCCATGGCAGGAAACCAGACTTGATGATCTTACTGGTCCCTTCCGGTCCTCCTTTCTATGATTCTATGATTAATGGGGCCACACTGGGTTGGTTGTCCCACAGAATAGGGAGGGGGACTCTCTTCCATTCTGGGGAGGACTTTTCCCCCTCCTCCTCCTCCCAGGGTGGGAATGGGAACTCTGAGGCACTGAATGGGGACTCTTCCTCCTCATCCCCTTCCCCCCCCACCACCATGGGGCTGGGAGCAGGGAGGGCTCCATGCGATGTTGCCCAGCCCCAGAGCAAGAGTGGGGACAGGGGGATGCCCTGTTCCATGCTGGGTGAACTCTTTCCCTTCCTTTTCCTCCCCCCCCCAGAGGGACAGTAGGAGCATGAAGCTCAGCTGGGCAGGGTGTGCATGTGAGGGAGGGTGGGGGGTGTAGGGATCCCCATATACTTCTCCTATGGAGTGCAGCCCCCACTGCCTGGCAGCAGCAGCAAGGGGGAAGGTCAGGATGCTCATGCCCAGCACAGGCACAGCTCAGGCCAGTGCTGCAGAGGGGGAGGGAGCAGAGCCTGCCTTATCCCCACAGCTCTGCTCCTTGAGCCTGAACCTGTAGCAGGGGAAGCCCCGCACAAGAGCCAGCTGCTTCCTCCACTCCCCACTATGCAGGTCCCACACTCTGCCAGAACCAGGGGGAGCCCTGCCCCCTATTCCGCACAGAGTCCAGCGGGGGGCTTCCATGTGTGAGTGAAAAGCTGTAGGTGTGGTGCAGAGCCATGGGGATAGAAGTGGCTGGGCAGGCAGCACGGGGCTGTACTCCTCACCCTCAGTGCAGTGCTGGCTGCCTCATCACAACCCTGTGCTACACCTGCAGCTCCTCACTCACAGAGGGGAAGCCCCACACTGGACTCTGCAGGGAAGCATGGGGGGCGCTCCCTCCACTCCCGGCAGAGTGCAGGACCTGCACAGTGGGGAGCGGCGGAAGCAGCTGGCTCCAGTGCAGGGCTTCCCAAACTGTGAGTGCTGGAGCTGCAGGCTCAGGGAGCAATGCCCCAGGGATAAAGCAGACTCCATTCCTTCCCCCATGGAGCACTGGCAAAGACTGAATCAATTCAGGCTTAGGCTTTTTGAATGCCTGTCCCTAGCCCAACTCCTTTGATGAAAGTTTGCTTCTGCTGTTCAACAAGGATCATAAATAATTTGAAGTGGGGTGAATAGTGAGGTTGCCAAGTTAACAGATGACATTATATTATTCAAGGTACTAAAAGAGAGAGAAAAAGATGACTCTAAAGAAGTACAAAAGGATCTCAGGATATTGAGGGAAAGAGACCATGGAGCTATTGTGCATAGTTCTCTGAAAATATCAGCCCAGGGGTCGGCAGCCATTAAAGGAGGCAAGCAGAATGCTAGAAATTATCAAAAAAGGATCTGAAAATGAACACAGATAATGCCATCCAAAATCCATAGTTTGCCTACGCCAACTACGGTAAGAGGCAGGGGACAGCTTAGTCTAGTCAGGCCTTGGATAAACATTTTCCCCTTAGCATCCTCTCTGTGCTACTGTGAGCTACAGACCTATTTATTATCTAAGGAGCACCATGCTTGGCCTACCAGGCCACTAGACACGTAGTACACATTTCTTCTTGGGGGAGGGGAGAGGAGAAGAGATTGAGACAACACATTTCTGGAGGTGAGAGGGGTGGGGAGGAGAAACAGGAATGACAGTCACTACAAGTCCAAGTGAAGAGCGGGGAAAAGAGAAGGCAGGCACGCCACAGTAAGCCACAGACCACTTGAGGCACACGTTCTCAAACTCACACAGTTCTCAAACACACACAAAGTTGTTAAGCCTCTATACCCTACCAACCTCCCTATTCAATTCAAGGGACACCAATGAGTTAAATCCCTCTGGAATCTGGCCTACTGCCCAGCCCTGACCAGAGGTGCAAAATACCAAGCAAAACCCCACACAAATGTAAAGTTTAACAAGTGTATTAAGACAAGAACCAACAAAACCAAATGCAACAGTATACAGACATAGGATACAGTACTATAAACAGTTAAATTAAAGAACAGCTAAAGAACCCCACGCCAGTCTGCCACCCAAGGTGCTCCAGAGCCTCACACCACTGAGAATTTCTATGCTGTTCCCCCATGCACAGGTGGGTACTGAGCACCTCAGAAAGGGGTAGGTGATACTTTACCTGACCAACGTGATGTACGGAAGCAGTTGAGTGGCCGGAAAGTGCTCAGGTGGTCAGGACCCACCTGTTGATCCTGAACACTGTCCCACACACACACTCTTCTCACTCGCTCCACAGTCAATAAATGATGGGTTCCACAAACACAAGGACTCAATCACTAAATCAGCTGCACACAGGCACACACCAGGCAAAAGAGGGAGAGAGTGCAAGACAGAGCAGGTCTTAGTGAGCTGTAACTCCAACAATGATGACCCCTAAAAGCCATGCTGCCCCCTACACTGGCCAGGCTTTATAACAACTGAACCATGCCACCTGTCAATCACATGCACATCCAATCATTACTCTCCCAGTCAATGCCAATCAAAGTCAATCACACCTAGGACCATACAACTCAAACTCTCTCAATGACCCATAATAACTCAGTAAAATAATGGTCCTAACTGCCACAGTTCCCCTGGTTACCAAACAACTAGGTACTGGTCAAACAACTCACTGCACATGCTCAGCTTTTGGCAGTGGGTCATGATATCATTAAAGCTAAAAGTTCAAATGTTCTAGAATACTCCAACCTCTAGTCATCCTATGCATGCGTAACAATGTCAGGACTCCACTGTCTACACAAAGACCCTAACTGCAAGATACAGGCCTATTTGATGTGCCAAGAAAAATCTCATAGGCTATTGCCCATCATGGAAATTATAACCCTCCCGGAATGAGGGGGGCCACTGGGAACACTTGGGACAACAAAAAAGAAAACAGGAACAGAAGTAAGGTCATGGGTTAATAACTAGGGCAGTGAAAGGGGACACTGAGCAGAGCAGACTGTCCCGACCCCACTGTCCCCTGAAGGAGCTGAGGGAGCCTGTGGACACTGATCAGTAAAATTCTGTCTGGAGACGTGAATGGAGTCCCAGGAAAGCAGCCCCATGCTTGCCTGGAATCCTCCCAGCCAAGCCTCCTTCCTGGTCTTATAGATGGTCAGTTTGGGCAGAACCAGGAGGAGGCTGGCCAGGAGGTCCCAGGATATGGTGAGGCACAGACAGGGAGTCTGTAAAAAAAGGTGAAGCAGAGAGAAGTGCAGCCAGGACCTCAGCAGAAGTTTCTGGAGAAGGTGGAAAAGGGGCTGCCACCTGGCACACTCAAGGTAAGCAGGCACCAGTGTCTCCTTCTGTGGGCAAAAGGCAAAGGTATCAGGGATGTCTGTAAAGCATGCGAGATGCATGACTGTGAAGACTGCTCCATGAAGGAGCCGCCAGCTGAGCTGTCTGGTGGATCATGGAATCAAGGTGGAATACAGGCTAGTCCACGTTGGACCCTTGCCCCCACCTAGCATGTCCCGCCGCTGTTGGGGTGGGATGTGAAAATGGGATGATGGGCATTGTGGAGCATAAGCACGTAGAGCTGGTGGCAGTGGGCTGCTAGGAGGTAGACCAGCTTGGTGTCCCCTAGCCTGCTGAGGTGGTAGGGTGGAGAGCACTGTGGGGCCTGCCAAGGCAGCAGCCCCACGATGAGCTCCAGAGGGCTGGGAACACTAAAGGGCAGGGACTGCCTTGGTGCACTGGGCCAGTGCAGAGGGATCCACCCACCCCTGCCTAGTATAGTCCAGGAGGTCTCCAACACAAGTGATGTGGTCCAGGACCATCCTCTGGCACACCCAGGGCACCTCCACTGCCAGAACCACGAGCCCACCACCAAAGTTTTTCAGCAGGGGCTGAGTGAGGAGGTTAGTGCCCTGGGTAATTAAGGCAATCTAGGGACCTGGAGGAGGAGACCAGCCCCCAGGCCCTGAGGAGGTCCTGGTAGAAATCCAGCAGCTCCTCCAGGTCCTGCTTAAACAGCCCCCAAGAGCTGCTGGTTGTATTGGAATCCTTGGAGGTGGTGGAGGAAGGTGCAGCCAATCAGGGATCATGTCATACCAGCACCATAGAGGAGCCTCCGCAGGGCCTGAAGGTGGAAGGTGTGGACACGGCTGTACACAAAGGGAGGCTCAGGACACACATCCAGACCCAATGCCAACTCATTCAGAAGAACCCCAATGCCCCCCTCTGTAGACTGGCCAGGAGCTTTGGAAGAAAGGCCAGCATGCTAAAGTGGTGCTAGAGCATGGACCGAATCAGCTGGTTGATGACCAGTACCTTGCCACAAAGGGAGAGAGACTGAAGCAGGCCTGCCCATGCCCACAGCCACTCAAACACCCTGACCTCCAGCTGGTGCCAGTTGTCTGACAGCAAGGGGTGGCTGGGGGGACAAGTAGCCCCCAGATAGAACAGCAAGTCTGCACTCCATTGAATGTACTGGAACGCAGGTTGGAGGCAAGCTTGCTTTCCACCCATCACCCAACATCATGCCAGAGCTCTTGACCCAGCTGACCCAGGCAGAGGAAGCTGTTGAATAGAGAGACTGGCAGGCCTCCACCTGTGCTAGGTCATTTGGGTCCTGGAAAGTGAAGAGCACATCATTGGTGTATGCTGACAACCTACACTCGCGGGTGGCTCCTCAACCACCAGCCCCACCACCGGCTTGCACAGGAGACAGAGGAAGGGCTTGAGGTCAAAGGTGTAGAGTTGGCCAGACAGTGGGCAGCCTTGCCACACTCCTCTGCTGAACAGGATGGGCTTCACCAGTGTCCAGTTGAGCTTGACCATACACTCTGTGGAGGTGAACAGCAACCAGAGAAACTGCATGTCCTCAGCATGCCTATGATCCACCCTTTTAAATGCTTTCTCCTGGTCAAGGAAAAGTGGATTGAATGGTAGACCATCCCTGTGAGTGAGCTCAAGGAAGTCCTAGACCAGATACAGGTTATTAAAGATGGAATGCCGTGGAACCATGTATGTCTGGTCAGGGTGAAACAGGTCCACCTTCATGGATCTCAGTGAAAGACATCTGTCTGTGCCTATGACCTTGTAGTCTGAATAGAGGAGAAAAACTGGCTGCTGTTTCCTCAGGTTATGGCAGAGAAACACACTGTGGGCATGGCCATTGTCCAGAGTGCAAAGCTCTTCCTGCTTCTTCCGGCACTCTCCAGAGAGGGACACATTGTCCAAGTAAGTGGCCAGGTGCCTCTTCAGTGCCAAGACTTCCCTTTCAAGCTGCTCTCTAGCTACCTCCCACTGTTAGGTGTGCCTCCATGTGTAGCAGAGACAGTACTCCCTGATGCACACCTTCCCTATGTCCCACCATCTCCAGGCAAAGAGAAGGGCTGGGTGCTGCTCACAGCAGACCAGCCAGAACTCTCAGAAGGCAGCCACAAAGCCCACATACTCCAGCAGGCTGTTGTTGAAGTGCCAGCAGGCTGGTTCTGGATGTCTGGGCTGCAGCATGACTCAAGTGTCCATTAGGTGATGGTCACTGAAGGGGGCTGACCTAGCCCTGGAGGTGTGGTTCATTTATTGGCATGTAAAATTTGGTGCAACCAGGAGTGGCATACCCACTCATCCTCCACGCTAACAAAGGTGAAGGTGGTGGTGTCAGGGTGGTGCACATGCCAGACATCCATTAGGGAGTGGTCCATGATGGACCCCTGAGGGATGCAGTGTCCCTGAGGACACCTGCAGCAGCCTGGCTCCACTCCCTGCCAGTGCAGTCCTGCACCTTGAGGATAATGTTAAAGTCCCCACCAACCACCAAGGACCAGGTATTCATGAGGGCTCAGGGGCCTGGAGTAGGTGGCTGCCTGCCAGTAGAAGCAGGCCATCTCCAAGTCATGCACAGGGGCACAGATGTTGGCCAGGCTGAGAAGGAGCCCCTGGACCCGGAGATGCCATAGGTAGCCTGGCACTACTTCAACAGTGAGTAGGACCTCCAGCTATAGGCTCAGGGAGAAGAGGGCGGCCACCCCACAGATTGTGTTCATGAAGTGGCTGAAGTAGATCCTGTCTCCCCACTCCAGCTGCCAATTGGCTTTGGCAGCTAGAGTCACGTGGGTCTCCTGCAGGAAAAACAGAGTACCCCACCTCCTGACAGAAGGAGGCACCTGCAAAGCCCCAACCTGCAGCCACACCAATTGAGGGTTACCACAGAGCTGATAAGAGTTATTGTAAGGCTCAGCAGGGATTCTGTGGGAGGCAACACCAGCTGCAGGGCCCAACAGCCATCCCGCTGCCCTCTTAAAGGTATAAAGGGTGTCATAGAAGCTTTGGGCCTAATGGTAGTTTTTGGTGTTGCTCCACTTGTGCCCTTTACCTTCCACCAAGTTGAGGATTTGTTGGAAATGCCACCAGCATTCCAGAGCAAAATATACCTTCTTCCCAGAGCAGTGCATGCTCCAGGAATTGGAGGAGCTCCTCCCCGGGTACCACTGGGGACAGAGGTCCAGTGGAGTGCTGCCCAAACCACAGGGTCTACTACATCCCCCAACCCCAGGGGAGGGGGGAAGGAGAGATGCAGCCCCTTGGGGTAAAGGGAGCAGGCAGCATGGGAAGTGGCAACAAAAATAGCAGGAGTTCCTGTGCAGGGTCCCCCTCAAGGCTGGAAACATGTTTGGTGTGACAACTTGCCCAATGAGTTGTGGGAAGAGGTAGTGGAGGGCCTGGGCTCTGAAGCTGTAGGTTTCCCTGCACTGGCTTGCAGGCCTGAGTGGGGGTGCTTGCTAATGAGGTACCACTGGTCCCTGCAGTTTCCAATGACTCAGCCTTTTTTGCAGGCCCTTTACCCTCCCCCCCCCAATGGATGAGGACAAGCAGCCACATTTGGGGGCCCCTGTGGCCCCCTCTAAGGGAGACTGGCCAGGGGGAGCCCCTTGGTCCCAGCTCATTGGCAGCCCCCTTGGAGGGTTCTTGTCCTGCCACTGGAGGATAGGTGGGAAGGGGTCAGGTAGGATGCAAGAGGGGGAGCCGTGTGCTCCCTCTCCAGCTGGGGGAGAAAAGTGGGGGAGGGGGGCGTCTAGAGTGCCTCCTCTGGCTGCACTGGGTGGGGACTGTGTTAGGGTAGCGTGCATGTGAGGGGCTGAGGCCAGGGGGACACACACAGAAGGGAGGGGTGAAGCATGCTGCTGGCTTACTCAGCCTTCCACAGACATGAGGAAAAGGGAGTGGAGCACAGGAATTACCACAGGACAAAACACAGGGGTGCTGCTGGAGCAGCTGGCAAGCAGCAGATAGTGGTGCTGGTGAAGGGGTTCCATTGTCATTCTAGGGTCTCCTCTAGCTGCAGATGGCCACAGCAGCAGGTGGTAGCTTGTGCTGGTGGTGGTGGTGGTGGTGGTGGTGAGGGGGACTGCAGATCCTGGAGAGGCTGTGGTGGTGGTGGGGAGAGGATGAGCCTGCAGCAGCTTCTCAGGCTCCTGCTGCTTCCTGAAAAGCTCCAACAGCCAGGGGAAGTTGTGGTGCCCCCTACTGCTCACAGGAAACTGGGCAAGATGGACCTGTGATCTGACCCAGAAAAGGTAAGAGGTGCCATACTAAGTTCTTCCCCAAAACCTGAAGTGTGAGATGCATGTGTAAATAGCAGAATTTACACAAGTGAATTTGCACATGAATGTATAGAAGCACCTAAAATCCCAGAGAAATAGATTTAAACTGAATATATAAAACATGCAACTGGGTGACTAAACAGACTCATTCACATGTCAGAACTTAAATGTTATGGATACCAAAGACCATATTACAAAACTAACCACAGCAGAGACAAAACACTCTGTTGTCACAGTTCAGTTGGAAACTCCATTTCCACTCTCAGAATTACTCTTACCATTATAGCTGCATAGAATAAACAATGCTGTGTAGGACATGGAAAGATAGTTCCACATTTTTGCAGGATGTTCAGTTCAAGAACAACCTTACTGTTATGGCTGCATTGGTGGTATGTTATGAAAGCTCCCACTATCATCTTCTCCCTCCTTCTAAGCTAAGTACAGATGTTCAAAAGACCCAAGTCAGAAATGTCCTAAGTATAGCACTTAAATCAAAGCACTCCAGATTCACTTTGGATCAAGCAGGACACATATGCACTGTTTGGTGTGTATGTGTGCCGGGGATGGGGAGGGGGAGCTCAGTCTGCCTGCAGTGGCTGAGGCCAGAAGACTGAAAATGCTCCCTCATGCCTCCCCCAGGAGGCTACAGGAGCTGAGCCCAGCTGAGCAGCCAGCTACCCAACTGGCCAGCATGGCCCCTCTCCCCAGCCCTGCCCCCCACCCCACAGGCTGGCTGTGGTCAGCATCAGTGGCTGGGGGATAAGAAGGGGAAAGGAGCCCCCTGCCACATGCCCCCCCGCCCACCCCCAGCATGTGAACTTAGGTCTTGGTAGGGCCAGGTGAGGTCCACCTGGTAGAGAGGCTTTGTTTCCTACCCCCACCACCACAGTTCCTGGCATGACAAAAAGTGGTACAGCCCTGAGCTGTAGTTTCAGGCTGGAGCTGGTGGAACAGATCCTCTCTGCCACAGTTTTGGCCCCAGTTCCAGAATGTGATGCATGGGCAGAAGCCTGTTGCACCCCCGTGAGCCCCAGGACCCCCAGCAGGACCCCAATTCCCAGTACTGCCAGGAGATAAGCAGGGCCCATGGTGGGAGGGAACTAAACAGCTGCAGTGGAGCTGAGAGGAGCCAAGAAGGGTCATGCCCCCCACCAGCTCCTACTTTGCCCAGCCCCCCAGGGAGCTATGCTCCCAGTGCCACCCAGCATGCAAGATAGGGGAAGTGAGGGGCAATCACCTGTCCCCTTCTCCAGTGGGGGGAGGGACCACCCTAGTTCCCTCCCCCCGCCCCGAGAGCGGCACAGTGCTAGCAAGCCCTATTGTGCATGCACAGAGTTTAAAAGGGACCACCAATAGAAGAAGCTGCATTTTGGCCCTGGCAGAAGCCCACGGCACCCACCATGAGACCAGTGGACCCCCAGCATTGCTGGGAGGCAAGAAGGACTTGTAGTGGGAGGGAACTAGACAGCTGCAGGGAAGCTGAGAAGAGCCAAGGAGGGTCATGTCCCACCCCAGCTACTTGACCCAGCCACCCAGGGAGCCACACAACCAGAGTCTTGCAAAAAGAATGCACAAACCAGCATGGTCTTGACCTGGCTTATGAATTAGTGTGGGAGCTGGCACAGGAAGGCGATCGGGGGGGCATGAAGTCCTAGGTGGCAAGCCTCAAGGGAACGGTTGGCACAGTAGCAGCCAAACTACTACTTGGGCAATGGTGGGTGGGATGCGTTGCACCCCAAGGTTCTCCACAGCGGTTGGGTCCCTCCCGTCTGGTACTTCCAAGGCCTCCACCCAGATGGAACCAATGGATCTGGCCTCCATTCAGATGGAGACCCTGGCTCTTGACTGTGGGGGCTGCTTGGCACAACTCCAGGACACATGGGATCGCAAGCTCTGTCACCTTCCCTTGTGAGGTTTGCTCCATATTGGAATCTCTGGTATGCCAGACAAAGGAGCTCCAGACCATGGCGTAGAGACTGTGCACCATCAGGGATGGCAAAAAGGAGATTGACTCCTACTGCCAAGCCCTTCACTCTAAGATAGAAGAGGGAAGACTTGGGTCACCACCAGGACAAGAGAGGCCAAGAGGAACTCCCATACTGTCCAGCCAGGGGGCTGGACAAAGGTCATCTCCAGCCCCAAGCTCACTGTACGAGGGTCACCACCTCCCTGGATCTCTGCAACAGTTATGAACCCCTTGCAGAACCAGTAGAGCCCACAGAGCTGCCAGCTCCTGCAAGTGAGGAAGAAACACGACCAGCTATCATCCCTAAACAGAATGCAGAGTAGTCATTGTGGAGATTCCCTCCTGAAGGGGACCGAGGGAGTCATCTGTCAACCTGATCCCTTAGCCCAGGAGGTCAGCTATCTCCTGAGAGCCCATATCTGCGATGTGGCTAAGAGGATCCCAAAACTCTGCCCTCTGACCACTAGCCCAGATCCTTATTCATGTCAGCACAAATGACACAGCTCTGAGCTATCCCAGCTGGGTCATGAATGGCTACAGGGATCTGGGAGTGGGGGCTCAGGGATTTGGAGGGGCAGGTGGTTTTTCTCATCAATCCTTCTGGTTATGGGTCATGGCCTGAGGGAGAGACTAACTGAGGCAGTAAACAGAAGACTGTGGCATTGGTGCCATTGTGAAGGCTTCAGCTTTTATGACCACAGCCTGCTCTTTGGTAAGAGAGGCACTGGTCTGTTGGGAAGAGACGGCCTCCACGTCACTCCTCTGGGCAAGAAGCTCTTCTCAGCCAGAACGGCTGATCTGCTTGACCGGGCTTTAAAGCTAAGCTTGCCGGGGAATGGGTGGACAACCATCAGAGCAAGCTCAACAAGCATCAACTGCAGAATCAGCAGGTTAGGATGCTCAAGGGAACCCACGCCTACCCCAGCTCAGGAACAGAGCTTATGGGTACAAGGAAACCTAAGGCCTCCAATGGCATTCTTACTTGTCTGTACATTAATATTAGGAGTTTGGGGAATTAGCAGAAGGACCAGTTCCTCCCGTTTACAAAAATGACTACGATCGCACAGGGATAACAAAGACCTGGTGGGACTCTTCTTATGACTGGACTATGGCTATACCCTGTATAGGAGAGTTCATGCTGAAAAAAAAGGGGTGGAGGTGTAGCTTTCTATGTGAAGGAGCGCTACACATCCCTACAAGCTGAGATTGGCACCCAAGGAGGATGACTGGAGACTCTTTGGGTTAGAATATGAAGATAATGTGGTGAAGGGGATACAAAGGTAGAAGTCTATTATAGACCTCCCAATCAGAAACATGAGCTTGACCAAGAATTTGCCAGGGAACTGTCCGAGGCTGCACACTCTTGGTGCATGGTCATCACGGGAGACTTCAACTACCCGGACAGCTCATTGGATGAGCACTCAGACAAATCTGATCAGTCTCGAAGCTTCCTTACATGTGTGGATGAGCTCTACCGGTCTCAAGAAGTCTATAAGCTGACAAGAGGTAAGGCACTGCTGGACCTGGTACTGGCCAAATAGGAAGATCTAATCAGTGATCTAAGAAGTGACAGTGACCAGGCACACGATGCACGTTCTGCACCACCTCTTTGGGCTTCCCGTGTTCCGGGCCACATCCCCACTGACTCATGACACCCCCAGTGGCTCCAGGAGCCCCTCCCCCCGCCACTGCCTCCCAAGCCTGACAGGCCCTTCCCTGGCAGCAGCAGGACCCACCGGAGAGCAAACGCGGCCATGAGGCTTGGGGCAGCAAGTACCTGGCTGGCTCCCCTCTTACAATCCTTCCTGCAAACCCCACAGCCACACCCTCATCCAGACAGAATCACACATCCCACAAATACCACACACAGGTCCCCACATCCACCCACCCGCCCATACCGCCCCCCCCAACACATCCCACACACTATACAAGAGTACAACTACTTTTTGAACTATTATGCAATCACTTCTACATATAAAGCTCAAAACACAGGTATCAGGACAAAAATATATCATTTTAATTGAATTAAAATATAATATTATGGGTATTTGATTTTTAGTCCATAATTTGTTTTTTTTTCCCCATGGTTCTAAGATAACAAAAACCCTTTTCTCCAAAGGAATACTTCCAGGGGCAAGGGGAGGAACTTCCGGTGGCAAGGGTCAGAGGTCAGGGGTGGGACTTCCAGTCCAAAGATGGTGACCAGGGGCAGGGCACCTGTCAAGGGGCAGGGTTACCCATGCAGCCCTTGACAGCTTGGCAAAATATTTTGCCCGCCCCCGGGTTAGTTTCTGCTGTAGCAAGGGTCCTCTTCCTTGGATATCTTGAGTGCATTTTTTAAACTCTTTCTATCCTTACAGCAGCAGGACACTGCCATTGGCCTCATTCCCCTGTGGCCGGTTAGGACGTTCTTGGCATTTTGAAGAAATATGCCTGTGTGACAAGGTTGACTGTGGAGTTTTAAGACCAGGTTAGGCCAAGGGTGGGAAAACTCCATTTCCCTGGCCGGCATCACTGTGGCCAGCTCCCACAAAGACACCAGGAGCAGCAGGTGTAGGGCCAGGGAGATGCTCTGAGGCTGCGATCTTGCAGCAGTGACAGTGTGGTCTGGAGCTGAGGCAGAGCTGTAATCCACTGCCTACACACAAAACCTTTATGGATTTCAATGGTGCAAAGTCAGGTCTATCATTATTTGACAAACAATAATTATAGATTTATCCCTTTAATCTCTGTATATCCTGGAACTATAAAGCAGGAGCACAAGTAGAGGTACGCAACATGCACCACATTTGCTATGCTCTTTGATGCTGGTGACCTGTTCTGCAACATCTCAGAATGACTTCCCATATGAGTGTCAAACTCATGCTTCTGCAGGCTAATAGACAAAGCGGAAACTGGGCTTTGCCTCTCTTTCTCTACCATTAAGTGACCAAGAGCTAATATAAGTTAGGTAAGGTCTTACCTACCTGGACATACTCCAGAAAGTGAGAAAAGAATTTGCTTGCTAAAGTAAGTGTCACTTAAATTTCTGGACAAGTGAAGTCAAATATAGGTTTAATGCACTGTAGTTTATGCGTGCTACATCTTCATGGTTAGTTGATTTATCTTAATTTTCCAAGTTCATAGAATGTACTAAGTGTATAGTATAGACAAGCCCTGACTGAAGACCCATAAGCAGATTTGATATCTAACTGGCATTACTACCTACGTGCATTTATTTCTAGCCAAGAGTCTTTTTGCATGATTGTGGAGTGTTTCAATGACACTAATAAGAAATGCCAGTCAGCACTGACTCCAGCTCCCACTGAGACTTTTACAAAAAAATGATAAGTACAAATGGAGTTGCCAAGGCCTGTGAAAAGGATGAGACTAGGAAATGTAAGACAGAAAATCACAAGGTATTACATGAAATGAGAGCAACTAGTGCTTATCCTCAGTCATTTTCCAGTGGACAGATTATAATAGACCCGTCTTACTCATGTGAGACACTAGAGCAAAATAAGGTGGAGTCATACATTCACTTGCAATGATTTTAAATCATTGGACTGATGTGACATTAAAATTAGCATGTTTGTGCCAGCGGTATGAACTTGAGATAATCTTTGCTTGAAATAATGTACGATGGCACCTAACCCATGCAAAAATGCTTGAACATCACCGGTCTATGCCATTATGAACTACTTTTTAGGCACACTGCATGCCAGCTTTTAATTAAACTAATTTAACTAATTAAAAAAGAAAAAAAATGCACTAAGGCAACAATCCTGCCCTGACAGAGTAAGGACTAATGAACAGATAGGCCTCTTAAGTCAAGGTAGACCAGTACATACATATATTACGAGAGAGTGCTGACTCAACTTCAGTGATGGTTTTACAGAAAGGTTTTTACTACCTGCAGTCTACTTCCACAGACCATAGCAACATCCTACCCCAAAAATAATCCTACTAGATGATGCAGAGGAGGAATGAGTCATTGCCTTAGGAGGACAGCCTTTGCTTCCAACCCTCACATCCATGCCTCCAATGCAAACTTTTGGGGACCAGCAGCAATGCAGATGCCAATCCAAAACACACAGAGATCTCCCAAATACTCTGGTAAAAATGGTTATTTTGCAGTAATAAAAAAGTGTAAACATTCATTAATAGTTAAACAGGTAACAAAGCTACTGAATCGAAAGAAAGTAGAAAGCCAGTCAATCAAACACAACTTATCCATACTAGAAATATGCAGAAGTGATAATTTAAGACAGACCTGGAGGTTTTGTCTCCTTTGATGCAGTCTCAGTTCTCCACACAAGATGGCAGCCCTCTTCCCCATCTGTCTCTCCATCCCTTAGTCGGTGCCTGGAGCCACCGCAGGTGCTAACACACTGATTATTTTTAGTTTAATGAGAGTAAAGGATAGTCACTTTCTGCTCTCAAGCCTGTTCTGTACATGATCCAGAGTCACATGGGAGCTATAGCTGTGCTTATTTTAAAATATTCCATTTACCTGGGCTCTTTGTAACATCAGTATCTAAAATGACCTATGAGGAAAGCTCTTTAAGGTATCTTCAAATCTACTTAATTTAATTTCGGACTTCAGCAGCTCTGCATGAATTGTCAGTGAGCAAATATATCTTTACTTCAAAACTTCTGCTCCAGATTCCCAGCACACATTGTAGCCATATACACAAGTTGGTATAAACCATTTATCATCCTGATACTTAAAGCTCATCTTGCATTCTAGCATAAATGATGACACAAACCCAGGGAAAAGAATCAGGCCTCCTGACAGTATCTCATACTTGCTAGAGAGGATACAGTGAATTAAGCTAGCTGCTCAAGACAGTATGAGCTGAACAGTCAAGGACAGAGGTTTTGCAAACTTGGGGAGAGAGGAAAGGAGGTGGTTTATTTTTATTATGCCTAATGAAACAGCATAGAAAGCAAAGCAATGACTTAGTTGAATTTCAGTCTCCATTTGGTGGGTTAGTGGCTTCTACTCTGCAATGAGCTAGACACTGCCATTGCTGTCCTTTCCTCTCTAACTACCCTTTCCGCCATACATACAAAACCCTTCAGCCAATCAAATACAGTACTTATTATCCCTGCACAAGAACTGAGAAAAACAAACTGGGGGGGAAAGAAAACAAAACACCCTGTATTCCTTCTCCCCTGTCCTTTGAACACACTCAAAACCAGACATAATCTGACCCAGTTGGCTTTAACCATGTACCATATGGCCTAACATTCATTGGATCAAGATATTTAACAAAGAAGAGAAACATTAAGCTGGAAAAAAGCAGCCGAGTCAGAAAGGAAGCATGGCAGCATCCGGATGAAAGTATGTCCAAGATCCCTTCCCGACTAAACTTCGCTAGAGAACTTTGTTCTTCCGCAGAGCAAGATACCACTAGGTGTCAGCATGAGCCAGCAAATGGAAAGGCCAGGAGAGCCTCTCCTGGAGTCTTTGAAAGGGACTACCCCACTGTGAGCACAGGTGGAAAGGCTACTTTTAGATTTCAACTGAAAGGAGAAAACCACAGTAAAATATAGATGTATTCAATATTGCAAATAAAATTAAAAACAGAACTGAACAGAGGTCAAGGACAGACCCTAACAGGCAATCCCATCCACTCTGCTGCCAGCACCCACTCAGGGCCTCAGGTGCTTAATTAGATTCCTTTACATTTTTACCACTCTTCCCAAAAAAACCCCAAACCACCTGCCCCCCTCCCCCACCTTCATGTAAGCATGTGTTGGAAGATCCGATCTACTCTTAGATTAAGAAAGAATGCTCTGAACTCAATCATCAAAAGATTACAAAGACTAGTGGTAATGATGCTGTATAAACATTAATCATTACTTTATATTCTGAACAGTTCTTTAGCTCCCAAATTGCTACCATCAAAAGCCACATCAACAGAAGCAAGAGCTTTCTGCATGGAAGCACTTGTTTGCAGAGTTCCCTCCTTTCTATCAGAAGCTTCCAATTTGAGTAAACAGAAAAGAAGCGTTTCTGATCATTTTTTCTTGTTTTTAGTTCTACTACTGAGGAGGTATACACCTCTGATACCTTTATACAAGGCAGTTTCTCCTTCCACAGCCAGGCACATGTAAAGTATCAGCAGACTCCCTCTTATTCCAGAAATAGGAATAATCCAACAGGTATCCAAGGAATTATGCTATAGAACCTCCCACTTTCTAATAGCGTCATTATCCTTCATAAGGCCTATATTCTGAAATGAATGGCAAGACTTTTCAGTCCTGGAATCAGATTTCCCCACCTTGTAATCACATTATATTTTGCGAGAGGAAACATAACTCAAGGATGCAGTCTGCTTCTCTAATCATTAAAACTAACAAGAAAGCCACTTACAGCTACTTATAAATAGTACCCAGCCAAGAAACCACTAACATAAGTTTAAGCATGTAAAGTTGTTCCCTATTCATTTAAATAATATTTGGCAAGTTCATGAACAGGGTCAGAACAGGAAACACAGAATAGATAATTTTCACATTTTTTCAAACAAAAAAGTGATTTTCCCCTGAGAAACTCGTTATAAGGAAATGTTACACTGGAAGTTCTTTTTGCAGGAAGGAAAAAAAAAAAAAAAAAAAAAAAGGGCTTTTCTAGCCATGCTAATTAAAGATAAACTGATCTCCTATTAAGACATCTGGGTTCCTGGAAGAGCAGGTGGGACCCAAAAATGCAAACTGTGAACGGGGTCCAAAGACTGTTTCACTGTAAAATACAAGTACACATTCAAGTACGTTCTTTTCTGGGAAATGGACATTTTATGCCATCAGCTTCTTAAATGAATAAAGAGTCTAATCAGACCTGGGTGTTGTTCTGTTTATTCTCAGTTGTATTATACTATCTTCCATAGAAAAATAAAACTGAACTCCTATGCAACTCATAAATTCTAATAATCTTTACAGTGTTTGTTATTTACACACCAATAGCTGAAAATAAAGTGCTTCCCATCAAACATTGTTATGAAGGCGAAAAAAAAAATCATGGTGGAGTTAATGTAAATGACTTCTACAGTCATTTTAAAAACACAAGGGGTCTTAATGTAGAAAGTGGTACAGAATGTTCATTTCATGGGCCAATTCAATAGGCCCTGCAACATTTTTGCTGAGAAATATACAGTGTAGGGGAATAGCAAAAATAATTTTCTTCCACAATCAAAGTCTATAAATACAGGATCTATAGAAAAGAATCGTACTTTGCAAAGACAACCTGATACTTTTGTACAAGGACATGGTGCTCCCTCAATAAATTACCAATTTCAGAAGAGTTGCAACACTTAACAATCAGGCCCTTTTGTGTACCCTAAAGCACTGTAGTACTGAATCTTCACACTGCTATTTGCACACATCCACAGCTCTATTTTCTATTCTGTGCCTTCTTATGGCCTCTGAAGAATGCTAACTGGATAGGTAGCAAGTCACCAAGTCAAAACCCCACCAATCTGGGGACAGACACCCTAAACTAAATAGCCTAAATAAAAATACAAGTCGTTCTTTCTGGTGTAGAACTCACACATGCAGAGCATTCACAGAAATAGCAATGCGTACTGACAAAGTGCCTAGAGGGTTCATAAACTCTAAAGCAGGCCAAGAAACAGCTTTTGGGTTCCACAGTTTCTCCCGGTTCTGCTTTGGGAGGGAGAGGAGGCTGTCAAAGTGTTTATTTTTTTTCACCCACCCAAGAGGGCCATCGGTTACTCACCTGTAAGGTGTGCCACAAGGTCCAAATCTGTCTTCTGCCATAGTTGAAGTAAAGACTTGAACCAGAGTCTTCTACAACCTAGACATGTACCTTGACTCCCGAGTTCTTCTATAGCCAGGGTAGAGGTCTCTCTCGCTTTCCACACCCTTCTACCCCTCCCCGACCCTTTTCTCCTCCAGAATCCTCTGGATCCCATCTGAGAAATTTTGCTGATGAAAGTTTTTTTAGAACTCACATGTTTGAGAGAAAAGTCTTCATGAATTGGCATTTTCTGATGTAAAATGTCCCATTGAACACATTCCCAGTAACAGCATGTAGCTTCCTGATTAGATAGCTGCTGACACTGGAAGATGGTCAATAGTTTCTTGTCTGCCTCACATAAGCTAAATTGTCCTTCACATCCATGAATAGAGCTGCCTTCCCTCCTTCTAAAGGGAAGCTGAATTTTTGCAGGCCTGGATACACCTTGGTCCTTACCAAACTAAATAACTCTTTTCTCCTGGGCCAAGGTTTCTTTAAGGTGATGTTCTTTGGGGTGGAGATGCCTTTTTTCTAGAACACATCCAGCCCTCAGACCCTAATTCATGAGGCAGCACCCACTTAAACCCAAGACTGGCTCACTGCAAAGCTACTTCATGTATCTGCCTCTGTTCATCAGTCTCTTCCAACAGCCCTCTGCCAGAAACTTGGAGGCTTCTCCAGTTCCTCTCAGCTGGCAGGGATCTTATTCCAGAGTCCTTGATCTGGAAGAGCTTTCCTGGATAATTGCGGTCCTCTGTAAACCCTCCAGACCAAGCCTTTTTTAAGCTCCTTCCGCAGACCTCTAAGCCCCATTTCCCCAGGGACCTTCTCACACAAAGCAAAAGGGAGCCTTGTTTTAGCATGTGGTCAAAAAGGAAGACTCAGGACCAAGAGGTGTCACACATTTCCCAAGAATGCCAGCAGCCCAGCTTATAGGTCATACATTTGGCTGGACTATGGCAGTGGCTCCAGCATTTCTGTTGTGCCTGCTTTGCCTACCAGCCTTCCTACCCAGCCCATCCCTGCCCTCATCTCTCTTCTCGCTGCTGGATCACAGGGGAGAGGGAACTCCTGGAGAATCGGAGCAGGCAGCAGCTATACCTACTACAACCTGAAATTTAAGTAGCTTAAACACTGGCTATGCTCCCAGCCAGCAGTCCTAACCTCAGAGAATAGTCAGTCCCCAATCCCACTTAACTCTAGCCAACACACAGAAATTCCCTCCAGCCCTCTCAGCATAGCCTTTGGCTACTCATAGGCATCCTCCATAAAGACTCTCCAGTTCAGACACCTTCCAGCACATCACTACGTACACACACAAGTAGCCTTCCATTATGTAGGAAAGGGAACACACACAGTGGGTGGTGAGAGCTAAGCCTTAACTCCCTTGTAAATAGGGCTGGATATACTTCTTAAACAAATCATGTAAACAGACAAATCATAACTATGATGGATGAGGTTCATCTTGGAAAGACAACCCAGGCACGTGCTCATACACATGCCCTCCCTTCTATTTGAAGAACTTGAACCTGCAGCTCAATTACAATGGATCCAATTTTTGTATATAGTACATGCATCCATCTAAAAACAGTGATTCTTACTCAAGGTACCCTGGGGTGCTTTGAGATCTTTTCAAAAGGGCCACAGGAGTGCCAGTGTTGGCACAGGTAGGTGTGCAAACTTGATTCCCAAGAGAAACCCAAAGATAGGAATTCAAATAGGAATTTCTGGTGTGAAAAACATTTTGGCTTGCTGGGGTCTTCCTGAGTTCCTAGCCACAGAAGAATGACTCTTTCTCTGTAGTCAAAAAACCAATGTGAACCAAAAGCTAGCATTTACCACGGGGTGCCTTGAATCTAAAAAGGTTGAGAAGCCCCAATTAAAAAAAAAAAAAAAGAGAGTCTTTAATTTTTTAAACATAATGTTTTTATATCCTTGTTTAGAAATGCTGAAACAGTAGAAAATCCAAAAGTTTGGACATGCAATTTTCTGAAATTAAAGATGTTAGTAAATGAACTTGTTAATATTTTAAGAACATTTCAGAATTAAGCAAAACTTTTGTTTTGAATAGAACATGTTTTGCAATATTGTCCCATGCTAATTTACATGATCTGTTTCACTGTTTTCACTAGTGGTGCAGGAGAAAAGAAAAACTGACAATACTATCTATTTCAGTTACCAGTTGCTGAGAGCCATAAAAATACATTTTATTTCAGAAACACCTTCACCACTTGTGCTATCAGGATACTTACCAAGTATATGAAATCAGTGCTTACTGATTAAATCTCCCTCTGATGCATATCTACAGCAGAAAAAAAAGTATCATGCTTTAATAGCCACAAAACACTATTTCTACTGTATTTTATAATGTAACAGTAATATATGCATGAAAATTCCCATAAGCAGTTATTAAAAACTCATGCACAAAAATAAAGTGGTCTCCAAGCTCTTGCTACCATTGACAGATAAGACAGTCATCGGTCCCCTGATACAAATGAAACAAGCATCCGACAACTCCCCAAATATTTTTCTTGATTCGGGAATTTTTTTATTTCCTATATGTAACAGAGCACCAATCTCAGGCCGTCATGTTCCAGCTGACCAGCCAGACCAGAGTCCACTAAGGGACTTACCTCTGGGCCCTGGGGTTGTGGTGCCAACCCAAGATGCATGGCCAGCCTCCATGAGACTGTCAGCTGCTTCAGGCTCAGACTCAGGAGGCACGCAGCCATGTGCTGGTGGAGCAAGCCCTGATCAACTGCTGGAAGCTAAAAAGGGGCTCCCGGCACCTGTAGACCCCCCCCAGAGATGGGAAGGCACAACTCCTCCTGGGAGAGGGCAGCGCAGTCTGTGTGAAGGCACAGAACAGGGCAGCAGTATGAGTCCCAGACACTGGTTCAGAGGCAAGAGCCAGGAGTTGAGTGAATACACCAACTAGAGCACTGGCTAAGACGGCGGGAACTGGACAGTGAGAAAAGGCAGCCTTCCAGGTCCCTGCAGTGATAGTGAGCAGCAGAGGATAAGTCCTCCTGGGGGGAGGCTGCCTTTTGCGGGGGGAGGGGAGGGCAGCCAGAGCTCAGGCACTTCTGTGAGGGACAAAACAGCAGGGGCAGGCACAGGGCACCAACATATCCTTTCTAGGTAACCTATTCCAGTGTTTTACTACCCTCCTAGTGAGAATGTGTTTTTTCCACTAATCTTAAACTTCCCTTATTGCAACCCAAAACCATTGCTCCTTGTTATCTGCTAACACTGAAAACAATCTAACTCCATCCTCTTTGGAACCACTCTTCAGGTAGCTGAAGGCTGCTCCTAAATCCTCTCTTAGTCTTTGCTTCTCTAAAGTAATTAAGCCCAGGTCCCTCAGTCGCTCCTCATAAGTCATGTGCCCCAGCCCCTGACCCATCTGTGTTGCCCTCCACTGAACTCTCTCCAATTTGTTCACATTCTTTCTGTAGTGGGGGGCCCAAAACTGGACAGTACTCCAGAAGTGGCAATAATCACTTTCCTTTGTCTGCTAGTAACATTCCTACTGATGCAGCCCAGGATGCTGTTAGCCTTCTTGACAACAAGGGCACACTGTTGGCTCATGTTCAGCTTATTGGCCACTGTAACCCCCCCCCCCCCCCCATCCCCAGGTCCTTTTCTGCAGAGCTGCTGCATAGCCAGTCAGTCCCCAGGCTGTACTGGTGCATGGGATTGTTCCATCTGAAGTGCAGGACTTTGCACTTGTCATCGCTGAACCTCATGAAATTCCTTTTGACCCAATCCTCCAATTTGTCAAGGTCTCTCTGAATCCTAGTGCTACCCTGCTGCATACCTACTACTCCCTCCAACTTGGTGTCATCTGAAAACCTGATGAGGGTGCACTCTATGCTATCTTTGAGGTCATTGATAAAGATATTGAACAGAACTGGACTTACCCCAGGAGCACTCCACTTGATAACACCTGCTAACTAGACATTAAGGCATTAATTACTACCCATTGAGCCTGATGATCCAGCCAGTTTTCTATCCATCTTACAGTCCATTCATTCAACCCTATACTTCCTTAGCTTGTTTGCTGGAATGTTGTGGGAGACTGTATCAAAAGCCTTACTGAAGTAAAGATGCATCAAATCCACTGCTCTCCCCACATACACAGAGCCAGTCATCTCATCAGAAAAGGCAATCAGGTTGGTCAGACATGACTTGCCCTTGGTTAATCTATGCTGACTGTTCTTAAATCACCTCCTTCTTGTTGAAGTGTTTAGAAATGGATTCCTTGAGGATCTGCTCCATGATTTTTCCAGGTACCAAAGTAAAGCTCACCAGCCTGTAGTTCCCTGGATCCTCCTCCTTCCCTTACTTGAAGATGGGCACTATATTTGCCCTTTTCCAATTATATGGAACTGCTCCCAATCACCATGAGTTTTCAAAGATGATAGCCAGTGGCTCTGCAGTCACATTGGCCAACTCCCTCAGCACTTTTAGGTGCATCCTGGTAGCTCCCATGGACATGTACACATCCAGCTTTTCTAAATAGTCCCTAACCTGTTCTTTCACCACTGAGGGCTGCTCACCTCCTCCCCAAACTGTGCTGCCCAGTGCAATAGTCTGGGAGCGGACCTTGCCTGGGAAGACTGAGGTGAAAAAGGCATTGAGCACTTCAGCCTTTTCTGCATCCTCAGTCACAAGGTTGCCGCCCCCATTCAGTAAAAGGAACCACTTTCTCCCATCCTCCGCTTGTTGCTGAAGGACAGATGGGCAATCAGTGTCAATAAAAGATCATTTCTCCTCCACTTATTAGACCAGCTGAGTTCAGGATTCTGTTTCCCTGGCAACATCGGAGGACACTGATGATGCAATATGTGCAGCAAAGAAAATAAATGGGAATGGAAAATTACTTCAGCAAGTTAGTTAAAAAGCTCTGCAGAGAAAAAGGGCAGAACAGCTAAGCACTTGCTGTTTAAGATACCTGTAAACCAGCTATTTCATCTTAAAACATATAGGAAAGAAAGCTAAAGCAGTACTGGGGTTTTGTTTGGACCATTTAATCACTTTGATCACTGAATTTTATGTGCGCTAAATATTACCATATTTGCATGATACATACTAACATATTTGATGAGAAAAATGTGCAAGATGCCATAAGATGAGCTAAGACAGAAAAGAGGCAAAAGGGAAGAGGTAGTGCTCATGTATTCCCTCCTAAGAAAATGTGTTTTGAGTGACAGACTAGCTGTCCACATGCTGCAGCTTGCATACCTCCTCCTTTTCTTATAGCTGAAGTTTCCCAGCTGAAACAAAGTACACCTTCCTCTACTGTCTTCAAAGTGATGAATTAGGGCCAGGTATAGAAGTTACATTTATTACACCATTGTCTTCTCAGGTCTCTACACCACATTTGACTTCCCCCCCTTGCTTATTATACTTTGCAAGATCTTTCACTGCTGTGGCAGGCCAATACTTGCAGTGCTGCCACTAGCGTGCCCTGCCCACGTGGGTGTGCCATACCAGGGTCAACTCACCTGCCAGGACTTGATGTTACTCAAGTTTCTACCGGAAGGTGGGGTCTAGTATTTTTCTGTGACCCTGGGTGCCTTGGCTGGTGCTTCTTCTGTGAGGCTCTCTCCTTTCCACTTGGTGCCTGTAATACCATCAAAACTGAGCCAGACTGCCCATCTGCTCCACTGGAAGGCCTGCCTGTGGTTCTGGGCAGGTACATGGTTATGGCATGCCTGAATGGCAAACTGATAACTTAACTGGACTCAAACTGAAATCATGTAGGTGGCACAGGTGAGCAGGGCAATGATGCTCACAGTGCTGGGCGGGGTTTCCCCCCCCCCAACCACTCTGTACCGTGTGTGCTGTGACTTGTCCAGTCCCTGCGTGATCCTGCATCATGGGCTGGCCCCGTGTCAGCTGGTGCTTGGCCATGTGCTATAATGTCCTGAGGGCCATTTTCTTGCTCCCCTACAACTTTTGGAATTCCTGCCATGGAATTTGGGGCCCCAGCTGCTCAAATGCAGCTGCCAGAATCAGCATGCTCTCCCTTGGCTGGGTCCCACCAATGCCCCTTTGGCTGCCCAGGTCCCATCCCAGTGGCCCTGCGTGTAACTGCTGGTGAGGTTTTGCACAAGTGGGGTTACAGTAAAGTCCATACTTGTCAGTGCCTCTGCAGGTGCTCCCTTGTCAATACCTGGGTCCCCTCTCCCAAGTATCCAGTTGTTCATGGTGTCCTCTGGGTCACCAGAGCTCCCTGCCCCAAGAGAAGTCTCTGGCTCTAATGATGCAGGTAAATAAGCATTCAGACACCATGAGGTTTCCCTTTCTATGGTCTGAACACCCATGCTGCCCAGTGACTGATGCTGCCGCTGTCACCCCGAGTCTACTTTGGACACATGCCTAGCGCTCCCTCTTTTGCTTTCCCCCGGGACACAACCAGTGAGCTCCTCTCATCTCAGGAGCTTTGAGGGGCTGTGTCAATCTGCGGCCTCTCTTCCGGCCACACGATGCCAGCCTAGCTGCCTGCAGTCCAGCCCACTGGATGCCAGCAGAGCACTGTAAGTATATTAATTTAGTTGCAGACTGACTGATCACTGCAACTTGATTAGCCACTGGGCTTTTTGGTTCGGGATTGAGAAGGTGATGTTGGAAAGGAAAGAAGTGACAAGTTTCACTTACAAAAAAGAATGAATTTTACTTATGACAACAAAAGATATGGTTTGCATATATAATAGTTAATAAAAAGGTTAAGCTAATAAGCAGACAACATAACAATACAGATTAAAAATTGACAGTGATAATAAAACAGATAAAGGAATTAACCAAGAGTTCCCACTTGGTTAGTAACTTATTGATAGTCCCTCAGTTAGAAGATGCATGTCAAGTTGAATCAGCAAAGTCAGACGTCTCTGAACTGGGCTGCCCGAAGGATACCGGTGGAAGCCCCTCAGTCAAGATCTGGTCCTCGCTCTCACAGGGAGAGAGAGAGAGATCCATGGAGATATGGGACAGCAATGACCCTTCTGTTCCATCCTTCCCAAGGGTTACTTTGATGTGCATGTTCTTTTATATCCTAATTATGCTAATTTTTAGTTATATAGCCATTTATATTGCTTTACAGCTGTTATCCTCTGGGGTTAGAAGGTGTTAGAAATTATTATTATAAAAGTTACTGCCCAAGCTTGGGTTTATCCAATAAGCAAATTGCAACATAACATCTTCAGGTTTAAAATTAACATTACCCTGCCTAAATCCAGCCCCTTCAAAACTCTCATCTCGTGTTTTGAAACACCCATATCCAGATCTTGATCTGTTCAGCTTGACCCACGCTTCTCTGTCAAGGTCACGCCCAATGAGGGACATGTTTGGTGTTGGTAGAAAATGATGTAGGAATACATTTTAAACTAAATGACTCTGAATGATCACTTCATTTCTTTTCACCCCAGCAGCACAACATACAAGGTCACAGTACACAGCCTGCCAGGCTCTCCATGGGCCCAGAAACCTGGGAGCAGGGGAGTGACTAGGGTCCATCTCATGTCACTTTGTCTAATGCCTGAGAGTTCAGGGAATACATCTGCATGAAGTTGTGCAGCCTGAGTCTCTAAAGGCAGTTAAGTAGCGTCAAACTCTTTAGTGCAACAACTTCCAGACCATACAGAAGTATAGTAGTCTGCCAGGCAGGACAAACACCATTGCAAGTGCAGTATTTCTGAGCACTCTGAAGTTGGCACACTATGTTGTGCCAGTTAAATGTCTGCGCAGATAGCTGGCTTAAGACACTTTACTGCGGACCTTTTCAATGTGATGTTTATAGGAGAAAGAACGTTCTAGTGCAACTCCTTGATAAGGGGAGGTATGTTCAGAGAGAAGGAAGTGGTTGCCTACTCTGATAATCAACATGGTCTTGCCTCAACGGTTGTTCACATGGAAGATTGATTATATTGATGCTTTTCGCTGACCTCATGCCCCTCAAACGACTCTCCTCCTCCTCCTCCCAGCCCCCAGACCTGCAACAAAACTGAGGTACCAGACTTGGTCCCCACTACTGTTGTTGGGGACTTCCCAGTCTGTGTTACAGTGAGTAGCGCCATAAATCTGGGGAACTGTCAACAGACTGCACCATCCCTCAAGGTTGCGTTGCTTTCCTGAGAGAAGCCAACATGTTTATTCAGATCCACCTGATAAACCCTACCCTAAACAGACCCTGGTCTATGCTGATCTAGCCCACAGCCAAAGCGTAACCAACAGGTGAACCTGCACGCCTTCAGTGATGACCCTCCAGGTGCCATTTGGCAGAGCAGCTATGAATGAGCACCACTGAAGGCAAGGCACAGCAGGAAACAGGAATGCTCCCTAGCAAACCATGCTCCCCACCCTCCCTTTCCTCCTCGACAGCCAGAGAAGTTTCATGCTTCTGGGCCCCGACGCGGGGGTGTTACACCCCTCCTGGCTCCCACAGCAAGATGGAACCCAGGTGCCCCGGGTGTCCCAGCTGGGAGGTGGACTGCAGCAGTTCATGGTGTGCTCAGTGCCGGGTTACATGGCTTCTGGGGCCCAGGCAGAGGAAAGGGTCCCCACAGGGGACTTGCCATAAAACCCTGAGAGTTGGTCAAGGACTCCAGTGTCACTTAGTGCAACAGAAAAAACATGCAAATGCCAAAACTTAGCAGACAGCAGCCTCTTCAAATACACTCTGCTGCTTACCCTTCTAAACCAGAAGCAACGTCCCCTGCATGTGTACTGTGTTGGTACTGGGCTAGTTAACCCTACTAATTAAAAGTGCTAGTTAGCCACCTTCACACTGCACTACAGGCAGGCCAGTTTGCACTGCTGAGGTCAGGAAAAGATTCCACATCTAATATCAGCTTTAAATTCTGAATAACTGAAACCTGAATCATATGGAAGTCCTCCTGATCCTGAATTCTTACTGGAAGGCTGGAAATATGCCCTCCAAGACAAAAGCATTCTGGCAAATAACTCCCCGATTACTTGGCAGTAGGCTGTTTGGGGAAAAGTGAAAAAAAAAAAAAAAAAAAAAAAACTAACAACCACCCTTCAGTCAGAAGCCAAGAAGTGCTTTTACAGTGAGGACTTAATGTGGGTCCACAGCTCCCACCACAGAGCCTCAGGCCTTCCCACTCATCCTCATGCCCTTCGCCCCACCCACAGCAGCAGCAGACATCAGTGTGCTCAGGTCCTCCTGGCACAGCCCCCTTCCCCCCCACCCCCAGCAGTACTGCACAGCTTGGCCCCAGCCACCTGGCACCCAGAACTACCTGTGCCAAAGTGCACAGGCTTGGCCTGGCACAGGACCATGTGTCTTCAGGCAGCTCTGGGCTGATCGTGCTGTTACTCAGGGCCCCGTGCCACTTACAGGGACCACATGTCATGCTGGGCCAGGTCCTGCACGCACCATCAGGCCGGGCCAGTTCTGTGCACACAGGACCTGGCCCGGCATGATATGCGGTTCCCACAAGTGGCACGTGGCCCCTGGTGACAGCCCAAGCAGCCCAGAGCTACCCAAAGGCACATGGCCCCACACCAAGCCAAGCCAAGCCAGGCCAGGTCAGGTCTGCACTACTTCACAGCCAGGGCAGCTAAGATCTGGAACCAACTTCCAAGGGAAGTGGTGCTGGCTCTTACCCTGGGGGTCTTCAAAAGGAGGCTACACAATCACCTAGCTGGGGTCATTTGACCCCAGCACTCTTTCCTGCCATGGCAGGGGATCAGACTTGATGATCTGCTCAGGTCCCTTCCAACCCTACCAACTATGAAACTTATAACCAATTGGCCTTGGCTGTCTCATTATACTTGGCCAGGAACTGAAGGTCTGATATTAGGCAGCAGTTAGCAAAAACCTAATGATTGTAGGGTGGGTTTCCTCTGGGCATGTCACACTGTTGCCCATTTGAAGGAGCAAGGAGGAGTCCTTTCATTGGAACAACTAATGCACCATTAGAGGAAGAGTGGAATCATTTGCTCATTGGCCAAGAAAGGCATAGGTTGGAATCACAAGGTTCAGGCCAAGAAAACTCACCATCACAGATGCAATTCATTTTTTATAGCAATGAATACTGGCAGAACTTCAGGATTAGTTTGATCCCGAGTAAAATCCAGTTAAGAAACTTGTTGATGCTTAACCTTTGTATTCCAATGAAGTGATTCAAGGATCAAAGATGCCATGTTATATCAGCTCCTACTCTGATGATCATTTTCTTTATAAAACACCTTGGAAAGCAAGTAACTTTCTTCAAAGGGCACTTAGAGAAGCTAGATCATCATGCCAGGCAGAACAATGGACAGAGAACAACGGAGGTGAATTTAGATCTTGTCTGTAGCAGCAGCTTTTCATGATATTTAAACTGGTTGTAAACAAATTCCAAAACTACAGCTTTCATTAAAGTAATAATGTCCCGTGTCTAAAAATGTCTGACCTCTAACCCTCATCTAGAAAAAATAACACCCGCTCCCCAGCCATAGCCACACAAAGGCTATGGTAAAACAACAGTCTCAGGGTGCATGCTTAATTTAGCCATCTTGCACATGTCACTACAACAGTTGCATTTTTCCACAGACTGCCTCCCTTGTTCTGTACACAGGGTGAACAGTGCTCGCTCAATAATCAGCTTTTTGATATTTTGTTTTATTCTCATTATTCAGTGTGGCCCAAGGCCTGACTTTTAATATTTTATTTAAAACTTTGCTCTGAAAAACAGAAATGTTAAAATTTCTCTGTGGACTTTTTTTTATGGTGAATATCAATATAATACCCAAGTGCTCCACAAGCATAAGTTAATCAGTCTTCAAAAAATGCTACAAGTGGGATACGATTATCACCATTTAATGCACACAATTAATGAGTATAGCGATATTGACTGAGTGAAGGATCTAATACATTTTTCTTATTGATATTTATGTTTCCATGAATATATTATTTTATGTAGTCAGTTTCTGTATAAAAAATAATTGGAAGATGCACAAGTTTCTTAAGTGCTCTGATATCAGCTATTTGTCACTTCTTTAAGATTTTTGCATAGCTTCCATATTTCCCAATTTTAAAAAAGGGGGTGGGGGAAAGGGAGAAGGAATTTCATTAATAAACCTTGTTCCTTGACAGGCAGGCTTGGAACAACTGTAAAGGAAAGTCATCTAAGTTGTTTCATATGTAAGGGCATGCTATTTTTCCTAGTGTCAAGCAGCAAGATGAAGACTGGCTAAAGATGGTTTCAGGTTTCTTTAAAGATGAGCATGGGGATGGCATTGCAGTTGACATACGCTAGTTGAATGTGCCATGCCAGAGCACCTTGAGGTCTTACACAGGTTAGCGTAAATCTACACCAAGCTCTGGTGGTATGACCTTATTCAACTTGTGACTCTCGATCTCTGTTACAGCCAACTCTGCTCTAAGAAGAATGAGAAATAAACTTGACATCAGCTGCACTCCAGGAGTAATTTTTTTTTTTTTTTAAATGGGAATAAATATCTATTTTTACTAGGTTTGAGGTCACCATATCTATTCAAATGCAGCCACGCATAGCAGAGGATTATCTATTCTTTTGAAGTGCTGTAACAGTCTAAGAATATATGTGGCAAACTAACATAGCAAGTACATCAGTAGCTGCATGCATAAGAAAATTAAACAGGTGGCAAATTCACAGTTTATCAAGAAGGAATTAAGGAAAAATATAAAATGTTTGTTTGCCATCAAATGCATTTAAGCTGAGTGATAGAGCATACTAGTCTGACTATGAATTACTATGATGCCTCTGCCTAGAAGAGAGGGGAAGCTCTCTGAGAAGGATTTGGCTGGGCTTGGAGTATGGGACTCTCAAAAACGATTCAAGGCAACAATCGGAGAAGCACCATCTCTGATCCCGTTCTGTGCCTGTACCAAGGTTATCATTTAGCTGTTCTGCAAACCAGGACCGCCCCCAACCCCTTTATATGCAAGAGGAAAAAAACTGGGTTCTACAAAGCCCAGGCTCTGCCACAGACCTATGTGACCTTTGGAAAGGTATTTAATTTATCTCTACTTTTCTTTCTACTTATTTGCCTCATCTATTGAGACTGCAAGCTCTTCATGACAGGGACATTCTCACATTGTACCTGTAATAAATAATGGGCTCCATTCTTGATTGTGGCCTCTGTTTTCTCATTAAAAATCATTCTTTATCCTGAAGTCCCCAAATATTTTTGGCTATTGCTAGAATTTACATCCTGTCAGCCTTCTGGCAACACTAAGGTCGAGAAGAGGTAAGGATTTTTTCGCCTCACAGCTGTAACAAACGATCAGACAAAAAAAGGTCGTGGGAAAACTTTACAAAAAAGAAAAAAAGTTAAGATAGAAAAAAAAACAGCTCTTGGGCTTCAGTATTAACCTAATTCAGGGTTAAGTCAGGAACAACGGCAAGGAGACAAGAACCTTCTTTCTCCTCTTTGCTCAAAACGGGAAGAGACCCCTCCTGCGTTACGGACAGCAAGGAGACAGAACAGGAAGAAGCTTGCCAAAATTTCTGGCAGCTGCTTCTGCAGCATCTATTTTTCAGCCCTACCTTCCAACAGACGGCTGTACAAGCAATACACTTAGGTAGAGTGCTTCCCATCCTTAACTACCACTAGCAATGATGTAATATGGAAAGAGTCTTTAGAAAGCCCAGCCAACTGGAAATGTTTGAAACTAAATTCCCATGACAGCGATAGCCAGGAAATGGATTGAGCAGAGAAGCCTGCTGGGCTACTTCTCAGCACCTCACATCCACTCTGAAGTTGTGTTCAGACTGAGATATTAGGCTAAAACTTTCTAAAGAGCTTAAGTAACTTAGAAATGTAGGCCCCACTTTCAAAAGTGGCTTAGCACTCCACAGAATCAGAGCTTAGGCATGCACATAACTTGACTATGGTGGATAGTCTCAGCGTCAGTGTCAGCAATGCATTAGGCAAGGTAGATTTGCACCTCAGACTAAATCAGAGACATATACCAATAGAATTCTTCTGGATGTTAAGCACGTGCATAAGTATTTGAACAACTGGACTTTTCAGTGTGACTTAGAATTTAATTAGGCATTAAAAAATTTAAACCCTGTGATTTTTGGCATTGCCATAGACAAATTTTGAAAATTTCCTCTGTCGCCATTTTCATGTCAATAGTTTAAAAATTGAACAGGCAAAGCATCCCTCAAACTGACCTGAAAACATAGTCTAGTCACGTGAAGAGAACTACCTGAGAAGGACATATGAAAAGGAAAATCCCCAGCACTAAAGATCAACAGATCAGACTGATTTCAGTGCCTCTGTATTTATTCCCCTTTACATTGGCACGCACACTGAAGAGTAGATTCATCACTTGTCATTCAGACATGCGTTTCTAACCCCCACTGCAATTAATCTTTAACTGTGCTAAATTCCATTCCTCTCTGCATAGCTCATCAAGCCTTCCGGTTGTGCTTTCATACACATTCATTCACGTCTGGTAGTACTGATATTGTCTAATCAATGGGCACCTAATTTTTACTCAATTAAGATAACTTTATTCTTCCAAAGGACCAAGCTCTAATAACCCTTGCTTATATTGGATAGTAATAGCTTTATGTTTGGAGCACTCCCATGGGAACCCCTTTGGAGCAAATTGCTACTCAGCAGAAGTAAGTGGTTTGGAATCTGGCTCCTTACAGTGTTTCAGTTATTTTTTTGTATCTGAACCATGAATGAAATTGTGTACAAAACAACAGACAGTGACATTTTAACTGGGGGGGGCGGGGGGGGGGACCTCCAGAAAAACATAAGCACAAAGTTTAGATCCAGATTTAGAGTCGACCTACTTTACAGTGTCAAGCTGTTTACATCTAGACATTATCCTCCTTCTAAGAAATAGTTCCACTTTTTAAAATTAAAATGACCAAAAATGGTTCTTGCTCAAGAGCAGAGTGGAAAATATTCATGCATAGGCTGGGGACAAACATTCAAAAAGCTGAAGCCTGAATTGGTTCAATCTTTGCAGGTTAGTCTAACCTTCGATGATTGAACCAATTATAAGCAAAACAGATATTCACTTTTGCCTCCAAAAATGCAAGCACACGGCTCAGGCCAGAACCCCCGTGGCACTAGAGTGAGGCTTTGGCTCAAGGGAAACTAAGCTGAGGGAAGGGACATGGGCAGGTCTGAATATGATTGGGGAGGGCAGACCCGGCAGCACTCCGGAGCAGGGTTCCCCACCCCCACCCCTCTCTCAGCTGGCTGGAGCAGTGATAGTGCACCAGCTAGTGAGGAGAAGGGCAGGGCCCCCCTTGCTTGGCTGGAGCAGACAGTCCAGCCCAGTACTGCAGAGCACGATGGAGGACTCCAATTCAACTTAAACCAGGAAGGGGTCTGGGGGACAAGTTCCAACAACCAGTTTGACCTCAATTGGTTAAGTCTGATACTACATTAAGCCAGGTTTCTCTCAAATCAGCTTCAGCCATTTAAAACAGGTTTATGTTCATAGACATTAGGGCTGGAAGGGACCTCAGAAGTCCATGGAGTCCAGCCCCCTGCACTGAACTTCCATTCTGTTACAGGTTTAAACCAGCTTCTGATCACTTAAACCAGTCTGAGTGTCACTTCTGTCCCTAGCCATACAGATCAGCATGTCCATATAATACATGCATCCCAGACTGCTGAAGCTTTCTGGGACCACATAGGCAACTGGAGAAATACCAGAAGACAAGAGGAAATTAAATGTAATGGTGACTTAAAATAAAGATAGAGGAGCAATCCTGGAACTTCCCATCTCTAGTACAAGTTTAATTTTTCCTCCCAAAAAATAATTGGCTGCAGGCAACTTTGTGAAGAATCAATCCCATCTCCCAAAGCTTGACAGCAAGCACTTAAGTGCTTGGAAAAATACTTGGTACTGATAAATAAGGGAAAGAGGACTACGGTCTTACTCCTCTCTTCATTCCACTTGAGTTGTCCTTTGTTACTAGCCTACATAAACCAGCTGGTCTCTAAGGTGCCACATCGTCCTACCTTCCGTGGGACTTCTGCCTATCACAACTAAACACCTCTAGAAATACTGCAGATGTTTCTGGTTGTGCACCAGCCAGTGCAGCCCTCCATCCCTCTCCCCATCATTACAGCATGTACTACAGCAAATGATTTACCTCAAATGCCCTCTACCAAATGTCAGTTTTGCAGCAACCCGTTTCTTGTAACTCCGTAGTTCAGAGACATCATATTCAGTCCAGTCCCTTACAAGGTAACAGAATCTTACACACATTGGTAAAATAAGATGAAGTCAGATCTTTATGTTCCTGACTTTGGTCCCAGTGTTTCTTACACTTTTACTCAGTCCTTACCCAGCAAAAAAAATCATTGAAAGTGTTTACACTAGGTTCTTTAGAAACCTGTAGGGAAACTAGGTCCTCTGCATTCAATTCCAGGGACTCTACAACAAGCAGATAAGGCATGCTTCATCAAACTCCTTGCCCCCTGTTCGCACTACTTCCTATCTTTTACACACACCATCTCAGCTTCTCAGCATACCAACTTTTGGGCCAACAAAAGCAAGAATCTCTATTTTCTGGTCATCTCAATTCACTCACCTCATTTTTCCTGCCAGCAGCAGCTTTCATGGAGTCCTCCTTTCAAGGGCCCTTACCTCTATCACCAGAAAGTCAATTGTTAGCCTATATCCTGCTACCAGCACTCTTTTCTCCCCAGCCAGTATCCCTGCAGGACTTCCATCCCATTTTGTCAGCTCCAGGTCTTCTTCCTGGTCTCTTTTTCAGAGTCCCTCTTCCTTGTTCAGGATTCTGTTCACAGGATTTCTTCCCTAAGCCCTTGCCCTGTTTCCAAAGCCCATCACAGAAACTATCTTAGTTTTTCCTTAACTCTCTTTTCTCTTCTCTCCTACCAAATACACTTTTAGCAACGGCCCACCTTCTACCCAGCTGACCCTGATATTCAATTAAGCCTGCTCCACTCTCCAGGGTCTTGCAGGTGGTCTAATTAGACCTTCTCAGGAGCTACTCATCACAGGCTTCTTGTATGTTTGCAAGAACAGAAAAATACATAGCAAAAAGAATCAGTCTGGTGAAAAATATTAGAGGAAGGGATAGAAGTAATGCCACTTACAGCATCACTTTATATGATACATGATTTTTGTAAACTATTTATCACTGTCTCTCATCATCTCAGCTGAAAAAGTAAAAGCTAGAAACACTGTCAGGTGGACTGAAAACTGGCTTAGATGGAACAGGTAATGACAAAGGGGAATGTACCAAGCTGAGCAGGAGTCCTGTGAGTGCAAGAGGGACTGGTGTCAGGACTGCTTTTATTTAACTATGTTCTAAATCAAAGTTGCATGCCCTGACCAAATGTAGACTGAAAGTCTCCTTGTAGGCCAGATCCAACCTGGGGCATGGGTGGTTCCAGCACAGGAGACATGGCAGTAGGAGCACCTCTAGCTCTGACAGGGAGCATATGGTAGAAATGGTGGCGGCAGCAGAGCTAGCAGCCAAGGAGGTAGGGCTGTGGTGGTGGCTACATGCAAAGTGGCCAGAGGGCGACTGGGGCCATATCAGCCCTTGCTCACCCTCCTGCTGCTGATCACCATGACTAGATTCTATGGCAGGCCACTCCCTCTTGCCCATGCCTCCCGAAATTCTGGTTGCCAGATGGTATTTGGTTCAGCTGGATAGAGTGACTCCACAGGCCAAATCCAAACTGTGGGCTGGATCATGGGTAACTGGTGCCTCCTGAGGCCGGGGGGGGCACCCACAGACAGCAGCAGGGACGGAGCTGGCAAGCACCTGCAGATGCTGCTGGTGTCATCAGCCACGGCCCTGCCAGGGAAGACACATGCCCTCCCCGCCCCCCGTACTCTCCTTACCAGTCACCTATGGGCTGGATATTTGACACCTCTATTGTAAATGATACAGAAAAGGGTACTTACCAGGGATTCACTCGCCGCAGTTAATGGGGGAGAGTTTCAGACCTCTAGGGAATAATACGGAGCAAGCCACGGAGAAGTACAAATCAGCATTCTAATCCTCCAGGGCCTAGGTAGGACCAGAAAGTGGTTGCAAGAGAAACTTACTTTAAGTGCTGGATCCTCAGGGAGACTGTGACTCTATAGTGGTTCTCTGCTAGGGCACTTGGAGTCTACTCACCCTGTTCATGTAACAGGATTCAGAAGGATTTGAACATAAAACAGCAAGATGAACTTTGTCTTAGACTGGCAAAAAGAAAGCATAAAGAGGAGCAGGAGTGGCAAGAGGTAGTAAGGAAAAAGTTAAAGGAAGCACCCACTACATCACCATATCTTAGGGGTGGGCAGTTATTTGGGCTGGAGGGCTTTTAATGAATTTTGGTGAGCTGTTGAGGACTGTGCACACACACACACGAGCTCCCCACAGCCAGGCTGAGGCTGATGCCAGAGCAGCAGCAGGTGCAGAAGCATGAGTCTGCCCAGGATTGTAGCATCTTATCTCTGCTCCTCCCTGCACCTCCACCTCCACGCACCGCCCCCCCCCTCCTGCCCCCGCCCGCCTGGCTTCTCCAACACCAGCAGGCAGGACCAGGGCTGAGAGTCGCATTGCACTGGGGTGAAGCCTTGGCATTCACAGCCACCTGGAGCCAGGCTGCAGGGGGACATTATCCCTACTTCTTGGCCTTCCCCCCCGCACCTATTGTGCAGACCCTGGCTGGGAGGGGCAAGGACAGAGGGTTCGATTCCTTGTCTCACCCCCCTCCCCTGCTGCACAGTGCCAAATGGGTGGGTAGGGCTCCAGCCTCTGCTGGCATAGTAGGGAACACTGGGCAGAAGCAGCCCCACACACCCACCCGCCTGGCACTGTGGGGTCAGTGTCCATCTCCCAGACCCCCGAATAGCCCCAGGCAGCCAGGTGGGCAGTGGGGGCTGCTTCCACCCAAGGTCCCCAACTGTATCAGCATAGGCCAGAGTCAGAGCTGGTGCCCATGGGCTTGCCAGCTGCAGCTGCTGCTGGTGACATAGGCCTGATAGAATCAATTGGTGTGCTGAATCAATCCGCGGGCTGTATTTTGCTCACCTGTCATATCTGCTTTTACATCTGAACTGTAGATCATCAGAATGAACGTAAGTTCTATTAGACTTAAACTCATTATTAAGTGCCTTAAGAGACTCCTATTCAGAGCCTTGACAGTCTTGGGGAAAAAATACCCCACCTCCCCAGTCCCCATCCAACTATTTTTAATAGTTCATTTGAAACTTAGTATCTGGTTCTTGATGTCCCTGGTGGATATATGTTTTGACAGGTTAACACAATAAATGGACATTTTTTAAAAAGTTATCTGCCAAAACTTCTACCCTATCTGCCATTGGATAGTGTGGACCCCAGGGTTTAATTTAGCTTTAGCTTTTACATTACCTCCACTCACAAAATGGCACAGCCCTAGGGGAGAATCTTAGGGGGAAATGTTCTATCCAGTCACGTTCCTGGTACAAGCCTCTGTCTGTGAATGCTAACCAACACATCCTTTAAATGTGCTGTGCAATAGTTTTCCCATATTATGTGGTGAGAAGTCCTTTGTCTTTTTGTTATCTCCCTGCTATATGTAAAAGCCCCTGGACTGCATCTCTTTCTTTCCTGGATAAATCTGGGGGTGCATGAAGTGGTCTGCCAATAGAATTCCCCAAAGAGAAAAACAAGCTAATAAAATTTGGACAAAATTTCTTCTTGATGAGAGAAAGGGAAGAACAGATCACCTGTGTAAGTCAGTTTAAAATTTTTCCCACTGTTAATAAAGAAGAAGTATGATAAAGTGAATGTTAAGAGCCAAAACCATCACCTTCTGCCACAAATCTGAATAACTTGTTCTCAGGGAGGGACTGTTCACTCTGGAGCCACACCTCACTTCTTGTCTGCTAGAGTCAATATCAAGAGTACTGCTCCAAGTTATTCAAACGTCCTTCAAATTGTTGCCTTGTGGTTTCTCTTTACAGAAATTTTCAAGGAAGTTCCTGGGGATATTCTGGATGCGTTACATAATCCTCTTTTAGGAAACCATTACTGTACCATTCATATTATGCTCCACAGTCATCCTGTTAGACAATCTAAGAAGCTAGACAGCATTAGATTAGAGGTCAGGGTTACTGAGCTGCTTTGTGGGCCAGGTTAGGACTAGCACCCCTGTGCTGTGTGCAACACTTGCAGTGCCAGATCCAGCCCATCCAGCATGCACGGGCCCTGCCCCAGGGATTGTACTCAGTGTGACTTACAGGCTGGACCTAGCACTGTACACAGCACAGGGCCTTGGGGTGTGGGCTGCATACACTGCCTGCACCAGACTGGCCCTGTCTGCTGGCTCCAGTGCTGGTCTGGAATGAGCCTCAAGCTGTCAGTGTATGCTGGAGTCAGCGTTCAGGGCCCTGCGCCCTGAAATCCCCACGCTGTTTTCTATGCTAGCTCCAGTCTACACACTGCATGCAGCGCAAGCCCTATGCCAGCCTCCTGTGCTGCATGCACAGCAAGTCTGGGGCCAGCCATGCCAAACATAGTAGAGAGGACTGGACCAGTTGCATGTGCTGAATGCATCACTGGGGCCTGGTACAGGACACACATTGCATGCCTGACCTGATCCAGACCAGCCCCACAGTTAGCATACAAAAACAGTCTGGCAGGGCACCACATGCAGTGCATGTCCTGTACCAACCCCATGCAGTGACATACCGTGGGTCTCCTGTGCATGGGGGCCAATGCTTGCATTTGTGCCCTCCCCCACTCCCATCCTTCACGTAGCAATCCTTAAAGTCACATCGTGCGATAAGAACTCTGAAGGGTGCCGGCTAGCACCTCTTCCCCAGGCCAGCGACTGGGGGCCATGGCCCCCTCCCACCCGCCACTGAACCAACGCTGCGCTCGGTGCTGGGTCTAGCCTACACGCTGTATGGAGTGCATTAGGCCAAGGCTGGTGTATGCTGCATGTGGCAGGCAGGGACAATCCAAGACCCACAGGCTCAATCATATGGCCCCACAGGCCAAATCTGGCTTAGGTCAGTACCTGTGAGCAATATGATCCAGTGCACAGAATATGAAAGGTAATAAGCCAGGATCTCTTCAGCTTTAATCCCATATACTATATTGAATAGCTCTGTGGCCTTTGGCAATGAGGTTCTAATCCACCGTGAATTACCTATATCCCTTATGCAAGAATTACCTGCACCTCTGAAAAATAGTATCTTGAGCTGAGTACCAAACACTTGTAAAAATGTGTTTGGATAAACATTTCCTCCAATTTTATGGGCTGAACTTGCTAGCAATTTTCTGTGTTGATCTCCAATTTATTTAAGTGATCTTTAAGATAAAAGCCCATAAATTCTGATTTCTCAGCTCCATTGAGAAAATGAGGAAGCTGTCTCCTATGGGTTAAAATGTATTGCCTGGTATTATGAAGAGTTTAACAACTAAATCACATATTAACATGAACCTGTAAACCTAGTAAATGCTGAAGCAGACTCTTGGGAAGCCTTCTGAGAATTGTCTTATCAATCATACAGGAGAATTGGGGTAACTTGCATGTCTCTGTGCAGTTCAGTTCTCTCCAAATGCTGCTGCCAGGACTTATGCTTGAAGCAGTAACATTTCAGGAATTCAGTTTTTCACCATTAAACATATCAGATTTCATCAAATAGTTCAACAAATAATTCAGACCACCAAGATCCGTCCTTGTGTTCCCCACTCTCCTCTGATAGAAATTTTAAAGATGAACTTTTGGACTGCCATTTGCTATTATTTACTACAAGTTTTATATGCATTTGAGGTCAGTTCCTTAAAGTAACTCACTTTAAAAAAGGAGGCAGCACTACAGGTAAATCTAATTCATTGTAAATTTTCATCAAAGTTAGTTCAAAAGACCCTTGGCTCTGCCATCCTTGACAGCTAAAGTACAGTTGTGAGCATTGGAAATAACCACATGACAGTGTAAATACCAGCTGCTGTGTGGAGAATTATCATCATTCACTTCTTGACATCTAACGTCAGCTAGGCTCACATAAGTATCTTGGTACAGCAGCATTTGCCATCATAGTCTGGACATGGGGCTTTTCACTCATTTAAAGAAATACAAGGTCTAGAGACTACCTTTACTCAAAATAACACAGCTGTATGCTGTTAAAACAGTTTGTGGTTAAGTAAGAAATAATAAATAACAGCATGTCCTGTCCTCTGGAGTGGCATGTGAAAGAAGGGACAGCTGATAGACTTGATAGGACTCAGGAGACTTCATTTGGATTACCCTCAGGTCAAGAATCACAGCTGCAGAAAAAAGCTCAAGCGTACCAATGTCACTTCTTGAAGGAGATCCCCAGCAAGTAAGAGGAAACAGCAAGAGTACAAATCAAGAGGATTTCTGCATCATACGAGAGCTGCCTGCAAATCTAGGGTGTAGTGTCAGGCTGTTCATTGATTAAATCTGAAAGGAAATTTTTGCTGCCCATACTTTACTTTTATCGGTCATCTTGCATACTAGATGAATGTATGATTTTTTGCAGAGAATCTTTTGTCTTTCTCTGGTACAAGCCATTAAATCTGTTCCCCGCAACTTCCTTCAAGATAAGAAAGTCACATGAGAGTAGAATTTGGGACTGATAAGCACTTAGCAAAGATATCACCTAAAGTCTCTGCCCACAATAGGCTTCTTTTCTGCCTATGGACATTTATGTATATAGAATATTATAGAATAAGGTGTGTTCAACAGATGGTGGTCTATTAAGGAAGGCATTTCCTTAAATGAGTATAAGCAAGTACAATAAAATATTAAAATAGATAGTGAGGTAACCGTGTCTATCTATTTTCAGTCCTAAGCATTCAGCAAGCATCACGTGGATCTCTCCATACCAAGAGACGCTTTAAAATTAAGAAAGTTTAAAATTTAAGAATGTTGAGTTCCTTTCTAAATTTGCCTTTGGTTCAGATTTTAAATTCCTTTTTGTAACCAGGAAAACTGAAACCATCATATTTTAAAAGAAAATAAAGTTGAAATTCTCAGAGTGATGCAATTCCCAGAACTGGAGCTTCAGAAAAAAACCCAAACAAACAGATATTATGGGACTTGCAAAACAAAAAAAAAAAAATCACAAGAATTAGCGACCTTGCCATAGATTAAATATAGGCTTTATGGACCACATGAAAAACCTCTGATAGTTCAAATGAATGTGTCTGTGCATATTATAGCAGAGTGTAAGTTTGTATGTGTTTGGCATATATTAAATCAAAGTTTAAACAGTTTTGAAAGGAAAAAAATGCAAAAGAACATCAAATGATGAAATAACTGGAAGGTAATATGACTTTAAAAAACAGATCAGTGATGACACAAGCAGTGTTAAAAAAGAACATCAGTTTTGCTGTATCCAGCACAAGCACTGCAGTTTAACTCAGCAGGAGATATTAGAAAAGAGATATTTTGAAGCAGATATTTCTCTCTCATGTTTTGGCTCTGAAAGATGGTCCTGACATTTGAGAGTCTGAGATAAGAAGGAAACGTGCAGTTGAGTTGAACTTAACGGAAACAGAATACTACAATACATGCTAAAGGTGCCATTATTAATTAATACTTGGAAGCCTGTAGATCTGATTATACTGTTTCCCTAGATGTTACTATAACTCCTAGATGTTGTTGTAACATTTTTCTCCTTGGAGAATTTCATCCAATTGATTTCAGATGTCTATTTGTCATCGTTTCTTTCCAATCAGTGTTTGTTATCATAGAAATGGCAAGAATTGGAGCTATACACAGCTAATTAAAGCTCTCTCTCTCTCTCTCTCTCTCTGTCTTTCTTTTTAAGTCATTCTGATATAACTCCTGCCTATCTTAACCTGGAACATAAAGAGTGCGAGTAGATCATACTTCTAAAATTCCAGGTTTTCTGAAGAGGAACAGTGTTTAGAAGCAGCAAAGATCAGTGTCATACACTGAAGACCACAAAAGGATTCTGTAGGTCTTGAGCCTCTTCTTTGGTAACCTAAAATACGCTATCATAGAATAGATCCTAACTGATCTCCAAGGTGCTTCTAGTATGGCAGCAGGGGCCTACTTTTTTGGCAGGTGAGCCACAAATTATCTCCAGGTCCTCCGTGAGTGCCATTCCAATCCACTTCCACTGCCTGATCTGCTGCTCTGCTATCTTCTCCCTAACTTATCTGCCACTATGTTGCCTATCCCTTCTCTGGTCTGCTGTGTGCTACTTACACCATTTGTGGCATGTATGCTGTAGGTTGGCCACCTATGCACTATGCCATCACAATGCCTAAAATTAGCTGTAGGGGGAATCCCGATCAAGACTGCCTAGGCTTTTGGTTTATTAAATGGGGAAATCCAGGAGCTCCCAGGTATGATCCTGATCATCTAATCACTCAGAAAAAAGTCAAATTCGAAACTACGAACAACATGGAGAGAGTCAGAAACCCCCACAGATAATTTAATCAATTCAACACATGACAAGCAAAATGACCCATGATATTTACAGGATACAAACACTTTGTTTTAAGCCAATACCATCTCAACATATATGGAAAGACTTTGCTGATAGCGATAACAGATAAAAAGGACATGATCCAAAGGGATAGAAGGGCTACATTTCCTTGAACTCTCAAATGTGTGGTCATTCCCAGATTTGTGTATTAGATGAAACACAGTTACAGTAAAAGCTGTGTAACTGGCACTTTATTAGCCAGAAAACTCTATTAACTGGCATCCGAGCGACGCGGCAAAAACGAAACTGGAAGTACCACTTCCAAGGGACTTTCCATTTTGCTGCTGCGAGCTGAGTTTTTCTTCACCGCTTTTTTGGCCCATGGCTCAGGGCAAAGCAGCCTGCACAGGAAAAAGCAGCCTGTGTGGGGCCCCCCTTCCTGTCCCCCGGCACACTAATGCTGGGGAGTGCACTAGATGGTGCACTTTTGATTACCTAGAATATTTGATTAACCGGCATCCCCCATTCCCGGGGGATGCCAGATAACAGAGCTTTTACTGTATCTATTTTTATGCTTAGTAATGATATAATCAGTGTGAATTCTAAAATATAAGAAAATGCAGAACTCTGACCAGTTGCACAGCTTCTCCATGATTTGAAACACTGTACTTAATGAAAAGAAACCTCAGTGGTCTTATCTTCCAGATTCTGTTGATTAAAACAGCTGGGTATACTTAGCTACAAAAAAAAGTTTTGTCCTCATTACCCATCACTGAACATAGAGGGCAAAAGAACTTGTTGCTTTCTGGACACATAAATTGGTTTAGAAATGAAATTTCCTATTTTAAGATATCAAAAATAATTTATGTGCAGTATGTTTCATAAAGTAAAACACACAATGAATTATATATGTCTATAAACATTGTTATGACAAATGAGGATTGCCTAATTGGCACTGCAAGAGATATTAAACCCAACAGAAAGGATCTTAAGAGTCCATCACTGACAAACCAGTCTTTCAGATACCACTAATGTTCCAGAGAATGGAAAGGAGAAATACAGTTAAAAAAGTAATAATTAGGTACACAGCAAAATCCGTCCATAAAGACTCTACAAATGAATCATCTGACACTGGCAATGTATCTGTTTGATCCAGAAAATTAAAGGTAATAAATTAGATATAGCAATTCAAAACTAACAAGTTCATAGAACCTGAGGATATCTGTTCCAAGATGTCAAAGGAGACTAAATCCAGGAAGGGTATTATGTAGGTCAAGGACAAACATGATACAGCTCATTAAACAGGAAACTTTGTGACTGAAAGCAAAGCAGCACTACAATTGAACAATGTCTGGCCCACTCATCCTTTTACCTTCTTCATTTGCTATCCCCCTGTTTCTTTTTCCCACGTACACACATCAGTAAAACACCAGCCTCATCCCAGAACCCTCAAACTCTTAAAATTTTCTAAATGTAAATTCCAGTGTGTATAGAGTCTTTCACCCTTGCAAGGTGGACAAAACCAATTTTTATCCATTGGAAAATACTTGACAAGATACTGATAAAACTGGGGGAAATGTTAATTAAATTAAAGTCAAAAGAATAAATTAGTTAATTAATATGCTAGCTTTCCCAGTAAATCACAACTTCACTTTTTCTGCAAAGCCCTTTCATTTCAGACTGCAATGTGCTATGACTATTTTGCTAGTATAATTCAATTTTTAAGATGTCTGGGAAACCATTTTCAAATGTTATGGGAAACAGAAAACTAACACCAAGACATGACCAAGACTAATTCATTTAAATTTTAAATCTAACATACATACATTGAGTTGCTTTTAATGGTAATATGGCAATCACAGATAAAGTCTGTAGCCACACATCCATGGCTGCTGCTTTCTCTAGCAGACATTTTCATAGTTCAGTTATTGTCACATTTACATAATTAGTTGTTTTGTTTTGCAACTTGTCTCTTAAATTGAAGGAGCAACAGAAATCACAGAATCATAGAAAATTTGGGTTGGAAGGGACTTCAGGAGGTCATCTAGTCCAATCCCCTTCTCAAAGTAGGCCCATACACAATTAGATTATTCCAGCCAGGGTTTTGTTGAGCCTGACCTTAAAACCTCCAAGGATGGAGAGTCCACCACCTCTCTAACCACCTCTCTAGATAACCTGTTCCAGTGCTTCACCACCCTCCTAGTAAGAGAGTTTTTCCTAATATCCAACTTAAACCTCCCTTTCTGAAACTTGAGAACATTGCTCCTTGTTCTGATATCTGTCACCACTGAGTACAGGTTAGCTCCATCCTCTCTAGAACCACAGTTCAGGTAGTTAAAGGCTGCTATCAAATTCCTCCTTGGTCTTCTCTTCTGCAGACTAAATAAACCCAGTCCCCTCAGTCTCTCCTCATAAGTCATGTGCCCCAGCCCCAAAACATTTTTGTTGCCCTCTGCTGCACTCTTTCTAATTTGTTCACATCCTTTCTATGGTGGAAGGCCCAAAACTGGACACGGTATTCCAGATGTGGTCCGACCAGTGCAGAATAGAGGGGAATACTTACTTTCCTTGTTCTGCTGGCAATGCTCCTACTAATGCAGCCCTGTATGCTGTTAGCCTTCTTGGCAACAAGGGCATACTGCTGACTCTCATCCATTTTATTGTCCACTACAGCTCTGCAAAGCTTTGGTCACTGACTCGATTTGGCAGAGATTCGGCCTGATTCAGTGGCTGAATCTCCGAATCCGAATTGAATCAAGAGACCCTTTAATATCTCTGAATGGAATTGGAAACCACCAAATCGATTCAGAGAGATTCAGAAAGATTCAATGTTCAGACATAGACACAGCTCTGAATGATTTTTCTACATACCTCAAGGTACCAGGCAGCTCGTGAATGTTGAGATGCTGGGGCAGATGGAGTGTCCCACAGGAGCACTCGGGGGGGCGGGGGGAGGGGGGTCTCCAGTGTGCTCGGCAACAGACCCAGAAATGGACCAGAAGCACTTCTGGTCTACTTCCAGGTCTGCTGGGGAGCACATAGGGGAGCTCCCTTGTGTCCCCCTGGCTTGGCAACTCGTGCCTCCTGGGCATGGGGAGGAACTGGGGTCCCCCCGCAGCTGATCGTCAAGTCAGGGAGGCATGGGGGTGCCTCCTGGTGCTCTCAGCAGCAGACGTGGAAGTGGACTTAAGTGCTATGAGCAGTAAGTTGCACCTTGAAGCTATAATTTATCTTTCAGAGCATTGTCATATTAAATAAACCAACATCTGATCTGTTCTAGACAACACCATTGTACAATTAATCAGCTTAAATATCTGTACTCTCAGAATGCCTGCAATATAGATATCTCACGGGGAAATTTGACAAGTTAGCAATTAAAAACTGGAATAATTAAATAAATATTCTTTAACAATTGTCATGAAGTATTGATGTTATTTGTAGGGGTGAGGTTTGTGTAGGGGTGTGGATGTGGGGTTTGTGTGGGTGGGGTTTGTGGGGAGGTGTGGGTGGAGGTGTGAGGAGTTCATGGGTGGGAGGTTTATGGGTGGAGATGGGGGGGCTGTATGGAGGTGGCGGTCCCCTGCCTGCTCCCCATGGCACACAACCCACTCCCCCCACAGCAGAAGCAGTCAGCAGTGGACCCTTGGGACACTCATAACCCACTGCAGACAGAGGACCCCAGCAGTGCACGGTGCCGCCTTAGACCTGGGGGCTACATGTGGCACACAGTGCCAGTCCAGTCCACTGGCACATACCTTTGGGCAGGACCGGGCTGGCTCCTGACCCGGGGTTCCTCGCACTGCGTGCAGGAGCTGTGCGGCATCAGGCTGGGCTGGTTCCTGCCTGCATGTGACTGCCACATGCAGATCAATGCTGATGTAGCATGCTGGAGCAGCAAGGGCCTGCAGCGGGCATAAAGATGATCTGGCCAGGTGCTAGAGCGTCTCTTTGGTGGACCCAGCCTTCAGTTGCTTTGCAGCATGTGCCTGGAACACACCCTGCACTGTTTTTTTCTGGAGTGTTTTCTTTGATACCAGGATTTCCTGCCGCTTTGCATCCAGTTGCGTGCCACCCCTCCCCTTGTTCCATGTCTGGCTGCTGGGGGTACACTGCTCCGTGCCCAGCCACCAGGGGTACATTGATCCACAAAGGTTGAAAACTCCTGGATTAGAGGATGCCTATGAGCTACGAATGTGTTGCAACTATGGAAAAGACAAGAGCAATCCTAGGATGTGTCAGGCAAAGTAATTCCAGTAAAAATTGAGAAGCATTTATGCCAAAATACAAGGCAGTGTTGAAACATCATGTGTGTACAACTCTGGTCATTCATGTCTGAGAAAAATGAGCTCAGACTAGAACAGGTACAGAGTGGCTACTAGGATGACTGATCACAGTAACACACAACTTGTTGCAAAAGACTAAAAGAAAGAGTGAGTGAAAAGAACAGTCATGGATAAATTTAAGCAAAATTAGGAGGTTTCTAACCATTGGAGAAGTGAGGTTCTAGAACAGGATTTCACAACAGGAGGGACAAACAACCTAAAGAGTTTTAGGATGGCGTTTGTTAAATTTATGATTAGAATATAAACCCATGAGCAACGTAGTCAGTCATGATATCAGGGCACTAGGTTTGGTGACCCAGAAGGTCCTTTTCAGTTTCACATTCCTGTAGTTCGACTTGTATTTGTTTAGGGTGGTAACATTACTATTTAAGAGAAACCCTATAACATAACCCTTATGGTAGCTTTCTGGCTAACTGTGTTATTATATACATGTAAAGCATTAATTATTAACAGTAAGACAATATTCAAAAACATTATATTCTTCTAGGTAATAGGTAAAAGTCACTCCCATCAGTATGAACATAAGCAGCCAAAAAAGGGAGTGCTACCCTGTATGTTAACTAATTAAGTATATCATCACTCACAAGCATCCTACCCTGTAGTACCAGGCCCAGAACTGTATAAAGTGGACCACATACACAAAGTATGGGGTGAAAAAGACCCAAGCAGTATTTGTCATGTAGTCTTGGGGGAAGACAGACGAAGCAAAAGCAGCCAAAAGAAGAACCTCTGGCCATTCAGAGAAACCTTCTCCAGTTTTGATTGGGTTTTCTCTGCCCTGTGTTGATTGGCTGTTTACACCAGCCATTCCCCTCCTTCACTCTTGGCACCTCAAACTGCACTCCATACTTGATGCTCTGACCCCCTGCATCCCTGCCCCCTCACAACTTCCCCATTTTTTCCCTTTCCATTTAGCTTATCATCTAATTCACTTCCTTCTCGCTTTATGAATCAAGGAAATGAAAAAAGCTTGTTACCATCACACTGTTCACTCTGCCTCTGTATTATATCCATTCCTCCCTCCAAGTGCCTGTCCTGCCCACTCTGATTGCAAATGTCTTGGGACAGGACACATCTGCTATTCTGTCAATACAGAAACTCCCTTCCTTGATTTGCCCTTAGACACTATGCTACAACTCCTCAAGAAAGTTGTATCAATATAAAGCATAATGCCTTTTAAGGTTCATGATGAAACAAAAATACTATAAGGTTTTATAATTATTTAAGTTATACAGGATACTGTTTCTTCTGAGAATACAATATGGTCAGTATTAAGTACTAACAATGGGGTATGTCATTCTATCAGTTTTGAAGAAATGCTCCTAATTAGATTAATTAAGAATTCTGCCTAAAAACCAATGGCACAATATAATTAAGGACAAAGGCAAGCAAGTCCCTTCAATTGGATTGGGGTAGTGCTCATTATTATTTACCAGCAGGGCTTTGTACAATTCCAGATTTATCTTGGGTATAAGTTCACGGAAGCCAATGGAATTGCTCCATGTGTGAATATGCCCCTTTGTGTCATTTGGAAAGTATTCTGCAAACTGTTAGGTATTCTGGATGGAAAAAGTGAAGCTATTTTCGTTTTCTACTTTGGAAACATAGTAGGAAATAAGATATCCCTGAACTGTATCTAAGGAAATCTCTGTTGTGTATTGTTGTATAATATCATTTTCTTAAACACAAGTTTGCAACTGCTTCCTTGGTGGTTTAATTCCTCCTATACTTTGACCAAAGTCGTGCTGGATTTTGTCTGCATCATCAGGTAATATATGATTTCAGGAATAAGAAGAGTTTCACCTTTTGAAATTCTTGAGGCAACATCGTGAATCTTTTAAATCTTAGATTTCTTATTAGTATTTGTAGCATCCAGAAGCCCTGATCAAATGTCATGGTCTCACTGTACTAGGTATTGTTGAATCATATAATAGGAGACGTTTCCAGTGCCAATGAGATAAGTCAGACAAGCACTAATAGATAGATGCTAATATAATGGATAAAATCCTTGAATAATTAAATGTCTACTGGATTTCCTTGGGTTTAACCTGTAGCATGGATTATACTATCATAGTAGTATCATAGTAGCTAGAGTTGGAAGGGACCTAAACAGATCATCAAGTCTGTCCCCCTGCCTTGGGCAGGAATGGATGCTGGGGTGATATAACCCCAGTCAGGTGTCTGTCCAGCCTCCTTTTAAAGACCCCCAAGGTAGGAGCAAGCACCACTTCCCTTGGAAGTTGGTTCCAGGTCCTAGCCACCCTAACCATAAAGTAGTGCCTCCTGATGTCTAGCCCAAACCTGCTCTCTATCAGCTTATGGCCATTATTCCTTGTTACCCCATGTGGTGCCTGTGGGACAGGGCATCTCCTATTCCCTACTGATCCCCCCTGGTGAATTTGTAGACAGCCACCAGATCCCCCCTCAGCCTTCTCTTGTGGAGGGTGAACAGGTTCAGGCCCTCTAGTCTCTCCTCGTAGGGCCTGCCATGCTGTCCCCCTGACCATGTGAGTGGCCCTCCTCTGGACTCTCTCAATACTAGCCACATCCCTCTTGAAGTGTGGGGCCCACAACTGGACACAGTACTCCAGCTGTGGCCTGACCAATGCTGTGTAGAGGGGCAGGATAACCCCCCTGGACCTGCTTGTGATGCAAGTGATTATTAAAAATAATCTGTTCAGAAAGTATATCTAAACTATCATATCCAAATGAAACATCTGGGTTAACACTGTAGGATTAAGACTAAATTTCATACATAGCATTATGTGGCTCAATGTCTCTGGGATTGAGCTTTCTGTGAAATATCTTTGCCACAAGTCAAACACTTCTTTAAAAGCTTGGTGTCAAACAAACTGAGGACAGAACAGCCCCCTAGGAGGGGAAATACAGCAGCTGGTAATGTCCACCAGAGCTGCTGCAAAAGTGTATGCAGACTGTGTCACCCTTGTTTACCTTTTCCAGTGTCAATACACTGTGATGAAATGCAAGCCCTGAGGTTTTAAAAAAAGAACGCTGTCATAGCAAGGGTACTATATCTTCATGAGAAATGCTTCACATAGTTTCCAATATCATCAACTCCCTCCTGCGTCTATTTAAATCCCTGTAGATCTGTTTTCTGGAAGCTATTCACTTTAGGAAGCTCATTCACTAGGTGGTTAACATACAAGGCAGAGAAGCAGCACCACCAGCATCAAAAGACAGCATGCCTCCAGAAGAAAAACCAAGAGCTACGACCACTAAAAGGGCCATCAAAAAGCTCCGAACTGCCAGCCTTGTCATCAGCTTAGCACGAGGGTGGCAGCAGTGGGCAAATGATCACAACACAAAGCAAGCTCAGGAGCCCTCAGGGTGGGTGCCCAATGCAGAAGAAAAAACAACTGACCCACCAAAAAAAAGATTGTCCCCAAATTGGCCAGTTTCTGCTAAGAAAGGCCAAGGGAAGGCTGAGGAAGAATCCCCAACAAAGGAGTCAGTGACAAAAGGGGATGCTGAAAAAGATTCAAGTGAATCTGATGAGGCTCTGAGGAAGCTCAACATTAAAAGCAAAGAAGTGACCAAAACAGTTGTAAGTAAACTCTATGAAAAAGGGAATGACATTAGCCTCCTCAGTAATAGATATGAGAAAGATAATGAGAGCTCTGAAACAGGCTGGCACAAGGAGGAACTGAGTGCTATCGACAAAACCCTCACTGGCAAAATGTCTCCTACACGAAGGAGAAAGTGCTCAAATCTGGTGTCAGAACTGACCAAGGGCTGGAGACTGATGGAACAAGATGACAAAGTTCAAGAGTCAGAGCTGCAGAAGTGCCGAAACGACAGCATAGATATAGAAGACAGTGGCTATTGGGGGGAAGCAGAGGATCAACTTGAGCAAGAAGACAGTGACCAGGAAAAGGTGACCACTGTGAGAATTAAAAGACCCATGGCATCACTGTAAGTAAACACACGCTTCCTTGGGTGCTACCTTGGTGGTCAGTGGTAACAGAGACAGGTCTGAGTTTCCCTGAGGAAGAGGGGAGGCAAGAAGAAAATGTCTGTGACTAAGAAAAGGCCAAAGGGAAACTATCAAATTCTAAGGAAAGGAGAAAAAGGAAAAACACAACCCTCCCTTCCTTTTTTCTCTGTCTCCCACCTGAACTGGCTAGCACAAATTGCATGAATTGTTGCATGAATTGAAAGGACAAGTATTTCTAAAAGAGGCAGCAAGTTCCATGTAGGAAATGCTAATTGTACTTAGCTTTGGTATGAGTTTGTTGCTTAAAGCAAAAATAAGGCTTGTAGTTTTCAAAAGGGAACAGCAATTTGAGGTTTCAGTGTCAGACGCTGCCAAGGATTTAGAGTTTCATGAGTCAGTACTTGCCCCTTTGGCTAATTATATGCCCAGAGCCACCAGTTACTTCAAGAAATTTCATGTGCTAGACACTAGATTTGGGCACATGCTGCATGCAGAATGAGTGTTTGTAAATACTTCCTCAAATAAAACCCACAAAATTCAAATCAAATTCACTTTTAAACTTTCACTTCTTACATCTGGCCTTTTCTTGACCACCATTCAGCAGAGTATTTAAGCATACGCTTAAGGGCCAGATTACTGTAGGGTACCTATGGACCTTTGTCCCACTGATTTCAGGGAACGTAGGCACGTAACTATTTGCCCTTAACTGCTTCATTGAATAGCAGTGGACTACAACCCATTCTTGAAGTCAGGCACTTGTTTTGGTGTTTTGCTAAATTAGGGTCTGCATGCTCAGTACTGGTAAAATCTTAAGCTACTCTGGACAAGCCAAGCATATTTTGAGCATTTATGAAAATAGGATTTTTTTCTGTAAACATCTATTATAACTCAGAGACTGGGAACTGGCCTTACTGGGATATTTAGTCAAGACTGATACAATGTGTTTGGTATTCATCTACTGAATTCAATACCAAGTATGAATTGTCAATTGTGAAATCCCCAGCAAGTCAGAAAACTACTATCATCAAATGTTACAAAATAACATTTCATCCTCAGAAACAACCTGACATGTAGGAAGATCTCTTGTAATCTGCTGGGAGGAAAACACCAGGAACAGAATCTGTTATTTAGTTTAAGAACTGCAGCATATTAAACACTCTTTTTAAATATATGAATTAAAAAGCAAGTCCAAATCTTAGCACCAAACTGAACTTTAAGAAATATTCATGTGTCAGGATTCCAGTTTGCAGACTACACACAACAACTGCTTGTTAATTTTGGACTCGAGTTACCAAATAATTGAGACGTTTGAATCCAGACTTGATCAGTAGCAAAACTCACAGTCACTTCAGTATAAGCAGGATTTACCTACAAAGCAGCTCCGATAGAAGCAATAGGTTCTGACTGAATGTCTCAAATGTGCTGAAGTCAAAAAACTCCATAGGAGGTCTCCCATTGAGACCTGTAAAAGTAGACTACAGAGACTTAGACTGCAACCTGCCCTTCCTATATATAGTCATTTTCCTATCAGAAAAAAAAGATCAACAAAGCAAAAAGCACTGCAAAAAAGAAAGTATAATGAAAAAAAATACTTGGTACAAACCATGCATTGCAATGAGCACCTGGTTTTGCTAAAGAATACCACATGAAAGCATGCAAGCATGAGTAAGTTGTAAACTTTGAATCACAAAACTTGTAGAGCTGCATGGGCTCTGCTAAATAATAGATATAATAATAGAAATTATGTAGAAATAGAGCGACAGAAAATAAATAAATAAAAAACCCCAAAGGATAATTTCTGGACTGCTCCAAATGCCTAGGGAACTTTGAATCAAGGTTAAAATGTCTATGCCCTATTACATGGCCGTGGACCACAGAAGTTGGTAGCATTTAGGTATTTAAGGGTTAGAGTCTCAAATGCATCTAACTCACGTAAGAGCTTAAGTCTAATTCATTTTTGGTGGGCCTTAAACTGAAAAATAAGTCACATGCTTTTGGAAATGTAAGTCCCTTCCAGCAGAAGTAGCAGAAGGAAACAATCATAACAAGTTTTAAGATGGATAAATTTGTGAAATATGTTTATGATGGAGTTGCCTACAATAGCAGGGATTGGACTCAGTGACCCAGAGGTCTCTTTCAGTCCCAAGTTACTTACCATGTTAATCTTTAAGTGCTGGACAAAAAAGTTAGTGCAAGGAAAGCCAGGGAGTGAACTTGTAGTAAGTGCCTGCATGTCTGCTATAAATGCAAGGTAGCTAACCTCAGTTTCACTGAGGGAGAATCTACCATGCATTTACAACAGGGCAGAAGATGTCACATGGACAGTTACCGTGGAATAACTGATCTGCATGCCCTACTGTGTCTCATGGTAACTTGTGTCCTCAAACCCAGAGAATCCCAATACAAGACACTTCAGAGTCTCTGAATTAGACTTTTTGTAATGCTCATTCCTCCACCATTTTAATGATGATCCGTTAGTGGATCCTTCATGGAGTTTGCCTTCTGCTTTAGGTTTCCCCGAGGGAGGAAACATTTCTGTAGTGGTGCCCTTTGCTGTTAGAAGTCATCATCACCTAGCAGGGTCTCATTTTCCACAACCTATCACAAGTTGTCATCTCTACCAAAGCCAAGGAAACGCAAGTTGAGTGTAAAGCACTGTTAAATGAGAACCACAGTGTTCTTCCACCCACTTTAAATTCTCTTAGCATAAATGTAAAGGAGCAGCAAGATTTTGAGGCAGGAGAGATTCAGGCCTGTGGGTTCATATGGCATTCTCATCACAATTTCAAAAATTGAAACTAGAGCTGATGGAGTAATGCCAAAACAGATTCATGGATATGTCTGCAAATAGATTCTGCATCATTGCTATAGCTAGGGCCATGTGTTTAGTTATCCAGAGGTATTTAACACAACCAACCACTACTCATTAAAAGGCCCATGTGTTTCACATCTTTTTGCACAAAGAAATAGCTGAAAATTCATAATAGAAGGGCTTTATAAACTATTTTTCATTCTTCTATTTAAATTATTCAAACCAAGGAGCAGAACAATACCCTATTACACAGGTGACCAATCCCATAAATAGTAAATGGCTAACAGTCAATATGAAACAGTTCTCAGGTAACTTAGAGGCTGAAAACTGATCATGCATTGTATTTGGAAAGTAGATGCGAATTGTCCATTCTCAAAATCAGGATGTGCATGTGGAGAATTCACAAACTTAGTGAATAAAGGGTAGATTTGCAAGGGATATTATTTGCAAAGAATAATGTGGCCAGCTCTAGTTGAAACCCAAACAAATTAAAATAAATGTATTAGTAAAAATAAAATATAACTGTAGCAAAAAGTACCTATCTTTCTGCTGTAGTCAGCTGAACATTTCAAATATTTTCTCATACATCTAACGTTAATGCAGTTACCTAGCAGAAGGGAAAATTAATCATATTGACTGAGGTGAACATGACTCCAGTAGCACCTCTTATATTACTTATATCTCTCTGCTTTACTGAGATCTGCCTAGACGAATGAGGCAGATTATTAGAATTGGATTTTTAAAATGCTTATTTTTAATAACAGACAAATCTTTCTTTCTTTATTTGGTAAAAAAAGAGACAGTCTCCTATTTTCCCCTGAGTGCTAGGAGGAACACTCAGTGCCAGTAAGTTTTTCTCACATCAGCACCCTCATCCATGCCAGCAGTAACTTTAGTTGGAATCAGGCTGATCCCCCAGTAGACTGAACGCTAATTCTACAGTCTGGCATGATAATACTTAGTCTGCCCCTGCAAGCAAGACAGCTACAGCAATATACAAAACTGCAACAAATAAAAAAAAAAGATTCAAAATTCTGTGTTAAGCACTCAGAGAAACCAGGGAAATGATCATGTGTAGACTATGCAAAAGAAAACAAGCCTCTTAAGGTTGCCTAGAGCTCACATTCTGGCTAATAGACCACATTATTATTACTTATAATGTGTTAAGAGGCTCTAGTTTGAACCAGGAATCCACTGTGGTAGATGTGAAATGCACACAGGAAGACAGGTTCTCTGCCCTGAACAAAAATAAGAGAGAAAGTGTTTGTTTAAAAAAAAAGGTACATCTAGAAGTCAATGTATTTACTATGAAGCTCCTCAAAAAAGCAGACAATAGAAATAAAAAGAAGTGTGCAAAGCAGGTAGCGTTACACTGGAGGATGTATTGTGGAATACGTATGGTGAGAATTAAAATATCGCAGCAGGAACAGAAGTTAAAAGGCAAACGTGAAATACAGTGATGCTAATCTAGGCAGCCCGGGAGGAGGCTAGAATGGAATCAGAGCATTCAGTTTGAAAAAGGATCAAGGAACTAAGTGGGAACAGAGGAGGGAAGAGAAAATGCACAAGACACCAAGTAAATAAAAGACTGATACCAGACTCCAGAGTTAAGCTATATAACCTTCTTCACTTCCCCTGAATGCTCAGATTCCTACTACAGGATCATGGTAGGTGACAAAAGGGAGAGGACACAATCTTTATAACGATGAAGGGACAGCCACTATCCTTGGTGTTTTCTGCCCTTCAGACTCCCTGGAGGCTGTCAGAGTAAATTACTGTTGGCACAGTCAGCATTAATTTGCCCTGATTTTTTTTTCCTCCACCAAGTACCTTCCCTTTTTGAGATCTTGGGAAAGTAGGCAGTCAGGATGCTCAATGGGATGTAGAAATGAAGCTGATTAAAGGTAGAGAACCTCTGAAGATCTCTGGAGAGCTACAGGTCCCAGGGACCAAATTCCCTTCATATTCTGTAGCAATAAAACATGAGGCTCTGACAGAAGTGGCAGCTGTCATGCAATCGGCTCCCCGAAAGCACTCTACAGCTGTGCTGTGACAGAAGTGCACAGCTGCAGAGAGCTTTGAAAGTGGACGATTGTGCGACAAATAAATCCTCATGTAATGAGGGGATCATATGAAGGCACTCCAAAGCAGAGTGCCTTCATTAACTTCTGTCAGTCCTTGTGCACAATTGGGGCAGCCCAGCCCTGCCCCATGTGCTCTCTTCAGGAAGGGAGGGGGGATGAGCGAGGGGAAGTGCACTGCATGCTGGGGTTTGCCTGGCCTGAGCTGGAAGTAGGGTGCGTGGATTGGAGCCCCTCCCAGACTTCTCCCCAAGTGGCAAACTCCAGCCCCAGCTTGCAGCACAGTCCCCCTCCCTCCTTGCAGACAGCACCAGAGCTGGGAGGGGAGGGAGGGGATAAGGGAGAGAGGCTGCAGGCAGACAGCTCCTTGGCTAGATCAGCTCCCAAGTGGAGTTTGACATCCCCGCTCCCCTCCACCCCCTGATCAAACACTGAACATCTGTAGGGCAAGGGGGTAGGGGTGCTCTAACTCATGGTGCTTTCTGTGAAACATCATGAGTTAGAGCAGGGAGCTACATGTCTGTCAGCACACACGGCCTCATGAGCTCCCTCCAGGGAAGACGATGAAAAACAACTCAAGGTGAAAAGCTCACTGTGTTCTCTCTCCCTATGTGTCACTAGCTTCTATAGGGGAATATATGGTCTGTTTGCTGAGAGAACTGCAGTTATGCATATTGTTATGCTCTCCTGCTAGTGCCTTTCTGCTATGCATACATGCAGCATAGCATATGTACCTCATGTACCTAGTATATGAGGTACATATACTACCTCATACCCTTCTCTCATTTTCAATGATTCAGTGATCACTAAGCAAAGAAAGCAAAACAGTGCTTTAAAATGCTATGTGTGTAATTCTTCTGCACTTTGCACCATATCACTGGTACCTAATTCCACTGTCATTCGGGGGATGGGAATGAATCACAGCTTTGGTGCCCTCCACTGACAAAGAACCAAGAACTTTTCACCCATCTATTGGCTTAGCAGGGGACAGGCACTTGATCAAAGAGAAGGGAGTATGGCTGTATTGCTTGTATTTTGGTGCCTTGTGGCTTGCAGCTGAATATATAGAGTATTCAGGTGTGCCACAAGTTAACCCTGCACCCTCCCTGAATGCCACACTGCTCTCCTTCCCCTTCTCCTGCCTGATCTGCTGCTCCTTCTGCTCCCTGCCCTTTCAGCCACTGTGCTGCCTGCCGCCTCCATGATCTGCTGCCCCGCCACGCACACAGGCTGCCCGTGCCACTTCTGGCACTCATGCCACAGGTTAGCCACCCCCGTCTTAGAACATCCCTTAGGGTAGTAACAGCACCAGGGAATTCAAGCTATTTTTGCTTGCAAATCCTGATTGGTCCTTTGTGCAATATTACTGCATCTCAGGATAGCGCCCATTATCTATGAATGACATTGTGGGTGTGGACATTATAAGCACGCACAAAGCTGAGTTGAATGGGTGGGTGTCAGAACAATACTCGGTGAGATTCCCCTTCCTGCTACAAAAGAGTCAGTTAAACTTGATAAGGGAAGCAAAGTCTTAAATCTCATGCCTACTCCAGTGAAAGGAAGCTATTTTCCTCATTTTTGCTCATCACACTAATCTGATATTTCTGTGCATTGTTGTTTTAATCAAAGCAAAATGGTTGGAAAAAGAACAGAGTTTCAGATGCTGACCTCCAGGTTTTCAGTCCTGAATAGTTGTGGGGGAAATGTTTGTATTTTCCATTATTTGAATCTTCAGTTTATATTGCTTCAATTTCTAGGGCTCTGATATAAAAGAAGAATCAAAGAACTTGCTTTTTTAAGGGAGGATGTAGATTTGAAGAAAATGAGTTACAGGCACTTGGCTAATGTTGGGTGGAAAATTTGATTCCAAAAGTACCAATACAGAGTAAAGGTGGTATTTTATAGAAGAGCGAGCTGGCATTGCTTTTAAGTACCACACTGAGACAGGTTTATTCAGTCCATATCTGAAGAGCTAATGTTAGAATTAGTGAAAATATGCCACCTAGTGTTAGTACTTTTGATCGGATAAAGGCTGCATCTAATAAAAAGAAAAAAGGTAAATAGAACAAATGCTTCTTTAAGAGTGATGAAATGCTGAATCCAAACACCTTCTTTGTTTCTTTAAGTGCAAGCAGGTTCACAGAAGAACTTAGTAACAAAGCCCACAGGAAATACAGACCTGTTAACAATCTGAAGTGCAGATGGCAAGATTGGGCGGACCAGCATGTGATAATGCAAAAGCTGAATCCATTCAGTGAGGAATTCGACTATCAACTGGCCATGTCCACACGTCTTCACAAAGGAGATGAGGGCTATGGTTACCCAAAAGAAGGAACTAAAACAGCTGAAAGGGCTAGGAGAGCAGAAGCCCATATTCACCGGGAGATGAGAGACCTGTGCTTTATTATTGCATCAATGGCTGAGCCAAAGCGTGATGGCAAGATTCAGGTCACCTTTGGGGAACTCTTTGAGAGATACGTCCGTATTTCAGATAAGGTTGTTGGCATTCTCATGAGAGCTAGAAAACATGGGCTGGTAGACTTTGAGGGAGAAATGCTATGGCAAGGCAGAGATGATGATGTCATTATTACTTTACAGGCATAACGAGAAAATTCACCATCATGGTACAACTGGAAATGTGTCAGTTTTTTCTCAGTGTCAGAGCAAATGTACTATGCAGTTGAAAAGATGCAGAAAAGATATAAAATAATGCTGCTTTACATTCACACAAAATTACTTCCTGTTACAGCAAGCTCCTGCTGTTCGCTTTGTACCAACAGGTTGTTCAGGATTACAAAGTTACTAGCTTAAAAACTGTGATACGTGTGTTAAATTTACCAGAATAACTGAAAGAACAGAATTGACAGAGGCAGCTCTAGATCAATTCCAAATCTGATTTGCTTTCACATACAAGATCCTGTAGGTGAAATGCATTTCATTCTCATGCTGGATCAGAAGTGTACTGAGGACAGAACTTTGACCAGTCTTGTGATCTATAAAACTGACCGTTCAGTCCCGTTTCCAGATTTTACAATTAAGAAAGTAAAAAAACCCCAGCTGTTTAAGTAAGTGCCTGCAAATGGAGTTTGATTGAACCGGTCATTAGCATTTACTGTTACAGCAACCACATTTATTTTCTATTCTAAATATAGCCAAATGCTACAGCAGATAATGATGTGGCCACTATTGAGAGAGGCTGAAGTTTTAATGGGGAGGCCTGTACTTGTGAAGACAGAAGCAATGCTTGACTAACTATACAACCAGAATACATTATCAGTCTACCATCTAAACTGGCATTTCACATTATGCGCTACAATTATTTTCACATTAGATTATTCCAGTGAAATCAGCGGTAAAACTTCAGCACAATCAGTGCTCAAGGAGAGTTAAGATTGTAGAGCTAAGCCCTGTATGTCTTAAAGAAATTTTTATTCTCAAAATTGTGTTTTTATATTGTGTAGTTTATAGACTATGCTCTACTTTGCTACAGTATTGGGATATCAATTTGTATATTAAGTTTACTGGATAATTTTGATTACATATTGTCTGAAGTATACAAATTTCACTGTAGACATTAGATATCAGGATAAAGTGTCTGTTTCGGAAGAAAAAAGTTTGGGAAAATAATTTACACGCAGTTAAGAATGAGGAGAAATGGAATGGCTTTCTTTAATAATTTCTTTCAAACTGAAAGGTCAAACATCTTCTTACAGAAGAAAAGGGCATCGAAACATTTTGTCTCAATAGACTAAAACAAAAGCTGCTATGTTATTGTTAAGGTACTCTAGTTTAAACTTCCTGGTGGGGAGGCATATATATTATTTTGCATGCAAATGAAACAGACCTCAGATGTTGTTAGGCAAACAATTCATAAACCAAATAATATGCTCCTATAGTAAATCTTGTTCAAAATGATATTACATTGTAATCACAGTAGCGTATTGTAAATTTAGCAAAGATGCAAATTTGAATTAATTTACAAGCCTGTTCAATAGTGCATTGAGTCCACTGGGACTACTTGTCAAAAAAAAAGTGTTGGACTGGGCTCTAAAATATGATCTTTCATATTAGAGAGATATATTTGCAAGAATAGTTTATTGAATTATCCAGCTTCTCTGCATGAAATGCTGTTATACCTATTGAATTATATATTTTGCTCATTGTTCTAGTGGAAAGCACTAGAATCATAAATAAAGTACTTAACTTGAGTACCAAAGGCTGTGTTTGTTTCAGGTTTTTTCTCTTATTTGGAAGAGAAACATGTTTATTTATACCATGTGGCAGGGGTCTAAAAGAGACAGCTCACAGGCTGGACCTGGCCCACAGACCTGTTTTATCCAGCCTGCTGCTGGGCTACTGGCAAGTCACCAGAAGCAGGGGGCAGGCTAGCAGGAGGCATCGTCTGCTGCAGAATGCAAGGCCCTTGGGTAGATGTGGCCATCAGTGGCAGGAAGGCAAAGGCAGGCTGCGATGCCCTGCAACTGCTTGGCCCACCCCTACCATTGCCATGGCATCCCTGCTGCCTCTGCCTTGTGCTGGATCCAGCCTGGGAAGAAGTCCCACTATCTAGATCTGGCCCCATGCTGAAAAATGGTGGTGGGAGCACTTTTAACTAAAGCTTGTTTTATAAGATTTAGTTAGTGCCCGTTGCCATTTTTTCAGTGTGGGGACACTGATTGATATACATGATGCTTCAGGCACTTTAATTAGCATGGCTCTCAGAGCTCCGCTAATTAAAGTGTCCCCTCTCCACCTCCTGAAGCATGTCTATACATGTCTAGTAAGATTTATGGATTTCACTTGAGCCTCAAGCTGGTCATCTGCACAGGGATCAATTTTGCCTCAAGTGAAGAGAAGTACTGATAAGCAAATAATGTTAATTTTGTTGTTCAGGAGCAGAATGCACACTTATACATATTAATTCCATCATAGGGCAAATAGGGCAGATTAACTTCAACTTAGTTGTACTGTTCTCTCAATATATGATTTAAAATATGTTAGGAGTCTATCATTAGATGGAAAGTTGTATCTATTATTTCATGCATGTGCATTAGATACCATCAGTACTATCTATATCAGTGGTTCCCAAACTGATGCTAAATGGGGTTACAGCATCAGCGGTTGGGGTTGTGAGATTTCTATGCTCACAGCAGGACACAGGGCTGTTATGGGGCAGGACCAGCTCCATGCAGGAGCCACCTCCATTGCTCAGTGGGTGAGACCCAGCGCAGGAGGGAGTGCCACACAGTCATGGCTGCCAAGGTGAGGTGCGGCAGCAGTGCAGAGTTGTGCCCCTTCTGCTGCCGGGCAGGCAGGGGGCACCTGAACTTGGCGACTTTGGCTGCACGGTGCTCTCTCCATTGCCAGGTCCTGCCTGCTGAGCCATTTAGCCCTCAAGGGAAAGCAGCAGGGCAGGGAGGCCCAAGCCCACAGCAGGCATCCTGCATCCTCCCCCCGCTTCCCATGGGCTCTGCTCCAGCTGTGCCACCCATAGAAGAGGGGACAGGGGGAGGGGGTGGGAGCTGGACTCCACTCTGTGCTCTAGCTGCAGCCGGGGCTTAGGTGCTGCTGGGATGGGGAAGGGGACTGCGGGCCTTGGGGGGCTGCAGGTTGGAAGAGGCACTAGCTGCAGCCAGGGGCTGCAGGCTGGGAATGAGGCGCACCGGCAGGGCCAGCAGGTTTTGGGTTAGGAGTGAGGGGCCCCAGCAAGACCAGGGGGCAGTGGGAGGCTGCGGGTTTGGAGTGAGGGGCCATGAGGAGGAAATGGGGTCATAAATGGGGGTAACATTGAGGAAAAATTGGGAATCACTGATCTACATCATAACAGCTTTCTATATATCATATCATATAAGAAGATAGCCATAAATATTTAGCAAATGTGTGTGTGTAAATATTCAGAATTCTATTTTAAAAATGCAGGTGAAGTTTTTCCATTGACTTACTAAAGACTCTAAGAAATGGATGCACACTGAAAGTTCAGAATTATAGTGAACTATCTGCAGGTTGTTATCGTGCCCCGAGAGGATCCTTTGGTATAATACTAAAGGATGTACTCCAGAAACAGCATGTACTAAGGGATGTACTCTAGAATGTACTTTCTAGCTGATTATCTGTTCCACTAGACACAGACTGATTTTCCAGTTTTTCTACATAATTTGGACAATGCTACAAGATGAGGATTTTATTCAGACTGTGGGATGTTTGTACTATTTTCTTCATTGCTAAGGTCATGGTTAAGTGTGTGCATATGCATGTCTGTGCACATATGCATATGCCCTCTCTGTGTCTGAAATTTGCTCCATCTTCACTCCCACCTCATCCACCTACTATTGTTACCAAAGGACTGGACAACAATAGGTAATCTACTGCCCTTGCTTGTCACTGCTACAACGTGCTTCTAGTAAGAGCACTGATTTGTACTTACCTAAAAACTTCTTGTCTTCAAGTAATAAGAACCACCAGTCCATACAGCTTCCTGGCAGCTGGATCCAGCGGAGTCAGGCCTGTCAGTCACTGGCAGCAGAAGAGTGCCAGCAAAGGTCCCTCCAGTTAGGAGATCCCCCCCAGTCAGGACACTGGTAATTAAAATCTAAAGGCACCTACACACGTGTCTGACACCTGCTCCAACGTGTTCTTATTTGAACATGTCAGAGCACACTCGATTAATCCAGCAGCCTGTGTCACATTAATTCAATGTTCCTCCACTTCAAAATGGCAGCAGGGGCACTTTAACTTAACCTTGAATGAGCTTTAGTAAAAGCACCCCGCTGCGATTTTGAAGTGTGGGATACTGAAGAGATGAGATGCTGTGAGCACTTTAATTAGAGCAACTCCCAAGACTGCTCCCCCATCCCAGAACACATGTAGACACCTTAACTTTCCTAAACTGAAGTTCAAGTCACAACTTCACCTGCTACAGACCATGGTAAATTCTGCCTAATGATAAATCCAAATTTTGCAGGTCAGACTCCATATCCATTGGTCTCTAGGGTAGGCCATATCTGTTGCTCAAAAGTAAAGAAACATTCTGGTGAACGTAGACACATTTTCCTATTCTTGGTACGTAAGGTCTACTGATCCACTACAACAAGCCTTGTGCCTCTATCTTTGGAGCAGTAAGATGTGAACTTGTCTTCTGAAATAAAGGAAGTGACGCTGATTGACTGGATGAGCAATGTGCAGAATTTGCACTTACCCACTAATGGCCATGTAGCAGAATGGCACAGGCAATGCAGCAGGGAAAGCAGTGGCAGAGGCAAGCAGCAGCATGGGGCAGGCAGAGTGGGGCTGAAGCAGGAAATGAAGGAGTGGTGGTGGGTGAGGGAGGCAGTGGGGGGCAGAGGCAGTGTCGACTCCAACTCTAATCCCAACCCTGGTCGGGGCCAGGGCTGCAACAGCCTGCGTGCCCTGCCTTGCTTTCAAAGCCAAGACAAAGGGCTTTCCCTCCCCTCCACGTTGAATGTTTTTAATAGGGAGTGGGCGAGGGGGAAGAAGAAAACTTCATGTTGGATTCAAGTAAATATAGTAGTTACAAAAAGGCAGGTGCTAGACCCTGGGGCTGCCTCCTTTGCTGTGGCCAGGAGAATAAACTGAATACAGCAGGCACTAGAAACCTGGGGGTGGACACCTCTTCTGTTGCTGTGGTTGTAACTGCTGATTTTCCTCTGAACTGCTGCAAGCCAGAGTCCAACTTTTCATGGGGCTATAAGTTACTGATCCCGGTCCTAAGGATGCATTTAGCATACGCTTTTGTACAAAGCTTCCTTTTATTGAATATGCTGTGACTTGTTTGGAGCACTCACATTACAGCCCTTCTAGCGGAAATCAAAGCCATTTTTAACATGGACTTTATGACAGACATTAGAATAAATTCTGTTTTTTTGCGGGGTCCATGAGAGCAATCACTTCTTTAGGCAAGTATTCATTTTAAACCTGGCCCCAGATGTATGACTGATTTTGCAACAGCAGAGTTCCTTGCTGACCAGGGATCCTGGTTTTCCTGGATTAAAAACATTTCAAGTTCTCTGCTAAAAAAAATAAATCACAAATTCTGTAATAAAACCCCCAAATCCATGATTAAAGACTCCGTCACCCCACAACTCCCACCTCTTGGCCCTGCTGGTGCCTCTCACAGCTTTGTTGGTGCCCCTAGCCCCTGCTCCCCCAATCCTTCCAGGAGGGGCCCCCAGCTGCCAGGGCTATGGACCCGGGTCCACATACCTCTATCCCTGCTCCCTCCTGCTGTGGGCGCAGGTGGAGTGGCTCCCTGCCACCACGTGCACTCCCAGGGAGCAGAGAGGACCTGTGCCCCCCTGATCTGCATGTGCTGGTGTGGCAGGGAGCAGCGAGGCCATACGGGGATCTCTTCACCACTGCAAGCTGCCTGCTGCCCTGGCGATGCACACCTGCCACTGCTTTGAAAGGTGCATCCCCATGTGCAGAAGGCGCATTGCCAAGACAGCACTGAACTTGCAGCAGTGAGCAGCTTCTCCTGGCAGCTCAGCTGCTCCCTGCCACACTGGGTCGCGTCCGCTGGGCTGCGGAGGCCCTGAGGGAGGGAAGCAGGGCGGCAGACTCCTGTGTGGAGAAGTTGCTCACTCTGCACTGCCCCGACGATGTGCTGCAGGGAGCAGCAGCACGGGGCTGAGCCCCGCAAAGCAGCAACAGGCACAGGAGGCACACTGCCAAGGCAGCAGGGAGCTTGCAGGGGCAGGGAGATCCCTGCGTGGCCTTGCTGGTCCCTGCCATGCTGGGTTGTGCCCACTGGGCTGCAGAGGCCCTTGGGCAGGAAAGTGGGGTGGGAGCCCGAGCCTACACCTGTCCCGCATACATATCTGGGGGGGCACAGGTGCCTGGGAGTGTGCGCAGCAGCAGGGAGCCGGCCCTTTCCCTCTGCCTCCTGGACAAGCTGCCTGTGGCCCTGTCCTGCTCCCTACTGGGGCCTGCAGCCTCAAATTGCAGCCCCGGGCCCCAAGCCCTGCCCAGCTCCCTCCTGACAGGGGCCTCAATCCCCCACCACTTACCTGATGGAGCTGCTCTGCAGGCTGCCTGGGGTCATGTGTCCTGTTTCACTGCCTCCCTCCCAGCTCCCTGCAGGCTGGAACTCCCCCTGCCTGCAGGGAGCTCATTGCAAAATCCATGGGCCTCTGGTAAAACAAGAAATCTGCATTTGCTTCTAGTAAAAGGTAAAGTCCATGGTTTACTCTGTTTTCCTGCTAGAAACAGAAAACCTGGATCCCTGTTGATGACAGATGCATGAGGATGCAATACTAAGTTCATCAAGCCTGAGACATGTAGCTTTTTCAGTCAGAGGCACAAACAGTATCATTCCTGCCTTTTGTACCACGTTGAGGAGCAGTGGAAGAGGAGTAGAGCAAGAACAGGGCACAGATTTTGTCTTTCTTTGCCAGTATGGATAACTAGGAACTGATTGTCAGCACTGCGTCCCAAGCACGAAAGCCCATGTATCCACATGAAATGCATCCTATTTCTACTCCCTTATCACACCACCTTTTTACAGGGAGAAGCTGATTCTGGGCATTTGAAACAAACCATATGTGCAGTACTTTAAGACTGCCTATGAAAACATGAGAGGAAATAAAGCTCATCAGGTTGGTGCCACCTAGAAGTTTTCATAGTTCAAAATGACTAAGTTCAAAATGACTTGCTGATAGAGCTGGGCAAGGTCATCCATCATACAAGTCAAGGCTGGAGTAGGAAAGACCTTTTTTGCCTCTTTCCTCAGTCTACCTCAACTCCTTGAATTGTGTAGGGCTTAGCCTCAGAGTGGGAAGCAGGAGAGTCTGCAGACATTAAATGCAGCCTGGGACAAGTTAGGCATGATATACATTATTGAGCAGAGCCATTGGTCAGAAATTTGAAGTAAAGTTTTCCTCAGAACAGTCTGCAGTAGTGGTAGAGCCAAGGTAAAAAAAGCTTGCCTAGGTCTCCTGAAGGCAAGATGTTCCTTGCCCTCCAACTGCAGATCTGTGACCTCTGCATGGAGAACTGTACTTCTGCGCTGGCACCTTTGGCTGCTAGTATTCATCATGCAGGCCCTTCAGCAGCACCTCTGGTTGGCTCTTTTACCCTCAGCTGAATGCAGCTTTCTAACAGTTTATAACATCTAGCTTGTTTGCACACATCTTATTATAATATAAACGCCAGTAATATGGGGGTAGCAGGAAGGGCAATTACCTCAGGCTGTCATTTGACGGCCAGCAAAACAGACCCACAGCAGAGCACATCCCCCTCTTCCTCCTCCCACCATGGGTCTCATAAGTCTAGAGGGAACTGCCTTAAACATTTTGCTTAATCTGCACTCCTGACAAAACCCACAACTGACTGCAAATAACTATAACTTTTGCATCCAGATCCCCTGGCCACGTATCTATTTAAGTGCTGCATAAAGTTTTCTTCTTTTTAATATTCCCATATAGTTTTAGAATTCTGTCAGACAGCCTAAGAATTCAAATGTCAGCGCTGAAATTTTATCAATTTAATGATGTTGTATGATTTCCTGGGGGAGGGGGAAGGAAACCAGGCATTTGGTTCTAGTTCAAAAAAGGCAATACACTGCATTGTACATTAATGTATACACCGACATTAATAAATGGTGAGAAAAAAAAATCCTACTTATTCAGGAAAAAAAGAGTACTGTGGAAATAATAACTGAACATTTTGTATCACTGAATAAATTCAAACTCAGGTTTAATTTTACATGTATTTAGATTTATTTGCTATATATCACTATGACCTTATAGTACTTAAAACCCATTACAGGATTTTTTATTTATTTTTTTTAAATAGTCAGTCAGTCTTAACTCCACAAAGACAATAATACTGCTGTGGAAGACCAAAGGGGAGAAAAGCCATTTTAATTTATTTACAATTCCTTATTTTTGTAAACATTTAATCTACATACTTTACTGTATTCTAACAAGGTAAAGAGCTATACATAGAGACAGGAAATGATGCCCTGTATTTCTATTCATATTGAGCATTAGCATATTATAGATAGAACATCTGCCCTTTTTCATTACCATAGCAGTAAGCTTTCTTTGAATAAAGTTTTTAAAACTTTCCAAAGAAGTAAATAAATTTAAGTACTATACAACTACATCTACTTAAGCCAACCCGTTTGGCTTTTATTCCATTTCTAGAATAATTTAAAGTGCTATAAGCAACCCGTCAATCAACACTTCTCTATAATAACAAAACTACTTTTAAACATTAATTTACAAGATAATATACAATGTTCATCTGGAACAGCTGAAATTTCAGCACAAAGTCAGTCACTGTCACACTTAACAGCATTATTTTTTTTTTGCATAACATAGATTAGAAGCTTTGAAACAAAGTTTTGTTGAGCTGTTATTGCCACAATGGCTTATCAGTTTTCCTACAAAAGTGGACAAGAGCTACTGGTACTGTATTCTAGCCTGTCATTTTTTTGAGGTCACATGACAGTAAGTTTGCATATTCCACAAGTCTAATGAATTACAATATTGTCTACCTAGAGTACATTACCCCATTTTTAAATCAGAGCTGGTGCTAACTGTAATTTACAACATAGACCCACTCAAAAACAATCACAATTATTTTTTCTTTTGAACAGGTATAAGCTATATTCTTGGAGTTGATGTGCTACAAGGCTACAACAGTTTAACAGTAAATATCTGACACTTTATGTTAGAAAAAAAAAATACATCTGTTTCATAGTCTTGGTACTTTAATGCCCTACTATAGCTACACATTGTTCACTGCATTTTTCTTGCTTTCTCAATTAAATCCAATGGAACTATTATATTCCCCTGCTATTTTATGCATCTTTGCCGCATAGCTCAATACTGCCAAGATTTGTCCCAAACCTATAGATCATTGACAGCTTGTGCAAAACATTCTTTAATACAATCAGCATGCAGCTAGCATATTTATTATATGATATAATTGACATGTAATTGCTAAATACAAACAATAATAAGACAAGTGGCACTACTGAATTTAGATCATAAGGGTAAAAGGTATACTTGAATAAGGAATGCTAAGCTTCTTGTCTAATAGTGGCACCATATAATTTAATCCGTCACTGACCCCAAAACCAGCACTGCTAATACCAAATCCTTCTATTGCACGTTCCTCCTATGTAGACCCATAAAGGACAATTCCATTGAGACCCAATTTTCAAAGAAAAATAAATCTTAATTGATATTCATTGAAAGACCTGAAAAGGTTTGGAGAAAGATGCAAACGTAAAACAAAGACAGAGGGGAAAACTCCACAACAGACTTTTATATGCTGCAAGATTCAAAGTAACTGACATTTGGTTTTAGTTCACATGATATACATTTTAGAAGTGTTTAAACTTACAGTAAAAGTGACAACTTAATAGGATTAAGAGGATGAAAAAAAAACCCAAGTTACGCTATTTCAAAATTATAGTAAATAAAATGCTGCATTATATTGCTTGTAGGGCTTTGAGCTGCACTGATTCATGCCTGGTTTGGGACAATATCCTGTAGAGAATTATACACTTATTCAAACCCCCAGATTTCAATGTCTTGGATAATGAAGTCTTCTCTTTTTGAAAGTGTACGGTTGCTAAAGGTTTTACAGGAATGACTCCTTCCATGGTAGAGATCCCCATCAAGCCACAGGGCAAATTCTCCCCTGAAATACAGAAAAAAAAAAAATAGAAAAGAAAGTTATGAAGACAAAGAATATCAACTTCAAAAATGCCGTTTTGGTATTTAACATTCCTAGGTTCTTCTTAACACCATGGTCTCCCTCCAGGGTAGCTATAGCTGTGTAGTAAGTGTACTAAATTTTGAAATGTATTGTAAGAATGGGATAATAAGTAGGTGATGGGATGTTTTTCATGTCACATACAAGCCTGAGATTCTTTCAGGAAACTAAGTTTTAAACAGAGACAGACAAAAGAAAATGATACAGTTGCCAGGATGGAGTGTGGTAAACCACAGATATGCTCATTAGAAAAAAAGGTGGGTGGATAATAGCAAGGAGATTTGTTAGACAAACTTGGTTCCAGGAGGTTGAGAAGGAAACCCATAAGACAGGGAAGGAGACATAGTTTATGTGCACCAGAAATAAGATGTATGACAGTTTTCAGCTAGATCCGATAAGTTTCTACAACTCAGAAGATGAAACTGTAATGAAAAATTAGAGGGATAAAATGGAGGAAGGGAGAGATTCTTTGCTAGCATGAGTTAATTTGGTGGCACCAGGTAGCATGGGACCGCTAGGAACTCTCCCCCTTACTAAGCCAGTTATAAAAGTATTCTGATTGAATGCATGTACCCAACTGTATGGATACATTCATTAATAAGTACTGTAATACAACTATATAAAAAGACAAAAGTGGTATTTTGTTACAACATTTGAAAACAGTCATTTAAAGTAACTGCATACTTGCTATTACCCTCCTAATCAAGGTGTTTTAGCTGAATTACTGACATTGTACTTCTGCTTATTAGAATTTGATTGACCATCTCAACATTAGGCTCTTTTGACACTAGGATTTGATTTTTGGGGAGGGGGCGAGGACCACCTGACTTAAAGATCATACCAGCTTTTAGCCCCTCTTCGATTTTGCAGAATCTACATTTAGCTTTAAAGATTATGTTATTTAATTAAAAAAAAAAATCCTTTTTGGAAAACATCATAACTCATCTGAAGCAAGAACATCTGCTTCGGAAGTGCAGAGAGAATAGAATAGAAATTCTTTTCTGGGGAAGGATTTAAAAATTATGAAAAAACAATACTGAAGTTTGCAAGTTACTATGTTTTAGGCTAGTCTGAAAATTCTGAAACTGATTTTTTGTGATCAGATAATTCTTAAAGTGTACTTGTCAGAGTGCCAGCTGTTGGCAGTCTAAAACCTCTGGTTTAATTCTATACAGAAAAGACAATATAAATTTGTGTGAACATATACTTCAATATACATTCATAGTTCTATATTCTACCAAAACTGGGGATAGTGGTACCATTTGGTATCAAAGTCGTGGAGCTAAACACATTAAACATTTAAGGGCTCATGCTAAGACAACTGAAAAAGGCTTTTAGTAAGTAACACAGATGTAAGACATATTTAGAACATCCAACTCCATATCTGTCTTTTTGAAAATTTCAGGTTATACTTTTAAAAAAAAAAAAAGATTCAATTGTGCTGCTCCTCATGTTTCAATGCCCTGAATATATTTAGAATACATTTTAATATCTTCTGTTATTCTACACATACAAGAAAGTTATCCTGGTAAGCAGGAAGAATAAGAGTATTCTGGGCCCTCACAAGTGAAAACTATTTAAAAATTGCTGAAGTAGTCAAAAACAAGTTCTACAAATTAAATTAAAACAGGAGCAGAGCTTATGACCAATATTAGGTTTTTTTATTTGTCAGTTACTAAAACACATGTACTTGTAAATTTGCACTAAAACTTCTTGGGCTTTGAGACTTCTGAAAGCAGTCAGTACCAGGTTCTTACATACAAAGACTACTATAACTGTCATACAAAGAACATTTTATTTTAGTCTTCAAAAAGGCAAACTCTAGAAATCATGACTTACCCTCCTCCACCAAATGCTAGGGAGTCCATATCACCTTTAATAAAAAACATGTTGTCTCCTGTCCATTTGAAGACCTAATGAAAAAGTAGATTGGCAAGGTAAATGTCTGAAATTATTTTTTCTAATTTTCAACAGAAAACTAGTATCACTGATGAATTCCACAGCTTGGTATAGTTTCACTAATTGAAAACCTACCAGTTTAAATCAAGAATCCTGAACTTTCCTGATGTTCTTGGTTATAAGAATGTTTCAAGAAAAAAAAATTATTTGGATTGAACCTACTAGCTCAACCTACCGTATTTTCTCACATATAACCCGCACCAATGTATAACCCGTGGAAAATTGTATTTTCAAAAAATAGTCCATGTATAGACCGCACTCATGTATTCCCCGTACATGATAGTGTCTATTAAGGCTGAGAGGTGCTGGCCCCAGCCATGGGTGCTCACTGCTGGCATGTGGGGACCAGGCTCTCACCGCCCGACTGCAGCCGCCCCCCCGCCTCCCCCAAGACATGGCTGCAAGTGCGGCTACCCCATCGGAGCTCAGGCACCGGGTGGCCCCCGCCAGGCCCCACTGTGGAGAAGCGCAGTTGGGCGTGGGGCTCCCGCATCTGGCGGGAGGGAGGCAGTGCGGGCTCTGTTGGGCACAGCCACCGGAGCAGTTAAAAGTGGTGCTAATTGCTGCAGGGGAGGGGAGGAGCTCTGAGTAGGGGTGGAGGGTGGGGTGGGGAGGCAGCCCCACTCGCTGCTGTCAGCCAGCTCAAGCCAATCCTGCTGGGTCTCGTCACCGTGACATCAGCCCGCAGCTGGGGATGGGTGGGTGGGGTCTGCTCTGCGCCTCAACCCCCGTCTTGGGGCTTCCCCCAGCAAGTCCTTTGCCCAGGTCTTCTGTCCCTGGTCCGCAGCACCCCCAGCCCTGCAGCAAGGCTGGTTTTTCCATGCCTAAAAACTAAATTTTCATTAAAGACTGTTCTAAAGACCCTGCATAGCCCACACCCTTGTATAGCCCACATCCATCCATCATGTTTGTAAAAATGTATACAGCCTGCAGACTATATGTGAGAAAATACGGTAGTGTTCTTTCTGAAAAATCAAAACAGATAAAAATAAACACGTCAAAGAAACTTATCCCATACTAACAATATGGCTTTTTGAAAAGTTTATAAACTGTTGTTTGTGAATGCCAAGTGTTTTTTCTTTTGCTTAACAGAACCCAGACGTACATTTAGTGTCATCAGTGGGAAAATCTACAGGTCTAAATTATGTGGACAAGAGAGTCAAACATGAAAGATTCACATTTTGAATACTGTTTTACAATAGTTTACACCTTCAAACTCTTCGATTCCATGTGCACATTTTACTGCATTACTCTTGTCTCACTTCCAACCTAACTGGTATTTCTTAACCAAAAACTTTAAAATATAATTGTATCATCCCAATTTCTAATAGCTTCAGCTGGCTTTACATTGTACAAGAATGTGGTGCCGATCTTCAAGAAAGGGAGGAGAGTGGATCCGCCTAACTACAGGCCCATTAGCCTGACTTCTATCCTGGGGAAGATCTTAGAAAAGTTTATTAAGGAGGCCATCCTTGAGGGACTGGCCCAGGCTAACATCCTAAGGGATAGCCAGCACGGGTTTGTTGTGGGTAGGTCTTGTTTGACCAATCTCATTTCCTTCTATGACCAGGTGACCTATCACCTAGACCAGGGAGAAGAGATTGATGTCATATCTTGACTTCAAAAAAGCTTTTGATTTGGCATCCCATGATCACCTCTTGGCCAAACTGGCCAGTTGTGGCCTTGGCTCCACCACGATCCACTGGCTGGGAAATTGGCTCCGTGGTCAGACCCAGAGGGTTGTGATTGATGGCAGTCACTCATCGTGGTGCCCTGTGACCAGTGGGGTCCCTCAAGGCTCTGTCCTGGGACCCATCCTGTTCAACATCTTCATTAATGATGTGGACATTGGAGTCAGGAGTGGACTGGCCAAGTTCGCCGATGACATCAAACTTTGGGGCAAAGCATCCACGCCAGAAGATAGCCAGGTGATCCAGGCTGACCTGGACAAGCTCAGCAAATGGGCAGATGAGAACCTCATGGTGTTTAACACCGAAAAATGCAAGGTTCTCCACCTTGGGACGAAAAACCTGCAGCATCCTTATAGGCTCAGCAGTGCTACATTGGATAGCACTACAGAAGAAAGAGACTTGGGGGTCGTCATTGACCACAAGATGAACATGAGCCTGCAATGCGATGCTGCGGCTAATAAAGCGACCAAAACGCTGGCTTGCATTCATAGATGCTTCTCGAGCAAATCCCGGGACGTCGTTCTCCCCTTGTTACTTGGCCTTGGTGAGGCCACAGCTGGAGTACTGCATCCAGTTTTGGGCTCCACAATTCAAAAAGGATGTGGAAAAGCTTGAAAGAGTCCAGAGGAGAGCCACGCGCATGATCAGAGGTCAGGAAAACAGATCTTATGATGATAGGCTGAGAGACATGGGACTCTTTAGCCTGGAAAAGCGTAGGCTCAGGGGTGATCTGATGGCCACCTATAAGTTTATCAGGGGTGACCACCAGGATCTGGGGGAACGTCTGTTCACCAGAGCGCCCCAAGGGATGACGAGGTCGAACGGTCACAAACTCCTGCAAGACCGTTTCAGGCTGGACATAAGGAAGAATTTCTTTACTGTCCGAGCCCCCAAGGTCTGGAACAGTCTGCCAGCGGAGGTGGTTCAAGCACCTACATTGAACACCTTCAAGAGTAAATTGGATGCTTATCTTGCTGGGATCCTATGACCCCAGCTGACTTCCTGCCCTTTGGGCAGGGGGCTGGACTCGATCTCCCGAGGTCCCTTCCAGCCCTGATGTCTATGAAATCTATGAAAAGTCGTGCATAAAAAGCTACTTTAAAAGAACAGGAGAGCTACAAATATCAAGCATGCAACAATTGGGTAGTTCCATAACTGAAGATGCCTCTCTATGTGCCTTTAAAGTCAGACCTTACGTGCGTGCTTTAAATCACACAATCTAGTTATACTTTTCTTTCCAATGAGACATAAGTGTGCATGCAGCGTTAGGTGGATGATGCTGCAGGGATGACTCAAGGTTGGGCAAGGAGAAAAAAAGACTTTGGACCGAGGGAGTTAAATGCCACTCTGAAGAACTGAATCCTCCTTTACCTGTGCCCTAGGAACTCCCAATGGCTCTACGTAAAATCAAACTGTTCATAAGTGGCACCAATTGTGTGGCCACCATTTTGTAAGCACCTAACTTGAGACAATTTGCAGAACTCTTGAACATTTGTGGCTGCAACTGGAGTTACTGGCTGCTGTGCTTTGCAGTACTATATAATGCTAAATACTCTAAAACAGTCAGGTCCTAAGCATCTTAAACTGGGTGTCCAAGAACAGGTGGATACTTTTGAACCTCTTTGCCTCGATTCCCCCATCTGTAAAATGATGATAAATGACTCCTCACCCTAGAGTGTGTTGTGAAATAAATCAACTGATGCTTGTGAGGCACTCCAGTGATGCATACTATAGAAAAGCCCCTCCAAAATTCAGAAATGCTTAAGAATACAGCTTGAATAGAATGCTATAAAAATATAGGGCATGGGACAGACTGCATGAGAAGACATTTGCTCATTAAGTGAGCACCATCTATTGTGTCCTCAGTGAAGTGGGGTCCTATGGAATAGCCAATACGTGAAAGTTAAAAAAACCCCATACGTAATATTGTATGCATACAAAGGGATTTTTATTAATGTTACATGTGTAATGTTAATTCTCACATAGCCTATCTTTCATTCTTTGAAATAGTTGTGTGCATAATTTCATGACCTCTCTCTCCATAAAGACATAAAACCCAGAAATTCTCTTCTATAGCTTCATACTGAAGCAGGGGCAGGGGGCAGCTTAGAAATTAACAGGTACCCTGCACTGCCTTCAAACTCATGTGGCTGACTACCTCTCTCTTCTTCTCTCACTTGTCCCATCTAAACAGAGTTGAAGTCACATGTATAGTCTTCCAACTCCTTTCTCTCTCCTGTCCCTCTCCATGTCATCTTTGGTTTTCCTCTTCCCCTTCTCCATGGTAGTACCATTCTGGTAACTTCTTTTCTTATGTATTATTCCTGACTCCTTTGAACATGCCCATACCTTGCCAGTCTTCTCTCTTGTACTTTCTTAGATGCCTCCACTACTTCTACTGATCCTCTGATGCAAGTATTCCTCACTTTATCCATCTTCATCACTCCACACATTCACTGAAGCCTTCTCATCTGTCATTTTCAGTGTTCTTTCTGGAATTTTCTTCAAGGGCCATATCTCTGCTCTGTACAATATTGCTGGATGCATGTCTTGTAGACTTTCCCCTTCAGCTTTATTGATACTCTCCTGTCACATAATATTGCTGCCACCAATTTCCAGTTCGCCCACCCTGCTGTTATTTGATAATTCAATTCTTTGAGTAACTCTGCATTCCATTGAACAGTTGACCCCGGATAATTGAACTTGTCAACTTTTCAAACACGTTTCTCATTGACTGTCACATTTCCAACATCAGGTACCTCAGAGAAATCACAGTGCATATGTTCTATTTTGGATCAGCAAATCTTCAGTCCTCTTCCCTCTAGCACTTCTCTCCATTAGTCCAATCCAGCTTGCACTTCCTCTAGGCTCTCAGCACTGACTACCTCTCTCCACAGATTCATATAGATACCACTCTATGGGTTGGAGCAAGGCTGTACCCTTATGCTCCTCACAAATGTTAATTTAATGGCGCAACAGGTTCTGAGGAATTTTATTCTGGATCCAAACTATTGTGCTTCCCGTTATGATGGACGGTCAAGATCTGGCATAACAGGGCCTGGGATCTAGGATATGATACCAGATGGGAGCTTTCTAGTCCCCAAGATGAGTACATTCTGGCACGGAAGAGTGTGTGCGAGTGTGTAGTTAGATCAGAGAGCCCTTCAATACGCAGCTGAACACATCCTGGAGCAGAAGCTTTTACAACAGGGCTCAGGCAGCTGGGTATCGCAGAGTTTCTTTGTTGCCGGTTACCCACAGACCAGATCCAGCACTGGACTTTGCATGACCCCAAGCTACGGGAGCCCATGAACATGTAAAGCTACACTGTGCAGCCAGATGCTGGGCTGCATGCCACACGTTTAAATTAAACTGAGTACAAATTAGCCACAAAAAGATCTGGGACCTTCAACCCTGCAAAACTTAAAGGGCAGGTTACACACACGTGACAGGACCATTCTGGACTAAACAATCTCAGCCTTGAGCAGGGGGTTTTCCACGCTATTGCACCATAAATTGGCTGAATGTCTGGCATGTTGCAATTGTAAGTGTAATGTCTGGGAGGACCCTTTAATCCACTGTCCAAGCTTCAAACAATTGAAGTAACAGCAATGGAAGAGTAATGAAATAGCTGATATAAGTAGCAATTATCTGTGTGAGGGAGTGGCGGCCGGGGCGGCCGTGAGCTCCCTAGCGCCGCCTACCGTCACGTTAGGGTGACGTAGCACCCTCAGAACCTCGCCCGCCACGACTTTGATGGTTAAATATATAATGTGGAGGCTGCCAGTTTTCCTAATGGACGGTCTTGTTGTTCGTCTCTATTCCAGACTGGGGATTCGATATGCGTCCTGCCTTAAGGGCAATGCGTGCCTCCAAGCCTCCCCCTCAGCACGCCCCAAGCCTCGCAGCTGTTCTGGGGGACGCTTGTATGGTCCCTCGCCCCTCGGGTGCCCTTGTTCTCACTCTCGGGCACCGGGGCTCTTCGCCCACCTGGCGCCTCCTTGGGTCGGGCCCCAATCTCTAGCCCATTCCCCGCGCCCTGGGCCTGTCACGCTGGCGCCCAGCTACTTGCTGGCGCCTCCTGGGTCGGCTCGCCAGCGCCGCTCACTACCGGCGCCCCCTGGGCCGGGTTCTAGCTGGTGCCTGGCTAATCGCCGGCTCTGCCTTGGAACTGGAGCGTTTTCGCCGCCCTAGTCTCGGCGCCCTTGGGCCGGCACGCTCTCGCCGCCCTAGTCTCAGTGCCCTTGGGCCGGCACGCTCCCTCTGCCCGGATCTCGGCCCTACCGCCGCCCTGGTCTCGGCGCCCTTGGGCCGGCTCGCTCTCGCCGCCCTAGTCCTAGCTCTACCGCCGTCCTAGTCTTGGCGCCCTTAGGCCGGCACTATCGCCGTCCTAGTCCCGGCGCCCTTGGGTGGCTAGCTAGGCTGCTCTCGCCGCGCTAGCCTTAGCTCTATCGCCGCCCTAGTCTCGGCGCCCTTGGGCCGGCGCTATCGCCGCCCTAGTCTCGGCGCCCTTGGGCCGGCGCTATCGCCGCCCTAGTCTCGGCGCCCTTGGGCCGGCGCTATCGCCGCCCTAGTCTCGGCGCCCTTGGGCCGGCGCTATCGCCGCCCTAGTCTCGGCGCCCTTGGGTGGCTTGCTAGGCCTGGCTATTCGGCCCCTCTCTGGGGCCTCGCCCCTCAGGGGCCTCTACCGCGCTCCCTGCGCTTCGCCCCTTTGGGCTTCCCCACTTTGGGGCTGACACGCCGCGCGCCCCGCGCCCGGTCTCTGCCCCGCTCCGGGGCCTTGCCCTCTCTAGGGCTGACTCCGCGCCTCTTGCGCCCTGTCTCTGCCCTGCTCCAGGGGCCTTGCCCTCTCGGGGCTGACTCCGCGCCTCTTGCGCCCTGGCTCTGCCCTGCTCCAGGGGCTTTGCCCTCTCGGGGCTGACTCCGCGCCTCTTGCGCCCTGGCTCTGCCCTGCTCCGGGGCTTTGCCCTCTCTAGGGCTGACTCCGCGCCTCTTGCGCCCTGTCTCTGCCCCGCTCCAGGGCCTTGCCCTCTCGGGGCTGACTCCGCGCCTCTTGCGCCCTGTCTCTGCCCCGCTCTGGGGCTATACACCGCCCTTATGGGCTGGTCTGTAACCCCGCACACTGCGCCTCCCTGGCGCAATATAATGCCCAGCAGCACCGACACTAGTGCCCCTGGCACTGTGCCTCAACTGGGCACTGGGAACCCCCAAGCTGTTGGGGAGCTCCCCTGAGGCCTCCTCGCTCCCCTACAGCCTCACCCGGTCCTCCGGTGTAAACTGCAACTTAAACTCCAGCCCTCTGGCTGCAACATAAACAGAGGCTCCATACGCCTAACAATAACTCCAAGCCCTGCCAGGGCTCTCAGTCCTACCTGCAGTCAGGGTGATCTTGTTCCCTGCATCATCGCAGCCTGTTAGTGGGGTAAGGCTGCAACCACCAACTCAGGCCACTCAGCTCGAGCCGCAGAGCTCCTGCTCCTGCGGCAGCCAGAAGGGAACTGTGTCTCAGGCTCTGGCCTAAGCTGGTTATAAAGGCCTGGCCCTGCCCCCTCCCGGCCATGTGACCACCTGGTTGCCCCTGGCAACCCGGCACCTGGGCTGCCTGGGTGATTGACAGCACTGCCAATCACCCTCACAGTCACGGGGCACCTCTGTGACTCCGTGACAATCTGCTATAGGGACCAGAAGTAGAGGAGTAGGGAACACTTTGCAAATGGGATACTATTTGTCAACAACAGATATAAAAAGGGAGAGGGAAATCACTCCCTCATGTCTGACACCTTTGCCCCTTCCCCTTCAGCCAGGTCTCAGTCCTCTCTCCTCCCTCTTGAGCACAGGAACAGGGAATCTCTTCCCTAATTTTGGTATTAAATCTCACGCTTGTCCAGATCAACTATTACAAGAACGGTTTGTTTTTGCCCCTGTAGCCCTAGTCTGGAGGGAAGGTGCTCCAGCACTGAGACACATGTACAACTAAGTTTTTGAATCAACTAAGTATGCCTCTTGCAAGAAAGGAATCTTCAGATTTCAGCTGTTAAAATTCTAGAAAGTCTCTAGAGCACAAACAGTTAAAACGTGACCAAATTTGGATGGATTTTTATGGGGATGGCTAAAAGCACATTCATGTCAGAAAGGCCATCCCCTGCTTTAGGATGCTCACTATTTACATTTTAGACAAAACAGTATCTGGACAGAAAAATGTTGGATGGAAGAAGTGTGCAAGTGTAGTACAGGTAGGAAATTCATTTTCTTCCGAGGTGTAAATCAGCTCCCCATCACCTTTTAACAGTCTAAGTTTACTCCAATGTCAGTAACTCCAGGAAGCAAAGGTATGCACGGAGGGATAAATTACATGTAAAGAATTTATATTTCCTTACCTCAAAATCTGGAGAGAAAGTAAACAGAAATGTCTCTCCAGTGCCATAAAAGCCATCACTCACTTTAAATGGTTCGGAGGCTAGAGCACCGAAGACCTGTATGTAGGAGGGAGAAGAATAAAAAGCACAAACCTGTAAGATGAAGATGAGATTAGACAGTCTACGCTGCATTTGGAAACATTTTCCTTTCCAGGAATATCTGGTATAGTCACTCAACACTGGATATAAACACTAAATGTAATGAGGGAGATACTGAAGGAATGTGTTTGACAGGTAATGACAGGGGAGGGGAGAGGAAAGGAATCAATTCTCACTGTAGGTTAATTAACAAACAAGTGCAAAAATTAAAAAAAATAAAACCATATGAAAATCCTAGGTATAAATCTGTAAAGTGAGACACACACATGCACAGTATTTTTGGGATAATTCTAAACTTCCAAGTCTGAAAGAATTTTATTTGGTTACACACATAAATCTTCCATCCTTCTACGCTCCTTTATTACAGGCCATTTTCCTAGATTTGTTTACCTTCCATTCGGATTGGAATGAGGACCTGGAGCTAAAACCTTACAGGGAGCAAGCTCCCTATCCCCAGCAATAAATCCAATCAGACCCTACACTTTCTACTGGATACTGCATGCATCTACATGTGCGCTTTACTGTGCATTTGCTCTGCAGTAAAGCATCACTGCCTACATGTGCACAACTGTGAGGATGCAGTAGATTAATTAACTATGCCATAAAATAGTACTCCTGGGAACAGTACTATTTTACAGTGGAGTAATTAAAGTGCAATGAAATGCATGTGTAGACGGTGACTGGGGCTGGCGGAAGTATGAGGATGCTAAAGTACAGGGGCTGCTTGCTGCATGTCTCTGCACTTTGGCACTCTCATTCCCTAGCCAGTTCCTCTGCTGCCACCACCTGCACCCAAAACTGACCCACTAAGCCTGCTGCCAGCCTGGGGCTGCTCCACCCTGGCTCAAACTGCTGCTGTCCCAGGCACACATCTACCAAAGTTTGAGTTGCTTTAATTGCTTGTATAGATGCACCCACTCTGAGGTTGAGAAGCAGTAATTCAGACCATTTTTAAGTACACCAGACTACTGGTAACCACCAGAATCTGGGTTTCAAAAACAAACAATGCACCCCCCCCCGCAAACCCAATCAGCCCAGAAAACTCAAACCAACTACACAACAACTAGTTTCCTAGAAAGCAAAAAGCCAGGAAAGAAAATATTCGTGTAATGCTGATATAAACAGGCCACAAGACACATTTAAACAAGCAAACAGACAAAGTCTCATCACAGACGCGTAGCGTTATAGTCATCCACCACTGCAGATACATTTACAAGGTTTTCTCCTGGACCTCTGACATTACGGAGAAGGGTAAAAAAGAAATATTTTTTCTTCAATCCAGATATCTGAGAATCCAGAAACAGTGCCCTTAAGCATATGAATTTCTCAGAATCAGATGAATGGAAGAGGGCAGGATGAGATGCCAGCATCGTTGTCAGTGTCAGTCCAGTTTGGACCAAAACTTAGTTCCCAGAAAGACAAATATATACATGAACTTTCTCAGATTCAACCTCCTTCCATCTGCCTCTTCCAGCTTTTTCAGTATCCAGAATAAGACATGGAAATTAAATGGTCTGAAACTCGAGTCGCTACCTACCCGGCAAGAACTCAAGTCTTAAGAGTCATTATGCAGACATATTGTGAATACATTTTTCAAATAAAAAAACAGAACAAAAGCACAGTTTGAAAAGGGACCCCACCATAACATTTTCTTTTGTCTGAGACAAATGGTATTAGGAAGTATTAGCAGACCTTAAAAAGGGTGTTTCTCTTGGAACTGCTTTGTTTTGAAATGGACCAGATTTTCAACCAAAATGACGTCCAGCCAGGCACTAGCACTGCAGGCACAAAGACAGACAGATAAAGGTAGTCTCTGAATGGGTTCAGATGTGACAGGATGTGTCCCAACACAGCTGATCCGCTTCACTGGCATTTGCAGATGTTACCCAGGGCTGCTGACCCACCAGGTCTGGGCCCCTGCTGCTCCCAGGGCTTCCTTCATGGGCCTAATCCTACAAGTGTGCACCAAGTCAAGGAGCAGCAGCCTGATACAGGCACTGTGGGAATCCTCAGCAAGGAGATTCTTGGACCACACTAAGCAAACAGATGTCCTCCTTTATAAGGCATTATAAACTGTTACCACCTTTTGTCCCAGCAACATTTTGGGGCCCTGGGAGCATGGCGATAGGCTAGGACATCCATTTGTTTGTAACTTGTGCCACCATAAACATTGTGCCATCTCACAGGAGTGAGGTTTGTTTACACCTGATGATGCCCTCATTAGGAGGAACTCACATACACATAAATGCAGTCACTTTTGATAAGTTTTGACAAAGCTATTATGTGAATTGTGAAGTACTCAAATACATTGTGTTGAATGAGGCCATACAAATACTTAAAAGATACAGTAGACCTGGTAAAACATTTAGAATAGATATCAGGTCTACTTAAATGCACCTCCCCCCTGTGGGTTTTTTTGTTTGTTTTTTTTTGCTTTTCCCCATTTCTCTGTTACCCTGTGCCTCACTGAGTAGATTCTTGCCACCTCCTCTGGCTGCATTTTCACTTGATAATTCAAAGCTGAAGCTTTGTTTTCTCCATGTTGAATAGGAAAAATACTTTGTTTGGAATTAAGTAAATATAGTATTTTTGGATCACTGTTAATATTGGCTTTAAGCCAATTTGATTTTTTTCTATATCAGTATTATGCGAGATGCAAAATCTGTGCAAAGTTGATTTAACAATTAGCTTGATCAGTCATGTCCAACTTTTCTCCCTCCCCTGCCTCCCTCATACCAACACTAGTGTGCCTCAACTATTGTTAAAAGAGCACACCAATATTTTTTTCCCCCCCAAAGTGTCAGAAAGTCACCACTGAAGTATTGGTAACTCCCCCCCACATGTACAAACAGCTGTGTTAACTAAGCTTGCTAATTTTGAATATGAGAAAGCTCTGAGTAATTAAAATCCAGTAATTAAAATAAACCTTGGCATCTCTGAAGAACATATAAGCACACACCTCCAAATCCAATCCTTCTTCAACTTTTATTGTAATTATATGTTACTTTTTCCAAATTTGAAAAAAAGGCAGTTGTTCAACAATTCAAATAATATCAGATTATGATTTCACTGTATAGCAGTGTGGGATGAAGGTATGAGAAAATAGTACCATGCAGTTTGCTCCACATAAAAGTCTGCTCTGAAGAGTGAAGGGTCTGGATTCCAGGTGTGCATCTCTAGGTAATAGGAAGAAAGGAATGGGGACAGGGTGGCTCCATGATGTCCTGCAGAGCAACTAACTACACCAAATTCACCAGCACAACTGACACTTTAGGAGCTCTGTGGTGCAGTATAGCTTTGTTCCAGTCCAAAGGCTATATGCTACAAGGATAATATCAGCATACAACATAAAGAATACTGCTACATAACAAGCACCTGTGACCACTATGTTTTTGGATCATTATGTATCTTGTTTTGATATATCAAGTATTAGAGAAAATAAGATTCATCTTTAAAAAGTTTCCAGACTACAATGTAGTCATATTTGACTATTGTTACTGTCAAACCATATAAAGCAAACCCTCTTTAGAAGAAAAAAAAAAAAAAGATTTTCTCAACTTGTGAGAAGTAACATTCAGGAAAGTTCATATAGTTTAAGGGAAGATAAACACCCATACATTTGGGAGGTGTATGTGGATGAAAGTTACTATTAGAAACAGAAATGAACTTATAATTTTTTAGATAGAAATACACAGACAAGGTTCTTTGGGTAGATATATCTTTTATTAGACAACTAAATAGTTGGAAAAATTGTTCTTTGCAAGTTTTGGGGCACAAGCTTGCAAAGAACATTTTTGCCCAGCTATTTAATTGGTCTAATAAAAAGATATCACATCAATCTGAAGAACCTTGTCTGCCTGAGTCCTTAGACCAGAGCTACAACCAACAACCTTAAATAGAAATTAAAAAAAAACAAAACCCCCCCCACAAAAATCCATATTAAATATTAACTGAATATATATTTTCACCAGCCACGTTAGCAAGAACTACTGTATTATTATTTCTTCTTAATATACAGTTAGCTTCAGCTAGCCAGGGTCCTGAAGCCCAACTTTTTAAGGCTCCATTTATTCCTTAAAAATACAAACCCCAGATCTATTATGCTTCAGTAGTAAAAGGATACATTATCTCAGGACTGGCATTACCATCAGTCCCAAAAAAAGTTGCCTGTATTACAAGAAAATTTGTTATTCTCCCTGCAGCTACTGCGTTTTTGAGATGTGCTGGCCTGTATCACAGATGTTCTCATACCCTCAACTGTTCCTTATTCTTACACAATATAGAATACAGGTGGTACAAGACTCAACAGCATCTAGGAAACAACCAGTTATTGTTTGGTAACTAACTTCTCCTCTGCAATCTTCAGAAATTCTCAAAGGGTCTCATTTTGTCCAGATCACCTTGATAGCTTTGTCTGGACCTGAGCATGAACTGAAGAGAACTGTGAGGTGAATCAGTTTATTTAAAAATCAAAATCAAAGAATATTTTAGACAAGAGCTTGAGGTGAGATTGAAGGGTCAGTATGTCTTGAAAAAAAGAGATTACCTTTACTTCCCAAACTGATGTTATAGTTACTGAAAGGGCAGTCTTCATCAACACATTGAATAAATCCCACTGAGGGTGGGATTGAATCCAGCTAGTTAATTCTAGCCATTCTGGGGACAAAAAAAATCATGTCCTAAAAAAATGCATTCCTTCAGAGCTGATGGATAATCCGAAGTATTTTGGGCTGGCAGACCATCAATTAAGTACCATAGGAAATGGGTAACTTGTCAAAAAGCATTCTGTTCTGCTACATCAGTTTGCAGAAAAATCTTCTATGTGGTTGGGAACCAAGATATTCTGAACTCTGCCAGCTTCACAAAACCACGTCAAACAGAACAGACTGAGTTAAAAGGTAGCAGAGCGAGAACCAGAATTGCCTAGGATGAGTTGTCATGTCTCAGTTGTCTGGGGGTATAGGCCTACACTTTACTGTAATGGTACAATAGGGTATGGCCTTCTCCATATGGTAGCTGCTGGACAATCATTTACAGCATGGCTGTCAAACTCATTCAGCCCTATGTACTTGATGAGTGGCATGAGTCCATTCTGCATGCTGGATTAGACACACAGACTGGCCTCACATGCAGCTCTAGTGCATGTCCCAGAGCACCCACAGTTGACATGTTTTGTTCTGTGCCTCATCTCAGAGACCCACAGGCAGCACTGGGGGCTGGGAGGTACGTCCGTGTGGGCCACATCTTTGACACCCCTGACTTAACAAAACTATTATCTATTCAGCATTGATATTTATCAGCAAAAAGCAGACATACCACAGTGTCTCTTTTGTGGATCACCAAGGTAAGCATACAGGAATATGAAGCCTATGTAGAAGTAGGTAGTTACCAGCTCTTATTTAGGAACTAGCCAAATGCCTGTGAAGAATGATGTGGGGGGAGCAGGCAGGGGTGGAGCCCCATGTCCTTCCCCCATCTGGGCCTACTCCCCACTTCCCTCCTGCCACTTGGGTTCTGGGTCTGCTCCCCCCTTCCCCGCTGCAATGGCAAGGGGAAAGGAGAAGCAGGCCCAGGCCTGATGCGGGGGGTTGTAGGGGAGGGCCAGGCCTGAGGGTGGGGAGAAGTGAGCCCAGGCCAACATGGAGGGAGACAGGAAGAGCAGGGGAGGGGCTGATGTGGCAGTGGGGAAGGAGTGTGCCTGGGCCTAAGGGGGGGGAAGGGTGGAGGAGGCTTGCTCCTCCCCTCCCCCCCACCCTGTTCCACCCCCCAACCGCCACGGGGGGGCCAGCTTCTCTCTCTCCCCCCCCAACCCCCGGGCAGGCTTCTCCCCCCTTGGGAAATCTGGCCCGGTCCCACTCCTCCCCTCCACCACCAGTTGCCTCATGCCCTTCACAGCATCCCAACCCCACTTCCCCCCCACACATGCTGCTGCTGCCTCCAAGGAGCAGGGGGGGGGAAGAGGGGCAGGGTGAGGCCAGCTCTGGTGGCCTCGACTGCCCCCCCCACCCCACCCCATATTCACTGCTGAGAGCGAGGGGGGGCAAGGCCAGCACTGCCGGGCTCTTCCTACCCTCCCTGGTTCCATCCACCCCGTTGCTGCGGCCTCCAGGGAGCAGGGCAGGGGCAGAGGGGCCCATGCCCTCTGTCCCCTGTGTCTCCGCCACTTCCTGTACCAACACTGTATTCACACTCTGATTTGTTGTTTCAGTCAGCCAATCAGAGTGTAAATAAGAAGTGTTATGGACAGCCCGCCAGATAGATTAAGGCTTTTATAAATATTAGAATAAGTGTTCTTCACTGTTAAATTTTGTTGGAACATAAAATACAGGATCTATCAACTCTGAGCTATCAAAAGTGGACTCTTAGTCACTTTGCACACCAAATGGCAGTTATCCAGCTGTATACCTGCCATTTTTTGACACTCATGCAAATTTGTAATGTTGTCCCTACACTTTCACTATTTCTAGTTTTCCTTAAAAATAATTCAGCAATAAAATGATAATAAAAAAAAAATCTCAACAAGGGTGGCTTGACCACAGATTTCTCTGATCAAACTTCCTCCCAGGGAAATGCCGCCTTTGAACCTGCCTGAGCAAAGATTTAGAATTGCAACAACCATGCACAACTACAAATAGAGATAAATATTTAAATTACTTGAAGCAGCACTTTTTTTTTAGCTAATATTTTCATACCTGCCCATCGCTGTCCTTGATAACCATCAGGACAGGAGTGTCCAGCCCCAACATGGTTCGATACAAGGTCTTCAAGCTCATGCCATGCTTTGCAGTACTGTAGACAAGCGTCCATGGATATCCAATGGTTCGTGGAGGAAGAGTCTTTGTAAGCTATTAACAAAGCAACAAAAAAATCTGCTTATTTAAGTAATATCATTTAAATATATGCTACATAGGAATGAAGCCTGAATATGTCTTACTGAACCTATTAAGAGACCCCCTGGAATAGCCTTCCAGGTAATATAAGCTAAGCCACCTCATCTTTCAATAAGCTTTTAAAGCTACCTTTTTTTCCAGAAATTATTACCACCCACAAATGATCTAGAACAATGGTGCCCAACCTTTTTGCCCCGTGCACTAGATGGGCAGCACGCGGTCCATCTGTGGGCCAGATCCAGTTCCCCATCTAGCCACACAGGGGAAGAGGATGTGTTCTGGCTCCAACTTAGCCCTGTCAGAGAGGGAAGGGGGTGTGGACAAGCCCCAACTCTGACCTGGAGGAGGTAAAAAGGCCTGGCACTGTGGGGGGGTGGGAAGGAGCCATAGCCCTGCCCCAGCCTGGCCCCACCAGAGGGATGGATCATGGCCTGGTCCTGCAGGAGGAGGAGGCATGGTCCAGCCCTCTGGGATGGCAGGGCAGGGGAGTGACCCAGCCCAAACAAGAGAATTTGGAAATGGGGGAGGATGGCAGTATTACCAATACTCTAAACCTTTTAAACTACCTTTTTTGGTCTATCTATCAATCTATGCGCTGCGGTTGTTCTGTAAGATGGAATTTTATAGAAAATACCGTATTTTTCGGACCATAAGACGCACTTTTTTCCCCCCAAAAGCGGGGGGAAAACGAGGGTGCGTCTTATGGTCCGAAGGTGTGTGTCCCGGGGAGACAGGGCGGAGCTTGCCCGCGGAGGCGGCGGAGCCCGAGCGGGACACCCGCCGCTTGTTTATGCCGTGTCCCGGGGAGACGGGGTGGAGCTTGCCCGCGGAGGCGGCGGAGCCCGAGCGGGACATCCGCCGCTTGTTTAGACCAGAAGCCGGCGCCCATGCCGGTGGCCAGGAGCCGGCAATAAAAATGGCTGGCCGGAACAGATGGGGCAGGAGTCCGAAGGAGGGACTCGCTGCCGCGGAGACTGAGGCTCCAGGAGGGGTGCGTCTTATGGTCCGGTGCGTCTTATGGTCCGAAAAATACGGTATCTTCTACCAGATATGATTTTTCTTCATTCCTATTCTTCCTCACTTGCACATCTTGAATATTTGTTCAATACAGCTGACATTTGCACATCCATTCCCCAATACCAGAACCTTGGTAATCCAGTAGTGCAATCTAGTAGTGATGAATCATCCTTTAAATTCTAACTACACTGTGCATGCCCCTGCTCTATTTTTCAAGGGTTTAACACAATTAGCATCACCTGCAGAAATGGTCAATATACAGCCACTGTTGCTGCTTGGTCTTGTTGTCTGACTGATAAGCAGGGATCTGGGTTTTCCTTTTTTCACAGAAAAACTACAGATTTCCCATTTTTAAAATCAGAAAAACCTGCGGATTTCCCCCTTTTGCAAAGAGCTCTGCAGGCTGGCTGAATTCCAGCCTCCAAGAGCTGTTTGCAAGACAGGCATGGAAACCCCCAACCCTGCCTGGAGGGAAAAGGGAAAGGGGGAAGGGCAGGCCCCCACACTTGCACTTACTCGAGGCTGCTTCAGGCTCACTCTTCTTGCTGGAGGTAAGTGGGGCTTGGAGCTGAGGGAGTGAAGAGGTTTGCAGTCTCCTCACCCCTAACTGGAGTGGTTGGCTGGCTGCAAACCCCACTGCTCCTGGCCAAAGTGCCCAAGCTGGCTGGGGGCTGAGAAAGCGGGGAGGGTGCAAACCACGCCCCCCCTCCCTAAGCTAGCTTGGGCACTCTGGCCAGGAGTGGGGGTGGGTTAAATTTGACTGGGCACTCCTTCTGGGAGTGGGGAGGCTGCAAGCCTCCTTGTTCCCCTCAGTCCCCAGCCAGTTTGGGCACTTCCCGGCCACTGGGGGTGGTTTGCAGCCAGCCAGGAGCAGAGAGGCTGCAAACTCTCCCCCCGCCACATGACCAGAGTTCTTATAGTTTCATAGTAGCTAGAGTCGGAAGGGACCTAGGTAGATCATCTAGTCCGACCCCCTGCCTTAGCAGGAAAGAGCACCGGGGTCAGATGACCCCGGCAAGGTGCTCATCTAACTTCCTTTTAAAAATCCCCAGGCTAGGAGCCTGCACCACTTCCCCTGGAAGCTGGTTCCAGGCCCTAGCCACCCTGACTGTGAAGTAGCGCCTCCTAATATCTAATCTAAACTTACCCTCCGCCAGTTTGTGACCGTTATTCCTGGTCACTCCTGGCAGCGCACGGGGGAACAGGGACTCCCCCAATACCTGCTGATCCCCCCTGACCAGTTTGTAGCAGGCCACAAGGTCCCCCCTTAGCCTTCTCTTGTGGAGGCTAAACAGGTTCAGGTCCCGTAGCCTATCCTCATAAGGCCTGCCCTGCTGACCCCTGATCATACGAGTGGCCCTCCTCTGAACTCTTTCCATATTGTCCACGTCCCTCTTGAAGTGTGGCGCCCAGAACTGGACGCAGTACTCCAGCTGCGGCCTGACCAGTACCGCATAGAGGGGGAGGATCACCTCCCTGGACCTGCTCGAGATGCATCTGTGGATGCATGATAGGGTACGATTGGCCTTCTTGACTGCCTCCCCACACTGCCGGCCCATGTTCATCGTGGAGTCAATGACGACTCCAAGATCCTTTTCCGTCTCCGTGCTGGCAAGAGGAGAGTTCCCCAACCTGTAAGTGTGGTGCCGGTTCTTCCTCCCCATGTGCAACACCTTGCACTTGTCAGTGTTAAACCCCATCCTATTCTCATCCGCCCACCGTTGCAACCTGTCAAGGTCAGCTTGTAGCCTATTGCACCCTTCTAGTGCACCCACATCCCCCCACATCTTAGTGTCATCAGCAAACTTGAACAGGGTGCTTTCTACCCCCTCATCCAAGTCACTGATGAAGATGTTGAACAGTGCAGGCCCGAGGACCGAGCCCTGCAGAACCCCACTGCCCACATCCTTCCAGGTCGAGAAGAACCCATCCACTACCACCCTCTGGGTGCGGCCCTCCAACCAGCTGGCGACCCATTTGACCGTGTGGGCATCGACACCACAGTCTCTCAGCTTTTTGATGAGGACAAGGTGAGAGACAGTGTCGAAAGCCTTCCGGAAGTCCAAAAAGACTACATCCACAGCAACCCCTGCGTCTAATGATTTGGTGACCTGATCGTAAAAGGCCACCAGGTTGGTCTGACAAGACCTGCCACTGATAAACCCATGTTGGTTGCCCCTGAGCATGCATTCCCCCGCAAGGCCCTCCTGGACGTGTGCCAGGATAATTTTTTCAAAGAGCTTCCCCGGGATTGAGGTCAGACTAACTGGCCTGTAATTTCCCGGGTCCTCTTTTTTTCCCTTTTTGAAGATAGGGACCACATTGGCCCTCTTCCAGTCCTCCGGCACCTCGCCAGAGCACCACGAGTGCTCATAGAGCCGTGCCAGGGGTCCCGCAATGACCTCAGCCAGTTCCTATAGAACCCTAGGGTGAAGATCGTCCGGACCAGCGGACTTGAACACGTCCAGCTTCTCCAGAAGTACCCTAACTAACTCCTCGCTAACCCTTGGCCCAGGCGTGTCTCTCTCGGGGCCCGAGGGGGGCCCAGCAGGGAGGTGGCTGAACTGGTCCCTACTTAGGAAGACAGAGGCAAAGAAATCGTTAAATATGTTAGCTTTGTCATCTGGCGTGATGACTAAGTTGCCCATCGTGTCCTGCAGGGGCCCCACATTACCCGGGACCCTCTTTTTACCCCCTATGTATTTGAAGAAGGACTTCTTATTGTCCTTAATCCGGGAAGCTAGTCCTATCTCCAACTCTGCCTTGGCCCTCCTGACTGCCCCCCTACATCCTCGGGCGACTATAACATAGTCCTTCTTGGCGATGACCCCATCTCTCCATTGGGTATATGCCTCCCTTTTAGCAAGGAGACATTCCCGGATGCTCTTAGTGAGCCATGGGGGTTTATGTGCCCTCCTGCTCCCTTTGACCCTTGTTGGGATTACCTCCCTTTGGGCATGGAGGATCGTCTCCTTAAGGAGCAACCACTCACCTTCGACATCTGATTCCCTTCCCCTCTGGGTCCTCAGCGCTTCCCCAACTATCCTCCTTAGCTTGTTGAAGTCAGCCCTCCTAAAGTCTAGGGCTGTTGCCTTGCTGCAGCCCTTTGCCACCTTACGCTGGATGGTGAATGGCAGGCTGCAAACCCTGGGTCGCAAATGCTGCGCTCCCCACAGGCCTCTGGAGTGCAGTGTGCGTAACTGGCTCAGCAGGTTGGACACAGGAAAGCTGCATGCCGCTGCAAGCTCCGCACTGCCCTGACCGTGCTTCCTCTGCATGCACGGGGGCAGTGCAGGGTGCACCCCTCATTCCTGCCCCTGCTTGCAGGGAAAGCATGGCCAGAGCAGTGTGGAGCTTGCAGTAGCATGCAGCTTTCGTGCATCCCCCCACCCATGTGCTGCTGTGACAGGTTGCACCTGCTGCGCTCTGGAAGCCCTGGGGGAGGGCAGCAGAGTGGGATGCATGAGCTTGCAGTGCGCATCCACCCACCCCCCGCCCCCCCAGATCTGGGGGGCACAGGTCTCCCCTGCCCCCCAGGAGTGTATGCTGCCACCAGGAGCCAGCCCCACCTGAGCCCGCAGCAGACAGGCAGTAGGAGGGTAGCTGCTCATGCTCCCGTTGCAGCAGCCATTGCCTTCCACTGGGGGCAGGGGGCTGTGGACCTGGGTCCCTGGCCCCATAGCCCTGGCAGCTGGGGGCCCCTCTGACAGGGCAATGGGGCTGGGTGGCATTTAATTTTAACCACAGATTTTGGGATTTAAAATAAATAAATAAATAAATAAATAAATAAATAAATCAGAAAATTTGCAATTCTTTAATCAGAGAATTTATAATTTTTTTTTTTTGATCATGGAAAAGCAGGATCCATGGTGATAAGTCCCAGATTAATGGAGTCAAATGACCCTTGACAAACAAACAAAAACAAAGGAGACAAGGAGGCCTTCACTAAGCATCAACAAGACATGACACTCCACCCCGAAGCATCCTTCTTCTACCTCCATGACAACATCAAACCACCTATTTTTAAGTAAGGACAGGTAGCAGTGGTTGCACTGAAATTACTGCATGTGGCAAGTATTTGTGCTTTACTTACTATTTGTGCTTTACTTACTCGTTTCTTTAAATGTTATGATCTTCAGGACAAACTTTCCTTATTTGTTTGGAGTACCTGATAGACTGTGCTTGGAATATTTAAAGTGCAATGACAAATCTAGTAAGCAACCATGGAAGGACCATACCTTTTCAATTTGACTTGGTTGTAGCAATTCACTAGGATCACTAAGATTTGGCCGAAAAGCTTCAGGCTCCAGGTCTGGTTTGATATTTGTGACCTGCTTTGAATTTATGTCTTCCCTTGTTGTTATCTGCACAAAAAAAAGAAGAGAGGAGAGGGGAGGTGGTGGAAAGTCAGCATTCAGGAAGCTACATTCAGCCTCCACAAACATTTCTTTCTTTTCTTTTTTTAAAACAGTTTTACTCTGCATACTCAACATTGTGAATGCAAAGACAACTATCCATAAAAGCTAGAATGTTGTTAGAAGTTTGTTATATTTGACAGATAAATTACTCCCTCTTACAGTAAATATATTGGTATGAAACAATACACTGAAAAATAGATTCTTACACACAATTTGATGTTCAGAAGAAGGTCATGCCTTATATTTGTTCCTACAAAAAATAATCTGCTAGAAAAAACAAAAATTCTTTGAGCTCAGAGTTGAATTAGGGCTTTTAAAATTTGCTTCAGTTGACACAACATAAAATTTATTGTCTTTCTAATGGTAATTTAATGGGATGTTTGAGGTCCACCATGCTTTCAAATGCCAAAGAAATGGCAATAATACCACTGACCCTTTTTGTAGAGCACTGATGTTAAGTACCATATAAAAGCAAGATATTATTATCCCAAAGACCTGAGCTGAAACTTGGTCCCTCAGATAGTTAATGGAAAACATGATGACTATTGGGTATTGGATTAGCCTTTTAGCATTAGGAAAATAAAGTAGAAACCATTAAAGTCAACATCTGTCAACCCTCAGAGTTACTGTAGTTACCACACATACCTCTTCTTTAAATACATGAATCCAACAAGGACTCTTCATGGTAATGCAGCTATTGGCCAATTTATTGAGGCAGGTTTTGTTATACTCTCTTGGTTTTTAAGCTGTTGATACAGTCACAGGAAGACACAGCTTTGGAATATTATAGAAGGATAAACATATGGGATCATAGGAAAGTAGGGTTGGAAGGGATCTCACACAGTTATCTAGTCCAGCCTCCTGCTCAAGTCAGGAACATCCCTGACTAAATCATTCCAGGCAAGTGCCTGTTCAATCTGCTCTAGAAAATTTCCAGGCATGGAGATTCCACAACTTCTCTACGTAGCCTGTTCCAAAGCCTGGCCACCTTTAAAGTCAGGGAGTTCCTCCTAATCTTCATCCTAAATTTCCTCTGCTGTAGCTTGAGGCCATTGCTCCTAGTCTTGTCTCCTACAGCAACAGAGAAAAGCCCATCTCCATCTTCTCTGTCATTCTTAAGGTGTTTGAAAACTTCTATCTATCACTGTAGACTTGCTCAATAAACCTGATTCTATGTCCTGAAGCTGAGGATTTAGACCTCTGCTTTTTGGAAATCAAAGGATGATTGTACACAAGTTGCAGCACTTTAGGTACCACTCTGTGGTAGCTCTTTCCATTATGTTAAGTTTGAGTAAAATAAAAACCTAGGGTACAAAAGGAAGATTTGCATTTTTTCAAAGCCTGTGAAATATTCTTCCACCAGTTCAAACCAAGATTAAAAATCAAAAGTAAGATGTTTTAAACAAGTTGTGATGGCCTACTAAAACTGAAGAAAAGTTAATTTGTTCTCTTTCACAAGCTATTTAGGCAGATAATGTTGAAAGACAGCAAAACAAAGCTTTGTTCTATACATTCATTATGATAATCTTTAATAATCTTGACTTTAAGAAAATTTGCGCCAGTCATTTGGAAGACTAAAATAAAATATCCAAGCAAAGCTCAAGTTTTCTATTACTTGTGTTGGGTGGCAAATATTTTTCTGATACAAAAGCATATTTAAACATTCAATATCAAAAAATATGAAGTACTGCTTAAAGTATGTGCTATTTGACACATTTGGCCCACTTCTAAAATGTCATTGTCAGGTGTATAATACTTCAGAGCAAAAATTCAACAAGAAATAACTGCTGTTTAGTAACACAATAAAAGTATTTATGCACTATTTATTAAGGGCCAAGTATCTAACAAAGGCTAGCTTACAAGTGCCTGCCCCAAAGGGGAATCCAAGACCCCAAGGGACGTGTCTAGGTTCCCTAAATGGTGGTGGTGGAGGAGAGGTGCCAAATGACAATCCAAAAGAACTAGCAAATAGGAAATGCTAAGCAGAGAGACATATCTGTACTCTCACTCCCTCCATATCTTAGGAGCACAAGGGTATGGACACAGGAATGATTATTGTAGGGTGAGAGAGAGGGGGTACGCATGTGTTTACTTCACAGTAAATGCTTACCAGCATTTTCAGCCAAACAGTTTTTCCTTTTTACCTTTCAGTCAAAGTTGCTGCTTTCACTTGTGTCAGAGCGAAAGTGTGCACAAGGACAGTTACCACACATGGTGGTGGGCACACTGTAGCGGGCACATGGTAACACCCTGCAGCAAACTGTCTGTGTGGCTATACCGTGGATCAGGGTTGCGGTCAGCTCTGCTTCTGTTGACTTGCAATCCTGAGTCTGGAAAGCTGAAGGACAGCCCTTAAATGCCTTCTTTCAAAGGCCCAAGGAAGGATTGCTGGTTTTTAAACCATGTTTATAGCTGGAGAAAGATGCTGGGGTGCCAGAAAACTAGGTTCAATGTTCTCCTCTACTATATCACCCACTTTGTAAAAAAAGGGTCATAACTACTAGCCTACAGAGCCAGTTGATGAGTGCACCCTCCACCCCTCCCACTGATGTTGGCCATGGTACAAAGAATGCAAGATTCCTGGGGCCAGAGTGAAAACAAGTTGAAAGCCTACTTATAGTTGTAAATGTTTCATCTGACACGGGCCTAAGTGTCCCAGGGCTTAATTCAGATCAAAACAGGTGCGCATATACACATTAGGGCTGTGCGAAGCTTTGGCTGCTGATTTGATTTGGAGGAGATTCATCCCAATATGGCGGCCAAGTCTCTGAATCAGAATTAAAATTGGGAGACCAATAAAAAAGGTCCAAATTGATTTGGAAAAGGCTTTGGAGGAGATTTGGGCAGTCCCCGCTCACCACTGCAGGGAGCTGGACCCAAACTCTGTGCCAGTAAGGAAGGGACGGAGGAAAGGGACCACAGGAGGACCCCCCCCACCAGACCCATCTCCTGCCTGCTGCTCCAGCCTCTCTGAGCGTCTCTGACCCTCACCTGCTCTCCCAGCCCCCTCAATAAACTGCCTTGCCTGATCCTAGCATCCTACCGCTTTAAAAAAAAGCCCTACACTCCCTGGCTGCTGTAGCGGCCGTCAGGACCTCTGGGGGCTTGTAGTAGAGCCTCCCCACACAGCATGGGGCAGCAGGGAATTGTCCCCCTGCCTGGCAGCAGCTGGTGAGTGTAGGGCTATTTTTTTTTATTTTTAAAGTGCCAGGATGCTGGGCCAGGTGGGGCAGCCATTGACAGGGCCTGTTCAATTTGGAGATTCGGCCGATTTAGGACAGTGATTCGAATCACTGAATCGAATCACTGACCCCCAAATCAGCCAAATCCCAATCCAAAGCGAATACTAGCCACTTTGCACAAATACACATGACCCTTCAAGCTGCAATGCTGCTTTTTCACCAGCAGATGGCCAGCAAGAACACCTTCTGACTGGTCTGGTGACTGAACCACAACAACTTACATACCTACATAGCTATATTTTGGGGGGGGGGGTGAAGAAGGGAAGGGAGCGTTAAGCACATTTTATTCCACATATTTCAAAACAGACTTGAAGCAGGGAAGTGGATTTTTACATTTGGAAGATTCCAGGACAAAAGGTTCTCTCCCAAGAGAAACACAACATTTTACAGTCCACATATCAAAGTACGTAAGGTCCCAATATTGTTTCTATAGTTTAGATTCAGCAGCACCATCTTTATTCTCTTCTCTTTTCCTTTTAAACAGGCCTGCTAAAGGAGGTGCCCACAACCATATTTTGTGAGGGACCAATCCCATTTGCATTTGTTCACCATGCTCCGAGACCAAACTGAGCCCCTCAGTAGACTTACACAGGAAATAAGGTCATAGTGGGCCAGGGCTGGGTCTATGCAGATGCAGGAATTTAGACACCTAAGGAACTTTGAAGTCAAACAGGGAGAAATTACCACACTTAACTACCTGCAGGATCAGGCACTAGCCAAATTATTTTTTGTACTGTAACTTTGGACACAAGCACTGAAGGGACTTGTGTACTGCCCTAGTACTGTGCATTATTTCCTGAACTAAAAGCAGTAAAAACAGCACTGAGACAATGACATTACTTCCATTTCTGAAGGCAGTGTGCACAGCATGGGTGTGATGTATTTTGTGTTAAGTATAGTTCTTTAGTTTTGATCAGAGCGCCATGTAGAGAAATGTGTACAGTTGTTGAATTGCTGATGAAGCTGTCTGGAAATTTTTAATAATGAAACATTTGGCACTGCAAAAATGCCATTTATGCCACTTGGTAAAAATGTGCCTATTTCAACAGACCTTCCAATAAACTAAGGTAGGTTTCAAAACATGCCTGCCAAGCTGATTTCCATTGGACACCTCCCTGATTTCCAGCCAGCTCAATCATCTGGCTCAGAATCCCATACCAAGACTTCTAGGTCAAGGAGCTACAGGGCAGCCCGTCACAAAACACAGGGGTCTGAGGGTTTCCAAAACACGAGGTTTAGGATGCCTTCCTTGAGGCAGGATAGCCAAAGCTCTTTGGGTCTAGCTTCCCAGAGCTCCAGTAGGACCCAGAAAGCAAGAAACATCAGAATTTTGAATCCCAGGAAAATATTTAGTTCTAAATTTTCAAAGTGAGTTTTTGCCATTTTCTTTCATAGGAAATCTCAAGATTTCCTCCTTGTTAATACAGTTCCGATTCTTGTTCATTTCAGAATTTCCTGTGAAAGTGAAAGTCTAATAGCCATGGCAAGCTTAAAGTTGATTTTTACATATTTTTAATAATTCATAAAGGTATTTTAAGCCATTTCCTCTTAGGAGGCTCAAGCTTCTAAACTAGTTGTACATAAAACAGTATGCACTTAACCAGTAGTTTGAAAATACAACAGCTGAATAAGACAAGTTTGAAACATAAATCAATAAGTTAGAGGTAGCAAAGCCATGAAAGCATTTTCTGATGTTTAACCATTAAAGAAAAATTCAGAACCAAAATTTAAATTTTGCACTTATTAACTAAAGGGGAGGAAGGGAGGAATGTATATATGTAATTAATCTTTTTCATATCTTTGCATGCTTTCATCAGGAAGCTTTGTACAATGTACACAAATTCTGCAGTGTACATATGCCAAAGAATATAGGGAAATACCTAAAGAGAATGCAAGAGTCAATTAAAAAACAAACAAACAAACAAACCACACTATCCAATTAGTTTACAGATTTAGATATCAAGTGTTGCTTTATAGTCTAGAAGCTCCATTCCCAGTTCTCCTGTTGTGATCTCAGCTAATTTACCCACCTGCATAATGGACGCAATACTTACCTCTCTATATGGTCATTGTGAAACTTAATATTTGCAAAACAGTTCCAATTTTCTTCCACATTGACTGTTGAGTATTTGAAACTTAGTCCTCATGACATTGTTTTGTAAACAACCTCTTTTGCATTCTTTTTAGGAAAGTTTTCATCTAGCTCAAACCACCACTCCAAACTAGAATTGAAAACAGGTCCTCACCACTTCAGAAACCATGTAGTAATGAGAACAAGGTTTCAAAGATGCAGAAAATTCCTCTGCTTTTAAACTCTGAAATAACTGTTTCATCATAAATCTACAACAACACACCCACTCATGGTTTAAGGCACAGACACAAGAAAGGAATTTTCTGCTGGATTCTTTCATTGCTACAGCCAAGACAAACCCACCCAATATGGGACTTGCCCTGATCAAAGCCACTACAGAGAAACATATTTTAGTCTCCGGAGAAGGGATTTAACTACTGAAGAGGGCACCTTGAGACGTCTGCAGAGTGTGCGCAGTTCTTCACTATTTAGAGCATCGATCCTGCGGTGATACTCAGCCACTGACACTACCTGAATATGGAGACAGGAAGACAATAATTCCACTGACAGTTGAAGAAAAAAAGGTAAGAAACTAGAGAAAAGCAATGGGGACGAAGGATGTGCAATGATAACAACAACTTAAAGTGCTAAGAAACATTTGGAAAACTCCAAGCACATGTAAAAAGTTTCACACTTATGATGTGCATGTACAGTGAGCCAAGACTGCCAACAAAATGATGTTAGATATCTGACATCTCATGGTTAATTTCTGGTATGACTACAGAAAAGCGTGTTATTTGGGGGGCACACCTAAAATCATCATTATTATGAAAGCACCTTGAAGAGGCTGGGGGAGGTGGAGATCAAATGGATGGCTGTCCAGTACAGCAAGTGCATTAAAAACCTTAAAGGCACTTAAAACAAGGCATAGGGTGGTAACTGCAATCCTGGCAGCTCCCCTGTCCACCCCTGCCTTTATTATTATTATTATTATTAAGGAGTTTGGGACAGTGACTAGCATCTGGTCAAGTACAGAGCCCACAGATAGGCTCCTGAGCTGCCAAGGTTCACTCTACACCCATGAAACCACAAGACAAGGAGAAAGGTATACTTGTGCTATCCAGTTCCATTACCAAACAGACTATACTAGTTGCACAATTTCATACATAATTTTTGTTAATGTATATATAAGAGTTTGTAAAGTCTGCAAATTGTATGGAAAGTTATTAATAAAAGTTTACACACTATGTTACTCCTATACACAAAGTGACAAATAAATGGAAATATACACTTAAATAGCATAGCATCACATATCACATCATCTTCTTGAGTCATGTATCATCCTAGGTTGTATAGAAGGCAATGCAAAAGCCACCCTTTATTTCCTTGCTTGTCTATAATGAAAGGGGCATTTTCTATTTGCTTGTACTAGGCTTGCAAACCAGTCAACCAAATACACACCCTACCACCGCTCAAACTCTTAGTTAAACCTTTGCCTGATGACTTGAAGTCAGGATTTGGTTTCATGAGCCACAGAGTATAAACACTCCTCCAGAACAGTGGCACAGATGCCCTGTGGGTAACCATGTTATCTGAAGAGAAAAAACATCTTTCTGTCCCTCTTATCAAAACAGGTTAATTGCTAGATCCCTCCAGCACTCTGGTGCCATGCAGCTTCTCAGCACCACATTGGTGTTGCCCAACCTAAAAGGCAGCAGGTTCAGGAAGGCCTGCATACCAAAGAGTAATACCCTTTCCAGTTCATAGTCACACATTCCCTCGAGGTAAACAAACTATGGATAAATGAATAGCCCCATCACAGACAGGTAAGGAAATCCATTCTCTACAAGTTATTTTTCATTGCAGGCATAATAGCTGCATCTACCCAACATAAACAAACTGTAGTAGTAAACTGCTGTAGAGATACAGAAACACAGGACTATGAAGGCACTTCCTGGGTCACAACGCTGTTGTTATATCCTGTTATTAGGAGCAAACACCTCAACCTGAACTCTTTCACAAACTGAGTAAACTCCATCATGAGAGCAGTTTGGTCTTTTGACTCAAGTCATACCGGAAGGCTGTTTCAGAATGTATCTCTCTAATAATTAGAAATGTTTTTCTGACCTCCAGACAAAGTTTATTCAGAGGCTGCAAATACCAGTTTTTCCTGCCAACCCTGTCCTTAAGTATAATACCTTGCACCTACATTATTGCTGCTTAACTTTTAGCTGTATTTTAAGGGAACAATTAGATCCCCATTGAGCCTTTAATTTGCTGTGATATAACAAGTTAAGCTATTTTAGAGTCCCTATTCCCCTCACCCTTTTCTGCACTGAAAAGGAATGAGACAAGTCATGGCAGTGCTTATGAGTCCCTTTATTGCAAGACAGGGGGTGTGGCCCATATTGCTCTACTGAATTATAGCCCAAGACCCTGAGCAGCTGTGAGGACAGGCAGGAAGCCTTTATTCAGCCTTCAGTGCACTCCTCTTCCCCACAGCCAGTTTCCTCTTTTCTTCAGAATCAGGCACTTACCCCTCTCAGGGTCCTGTCCTTCTCCATCTGGGACACAAGCAATTCCTGTTGTTTCTACGTTTTCAGTGACAGGGAAAAGGTCCCTCCCTCTTATTCAGACAGTACCTAGGAGCTCCTGCTGCTTTGGCTTCCCAGCTCAAAGTGGCTTCCCCTGCCAGGTTCACAGTCTTAATGGACCAAGGGCAGGTGGAGCTAGAAGTGATGAGCTGTCTGGATCTTAAAGTGACCTCTACCTGAGTTTCCCTTGGGGTTCTAACTCCTCCATGGTTGTGTGGAGACAAACCACATAACATGTGCCTGCCCTATGTTCAGCTCATACTTTGAATAGAGGTGACTGAATTATACACAGTATTCCACAGTATATGCAGATGTGGTCTCACCATAGCATTAAAACTTCCTTTTCTCCACTGGAGATCCCTTGAAAGATGTATGCTATGATGTCCTTTTATCATAGCCTCATCACATAGATGATTCAGTCATCCTGTGATTAGACTCCCAGGTTTTCTCCTCCTCTGTCAGTTACAACTAATGAGCTCCCAGCTTATAGCAAAAGTTCTTGTTAGTAGTTTTAAGTTCTTGCATCTTGTATGAACCTTTTTGTATTACTCTAGTCTTCAAAGGTCCTAACCCCTGCTGAACAATGTTTGGATATTCTTCTGCACTGACAACGCCTCCAGAAGTTTTCTCGCTGAATTCTATTAGCACACCAACTTCTTATGTTAAGGTCGTTAGTGGCATTGCTAAATAATAACCTTTTGAGAGCTCCACTAGGTAACAGCCTTCCAGCCCAATACTACCTTCTGATAACTCCCCTTCAGCAGGTTACTTACCAATCTCACAATTTTGAGTACTAATTCCTGTCTTCTCCTGCTTACATAATAATTTCCTAGGTGGCACTTTGCCCAATGCTTTAATGAAATCCAATGCATTATCTTTGTTCAGAAAATAAGTTGTCAAAGAAAGACACCAGGTAAGTCTGGCAAAGTCTACCTTTGGTAAAACTTTGTGGCACATTATCCCATTTTCTATTTCCTTTCATGTCTTTAGATTAGTCTTTCATTTAAGATAAGTTCTAACGCACTGCATAAGTTGAAATCATACCAATGGGTCTGTAACTGCTTGAATTACTTTCTTCCTCCTTTCTCAAATTTAGGTATGGTGTCATTCTTCACTCATTATTTAAAATTTTGCTACCAAACTACTAATTCCATATATTAGTTCTTCCAGACTTATGGGATAGAGAATGTGTGCCCCTTCCCCTAACTTAAATTCATTTTGCTCTTAATGTTTGGCTTCCACCTCTGTTGTGCAGACTTTGCATATTCTCTTGCCTTCCCCTTCCCCCAAGCTTAATGCCATAAGCCTTACAGATAACTGTAGAGACTATTCATTTATCAGTTTTGGGGCCATACCTAGCTTACTTTTCATCTTGAGTGAATCCTCCCTGCATAACCAATCCATTTCTTCCTTTTTGGTATTTGCTTTTTATGATTGAAGAATCTCTTGCTCTTGTTTTTATCTTTGAAAAGTTTAAAACCCCACATTTTTGGCAATTTTCATTTTATGATTATATTTTCTGGCCTCTATAAGAAGTAGATTTCTTTATTGATCAGTTCCTCTTTCAAGTTCTTGTCTGCTTATTCTTAATAATCTTTCTGAGCTGGTTATATTTCTGGTTAAATCTGGAATCCTTACCCACAAGTATCTGTACTTCGTTTGATATTAATGTTTCAGATACAGTTTGTACTTGTTGATTTAAAGACTCTAAACCAAACCACACCATCACAGCCTCCCCAGCTAACGTGAACAGCTGGTTAGTTGGAACTCGCATAGATGGCTACAGCAACCCACTTCTGGATTGATGTGATAGCACACCATGTATTTGAGTGTGCTGGAGCAAATTCCTTATATAGCTCCACTCAGCTCTGCTTTTTCAAATCAAGACTACTGAGCCACTGCTTGTCTTCACAAACCAGAAAAAGTCTATAATAGTTACCCTGCATCAGAAGTACCTTGGTCTGCATATGGGGAAATCTGCAGCAGTTACAACATGCAACAGCTATCTCCCCAGTTTATGTAAGTAGCTGCTATCCTGAATCTCTCCTTCTGAGATATACCATTGACTTTTGGGTCAGAAATTGCTGCTGAAATGACCATCATCTTCTCTCATGCCCTCTATCTGCTTCCTACTACAGCAATACACGAATAGAATCCTGCTCCAGAATCACAGACAGCTAGCTGATCTTCCAGTACTGAATCTGGCACTGGCTATGGCATGCATGTGAGAAATGTGTAGAGATGGAAGTTAATTATGTTGAAAGCTAAGGCTGTTTCTGCATGGGAGCCCAGGAAACAGAGAAGTCCCACAACAGAATTTGTAGCATATCTGAGGTGTTACGAGCTCTGGGAAAATGCCCTCAAAAACCTTAGTGCTGAACCCAGTAACCTCCGTGCTATGATGGAGAAGGCTACTATGGATGTCCCATTTGCTTCTGCAACACAGATGCTCATAGGTGAGATTAGCGAGTTTAGTTTCACAGACTTCGGCATACTCTGCTGTACAAACAAACCTTAAAATGTAGACAAAGCTGGATTTTGCACATTAAATTCCTTCCAAGCTGTCAATCTACACATAAGTATTTTGCTTTTGCTTCACAACAGCAAAACTGTTTTAAGCCAACATTGTTTTAAAAGACAATCTAAAGGAAAAAGGACTTCAGTTGAAAAGCTGAAGTCTGATGAATAACAACCGTATAGCCTCCTGAAAAAAAAAAATCTTTTGGCTGTGTCCATTTGGGAGTAATTTTAAATCAAGTTATAGAAATGAACTGATGCAATATAAAAGAAAAACATATGACTGCTAAATACAAGAACACCAAACTAAGAATTTGTTCTTTTTTAGCATTCTGAGATATTGAACTTTTATTCTACTCCATTTGTTGCTTCTGTAGTTTTCCTTTGATTCACTGTTTTCTTCCTTCTCAGACATATAGCCTTACTCCCTCTCACTGGTACTCATACAAAACCCTTTACAATATAGTTCATCTTTCCTGTGAAGGCTGCTTCCTGGAGAAAATGTAGTTATATTTCCACAGTCATTTAAACAAAACCTTTTATTTCATTATAGCTGTTACTTACAAATCACCTGTCCTTTCCTATTGAAAACTGTTCTGAGTATCAATTAACTTTTGCATACTAATTTCTGAATTCTAAAACAGAGAAACAAACACTGAAGTGTTAAGGTAGCAGAAAGACAACATATACGCGGATAGATATATCACCTGAATATGGGAACAGAGGATGCTCAGATTTTCAGAATATGAGGACACTTGTTCAGAAAGCCAGCTTAAGCTCAGGGTTGGCTCACAATTTTTGTCCCTCCCCCCACCCCTGGCAAGATATTGTTTTGGGGCCTCCTGATGTGAAGAAGCTGGCAGTGGCAGGGAGGGAGGGGCAGGCAAGCGGCTAGATGTGAAGCTGGCAGTGGCAGCAGCAATGCAGACTGGTGGCAACTGCCTCCACTGTGGCACTGATTTTGAGTGTTCACGGCCACAGGGTGCCCCTTGGCTGCGGGGCCCCCTGCGGCCACAGGTTCTGCAGGATAGGGCAGCCCAGCCCTGCTTAAGCTATCCAACGTGGAAAATTTCTAGACATTTTCAATTTTAAAAAAGTTGTGAAAGTGTTATAATCATTTGAGCCTTCTACACATTCACCTTTGCAAACTAAAGATTTAATATGTTGTTGAAGTAATAATTCAAAACAGCAGATGTACTGATTTTTTAGTACAGGGGCACTTAAGTGGCAAATATAGGTATTTGCACAGGGTAACATAAACCATATAAAAGGACACTGAAAAGAAATGGATTATGACACCTAGAATATATCACAAATGCCTTAAATTATCGAAAGCTAAGTACATGGGATTCAGCACCTAATCTTAAGTGCTAGATATCAAGTCTGCTAGAGTGTGGTAATTACTGTGCTCCAGCAGTCTCTAGCATCTCATGTATCAGTGCCTCCATGCTTAAAAATGGAGGTGGGGGTGCTTTATCTAAAGCTTGTAATACACAAGATGCTCCAAGGCAGTTTAATTAGAGTGGCTCTCAGAGCTGCTCTAATTAAAATGCCCTCAGCCCCCAGCCCATGAAGACCATAAAAACCCTTGAAGACCAGTAAATTCCTGTCACCAAACTTGAGGCTCTACCACAACAGCTATGACAAAGCACCTATGAATTAAGTGCTCCTAAAAAGTTAGGAGGAATTGCTAGATTTTTGCAAAGCAAACACAGAGCTGAAACAATTTTTCTTATTTCTAGGCATTTGAGAGCTAGGTAATGTTTTTGTTTTAAAGTCCATGCACAAAACAGTTGATTTTTCTTTCAATATCAGCAAATTGTGTACAAATTCATTAATCAAACTGTGAAAGTTTGTTAACTTGGTACATGGTAATGGTGACAGTAAGATAAAAAGCAAATCTGAGGTGATGGGCGTGTTGAAAAATTAAGACATGAACAGAGTTTTGCTTTGGCCACAGTGCAGTTGTACATTCTTAGTTTTCATCAATGTCAAATTATTGGACCATATGAAAATTACCCTCAGTTTTAAGAGAGCCATTTACAAAAGATTTAGATCCATTTCTAGCTCTGTAATATTAGGTTAAAATACTAGAGCTTAACTGAAAAAATTCCGTTGCATGAAAAAAATTCTTTCATGCATTTCATAAAAAAATAATTCCTCAGTAACTGAAAATGTGTTTTAAGACTCTTGTATAGGATATAACACAAAATAATTTTTATGTAACAAATGCTATCGTGAAATATTGACATGAGAGAAATTATGAACAATGCCCTTGTAAGATTATTTTTATTCCCTCCTCTAGAATATTTATGGGCCCAAAATTTATTCCCATTCTTAGGAAATATCCCATTTCAAGGGGAGTCTTCACTTCCAAATTATTATTTTGGAAAAAATTAATAGAGACCATCTGAGACAACATGCTCTCATTTGATTTCTCTCTCAAAGACACAGAAAGGGACATGCACAGGACTGTTTTTCTCTCCCCCTCCCACAGATAAATTCAGCTTTAGCCACGTACTTCAGCACGTGTGGAATCTGTTACAGTCAAAGTGGACTATTTTGTGGTTAAGGGGTCACAGCATGTGCTGAAATACCTTCCTGAACTGTGGGGAAAAACCCCCTCAAACCTTCTAATCCTCTGTTGTATCTACTTAAGTACTGTGGTAAAAGTGAATTAAGACACACTTTTATTTTGTATGCTTCACCTATATCATCAGACATGAATATTATTTGTTATATTGGCATAATGCCCAGGAAAACTCGTCCCTGACCAGGACACCCCACCACACGAAGCATCACGCAAAATATGACAAAAAATACACTGATAAGTAGTTAGCCATGTTAGTCTGAAGTCAGGCAGAAGTCAGGTATGGGGCAAGAAAGAACATTCCCAGCTTCAGAAAGCCTACAATACAAGTAAAGCCAAGAAGACAACGGATGCATGCAGACAGACAGGGAAGCACAAGGAAACAGTGAGACAACACAGCATGGCATGCAGCAGTCAGCATTATATAATCTCAGAAAGTCTGCACCATCAAAACAGAAACATGAAAGTTAAATTGAATACACTAACTTGCAAACTAAGCTGCAGATTCCTTCCCATGTGACTGCAGGCACATACAGAAAGGTAAGTGTATCCAAGTTTTGTAACAGATTCTGGCCTATCACCAGAGTCTCTGCTCTGGTTAATGTTATCTCAGAATTTGCTGAATTAACCAAATACTAAACATCCACTGCCTAGGGAACACTTCCCTGGAAAGCCAACAGCTATACTCATCCTCAAATACTTTCGTTCATGGACTGATACAACACAGATTTTTTCTTTACATTCTTACTACAGCATCCCAACCTCACAGTTCATCTCCACTTGCCATGTTAAGGTTTCATCATATCTATCAGCAATCAGAGTAACTTAAAGCATATCTTAGAAGGAACTTACTCATGAGATTTTGATTCTGTCCAAGTGATTACCAAGGACTCCTGGCAGCTTTCTACTAGAATACGTATATGCGGCAGAGATTTCTTCTGGCCTTCAAGTGCATCAATTGGATTTACTACACAATTTGTTGTAAAAATTCTGGTAACACATCCAAAATTTAATAGTTCAACTGACAGATTTGCTAAAAACATATGCAGCGGTATTTTAAAAACTGGATATTATCTGTCCACCCTCTGTTTTTTTCTGCAAATGTCTGCAAATAAGACTCCAACGCTTGACTTCATGCAGATGTCTTAGCACTGTTTCAGAGCCACTTTTTGGATCTATAGTCAGATTGCAGAATATACATACAGAAAAGTTACAGAGCTGCTACTCCTGTTTGCAGGCACAATTTACGGGTTTTATTCTAAGAGGTGCTGCCCATTATGCCCCAATCCAGCAGAATATTTAATTACTTTAAGTATTTGTGTAAGCTCAGAGCTAATAGGACTCTTAATGTCTTCATATACTGCAGAAGAGGGATTAAAACCTTACATGGCTTAAGATTTGTTGAGCAAAATTGATTAGTGTGCGGCTATTAGAAAAAGCTACATACATTTCAAATACAATGGAACATAGGGGCAAGGAGAAATTTTTAGTGAAATCACACCAGACAGCTACATCAAAGATGTTAGTCCTTCCTGAGGGATCCCTCACAAATTGCTACTGCACAATTGCTTGTAAACAAATACAGATTCCCATTTCAGGTAAAGTGCTAGGGAATGGAAATGTTCTGTGACATTCGCCATGTATACCAGAAACAGGATTCATTTCATTGCTAATGCTGGACATTTAACCACTATCTTCTGAAAGACCTGGGAAGAAATTAATCAGCTAACAAGGGGGAAAATACCAAAATGAAAGGAGCGGTAGGTAAAAAAAAAAAAAAAAAGAGTATCATCAGTCTGCTTTATGATTTCTTTACATAGCAATGAAGATCTTCTATGCTATAACTTATTCAATTCACATGATTCTCACATTTATTTTCACAAAGTCATACTAACAATTATTTGCTTCAGTAGCCAATTGCAAATAAATTTCATTTTAGGAAATCTCACAAGTAGTAAAAAAAAAAAATCTTGAGAAACAACTGGTAATATCAGTGCTACTATAAAGCTTTTCATATGTTTTTACAAGAGGCAGGCAAGGTTCGCTGAGTAGACATGATATCTTTTATTAGACCAACTGAGTAGTTGAAAAAAGTTCTTAGCAAGCTTTCCTTTGCAATCACCCTTCTTCAGTTATAGGAAGTCTCTGCTGTTCTGAGACTCGAAGGATTGAGAGAAGCTAAAAGTGTGACAAGATGTCAGTGAAAATGTAAATAGGTAGAAAACAGAAAGTAAAGCAGAGAAAGGGGGGGGGACCCAAAAGTGAGTAAGGGAGCCTCTACAATAGTTGTAATAAGAGAACAAGTATTATCAATTCGGTTTTAAAGAACTGGAAATAGAGAACAGGTTTTTCTAGATTAGAGTGAAGCTGAAGTTATTTAAGACATGATGTTTTTCAAAGTGTTGAGCTTCATGGGTTGCTTTGTACTTTTGAAAAACAAGTCATGGTGCATATTTTGGGGGCTAACTTTGTGTCTACTTTTGAAAATTTGGGGTTAAGGTCACTTACTCAAGATCACACAGTGACTGTTTAAAGTACATATTCTAAATCTCCTAATAACAACTGTTCTAACTGGCAATATAATGCAATAAAACTACTGCATTTCTTTAACCACACAGGCTAGGACAGACATTCAAAACACCTGAGTGTGAACTGATTAAATCTTTGCAGGTTAGTTTAACTTGACTAGGTTGAACCAGTTTGTAACTGGACAGACATTTTCTCTGGACTGAGGAAATTTAGGCACATGCCTACAGTGGCTCAGGCTAGAAGCCGGGAAGCACTAGAGCAGCTCTTCCTCTGCTTGCATTATGCTGGGGGGGGCACGATCAGGCCTCGGCAGGACCTCCGATTAGGGAGTCTGCCTGCACCATCCTAGGCTTTTCCCCACTGGCTGCTTAAGGGGTGGGAGTGTTGCCAGACCTCAGCCCCTTGCTAGCTGAGGCAAGGGGTGGTGTTGAGGGTGTAGTGCAAGTAGCGTAGTTTATGATACAGAGCTTTTCAATCTCCCTCCCTGCTTCTTTATACTGTCTGCAGCAAACTGACAGGCAAGCAAGCCAACACGGGCTGATAATAGTGTTTATCACCCCATCAGCAAAACAACAGCCTCTCTCCATTAGTTCAAACTCTTCTGAAACAGCTTACCAGCTGATCTGTTGATTAGCTCCAAAAAGCCCTAAGCAGTCACTGTTCTGTCTGCCTATCCCAGTGCAATTGGAGGCACACACACAGATACCTCTTGGCATTAACTAGCATACCACATGCCACATGGGCTGGGTTCTGTGTTCTGGGAGATAGGAGGGAAAGAGAGGAGATTCCTGCTTTAGCAGCAAGTAGTGAGGGAGGAGGTAGGGCAGGGGGAAGCGAGGCAGGCCTTGCTGTATCTCCAGTCTCTGCTGGAGCTCCATCTAGGGAGAATAGGGGCAGGACCAGCTCTGCTATGGAGCTGAGATATCTGCCCAGCCCAGAGAGCATGCCAAGATGATGGGGGAGTCTGGTTTATTTTAAACCAGCAAGGGGGCTGGGACAGACATTGCATAAAATGGTTTGAGCCAAATTAGTCAAGTCTGATACTACATTCAACCAGGTTTATCTCAAACCAGTTTCAGCCATTTTCAAACTTGTTTATGTGCACTGAACATCTGTTCTGTTACACGTGTAAACCAGTTTCTGATCACTTAAACCGGTTTATGTGTAATGTCTGTCCCTAGCCATAGGCTACTGTTTTGGGCAAACAAAAACCTGCACAAAGTTTGGGAAATTCTGCTGTTTTTCTTGCTTTTCAAAGCACCAACTATATCACAACTTTCAATTATCAACTGTTAATATATTTTGCAAGTATTTATGAATGAGACATATGACCAATCATGAATGTCCTACTATCACCACCTTAGGAACTATACCTATTGTTTTATTTAAAAATGCATATGCTGCAATGGGGAGATGCTAGAAGGAAATAAACCCCAGATATTGATGATGTGGCTGTCACATACATTGCCTCTGAGAAACTATCACTGTAAGCAAAATTGTTGTGTCCCTGGGGGATAAGGGATAGACTTTAAATAGCACTCAGTGAAGGAATGTAATTCTGGTGAATTTCAAATCCTGGCTGAAGCTGACTACACACTTTTTAACAATGTACAAATCACTAATTTAGCACCGGTACTCTTTTTTCAAAGCACAACACAAAACAAGATGCTTTTAAAGTCTGATTAAGCGATGGGGCACCTATCACATCGCAGGATTCTTGAATACAGAGGATGTTTTTAAAATATCATTTAGCATGAAGGCCGCTAATTTATAATTTTCTAGAATACAGGCCTTATGAAACCATAACTCTACTAGGGTATTTGTGAAGCAGTTTATAGAGGCAACTGAAAAGGAACTACATATCTACCCTCAGGGATGAAAATGAAGTAAACTGTGGTGTATCTATACCTGATGATAAACTTCTTGCATTCAAAAGCTTGTCTAACTCTATCCCAACTACATAGTTGGTGCAATAAAAGATACCACCTTAAAAATTCCTTGTCTCTTGCTTAATTTCTGAACCATCATGGCTACAACATCCCTCTTACACTACTGTCTATAACAGGGGTTTTCAACCTTTTTTGGTTGGCGTACCCCCGGCAGCCAATTGACAAGGGGGGGGGTGTCCAGAACCAGAAGTGCCGGCAGCAAAACCGGTATGCGTCCCCCTGGTTGACAACCCCTTGTCTTTAACAAACTAATTCAGGGCAAGGTACGGAGACATATTTTGGATTTTAGTATTAGTCTCCCATAACCCAGCATATTAAAAAATACAGAAGGACATTAGTTATCAACATTACCAATATTAGTTTACATAGCTGCTGGGATTCTTTTCTTGTCAGCTGGCCTACAATAATTCATACATCTCACAAATGTGTCAAGTCCACCAAGCTAACTTGTTGTTGAATTCTTGCAAAGAAAGCAAATACAACCATACCGATTTTTTTCCCAGGCTGTTTTCCCTCAGTTGCCTACTGTAATCTGTAAAACATTCCAGCTGCTTTAAGCATTCCAACCAGAGCCCACACTCCACTGTTTGCTCTACTGTGTTCACTGATGACTTCAGAGTAAAGTGCTTTGGGGAGGACAGAGGCAGACAAGGTTCTTTGGATAAATGTGATACCTTTTATTAGACCAACTAAATAGTTGGAAAAATTGTTCTTTGCAAGCTTTTGGGCACAAACACCCTTCTTCAGGCAGATTCTCCCTATGCCTGAAGTGGTAGAGGTTGATACTTGGTTTTCTGAGATATGAAAATTAGGCTTTTGTATAACAAGTTTTTGACCACTTGATGCTGAAGCATTCCTGAATCAGGAATGATGTTAATCAGTTTACCTCTAGTTTAAAACCACAGCAATCAACTCTTTAAATGGTAACTTTCCAGATAGAAGACATGCACCTTATAGACAAAATAAGTTTATATATAAAGTGGAATGAATGATCTGAATAAAAAAGTTTTACACAATCTACCTGAGCGAGAGAAGGGGGGGGAGGTCACTCCTAGAAACAAACAAACAAAAAGCCCATAGGGACAAAAGGGGTCACAAAAGCTGATCCAGGAAATGGGATCAGATAACATGTCAGAAGGCAGGGCCGATCTCATCTTTATAGACTAAGAGAGACAGCGAGGGGGGGAGTGCCTGTGAAAGAGAGCGAGCACAAGCTTTCCAGAACCTCAGATCACTATCAGATGCTGTAAGATAACATTTCAAGTAACTAATCTTAGGTATTTTTGAGTTGCATTGCTAGCTGTAGTCCGCAGCCCTAGCTACAAGACAGGACCACTCTATTTTGGCTCTCACATGCCAGCAATCACTCAAGCATAATATTTAAGTTAGTTCAAAGGTGGGCTTTTCTACAAGCTCTACAGAAACATTAGTGAAACAGCCTTCAAAAGAAATCTTTCAGTTTAGGTACTGCCACTTGTGTTTCCTACTTTTTACATGGATAAAATAAAGAGCAGGAGGCTTAGTTATCTTATTTCTAGATTAGAAAAAAATTATCAGCTTTCTGTCCCTCCTCTAAACAAGAAAACATGGTCCCACAGCATAGGATCTCTTCTGTTTAGGTATATAATCTTCAGAAATATTTTAATCATTTTGTAGCAGTTGCCTACTGACCTTCCTAATTTCTTATCCACATATTCCAGAAGTGAGATAAAGTGGCTCTTACTATACCTCACAAAAGGAACTTCTCATGTATGCTTCTTTAGCTTGGCCTCCATGATAAATAAGAGTTGGGGTGGGCAACCCAAAGAATACAGAGCAATCATTCCCTTTAGTGGCAGAACTGGGTATTAATAGAATGGCAGTAACTGTCCTCACATGATACAGTTACAACACGGTGATTTTTATCCACGTTAAGCTGTAAAATTCAACAGCTATGACCATTTTGAATTCTGGGCTCAGAAAATTAAGATATACAGCATGTCATGTAGAAACTGGCTTTTTTCTTTTTAAAAGAGAAACACAAAAAGTATTTTGCTATATTTTACCTTTCTTCTGAACTTGCAATGATGCTTACTATTTTTTGGATTTTGGACTGTTCTTTTCCCTCAACAGCAAAATGGAGATTACTATCTCAAGCATGTTTACAAAAATGACTAACTTTTCAAAACGTATTTACAGATCAAGACTTTATCATAATGTAATTTTACATTCGTATTTACATGTAAAACGTGACTAAGATTAACAGCACGTCAAACAGCAATAAAAAACAATCCCCCCAAAATATCAGACAAAACCAAACACCTACACCACGCATCAAAACCCACAATGCTGCAATCCTTATAAAGCACAACATATGGTACTAGTAGCAGGTCTCTCTCCATCAGGGAGCTTGTCACAACCATAGCTGGAGTCTGAATGAAAGCTGTGTCTCTATATAACAGTTCTAGAGCACCATGAGTACAGTATTGAACAGTCTCCTTAAGCTGCTCTCATTTTTTGAAGGGTTACTGATTATTTCTTCCTCCCTTCCTGCAAAATGTCCCACTGTTTTTTAAATATTTGTCAGCACAGGTGATTTTCTACACCTAATTTTCCTAAACGTATCAATGAGAAAGCATGGAAAATACATTTTTCCTTTTACTTACTACATTTGTCACCACTGTGATGCAGAAACATTTCAGAATGCTGCATAGTACTGACACAATTTCTAAAGCTATTTTTGCATATTTTACTGAAGCTTCACCATAAGTATAAAAATCAAGTAGAAAATTCAGGTATTTATAAACAACTAATTAAAACAAATTGCTTAACAGAATAATGGTCCCACAAATCTACTCGTAAAATTTGTTAAAATTAAAAATTCAAACCGTAAACCCTCATACATTACTTAAGTGATATGTATTGTAGGAAAGCCTGAAAGAGATGCACTGTTTTTTCTACACAATGCTAAACCAAATAATTAAAGGCTTCATGTGTTACTTGTAGCAGTCAGTGAGCATCAATATATGCACATACTATGACAAAAAGATACACCTTAGCATCCTTTATGCGAATTCTAAATTAAATTAAAAACTTCATGAAACTGTGGGTTCAACTGTGCACCATATCACAAGAATGCCAGCAACAGCACAAAATGAAAATACCACACTGAAAATTACCAGAGTGTATTTATGATTAACTGGTTGATGTTTTCTTCCCTTCTTGATATACCAGAAAAGAGACATTTCCTTGCTAAAAGAATAAAAACACATAAGGCTGTTTCAAAGCATTCTCTCTACCTGCTATCAATTCCAGGCGTAGACACAGCCCCACTATAGTGACAGAACAGTTTGCTACATACACACACTTGACAGGCACGGCAAGGAACTAATCAGTGAACGTTATCTACCACCGAAGTGTATTGTGAGTGGTGACCATACAAGGAAAGAAAGGCTTCCTATGTTCAAGAGTGGTTGCAGCGCACCAGATTGCTGAAAAGGCCAAATCATTTAAAGAGACAGAATAATTTTAGCTGAACAACTCACAAGAACATTAAAATGTAGGGGATCAAAGCTGCTAACAACATTCAAAAAGTTGTTAAACTATAAACTAAATATATTCCTGTCCCTAACAGGTAGCATTTTCCCTAGCTTCATTTAAAAATAATTTTGTTGCAACTGTTCAACTGTAGTTTCTGTATAATTGTTTTTAAAAGGTTTTTTAAAAACTAGTTATTTGAATACATGAATGAGGAACCACACAGAGAATGTTACATTTAACAAAGTAACCTCACCAAACATCTCTCAGAGTCACAACAAGAGCAGCCAATCCCAGGGAAGGGCAGCTTAGAATATTTGAGGGAAATTTTAGAAGTTCAGTTCTACTCATAATGAAATCCCAGGGATTTTACTTTACTTTATGGGGGCCAGATTTAAGCCCAATTTTTCATAATCAGAATATATAACAAGCAGGTTCCTAACGGCTTGTATAACCCAAAACGTTCTCCAGATTATCAGGAAACACTTCCAGTAGCATTTTTATACATTCTCACAAAAGGAACTGGTGCTGCCTCCATGGCATTAGAATTCTTGCATACAACATGCCCCAAACATAATATGCACCTTATTTTGAAAAGCAGAATGAAGAAAAAGATTTTTTCTAGAGTTATGGCTGCATAGAGCAAGGACACAGCCTAATCTTCAGATGACTAACTTCCATTTCCTGCATAACTAAAGTTGAACCCACAACTGCTGCTCAGAAGACTGGCCTCCAGGGGTGTGTCTATGAGTCTAAAAAAGAGCTAAAGAGTCTATGCAATAGAGAGACCATGAGTAGGAAAATCAGCTTCCCCACTTAATATGTACACTGCAATTTTGGGCAGCTGATTTTTGAGGAAAAAGTGAGAAAATATTGTAACATACAATTTATCCTGAAGCAAATGCACCATTAAAACAACCATAAAGCAGCATATAAGTGTATTCTATAGAAGTTATAGAATTCCAAACCAATGACTACAAAATGCAAGTTATGAAGCACTACTAAAGAGATGCAGCTTCTAGAGTATATTTTAGAAGTTCTCTCAAACTAATTTTTTTTGTATATAATGAATTTAAAGTTCTACTCCATTCACACAAGCATTTTATATTGCTTGTGTTTTGTTAATTGAGAGTCTACAATTTCACATACATGTGCTTTACTGTTCAGATACCATTTATAGCTCAAATATTTAAAGTTATACAAAACAGTGTTCAACATTTAGCTCTTTAGCTTGATCCTATCCTTGTAAAGGGAATGCTAGGTAGTATTATAATAAGATTAAGTCACTGACCTAGTCTACTGTTATGCACTGCCCTAGAATCCAGATACTCTCACAAAGAATATCAACATTAAAAAAAAGACAACATGCCCTAAATCTAAGAAACGGGACTCTTGATCTTCAGATCCAAGCCAGCCAAAACACTGAAGTAATTCAAACATTAAGACAGCCTGAATCATTGCTTTTCAATGCAGTATTTCTCAGAAGCAGGAACTAAAGAAATCAATTTGTCCCAATTTATGAGACCTGCCGAATATGCCAACCACTTCTGCTTATTATTGGCATAAAAAGCGAAGTGGATACCACTTTGAGAAAGGCAAATGAGTACACACAATATAGCAACTCATTATAGAGTTACTCAGATACTCTAAGATTCAGAAACATCACTAGCCAGTAATGATTAGATTTCATCAGGTACTGAAATAAAGAAGTTATCAAGATAATCTTATTAAATAAGTCCTTTTATGGAATATATCATTTGAACTGTTTGAGATATGTATTTTGGAAGCTAAGTGATACACAAAGTGAAGGAAAATTATTTCTGTCCTAAAGAGTTTCAAGTAGTTTCTCGGTACCTTTCCCAAAACATTTATGGAGAGATGCTAATCTCTCAATTCAAACCCCAGTTTGGCATCCTCTCATTTACAAAAATGAAGTCATTTCTCCCAAATGCTCTCTGATGTGCAGATAAGGCAGAATTCCTTCCCTGGTGGTGTCAGATGGCAGAAAGGCAGGGAGGTATAGAAATCTTTACTGTTGTTCAGCAATGAAGTTTAAATACAAAATTTAAACTTAAAATTTAAATCATCAGCAGGACAATCAATGGGTGACTTATTTTTCACCCAATGAAGTCGAACAGCTGTATTGGGACATTATTTCTAGCCTCAGCAAGCTGAGTTAAGAAATCCACTATATTGGTTGCCATCAAAAAGCTTTGAGAGAGAGAGAGAGAGAGAGAGAGAGAGATGCTAGAAAGATGGCACAGTCCCCCGTACCATATGCTGGTCTTAAGAGCTGGTGGGGAGACATCTCTTCCCAACCCTATTTGGTGCCTCTATGAAAGGGATGTGGCAACAGGTTCATTATACCTGGTTTCAAGGGTGTGACTCAGGAGAAAGCCTGGCCTTCACTAGACAAGTCTGCCCCCTCCAACTAATTCAGCAGCTTTAAGTACAGCATAAGCTACTGCTGCATAGCTCTAGACTTTCTAGTTATCAATTAGTCATGCTGCCAGGATCTTCTTGAAAAAGTGAATGAGACATGATGACTTTCAAACCATCTGCATCTCAGTTTAAACAAACAAACAACAAAACCTGCATGCATTTCCAACTTCAAGCTTTCTCCTGCTAAATTGCAAGGCCTGCTCCAAGCAACACACATTAGAATCTCTCAAAATTTCTCTTAGGTAACTGAATATAGGGATTGCAGTAGCTTCCTTCAAAACAGCATGCACAAATAGGGTAGCAGAAATAGTCATCCGTGGTTTAGGACCAACTATTACTACCATGTATCACTTCTCTTTTCTTTTTATATCTATCATTTGTAAATTTTTGTTTTTAGACTGTAATTCTCATTATTAATTTGCAGGCTTTTGGGGACAGAGGTATTTGTTTATCATTAGTATACAAGACAAAGACTTAGCGATGTTAGCTTACTGTGACTGTATACAGAACCTTGCGCCATGGACAACTGCTGATGTTCAGAAAGCAAGAGACCCTAAGCCTCCAATACAGAGCAGCCTTTTGAAAAATATGCTTGTTAATGCATGCATTGTAATCAGAAGTCACATTTATTTTTAAAAAGGATGATGATGCGAGACAGAAAATAGGATGAGCATGACCATAACTTTCAACCACTTCAGAAAGCGGAGTTGTTGAGTCTGAGTATCATTGTGATAAGGTAATGGCTACATTTGCGTCCCCCTATAATGTTATAACTTAACTAAATAGCAGTAACTATAACCCTGAATGAAATAGGATTACAGTTCAAACAATTTTGCTCCACTTATACTTCTATAGGAGCATAAACAAATACACTGTAACAGCTTATATTAGTAATATTCCATATAAGTATGTCCACACCCTGAATCTGCACATTTCAAATAAGCATTTTATGCTAAAAAACTGACATTAAATGGACAGTAAATTGGAAAAAAAAAATCTTATTTTAGGGAGCGGGTGAAGTGCCAAGTGGTCAGTTAGTAAAATGAAAAATTAAGCTCAGAAAATTGTGCGATTCATATGCCACCCTATCCCATGTAAGTTATGTACCATTTGCAACCATAAGCCTTTTGCTTTAACACTTCATGTTCTTTCGACTGGCTTAGTGTTAACCAGGTTGTCAAAAGGCATTGTGATTGTATCACATCCAAAGAAATATCCACACACTCACAGGTCTACATTGAGAAGTGAAGAGAGATATATATGGAAAGGACTAATATTCAGCATGTTGAAGTTGGAAGCTGCTGCTTTTGATTCCAAATAGATATTGTGTTCTTTTTAATAAGTTTTAAATTTACCACATTTACTTGCAAACCACATGCTTATTTCTGTGTCAGAGCAGAAGCATGGAGATGCTGTAATGGCTGCCAAAGGCTCTGCTTCTCTCCCTTTTCTGCAGCCAGCATTCGGTAGGGACAGGGTCCAGTTTCAATTCTTTCATAACTGTGGAAATGGCAGTGGCAGTGAGAAGGTCAGACTAGCTCTTGCCTGAAGCAGCCAGTAAGCAGGCTGAGGGTAAGCCAGCCGGCTGCTCAGTGCAATTAGTTTTCAGCCATAATTGGAAAAATCTTTGTTTTTCTTCATTTCATCCTGCCTTCCCAAACCAAGGCGTCTCTCTTATGGGGGTGGAAGGGAAGGAGGGGAGCATGCAAGAAAATATTGTAGATTCTGACTGCAGACTCAGTGCCAGCTCCCATAAAGAACTTTGGACTTAAGTTAAATGTCACCTTAGTCCAGCGACAATCTTGAAAACTTTGCTCTACAGCTGCCCAACCAAGCCTCAGAAACCCATCTGGAAGATATCTGGAAATTCTACTTCTGCACAAAAGCAAAAGTGACTGATTTTTGACAGGCTAAGGGGCCTGGTTGAAGCCAAGGTCTGAACCTAATCCATGCCCGGGTGGCTAGGCATTCTTTCACTTGTTTCCCCCAAAGAGTAAGTCTAGTAGGCATGGTCAGTGTGCACCAGATACAGACTCAACACAACCCAATGACTGTTTCATATAAAATACTGAAACTGTCATAAAAATAAGGAGCATGAATGGGGAAACAAGATATTCCTTTAGTGCAGGAATGGGTAAAGTCTGGTCTACGCGCTGAATCTGGCCCATGATGAACTCTGTTTCCCAGCAGTCCCTGCTTGCATCACTGTGACCGGCTTCCATGCAGACCACAGGAAAGGTTGGGCTGTGACAGTGCAGGGCTAGATTTTCCATGGAGAGTTGGAGACCAGCCCCAGTAGCACTGGCAGGGTGAGCAACTGGGCATGGAGCTGCTCCAGGTCTGGGGTCTTATGACAATGATAGTAGGGTCTGGAGCTGGGGCAGAGCTGTGATCTGCTAAGCCAAGGGCATGCAGACAGTGGATCATGACTCTGCTGTGCTCTGTATCACACTGTCACCACTTTAAGATCCCGGCCCCAGCCCTGAAGCAGCTCCTTGCCCAGCCGCGTGCCCTGCCAGTGCTGCTGGGGCCAGTTTCCATGGAAACCTGGGCCCTGTGCTATCATGGTCCCGCCTATCTTGGGGTCTCCATGGAAACCAGTCACAGCAGGAAGGGGCTGTTGGGAAATGGAGCTGCCGGATCTGCAATTTTGCCCATCCCTGCTTTAGGGAGTGCTGTAATTAACTCAGGTACATGGTCAGGCTTCCTCTTCTGTTCTCTCTCTCTCTCTGGCCCTATGACACTGTAATTCTATTCTACAATGGTGCAGCTCCCAGAACAGCAATGATCTCATCTGGAACACAAATATTCTCCCATGAAGAGATACAAATCATTAGGCTATTGTACAAAGAGAGGGAACCAACATTTCCTCCTCTGACATTTTATAATTAGTTTGCTCTGTTTTGTGGGAAGAAGGGTTTTAACCACCTAACTTTAGGAGGAGGGCTCCCAATTATTTTTTCAGAAAGGATGGATGCACATCCAGATAGCCCTAAGTGATGTGGCAGAAAGGCAAGTTTTAACATTTAGCTTTGTACCTGGTAAGCAGCTGCACATATGCTGACCTTAGTTTCCAGATCATGTTGGCTGTTTTGGACTCCATTTGAGGCATGTAAGTATACATGCAGGCTAAGAAGTCTGAATTCCACTCCAACAGCCTAAAAATTGGATGCTAATACCTAAATTTTAGCACCCAAGTTTTCTAGTAGAATCAGCCCCAAGTCAGTTGCTCACGTGTCACTGATAACTGTACCATTCAACTGAACTACAGAGGCACATCCTACATTTTTCTAAGCCTCAGCAGTTTGCTTAGTACTTAGTGGAACTTTCAGAAGTTACCATGTTATAAGTCAGCTAATACCCTCCCCCAAGAAAGCTCAACAAGGTTATCCTCAGCTTTTTTTATTACGGCTGGTAACGTCCTAAGAATGTGGCCCCAAAGAGCTTAAAGACCTGCTGAAAGCACAGAAATGTCCATACCCATCATGCCAGTCTCACTGTGGTCTCCAGGGAGAATAGCTTCAAAGAAATAGCAGTGTCTGGGAATCTCATAGATCACCAGTTACTTTGCAGCAAGACAGTTTCTTGCTTTCATGGGAGACAAGTCAGCTTTATGCTGGAGCTTCCTTAGTGCTATTTGGGAAGGACCATTACACAGCACTTCAAATAAAATACGTTGTTCTTTCCAAGAAGTTTGCTTCTCCTAAAGTCTTTTCCTAAAAAATGACTTTATACTATAATGCCACATACTGTAGAGTCTGTATGACATTTTGTATCCAGAGTGAATACAGAGAAGTGGTCTCAGTGAGGGGACACATCAAGAGACTTCTGTGCAGTAAACATCTCTCTGCCCTTAAGAAATTGGTGGTCATGATCAATTCATAGACAGATTTACAGGTCCAGAAAGGGGTAAACTGCCTCGAGTTGCAGTTCATTAACATCACCAAACATATGGCCAATAGCAGAGAAAAAGTGTGCCAAAAGTGCAGTGATCATACAGAAACCTGAACACTGTGATGAAGAGATACCCTTCTATGAAGAAAGCTGCTACACAAAATAAACCACAACAAAAACAATACAAAGTCTAAAATGGAGATTTAGCCATCTTAACCATCAATCACTGATGACCAAAAATCCAAATGCTAAATTTAAAGAGAGGTTTTGCAATTTGTGCTTTGAAATATAAACTAAAATGTTGATTAAATGCCCTGTTCTTGAGTACTGCCATGCAAAAGAAAGGGTATTTTAAAATTACCCAAGGTAATTGAGTGAGCCTGGTGAGTTCCAGATCTCTAAAATGCAAAAACAGGTCAATGAAAAACAAATCTACCCCTGTTTCTCAAATCAGCATACCTATTCTTCCTGTGTTTTGAACTGATACTATAGCATAACCAATAGTCCAAAGTCACATTCCTGTTAACTGTATGTGCCTTTTATCAAAGCATATCTACACACTCCTTACAAATCAGTTAAGTTTTGCATCCACAATACATAGGTAACAAAGTACTACTTCAGAAAATCATAAATACCACATGCTTTGCCTGAAAGCCATTTCCCACCTACCCATGTCATGTGATAAAACTTCCCAGAACAGATTCAGAGTTGGCAATATAATTCCTGAACCATGATGGCTACATGACTCTAACACTGCCTTTTTTAGACAGTCATTCATACTTTCATCAGCTAGTTATTACTAGATAGTTCTAGTATAGCATCAAAACTAGCCAAAGTCCATTTCCACCCATTTTTGTCCTCCTGAATACAAGGTTTTGCAAATATCTAAGCTGCATTCTAGTATTTCTTCTCTTTTCACATGATAATTTTGAGATGTGACCAATAAGATCCCTTTTCATGGTTTGATGTCAGATAACTATTGCAATAACACAGTTACATTAAATCCATTAATTTTATTTTGGAATCTATTTAATGCACAGGTCTTTTAAAATTTCTAGGTTTCTGTCCTTCATGATAATTACAGCTTTTAAAGTAATTCTACAACTGTTTGCAAATCACTATATTTATCCATATGTCTACATTTTAAAGCCTTAAAACATATACATTGTGCTTTCTGCTCAGAGGTCTGCTTTGTTTTTTATAGAGCTATTTTTTTTTAAGTTTCAACTTCTTCAGTGTTTACAAGAAAATGATGCTACACATGTTGATAACTGTATTAATAGGTACGACCAATGACAATATAACTTATGTAAATAAGCCGGATCAGTTCCAATCACTGGAACAAATGCAATCATAAAACAGACGACCAAACTATTTTTGGATGTGTCAATATCAGAAAGCTACTAGACAATCTTACTGTGCTAGGAAAAAATGCATCTGTTCTTTCTGTACATTTTCTGTTGCTAGGAGTACTAGTAAAAAAGACACAGAAACTGTCCACAAAAAAAAAAAAAATCCATCAACTGACACTACCCTTTTCAGACAGTTATTGTCCAAAAATATCCTTGCCTCTCTCCTAATTACTTAGGGCTGCCAACCCTCCAGGATTGCTCTAGAGCAGGGGTGGGCAAAATGCAGCCAGGGGGCCAGATGTAGCCTGCCAGGCCATTCTATCTGGCCCATGGGGCCCCTAGAAAATTTAGAAAATAAATATTAATCTGCTCTGGGCTGCCTGTCATGTGGCCCTCGATGGCTTGCTGAAATTTAGTAAGCAGCCCTCTGCCCAAAATAATTGTTTGCCCCTGCCCTAGAGTCTCCGGCAATTAGATATAATCTCCAGGAGAGTCACCCGGGACATAAATGATGGGGCATTCGTTAAAATAAATATTAAATGTTGAATCCAATTTATATAGCAGTCCAATGGGTTTTTAAATTGTAACAGTAATGTACATTTGCTGCCTTCTTCAGTACAGCAGATCAGTCATTAATGTCATTACATCATGTGATGAAACCTCCTAGAATAGATTCAAACAGAGTTGGCAGCCCTATAATTCCTGGACTGCAATGACTACATCACTCTAACACTACCTTTTTCAGACAGTTATTCATGCTTTCATCAGCTAGTTATTACTAGATAGTACTAGTTATTTAGTACCAGTGATTGATAAAATTGTCACAATCTATACATTTAATGCCCGTGAAGTCCAGTGTATACCTATAAGCATCATGAAGAATCCATAATTTTAGCTCCCAGTCTTACTCTGCAAATCCCTACAAAGAACCTAACTTGGATAGTGGACCTCAAAACTCAGCCTCATTTCAACTTTTAAGACTAGGGCAAAATTTAAGCAGCTTCTCCCCAGAAGAGATAAGTTTTTCTCAAAACTATCTGCATCTAAACACAAATAAGACATCCTTTTTGGGAAAACCTTTATCCAACTACTCATTTCCAACAATATTCTCAAGCCCTTAGGCTTATAATTACCAAAAAACCCACCTCTTGAATTCACGCTGATATCTGTACATCAGTTACATTTACAGAGACAGACCAAACTGTAGCAAATTGAATTAGGCAGATAAAGTTATTTGGGTAAATGTGACATCTTCTGTTAGACCAAGTGAAGAGGTGGAAAAATTATTCTTTGCAAGTTTTTGAGAACAGGTGCCCTTCTTCAGGCATAGGAAGAATTTCCTGGTGTTCGTTTTCTCTCTAGGGTTAACTAGAAGTTTAAGCCAGTATGCAAAATGCAGTCTGTAAAAATACAACTGTGTAGCAGGGAAGATCAGAGGCACAGGAGTTAATGGGTGTGAGACAAGTAGGTTGGGAGGGGGGAAGGGAACAAAAGAGGGGAATGTTGACAGTTGATAAAATGTAGCTAGTAAATGTAGAGAGGTTTACCTCAGCTTATTAGATGGCAGACAGGTTATAATGTGCCATAAATCCCATGTCTATATTTAGTCCATGATTTTTTGCATCCAGTAGATTTATGAAGTGAAGTTCATTGGCTCATCTACAAAATTCCCTTTGAGGATTAGAACCAAGAGACTGGAGAGGGACTGGTTGTCTTGTGGGAAATGCGTACCCACAGGTAATTGGGTATTTTTATCTTTGATAGATTTTCAGTGTGCATTCATTTTGGTACGCAGCTGTTTATTTTCCCCTATGTGTGCCTGAAAGCTTGCAAAGGACAATTTTTCCAATTATTCGGTTGGTCTAATAAAAGTTATCACGTTTACCCAAATAACCTTGTCTGCTTTTGTCCTTAGATCAACATGACTACAACCAACACCCCCCAAAATATAGCAAATTGAATTATGCACTCAGTTTCCTATAAACTTGTGCAATGTTGAATATTCAAAAGTAATCCAAGCTGTTTCACTTAGATTTTTTAATGCTGTCTATGCAACACTGTGGATCACAGTAACACTGACCCTGTAACTAGACATCAAAACATTGGAGATTGCCTCATTTCAGGGAAAAGGGCCACAAGAAGTAAACATAATGTATATTTTCTACTTAGAGTATTTCCACCTTCATTCCCTAATTCTTTGAATAAGAGTAGGCTCCTTACTAAAGTGTTCCTGCAGTTGTACCAGAAGCTTCACACGTGTCAGAAAAGTGGCAGAGAAATGCAGAGAAGCCATTTACTGATTTTCTTCGCTCCCTTACTATTTCTGGAACTCCACGCAGCACATTGGGAACAAAATCTTGAAAAATCTTGTGCAATAAAACATTATTTTCCCAGAAGCTACAGACTGTTACAACTTTACTCAAGGAGTTTGGAAGACAGATGCTTAACCTTCATCCTAGTAATGGAGCAGCTTTGAAGTAAATTACAAAGACACTATTCACCTGCTCTGCTGAAACATCTGAAATAGCCAGCAGCTGACAGAAGGGAGATAGTAAGATAAAGGAAGGAAGTTTAAAAGAGAATTTATAAACTGAAAGAAGTGCAGTGTATTGGAGTGTCATTTACATAATCCAATTTATGACTGCTCTACAAATTAATATTTTCTAGCACACCGTACAAAAAAATATTGGAGTTTAACTTCCTAGAGTGACAGGTTGAGGTATATTCAATTGTCATCTGCTTACAATTTCTGCCGCAAAAATAGGGCCAAGTACAGACATTCATTTCTACCAGTAAAAATTTCTGAAAATTAGGCTAGGAGCTGGAGCATGCATGCCTTCTAGTATCCTGACTGGAAAGCTATACAAGCAAACTCTCCAACCAGGGGTCACCCGAGGTCCATTCTCTGGGCCACCCCCACCCACCCACCCACGGGGATCCCATAACTTGAAAGCTTGTGCTCTCTGTTGCCCGAGGAGGCAGCAGGCTATCAATAGGCAACCTCTCTGACTTTAAATCGCCTTGTGAAATCCAGGTGGGTGGCACCTGGGGTGATTTAAAGCTGGAGGTATGCGGAAGCAGGGGAAGGCATAAACTCCCCTTTCCCAACTACCCAGGTTTAAATCACACCAAGTACATCTATCTGTGCACTTTAATTCATGTTAGCCTATTTTAATGTGCATTAAAGCATCACTTAAAAACTATATATGCACATACACACACACACATATATGCAGGTATATGTGTATGTATGCATATGTACATAGGTGTATATACAGATGTGTGTATATTATGTGCATCTGTATTGTGCTTTTTACTTAATGCGCATTAAAATAGGCTAATGCTCATTAAGTATCACTTAAAAAACATGCTCTTTAATTAATATCAAGTGGGGCATTAAGTCAGGCTAAAGCACATTTTTCTAGTACTGTACCTCACTATGGAGGGCACCTATACACAAGCACAGAGGCTGGTCTGATGTGCTGGAATTACAGCATGTCAAAGCAGACTCAGAGTCTGGTGAAGCATGGAAGTCTCCTGTGTCTCGTGTATTAGTGTCCTTGTGCTTAAAAATGGCAGCAGAGGTGCTTGAACTAAAGCTAATCAAATGACCTTCAGTTCTATCACCCGCTGCCATTTTTAAGTGCAGGGATGCTGACACAGGAGACACAGTGGTGTTTTAATTAGAGCAGTTCTAATTAAAGCCCCCCACCCCCAGAGCACATGTAAAAGTGCCTGGAGATACTAGATTTAATGTGCATTAACTAAAGCAAGTTAATACATGTATAGATGCACCCACTGGTGTGCCACCAGTTAAATGCTTGCAGGCTTTTTTGGTTCCTACCCCCAGGGCTTTCAATCCCTTCCTGGGTAGCATTTAAAGCCTGGGGCCAGGAACTAGGCTGGGGAACAGCATCCTTAAACCCAATCCATGGAAATCCTTTGTGGTTCCAAGGCTGCCCAAGTCCAGACATCTTTGCAGCCACAAAGCAAAGCTGTTTCCCACCCCCTGCAGGCATCCCAGTGCAACCGAGGCATGAGTGGGGTGAGGGACAATGCTTCTATGACTGCAAAGCAGGGAGGGACAAGTAATTCTCTCAGGGCTGGAACCATCCAGCAGCTCTAGGAGATCTTTGGCCCTGCCTGCAGTCTTCTGGGTGGAGGTTGAGGAGGGCACTAAATGAGGGCTCTTCCAATGGCAAGAACCTGGCAGGGTTCCAGGATTGTTTCCACTTAGGGAAAGTGTCTTCTTCCCCTAAACCCCATCAGGACTTGTAGGACAGAAGCCAGGGTCCACACAGGTTTCCCTGACAGCTGGCTCAAGGAACCAGTGTCTGTCTTTCCTCCTACCCTTGCCCATGAAGGGTGGTAGGAGAGCAGAGGATTGAGAGATACTGGGCGTTTCTCTCTAAGGGAAGTGTACAGGCATTCAAGTTAGATCACATGAGAAAGTGTCCTCATATGTAACAGATCCAGAGGCCTTATTACATGTTTGCTTGCAACAGTCGTGAATCATTGGAATATAGTGACCTATTAAAACGTGTATGTATTAGGATAAAACTCTCACCTGAAAGGGATCAATGTTGCAATGCCATGAGGTCACTTAAGACATGCTAAATTTCTTGAACATGCCTCTGTTTGCATTTTATCTGCACTTACGGCTCCAATTCATGAGCAGCGAGCCTGCTCCAATGTAGTGTAATTACAGTGCATACTATATTACACTCCAACGGTGCCGTAATTACAGAATGTTGGAGCAGATTCAATTAATCGAGTCTGCTGGACTGTGGTAATTGCTGCGCTCCAGCGGCCTCTAGTGTCTTGTGTGTCCTTACACTTCAACATGGCAGTGGGAGGCCTTTATCTAAAGCTTGTTTGAAGAGCTGTGGATAAAGCGCCCCTCCTGCCATTTTGAAGTACAGGGATACTGAGACACAAAGCACCCAGTGTGTCTCAATTAGCGCAGCTCTCAGAGCTGCTCTAATTAAGGCACCCCTTCTCCCAACTCCCAGAGCACACGTGTAAATGCACTCAGTGTTAAGTTGAACATGTGATACCACCCTAACTTCCTGCAGAAAAGCCAGTTCTCTTCCACAAGAAATCTCTTGAACTTTGAAAGGCTTTTATTCCAGCACAAATGAAAATGTTTGTATATAGCCTGTATCTGAACATGAAAAGGAGCTTTTTGCGATTGGGCTGAAACATAAATCGGGTAACCAAAGTTTCAAGATTTAAATTACAGGCCATTAAATGATCCTCCTTCCTCCCAACACACATCCTAATAGATTTTCTCTATTCTTAGAGGTGGTTTCTAGCTGCCCCCTAAACGGCACTGTGGCTTCTTTACGAAGCAGATGTTTGTCTTTCTTAAATTGGGCAATGTTGACAGTTATGGGCTTTATTCTCATACATTTCTTGGACTATGATGGCTACAATAACGCTCCAAACTTACTATTTTAAGGGAATTAGATATTCAAAATCAACAGATTTGCACGAGTGTCTTTCTTCTTAGCCTGGTCTCCAAAGAGTACTGCCATGAAAAAGACTCAAATACAGCGTGGTTTGTAGGTTTCCTCCACATGCCATGAGTGGGAAAAAGCCGTGGTACAGTTAATGTCTGAGGGAGGGGGAAAAGATTGCTACATGTCATATAATAGGAAATCCTCAGGAGTTTGGGCCCTAAATTATTTTAAAATGAAAAGAATTGGCTTCATTCATCAGAATGGAAAAGCGAGGTATACTGGAAAGTTTACTGAAATGAAACACAAGCTATGATGTGCAGGGTACTGTATATTAAATGCCTTTATGCCTGGGCCCAGTTGTCAAGAGCATTATTTTGAACCTTCAAACATTCACTCACATATGCTTTCTTTTTCTAGTTACGGTAACTGATTACCAGACCAGGATTTGGGCATCAATATACAAAGCAAAGTGGAAAAGGGTTGAAAGTGAGGACCTGAAGAAGTACAGCTTGTGAGAGATACTCACGTAGAATAGCATTCTGAACACTTGCAATGAGCCACTTAGGCTGTAAAAGTATTTTGGTTTGGAATAGATTACATAAAGCTTCTGACAAGGGTATTATAGAGCTTGGACTTTTCACTTATACCCCTAATTTCAAGGGTTTAAAAATACAGAAAAAAAGTTCTCAAAATGCTGGTACTTGTGTTTAGTGTAATGTAACAATTTTTAAAAAAAAAGTTGGATGTTTAAAAGGAAAAGAAACAAAAAACAATAAGATTTCTGGTACTCCAATAAAAATACAGTATATACACAAAAATACAGTATGTACACAAACATTGTTAGGGCTTTGCATATGTTATACAAATTAGACAACACAAAAATACATCTTTATTGTTATAAAAGACCATATTTAACTTGCGTACAGGTCATTAGAATGGAGAAATTTGATGCACAAATTTGACTGCACAGGACTATAAGCACCTTTCTTCATGTGCACACTTAAAAACATACTAATATGTTAGCTGCATACAAATATAAGGATGTATCCATAGAAACACAGTGGTCACTGATGTACAGGATAACCATCATTTTATTACAAAGAAGCAGATGCATGCCAACAGTTACTATATATTTATGATTAAAATAGTAATCCAGGCAATAAGGTTTTTTAAATGAAAAATACGATTTCCACATTAATCCAAAAATTTACAATTTACAAAATGTATACACGTTTATGACATATTACTGCTTTTCTTGTATGTTAGCTTTATCTACATTTTAAGATTCTCACACAAGTCTTTGCAAGTGAAAAGAATTCATACAAGAATGCAGAGTGAAGCCAGAATAGGACCATTCAGTGTGTTTGACTGACTAAGCCCGCGCCATTAAAATTATTATTTATTTATTTTTTTTTGGGTACAATGTGATAAAATATTCTCGGCTTACATTTCTTTCAATCACTTTCAGATGCATGCTGTGTTCTAGAATACCATTTTCTGTATACAAGAACTATGCATTTGTAATTGATGAAATGTTGCCTGAACTGATGTTAGAGCTAGGATGGCATAAATTAAACCACTGAGTGATTATTGTAAATGAACTGATAAAATATACTATGAGTTTATTACTTCATGTATATGGATATATAGTTTCTTCTTAAGTCACCTTTATTTGCATCAAAATATACTTCAAAATGTTTAAAAGGATAGGGAAGCAAAGATTTGACAATGTTCTTCCTACCTCCCATTCCTTAGAAGCAGTTTCATTAGTGGAATCCTCACTAACTTCAGGCTCTTCATTCTTCTTTACCACCATAAACCCAGGCTCTCTAATGGATTCTCCAGTATCTTCTGCATATACTTCTGGGCTCCACTGAACAAAGAAGGCATATAAGTGATCTGTCCTGAAGGAGAGGGGAAAAATGAAATTAGGCAGGTGCTAATATGTCAAGATAACTTCTTTCTGCTTTACAACTGTATGAAATTAGAAAAGTCATCATAATTAATATATACTCTTTCCAATGTAGTGCCTGATGTTAAAAGTGGATTAAAAGGCTTTACTTGGCCAGCTTACCTGTCATTTGCACCGATTAGCACAATACATTAAAGTCCGAAATTAGGAGTTTTTCCACACTGAGATTAAGCCAAAATCTGAATAGACAGGTTTGCACTTGCATTTCCTCATTGTCTCCCTCGGGTACCAATGCAGAAAGTAGCAAATAGCATTCTGGTTTCTGTAGGTCCCAAAGGCAGAAAGTCGGATATGATTCCACTGTTTGGGACAGCGGGATGCCAAAGGATGCCACAGAAAATTGTTACCAATTCCTACGTGTTATGAAATTCTGAGAATTCTTAGTGCATGGGAGATTTATGGGAATGGCACAGTGGAGCTGCTACAACAGGGTTTGGCAACCTGTGGCTCACGGACTGGATCTAGTCCATGGACCCGGGGCTCAGCAGCAGGAGGTCTTTGGCTGCAGGCACTCTACACATGCTTTCACAGGGACAAACAGTGGTCGGGTTCTAGTGCCTATCTACCTCTTATCCAGGATGGATCATTCCAGCCCACAGCCGGAAAAGGGTACCTACCCGTGCTACAGTATTTGTCCACCATGGACATGATAGTTTTATTACCTTTGGGAATGGGACTCAGAATCTTTCCTTCCCTTTTCAAGGGCTTCCCTTGTGGTCGACTTGGGTATTTTGGAATAACACTAAGGACAAGATTTGGCCCAGAGATGAAAGAGGAGAACACGTGCTATCTTGCCTGAACTGTCATTTAGAGATTAGTCAGAGATCACATCTAATTGCATGGGAAAAAGTTCTTAGAGGGCTCTATTGGAGTCTTTTCTATACATCTTTCTAAAGATAAAAATAGCACATGAAAAGTGTTTGTCTGAAAGTTGATGTTAATTTTATGAACTTTAATGATTTAAAAATAAAAGACAACGGATATTGAAATGATGTATTGGGAAAGAGGAGGAGGATGGGCTTCATAGCAAAAGGGGCTGAAGCAGAATATGTTACAAATAAAAACATTTTAAAACAAAACTGGCCTGTAACTTATAATCAAGTGTCTTTAAAACAAAACAAAACAAAACTAGCTGAGGCATTCTCTTGGTCTTCAATATTAATTTTTAATGAACACTGGAAATGCAAAAAATTTCATGAATAGAACACTATCAAAATAATTCCAATTTTATAAAGTTGATGCAATATGTCATATACCCCGGAACATAATGCACACCTTGTTTTTGAAAGGCAAACTGAAGAAAAAGATTTTTCCAGATTTATGACAGCACAGAACAGGGATAGAGCTTAAATTTTCAGCTGACTCATCCTCCTTTTTCAGCTTAAAGACAAAACCCCAGCTGCTGCTCAGAAGACTGTCTCCATGGGTAGATATATGATTTTGAAAAGAGCTAGAGAGGAATCCAGAGATCAGAGAGTAGGAGCAGCTAGCAAAACTGCCAAGGACAGGATGGTCATATGTCCTGATCTAGCTGAGAGAGTCCCAGATTTTGGAGGCTGGCCTTGGCCAGCTGGTGTGAATCAAATGAGCATCCCAGAAAGGCAGGGGTGCAAAATGCAGTCTGGCAGAGAAGCAGAGCAATGTGGGCCTGGTGGGCCTGGCACACCATGCTACCCCTCCCCTGTCTTTGCCTGCAGCAGTGCTGCTGACATGGGAAAGGGGGTTGGGGTTGGGGGAAAGAGGGAAGCAGCAGTGTCTCAGATGTCCTTCTGGTAAGCCTATCTAAGGAAGAGTAGCTTGATTAGTCACACCTCAAGGCCTTCAGAAGGAGAGACAATCGTTAACACCTGTGGAGTGACTCCATCAGCCAACTCCTTGAATAATAATGCTACAGTTGCTGAAGGGTGTTCCTATCCCAGACAGAAAATCAGCTTTGCTATTTAATATGCACAACCAAATTTGGGTGTGCTCAGCTCAAGGAGGGGAGAGGGGTGTGTGTGTGTGTTGTATGTGAGACTATACGGCATTCTGATTTTTTCAAAGGCATGTGATTTAGTATTACATGACATTTTGAAAAAAAAACATGCAGTCAAAGGAATTAACAGGACACATTAAATATCAAAATGTGGTTAATTGGGAAAGACTTCAAAAGTGGGACCACCACTAGTGGTCTTTCTTAGGACTGGCTGTTGGTCAATTATAACTTTTACTGATGAGTGTGAAACTCAAGCTGAGTTAGGCCTACTCACAGAAGATAAAATACAAAATACTGATGACAACTGCATACTGCAAAAGGATGGAAGTTTCAGACTGAACCTTCGATAGGTGTCTCCTGATTTTCTCTTGTTTTGCATTAGTGGTTCCCTTGATCTTCCAAGGACAACGCCTCAAAAACTTTGCGTTTTCCTGGTTGTTAGTCCATTTCTTGATATATTCCAACTTAGTAGAATTTGTTAACCTCTTATTATTGAGAAAGGTAACTCAATCAAAATTGAGAATTTCTGATAACCAATAACACACAGTTTGACTAACAGGATTTTCCTGTTAATTACTGCTTGGAATTCACTCTTGATTTACAAAAGTCCTTTTTCAGATATGTAGGGAGCCGGAGGAAAAGCAAGGGCAACACTGGACCCCTGCTGAACCAGATGGGGCAACTGACAACTGATCCCCAGGAAAAAGTAAACCTATTAAATGGGTACTTTGCATCCGTCTTTCATCAGTCCCATGGGACACCCATACCCACCACGGGACAGGGCGGTCTGGGTGAGAGAGATTCCCTGCCCTCCATAAATGCTGACCTCATGAAGGAACATCTTGAGAACCTGGATACCTTCAAGTCAGCCGGCCCTGACAATCTACACCCCAGGGTACTCAAGGAGCTGGCGAGCATCATAGCCCAGCCTATGGCACGGATCTTTGAAAACTCCTGGCACTCTGGCGTAGTGCCCGAAGACTGGAAGAAGGCCAATGTGGTGCCCATCTTCATGAAAGGGAAGAAAATGGATCTGGCTAACTATAGACCCATCAGCCTGACTTCTATCCTGGGGAAGATCTTAGAAAAGTTTATTGAAGAGGCCATCCTTGAGGGACTGGCCCAGGCTAACATCCTAAGGGACAGCCAGCACGGGTTTGTTGCGGGTAGGTCTTGTTTGACCAATCTCATTTCCTTCTATGACCAGGTGACCTATCACCTGGACAAGGGAGAAGAGATTGATGTCACACATCTTGACTTCAAAAAAGCCTTCTATCTGGTATCCCATGATCACCTCTTGGTGAAACTGGCCAATTGTGGCCTTGGGTCTGCCACAATCCGCTGGCTGGGGAGTTGGCTCTGTGGTCGGACCCAGAGGGTAGTAATTGATGGAAGTCAATGATCATGGGTGTCCAGTGACCAGTGGGGTCCCCCAAGGCTCTGTCCTTGGACCCATATGGTTCAATATCTTCATTAATGATGTGGACACTGGAGTCAGGAGCGGACTGGCCAAGTTCGCCGATGACACCAAACTTTGGGGCAAAGCATCCACGCCAGAAGACAGGCGGGTGATCCAGACTGATCTGGACAGGCTCAGCAAATGGGCAGACAAGAACCTGATGGCTTTTAACATCGAAAAATGCAAGGATCTCCACCTTGGGAAGAAAAACCTGCAGCATCCTTATAGGCTTGGCAGTGCTACACTGGCTAGCACTACGGAAGAAAGACACTTGGGGGTTATCACTGACCACAAGATGAACATGAGCCTGCACTGCAATGCTGCAGCTAGTAAAGCGACCAAAACGCTGGCTTGCATCCATAGATGCTTCTCAAGCAAATCCCAGGACGTCATTCTCCCCTTCTCCTCGGCCTTGGTGAGGCCGCAGCTGGAGTTCTATGTCCAGTTTTGGGCTCCACAATTCAAAAAAGATGTGGAGAAGCTTGAGAGAGTCCAGAGAAGAGCCACGCACATGATCAGACGTCAGGAAAACAGACCTTACGACAACAGGCTGACAGCCATGGGGCTCTTTAGCCTGGAAAAGCACAGGCTCAGGGGTGAGCTGATGGCCACCTATAAGTTTATCAGGGGTGACCACCAGTATCTGGGGGAATGTTTGTTCACCAGAGCGCCCCAAGGGATGATGAGGTCGAACAGTCATAAACTACTGCGAGACCGTTTCAGGCTGGACATAAGGAAGAATTTATTTACTGTCCAAGCCCCCAAGGTCTGGAACAGCCTGCCATCGGAGGTGGTTCAAGCACCTACACTGAACACCTTCAAGATTAAACTGGATGCTTTTCTTGCTCTGACCCCAGCTAACTTCCTGCCCTTTGGGTGGAGGGGCTGGACTCGATCTTCCGAGGTCCCTTCCAGCCCTAGTATCTCTGAAATCTATGAAACTACAATAAAGCTTTGAAGATGCTGAGCTAAAGGGTATAAAAGAGAGAAACGAAACAGATAACAGGGTGCACTTCATGAATGAGAAATCACTTTGACAACAACCGCTACTGTGCCCAGCTGATCTAATGGTGAAAGGATCCACGCTTGAGAAGCTGAAAAGACAAACACCGCCTCTTTCCCTGTAATTGGTGAGAAACTATCACTTTACAGTCAAATCCTAGAGTTTGCTTTGCTTTAGGCTCATTTAACAGTGAATATTTGTAGTAAATAAAGCCTTTCTGTCATTCATTGAACGAGCTGTGATGTCAATACCTTATATGCTAGTCCTGAATCCCATATCATCACTGAACAGTTTCTTAAAGTAACAATACAGATTACATAAAATCTTTGCTGGCTAAACTATGCATAGGTTGGGTTGGTAAATGCAAAGGTGATCCGAATTGCAAGATTAAAACTGTTACAATCTCACAAAATATATTTTAATATAGGCAAATACCTCTGGGACAAAAATGTAGGCTTTACCAACAGAACTGAAGTCTGTCTTAGAAAGCAGTTACTCTTATAATACCCTTCGTAAGTCCTTGTCTGCAACCTCATCAGGAACTCCCACTACAATGCTGTGGCTGAAATAGCTAATGCAGGGTTCAGCAATTTAGAATCCACAGGCTTAATCAAGCTCATGGAGCCACCGGATGCGGCCCACAGAGTGGAAACTTCAGTGTTGTTCAGCAGCAGGGTGCTTTGCTTGTGCCATGACATGGTTGGATGCTTCACTCTGGGTGTGCCACAGCTACGTGGCAGAGAAAAGTGGCAATATTGGCAGCTGGGTTCTAGTGCCACCCCACCTTCAATATGAACTGGGTCATTCCAGCCCATCAATGAAAGCTAGCAGGAATTTTTTTTTAAAATCAAGCACTCTACTACCAAAATAGGTGTTCACACTTCAAGGAAGATATAGAAATATTGGAGAGAGAACAGAAGACCACTAAAAATGATGCAGTGGTTAGGAAACAAGGGTGGTTATGGACTTTAATAAAGCCCCTTCATAGATTTCATAGACATTAGGGCTGGAAGAGACCTCCGGAGATCATCGAGTCCAGCTCAAAGAGAACCTGAGATTATTTGATTACATATATAGGTATTGACACATCAAAATGGTATCCAAGGACTTTTCAATCTTGCTGACAGGTAAAAGGTTGAAATAATAAGGTCACTTGAAACTGAATATTCAACATGGTGTTCTGCAATTTATTAGCAGTAAAGCTAATTAAACTCTGGCAAAGTTTAATAGTAGGAGTCTTTAAAATTAAGACTAGGTATACTTCTGAAAAACATGCTTTAATCTAGTCTCAGTAGGTTGGTGGAGATGGGGAAGTCACTGTGGCCAGTATTCCCACTTAAATTTATAACAAGGCAAGCTACCTCACGCAATGTGATCTACAGGCCTGCCCTTGAGTGGGAGGAGGTCTCAGACTGTCGATTCAAATAAGTAGTGTCTCAAGACTGTAAGCAAATAAACTTCAATTTAAAAATTCCAATGTAAAAAATTGCAAGGAAGCAGCATTTTAAAAAAAAGCTATTAGCTGTAACTGCATAAAGCTTATTTAAACCTCCAGTATTTCAAGACTTCACCACTGTGGGGTGTTGGTCACTGTGTCTGCAGATGTCACCCTCCATAGCAGCATCCTTCATCCCATCTCTTTTGCACAGTAGGAAGGGGAGGTTCATTTAAATTCCTCTAAAGTTGATACAAACTAGTTCTAAGAATGCTAGAATGCCAAAAAACCCACCATGACAGAAACGTGGAGTACGATAATCCACAAGAATGATAGGAAACCCCTGGCATACATGCCAGTTAGTGGCATGTGGAGACATTTTCCTAGGCACGCCAGGTAGTGGGTGAGGAAATTATTAAAAAATGTCAAAGTGATACTCTGGCTCTGGAGCAGCCACAGTAGGCACCAGGGGTGGGATCAGAATACAGGTAGGGATGCTATGTTCTGCTGACCCCAGGATGTACCCTTTAGCCCAGCCCAGCCCAGCCCCTGGAAGGCAGTTGCTGGTGGGTAAGCCTGGGGCCCAGGGAGGCACTGTGGAGGTCTCCCAGTCGGCTCAGTCCCAAGTGCTGCCCACAGCAGCTGTTTACAGAGCCTGGGGGGCTCCTGTGGCTGGGCCACGCAGCTGGGTCCTTGACCTCAAGGTGGATCTACCCCACTCATGCTATGCCCAGTGCGCAGGGAGGCTGAATCCAGAGCCGGGAGCTCCCCCCACCCTGAGGCTGGCATCCTGCCTTGGCCAGGTGGCATTCTTTTGCAGATGGCGTGGCTACGGTCCATCCCCATGGAGCTCTGCAGACCAGGCTGACCAAACCTCAGGTGCTGCTGGGTGTCCCTGTCTGCCTGCCATGGCACAAGTCTGTGGAGCCACAGGGCAGCCCCTGTTTCCCATCTGGCACCTGCTCTCCTCCAGCTACCACCTTCACAAAAGCTTGGCTGGGCTGGGCTGGCCTGCCCGCAGTGACTCCCCCTGCACCTGCTTCTCCCCACATCACCCAGACCCTGCCCCAATCGCCTGGCCCGAGCACCCAGGACCACAGCGCTGCCCGTGCCCTGATGGGATGGGGCATCTGTCTTCCCAAGCCCTGTCCAGGCAATCCTGAGCCTGGGCTCCCCCTGCTCCGGGACCATCAGGGAGGCCTGAGTGTTTTGGCCCTAGTGGCTGCTGCTGGGGTGTTGCTGCCTCTGTCTGGTAGATGCTGCCCTGAACCAATGGGCCCAAGCCGTAGCCAGTAGTAGTGGAAGACCTGGGCAGCAAGGGACACCCCCTCTCTCTCTTTCTCTCTCTCCCTCTCTTGTCTGTTTTTCTCTTCTTTCCTCTCTTTTTGCATCTTCTTTTTTCTCTTCTTTTTCTTTCTGGTCTTTTTCTCTCTTCTTTCCCTTTCTCTTTCTTTCTCTCTTCTCTTCTGGTTTCTCTCCTTTTCTTTCCTTATTTCTTTTTTCTCTCCTCTCCTTTTCTCTCATCTCTTTTTTCTTTTTTCTCATCCACTCTTTTTTCTTTTTCTTTCTCCCTTTTCTCTCCTTTCTTTACCTTTCTCTCTTCTCTCCTTTTATCTCTGTCTCTCCTTGTTTCTCTTTTTTCTCTTCTCTTTTTCCTCTTTTCTAGCTCTTTTTTCTCTCTCTCCTTTCTCTTCCTTCTCTCTTTCCCTTTTTCCCCCCCTCTCTCATCACAACATGCTTAACAAAACAAAAATACACAAGTACAAAGGTAGAATATGAAGTTACTTAGTCGCCAGGTTTAGAATTTTTTTGAAAACCCGGTATTTACTGTGAGGAAAAAAAAGCAATATTTCCTAATTATATTAATATGCAGTGCATCCTACCATGTACTCCCTGCCCTGGTTTTGGCTCTCTGGAATGCTGGTACTTCAGCATCTTACAAGGTAGGTATTGCAGTTTTTCCAGCACTCCAGCCAAAAACATTACATACCCCTGGTCTAAGGCACATGGGTATACATGTCTATACATGTGCAAGGAGCCTGCTCCGATGTACTGTGATTCCAGCACACTGGAGCAGACTTGACTGAGTCTGCTGGAATGCAGAATTTATGATGCTCCAGCAGCATCCAGCGTCACATATCAGCATCCCTGTGTTGAAAAACAGCAGCGGGGCCCTTTAAAATAAAGCTCGTTTGATGAGCCCTCTTGGAGCTGTGCTAATTAAAGCACCGCCCTGCCTCCCAGAGCACATATATAAACGCTCATTGCCTGTGAGAAGAAATTTAGTGCCAAGTCAGATGGGCCAAGTTAGGTTTATCTAAGGCAGAACTGTCAAACTGATCCAGTCCTCCAGATCAGATGAGTGGTGCAGGGCCAGACTGAACTTAGACCATATGTATATTCCAGATCCAGCACATGTCCTAGAGCAGCCAGAGGGGTGCTGTGTGGGGCATGGTCCTACTCCAGCTACTTCAGGGCTGTACCGTATGTGACAGCTGCTCCACAGCTCTGGGACACAAGCTGGAGGGGGTACTGTGTGAACGCTCAGGGATATCAGACACACCTAGTATGCTACTTGTGGGTCAACTCAAAAGACCCATGAGCAGCACCAAAGGCTGGATGATACGGCTTAATGGGCTGAATCCAGCCCACGGACCACGTTTGACACCCCGATCTAAGGCCTGTAATGCTTAGGATACCTGTAGAGATTTGCCCTTTATTATGCCGATACGAAGAAGAGAGAAAAGCTGGATGTAGAGGAAGATATGGCAGATTATGTTGATATGGGAAAGCTGTTGATTTTACATGCTGATCTTTTCTTACCTTTCATGTGGAACAGCAAACCAGTACTCATGTTTCTTATCTCTCTGTGCATATTGCTGCATTGTTGCACTTGCTTGAGATACAAATGTTTTTCTCATAGGCCTCCCAATTCTGAGACACAAAAACTTGTGAGATCGATGTCTTCTCTTCTCTTTCACAAGAGCAGAACCTATAATTGAAAAAAAAATAAAGAGTCTGTAAAGTTCTGTGGCAACAAACACCTGTGTTTGCAGCAATACTGTCAGGGCCTCTGAGCATGCCTGGCTAAGCTAAGTACCTGAGCTACCACACCTGTCCCTAAACCCTGGCTAATACAGCTTCCCCAGCTCTTTGCAGACAGATTAGCTACTGAAAGTGGTACTTATCCTTTATAAGCACACCTGCAGTCTCAGGGTGCAGGCATGCCTTCACACAGCCTCCATCTGTTCTGTCAGGCCTCATGTTCACTGCCCTCCAGTTCTCAGTTCTGGCTTTTCTGACCCTGATCTTGGATCTCCCCTGACTCCCAGCACTAGCCCACTTGCTCTGGTTTCCCCAGCATGCCGACTCAGCTTGACTTCCTGGAATCTGACTTTGGATCCTCTTTGGAACTCACCACCAGTTCTCTGACTCTTGGCTCCTGACCTCAGCTTGTCTTGAACTGCTGTTAACCTGTGTCCCCATCCTGCTGATCCCCAGGTTTCCCCTAGTGGCCTCTCTCAGGAATAGCCACCTACGACCTGGCCAAACCCTCACAAATATAGCATGCATTAACTACAAATCTTTCTTTATTATTCATTGATAGCAGCACACTTACAAGATGGGAAACTCCCTTCTTGAGAGCACAGAGGCAGAAAGGGATCTTGGAGTCATTACTGACTCCAAGATAAACATGGGTCGATAACGCGAGGTCACGGTTGGCAGGGCTAACTGGACCTTGTCGTGCATCCACAGGTGCATCTCAAGTAGGGCCAAGGAGGTGATCCTCCCCTTCTATATGACACTGGTCAGGCTGCAGCTGGAATACTGCATTCAGTTCTGGGCACCGCACTTCAGGAGAGATGTGGACAACATTGAGAGGGTCCAGAGGAGGGCCACCTGCATGATCCAGGGACAACAGGGCGGACCCTACAATGAGAGACTGTGGGACCTGAACCTGTTCAGCCTTCACAAGAGAAGGCTGAGGGGGCACCTGGTGACCATCTAGAAACTCCCTAGGGGGGACCAGAAGGGTTTGGGAGAGACCTTGTTTCCCCTAGCGCCCCCTGGCATAGCAAGGAATAACGGCCATAAGTTACTGGAGAGTAGGTTTAGATTAGACATCTGTAAGAACTACTTCACAGTCAGGTCGGCTAGGAGCTGGAACCAACCTCCAAGGGAAGTGTTGCTGGCTCCTACCCTGGGGTTCTTTAAGAAGAGGCTTGAAGCCTACCTAGCTGGACTCATTTGAGTCCAGTTTTTTCTCCCACCCAGGCAGGGGTTGGACTTGAAGATCTACAAGGTCCCTTCCGACCCTACTTCTATGACAGCCCTGCTTATTTTGAAACAGGGTCTGCATACAGAAAAGCAACACACAGGAGTAATGCCAAGATAAATATTTGGCTTTTTCTAATTTCTCTCTCCTTGGTGCCTCAAATTCCACATTATTATATTGCAATCTTACAGCTAGGATTAAAAAATGCATCAGGACGTATAAAAATTTTTGATCTGTAGTCCAATACTGAAGTTGTTTTCTATCCTCTCCTATTGTTTTAAAAAAGTTTTACATTTTATGAAGTGTAACCTTACTGAGATACTAACATAAAATAGACTTGCAACACACATTTACAGGAGAAAAACTGTAACATTTTAGTTATGTGTCCATTTTTTTAAATCAACTCAGTATATTGGGGTTTTTTTCCAAACATTCCATTTTTTTTAAATGAGGCTAAATATCTTTCTTGCAAAAGACCTTGAAGTTAATACAAAAAACTTATTTAAGCACATCAGAAGCAGGAAGCCAGTGAGAGAATTGTGACCATTAGATGATCAAGGTTTAAAAGATATGCTCAGGGACGATAAGGATGGCAAAGAAGCTAAATAAATTATTTGCATCAGCTTTTACTGCACCAGATATTGGGAGAATTCTCATACCAGATCAATTATTTCTAGTAGATAGGTCTGAAGAGTGAATCACACTGAAGAGAAAAATAGAAGATGTTTTAGAACAAATTGATAAATTATACACTAATAAGTTGCTAGGAACGGACAGCATCCACCCAAAAATTTTGAAGGAACTCAAACAAAATGTCATCAATAGTATGTAGCTTATCATTACAAACTGTCTCTGTGCCAGAGGGTAGGCAGTTGCCAATATAACACCCATCTTCAAAGAGGGCTCGAGTTCATCCTGAATTACAGACCTGTGAGTCTCACTTCCATCCCTGGCATACTGGTAGAAAGTATAATAAAGAATAAAATAATGCACAAATATAATGTATTGGGGAAGAGTCATCATGGTTTCTGTAAAGGTAAATCCTGCCTCACCAATCTGCTGGTGTTAAGTATGTTGACAAGGGGGTTCCAAAAATGCTTTTTACAAAGTCCCTCACTATAGGCTTTTAAAAAAATAAAACAGTGTCCATGGGTTCTTTCAAGGACTGAGAGCTTGAGAAAAAATAGAAAGCAAAGGTTAAAGTTAAATGGCCATTATTCAGGATGGAGGGTAAAGGTGGGGAAATCACATGGATATGGGTTGGGCCTGATTATGTTCAATGTTTTCATCAATGCCCTGGAAATGAGGATGCACAATGAAATCTCTAAGTTTTCAGATGAGATTAAATTATTTCAGGTATTCAAATTCCAAGATAATGGAGAGGAACTGCAGAAGATCTCCTCAAATTAGTGGGCAAAAAAGGCAAATGAACTTCAATGTTGAGAAGTGTAACACAATGCACCTGGAAAAAAAAATGACCTCAATTTGTATACAAGATACTGGGTTTTGAGCTCACTGTTATGACTCAGGAAAGAGACATTGGAGACATTGTGTAGATACTTCTTTAACAACATCAACTCAAATGGGAACAGTGACCAAAATGGCTAATAAAATGTTGGGCATCATTAAGAATGGAACTGAAAACAAAATGGACAACTTTATCTTGCTACTATACAAATCCCGGGTGTGCCCACACTTTGAATACTGTGTGCAGCTCTGGTCTTCACATGTCAAAAAGCATACATCAGAACTGGAAAAAGTTCAGAGAAGGGCCATCAAGGTGATCAAGGTCACAGAGCAGCTGCCAAACCAGGGGAGACTAAAATGACTAGGACTCATATTTACTCTGGAGAAGATAAGGTTGGGGAGCCTTCAACTACCTGAAGGAGGGTTACAAAAAAGGATGGAGCTAGACTGTTCTCAGTGTTGGCAGATGACAGAACAAGGACCCAAGGTCTCAAGTTGCAGCAAGGGAAGTTTAGGTTAGATATTAGGAAAAACTCTCTCACTAGGAGGATAGTAAAGCACTGGAAAAGGCTCCCTAGAGAGGTTGTAGAATCTCCATCTTTGGAGGTTTATAAGACCAAACCTTGGCTGGGATGGTCTAGCTGGGGACAGTCCTGGTGTGAGCAAGGGGTTGGACTGGATGACCTGAGGTTCCTTCCAACCTATGACTCTTCAGTTTGCAAAGGAGGAGCCTCTATGATATAGAGGTCTATGAAATCATGAAGGGTATGGACAAAGTGAATAGGGAACTGTTATTCACCAAGTAACAGAATACTTGGGAGCACTCACTAAAATTAGCATGAGACAGGTTTAAAAAGGAACATGCAAATGCACTTTCTTTTCCTTTTTTTTTAAACATAGCACATCATGAAACTCATGGAAGATTGTAGAGGCAAATAGTACAGCTACATTCAAGAAGGGAGTAGACAAATTCATGCATGATTGGTCAATTAATAACTATTAAACAGAAAGTCAGGGATGTGTTTTCTAAACAATGACGGTGGATACCACGGAGGTTAGTAAACAGGGAATACATCACTCTAAATCTACCCAGTTCATATGCTCTTTCTCTAAAGCACCCACTACTGCCACTGTTGGAGACTAGGCAAGATGGACCACTGGTCTGCTCTAGCACAACACTTAGGATCTTATAATGAATTGCTGCCGTGTAACTGAGATTGCTGCCACTGTCACTAAGATTTCTTCACATTCTAAAGTTACTTCCATGTTATTACCATAAAAATTAAGAATCTTGTGAGAAAGAGCATACGATTAAGCATATTGAATGTTGTATTTTAAAAAACAGCTCAGAAGAAAAATCAGTAGATTATACCTGTTGGCTGTATAAGGCAGGGGTCAGCAGCCTATGGCCCCATGCTCATCTGACCTACAAAGAGGCTGGATCTAGCTCAAGGCAGCACAAAGCAGAAGCGGCACGTAGCTATGCTGAGATTTGTGGTCCATGGAAAGGAGCCGAGTTGCCAACTCTGGCTTGGGGTGACAAAATATAACTGATCTGTGGCATAAGGAAACCTTCCTGAACTTTTGATAACATGTATAGATTAGCAAATCGGCTAAATAGATAAGGAACAACCCCAAATAAACTATCCCCTTAACAGGCTCTACATTTCCAATACCCATAACACCAAGTTCAATCCAAAGAAAACCCTTTCTTTTTTTTCTTTTTTTTGAAGACGGGATTGAATGAGATAAGAGTCCTAAATTTGAAGGGGAAATATGCAAAACATTTTTTAAGGTTCTGATCCTCAATTGTGATAAAAAAAGTACTAAGCAGAGCTCAGGAATGCATAGAGATAATTTTAAGTTGTTTGGGTGTCAATCGTATTTCCATGTAAATTAGAGCCAAAAGCTTCTCTAAATTATTCAGGTTGTCAACAGCAATAGGGGTCATTCAGACAGCCAACCATATAAAACATGAAGACCTCAAAGACCGACTAAAAGCCCAATACACTTATGAGAGATCAAAGCATTATCTCATTTTATACCAAAGAACTGAGACAATGAGCTTAGCAGATATACAATATTTTAGAAGGAGCTGGGAACAGAACCTAAATTTCCTAAAATCCTAGTCCAGTGTTACAGCCAAGAGGTATTTTCATTCCTTCAATTCTGTATATTTAACCTTACCTCATGCAAATCTTTTCCAGAGAGCTCTCGGAGAGATATGAACACATGCCAACTAATACTACAAGGGATAACCAGAAACATAAACATTTAATTCACATTATAAAATAAATAGTGTTTAAAGAAAGACCCAAATTCATCATTGTATCTTACGTTGTTGGGATAATTATGTCTAAAAAACTATGAAGTGCCTATGAAGTGGGCAATTTCCCATTTCACTCATTTACTTACTGAAAAGCTGCACAGGTATTATGACCAATATTTTTACCCACACAGATTATCACTGTTGCTGGTCTCATCAGATATAATACACTGCAAATTTAGAAACTGGGTTGTATATTACGAGATTTTAGTTCTATGGTAAAAACTTGAACGCAACTGAAAATGTGAAGATAACATTTCTTCTTTAATAGTCCTTTTAAATGTACAATTAAACAGAACTAGTCACAGTGAGCCCTACAAGCGATACTTGTTCAGGACTCTTGTGGCCTTGTCTGGTCTCTGAGGGTACTGCCAAACCAGACTAGACTTGGCTTCCAGAATAAGGGGGGAGCCCAGACTTCTAACTGAGGATCCTGGTTTTTCAGTCCTTTGCATTCCCTGGTTCTCTGTGGCTTTGACTTAAGGACTAGCATATACAGTAAAATCTCTTAACTGGCACCCCAGGGTAAGGGGACTGCCAGTTATGTAAACACTAAAAACTCTGGTTATCTGAAATAACCCAGTGGGGGGAGGAGGCGCGTAAGAGGAGGAACGGCTGCATGCAGAGTGGCGGCAGCTACAGGGTGCAGTGCAGAACGGTGGCAGTATGGCAGAGAGGTGCTCAACACAGGGCAGTGCATGCGGAGCAGCTGCAGTACAGCGAAGCAACAGTGTGGAGCAGTGGCAGCGCAAGCTGCCATGTGAGCTTTCCTCTGCCCCAGCCCCATGTCTGCCCAGAGGAGCAGGGAGGGGGAAACCTGGCAGTGGCCACACAGAGCAGTAGCATTGCAGGGTGGTGGGTGGCAGCAGTTGCCACCGCATGTGAGTTTTCCACTGCTCTCTCACCATGTCTGGCCAGCCAGCCAAAAAATTACAGTTAGTAAAGTATTCCGGTTACTTAAATGCCAGATAGCAGAGATTTTACTGTAGATCTACTCCTCAGAGAGGGATGTTACCTCTTGTTGGGTTGTGCTGGGTCTTCCCCACATTTCAAGCAGCAAAGCAGGCAGTTTCTTCAACTGGGTGACATTTATTGGGACAAAGACTACCCAGGCAGAGGTTGTTAGCACCCCCGCAGGACTTTGTAGTCCCTCTGTCCCCAGTCCAGCCTGCACAGTTCTGGGAACCCCCCAAAATATTCAGCTGTTTCTTTTTCAATCTTTCCAGACTCCTGAACCCCACAATCTTCCCCCCCCAGTCTCTCTCTCCAACCTCTTCAAAGCTCCTAAAAACTTACTTCTGACCCCAGACTCCCATGCAAGGAACTGACCATCCTTAGTTCATACTCCCCTCTCTGCAGTTGTGCTCATCTCTCCCCTCCCCTCCCAGCTTCCTGGGGGTGGACCATCTAATTTCATTGATATTTCAAAGCTACTAAGACTCTGTGGATGCTACAGGTCCATCTTGTCCCACAAGTTCCACAACTCTGGCACTTAGGAGGGAATCTATTAAGCCTTCTTTCCATGTGTGCTAGCTTTATAAGTAAACTGAGTTGCACAACATTTTAACATATGAACAATATTAACACAGAAAGATTATATAAACCGCAGTCTGTCACAGAACCTATGCTCACAGTACAGAAATATATTATCTTTTTATAATAGATATAGGTGTCTTGACAGAGAGAAAAAAAAAGTTAACACTGTGGCTAAGGACAGACATTCAAAAAGCTTGAGCCTGAATTGATTCAATCTTTGCAGGGTAGTCTGACCTGGCTAGGTTGAACTGGTGCACAGGCATCTCAGAAATGCAGGCATATGCCTGTAATAGCTCAGGTTAGAAACTAGGGGACACCTGTGCAGTACCTTGTTGGTAAATATCCTTAGAATTGACCTTTAGGAAAAATGAAGATAGGTAGAAAATCAAATATTTGCTTATTTTCTGCCTTCTATCAGGCTCTCCTTTGCTGGGAAAAGCTTTTGTGTTTAACCTCATCCAATTTCAGTACCATAAAGGGATGACACAATAAATAAAATGAAATGCGGAACACTGTATCTTAAATATCTCAACCTTAACATTACATTAAATCACTAATAACTTTTATAATTACATAACCTTTAAATTCCCATTTAACTCAGCCACACTGCATATGTTCAGCATCAAAAAGCAAAGTTCATTCATAGAAGGTCTTTTTGGGACTAGGGTTTAATTGACATAATGAGGAGTGCAGTTTGTTCAGTTCAGGACTTAAGACAATCCAATCATGGCCAATCTGAAACTTTACTAATAATATATGATATTTGAATATTATTGTAAAGACAAAAATCTACGCAGACAAGTAGAAGCAACATAGACAAATCCTAGTCTCTTAATCCTTATACTTTATCCCGCTCAGCAAAACCATATCTTTTGTAAAGAGCAAATTTTTCCAGACTTCAGCAGCAAGATGATGTCTGACTTCCAACCAGGGAGAAATTTCATTATGCAATTACAAGGGTCTCAGTTTTTCCTATGAACAATTTACAGTAATTAGGAAAATGCATTGCAGGTTTACTTTATTTATTTATTTTTAATTACGGAAACACTTTTGTAGTACTGCAGAGGGTATACATAGCATGCAGGTTACCTGAAAATAAACTCTGACTTGCTCACCTTCCATTTGTCCATCTCCTTCAGCCACCACTTTGTGTTTAAATTCGTTTTGTGCATCGTGCTGCATGTTTTCTCTTTGTAGTTTGGTTTGTTGCATAGTATGAGTCTTCCAGAGTTTACGAAGCTCCTCCACTTCTGTCTCTGAATCTCGAGTTCGTTCCCTTACTATCTTTCCCTTCCCAATTGTCTCTCTCTTTTGAGAGTCTGTAATATCTTCACAAGGCAGACATTCTTCCCTTTTCTCACTCTCTCCTTTTGGTGTGGTGATCAGCATGGTATCCTGATCTGTGCAAACCCTTACATCTGTGCTATGTTCTTCACTATGCACTGCTCCTTGCAAAGACTGCCAAAGGACGTTTGCAACATTTTCCCCTACATTGTCCTCTCCTTTCTTTATTTCCTTTTCAGCAGTTTCTGAACTTATAATATGGGTACCAAACCTTCTGTCATTTACAGACAGTTCAATACTGGATTTTAAATCACTAGGAACATGAATTGAGTCTGAAACTATGGTTAAACATTCTGCACTAGTTTGATTTATTGTTTGGACAGATTCTGATGAAGCTCCGGAAGATTTGTCTTGTCGAAACTCATCTGAAGAAACCAGTTCTTCGCGTATTGGAGAGAGTTCTGATTCTGTGAATACATCTTCTGAAAGCGACTCCTCTGTGCTTCTAGGGGCAGTGCTGGCACTATCATTCCCAGTATCTCGAATCCTTGAGTCCATTTCATCTGTATTGCTTCTCGTACTCTTCTTGAAGTGGCAGAGATCCCTGGCAGATAACTGTTCTATCTCTCTGTTAAGCAAACAAAATGAAAGTATAAGTGCTTTTCATGTCTTATTTCATAAATGTAGTAACTAGTAGTTAATGCTGAAAGGAACTAAGGACATTTAAACAAAACGTTAGTACGTAACATATTGCAATTCTTCTTTACATATGATCAGAAGACAAACTGTACGCTGAAGACTTACTAGTATAGGAATATGGGGGAATTCCTTCATAAAGCAATTTAACTCCATTAAATTGCTTTATGAAGGAAACTCTTGGGAAAGGCTCTATTATATTGGCAGAAAAGCTTAGATGGGTAAAAGAACTTTGCTGTTGCAAGCTCCACCTATACTAGGAGGTCTGCTACTTTATAGTAGACCAGACACATAGCAATACATCTCTACCTAACATGTTAACCAGGTTTTGTCTACTGGTGGGACGCAAAGGTCCTCTGGATTGTGGCAGGGAAACCGGAAGTGCCATGACAGAGCTTCCGGTTTCGCTTTTGCATGCTTGGATTGGCAGCTGGGGATGCCCCACCATTCTTTGATTGGCTTTTGGGGGATACCCTCCCTTCCGCCCCGCTCGTCAACCAGCGCGACCAGGATTTTTTTACCTTATGTAGGTGGGACATAAGGTGCAAAAGGTTAAGAACTATTGTGTTAAGTGACTTTTCTCATCTAAGATATAGTTATATCTATATCTATCTGTATAGATAATTATATTATTAATCTAAGACTAAACAGCTTACAAAGTGGACTAATACAGACAATATGACAGAATGAAGTACAGACAAAAAGAGAACACTTATTGGTTCTACTATTTAAAAGAAACAGTCAAATTCTATAGCCACTTAAGTTTATGCCTTCACCTCCTGCCCTCAGCAGCAGCAAAACTATACCTCTTTCTAGAAAGTGTTTTACGTAGACTTCATCCGACACTCAGTATATCTAATTAAATTTATACTGACAGCTTAACTTGGACATCCACAAGATTCAGATCTATTTATTACATCTCCTCTTGAAATCCAAGTTGTTCAATTACTAAAACAGATCAGGATTAATTTTCTCCTTTCCATCTCAGATGGGTTACAGGTTAATTTGTTTCGGTTGTCAGTCATATAGATTACATTCCTTGACTAGTAGTCTTATCGAACCAGTTATTTGATTTTTTAAGTAAATATACCAATAGGAAGTGCCTGAGTAATTCTAAAGCCAATTAAATCTGTATTGCAGTACACATATTCCAACAGAGATCTCTTCTAATTATCAGCATATACTAAGTCTTAACTGAATCAAAAACTGCTCTGCTCTCAGAGCTGCTGCATTAGGGCTCTCTGATCAGTCTTAATGAGGCAAGGAGCTGGTTCAGCTGTAGCCCTTCGCAGTCTGTCTGCCAACCCCTGCTTTCCCCAGAAATAGGGGCACATGGGACAATTCAACCCACATGTCCATTTCTGAAAGAAGCATGGGCATAGGTAGAACTATAGTAAGAGGCAGCTCTTGTCTGCTTTATGCTGCCCAGAGAGTCCTAATGCACATGCCATAGCCCTTCCTGGGCTGGCTGTGCAGTTCGGGCAGAAATGTTATCTGGAGTAGCAGCAACTGGTTGAGAAGCCCTTAGGGTGAGGCAGCACCTACTTCTCAACTGGGGATGCTTGCACAGGAAAGTGCTGGAGGAGTGCCCCAACTCTGAAAAGGCCAAGAACTGGCTTAGACCAGACACATTATTTATGGGCCTGTTAGGGGTTTGGAGACAGTAGTAGTTTGTAAGTTCTAACACACTTTTAAAACACACAGCAATATGGCAGAGACAGACTTTCTGGTGGCCAGTTTTCCCCCCTTTTCATTTTCTTTTTCATTTATTTAAAAGACATTTTTAAATTCTTCATGCACACATACATATATCAAGCTGACATAAAATGCAAGTACCATAAAGCATAAGAGTTTTCTCCAGCAGGAGTAAATATAAACATAAAAGCAATCCTAGGTCAGGTAAAATTTGTAAGGTTTTTAATTCTGAGGTCAGTTATTAGAATATAGTTCTGAAAATAATCTACTTTGAAGTATTTTTTTTTAAATATTTTTTGCAGTGCTTCTTATTTTTACAGGGGAAAAAAATCTATTTTGCAGTAAAAATCGGGTAACCCAGAAAGAGAAATCCTAGAACAATCCTCTGACAACGTATGTCCTCAAACCTCTACAGACATATCACTTTTAAGGCAGTGTTGCTACATATGCCATACCTTGATTCTACTGCCATATGAATATTCAAGGAAAAATCTTAATGGGCCCTGCTTATTCACAATGTCATCCCAGAACATATTCCAGCTCAAAGACTAGTAACCCAAAAGGATTCATCCAATGTCTTAAAATTAAATAGAGAAACAATCTGAATGATCATGCTGTGCTTCTGAGCTCTGGCTGCATGACACAGGGGCTGTTTCTAACCAGGTCCTACATATCAGGAACCAGGTACAGTATAAACAAAAAAAGTTCCTTGGGAAGAGAGAATGCCTTTTTTTTTTCTTTGAAAAGACATCATAAAAGGAAAGTAGCACAAGCCAAACAAGTGGTCATGTTAATTTGAAGTGACTGTATCTGTTCTTGTGATTTTAGTGTAATATTTGACACAGTCTCAGAAAGCTCATTTATAAATTAATTCAAATGAGTTTGGATATTAGTCACGTGAATTCGGTTACAGGACAGAAAAAAAATCAGTATCTAGTAAAGCTATAGCAAAGGTCACTGTTTTATTTCTTTTTATTATAATTTTATCTTCAGTAAACTAGTAAAAGGTTAGGCCGCATGTTAGTGAGAATCATTTTTACATTTAAATTCTGAGATAATGCAAAAGGCTGAAAAAATACTAATATGATTGAGAAAATGGGTAGATAGATGAAATGCAGCATGTTCTGGAAAAAGTCTCTTCTTTCAAGAGAAGGAAAACTTAAAGAAACAAAACAAAAACCCAGCAATGCTGATGGAACTCAGTGATAGAAATTCAAAATATGGTAAAATGAGGCCCCATGCAATTTTGGGTAGCAAATGAAACAACATACAGTCAACCTATTGTGGCCCTAGTGACAAGCACATGAAATGACATCTTAAGTTCTAGACCAGGGCTGCCAACTGCCAGCTTGAGAGTGGTTAACTTGTGGCCCTCAGACCCCTGTGGCCACCTCGCCTGCTACTCCACAGCAGTGAAGGGCCCACGTGTCCGCATGCCACCAGCACAGCCCATTATGGGCCATGCACTGCTGGCACAATCCATGCAGCAGGGAGAAACCTAGGGGAGCCACCCCTGCTGTATGCAGCCAAGGGGCTACACGCCAGCAACACATGTGGCTTCCAAGGTTGGAAAGCCATGTTGTAGGTAATTCTTAAAATAGAAATCTGGAGAGTTGTTATGGCAAGTATTTGGGATCATATTGTTAGATAAAAAACTTGTTAAAAATTCTCTCTGGGGCATTTTTTCAAGTCAGCAAATTGCTTTTTATCCTGACCTACAACACAACATTGGTGAAGAGGCAGCATTAGAACACTTAAAGTTATTTAACCTCCTGTATGTAAATTTTCTTCAGTGAATGCAGAACATAGGGCTTCCTGTGTCACACTCCAGTATGCGCTGGATACTTCAGGATACCATGGTATCCTGCAATATGTTTATACACTTATGTGACTTTGCTTGATAAAGGTAACATGGTTTTACAAAGTTTCAACTTGTTTTTCCATTAAAATAATTAAGTCACATGTATTCCATTTCTGATGAAAGAATATGAACCGGAGAATTTGTGGGATAGTATGAAATGGCAGAAATAAACCTCAGCAGACTGAGAAGAAAGGATTTTTGTTTTCATAGTTTCTAGGGTCGGAAGGGCCTGAGTAGATCATCTAGTCCAACCCCCTGCCATGGCAGGAAAGATTACTGGGGTCAAATGACCCCAGCAAGGTGTTCATCTAACCTCCTCTTAAAGACCCCCAGGGTAGGAGCCAGCACCACTTCTCTTGGAAGTAGGTTCCAGAACCTAGCTGCCTGACCGTGAAGTAGCGCCTCCTGATGTCTAGCTTAAATCTACCCTCTGCCAGCTTGTGACCATTATTCCTGGTCACTCCTGGTAGTGCTTGGGGGAATAGGGACTCCCCCAATGCCTGCTGATCCCCCCTGACTAGTTTGTAACAGGCCACTAGATATCCCCTCAGCCTTCTCTTCTGGAGGCTGAACAGGTTCAGGTCCCGTACCCTCTCCTCATACGGCCTGCCCTGCTGTCCCCTGATCATATGAGTGGTCACCATTTAAAGCAGGGGCATGCAATTATTTCAGGCAGAAGGCCACTTACAGAGTTTTGACAAGCCATCGAGGGCTGCAGGAGAGGCAGCCAGGGGCAGATAAACATTCATTTTCTAAATTTTTAGGGGCCCCGTCGGCCACATTTTGCCTGCCCCTGATTTAAAGACAATTTTTAAAAATGCATATTACATCCTGAACAGTTGGGTGGAAGCTTCCTTACTTAAAGCTTCAAACACCCTTTTAACTAAACTCCCTCTCTCTCAAATAAGCTAAGTTCAGAAAGAACCCACTGCATTTCTCCAGTAAAAGAAGGTAAAGAAAATACAATTTTAACAGAATTTTAAACCTCCTTTAGACACCAATTGCCCAGGTTTGGTTCAGTAGTGAAACAGCAGAAAGGGGTACATTTTCTCTTATTAGAAGTACACTGTGAAAAGTACATTATGAAGATTTCTATCTGAAACTATTTAAGGAAGTCGGACTATTTCAAAAGTTTGCTTGTATTTTTAAGCTTTTTTGTTAAAAAGATAGTTTGTTCAGAGTTGCAACAGCTTTCCTATTTTAAGTAAGAAACAATTATGTTTTAGAAGCTACATTTATAAGTGAAGACCACTGCAATGACGGAGGAGGAGACAGGGATCCTAAAATTCTTTATTAAATATCAAGAGTGAGAAGAAAAAAAAAAAAAAAGAAAGAGAAAGCCTCCAGATTTTTCCAGGTTTCTCCATATAACTCTTGGATACCCCTCTTAAAAAATGTTTGTCCTAATTTACTCTAGTTATCAATGCATTTCCAATAACACTTCTTGCAAAAAGTTTTACCAATGCTAATCTCTTACATGGGTAATGAATCCTTTATTTTGCTGTCCATTATTTCTTTATATAATGCAGCTGACATCACTTCTTCCATTGGACACATTATACCATACTCTTCACAGCCATTCTCTTGGACCAGAGGATCCGTTTTATGGGGATCGAACATAATATTATTTGGTGTCACTAGCAGCACGCCATTCACTGTACCCTAAAATGAGAGGGAGAAAACAAGTGGTGAAGTTTTCCTGCATGTTTGAGGAAAGAAAAGAACTACTTTGATCAGCTTTTTCATGAGAAATAGCTTATTTTCAAGGTTTTATTCAAGCTAATGCAACCTTTGCTACTGCCTACCTAACAGCACTACAGCTTGTGCTCTACAGATGAACTATGGAAGATCCCTATGGAAAAAGATACCTTGCATCTTCAAGTAGATGTGTATCACCATTGCCACTTTTCACGGAGAACTCAAATCTGTCCTCCTACTGCACTGCAAACTAATGGGGCTAAACCTTATAGTGTTTGGGGAATGGGAAAATAATCCAGGTGATTGTAAGAACCCTAGCAATCCTGAACAGAATCTTCAGACAGCATTTCAAAGATCTGCCACTCTACTCTTCTCTTTTTAAACTCTTCCATTCGGAGACAAGCCATAGAGTAGTAATAAATATCAACCATTTCCCTGCTTCCCTTTTAAAATGAGACTAGCAAACTGTCTGTCAAGAATGACAGAGGAGAGGGGGGCAACAGAAAGGGACAGAGCCCTATGTCCACGCCCCCCCATCTAAGTCCACTCTCCCCTTTCCCCCCCACTCTGTTTTCGGGTCTGGCCCTGCTCCCTCCCTCCCCCACCACGTTGGGTCTGAGCCTGCTCCTCCCCATCTCCCCTGAATTGGTTCAGCTCTTCTCCCCCACCCTACACCAACTTGCTCATAGATTCTAGGGTCAGAAGGGACCTCAGTGGGCCATCTAGTCTGACCTCCTGTGTCTGGCTTCTTCCTTCCCCTGTCGGGTTTGCTCCTCCTCTCCACCACCCCAATCCTCCCCTCCCCACCGGTGGGTGGGTGGGTGTGTGTGTGTGTGTGTGTGTGTGTGTGTGTAAAAAAAAATCATGGCATGTCTGAAGTAAATCTAATCTCAACTAGTCACAGAACCTGTCACACAAATCAATATCGTAAAAGGTGCCATTTACGTAACTTACACTTTAAAAAATGTTTAACAAACACCGTATTTTCATCCTCATTGACTGAAATTCACTTAAAATACTATGCCAATATCCCTTTGGTTCAATCTATAGAAGAGATATTTTGGCTTTTTACATTTTTAAATTGCATTGAAGCTAAATAATCTAAAGCTATTTATACACATGCTCTGGGGCAGGGAACAACAGACATGAGCACCCAGAGTGTCTTATGATTAGTGCCAGCACCCGGAATGTCATAATTAAAGCGCCAGCACCTGGAGCTTCTCATGATGAGTTTTCCCACATTGAAAAATGGTTAAACAAGCTTTAATTAAAGTGCCCCACCACCATTTTTCAGTGTGGGGATGTTAATACATGAGATGCTGGAGTCCGCTGGAGCACAGTGATTACCACGCTATAGCAGACTAATTTAATCGAGTCTGCTCTGACATGCTGTAATGGAAGTAACCTTGCTACATGTAGATAGATGCCCATTGGTATTAGTCACAAATACAATTTTGAATAATAGCGACTGGATGCTAATTAGTTGATCGATTCTAAGGCTTTTGCTAAGACTGAGGTTAATAAGCATACTTTTAATAGAATGTAACATGCCGACTCTTTTAAAAAGGAATTGGAAATACAGAGATGAAAGCCATCAAAAAGTGTCCTATTTATTAATGGATAATTGGTTACATAAGTAGAAGTGCCAGGAAAACCGAGGGTCTATGGAACGTCACTTGAACTGGGAAAAATGTCCTTAAAGTAGGATTAAAACTGGCTTATGTTTATTTAAAATCTGTTAAAAAAAGACACTTCCTACTATTGAAACCATTTGTATAGATTTCCCATGGGCATTTCAGAAATAGATTAGTTCTACATCCTAGAATTACAATGGGGAAACTCAGGAAGTGGAGCAGTGCCTTTGAAAAGTATATATCAACAATACTAAGGGACTATACTTCAAGCTGTCAATGTCCTTTTATTAGCTCATGGGCAAAATGTGTGTTCAGAAACTATAACATTTTACTACAGAAATGGGTAGAACATAAATTATACAATATAAAAAAACTTAGGGCACTAGTTCTAATACCACTGCTCTCCTTGAGAGCTTCAATGGTCTTAGGGTAAGAGTTTAATTTGTCTAGAAAGTAGTACTCTGACTGCTACATCAGAAGTCTCCATACAGAATTTTGCAGACAGACCTCCATTCAGAATTATATACATATAATAAAATATGAAAAGTATAGCATTAAAACATACCATATACATTTGGCATTAAAACAAAAAGTAATGCTAATTTTAGTTTATGCATGATCAACAGCAGAAAGGACACCAAGTGAAACTGTATTGATAATAATTGGAAATGTGAGCTGGAAGAAGTTCTACTAAGCACTACAGTCTACCCAGATCTGAATTTTTGCTAGTAATGTAAAGTAAAAAGGTAGAAGGGAGGAAGAAATGAGGAAGGACACAACATACAGAAGGAACAAGCCTATTTAATAAAGTATAAGGCATTTTCACAGCTCACACCAACATATTTTAGTTAAAAAGTCATTACCTGCAAAGCCTTGTCTTAACATAAAGACCTCTACCAAGAAACAGCGTCCACCAAACAACAATATTCCCAAGGATGTATGTGGGTACACCTACTACTTTGAAACTAAAATGTGACCAATTTAAAAAGTTACATCTCCTTGTAATGAAAAAAATGCCTTCAGTATAAAACCATAACCACTTTCGGAATATATAAATGCCACAAAAGTCCATTATGTATAACATGCCAGGAAACTGAAGCCAAACTACAGATTAAGGAGACGGGGCCTATTCATTATTACAAGGTTGTAATGTTCCAACTGGTATACACAAATTTTAAATTTAGGCCAGAGTGTTACTACAGACTACTCAATTTGTCTAAGACAATAAAAACCCTCTTAGAACTTCTACATAGGAGTAATTACCCGAATGGCAGCTGAATGCAATAGTAAGACAGAGCCCTCCCTAAAACAGAATCCTTAAAACACCCAGTGATGTTCCTTTCTGGCTTCAAATAGCAAAAAGCTGCAAATATGTAAGATTTTTCATTGCAAAAAGACTAAATGGGTAAGATTATAGAGCACCGCTGAAAACAAATTGTGAAATGAATTGAGGGGGATTTAAGAAGAAGAGAGAAACTAAAATTCAAGTCCATCTAGCACACTTTAGGGATGTCACTGTAATTTAAAGTCCTTCACCAACATGCCCCATTTGATCATCTTCAGAGTAATTAATACGGCTAGGAACAGTGAGACTACCTGACTTCTCGAGCATAAAGATCTTGGTGGCTGACACTGGATTATCACAGAATTATTGGTGAAATCACAGCAAAAAAATCTCTCCCCCAGGACTGGGTCTCATCGCTGCTTGTCCTTTCTGTATGTTGCTTTTTTTTTTTTTTTTTTTTACTATACCAAGGACAAGTAGAGTTCAAGCAATTTATGTGCTCATACTTTTAAAAAAGCAATTTCTTTAGAGATTAGTTGTCATCTTAACTGTTACTGCCTATACCGTCAAATTGCAAAATGCCTACTTTTACTTAAAAAGGAAGAGACATGACATGCCTTCAGTTATAGTCACAGGCACTTAAAAAAAAAAAAAAAAAAAAAAGGTCTTCAACATTTGGGTACAAGAAAGTCACTCTGCTGTTTCTGTCTAACAGTGAAAACAAACAAAAATACAAACTCTAAGTTTACTTGCAGAATCCCAGAATCATAGGATAAAAATGCACTGCAATGATCATTTAGTCCAGGGGTGGCCAACCCATGCTACACATTCCCTAAGTGGCACAGGTAGCCTGTGTGTGGCATGTGGTGGAACAGGGAGGGAGCAAGGAATACAGTGGCATGGAGCAGAAATCAGTGGCAGATGAGGCAGAGGAAGGGGGCTAAAGTGGCACTTGCAGGAAGGCACAGCACTTATCTTGTGGCACACCTGCTCAAAAGCTTAGCCCCCAGTGATGTAGTTCAATCACCTGCAAGCATAATAACATCAAAGTCATGGCAGGCAAGAGACTGGAGGTGAGGTGGGGGGCCAGGAAAGAGCTGGCAGGCAGGTTGGGCTGGTAGACCCCCTCCAAAGGTGCCACATTATGAAAACAAATTTGCTGGTGAAGATGAAATTTAACTTGAATGAAGTTTAAGCAGTCATGGATATCTCAATGGATGATAGTTCTTCATATGACACTGTCCTTATTCAGTTGAGACAAAATTTCTAATTCACACCAGAAAGGTTGCCCTATGATACTCAGATTTTCTCCATAGTTTTAAGGGTGCATGCATGTAAACAGCTAATACAAGCTACAACTTTTTCTGAAGCAGCTTTTACAGAACATAAACAAAATTCAGGGAATGCATGTGCTGTGCAAGGTGTCCACGGTAATAAGTTCCCAGTTACAGTTCTGTTTGGTCCGTCTACTTGAGCCACACAGGGCTCCTACACGTGCTCAGAACTTGCTTGGACAAGCTGGAAATCTAGCGCAACAGAGCAGACTTGATTAACTGAGCCTGCTGGAGCATGGAAATTGACATGCTCCATCGGCCTCGCACGTCACGTGTATCAGTGTTGTTGCGTGTCTCCGCGCTGACAAAATGGTGGTGGAGCACTTTGAAATAAACACACATAAAAAGAGCTTTAGTTCAAACCGCCCCGCTAAAACTAAATTTGTGCAGCACAAGAACGCATGGCAATGCTGATACATGTGATGCACAGGCACTTTTAATTAGCAGGTCTGGCTAATTAAACCATCCAGCACTGCATGCAGAAGCGTGTGTAAAAATGCCCATAGTTACTGCAACAGACTACCTGGAAATGCTTTAGCTGTTAAGCAGAGCCACAGTCTTATAGCTTGCCCACATTAATATAGACAAGAAAATTAACTCACATGAGGCTAAAGAGATGAATTCAAAATGGATTAAAAGCTCATGAAACTTCTGTGTGGACACTCTCAGAATTAAGTGTGTCCATACAGAGAAATAATGCTATTTAATTAATCCACTTTAAAATTCACAGCTTCAGTTGTGGTGGGTTAATCTCCCCATGTATCCTCATAAAGACAATTCCTTAGAGCACATGCACATTTGATTCTCTTTGGCTCTAGTATTGATAAGCTGACCTTGGGTACTGGAATATCCCCCTACCAAGATTAACATATGGCACGCAACAGCTGAAATAAATCCCAAACAATCAAGATCAGTTTGAAGAGGCTTAGCTGAAGTCTCAGGTGTACATAAACAACACCTTTTAAGACAAGTCCAACACTCATGCAGACTGAAGATTATTTCAAATACGTATTCTTTAAATAGTAAGCAACATCAGTCACAGCAGAACCCCCTCCTTCAATCTTAAACACAGGATAGAGAACTGTCTTGAGGCACCTTCTGTTAATCTTTTGCCATGGAAAAATGTTCCCTTTTATCTTCTTCTTTGCTTTATTACCTAGGCAATTTTTGATCCAAGACAACACTTTGCTCCTCATTCCTCAACTGTTTACCACAGCCTTTTTGAATATGAACAAAATGTTAGCTTATTCTTCTTTATCCACTCATCTGACAAAAGTATTCCAAATTAGTTAAAATATAAAACTATAGTACACAAGTGACACAGCAACCAACTAGCAAGAGACAGGGTCAAGAACTTGTCCTCCTTTCCAATTATGGATACAAAAGATCAATTTTAGTAGACCTGTATGCCAATGTGAAAATTTCACAACTGATTTAAGAAAAAACAAGAACTGCAGAACTTTACAGAAGGCTAAAAATGTTATTTCACTCTATGCTTATGCAGTACTATGACAGCAAGATCTTATATCCTGTGTGATCCTTAGAAAAATGCAGGATAGACTATTTGGCATTCATTCCTGTCTAGCAAATGTAACATTAGTTTTACCTGAACTTATAATAATAAAGAATTTTAATTTGTTTTACACCTTCCAAGATGTCTCAAGATGCTAGCCAAACTTTCATCAGTGTGCAAGTGAGGGCAGAGCTCCCAACGACATTCATTGAAAACTTAAGCTCCTAAATTCCTAAGCCTTTATGGGAAGTCACAACACAAGAGATTTTTTTCCTTATCAAGCAGAAATACAGCATATAGCATTTGATATGAGCTCTGGCTCACAAATGACTATCTCCAGAAAAATCTATAGAAGTGCAGATGTGCATGCAAATGTGCCAGCTCTGTGCAGCATGTACAGCCACTCCAGTCCTGTGTACCATATGTAGCATACAACAGCTCCAGGGCCTGCCATGTACATGGCCCCCGGGACCAGCACCGGGCACATGCTCCTTGAAGCAGTTCTGTACAGTGTAAAGCGAGTCCAAGGTGTAGGCTGTACCCCAAACTGATCCCCTGTGCTCTCTGCAGGCTGGACCCAGTGCTGCAGTCGCTCCACAAGGGTCAGTCCCAGTCCAGCCTGCAGGCCGGCTCCAGGACGGAGTTTGATATCCCTCCCCTACGCCACTATTCACTAACTTCCAACCTGCAGTTCTCATCTTTCTTCATTTGAGTCTATGGAAGTTACACAGTCTTTCTTTGAAAAAACATAAGGCATACTAACCAGAGCTCACAGAACTCAGTCAAATCTAGGAATGGAAGACAGGGCACAAAGTAAACTCACAAACATGTGACAGAACAGTATTAACAATGAACTTGTGGTTTTGTATTATGAGGATTAAATTTACCTTACAAATTTTTCTAGGGACACATGTCAGTCAAGAACAGGATCTGACTGACCAAAAGAAACCCCTTAGCAGAGATTAAAGCTATACTGGCAAGACTCCACTTTTGCTCATGCAGATTATTTTGCTAAAAGTGAGCTGGAAAAAGCCATATTGGAAAGGCATGTTTTTACCAATAAAGGAGAAGCCCATTCTAGAAATGCTCTCCTGATGTAGTTATACAGGTATAGCTATGCCAGCAAGCTCAACCAAATGGCAGCTCATTTCAAGGTAAAGCATCTTGCCCTCAAAGCAGAGAAGGAGAGCAGAGGAAGAAGAAGAATCCCAGCCTGTAGCCTACTCTCCCCTGAGGAAAGACCAGCAATTTCTGTAGGCAGATCTGTGGCTCAAGAACTGGACTCATAAGTCACCTCAGGACCCATCCATGAGCTATGGTAGAGACCATCCTCGAAACGAGGGATTGCCGACAAGACTCTCACAGTTATGCCAGCAAACTCCCGTCCAACTCAGTTCCTGAAGAAATAGTTTATTTTCTTTTAACCAACAAACTTTCTATTGTAACTAAAAGTGATTCCTCTAAATTAAAATAGTTTCTAAAGCAGAGCAAGTTACATTAGCAAAAGAATTCTACCAGAATTACTGTATTATACTAGGGTTTCTGACAGCAACAGAAATCCTAGTCAGATCCCCTCCCCAGACACTTCTAATCAACACAGAAGTATCACTGAAATATTTAAATGAAGACCTTGCTTCATGCTGAAGGAGCACAGTCAGAGAATTAACAGTACTTTCAATTCCAGCTGAATAAGTTGCCTAAAATAAGCAGCTCTGTGATTTCTCATGAGTCATTGCTGAGCTTCCTAGACCCAGAGGTCAGCAGCCTATTGCCTTGTGGGCCAGTTTTAGCCTGCAAAGGGATTTTACCTGGCCCATGGCACCCAGACAATGGCAGCAGTAATTGGCTGCAAGGGGACCTGGCAGTACAAAAATCCATGGCACAGGGAATGATGCAGCGGGGGGGGGGGGGAAATCAGCTGCATTCAGGGTGTATCAATGATGCCCGGATCACAGGCAACATCCTGCCTTAGACCAAGCTCTGTTAATTTGTCCTATGGCTCCTCAAAGGTTGACAAGCCCCGTCTTAGACTTAATCATTCTTGAGTCACAGAATTCCCTTTCTGTGAAAAAAAACAAACCTTTCTGTCCTGTCAGTAGGCACTAGAGGTGTCTGTACACCCAGGGAGGAGAGAGATGGGGGAAGCATTTTAATCAGAGCGGCTCTTGGGAGCCACTCTAATTAAAGCACCTGCAGTGTCTCATGTATTCAGTGTCCTGTGTTTCAAAATGGTGAGAGGAGCAGTTTAAAGCTTGTTAAACAAGCTTTAGTTAAAGCACCACCACTGCCATTTTGAAAAGCGGGGATGCTGAATACACAAGACATTGCAGCACATTGAAGCATCCGGATTTGAAAATACCAGCAGACTCTATTAACTGAGTGCGTTCTGATACGTTCCAATCAGAACGCATTGGAGGATGTGTTAAAATGCTGTAGGAGGGGAGCCCTTTGGTTCTGGCTTCAGCAAAGCAGCCTGGCTCCTCCATGTGGCAGGCTGTTCCTCTCTTGCTACTTTTCTGGAAACTTTTTAAAGCCCCTAGTAGGACACCTTTTCTATTCAAGTGCCCTGCAGCACTTGATTCTCTCACATGACTGACTGTTCCCTCTAAAAGGGACAGACCACCCTGCTACAGGCAGTTTGTCACAATAAGTGACAAATCAACTAATATGGCAAAAAAGTAAAGTATAGGAATCTAGGGAGTATACGTTTTTCTTAAATATTTTAGCCAACAAGATTAACTACATCAGTCTACCAGGACAAAACTTACCTTGGATTCTGTTTTACATAGTAGAACTTAACACACAAATTGCTCAATAGTCAGAGGCTTAAGTACCTTGCCATTAGTGATGTATTTACAATTAATTTTGAGAAATTTTTCAGTAAATGCTTCTTCTTCTTCCGAGGTGGATGATACCACTCTTGCAGGACGAACAGATGCAAAAACTGGTGAAGCAACTGCCTCTTTCCGCTGCAGCCGATCTGGATCCTACAAGAACCCAAAAATGTATTTGCCAGGTGCAAAAAAAAATATGAGTGCATGCAGTTGTATATACACAGTTCTAATCTTTCTAATTTCCTATTTGAATGCTGAGCAGTTGAAACTGTGGCTCCGTATACCTTAAATATTGAAGGACAGCCAGACACTCAGCTGATGGAAATCATAGCTCCAGTGAATCAAAGCTTGACTACAATGAAGCTCTCACATGCAAGGATTCTGTCCCATAATGATTAGGTAAAGGCAAACGGACAATATGGATATTTATAAACAAGATGCACAAAAACAAATTGAAGTATTACATCATGCAAGAAGGAAACAGCCTGCAGGACTGTCTTCCATAACATCAAGAGCAGGTTTTAGTTGCCCTCAGTGACTCTTCTGCAAACTCAGTGAAGAAAGTGGAAGCTCACAGATGCAAATCAGACTTTCTATAAAGCCAGAGATGGAATAAAAAACCTGGATTGAGGCTGCAGTACTACCAGTTAGGAATGAAAGGCACATTGTACATCTGATGCAAAAACCACTGCCAAACATGAACAGAACCTGACAATTATCATTCTTTTAAAACTAGAAAGGAGGAGTGAAGACTCTGCTCCAAGGCCTAATTTACTTCTAAAAGCAAGAAAAAAACCCTCCACACATGATTAGAAAACCTTCAATGTTCACAATCATCTCCTTATAAAAATAAATGCTATTCATAATAACATTAAATAGCCCAGGTTTGGGTTTTTTTGTGCTTTGAGACTTCCATCATTCCTTTCAATCTTTAATTTTCCAGGTCTGTTCACCATTAAAATTAATACTAGTAATTTGCTCTACAATCCAAGGGGTATTAACCAAGTATTCTGTCATCAATCCATTTGGCCCATAGCCTTACTTCAGGGCTTTCTGACATTTCAGAAATTTAATAAAATAGGTCATCCCTTATTTATTCACATACCATGCTTACCTTTCCCCCTTAAAATTAGTGATTGAAAGTTGGGGGGGGTGCATCTTAAATGAGAGAAGAGATTCTGACTGATTTTTTTATTCTGCGTGCCCAAGAGAAGATGCTGGTCTTATTTGGCAAGGGTGGGATGGTATGCAAATAAACAAAGCATTTTAGCAAATTTCTAAGTAAAGGAAAGCTCTTAGGCAGCAGGTTTCCCAGGGCTTAAATCCTTTCTCTTTCTTCTTCCGAAAATGTTACATAGGCTTGTGACAGTACATAAGCACATAAACAGGCACTATTTTGACCAGACTTTGTACTTCACTAAGAAGCAAGACATTACACTATTTAAAAATATTTACTGATATTTCTAAGTGATGTTTTCCATGAGGTAAGCCATGCCTATATTTAATTAGTAACACTGGTCAGATAGGACACTATAGGAATTGAAAAAGGGAGAGAAACTGCAGAAATGTTGGTAGTAGATTTCTGTACTAATTCCAGTTACTGATATTTCTGTTTCCTGGGGATTAGTTTAAAACTGATGCTTAATCAAGTGCATTTGAAATCTACCAGCATAGTAGCTTTCCCATTTGGTTTTAAGCAGATAATGATACCCGGAAGCCCAAGATATTTATAACTGAATTTAAACACCAATCCAAGCTGCAGTTTGAGTTTTCTGATGTGACAAAGCTTATCGGAACTTCTCCTACAATGAGTTATCAGACTTGTTGATCAAAACCCCACATACTTTGCATCTCTTTACACTCTGCCCTGGTTCTCATTGTCCAGTCCCACAGCGGATCTTCAAAATTGTGCTGGCATTCCAAGATTGGCCTTTAAGCTTGTTAACCCAAGTGTCACAAGATCCTTTTAAAAGGGGGCCAGGCAATATTAGCATTGGTAGGTGGACAGGCACCTACACAGGATTCACAAGATAAACCCAGAGATTTCGAATAGGAATCCACAGTGTCAAAAATTTGCTGACCTGCTGTGGGCTTTCTGAGTTCTTTGCAACAGAAGAATTGTTTTATTTTATTTCAGTAATCAAAAAAAAGTTTGAAAGTCAAGAGTAGGTATTTTCTGAGTGGTGCCTTAAGTCTAAGAAAAGGGTGCCTTAAATCTAAAAAGGTTGACAACCACTGCTCTAGGCTCACGGCTAGCATGCGCTACATAGAAGTCATACTTACATTGCTGGAAGTTACCATGGCTTCTTGCAAAGCGGACGGTCTTTGCTATAAACAAAGCGGATTTATTTACTGTAATGTTTAAGAATCATCCTGCGAGGCACATGGCAATCCTTTATTTCCCTTTTGAAATGTTTCTTAAATTTGAAAATAAACTTTCTGAAGAAAATATATACGTTTAATTCATTCATGTATTCTTTGATAATCCCAACTTTAAACCACACGATCCACTTAATATAGAGATATACCCAGTTGCCACCAAACCCTGCAGATTACTATTTTACTCCCATGTTTGGAATGTGAGCAAAATAACTCCTGAAAAATAGAACAGGATAACAGGGTTTTCCTTTTTACCATATCCAGAATATATACTACATTCACAGACTGACAGGTCTATTTCCAACATTTTGATTTCCCTTTCACTTGAGCAATTTCTCCGTGTGCCTGCTATATCCATACTTATATTCTAATAGTTATTCCTAGAAGGAATGAAGAAAGAGATAGGAACATTTTTCTGTACACTTGTTCCTTCATTTTACAGTAAAGGCAGAAAATTCAGTTTCAGGTCAGAACTTTGTTTATAACATTATCAGCATGGCAGTAACTGACTGTAGAAATACAAAAATAAAGCTGGGGAGGAGAGAAGGAGGGCAGAGAATTTGTTATGTGGGAAGATGATGTTGGAAAGTCCAGCAGAGGACAATGAAAATGGTTAAGGGAAGGGGACATGTGATTTCTGAGGAGAGGCTGAGGCTGTGTTTATTTAGTCTGCAGAAGAAAAGGCTTGGTGGGATTTGATATCAGCCTTCAGCTACCTGAAGGGTGGTTGCAAAGAGGATGAAGCCAGACTGTTCTGAGTGCTGACAGATGACAGAACAAGGAGCAATGGTCTCAAGTTGCAGCGAGGGAGGTTTAGCTTGGATATTAGAAAAACTCTCTCACTAGGGCTAGAGACAGACATTACATGTAAATCAGTTTAAGTGATCAGAAACTGATTTAAACCTGTAACACAACAGATGCTCAGTGCACATAAACCAGTTTCAGATGGCTGAAACTGGTTTGAGATAAACCTGGTTGAATGTAGTATCAGACTTAACTGATTTGACTCAGAGCGGTTTATGCAATGTCTGTCCCAGCCACCTCACTGGTTTAAAACAAAACCAGACTTGCCCAGCTCTCTGGGTTGGGCAGGGCTCTCTGTTCCTCAGCAGGGTTGGTCCCTCTCCTCTGCTCCCTGGCTGCAGCTCCTCTTCCTCCCCCTCACCACTCCCTGCTAAACAGGAATTCTCCCCCCTGCTTTGCCTTGCTGAGGGTGTATTAGCTAGCACAGGGGTTTTCAACCTTTTTTAACAAGCATACTCCTTCAGTCTCAGAGTTTCAGCTGATGTACCCCCTTATAGTTTTTTCTTGTTTTTAATGGCACTGGGGCCAGATTGAGATCCCTGTGGTAAGGGATGGAATGGGGCTGGGGCAGGTGCTGCACAGGTAGAGGGAAAAAAAAATTAGTGGCGGGTGGGGGGAGGGAGGTGAGCGTGCACTTGGGACAACTGGAGCCCAGTGGCTCATCCATGGGTGTGGGGGGGCGGGGCATGTACTCCCCTCCCGTCACCGGTTCCTCCGCGGTACATACAGTGGCAGCAGCCACCTGCCCACGCCCCCGGACAACACGCTGGGCTCCAATTGTCCCATGACTCGGACCGCCTGTGTCCACATTTACTGTGAATGGGGCCCTGGCTGGGCCGGGTCATGGAACAATCCCCACAGTGCAGGAGGCAGGGGTCTCCCCTGCCCAATTCCCTCTTCCCTGGGGCAATCTCCTCCCCCCCAACAAGCCCAGTCACAAGCCCAGGCTGGGTGGTGGCAGCGCTGGGAGGGGCTACAGCAAGTCTGTAGCCCCCCCAAATCTCTTCCAGTCCAGCTCAGCCCAACACCCCTGCCAAGAACAGCCTGGCGCTGCCCCAACCCCAGCAGCCCACAGCCTCCCCTGACCCACGTATTGATCTGGGGGCAAGCACCCACCATGCCCTCCTGTGGGTATGCACAGCAGCGAAGCTGGGAGGGATTGAAAATGGGGGACAGTGGGGTTCGCACATGGAGGCCACAGCCACTGCCCCACTTGGCCGCACGCTGTGCTACTTTGCCATGGCGAATCACAGCTCTGTGGGCTGCTGACTGGCTTTACGCCTGGCCAATTGCATGTACAACCTACCACACCCCTGCTCTGCTGCAGGAGTAGCAGCCTACCTATAGAGTGAGCTGGGGTGGGGAGTGGGAAGATGACACGGTGTGCTGTGTGAGGCCAGCGGCAGCTGGTGCATCCTTCCTCCATGTAAGAGGTGAATGCACTGGGGTAGATGTCACCGCCACGCCCCAGGGCGCACACTGTTCTCACTCACCTGCACGTACCCCTTACAACCTTTCTAAGTACCCCTGGAGGTATGCATACCCCTGGTTGACAACCCCTGAGCTAGCAGACCACATGTTGGCTATGGGTCCCTGTTGAATCTTCAGGTAAAATAAACAGACTGAATCAACAAGTAGCTGGTAATGTCCCTGTTATTTTCTTAATTGGGTGATAAACACTGTTATTAATTCCCTGCTGGGCTAATCAGAGCTCCTACCCAGTCTGGCCACACCCCACTCAGCTCCATGCTGTGGAAGGAAGGAAGGGCTGCTCTAGTGCCCCCCCGGGTTCTAGTCAGAGCTACTGCAGGCATTTGCCTGCACTTCTGAGATGTTTGCCTGGTTACAAAACTGATTTTGCCTAGCCAGGTTAGACTAACCTGCAAGTACTGAATCAATTCAGGCTCAGGCTTTTTAAATGCATGTGCCTAGGCTCGGGGGGTGATGAAGCACCGGAACAGGTTACCTAGAGAGGTGGTGGAATCTTCATCTTTTGAGGTTTTTTAAGCCCAGCTCGACAAAGCCCTGGCTGGGATGATCTAGTTGGGGATGATCCTGCTTGGAGCAGGGTGTTGGACTAGATGACCTGCTGAGGTCTGTTCCAAATCTAATTTTCTATGATTCTAAGTTCAAAAACCTGGGACAATGAATTGTAACAGCAAAGTCAGAAATAAATGAAGAGGGTCAAAGCTCCTTCAATTTTAAGACAAGTCAAAGTTTCACTTTTGTCATGGAACTTCAGCAAATTAAGACTTATATAGGAAAATCTGTAGGTGCTGGTAGATGTTACTTTTATGGAGCGAATAACGTGTTAATTGCATCATAAAGTTGCAACGTTTCACACTTTCAGCCAATTTTTGTGGCTAATTTGCCACTGTATGGCACCACTGCTGTTCCTGACATGATGTACAGCATTTTTGTAGTTCATTTGTATGATGCCTTAAATTGAAAATGTTGCATGTCCCAGACCCAAGGCTGTCCTGTCCCAGCACTGTCAATCAGCTCATTAGCAGAACTGGCCCAATTCAGCTCTGAAATGGATCCAGCATGTGTGCAGCATTACCCGGCACAGGTGGGGGACAGTGCGAGGCAGGGTATTAAAAAATTGCGCAGCATGGCTAATTGGTTCCCCCATCATGCCTAATGCATTTGCAGCTTTGTCGAGGGAGTCAGGACAAGGCTGCAAACTTGAAGCAATGGAGGAGCCTTGCCACTAGGATTGGTCAGGAGACATCCCTTCAGTCCTCCATCTGATTCCCTATCAGCTAGGCCTCTGGATGTGGCACAGAGCAACCCCTAGACATGAGGCAGTCCTGGGTCTAAAAATTTCACACTCAGCATTGCTGAGCTGCATGTACAGAGTTGGAAAGCTTGGAACAGGGGAACCTAATATCAGGAAGAACCCCACCCCGATCTCAGATTTGCAGTGCATTGGGACTTTTACACACTATGCATGCAGTTTTTAGACCTAGGGCTATCCAATGGCCAATGCATTGTGTCTCAGACCCCAAAACTGCCCATTCCCCATCTCGATCCTCATCTGGGAGAAACCTGCCAGATCTGTGGGATTGAACCAGGGGCAGCATCGGGTCCTAGTTTGGCCTCAGAACTTCCACAGTTGGGATGTGAAGAATTTTATGCCCCTTCCCAAACATCGCAAGTCCTGCCATTCATGTGCATATGAAAAGATATGAGATGTTTAGGATGGGGCAAACAATTCCTCAGGTCCAAATCATGCCATTATTTTAACATCTGCCTGGGGCCAGTGTTATCACTTACTTGGAAGTTTAGCAATGAGCAGTTATGTCCCACTGGTCTCCAATGCTGCATAATACTTCCTAGTTATAAGACCTGTTTATTATTATTTTAAGAGAGATGTCTTAGCAAGAGGAAAACACGTTTGGTAAAACTTAAGTAAACTTTTAGTAAAATGGTATACTTTTCTTGCATAATGCACAGGAATTACAAGAACCAGAAGTTAAGTCAATTTTTCTGCTAGAAAGCTTTAATTTTAACAGTTACAGCTAAAGTTAAATTGTTTCTAATGTAAATACTAATTTCCCTGTAATTCCAGCCTTGTAATGCAAAATAATCATTACCATAAATCAACGTAGCCCATCAATTGCATGGGTTTCTCTGGTCTTGGAGAGTGTTTCAAATGGTAACAGATTGTATACCTACATTTACTGTAGCTTTGTCAAATTCAGCTTCTGAAGAGGTAGGTGACAAGGGACTTATGGGACTGAGAGAAGGGGAACTGTCCACACTAGAAATGTAGTCTGGGTCAGGAACATACAAAATCTATAAAGAAATTAAAGAAAGATATGGTGGTTAACAGTTAAATTAGCTATTTCAGTTACACAGTTTTTTCTTAATTGATTTACAGTATTACATGAAATAACTTCTTCTCCAGTTAAGCTATGCTTTTGTATTTCTTCACCATAATATAGGTTAGTTGCAAGTTATTAGTGCTATTGTAGTCTCTCTAGCAAAGCAAACAATATTAATTGAAATTCCTTTATGACTGTTTGATGCACATAGAACAATAATATTCGAAAAAAATATATACTTTACAATAATATTTCCACTGTTTTGGTACACAGTAAAACACGCAACACAAAATATGTTTCATCACATGCTCAAAGACATTGTTCTAGTATATATCTCTTGTCATCAGTTCATTTAAAAGTTTGAAAAGCTACGTTAAGGTAATAATGACTATGAGTAGTAATGGAGCAGAGAAGAAAACTCAGCTAGTCAAAGAACCAGATAAAGATAGCTACTTGCAGTATGCCAGAAGTACTAATTCACACTTGTCTGTTGCTATAAAGATTAGTTTAAATACCTGCAATAAAAGTGAAGTACTTCTTTGAACTTTCCACAGAAAGGAGTACCATTAGTCAATTACTTAGACAAAAGGCAGGGCAGAGTCACTCCAAGGCACTGCTAGGAAACACATTCAGTCCATTCACTCTTTAAGTTACTTGTTTTATATCTCTAAATTCAGTTGTTGTTGTTGTTGGTTTTTGTTTTTGTTTTTTTTTTTTTTAACTTCACTGTACGTATTTACCTGGAGAGACAACCTTAGACTCATATGAAAATGTATCTGAGTTTTCACTCACTGGGAGTTTAAATATAAAAACAGCTAAATGAAATGACAGCATCCCCCTCTCTTGGCAAAAGCATGCATGGACGGCAATTGGAATTCTCTTAGCATAAGCAACATGTACATGTAAATACAGTAGCTGACCTGCCACTTGTTTTTATATTATTTTTGTAGAGATTTTAGCTGCTGTCTTTTTGGTAAAGTTGGCAAGATTTCAGAATGAATACAAACTGTTAACCAAACCATTAGAAAGATAACAAAAGCTATGACACACTGAAAGATCTTTGTAGTAAAGCACTACCTTAAGCTATTAATTTTTTAGCTGGGTGAAGCTGTACACAAGCAATCTAAACAGAGACAAAGATGTTAATATGCATGATTTACTCATACTGAAGAAACAGTACCTGTCCAGGAACAACAGCTCTTGCGAAAAGTTTGTTTAATTGAACCAGTTCATTGGGTGTTGTATCAAATTTCAAGGCAATGCTGTTCAAAGTATCTCTTGATTCCACCTGTATTAATTGAAACAAAGAAATAAAGTGTTAAAGTTTCCTTTATAATACTCTGTATGTTCAAACTTCATGTGACAAGAGTTTAAATCTTAATACAGCGTACATAGGCCACTGCTACCTTGTCTCTTCACTCCCAAAGGGGTTCTTTTTGCATGTACGTTGGGCTAAAGGTTCAGACAACAGCCCCAAGATCAATGGAACTCAACAAGGAATGCCAGAATGCATTTCCACTGGTGTCACTGAGCAACCCATGATACTACCTCCTCTACTACAATTCCTTAACCATTAATAGCAGACCTCATTTCTTGTAAAACACAGTACATGGCACTGATGCTCTCTTCCTTCCCATTTCAAAAGGAAATAATACTTAGGTAATGATCGCTTAACTTAGAAAAAATATGACCAAAAACAGATCAGCATGGCTACAACTGGGCACAAAAAGGATCAGACAACCTAAGAACAAGATTGTTTTTGAGCTGATGTCTCCATCATCTTCACAGATAGGAGAAAAGGGAAGGCACATCTAGAATCATTTATAAAGACTACCTCTTAATCTACTGTCACATGTTGAAAACTGTACCTGATGTAGGCAGGCATAAAATGAAAAGTGTACCTGTAAGTCTATGTTACACTGCAATACTACCCACAATGTACGGTACAAAGAGGGAAAACATTTATCTCGATAAGATAAACTAAATTTATAAGTCCATTTCAGCTTTATTGCCAGACAGAGGCAAATCTCCTGCTGAACTGAGTGACAGCTTCAAGGGATGGATCAAAAATAAGAGCTGATGAAATCTTATTTATGGACTAAAATAAAAAGGTTATGAACTCTTACTCCTCTTTCTAGATAATAACTTTAATCAAGATTCTCATTTCTGCCTCCCCTTTCTGGTCCTCTTTACTAGAATTTGAGGGGTTACTACTCTCAAGACCCCAAACAGATCTCCTCAGCGATGAGGATGAAGCTAAGTCCATGCATGCTAAGTGCTCACACATTTCCATTTTAGGAAAACAAAACAGGATGTTGACCAATTCATATAATAAAAATCTACAAGCAGCTCCACTGACAGTCTTCTTGTATATGACTTCAGAAAGTTGACTCCTCCAACCATTTAAGAGTAGATCCATCAATATTACTTCAATATTTCAGACTGTTTGCTCCCTCTGGTGGACCATATAGAGGGCAGTCAGTCAGCATATGTTCGGCTGTCTGATCTCCTTTGCCACATGGACACAATGGTGAGTTTGTAAGGCCCATTTCATGTTTGATTTATTGAAGGCTCCATAGCCTGAGTGCAGTTGATCCAATGACAGCAGCATTAACAGAGGGGCACTTATGAAGCATTATCATTTTTGTCCAACTGCTTCCTTTTTCTAAAGAGGATGTCCTATGACTTGTACCCTCTTTGTCAGTTGCATCAGATTTTGAGTTCGAAGTCGCTGTCTTAGCTTAGTTCCATCATTTCTCAGTATTTAAACCTGGTACTATTTAATAATGTCATCGCTTTCTGAATTTTATCTAAAAAATGAAGCCTACTGGAACCAATGTTTCAAATAAAAAAGGGGTGAAGAAAATTTGAGAGTTGTTTGACATTGTGTGAGCTTTGGAGAATTCTTATACTTCATAAATATGTTTGTTCCCTCAATATAAGTATATCTTAACACTGCTGGAAGTTAACTGGACACTTGGAAAATGCATTGCTTTAGTCTGTTTTTTCATTACTTTCAAGATGAACATTTGTCATTTCCATTTTGAATGCTTTTACCAGAATACAGATATTCAACACAGAACTGGATAGGACCCAAAATTATATTTTTATTAACATATTATATATAGAGTATTTAATAAAGATAAATTTTACTCATCATTTAATCAGCAGGTGTTTTGCCTAAATAGTGTGGAAAAACGAATGGCTTGTGTACCCATTCCATAACACTTACATGGCACAAAACACTAATCTAACATCCTTAGCACGCATATCAATGTCAAATACTTCTAAAGAAAAACAATCTGGAATCAAAGTATTTGTTACATATCCATACTTGTTGATGCTAAATACATTACAACAGAACAAAAATGGCTGTTTGTTCCTTTTGTCCTACATTGGGCCTTGCTGAAAAAGCTCTAAAGCTGATGCCTGTCCCAGCAGTACTAACCAATTCTTATAACATAAGCAAGCTGAATTTTAATGGTTTGTTATGGTTTTCCAAAGAAGTCCTGTGGCCAAAACCAAGTCCTTTTTTCCTGAGGCTGCTTAGCAAGTTTATGCATGGGATTATAGAAACGTGGCTGCTTGAAGCAGCAGGGAACTAGACTGAGTGACCATGAAAAAACTGACAATGTTAGTAAAGGCTGTCTTTCTTGTTAGCTCAATATTTCTTAGGAAAAAAACTGTACTATGCACATTTGAACAACAGGGTTATTCTGTGAGAGCAAAGGGAATTCAGAGTGAGGGACCATCTAGATTTCCATTTGACGTGACAAAACAAGCTGTATTCTTAACTTTTAAGAATGTATTCATTTATAGAAAGGAATGGGAAGCAGATGGCTTATTTATACAAGGTCGGCAGATATCTTGGTCAATTAAAATGAGGTGATGTAATAAAGTTTGGCATTTGACACAACTAGGCTTTCATAACTAATGTTCATCCATTTACAACAATGAAAAGTAAAAGACGACTACTCTAAGACAAGATTTTTTTTATAATGAAAAGGAAGCTGACAGAAGGGGAATATTAAGATTTTAGAAAACTATAAGCTTTTGTAAAAACAATGCCAAAATTAGAGAAATACCTGCTGTGCTGTAATCATATGCAAGCTTATTGTAAGCTTTATTCAAACTTATAATTTTACAAAAAGCTAGTGAATAATATTCTGATTGAGCGCAGGGATGTGCTTTATTTTCCTGTAGGAAATTTTCCATTTCTAAAAATTCATTGTTTCATTAAATTCATTAGTAACAATGAATGGATGCCAATATACTATTAGACAACCTTGGCAGTTTCAAAGTTGTAATTAATGTTTTTCAGGTGGTTATCCCTAGGAAGTGTGTGAGAGAGCACATATGCGTTTTATTGATTTGTAAACAAGAAGGTAAATACACTCATATAATAATCCAAACCAAAAATCAGATTATGAATTCACCTAATTGGCTGTGCAGGTTAAATCAAAAACCTAATGAAGGCACTGCTAAACTTCTTTCTATTTCTTAAAATCTCTTGCTTCTGGAGAATCAGTCAGAAGCACAATTAGCGAAGAAGATGCAGTGTGATAATAAGTTGATAAAACTTATCAACTTAAGGATGATAAAACCATCCTTTAGTAAAAGAGAATGTGGTTTAAGTAGTTCTAAACCACATTTGCCTCAATCTGATTCTGAAACGGAACGACTAAGTGGTGCAAGTGATTCCCCAGATAGTGACAGTGAAACTGGAGGTGCCGCAATAACTTAAGTGGAAGAGAGTTAAACTCTGTTGAATTAGATGAGTGGACAACCATGGCATATCATGCACAGTTCTTTGGGTGTGCTATAATTAGCATGTCAACAGTTTTTAGTACCATCATTTTTTTCCTTAAAATTTAAATAAACAATGTATGGGAAGTACATACTATTGTGTATTGTCTTTCCTTTTTTTAAAGTAGTCCAATAAAAATAATTTGTGTCCACATAAAGCTTTGAATTTGCTTGCATATAACAACATTTAAACCACATTAAGTGTGCTGTGTTTAATTTTTTTTCCTAAACCAGCATCTCTGATTGAGTGGCAAGGCAAATTTATGTTATAAATATGATCAGATTTACACAATAGACCTCTAAATGCATACCTCTTAAATACACTAGTAGGGATATGCTGAGCTACATACAAATACTAATCTGACAAAGGGTCTATTCAGAGACGCATTTTCTGTTCATTAACTGTGAATAATTAAGTGTTGGCAGACCACACATAAAGACAATATAGAAATAATGGAAGGATAACTGGGAAAATATGAAGGAGCAGTACATCGGGAATGCAGGAGGGATAGTCTTTATACACTAAAATGGTGCAAATAAGTAGTTTGCTTTTCATTCATCTCAGACAGTGGACTGACAGGTCAACTTCATCCTTGATTTCCACCCCCCTTTTTCTTTTTAATATAATAATGGAATACTCAACTATACAGGAGAATACAAAGGTTGTTTGATCAAAAACAAAACACAACAAATACACACCTCCCCCAAAACCAAACCAAAACAAAGTTTCCACAAAACATAACACACCTAGTAGTGGGTTTTTTTTGTTTTGTTTGGGGGGGGAAGTGGGGGTGAGGAAGGAGGGAGGAGAAGGAAATAGCCCAAAATTTAAATCTGGAATATATTTCAGAATCCTTCTATAGGGTGTAAATCAAAAAATCAGATGATAAATGTGGGAGTTTTCAAACAGTTTTTATTTCTTGCTGATTACCTTATGCCTCAAGTGATACTGTAAGGAAAGATCCAGAAGCCTTAATGGCTTAGCAGCCAGCACCAGCCCCACGCACTCCAGGATGTGTGCTACCCACAGAGTCTGTTCCAGCTAGTCTGGGACCTGCACAGTATGCAGAGGTGCTGCATGTGGCACAGATGTCAGATGTGTGGTACAGTCTGGGTGGGACAGGTGATGAGTGTAGTGTGGCACTTACCCTGGGATCTATGCTTCCTGCCCCAGACCCTCTGGGATCTGCACTCTTATGTAGGCTGCAGCCTAGAGTGACATAAGTATGTGCCACAGGTGCTGGATCTGCAGGGGGGTGCACCTGCTGAGGAGGGTTTGGGATTCTTGGGCCCATTGGCCCAACCCAGCTTGTGAACTGGCTCTGCAGGGCCGTATGAGTTTGGTCCCTCTGATCTAAATAGTAATACATCACTTAAATGGGGATCCCAAACTAAGATGATCTATCCAATGCACTGTACCCATGGATAGTTACATTTTCTTCTTGATTTTTGCTTAGGATTTTTGGAATATGTGGCTACTGCTAAAATGAGCAATTCGGGTAAAAGCATAAATGCTGAATTATAGAACAAGATTTTGAAAAGCTACCTTTGGGAGCAGTAAGGATAAATTTAAAGGCAACTTGTTGCAATAGAAGAAAAAAAACCAGATGCCATTAATACTTCAGAAAAACAAGGGCAAGTAGTACTGCAGCACAGACTGAAACAAACATCTGAGTAGTGTACAGTTCAGCTTGGATACAGGAAGCTACTCAGAAGAGATTCAGTGGGGATTGGATGTTGCAGTTACTCAAATCCATACCAGACTGGTGATGAAATAAACTTGAGTGCTACAACTAGGGGACTGTGGCATTGACACTTACACAGTCAAATGGGTCGCTAAGTGGCTGAAGCACCACACCTAGAGAGTGGTGGTGGATGGGTCATTTTTGACCTAGAGGGATGTGGGCAGTGGGGTCCCCCAGGGCTCAGTCCTTGGGCCTGCGCTCGTCAACATCTTCATCAGCAACTTGGACAAGGGGGTAAAAAGCACCCTGTTCAAATTTGCTGATGACACCAAGATGTGGGGGAATGTGGGCACGCTAGAAGGGAGGAATAGGCTACAATCGGACCTAGACAGGTTGCAGGGGTGGGCAGATGAGAATAGGATGGGATTCAACACTGACAAGTGCAAGGTGATGCACCTGGGGAGGAAGAACCAGCAGCATACCTACAGGCTGGGGAACTCCCTTCTTGTCAGTGCAGAGGCAGAAAAGGATCTTGGAGTCATCATGTATGCCAAGATGAACATGGGCTGGCAGTGTGGGGATGCAGTCAGGAGGGCCAACTACACCTTGTCATGCATCCAGATGCATCTCAAACAGGTCCAAGGAGGTGATCCTCCCCCTCTATGTGGCACTGGTCAGGCCACAGCTGGAGTACTGTATCCAGTTCTGGACACCGCACTTCAAGAGGGATGCGGACAACATGGAGAGGGTCCAGAGGAGGGCCACTTGCATGATCGGGGGCAGCAGGGCAGGCCATACAAGGAGAGGCTAAGCGACCTGAACCTTTTCAGCCTCCACAAGAGAAGGCTGACAGGGGATCTAATGGCCTGTTACAAACTAGTCAGAGCGGACCAGCAGGCATTAGCGGAGTCCCTGTTCCCCTGAGTGCTACCAGGAGTGACTAGAAATAAAGGTCACAAGCTGGCAGAGACTAAATTCAGACTAGAGATCAGGAGGCGCTACTTCACGGTCAGGGTGGCTAGGATCTGGAACCAACTTCCAAGAGAAGTGGTGCTGGCTTCTACCTTGGGGATCTTCAAAAAGGAGGCTAGATGAACACCTTGCTGGGGTCGTTTGACCCCAGTACTCTTTCCTCTCATGGCAGGGGGTCAGACTTGATGATCTGCTCAGGTCCCTTCTGACCCTACAAACTATGAAACTATGAAGTGCTTAGAAATGGATTCTTCGAGGACGTGCTCCATGATTTTCCCACGGAGTGAGGTGAGGTTGACTGATCTGTAGTTCCTTGGATCCTCCTTCTTCCCTTTCTAGAAGATAGATACTATATTTGCCCTTTTCCAATAGTCTGGGAACTCCCTTGATCACCATGAGTTTTCAGAGATAATGGCCAGCAGCTCTGTAATCACATCAGCCAATTCCCTCAGCAGCCTCAGATGCATTGCATCCAGCCCCATAGCTTTGTTCACGTCCAGCTTTTCTAAATAGTCCCTAACTCGATGGTCACCAGCCCAGGGACCCCTATCATCAGGTAGATCCCAGAGCCTCTTTGGGTTGATCCTGGGCTGGGGGGACAGCTGGGCATGCACACATGTGTAACACCTGCCACCCCCATCCCCTGCAGGTCAATCTGTGGGGGGAAGGAAGCTGTAGGAGCTAGATCGAGACTCCTGCCATGAGCAATTGGCTGTGCGGCCCAGCCGGGAGTGGGGAAAGGCAAGTAGGGCCCCAGCCTGGCCAGGCAGTGGGAGGATTGGAGCCCAGGAACTCCTCCAGGGGTGTGGGGGTGCTCCTTCCCCATCTCTGCAGAGGTGGAGGCAGCAAAGGCTCAGCCTGGTGGAGGCCCCAGGGGCCCGTGCCCCTCCAACCTATACTCTCGAGGCTATGGGGCAGGTAGGGGTGAGGCAGGGTGGGACATAGTAGTTTCTGGGGTGCTGTTTACTTCTAAAAAGCGATCTTCACCATAAAAAGGTTGGAAACCACTGTCCTAACCTGTTCTTTCAGCACTGAGGGCTGCTCCCCTTCTCCCCAAACTGTGCTGCCCAGTGCAGTAGTCTGGGAGCTGACCTTGCCTGGGAAGACTGAGCTAAAGAAGGCATTGAGTACTTCAGTCTTTTCCTCATCTTTCACTAGGTTGCTTTCCCCATTCAGTAAGTGACCCACACTTTCTCTAACCTTCCTCTTGTTGCTGACATACTTGTAGAAACCGTTCTTGTTACCCTTTGTGTTTCTTGCTAGCTGTAACTCCAGTTGCATCTTGGCCTTCCCGATTTCATCCCTGCATGCCTGAGCAATATTCTTATACTCCTCCCCTGGTTATTTGTCCAAACTTCTACTTGTAAGCTTCCTTTTTGTGCTTAAGCTCATCAAAGAGTTCTCTGCTAAGTCAAGCTGGTCACCTGCCATACTTACTATTCTTCCTGCATATCAGAATGGTTTGTTCCTGTGCCCTCAATAAGGTTTCTTCAAAATACCACCAGCTCTCCAGGACTTTCCCCCTCAGACTGGCCTCCCAGGTGATCCTGCCCATCAGTTCCCTGAGGGAGTCAAAGTCTGCTTTTCTGAAGTCCAGAGTCCATTAGTGCTGTAACTTTAAGAACATCTTTCAAGAAATTAAAAAGCATCTATTACTCTGGCTAAGTGTGATGGAAATGCATTCTTTTGGTTGAAACATCTGGATACAATTATCAGATGAAACTTATACAAAAAGGTTAATTGAATACCTGAAGTTTACAATTAATGAAACCTTTCAAGTTTATGTAAAGAATCGTATTTTGGCAAAAGAGGACACGTACTTTAATTATGAGAGAGGCTTAGCTTTTCTGGCTTTACTTTTATTAGGTGGATGTATCCTGTGGAAAAGTCTGTGCAAAGAAAGCACACTGTTTTATAAAGTGTTTCAGTTACTGGCTTGTAAGGAAGTGTTTTAAGTTTTGAAACATTTGGATTTTTGTATTTTTGCTAAACATTTTACTTACCAGTTGGTATCTTCAGCCCTACTTGTCACTTGATTTGTTTTGAGAGTTCAGTATTTTGCCTAGTCATGCAATAGTTTCATTTGGTAAAACCTTTATCTCACAAAAGCTTGCAGTAATATGTACTCACAGTACTGCAGGCTCTCAAGTTGAATACATACATTCAAATCTTAGGGCCTTGCAACCTACCACATTTTCTCACCTATAACAGGTCCCCAAATATAATATGCACCCTATTTTGGAAGATCCAAGAAGGAAAAAACAAACAAATCTTATCTTGGAAGGTACAGGTAAGTCTGGGGCCTCCAGGCCTGGGGGCTACATGCTGGACCTGAGTGCAGTGCAGTGGGGCAGGGGAACAAATTCTGGGGCTGCATGCAGAGCCTGGCCCTGCACACTGGCTCTGGAGCCAGGTGCCAGGTCTGGGATTGTGCTGGGTTGTACCTGAGGTGCCAGGTTCAGCCACCAGACAACTTTACATGCTGTCCCAATCCAAAACACAGCTGGGGAGATGACTCCCCACAGGTCTAGAAATTTGGTGGTGGGGGGGAAGAGAGAGATGGATAGAACAGTAGCAGAGTAAAGTGCTGTAACTTCCAGGGAAGCAACAGTTAATACGGTCACCTCTTTGGACTTGTGGTGAGTCCTTTTCCTTGAATATAATGCACACCCAAGTTTTCCCCAGTTGGTTCTGGGGCGAAAGGTGTGAGTTATATGCAAAAAACAAACAAACAAGCAAAAAAACTGTGCACTATGCACACATATAATCTCAGAGAATTCTTCTGCATTTGTTCTGGTAGAGAAGCTTACCCAGAGCCATGTGTACAGGCCTTTGAATGGGAAGACGCTGAAGAGTGGAAAGCTTGCAGTGCTGACACGGTGCAGCAGTGAGGGACCCCTGTGCACACATCTCTGCAGCCTCTGGCAACAAACTGCAACAGTGCATAGGGCAGACTGCCCATGGTCAGTTTGTGCTGGCTTGAAGAAATGTGTGGGGATTTTGAACGGGGGGTTGGAATATGTAGTTATTGCTCAAATGAGGTTATTCTGTAAATTTGGGGGATTATGAATTGTTTTGCTCCCTGCTGGACCAGCAGAGTCTAGCCAGTGACACACTGTCTCCCAGGGCTGGGGGGAGGCAGGGGAATACTAGAGGATTGTGTTCTCTTCTGAGAGAATCCACAGTATGTACAGACATTTGCTTCCAGGAGAAGGTCCCCTAGAAGTGATTTAACTCTGGCTGTTCCCAGATTATTTTTCTCCGAGTGGCCCAAGAGAGAGGACCTGAGCATCTGTACACTCACAGTTTCTCCTGGAAGAGCAGAAACTCTCCCAGGTGAAAATAAATGTCTTTTGATCAAGCTGGACAGCCACCTGGGAATATGTGTACGATCAAAGATCCTACAACTTTAAATAAGGTATATTAGGTTTTGCTTCTGATTTATGGTGACTAATGATGCAGTTTTCCAATTTTAGCAGTGAAAAACTGAGTTCTCTTGTGTGTCTTCATTTTGGTGTTATATAAAGTTTATAAAGATATAAATACAAATAATACTTGATTTTCTAATGTGTCAATTAATGTTATTATTGTCCCTATAATGAATAGTAAGTGCCTGGCCTGGTTAAGTTCCTTGTTGATATTTGGTTTCACAATAACAATTACAAATTATGGTTGAGAATGGTGTATTGACTCTTGTGTATCTATATTACTAGATAATATTTCAGTATTAAGAGGTACAGTCTTTCCGTAAGTTTAGAAGTTTCCAAATGTTAGCGCAAAAAATAATTGCAAACAAATTTACAGATGCATTTATATAACCCAGAATTTACTAAATATAGAAATGGTAATAGCTCTCCATTTCTCTTCTCCCTTGGCATATAAATATGATATAACCGAGCAACAATTCAATAATTTCTGATACCTGTATATTTTTTGATTTAATTGGGATTTTTTTAAAACATTCACTTAAGATGTTCCACATGCTACAATTAGGCTTGGCAGAATTTGATTTTTTATTCATAGCCAATTTCACCTGGCCGTAAGAGACCAGGAAAATCTTTCCATTGGTAATCATCCAATTTGCATAAAGGAGATGTAAAAACCTATAAAAAAGTGCAGGACAGAGGTAAGGATATCTGGGGCAGCACACATGCTCATCCACCCACCCTTTCCCCTGTCAGCCGCTCACTCTGCCCAGTCTCAGCAGGGGCAGGGGCCAAACTCCTGCGGAGCCCAGCCCGGTCTCCACAGGAGTTTGGCCCATCATGCAGAGGTGGGTCAGAGCAGACTTCATGGGAGTTTGGCTCCTGTGTGATTGGGGCACAGGCCAAATTCCCAGAGCCCAGCCCTGCCCCTGCATGATAAGGGCAGGGGCAAATCTTCCCCAGCAAAGCTCCCAGGTGCTACAAACCCTGCCCATCCAATCCCCACTTCTGGCGCAGCCGTACCAGCATGGCCACCATACACGCATGTGTGCGCGCGTGTGCTAAATTGATTAAAAAAATCAAAAACCACCACTAATTTCATGCAAACCTGAAAATGTAAATCAATAAAAATCAAAATAAGTGCTTAAAAATAAACATTTATTTTTAACTGTGGAAATTTTTCAAAAAATTGAATTCTGCCAAGCCTAGCTACAGTACAGCTTTAAAGAAGCTAGAAGGCAATTTGTGTTTTCTGCAGGAGGAGAGAATAAATTAGCATAAGGAAGATTCTAGCACAACGGTTCTCAACCTTTTAGGCTGAAGGCACCTCTTGGAAGATACTAGCTCTTAGTTTTCACTCATTTTTTGATTACAGAAAAATAATGGAGCAGTTCTTCTGTTGCAGATAACTCGGGTCAAAATGTTTTTAACACTGTGTATTCCTATTTGAAATCTCCAAGTTGTGAATCACATGTTTGCACATCTAACAGTGCTAACACTTTGTGGCACTCCATGGCACCCTTGGAAAAGGTCTCATGGAGCCCCAGGGTGCTGTGGCAGCCTCGTTGAGAGTGACTGCATTGGTAAACACCTTGGCTCCATGAAAAAAAGGTTTTACAGTTGTAATTATTCCATCTGGCAGTTTCATAGTTGGTAGGGTCAGAAGGGACCTGAGTAGATCATCAAGTCCGACCCCCTGCCATGGCAGGAAAGAGTACTGGGGTCAAACAACCCCAGCAAGGTGTTCATCTAGCCTCCTCTTAAACACCCCCAGGGTAGGAGCCAGCACCACTTCTCTTGGAAGTTGGTTCCAGATCCTAGCTGCCTGACCGTGAAGTAGCGCCTCCTGATGTCTAGCTTAAATCTACCCTCTGCCAGCTTGTGACCATTATTCCTGGTCACTCCTGGTAGTGCTTGGGGGAATAGGGACTCCCCCAATGCCTGCTGATCTTCCCTGACTAGTTTGTAACAGGCCACTAGATCCCTCCTCAGCCTTCTCTTGTGGAGGCTGAACAGGTTCAGGTCCTGTAGCCTTTCCTCGTAGGGCCTGCCCTGATGCCCCCTGATCATGAGTGGCCCTCCTCTGGACCCTCTCCATGTTGTCCACATCCCTCTTGAAGTGTGGCACCCAAAACTGGACACAGCATTCCAGCTGTGGCCTGACCAATGTCACATAGAGGGGGAGGATCACCTCCTTGGACCTGTTTGAGATGCATCTGTGGATGCATGACAAGGTGGATGCATGATCAATGACTGCATCCCCATGCTGCCGGCCCATGTTCATTTTGGCATCAATAATGACTCCAAGATCATCTTCTGCCTCTGCACTGATGAGAATGGAGTTCCCCAGCCTATAGGCATGCTGCTGGTTCTTCCTCCCCAGGTGCATCACCTTGCACTTGTCAGTGTTGAATCCCATCCTATTCTCATCCGCCCACTCTTTGGGTGCGCCCCCCCCAGCCAGTTGGCAACCCATTTGACTGTGTAGGTGTCAACATCACAGTCACCCCATTCTCATTAAAAAACTGGGGGAGAGAAAGTGTTGAAGGCCTTCTGAAAATCCAGGAAGACTATGTCCACTGCTACCCCTGCATCTAAGCACTGCTACCCCTGCATCTAAGGAGGAACAGAAAATGATGAGGAACAGTCAATATGGATTCACCAAGGGCAAGTTATGCATGACCAATCTGATTGCCTTCTATGATGAGATAACTGGCTCAATGGATGCGGGGAAAGCAGTGGACGTGATATATCTTGACTTTAGCAAGACTTTTGATACGGCTTCCCACAGCATTCTCGCAAGCAAGCTTAGGAGGTATGTGCTGGATGAATGAACTGTGAGGTGGATAGAAAGCTGGCTAGATTGTCAGGTTGAATGGGTAGTAATCAATGTCTAGTTAGCAGGTGTTATCAAGTGAAGTGCTCAAGGGCTCAGTCATGGACTGCACCCTAAACAAGTTTGCGGATGACACGAAGCTAAGGGAAGTAGTAGATACGTTGGAGTAGAATTCAGAGTGACCTAGACAAACTGAGGATTGGGCCAAAAGGAATCTCATTAGGTTCAACTAGGACAAGTGCAAAGTGCTGCATTTCAGACAGGAGAATCCCATGAACTGCTACAGCCTGGGGACTGACTAGTTATGCAGCAGCTCTGCAGAAAAGGACCTGGGGGTAACAGTGGGCAGTAAGATGGATACGAGCCAGCAGTATGCCCTTGTTCTCCAGACTACCAGCATACTGGGCTGCATTAGTAGGAGCATTGCCAGCAGATAAAAGGGAAGTAATTATTCCACTCTATTCTGTACTGGTGAGGCCCCATCTGGAGTACTCTGTCCAGTTTTGGGCCCCTCATTACAGAAAGGATGTGAACAAGTTGGAGAGAGTTCAGTGGTGGGCAACAAAAATGGTTTGGAGGCTGGGGTACATGACTTATGAGGAGAGGCTGAAGAAACTAGGCTTATTTAGTCTGCAGAAGAGAAGACTGAGGCGGGGATTTGACAGCAGCCTTCAACTACCTAAATGGAGCTGACCAGGCAGGCCTTGGGTTCCTTGACAACGACCCACATTTTCGTACAGGGGACATGCTTGGGTGGGATGGGATTCACCTCTACCCTAAAGGCAAGCGTGTCTTCCAGGTTGGCTGATTTCGTATGGTGTGGTTTAAACTAGTTTTGCCAGGGGATGGGGCCATAAGGGACACGAGGACACTCCTCAGCCAAGACAGGTGACAAGCACAAGAAGTACCCAGGTAAGTGACAGGGGTCCAGATAGTCCTGGGATGGGGGGAGAGGCAGGGGAGGGGGGGGGGGTGGGGAAGGTGCATGCACCCATAGGAGGCCTTACATGCCTCTACACTAACGCTTGCAGTATGGGGAACAAGAAGGAGGAACTTGCCCTCCTGCTAGCTAAAAGAAATTCGGACACAGTGGGGCTCACTGAAACCTGGTGGGATTCAACCCATGATTGGGTGGTAAACATCAAGGGCTACAGACTGTTCAGGTGGGATAGATCAGGGAGGAAAGGTGAGGGTGTGGCACTCTACATCAAAGAGCAATACACATCCTCAACAAACAGGATGGGGTCAGAGGAGGGGCAGACTGAAGTGCTCTGGGTCAGAATACAAGGGGATCAGGGGGAAAGGGACTTAACAGTGGGGGTCTACTACAGACCACCCAACCAGGGGGATGAGCTGGACCAGGAATTCTAGGGTCAGCTCGCGGAGGCAGTTAGGTCAAGGGATGTGGTCATCATGGGTGACCTAAACTACCCGGACATCTGCTGGGAGGAGCAGTCAGCCAGGTCTGACCCCCCGTACGTTCCCAGCCGAGATACAGGACCTCCACCTAACCCAGGAGGTGCACAGTCCCACCAGGGGAAATGCCTTGCTGGACTTGGTTCTGGCCAAAGGCAATGACTTGGTGAGGGGACTGCGGGTTCTCGACCACCTGAGTGATAGCGATCATCGCCTACTGGAATTCACAATCCAACACAGGGTGTCAAAGGTCTGCAGCAAGGCAGCAGCCTTTGACTTCAGGAAGGCCGATTTCAATGAGTTAAGGAGATTAGTCGGGAAAGCACTGAGGTCCCAGAGGGTAGGGGAGTTGGGAGTCCAAGACGAGTGATCGTTCCTTAAGGAGATGATCCTCTAAGCCCAAAGGGTGACCGTATCAACATGAGTCAAAGAGGACAGGAGTGCTCAAAAGCCCCCATGGCTCACCAAAGGCATTCAGGAACATCTGAAAAATAAAAAGGAGGTATACACCTGATGGAAGGGAGGGGACATCACCAAGGAGGATTATACCTCCATTGCTAGGGACTGTAGAGGGGGCTGTTAGGAAGGCTAAGGCAGAGACAGAACTAGGACTAGTGACCAAGATCAAAGATAACAAGAAGTCCTTTCTTAAAAACATAGGGAGTAAAAAGAAAGTACTGGGTAACATGAGGCCCCCGCAGGACATGCTTGGCAACCTGGTGGTTGCACCAGATGATAAAGCCGACCTTTTTAACAAATTCTTTGCCTCCATTTTTCTGAGCAGGGACTGGGACATCCCCCCACCCCCCCGGGATTCCAGATGGACTCAGAGGTGCAGCCAGGCCTAGGGTCAGGGAGGACCTAGTTAGGGAACTTCTGGAGGGGCTGGATGTGTTCAAGTCAGCAGGTCCAGGTGATCTCCACCCCAGGGTGCTGAGAGAATTGGCAGAGGTCATTATGGGACCTCTGGCATGGCTTTACAGGTACCCGTGGTGCTCTGGCCAGGTGTGAGGACTGGAAAAGGGCCAATGTGGTCCCCATTTTCAAAAAGGGGAGGAAGGAGGACCCAGGAAACTATAGGCCCATTTTAGTCTTACCTCGTTCCTTGGGAACCTTCTTGAGAAAATTATGCAGGAACACATCTGCGAGGGGCCAGCAGGGGAGATTATGCTCAGGGGCAACCAGCATGGGTTCATTAGAGGCAGGTTCTGTCAGACCAACCTGGCTGCCTTCTATGACCAGGTCACAAAATCCTTAGATGCAGGTGCCGCAGTGGACATAGTCTTTTTGGACTTTAGGAAGGCCTTTGACACTGTCTCTCACCCCATTCTCATTAAAAAATTAGGCGACTGTGGCATCAATGCCTATACAGATGGGTTGCAAATTGGCTGAAGGGCCACACCCAGAGTGGTGGTGGATGGTTCATTTTCGACCTGGAGGGACAGGGGCAGTGGGGTCCCCCAGGGCTTGGTCCTCAGGCCTGCACTGTTCAACTTCTTCATCAGTAACTTGGATGAGGGGTGAAAAGCACCTTCTTCAAATCTGCAGATGACACTAAGATGTGGGGAGAGGTGAGTACGCTAGAGGAGAGGGACGGGCTACAACTAGATCTGGACAGGTTACAGAGGTGGGCGGATGAGAATAGGATGGGATTCAATATAGACAAGTGCAGGGTACTGCACCTAGGGAGAAAGAATGAGCAGCGTACCTACAGGCTGGGGAACTCCCTTCTTGTCAGCACAGAAGCAGAAAAGGATCTTGGAGTCATTATTGGTTCCAACATGAACACGGGCCACTAAATGTGAGGATGCCGTCAGTAAGGCTATCTGCACCTTGTCACGCATCCACAGATGCATCACGAGTAGGCCCAAGGAGGTGATCCTCCCTCTCTATGCAACCTTGGTCAGGCTGCAGTTGGAGTACTGCGTTCAGGTCTGGGCGCCGCACTTTAGGAGAGATGTGGACAGCACTGAGAGGGTCCAGAGGAGGGCCACTTGCATGGTCAGGGGGCAGCAGAGCAGGACCTATAAGAAGAGGCTACAGGACCTGAACCTGTTCAGCTTCCACAAGAGAAGGCTATGAGGGGATCTGGTGGCCATCTATAAACTTACCAGGGGGACCAGTGGGGAACGGGAGAGTCCCTGTTCCCCCCAGCACTACCTGGAGTAACTAGGAATAACGGCCACAAGTTGACTGAGAGTAGGTTCAGGCTAGACATCAGGAAGCACTACTTCATAGTCAGGGTGGCTAGGATCTTAAACCAATTCCAAGGGAAGTGGTGTTCGCTGCTACCGTGGGGGTCTTCAAATGGAGGCTAGATAATCACCTAGCCGGAGTCATTTGACCCCAGCATTCTTTTCTGTTCATGGCGGGACTTGATGATCTGCTCAGGTCCCTTTCAACCTTACCTACTATGAAACTATGGATCTAGGCGGTTCTTAGTGGTTACAGATGACAGAACAAGGAGCAATGGTCTCAAGTTGAAGCAAGGCAGTTTTAGGTTGGCTATTCGGAAAAACTCTCTCACTAGGAGGGTGGTGGAGCACTGGAATGGGTTACCTAGATAGATGGTGGAATCTTCATCCTTGGAGGTTTAAGGCCCACCTCAACAAAGCCCTGGCTGGAATGATCTATTTGGGGATGGTCCTGCTTTGAGCAAGGGGTTGGACTAGATGACCTCTTGAGGTCCCTTCAAACCCTAATTTTCTAAGATTTCTAATTTAAAGTTGCATGGTTCTGCTGTTGAAAGAAACTTTCATCTGTACAAAGCAGACTAACAGAGTTATCCTAGACTTAAGAAAAGACAACAAACCAAAATAATACTCTTCAATATTTTTTGAAGCTAAGTTTAGTCATATTAATACAAATGAAAAGAAAGGACTGATGTTATTGCTGTATAAAGCTATGCTTGACCACACTTAAGGTGTCTACTTTATAGCTTACTCTTTACAGACTTTTACAAATTAAAAAAAATATTTCCTTTTATTTTACTGTGCAAAGTTTTAAAACAGGTCAGAAGCTACTGTGAGAAACTTGGACTATATTAACATAAAACTTATTAAGTATTATTTATAGTCTTAATTAAACACCCAGTACATAATGCAAGACAGATATTTCTCACTTTAGTTTCCCTTAGTAACCAGAAATGTGAAAAGCTGACTGCAGCACGGTTTGAGGGTCATTTCAAGAACATAACAGCCAGAGAAAGGCTCCATTTTCAGATACTGTTAGGAAAACAGAGCTGTACTGTGTTAGATATAGATCAATGGAAATTATCAGAAGAAGAATGATGGAAGGTCATTTACCAAAAGGTATTATAAAAATAGACTAAGACTATTTTTGTTACTTTTATTACATTTAATAATTTAACAATGCTAAAAGCTTTAGAAGTTGTGATTTTATAATTGAGATTATTTACTTCAAGTTACTGAATAATTAGCCTTCAACAGAACTATGCCACTGATTAAAAATCATTTAACTAATAAATTAGCCTCCACAGAAAAGCAAAACAAAAAATGTCAGATTACTTTGCAGGATGCTTTATATCACTCTTGGAAAAATCTTTAAATACTATTTAAGCAGTTTCCATGAAGAGGATCAGCTCTCGGATATACAGTACAGACTGATGAGAACAAGGTAATGAGCAGAACTATTTTGTTTATATTACAAACGGAAACTCCTAGACTCACAGCCCATTGCTATGCAGTAACAACAGTTTAATAGCCAGGCAGCAACTTACAGTATATTCAATAGTCCCTTTAGGCTTTTGAAAAGACATTCGTCGCCCATCTTTCTTGTCTGGGGTCTTCTTCTGGCCAGTGTCTGAAAAAAATTGAGGCAAGGTACGTGTTAAATTCATCTTCCTCTCTCACTCAGTATCGTCACAGGCTGCTGAGTACAGCCCCACGGGCAGACATCTAATTCACCAGTTACATAGCTTGATCCTTGTGACTCTTGACTGTCTAACAGACAACCGGCTGTCAGAATAGGGACTTGACTTCACTGCTATGCTATAAAGATTTGACCAATATGAACCAATGTGACAACTGGGAATCAATTAAATATATAAGTACCTGCTTACATCCAGGAAATTATTAATGCAGGGAAGACTAAATGATCAACCGACCCCATTGGGCAAAATTACATCAACTGTACAAACAATGCTTCTAAAGCTACCCCATTTAATTGGTTTCATATTGCATCAGGTCTGCCTTTGTCTGTAGCAAAGGCTATCTACAGCTTCTAGAGGGCAGATCCAATTAAAGGGTACAGCTTCTGAGTTGAATGTATTTTATACGGTATGCGACGTTTGCAAGATACACACCCCCTAGAATTCTCTCCCTCATTCATTTGGTACAAAAGAAAACAAGATAAAAAGCATTTCTTCCTTATGGATATGCACTTCATCTTTCTGTCAGATATTCTTAAAGCACTTAAAATTCATTTCTTTTGGTGACACCATCCCTTAATACCACCAGTTTCCCTGGGATGCAATCCAAAAAGGAGAACATATTGCAACTGTAATCAAATTTTGCTGATGTATATTTATAAAAATGGAAGTTTGATTAATTCACAAACAATGACAACAACACACAAGACATACTGTTGTTTGATAATTACCGCATATTCTACAGAAGTCTTTCCTGAATGTAGCATACTGAATATAGGGGTATAATGCACAAAACTATTAAACTTGTTCCTCACTCCTGTACTCTTTAATGTTTATTGCGTATAGGAAGGGAGACTTCTGTGGCCCCCTCTATATGTGCAGGTAAAGGCACAAGGGGATCTAATGTACGATTTACACAATCATGCCTCCTGCCACTACCCCTTCCCCTTCCCTCCTCCCCACCAAAAAATCTCCCTGCATTGATCCGTAGGGGTTTCATGCACTCCTAAGCCCTAGACTTCACAACAGCCATGATCCCTGGGGCCTGGAGGTTTCACACACCCCCAAGCCCTGGGGATCATGGCTACTTCAATCCCTAGTACATGGGGATTTTACACTAGGGTGAATACACTCTTGCAGTTGGGAACCCTGTCTGCTGATGGGGCTCCCAGCCACAGGGGAGACCCTGGTACACATGCAGATTAAAGCACATTAACAACAAGTTATACAGTTAATACACATTTTTTGAGGTCTAATTTTATAGCTGGCTGGTACTTTTTATTTTATACTATGTACTTTGCACATGTAGTTGGCCTCCCAGAAATTGCACAATTAACTATCTAATTGTGCAATACCTGTAATATGGAGAGGGCCAGTGTGCATCTGTTTTGCAGATCTAAAAAAATAGTTAATATCCACTGCAGCATGCTCCTAATTGTGCTGATACATTTTGTTTCCATTATCTTCAGTTTATGTGCTCAGATAGTTGAGCTAGAATGAAAATGCACGTTAATTTTTATATTTCCCTGTATTCCAATTGTTTACTGTACATGTTAAAGTTACTTCTATCAGCCATTTTTAGTTTCTTAGACGCCTAAACCAAACCATTTTAGTTTCTTTTTATTTTGTAGTCATTAAATTAATCCTTTTCTCTTACACTAAGTCTCCCTTGAAAAACACAGGTTAAAGCTATTGGAATAGTTAAATTAAGATTACTTCAGTTTACAAAGACTTTAATGCCCAAAAATCTGAGAACTCAGCACATGTTTTGGAGAACACAAAACACTGCTTCCAGGGTGGGGGAAGGGGGAGGAAATCCTTCCAACAAGAGCAATTAAGTGTTCACATCTATTCCCCTCTGAAGCGCACTCCATAGCATGCATTCCTTTGAGAGAGATATCACACAGAATTCCCACCCCATTAATGTTACTGTGTTTTATTTAATACAAGTCTTTGTTGTTACACAAAACAAAATAATCCCACACAGAAATGGGAAACTATTCCCAGTCTGTTCATTTAAGATCTAACATACAGTTTAGAGATTACTGTATGAAAAATGGTAAATATTTAAGTCACTAAAGGAACTCAAAGTAGCAGCTTTAAACTACAGTTAAACCAATAATAAATTAATTGTCCAGAAAACTTCATCAATCAGAACACAGTTTTTCATAGTTTGTACGATCGGAAGAGACCCGAGTAGATCATCTAGTCCTACCCCCTGCCATGGCAGGAAAGAGTACCGGGGTCAAACGACTCCAGCAAGGTATACATCTAGCCTCCTCTTAAAGACCCCCAGGGTAGGAGCCAGCACCACTTCTCTTGGAAGTTGGTTCAGATCCTAGCTGCCCTGACTGTGAAGTAGCGCCTCCTGATATCTAACTTAAACCTGCCCTCTGCCAGCTTGTGACCATTATTCCTGGTCACTCCTGGTAGTGCTCGGGGGAACAGGGACTCACTCCCCCAGTGCCTGCTGATCTCCCCTGACTAGTTTGTAACAGGCCACTAGATCCCTCCTCAGCCTTCTCTTGTGGAGGTTGAACAGGTTCAGGTCCCATGACCTCTCCTCATAGGACCTGCCTTGCTGCCCCCTGATCATGTGACTGGCCCTCCTCTGGACCCTCTCCATGTTGTCCACATCCCTCTTGAAGTGCGGTGCCCAGAACTGGATGCAGTACTCCAGCTGTAGCCTGACCAGTGCCGCATAGAGGGGGAGTATCACCTCCTTGGACCTGCTTGAGATGCATCTGTGGATGCATGACAAGGTGCAGTTGGCCTTCCTGACTGCATCCCCACACTGCTGGCCCATGTTCATCTTGGAGTCAATGATGGCACAATTACATCAGTGGCAAAGTTCGGAGCCTGATCCCTCTTTCCTTTCTGGAGGATTTCCTCTCAGTCTGAATAGACTTGCTGAAGCAACAGTTTCAACAAATGCCTCTGTGCCAACTCTTAAGATAGATATTTCATAGATTTCATAGACACTAGGTTGGAAGGGACCTCAGAAGATCATTGAGTTCAGCCCCCCTACCAAAGGGCAGGAAGTCAGCTAGGGTCATAGGTTGCCCCTAAGCATGACCTCCCCTGCTGGCCCCTCGTGGATATGTGCCAGAATAATACTCTCAAAAAGCTTGCCCAGGATTGAGGTAAGACTATCTGGCCTATAGTTTCCCGGGTCCTCCTTCTTCCCCTTTTTAAAGATGGGAACCACGTTGGCCCTCTTCCAGTCCTCTGGCACCACACCAGAGCACCATGAGCGCTCGTAAAGCTGTGTCAAGGGTCCTGCAATGACCTCAGCAATTCCTTTAGTACTCTAGGGTGGAGATCGTCTGGACCGGCTAGAGCTGTGATACTTTTGTCACAGAAGTGGAATGTGCTCCTTTCTTTTTTTATATTACTTAATTACAACAATTCCCAACTTCTGGGATGAGGTAGTTAAGTATGCTGCTTGCTACTAAGGGTAACTAGAACCTTGAGCACACCCCTGGCAGAGGTGGTGCGGTCACCATCTGTGGGGGTGTTCAAGAGGAGGCTGGATAAGCAACTCATTGAGCTATTTTGAGCTCATTAATCTCCTTATAGCAGGGGACTGGACTTGATGATCTTGCAGGTCCCTTCTGGTCCACTGATTCTATGATACTCCTCTCACCCACTCCAGTTTCTGCATCGACAAGGAACATCTACAGTTGCCCCCATCCACCCTCTAGCAACCCCTGCACCATCCACTCTGTTTGTCAGCCCAGCTTTCCCTCTAATGGCTTGAATGTTCCCAGGGCTGTTGGGAGAGGTTATGGGGGCAGGTGGCTCTACAGCTTGGTGTGCAAGTTCTTAGAGAAGCAGTTGTAGCAGCGAAGGCAGCACTTGCATCCTCAGGTATAGCCCGGGGGTGGGAAGGAGGTTCCTCCTTTTCCTCCACCTCATGTGTTCTGCTGCTTATCTCTCTGCTTCCCCAATCCTCTCAGTGCACCATGTCACATTTAAGTAGTCTGGCATCTTACCCCCTACCGCTGCGGGTTCCCAGGCTCTGGTTCTTTTGGCTCTGGGGCTAAAGTGCTGGAATTCATGGGGGTTACCCTGGGATAACAAAGAACATAAACTGGCCCAGTGGTCCCTAATCCCCAGTGGTGACCCAGACCTATGTCAGTAGTCCAGGTGCCATACTGACAGCACACACACAGGGCCAGGCAGAGCCATGAGAAACAGCTCAGAAGGGTGACTATAGTATTACATTTAATATAATACAGCAGCACAATGAAGAACATACTGATTAATTATATGTTTATATTATAATATTCATACTGTATTCTTATGGTTTGAAATGGGGCACTGCTAAATTATGAAAGCTTACAATGGGGTGCCTCGAGTCTGAAAAGGTTGAGAAACACTGCTACATGAGGAAAGGAAATTAAGACTGAAGGAAAAGCAAGTGACCAACAAGTGACCACCACTCTCAGCCTGAGGGTTAAATACTTTGTCTGGTTTCAAAATGTTTTTAAAGCAAACTAGTTCTTCCGTTGCAACACAACAGGCATGCAGCCTGGAATGCTGCTGAGCACCACAACAGCGAAGCAACTAACTGCTGAGCATGTTTCCAGTTCAGATCAGTTGCATCTAAGCCTACAGCAGAAGGCAGTGACCCTTATCTACTGCTATTTCCCGTAGCACAAGACTTAAATGCAAGTTTTCTTTTGAATCAAAGTCAGGTAATGAAGTTAAAAAACTCTTTTAGTTGTAAAGACTTTGACACAGGCAAGTTTGGCAGCCCTGATTTGGCACTAACACCAACATTTTTTCTCCTTCGAACTGTCAGAATGGAAAAAGAACTCAAGTCTCACGTTAAGATCTGGTACCTTGTCAACTGCTACAACGCACGCAGTTCCAGCCTCTCTCTCTGAATACAGAATTCTGAAGTACTTCCATTTTCACACGGGAATCTCTTCATATGAGCGGCAGTATAAAAGGTACTGCCTGATGAGATCAAGTTAGTAAAGAAAGAACAGAACAGTAGAGAGAAAAAAGAAGTATTCATTCATCAGCATGAGGAAAAGGGGTGAGCTACCTTCACAGAATGTCTTGTTCAACATCAGGAAGGATGGAGCTGCTGCATTTTGTAGTCTTCAGGATGTCAACTGAGTCCCACTCTGACCAGTTTGAAAAACTACCCGTTTTCTAAGAGACATAAGGAAAGCAACTCCAAGCCAAAATGGCCCAAACTTCTAAAGATAACTTATTACATATATATGCAGGTGAGGACTGGGATCCAGCCCAAGCACCTATAAGAAGGGAGAAGGACCAGGCCGGCTTGAAGGCCCTACAAAGCTAACTGGCCTCCCAGGGGGTTTGCCACTAAAGGGCGCACTTTGGCAATAATCGAAGGGGAGGCAGAAGATTTTTTTTATTTTTCTGTTAGGAGCCTCTTTTAACCTTAATTTTGTGCTTGCTGAGAGGAGGGGAAGGGGTTAAGTAAGGTTTTTGGAGAAGGGAGGATAGCTGGAGCCTCTCTGTATAAGATGGGGAGAGAGGTACAAGGGGATGTTGGAGGAGGAAGGGGGATCTCCCCTGGGTTTGAAGTGAGATGGTGGAAGTGGGAGCTGGGGGGTTTTCTTGTGTCCTGGATGTGTCAGTTGGGAGGTGTTATTGGGATTGGTGGGAGGGTTTGCTTGTGTAGGGGGTTGGGCAGGGAGGCCGTGGCTGGAGAGAAGGAGGGAACTTAGAGTTTTAGGATTAGAAAGGGTAGGATATAAATTTCAACCTTTTTAGACACAAGGCACTGTTTGATAGCCTTGAAGCACCCCTCGATAGATTCAAGCACCCTTTAGAAAATATCAGCACTTAGGTTTTCATTTTTTTTAAGTGTAGAAAAATAAGACTCCCTATGCCTGAAGAAGGGTGACTGTGCCCAAAACCTTGCCAAGAACTTTTCTCCCAACTACTCAGTTGGTCTAATAAAAGATATCATATCTACTCAAAGAACCTTGCCTGAAAAAATAATAGAACAATTCTTAGGTTGCAAAGAACTCAAAAACATCTCACCAGGTCAGAATATATATATATATATAAAAACACTGTGAACTCCTATGTGAACATTCTGGGTTTAACTTGTGGATTACGTCTGCACGCCTAACAGTTCTAACTTGTATGACACTACGCAGCATCTGTGAAAGGATTTCAAAGTACCCCGGTTGAGAATCATTGTTTACATAATACATACATACAAAACTAAAGTTGACAGACATCATGCAAATACAAGAAAAAAATGTGGACAAAGGTTTTCTAATAATGAACAAACATTTCAGCTATTGAGCTGTTTACAGTTTGCCTGTTTCAACTTTAAGTGGAGTCTTGAAAATTTTTTTAAGTTACTTTTCCATTTAAACACTGTTGGTGCCCTTAGATGAGAAGAGGAAACAAACTGGCAGGCAAACAAATGCTCTGCATACCTCCCCAGAGCAGTAGAAAGCCATGGAACCCAACACTCATCTCTTGGCTGGAGTGAAAGATCTATTTATTTATTTATTATTATTATTATTTAAAGGGGAAGAAAAATATGGCTTTCAGTCATTTTTGTGCTTCTTGTATTCTTTTAGCTATTTGAGAACCAAAACAGCCTTTAGCAACAGGAAGGTAAGGCAACCTTGGCACAAGTGAGATTCAATCACACTGCCTTTCGATGAATGGTTTTCTACAGGAACCCACATTTTACTTATTAATCTCAATGAATTAACCAATGTACTTAACTAATCAGCTTTGGGTTTGAATTAGTAGAAACTGATGTTATTCTCAGCATGCAGGTAGACAAAGGACAAGAAGCTTTTGTTCAAGCTGTACTGTGACTTCAAGATATTAACAGAACTACAGTTTTACCTAGAAAATTTACTTAAGGAGAAAGATAGGGAGAGACCTCCCAACAGGAATGGGCCCACTTAATGCTCCGTTTTGAAACACTGAAATGATTAAGTACAGAGTTAGACACGTGTTCAAATATTTCAACTGTAATCGAGATCCTCAGTTTAGAAGAATAAAACTGGAAAAATATTAAGTTGTTCTAAAGGACATTGAGTCAATATTTATTCAGGAAGTCAGACCAGCACATATAAAAGCAAAAGATTAGATTACTGTAGCATAAAGAAAAGCTGCTATGTTCAGTCATACAAAAGACCAACAACAAGGAACAATCATATTTCAGTACACAAAACTAGACAAAGGAAACTTAGCTTGCGTTGTGTCAGAGGCCTAGTTATATAAGGCCCTTTGACCTTAAAATATGTTTCAGCAAATGGGAACCTTCTGCTGAAGACTGAATACTGTGGAAGCTGCATTGCCCCCTTCCCTCTCCCAAATAAATTTATAAGCCTGTCCTCCTCCATGCCTGTGTCAAAGTCCTGTACCAACCCACTAACTGACCAACACAATCTTCTTCCCATGGCATTATTAGCTTCAGTGTCACTATCATTTCTCAATTAAGCTAACTCTCCAGCAAATGCAAGTCAGCATTAAGTTGCTGAAATATCCTGGAGTGCCCTGGAAAATCCGTCACGCACCCAGAAACCATTGCTTGAGAAATGAAGATAAAAAACAATCATCTTTTAGAAGTTGTAGGCTGTAGTTTCATCTCCAGCTTCATTCACAGTGTTTCTTAATTATGAAATGCAAGAGGCAAGGGTTTTTTGGGGGGTATATCTTTTATTGGACCAACTGTATAGTTGGGATAAAGTTATACAATGCAATGCAAAAACATCTGCCTTCAGTTGGTCCAATAAAAGATATCACCCTCCCAAAATTCCTTGCCTCTTGCATAACTCCTGGGCCATCACAGCTACATAACTATAACACTACTAGTAATAAAAAAAGCAGTTTAAATTCCATCACCTAGTTAAAGGCTAATATGGAACTGCTTCTGCAGGAGCAAAACAGACCTCTAGAACATTGTGTTTGGATAACTTGTCAGCTGATTCTTCATTAATAAGGTTTCAGTTATCTGGACTTTCTGGAGACCACCTGGGGGGTTGGGGGGAAGGAAGTACAGCATATAATGTTAAAACTGGGCAAAATATAAGAAACATAATGGAAATAAATATTTTGTTTTTACTGAGGAAAAATGGTCAAAATAGAGGGTGTCAAGATTGTGAAATAGGTCCTACCTACATCATTGAATTGTCACAGGGCACCAAGGCCTTTAAGAGCAGAAGAGCTTAGCAAAGAAACCTGGCAGGTACACAGAGCCCCACAGCAGCAGGTTGCCTGAGTAACAGGCTAACAAGGTAATTAGCCAGAACCTGCAGGCAGTCAACTGACCAGAAGGAGTCAGAGCCCAGGGCACATATAAGCTCAGGGCTGAGGCTGGCTGGGGTGACTCTTTCTTTGGCAACTGCCAGGAGAAGGAGCTCCTCCTGCACAAGAGAGCGGCCAATGCATCTGGCTACCTTCTTTGCTATCTCTAAATGCAGTAAGACTCTAGGGGCTCACAAGGTGCCCAGAAATAAGGGGTGTGGGAAGAAAATATTAGAACTTCAATTTATATTAATTTTTTCTCTCATCCTTTTTTAATTTCTATTTTTTGTTTGTTTTATAATGTACATAATATATTGGTATAGTAGTACATGTACATAATTTTATAAATAAATAAATATACATATATTGGGGGTGCATGCTCAAAACTTTACTGATAGAGGTGTGCAATCAAAAAAGTTTGGAGACCACTGGTATAGAGCCCCAGTGCCAGAAGGGCATGAGCTGCCAGGGTCAGGGGCCCAGTAATAAGAGGAGTTTGTGGGCTAGTGCCTCAAAACCGGGCCCTAGTGGGTCTAGGCTTGAAGGTCTAGCTATATCAAAGGGGGAGAGTCTGAGTAGACCAAGGCCCCAGTAGCGCATAACAGTAATGTAACACCTGTGAGGCATGCGGCATAGTAAAGGGATGGTTGGAGCCATGCAATTGGCCCATAAGGCCTGAGGTGCCTCACGCAGTACTGTACTGAAGAGAAGCTTAGCAAAGGGGCCTACAGATCAGAGCTTGAGTAAAGTTCACCAAACCAGGATTAAGCAAAGGCTTGTTGGCAGCTTCCCAAGTTATTTTTCCATCAAAGATGTGGCAGGTGAGATAAGAGGGTGCTCTTGGGGCAGAGCTTGCAGAGTTGCAGAGCCACCAGGAGCATCACTACCACCCCTGAGGATCTTGCTCTGTGACAAATTATACATAAAATGATAATCCAGAAAGACTACTAAAGACATGGCACTTTACATCTGTAAATGAGTAGTTAAGGTCAGTCAATAGGAGAGAATACGGAGGAACTCTAGAAGTGTGCAAAGCTGGATGAAAAAGCAATACAATTCCAGACAATGCTCATAGTCAACTAATACAAAGTAAAACTCTCTTCAATACACAAGCTATGTTTACAGCTTGAAAGGCTCTAAATTAACTATTTAAAAAAAAAATTTTTTTTTTTCTTAAAGACAACATTTGGCAGCTAGGTCAATTAGACTTTCTACCCAGTGTGCTGGTTTGTTTTTTTGGTTGGGGGAGGGGGGAGAAGACATTCATTAGGACCCATAATGAAGAACCAAGCTAATTATAGCTACCTGTACTATATGTTACTGAAGAAGGTAGACCAGTGTTGTACAAAATATTCTGCACATCTTAAAGAATTACAGACTTAAAGGTGGTTTAGAGAAGACTGATAAGAATTAAAAAGTAAGCATATCCACATGCACTAAAATTGGAGGTGGGGGAGGACTTGAATTATTTGCCCCAGAAAGGAGGCAACTGAAGTAGCAAAGATTTCCAGAAATGCTACAGTTTTACTATTTTACTACTAGCATTTCTTTGCCTTAATTGCCATATGAAAAGTGTTCTTTATTATTATAAATTCAGTATATTAATAAAATGTTCTTGGAGGCAGCTAAAATACTGAGTAGAGATTTAATTAAACTATGCCCTGCAAAACACAATCATCACTCCTTATGCATCAGAAACAGGCTGTAAAACTCTAATATCTACATGTACTCCTGACTTATCTAGCAGGAGATCAACTATACAATTGCTTTCTGAGCGAACCCATAGTAAGAAAGTTAACCCATAGTAAGCAAAGGTGAAGACGTCCAATTTCTCTGGAAGTTGCCTCACTCCAAACTTTTTCGATCTTCTGGAATATTAGATTCTGTTGGTAGTTGGACTGATACATATCAAGAAACTATAATTTTGGCTGCATACATTTCTTTTAAAGCAGTAAGCGCGCTGGCTTCTTTTGGGCTTTCACAGGTCAGAAAAGACAAACACCCAAGACAGACTTCAGGACAAAGTTTACAACACAAAACAAGACACTACACAAATGCACTAGAAACCTTAACTATTTTCCTTACCTGGGTGTCTACACCTCTCCAACACTATCCCAGTATTTAAGAAACAAAAATAAAGGTGACACTCTTGTACTGTTTAGTACCCTAACAAGATTACCAAACACAAACATCAATGCAGGGAAAAAAAACCTTTAATTTTTCATGGTTAAGCAGTGGGAACTATATGCAACTCCACTCATGTAGTTACTGGAGACATCAGGAAATAACTTGCCAGAGCTCAAAACATACTGATTCACCTTAGATTCTGGGATAATTTGAACCACGTTACAAGACAATTTAGCCTGTAATATCTACATGAACAATAGCCAAAGCAATTTAAAAAAAGCTTAGAACAGTTCAGAATAGAACTTCTCCAAATTACAGTAGTTCATTAGACAGCTGTTTTCTTATGGAGAGCAAGTCTTCACAGAATACTGGTCTTTACAAGCCAGGTCAGCTCCCAGACTACCGGACAGGGCAACACAGTTTGGGGAGGAGGCAAGCAGCCAACAGTAGTGAAAGAACAGGTTAGGGACTATTTAGAAAAAGCTGGCTGTGCACAAGTCCATGAGGATGCATGGGATACACCCGAGGGAGTTGGCTGATAGGATTGCAGAGCCACTACCCATCATCTTTGAAAACTCATGGCGATCAGGAGAGACTGGATGATTGGAAAAGGACAAACACAGTGCCCGTGTTTAAGAAAAGGGGAAAAAAGGGAATCCAGGGAACTACAGATCAGTTAGCCTCACCTCAGACCCTGGAAAAAGCATGGAGCAGATTCTCAAGGAATCCATTTCTAAACACTTGGAGGAGAAAAAGGTAATTAGGAGCAGTCAGCACGGATTCGCCAGGGGCAAGTCATGCCTGACCAACCTGGTTGCCTTCTATGTTGAGATAATTGGCTCTGTGGGTGTGGAGAGACTGGTAGATATGGTGTACCTTGATTTTGGCAAGGCTTTTGATATGGTCTCCCACAACATTCTCCCAGCTAAGCTAAGGAAGTATGGGCTGGATGAATGAACCGTATGTGGACAGAAAACAACCTGGAGCAGTGGGCTCAAAGAGTAGAAATCAATGAATTGATGCCTAGTTGGCAGCTGGTATCAAGTGGTGTGCCCCAGGGGTTGGTCGGTCCTGGGGCCAGTTTTGTTCAATGTCTTCATCAATGACCTGGAAGATGGCATAGAGAAGACTGAGAGCAGATTTAATAGCAGCTTTCAACTATCTGAAGAGGGGTTCAAAAGAAGGTGAAACTAGACTGTTCTCAGTGATGGCAGAAGGCAGAACAAGGAGCAACCATCTCAAGCTGCAGCAAAGGAAGTTTAGGTTAGATATCAGGAAGAAATCTCTCACTAGGAGGGTGGTAAAACATTGGAGCAGGTTACCCAGAGAGGTGATGGAAGCTCCATTCTTGAAGGTTTTTAGGATTCCACTAGACAAAGCTTTGGCTGGGATGACTGAGTTGGGGATGGGCTGCTTTGAGCAGGGGGTTGGACTAGATGACCTCCTGAGGCCCCATCCAGCCCTAATTTTCTATGATTCTGTGAAAAACCATGCCATACCCAATATCTCCATTTTGATATTACCTTGTTATTATTAACAATCATCATGTTTTGTACATCTGAGAATGCATAAAGGTTAAAAGGGATGATGTGTTATAAGGGAGATGAGAAAGGTAAACTAGAGATTACAAGACAGTTGAAAACAAAATAATTCCTAGAACTGCAGAAGCTAGGGCAGAGATTGGAACAAAGTAAAAAGGTATCTGACATCATGAAAGAAATCTTCTGACTTCACTGGAGTTAAATCTTATGATATGGAAGGGTGATAGGCATTGCAGGAAAATACATTTGTAAATAAAAAAAAGTTTACTGATATTGAGGTGCAGCTGTGGTCAATATTGGTATTTCTTAAGTTTTAGACATTGCTTTATATCTTCAGGTTTGGTATACTACAAAGTTGCTTCTTTGACTGTAATTCAGAGAAGCAATTTAAATTTTCTGCTTAGAAATACTTACTGCCAGAGCTCCAAACATGTCTTATTACATGCACTCTTTCTTACTAGGTGACAGAAAATCTTCCTTCGCACATATGGACTTTTGTAACTATTTTTTGTACGTTATTTACATATTGGGGAACTGTAATGCCCATATTACAGTATGTACATATTGGAGTACTGCAATACAACAAACATACCTTGTGAAATTACTGAACTTGATCAGAAAAGTTAACAACTCTATCAATGCTGTTTCTGGCTAAAAGTTCAAAGTACTTCTAAGCAAGAAGATAGGGCTGAAAGGGAATTGTGAGAAATGCAATGCATTGTTACAATAAGTTAGATAATACTGCATGGTGACCAAAATAGCTAAAAGGAGATTCTCTTGCTTAATGTTTGTCTGGGCTAGAACAAATTTTTATAACCTTTAAAAATTATATATATATTAGGTGGGCATTTTAAAAGTGAATCCAAGAAAAATATTAAAAAGACACTGAAGCTTTCCTTCCCCTAATTAATCAGCGGTATACATGAAACAACTTGCTGACATTTGCCAACTGGTAAAACAAAGGAAGCATAGATATTACAGCTTTACTAGATTATACTGATCTAATTGCCTCTGAGTGGAACTAATCTATTTATACAAGACCAAAAACAAAAAGTTAGAAGCATTTCTTTGGCATTATAAACTCACTCACTCTCAATTTTTCTTTGGGACTCTTAATATAAAAAAAACCAAAACCAAACAAAACAAAAAAACCCACACACATTTCAGCAGAATGCTTGTTTTCCAAACCACCTGCCTTGCACTTGAAATTACATAACATTTCTTTACAGCAATTTAAATTTCCAGTTGGAAACAAAGCAAATGTTTTCTAGCCACCCAGCTCTGCAATATACGATTAGCCCATTCCTGAGAATCCCATGTCTAGACAGTTAGACCAAGACTTCTATTTCAAAAGGAGAAACATGAAATCAGGTTCTAATTCATACTTGAGTACCTAATTAGGTGGTCTCATTTGTAGAGGTCTTCACTGGCTTTACAGTTTAACATTTTAATTCTATTTTTGTAAAGCTATTATCGAGAGGACAGGGTTTAACAATATTATTTCCCATCCCTAAAAGATCAAGAGACTCTGCAGGCAAAATACTACCAGAAAATAGTGACCTTGAAGTACCCCAAAAAGGAGTTTTATAAAATTTAGAGCAAGATTTAAAATTGTATTTCCGAACTAAATACCAAGTGTGCTTACTGATCAAGTTTTACAAAATGTCTAAGAAAAAACATTTCCATATAAAGTATCTGTATGCTGCAGATAAAGTTGTGAAGTACTGTCATTCACTGGTTTCTCACATCAAGACTATGCTTGCACATGCACGGTAATGCTGAAGACGAAATACTTGCGGGGTGGAGTTTAGGTGGCACTACAAACAGAAAAACTTTAGAACCGTGTGGGCAATGGAAGGAAACAGAAGAAAAGTTGAAAGGGCAGACGTGCATGATAAAAAGGAGAAAAGAACAGGAAGCCATTCTGCCCCCTAAAGTTGCCCAGATGGCACAGGACTATCATCTTGCCAGGTTTAACCAAAGGTGTTGGCAACTGAAAGTTTTAATATTGGCAAGTGAAGATTCACTGCTGTTTCTGTGTGCTCTTTTTAAATGTTAAAGCACTTAAAGAGTTACAATAGCCAGGTCTTACTTTAAAATTAGATATGCTATTAAGTACAGAATTCAACTAAGACTATTATAATGCAGTGGAATTGGAATAGAGGCTTTTGCTTCTCACCAGTTTGGAGGTTCTTAAATTTTGTAAGTTTTATAAATAGCAACATGGAGACAAGTGTAAGTCAAAAGAAATACAACATGAGTTTAGCAAGGGGAAATCATGCCAGGTTGACCACACATCTGCCCCTGAGGAGTAGGAATGTAAATAGGCCTGGCCCATGTATGGCTACTCCAGCTTGGCCTAAGGAACAATACTTCCCAGCCTGGCACCTCCAGGTGTGGCAGGGACTCAGTGGCTCCCCAGGGCCATGCCTCACTATGAGCTGGGCAGATGGGTAGGTCTTCTTCAGGCCCAGGCCTGGGTGTGGACAGGGTATGCCATGGGGCTGAGCCTCAAGACCCAGGGGAGGCACCCAGTGCCCCCTTACCTCCACTTTGCCCTTGACAGGCCCTGCAGCCACCATGGGTCTGGCCAGGAGAGTGTGCAGACACTGCCAGCAGTGGTGGCTGCAGAAACAGAAGGTGCTGCATCTGGCCAGGCAGGGGGCCTTTGACTTCCAACCTCTGCAGAGAGGAAGTGGAGCTGTTTTCCTTTTGCAGCAGAGCAGGAGAAAGGGGAAAGGGGAACTAGTACCTAATTGCTAGGCTCTGCAGACCCCTGTGCAGTTGCTATTAGCCTCCCTGCTGCCTGTCATTGAGCAGCCTGGGCTCCATGGCAGGTGGCAGGTTAATATTTTAACTGTTCACATCTCTACTGAGGTAAATAATTTTCTAGACAAAGGAAATCCAGCGGATCTAAAGTAAACTTCAGTGAAGCACCAGTTTCGGTGTAACATAAAAATTAAGCGAACCTAAAAATTGAGGAGGACTAGCATAAGAATCACAAGACAGGAAAGAAACTGGCTGATGGGAAGACTAAATAGGGAACTGCTGGGGTGGTATAAGGTAACTAATGGAACTCTTTATAGCATATGGTGATGGAGTTTGCTGACAAAACAAACTTCAGTGACAGTATTGATATAGAAAATGATTCAGTAATTTCAGGACTTGTATAATACATACAAGGATAAAATTCAGTACTACAAGAGTGTAAGGTCAACACATTTAGCAACTGTCACAAAGTTCTACTATATATTGGGAGCTCATCAGCTGGAAAAGACAGAAAAGAAAACTAAGGTGTATCAGTTGATCACTGGATTGCTACCAAACTTGAGGAGGCAGTCAGCCAATTTCCAAGAGCAGATCCTGGGACCAACTGCTATTTTTGAGGGCTGAGCACGGCGAGGCTCTTCCACCCCTCTGGCTGAGGGGCCTTAGCCTTCCTGCCCGTCCCCACAGATTGCCAGATGGAGGGGAACTGTGGCTTAATTACCATGATTAAGCCCCAGGAAGCCATTTAATCCATGCATTATTAAGCATGGATTAATGGTTTCCTTTGGCTTAATCAAGATAATCAAGTCATGATTTTGGGCCACCCCCAAGTGGGGATGCTGCATAAAAAGCTGTACCAGGGTCCAGGACTGGCTGGGGCAGGCAGCTGGGAGGCTACATAGGGGCCTGCAGAGCCCTGGCTGGGATGGTTTTGCGTGGCACCCATCGCTCACAGCTAGCCAGGCCGGGGCTCTGCAGACCCCAGTACAGCCTCCCACTGCCTGGCACAGCCGGCCCAGGACCCTGGTGCAGCTGCTTGTGCAGCATTCCTTCTTCCTGCTGAGCAGTCACACCCCACCCACTTTCCCCTCTCCTCTACCCTCCCCCCACCCCTGGGGTCCAAGACAGCAGGGCTTCCTGCTCTTTCCTCTTTGGTTGTTTTGTTTTGCGGTGGACCCTACCATTTTTTTGTGATTTCTGCAAAAGTCATACAATTGTGAATTTGGTAGGTCCTTAGCTATAAGTGATGCAGATATGACAAAAAAAAGTCAACTGCAATCCTAAAACATAACATGACAGGCAATTCCAGTATAGATGTGAAATATTGATGCCACTACACAAAAGATTCTGCTCAAATCTCACCCAGAATCCTGGTCATATCCGTGTTGAAAAAAGATGAATTTGGACTAGAACAGCGGATGAAAGCAGGGAGTAGAATCATTAGGGAAACGCACCTAAATGAAGACTGACAAGGAGTACAATTGCCATAGAGGGAAGAGAGCTACCACTTAAGATCCCAGACCATGCTGGCTCAAGAACAAATGAATATAAATCAATTATGAATCTATGCTAGAATAAATATCATGAATTTATGATAGAAATTTAAATAAAAGGTTCTAGAAAACAAATGTTTTCCAACTGGAAGTACTGAGGACAAAAACAACCCAACTACTTTTAAGAAGGAGTTTGACAGGTTTATGAATAGTTACAAAATAGTTTGAGCCGTATATAACAAATTTTCTTGGCAATTAGTGGTTTACTAAAAAAGATTATTACACAAATCAAGATTCTTATTAGTTCTTAATTATTCAAGACAACTTCAATATGACAAGACTCTCTTAATAATTCAAGACAATATGCTCTTGTATACAGCTGATTGACATTTTGTTTAGGAGACAACACAGTGCGGAACTAGATCACAGTGACTTCTGCAGCATGCTGTGTCTGTGTCAGGAATACCATGTTGCCAAAGATGCCTGCAGAACTCTGCCCATATGAAGAACCATCTGCCCCCTATCATTTTCAGCAATGCACCTGCCTTTGCCCAAGTCACCCCTCATTGACACTAGGTTTACCACCTACACAGCAGATGTATTCAAGCACACACACCTGTGCCCACATTCCCAATGAGAATGGAAACCTGTGATCCAAGTTCACTGGCCTGAAAGGATGTGGGGGACAAAGCCAGGGCAAGAAATGATAAAATGTCCCGGGTCCCAATGGAATTCTCCTTCATCCACCTTGTGTGCACAAGTTAAATATATCAGAAGGGATGCTTTATAAACCAGCAATTTTCAAACTGGGGTGCCAGGTGCTTGGCCTAAATTTTAATAATGGTAGTGCACCTTCCAATTGGTCAGTATACAATGAGTAATGGCATTGCCACATGCCAATACTGGTGTTGAAATCTGTCAGGGTCAGGTATCTGAGCAGAAATAGCTTGCAAGTAAAGGGGTAACTGGCCAAAATATTTGAAAACCACTGCTTCAGACTATCTGATAGCTCCAGGGTGTCAAACTCATGTGGGCCATGGGCTAAATCCAGACCATTGTGGCTTCTCCCAGGCAGGATCTGGGATGCAGCACATGTGCTGGTGGGAGAGGGGGCAGTGGCAAGATGGGATGATCTAGTTAGGAATGGTCCTGCTTTGAGCAGGGGGGTTGGACTGAATGACTTCCTGAGGTCTTTTTCAACTCTCATTTTCTAGGATAAGTGAGGGCTATATCTACCCAGACCTCACTTGGCCCCCTGCCACTGATGGCAGTATCCATCAGGGACCAGGGATCCCAAATTCTGCAGCAGGCCATGCTCCAGTGCCCACATAGTACTGCAGTGCACTGGATTACCAGCAGATCTGTATGCCTGACGCTTCTGTGACAGCCGGATCCAGGTCTTCGTAGGTGATGCGAAATCAGAAGAAAGGTTTGAGGTATATTACCGACAAAGATTGTTTATTTTATTTTCTAAGGGCAGAGTGCCAACAGTCTTTCAACGAGTAGACTACCTACGCAAAACATTTACACTGATGGTGCTGTCTAATCTCTAACTTCCCACCGGTAAGGGCCTGGGGAGTGGTGAAAGAGTGCAATCGGCCTTTTGCGGGCTTGGATCAAGCGTGGTCTGTGCTTACCTAACAAGGGAAGACCGTTCTCCTGGCACAGGAATAGTACCAGTCAAAGTAATGTAGTAAACCTCCCACTTAGTTGCTGCAGTGGGACGGTCTTGGCTCTAAGGCCACTTGATGGAAATGGGAAACTCCTCCCTGGTGCCTTATGGCTGAGGGCAAGCAAAACTCGGGGGCATCTGAACCCCAAGCCTCCAGGCTTTGGCCTGGAAGTAGGATGCCTGCCATAGGTTTTAGAAACAGCTGAAGCCCCAGATGAGGGTGGAGGATGTGGCAGAAGGCCACTTCTGTTTCTCCCCAAAAACTCTGCTCTGTGACAATTTGGTTAAGATGGGCCCTGCAGAGGGTACACAACTTACCCTATCTCGTTAGGTAACCTGAGCTGGATACATTCCTGGGGGGGGGGGAGGAACCTGCTCCCTCTGCCTACATGACTGGCATCACATACCTGGGTGAGGGGGTTGGGCTGCCTGGGGAGCTAGGAGCTGCCAGTCTGCCCAGCAACTAGCGATGTATTTCAAATTGGTTGGCTGACAGCCATCAGGTGCTGGCCTCCACTGGAGCAGGTAAATGAAGTCACAAGGGCTATATAAGTTAAGGACTGCCCAAGAGGAGGGGGCAGCAGCCATGAGGAAGACTCAGAGAGAGAAGAGCCCAACCATCTGAAACTTGCTCTCTCTCTCAAAACTCATGATCAAGGAACTGTCTGCCACCAGAGGGAATCTCCACCTGCCTCTGGATGATAGATCTCAGGTAGCTTACTTAAAAGTAACTAGATATATAGCTTGCAGTAACTCAGATGCTTGATCAAAGGATACCCAGCCATGCCAGTTTGCTCTATGGTATTTCTCTGATATTGCTCAACCCTGTACCCTATTGCAGCCCTACCCCTTGTAACCCGTAAAGTTCTCCTTTGTACCTAACGTGGGAGACTTATTGGGTGTAGGTCTAGAGTATGCCTTGGGGTCTCCTTGGGGAAGCACAAGTAGTGGTCTCCCTTAGTTGGCTGAACCAAGTGCTTGAAGTGAGTCAAGTACCCTCAAGGGTTTGAGGCTGCACAGAGCCAGAATGAAGTCCAGCCCTGGGTGGTGGCAGTTTTTACCCCAGGCTAGCGGGTGTGCTCCAGGAAAGGGGTCGGTCAGGTGCCCCCAGGGAGGCACCAGGAGCCTGGAAGGTGGTTGGGCACAGCAAGATGGGTGGCTCAAGGCAGGCACACCCCTTACTGGCCTGCTACAGAGAATGTTTCCTGGCAGTAGGGCCACTTATGGTTCTGGACTGACTCTTGGGTTTGGAATCTGTTTTGGCCAATTTGGCTTGGAATACAGGAAATTGCAAACAAACTAATAAAAAAGCCCTTCCGCAACTCCAGATCTCACCTATCTAGTAGCTACCTCCAGTTCTTTCCCAGTTGTTTTTAGTCTAAGCCAGTGGTCACCAACCCCCAGCATGCATGCTGAGCATAGCACGCAAGGCCATTTTGCTCAGCACACCACCCCAGCCCAGGCTCTATGCAGCTGCTGCCAGCCACAGAGTCCAGGCTGCTCCCAGCAGGTGGCTGGGAGGCTGCAAGCCCTGCTTCCACAGGCCCGCTGCAGTCAGGGAGCTGCAAACAGCTGCTCTGGGCTCTGGCATGTCAGCAGGGGCAGCTTCCAAGGGAGACACTGTTGTTTTTTGGGCACTCCGGCCAAAAAACGTTACCTACCCCTGGTCTAGGCAAACATGTGCTCAAGAGCCTCTCTTGGTATCTAGCAAGAAAAACGCTCATGCTGGCTCGCTGCGTTACGCAGCAGCCTCCTTCCTGTTCCTGTGAAACTCCGCTGTGCTTGCCTATTACTTGCAAAAGCTGGGGCCAAGTTTCCCCACCTCCTACATACGACGGCTTGTAAACACCACCGCACCCACCTAAAAAGCTCGCCCAGAAAGTCTCCTGGAAAGCGGGGTCCCGGAGGTGAAGTACCAGCACAGCCGCCGCGCTTCCAAAAGTCTTTAAAGAAACGTAGTGAGCCTGCCCCCCGTCCCAGTCCCCGTTTCTTCTCTGCGCGCTCAGCACCGCCCCCCAAAACGGCCTCTGCTCCCCCCGCTTTCCACACACGCAACACGGAAGAGGCAGCGGCCGCCTCACGGGACTGGGCTGCGAAGGCAGCGCGGGGCCTTTCCACCCGGGCTCTCTGCCTGCTCCACAACCCCGCGGCTGCGGCAGGGCAGGACCCGCGGCGCCCAGGCCGCCTTCAGCGGCCCCGGGCCCAGGCGGCTCGCAGGCTCCGGCCGGTACCTGGCGGCGGCGGCGGCGGCGTTGGCGGGTCGCGGAAGCGGACGTGGCGGGCGCGGGGCAGCGGCAGGCGGGCGGCGGCCCCGCGGAGCAAGCGGCTGCCACGGCCCGTGACGGCGGTGAGGTAGTCCATGGGCGCGGGGTGCCGGGCCGTGCTCCGCAACTTGTTGCCCAAAGTTTCGGGCGGCCCCGCCCCGCCCCGTTTAAAGTAACCGCGTCCCGGGGCGGGGCGGGCTCGGCCGATGAAGGCTGCAGCGAGCCTCAACCCGCCGCGCGGGTGAGCTCGTGCAGGCCCGCGCGCTGTGGCGACACGCTTTCCAAACCTAGCAGTGACCTCCGCCCCCAAGCAAGGGCAGTGCCATGACTCGAAGCCTTCGTCCCAAAACAAGAGAGGAGGCAAAAGTCACTTTTTGGCCGGGCAGAAAGTAGGCAGCAGGGGAAGAGCCTTTGGAAACAGCATTACAAATAACTCTTCTCCCTCGAGGTCTCCCTTAAGGGGTGGCAGACTGCGCCTACTGATACCAATGAACGTAGGTGCTAGATGCTGGAGTCAAAGTGCCAGGAGATGCCACGCAGGCTTCCTCGGACGTCAGCCGGCATGTGGGCCTGTGGGGCTACAGCCCAGGGTGCACCAAGGACTGTCACAGATACAGCCCCTCTCCTCTGGTGAATGGGGAGGTGAAAGTCTAGTCTATTGAACCCTGATTTGGTGTTCAATAAAAATCACCATCTCCTGTGCATGAAGAATTTATTAAACAACCCTTTTGTTTTGGTATAGCACCCCATTGAAGGGCATGAGTCTGGGACTGAAAATAGGCTCTATAGTTACCAATCCATTTTAAACAGTGTCCATTAACTATGGGAAGCACCTGTAAACCATGTTTGACTACATGGGCTAAGCTTTGTGGGCATCATTAAGGCTCCTTGCCTTCTGAGTCCCCCTAAAACTGAGTAATCTCACAACTGGCAGTTGCTAGTCAGTTAAGAGCTGCTTTTGAAGCCTTGAAATGGATGGTCCCCAGTTAACTGAATATATGGTAAAACTCTGAAAAATGCTATGCACTTCAGCAGTTTCTGGCCTTAATTAATACACCTGTAACTGGAGTTTGGCACACTGGGAAATGCTTTGTTTTATGCACTTAAGCCAATTATGCACACAATGGATATCCAGCAATGAGGTGCTTTGTGGCACTTGTACAAAGTTTTTGCTTCTAGGAAATAGCACTGGATCCCTGGGGCCTACAGGCGTGGTCCCAGCCTATGGCATGTCTGTAACATAGTGCCTATATCACCCTCTCAAGTTGCTTGCAACCACAGAAAGTTCAAATCTGAAGTAGAGAGAACGAAACTTGATGTTGCCCATAGCTTGTTATTTGCTCAATAGTGGGTACGTTTACACATGAAATTAATGCACCTGAATAAACTCTAGAGCTTGTTGCACATGGGCGTTTGCATGTGTGCCCAGGAGCAATAAACTCCGGAACAGTAAGCTCTGGAGTTGATTCATGTGTAGCGCATTGAGCTGGGTTGATGCCGCCCAGGCTGACAGGCTCACCTCCGGGGCCCCCTGCCAGGCAGAAGCTGCTCCCCGCCCCCCTAGCTCAACATACCTCAGAGGGTCTGGCTGAGGCACGAGGGTGCTTCAGTGCAGGGCTAGCCAGCAGGCAGCCCCCGCACTGAAGCACCCTCATGCCCCAGCCAGCCCCTCTGACATCTACACATGAGCTGCTGTGGAATTTTTTTCTGCGCAGTAGGATAGGACTTGTATTTACTATCCTGCTATGGCATAAATTAGTTTACTCCAGCCTAATAGTGGTGTATGTGTAGATGCTGAGATGTTTACTGTTCAACTAATTAGCCAACTGCAGTAAATGCACCTACTGTTGCCTAAAGGCCAGCAAAGGATGGGGACTAGTCTGTCCCACTTCAACCAAACAGGTTAGTACTTGAATGGTAAAAAATAAAATATGTTTCTGTATTTCACAACCAAAGCAATATTAAAAAAAAAGTTATGGAAGAATATTACTGGATTTTATATCCAAGGTAGAATTTTCTTTTATAGATCAATTCTGCCATTCAGGCTCCAATCCAGAAACAGAATTTGTGCAGATAGGAAGACTGGTATCCAGACTTAGTCGCTAGTTTTACATTTAATAGCTGTGATATTCTAGTCTAAAGAGTTTTAGATTCAACCAACCTTCAAGTTTTGCTTTTATTTTGGCAAATTGAATGTGTTCTAAACAGACAAATGATGTCTCTGAAATATCACCATGAGGATAACTCAATTTGTTACTCTTCCTTTCAGGCCTGTGTGCTCTGTCTATTTTGCTCTATATGTTGTAAGCTACTTAAGTACTTCAATTAGTTTTAGCTCTAAAGGCAAGTGTTAAGATAAGGTCAGACTACCACAGCTACCTTTCTCTACAATTACTCGAGACACTTAACCCAGAAAGTCCCTTTCCTCTTTTATGGGAGTTTTTAAAATTCTGAGGAGAACATGAACAATAATTAGGCTACTTATTCCAATAGGCAATGATTTCTCTATTCCAGGCTACCTAAAGAAGTTATGGAATCTCCATCCCTGGAATTTTTCAAGAGCAGCCTGGGGCAGTTTAGTCAGGGATAATCCTGCCTTGAGCAGGAGGTTGGACCAGAGTCTAGATGACCCTATGAGATACTTTCCAGCCCTACTCTCCTATGATCCTAATATTCATTCTAGTATCTGTGCAGGAATTTAAAATAGAGGAATGTTATATTAAAATGGCTGCAGAGACAAATATAATAAAAATACGGCAAGGGATATACATTTCTTCAGAGCAACATTCTAAACACTGCAACAGATGAAGATGAATGTAAGCCTAATTTAAAGAGTAAATCCCTGCTAAGCAGTATGAACGATCAATAAAACTGAAGATTTCAACATTGGTCTTCAAAACATGGGAGACTATTTTTGCGTATCGAACTTTGGATGCTTGTGACCTGATCTGAGCTTTTCACCTACTTTGCATCTCTGAAAATTAGATTCTCTACAGAAAATTGTACTTGTAGTTTTCCAGAATGTAATGACAGAATCTACATTATTTGGTTAAATGTTATATAATAATTCTGAAGCTAAATCAACATTTTAATTTTCTTGTTTTCCATAATAATATATATCAAGATTACAATATCAGAAGTTTATGGAAACATCTTCCAGGACCTCACTTCATAGTGAAAATTGCTCAAGACCAGTTTATTATAAAAGAAATGTTCTGTTCTGTTTAGAATTTTTATGGTTTCAGAGGATCAGTCCTGAGCCTAATGGGCTTGTGTGTGCATGTCTGCGTGCATGCGCTTTTAATGATCCCCACTTGGTGAGATACCAGCAGAACCAAGTTAATTGTTGATGCTGTACACAGATGCCTGCCTGTCGCTGTGCCAGCCTCTTATTGATGTTTTCTGTTCTTTCATCATGCATTTTGAAATCGAATTTGGAAGAGACTGAAATACGGTTGATAACTCCATGCATTTGCTAGCTAATCACTTCCTCCTTCGTATAAGCATTAATGATGCAACCAAATTTTTCTTTCAGAATGGGGAATCAAAAAGTGATTATAGATCATTCATTTGACTCTTAAGTTAACAGTCAATCAGTGATTTAATCCTCTTTTTGTTTTTGTGCAGCCTGACTGAAACTGCTCTCTCTCTCTCTAATGCTCATTAAATGTTCATCATCTATCTAGTAATGTGTTACATCTTTATAATGAGCTTCCTAGCGCATACTCAGAAGCAATAGGGCCTGATTTTCATGCCCCTTTATAATGCAAGACTGGCTTAAGAGGGCATAGTGTGTAAATGAGAATCAACGTGATACAATAAAAAGTGGAGTGTTATATAGTGCTTTCTGTACATAGTCAAAATGTTATTGATCATATCAGTAATCACTGAATATATATCAGTTTCAACCATATCTCCTTTAAGTATTAAATGTCCCATAGGTTTCCATATTCCAAAATCAGATTTCACTTATATCAGGCAAAAGATTAATGTGTGCAGCAAAATTCTGCAATGGTACAACTATTCTAACATGCCTCTTCTAAGCATTTACTGACATCCTCCCACTAATTGATGACTTAAATCCCGTTGGAATTTTTTTCTGAGTAGCAATATTAAACCACAGTGTGCCAACAATAATACTCTCAGTTATTGATTATATTATTATATACATATAAATAAGATTCACTTAAAGAAAAGCAAAATAATATTGACCTTCACCCTACTCCAGGTATCTTACTCCTTTATGGGACAGAAGGAACCGACTGGGTCAAAGTCACACAGCTAATCAGTCACAGAAATGAGTATTAACACTGTATCCTACTCCTAGTCCCACTTTTAACCACTGGACCAAGCTGCATTTCCACCAGAGCTCTGCACCCTGGACATGGGTGATTGAAGAGCCAGCTACACTGGCTGTTTTTGTAACCTGTCCTCCCAAAGATTGTGCCCAGTGCCCTGGTTGCTTCCCCCTTCCCCACAATTATGCTAGAGATATCCATTGTGTTGAAAGGTCTGAATTAGGAAAAGTTTTAACATAAAGAATGGCTATTTAGTGGCCAAAGTCTTAAGACTACAGACCATAGAAAACTGAATATCCACAGACTTTAGAAAACCACTTTCTTGCCTTAGAAGAAAATATTTAAAACAATTTTATAAAGGGTTTTTTTTTAATTGAACAAGAGAGGCTTGATTTCTTTGAGGAAATCAATTATCTTCTAGGTTTTCCATCACCTTCAGCTGGTTTTGGATGACAGTTTTAAAGCGCACAGTTAGTTGGAGAACGTTTTATTTTCTGGTTGTAACTGAAATCATTACTGGTTAGTGCTATGCAGACACAAGGAAGAGCTGCAAGCAAAAGCAGCTTCATGAGCTCCATAATGGCCTGAAGCATCCAATACTGCAGGTGGGAAAGTGGCGCAGTGCATGGGCATGCTAGCCCTGTCCCTTTTCTTCTGGCCACAACGTGATTGTACCTTATAGTGTCTCGTACTGCCCCTCATTCTGCATTAGACTGTATTGAGTTTCATTTCCTCATCTTCTGCATTGTATGTTCCAGTGGCCTTAACTTTGGAATTTAGAAACCATATGCAAATATGTAAAAAAACCTCATGAGTATGGAAGTCACTGGAATTTTTATAAATTCTAAAATAAAACCTGTATAGTGGCATCAATGAGGTGGCCCTCTTGGCTACGTCCACACAAGAGTGGACATTTGGTTCTCCGGGGACAACTAGCGGCAGGACACTTTGTGCTGCCGCTAGTTGTCCCCAGGGAATGCCTGTGCCACATGCCCTCTGGCGCATGGTAGGTTACCCCATGTGCGGTAGGGAAGACTGGGGCCAGCACTGGGCTGGCCTAAGAAGTCACATCTGGAGTCCCAGGGGCCTCCTGGGGCTGCAGCAGCGGTGATCCTGTTGCTCAGAGCCTAGCCGGAAGATGGAGTGTAGCTGTAGCCAGCCAGGCTCCACTTTTGAGTGGCATGCACTGTCCCCACGTGCACCGCTCCACTTTTTTTTGTGTGCAGGTTTTATGACTCCTGGATATCAAGGGATCAAAAAAATATCCCACACTGCTCCGTTGCAGCACAGAGAACAGTTGAATGTGTGGTATGTGGTGCCACAGACATGTCAACAGCACCACCGCACAGCTGTGCTCATCTGGATGCAGCCCTTATGTCCAAAAGGGCTATATGCACAAAGAGAATGGCAACCGTCTACACCAGGTCTGTCTCTGCATTTCCTCTTTTGATTGTTGTGCTGTTATAATTTTTGTAATAAATCTTAGCACTTTTCCATGTTTTCTGGCAGATTTACCTTCATGTAGGTAATCATTATAGAAGGAAAGGCTGATTTAAAAAAAATAATAAAAAAAAATGACCAGTAAGCCTTTTGGGCCTTCTGGGTGCACCTGACTTTAACCTCCCTCCCCAACCTCTCTCCCAACCTGGATTCAGTGGCTGAAACCTTATTGTACATACCTTTTTCTGAGGCATAGGAATCCATGCAGGACATTTTTGAAGTTCTCTTTGGAATGAAAACCAGAGTGGTATGTTTATCTTGTTGAGAGGAAGTTCTGCTTTTTTCTGATGAAACTTCCTTTTTAGGGAACATCTGCTCTCTTTTGCCCTCCTCCACTGGCACAAAAGTGCCTGCATGTGATTCACTTGCTCCCAAATTAACATGCAGGAAACCTATGGCTGGTTACTCACTCTGTCTCTGTAGGGACAACTACTAAAATTTACCCTGAAAAGTCAAAAGCATTGTATTTATCTAGTTCTCTTCTTTGAAGGTCATCCTTGTATTATTCTTAAAATGAGAGATCAGTTTACATACAGATGTTCTTCAGCTCAGATCAGTAGCTTGACCTAGTCTTCTCTCTCTCTCACTCACTCGCACACACTTTAATGCCTTTAGAGCTTTCACAAGAGGTGAAGTGCACCATGCCTTCACTCAAATATGGATGGCTGGTGCAAGGCCCAGCACATTACTTATGTTCCACATAAAGGGCTTAGGTGATACAATAGGGCTTTACTATGGTTAATTATAAATGGTTACTTGTAATTTTTTTTGCTGTATTATTCCATAGGCAGGCCCCCGATGGAGAATGCCTTTTCTCTGTGCTGCGTATTTCATCCTGGTTACTGCCACTGGGTGGAAAGCAGTTTTGATGGGAAATAGATCTGAGGTAGCTATTTAGGTGTCTGTATCAGAAACAGAAGGCCTTAGTCAGCCCGGGATCTGGCACCAGCACTGACTTAGCGACTAACGATGCTGAGCATGGACTTTTTCTCTTCAAGGACACAGGATGCTGTATTCTGTACCAGCTAAGTTTCTTTGCCTAGATACAGACTTTACACCTATCTTGCTTTAAGGAGGCAGAAAAAGCTCTAAGTTAACCCTCAGTGGATGAGGTATTAGACTAAAGTGATTTCTGTTACAGTGCTTTTTTGAACATCTGTGCCAGATCCCATCAAGGCTTAACATAGAGTGTGACTGAGCCCATCCCAGGAGGCATTGCACAGGGCTGGACTTTAGCCTCAGGCAGAACTCCTGTACTCTGCCCAAGCACTGGGTTGACCCTGCCCCTTGGCTGTCACTGACCCAGTCAGCGACAGCCTCTTATTCCAGCTTAGGGGTCTCTCCCGGCCCCCCCAACTGCTGCTGACAGCTGGCGGGGGGGAGGGGTGCTGGGAAGAGGGGCCACTCCAGCAGTCTCCTGGGAGGTTACAGAAGGGTACCCAGCAGTCAATGCGGGTAAGCTCCGAGCCCCTCTGCTGTCTTTTTGGTTAGCTCTTGCTTTAACTTGTAGCACTTTTAAGTAAAGTGCTATAGAGTACTACTGCCAGAGGCTCTATGAACATCTGTTGCCTTTGCTACTTTCACATTTGGTATGGATATTAGCAAATTACAGCACACCAGGCTGGAAATGACAAATGCCTGGGTAATTATCAAGAAGAATAGGTGTTGTCTCTTGGGAAACTGGGGGTGAAGAGAAGGTATTTTCTAGCCACTTGCTACCTAGGTATTTGGGTTTGAAAGACTGTAAAGTTTGATAAATAAAGGGCTGAAAACAAAACAGACTGAAAAGAAACAGAACAACCGCTTACTTCAGTTTATTAAATAAAAAGGCCCCTAAATCAGATTTTTTGTAAGTGGGTTTAACCCAGCAAGTGAAAGTCATTCTGTTTCCTTGCACTCAGTCTGCATTTAACTCAAAATGTAAGTAAAATTCAGTTGTTTAAATTGTATTAACAAATCTAGTATACTGACTATATTGTTTCTGCCTTCTTCAAATAAAGGAACAAGTTAAATGCCCTATTGCATGCTGTTTGTTTCTATAAGCAATAAAAATCACAGCTGATCATTTTAAAGCGCTACATGCTGCTATACTTTTTTGTAAAGTGATTTTTTTGTTTTCACTGAGTACGTCTACATGTCGCCATACTTTAGGACTTCTTTTTGGATGTCCTAAAGCACAACGCAGTAACTGCCCGTACTGTGCTGTATGCTGTGCATGGTTAGATTTTGCTGCTATGTTATGGTAGCAGCGTACTAAAACCACGGAGTGCACTGCTACGGCAGTGTAGCTGCTGGCTATGTGTAGACCCATGTGATTGCTACGTCTCTGTAGCACGTCACTACGTCACCGTAGGGCAACATGTAGACGCACCCACTGTATGTAAATATTTAAAACAATTTAAAATTAAATTTAGCTTGCTTTAGGTTCCCAGATAATGTCTCCTTTTGGATAAAAACCATTCAGAGATTTTAATCTTCAGCACAGGATCAAAAGCAATAGCCCAGGCTTCTTGAAAACAAGATGGCTACAGCAATTTCAAACATCAATATGTTTAAACAAAAGCAGTGGTAGACATTTGTGCCTCCCTAAAAATCTGACAAGCTGGACCCCGGGAGAAAAGGTACTATGCCCTTTCTCAAAAATGAGTGGAAAACCTAGAGTAGGAGCAACTGTTTACAGTGTGCAGAGGAGCAGCTGGCCTGAAAGGAAATGAAGTCATATGACTTGCTAAATTGCCTATGCTTCTGTTAGAGAGAATGCAGCACTTACCAGGACATCTGTCCTGCACGCCTCCTTCTTTTCAACCCCCCAACTGACTTTTGCAGGGACAGTGGAAAAACTGCTCTTTTCTTACTTGAAGGATTCTGACTTGGGCAGTGTAATGAAGATGCAAAGTGTGTGGCTTCACATGGTTAAGAGGAGCTTGGTGAATGGTAAGAAATTCAAACTTACAAGCAATTAACCAACTGACTAAGTTAGCTCTCCCAATGCTCAAAAAGCTGTTTGTTTAAAAAAAAAAAAGGGGGGGGCCTTGCTCTTCAACCTTTTTTGGTGATTAAATACCAAGCTTTGCACCAGCATGTCATGTGTAAGTCAAGGATACACACGTGTTCTTAATGTTGTCCTGCAACTAACTGGTTAGGGTTGTACCTGCATCTTCCCCACTAGGGAATGTGGCCTGTGGGTCTGCCATGCAGTGGATTAATTCATGCTGATTTTCCATTTTTCCACCTCCCTCCCCACATAACATGACATCAAACTTCCAGAACAGAGTGCAGTATCACAGGGCAGTTCTCTTTAAGTGCCAGACAAAGGGAACAGATTTCACCTGCACGCATGTCTGTACCTGGAACTCCTCTACCGTAGAACTGGTCAGGTTCCATTCCTTGCTCTAAGGGCTTTTCTGTTGCTCCATTATAGGCACTACATTTAATTTTAAGATTAAAATAGACTTAGTGAGCTAGATATTCAAATCTAGGTCTCAAAGTCAACATAAACATATGTAGCCAAGCAAATATGTCACCATAAAGTACCCAGATGTGTACATATCCTTTTACATATTGAAATACTAATTTTGTGGCTGTAAATGTATACATTGCTCAACTAAGGGCTGCATACTCCAATACATTTTAAGAGGTATAACTCAGACCTCTAAATTTGAAAATTTAACCTAACACATATGGGAGTACATAAGATGCCCCTTTATTTACTGTGTTTTACTGAATTCATAATGAGAACGAGAGAAACCCTGGAACAGTAATTTCTATTCTGGGCATGAACAGAGAACCTGATCTCAAAATCAAGACTGAAAATCTTCAAAGCAATTGAATGTGGCTCTGATACTAAATTAAAAGGTCAGTATGATCATAGGAATAGTAAACATTTTCCTGGTCCTAAGTACTACATTCTACAATCGTTCTTCATGGTATTCAAAGTCCACTGGGAATCTAAACTTGCAAAGGTTCCCAAATGCTTTTTTCTAAAAAGGCAGTATTCACAAAAGTATCTATTAAACACAGTAGCTTTAATCTATCACCATAATTTTTTTTGTTATTGTTTCTAAAAGGAAATATTTCACTTTCTACAAACTACAACAGTGGAAGATAAATATAATAGCTCAAAGACTAAAGAGGCATTCAAAAGTGACCTTGGGAAGTGACTGAGCCAGCAGGAAGTATTTCTGAGATTGGAGAGAATGTGTGCAAAGTCCTCGAATCTGCCCTTTCCTAGCAATATTGTCTTAATGAATGACACACTTAGTACATAGTGGTTGGCTTGATAAAAAGATCCTAGACAGAAAAAAAAATCTTTCATTTTGATTCTACTCTTGGGAGCAGCATCTGCCAGAGTATTCTTTTCCCTTGTGATACGAGCAGCTGATAAAATATAAACCTCATTATTGTGAATAATGAGAAGACATTTTCTCTGCATTTAGTGTAAGCATGCCACAATTACTGGGTTATCTAAAAGCACACAGGTCTGAGAAACACTCTAGGATGCACTGGTAGGGATGAAAACTCAGATTTTGCATATGAACTGGAAATCATAGGTTCAGAAAAAGACTCTTTTTATGTGACATATCATTTCAGGCACTGCAGGCTGCATAAAGTTGTCCCTAAAGGGACAACAGGCATATAAGTTACTACTATCTAATGATTGAAAAATTCTTGCAGTTTAAAGTACAGCTAAGGGTAAATTTTTCAAAAGTTCCTAAGGAACCTGGAGGGCAAACCTCAACTTTCAAACATGTCTTCTGTAAGTAGGATTTATGCACCTTTTGAAAGGTTTAAGAGATTTTTGAAAAAATTGCCTAATGGCTGAAAATTTGTAACAATCATGTTGAAGGAAAATTACAAATCAACCATGACAAAAATATCACAAATCCTGGGAAGAAAGCTCAGTCTAGGGCATCAATAATATGTTATGCTGCTATTCGTAAATGACTGGCTGAATTCTGAGGCGGTACCTTAGCCACGTGATCAGTAGGAATGTAAGATGTGAAAAGAATGAGTTCAGGCAGTTGTAGGAAAAGTATGAGTGGGCTTGATAGGCTAGGTCCTTCTTGAATTATTTAAATAGCTTAAAGAGGATGTTCACTAAAATTTAAATATGCCTTTTCCTTCAGTTGCTTCTTTTGAAAAACATTCTCTCCATTACCCTTTGAGGGGATGTGTTAAACAGGGCTTGTTTACTCTTAGTTTTAGGTTTGCTGTTACTACATAGGGATTTCCCATGACAATATGGCCAATACCTCTTCAGAACATTATTGGTACCCACCTTTTATAGATAAGTTCTATAGAAATCACGTCCAAGAGGTAGAGTTTCAGAAATACTTGGGCACTGTTTCATCTAGCAGATGCTAAGCCCCAGATGGATTGTTTAATACTAAGTCAGGCTCCTCATGGGGAGAGTTTGGTACAAAGGAAGGGATCTTCAGAAATCAGCTGAACATAGTGTCTCAGCTAGCCAGGAATGAACTTAATGGGAAAGCGGTGGGGTTCAGGTGCTTAACCAGTAAAGAGAGAGGTGCCTATCTGTGGCCAGGCAGGTGCTTTTCTTTGTTAGGATCCTCAGCTATGAACTCTCATGGAGTTGCACACAAAGCCAATTCAGAAAGTTAAATAGTGTATGCCGTGTGTTTCCATCTATGAAAAAAACAGACCCATGAGAGAAAAAGCATTTGGAATACAGACAACCTGGATTCAAGACCCAGCTGTGGCTGATCAGAGCAGGGACTTGATCCCATATTGATGATATACCAGGTGAGTATGCTGTTGGCTATTCTGCTCAATCTCTCCTATTGGAGTGCCTATTGGAGAGATTGGGTGCATATACATATTGCCATATAGTGACGTACTTCATTAGTTCCTTTTAAAAGTACTAAAGCATGGTGCAGTACTGCACCGTGTGGTGCTCAGTTAGATTTTGCTGCTATGCTGCTATAGTGGCGCGCTATACTGGGGGAGCATGCCACTGTGGTGATGTAGCTGGCGATCACATGTAGACCCATGTAATTGCTACATCACTGTAGGGGGATGTGTAGATGTGCCCATTTCGAATTAACTCTCTAGGCTAGTGGCTATCTCATTTACATGGGATGCTTGGGTTCAAGTCCAGGCAAAACTGGTGGAACAGGGATACAAGCACTAGTCTTCCACGCCCCAGGTGAGTGTCCTGCGATGCTACCCATCTTACAATAATGATATTGCAGTTTCTGGATAGTTACTGCCATATTATCTTGCAAGTGTGAGAAGAATGGGATTTGAGCTGTTATAATCAGTGGATTCCTGACAGTTATACCCTCTAGATCCTCTCATTTCCTCCATCTCAATCCACCCCTTCCTGGCCGTACAACGCTATATCTCTTGATGCACCTCCAGGACTGACAGGGATAGAGGGCATGAGTTGAATTAGAGACACAATGAGGAAAATCCTTAGTTCTTCATTATGGCAGCTTTCTGATGCTTCAGCTGTACAGAAGTAGTTGGCGCTATGATACAGGACTGAGTTCAAGTCCTAGAAGGAGGTCAGTGCAGACATCGTATTTAGAACCCGCAGAGTGAAGATTATCATGACAAATTACATCTATCCTTATCATGCATAGTAAAAGCTACTGTTTTCTCACCTCTTGTCCAAATAAATTACTTCATCTTACAGATTTCCATTAACCTTGATGTACATGATACTTGTTGTTCTGAATTGGAAATACAGCCCCCTCCACACAATGCACACGCACAAATCATCCCTTGGCCTGAAAAGTTTACAATCCAAACACATTCCTGAAAGCTGAGATCATTGTGGTTCATTGATGGTGAAATTCTCTTTGATGAAATGATCTTGTTTGCAAAGAGAATAGACCACAGAGGGCAGATGGGTTAGAGATGCTGCTTCATAGTCTTGTCACTTTCATGTATTGTGGAATTCACATTCTGTCCCTCTGTCTAGGCAGCTTTTTATAGCAGATGTGCATTGGGTGGAAAGTTTTAGAGTTTTCCTGTCTCTCAAAGTCCCAATACTTCCTTTCTGATCCAGAGCATATGTTGCATGATTATTCCATTTCATACACACTTCCTCTTTTGCTAGATTTGGATCTTGTTTGGATTTGTTTAAATAAAGCTGCATTTACCCCTTGTTGGTGGCTAAAGAGCAGAAGCCCTGGTGAATCAGCTTGCAATATTCCTAATTATTGGAAATACAATTATTTCTAGTAATAAGCACATTTTAATATTGTAATGGTCCTAAAATTAAGATATGTTCCATGTGCAATCTCTTTTAATCTTAAATACCCATTTATTGGCCTTTTATTTTGTCCCTTGTCTTCAGCCTTCTTTAGCTGTGGACAAAGTTTGACACTTCCTATACTTCAAGCTGCGATTCTCATGGCAGCCACTGTTTTTGTTTTGTTTTCATTTATGAAGCAATGTGGGATCTGTTCACAGTGTAACATTTACTATCTTATTTGCATAGTGTTGCCCTTTGTACATACCTATAGTTCTTAACTGTGATGACAATCAATGTTTTGCCTCTACTGGTTGAATCCAGCATATAGAAAAGTAGAGAAAATAGGAAAGAAAAGTCTTCTTTTATAAAGTACACTTTGCATCAATTGGCATGATTTCTTTTAGAATCATATCAATTAGAGCTAACAGAGCAGCACTTATAAAATAGCAGTTGTCCACTGAGTGCAAGTTAGCTCTCTTGCATGGCTGCTAATGCAAATGATTGCATCAGGGAGCACAACTGGTTAACAACATTTAATCTCCAAGGTCCCCTTTGACTGGATGCTACAGGACTCAGTTTAAGTTACAATAAATATTCCACACCTCTTTTATACCCAAGTGCACAGAAGCCTGAAAAACAGGTTCTGAGCGTTGAGTGCTGTTTATGTACATTTTGGCAGAGGCACTGAAGAGTGTTTTGGCTAGTTTGAAGAAGCAGAGAAAAGTAAACCTCTCATAATGACATAATTAATAGGAGCTCTGGACTCATTATAATGATTTGCATTTACCAAAGCTGCCCAGCACTAGCCCTGACACACCACACCCAAAACAATCTAATTACAAGGCCATGGAAGCTACTCTCTTTCAGTCTGGCAAATGAATCTGTCTCAGGGAGATGGTGCCTACCCTTAGTCAGAGGCCCAGACATACATACTGCTCTGCCCATCTAATGTTCTCTGCTGGGAAGCCTAGCTCTGGACTCATGTTTAATAATAGTAGCACTGGGGCCATTAGTCCCATGTCACCTGTTTGTTTGAGTGACATGATACTCAAGTTATCTGGATCACTGTCTTGGAGAATAAGAACTAGGCAACTAAAGGTATTTATTATGTGCAGCCTGCACAACCCAGGACTTGATGATGAGTCTTATGCAAGAAGCGAACCACTTAAAGGGCAAGCTGCAGCTGCTTTCTAGCACATAGGAGAATCTTATTCAACTGTGATCTGTCATGGCTGTTGCAGAACCATTTTGCCTCATTTTGAGGATGAAAGCCTTGTAAGGGGCTGGCAGGTATGGGATAGCCATTACAGACCCTGCAGAGCAGATTTTCCTTTCAGTCCCAGCTTCCCCTTTCCATTTTTTACATAAGAGGTCCATGTTGAGCAGCTGGTAACTGCTACATTTCAGTCTCATCTCCACTGAAGATAAAATTACTTGCTCAGCACACTGGTCTACTGTCTCACTGTCAAGAAGAATTTCTGAGGTTCTGTAATTGTAACCCAGCTAGCCAGTAAGCGGAGCCAGCCATAGTGGTGGGTGACATGGGCGACTGCCCGAGGTACCGTCGTCAGGGATGTGCCAAACACAGACACACACACACACAACCACGCATGTATGTGCACCCTGCATTCACAACAGCCCTTTTCTCCTGCCCTGGCTGATCCACGCCCCAGGCAGGAGGAGCAGGGCCCAGCCCAGCCCGCTCCCTGCCTCCAGCCTCTGCTCACGAGGAGCCTGGTCAGGCACGTGCAGCTGGGGTGATGCCTGCTTCAGTCTGCTCCCTTTTCTCCTGCCTGCTGGAGTGTTGCTGACTTGAAGGGGGCAGAGGTGCAAAATACAAGTTCACGCAAGCCACCATTTTCCCTAAGGCTGGCTCTGCCAGTAGACACCACTACTAATCAGCATCTCTCTTCCATAAGAGGTGCTTTACCTGCACATACTCCAATAGGCCTGAGGCACTGCCTAGTGGTAGTACTAGGATCTTAGATTTACTCCTCTCCAACAGAATTTTGAAGGTGTTTTTCTTTAAAGGGACTCTTGTTATTCAGTGGAACTCACTCTCAGGAAAGGAAATTCACTGCAGGACAAGTGACATTAAGGCTTTGTGAATGTAACTCTGCAGGGCAGCTTCACAATTTTCACCATCTAGGGCACCTATACACGAGCAGCAAGGGTGCTCTGATGTGCTATAATTACAGCATGTCAGAGCAGACTCAATCAAGTGTGCTGGAGCGTGGTAATTACCGTGCTCTAGCAGACTCCAGTGTCTTGTGCATCAGCGACCCCATGCTTAAAAATGGCAGCAGGGGCACTTTATTAAAGCTCGTTGAACGAGCTGTAGTTAAACTGCTACTTTTAGGTGCAGGGACGCTGATATATGAGATGCTCTGGCACTTTAATTAGAGTAGCCCTCAGAACTGCTTTAATCGAAGTGCTACCACCCCCTCGCCCCCCCGACATATGTATAAACACCTCTAGTGAATGAAGTTTCTCACCGTATAACACAGCACCAGTTTTTGGGATATCACTCTCCATCGCTGCTTACTGTTGTAAGGTGCTGCTTCGTTAGGATGGTGGAAAAAAGTGAACTTCAGCAAACACAATTACTAGTAAGCACAGTAATTTATCTCTTTGTTAATTAGCTATTTCTTTAGTTGACCAGCCATACAAGGCTTTTGATTACTGTCGACAAAGAATTACACATCGATTTTGTTGTATTTGATTAAGTAATTGTTATTCCTCGGAAGTTTCTCATTTACTTCTTATATTGTTTTAACTTAAATCATAGATAGGAGAATTTTAGTTAATACTGTTTGTGCTTCTCTAAATGAAATCTTCAGATGTTCTATTCTGGTTTCTATAATTAAGATCGTCATTTGCATGATCAAATCAGTGAAGATTGGGTCCTTGCCATGGTGAAGAAAGAACACTTCATTTCTGTAGTAACTGATCAAACAGTAACACAGAAGGAAGCAAAGAGAAAAACCAAAGTGGAAATACATTTTCACGTATGACAGTAAATCAACCATAGACTCACTTATCTGGATGTCTTTGCTTTTTGCAATTTTTTTTTTACCTAAGACCTGAACAAAATATTGAAGATAAAGTGTACAAACAAACCCAAAAGTACAAATTATTCCATTCAAAATCTGCAAGTGCCAATTAAAATGGCTGTACTCTGAAAATGTGAATTATAATCTGCTTGTCTCTTCCCACACTATTTTACCTCCTTAACATACAGAAAGTACAAAAAATTTTCACAACTGCAATGCTAAGAACTTCCCTTTTCTCCCTATTTTTTGATGCCTTTGGTGACATCAGTCTCCATCACCAAGTAACACCTGCCTAATCAACTAATGATAATGGTAATTTTATCTGCCAGTTGGTACAGATATGATAAAGAATGCTTACAGCTACATCAAAGGCACTTCTAAAAATGCACATTAACTTATAAAATTATTATTGATAGGCTGTTTTTCTTATCCTAGACCCTGGTGGTAGTATATAGACTTCAGGAACCCTATAGTTCACAAATGTAAGGGTTACTTTTTTGCACCATCTTTTCCAATGCAGCCCTATATACTAGAAATCACTGTATAATTGCAAATAAACTACACTATTTGAAGTGCACTGAATACATCCCATAATAAATCACATTATAACTTTCTATAGATTCAATCAGTTGTTTTGTATAAACCACAAGATACAGTTTTCAAATTTGCTGTGAGCTAATATGAATTAAAATATTTGGTATCGACTCCAGACCACGAACCATCAGTGGAGCAAACGGGTTCTATATGTTCCACTACTGTGTTCTAAGGAGGATACAGAGTAGGATCTTTCATCTCTTGTCCCTTACAAGTTTATGGTCACATCCTGAATCGGCTTAAATGTGCTTGCTCCATTAGGCAAAATGTTCAGTTCACAAAAGCATGCCTCAGCCATGTCTGAGTCATGCCTGTCGTGGTTCTCCCAGAAACAGGTACAGGGTTACTAGTAATACCAGGCTTCTTAACACTTGTAGACTATAGTACGCTTTAAGTTGCTTAATGGCAATATGGTACAGCATTTGCTTGCATTACCTCGAGGAAGGTTAGGGTAAGAGAAGTGGAGGCAAAGGAAATGATCAGACCAGGGAACATCACAAGGTGTGAGCCATTTCAGAAAATTCAAGGAAGATGGAATGGTAAAAAACTAGGTTAGAGGTCTTGCTAAAATCACTTAAAATACATTTAGTGGTTAGAAAAGACTAATTTTAGGCAAGATATAGCTTATATATGAGATAAGAGTAGGCATAAGAATATTAGTTAATTAGAGGAACACCAATTAGGAACAGTCTAATTTTTTTTTACCTTATTAGATAAGCTTTCTGATATTTTAGCCAAGCCATAGAGTATAAAAATCTAGGTTCATCTCAGATCCTTGCTTTTCAGCCTTGAACTACAGTTCTTGCTGAATAGGTCATCTGCAGACAAGCTAAGAGCTCTTTCACTGTTTAATTTGAATCTTAGGTGAAAAGTCCTTTTCCCTAGCAGACTAGCAACCCTTAGATACTTTTTATGATTTTAGGACATAGATAAATTAATTTTATATTCTCACAAATATCAACAAGATTGTTCTTTACATGAATGTGCACTTTAGAGATTTCACAGATTTCACAGACATTAGGGCTGGAAAGGACCTTGGAAGATCATTGAGTCCAGCTCCCTGCCCAAAGGGCAGGAAGTCAGCTGGGGTCATAGGATCCCAGCAAGAAAAGCATCCGATTTACTCTTGAAGGTGTTCAGTGTAGGTGCTTGAACCACCTCCGCTGGCAGGCTGTTCCAGACCTTGGGGGCTCAGACAGTAAAGAAATTCTTCCTTATGTCTAGCCTGAAACGGTCTCACAGTAGTTTATGACCATTCAACCTTGTCATCCCTTGGGGCGCTCTGGTGAACAAACGTTCCCCCAGATCCTGGTGGTCACCCCTGATAAACTTATAGGTGGTCATCAGATCACCCCCGAATCTGCGCTTTTCCAGGCTAAAGAGCCCCATGGCTGTCAGCCTGTTGTCGTAAGGTCTGTTTTCCTGACCTCTGATCATGCGCGTGGCTCTTCTCTGGCCTCTCTCAAGCTTCTCCACATCTTTTTTGAATTGTGGAGCCCAAAACTGGACACAGTACTCCAGCTGCGGCCTCACCAAGGCCAAGTACAAAGGGAGAATGACGTCCCAGGATTTGCTTGAGAAGCATCTATGGGTGCAAGCCAGCTTTCTGGTTGCTTTAGTAGCCGCAGCATCACATTGCAAGCTCGTGTTCATCTTGCGGTCAATGATGACCCCCAAGTCTCTTTCTTCCATAGTGCCAGCCAGTGTAGCACTGCCGAGTCTATAAGGATGCTGCAGGTTTTTCTTCCCAAGGTGGAAAACCTTGCATTTTTCAGTGTTAAACACCATCAGGTTCTCATCCACCCATTTGCTGAGCCTGTCCAGGTCAGCCTGGATCACGCGCCTGTCTTATGGCGTGGATGCTTTGCCCCAAAGTTTGGTGTCATCAGTGAACTTGGCCAGTCCACTCCTGACTCCAGTGTCCACATCATTAATGAAGATGATGAACAATATGGGTCCAAGGATAGAGCCTCGGGGGACCCCACTGGTCAAAGGACACCATGACGAGTGACTGCCATCAATTACAACCCTCTGGGTCTGACCACGGAGCCAATTTCCCAGCCAGCGGATCATGGCGGACCCAAGGCCACAGTTGGCTAGTTTCGCCAAGAGGTGATCATGGCTGATTATTATAAATGTTTAACTAGTTGCTTGATATGCCTTATCTGTACTGTTTAGTCATTTATATCTTTTCTGTATTTCGTTATTAGCTTTGTGTAACAGGGAACCAGTTTTGGGCCCTGTTATAGTCTGTACCAGCCCATCAGACCAGAGCCTATAGCAAACTTCGGGCCCCAGGGTTGTGATGCAGCTGCTGAAGACACACAGCTGGCCTCCCAAAGATAAGCCGTGCTGGAAAAGGTTGGCCCGAGCAGTGTGCTACCACATGCAGCCAGAATAAACTCCCACTGGCTGCTGGGAGTGCCGCTGGAAGACAAGAGGGGCTACCAGCACTCATGGAGAACCCTTGGAGAGGGGAAAGCACAAAAGTAGAGAAGCATGGAGGCTGTGCCAGGAGTGAGAGCCAGAACCACTGCCAAAGACAGAGGCAGGATCTGGGGACCAAGCTGGAGTCAGGACTAAAAGCCAGAGCCTGAATGGGAAGTTAGAGCCAAGGACAAAGCTGGGTGGTGAGAGAAAAAAATCCTTCACTGGAGGGACCGTATTGAGAGCTGTGGCAGAAAGAGGGCTAATGGACTGGGTGAGTCTGAAAATGAAAGGCTTGGAAATGGTGGCAGGATAATTGTGATTAATTGATTGGGAGGCATCAAGGGAATGACTTGCAAACTGACCCAACCTACACTTAGTAAGACGAATGGGCCCACACCTCAAGAGGGCCTAACTGAGGGAGTAAGTAAGGGTCGAGTGATGATGAACTCAGTAATTAATGAGGTATAGAGAGGGGTTAATTGAATAATGAAACTCACTATCTGATGGAATATAAATAAGGATTGAGTGATGATGAACTCGGTCATTAATGAAGTATGAAGAAAGAATAATTGAGTTATGGCAAACTCGTTAAATTGGTGAAATATAGTTTCAATCAAGTGACAGCAACTCATTGATTGAGGACGAATAAATGAAGTACAATTGCTGTGGTGCACAGATGGTGAGAGACTTGCCAACAGGTGAACTATAAAACAACTGAGCCAGCAAGAGCTGGATTGTTAGCTAGCAATTCCCACAAACCAGAAAGACTGATATGTAGCTGAGCACCACCCCAGATATTTAATGTGAAGACAGGATACCCAGGAAGTTCACAGTTCTTAGCCCAGATAGGTGCAGTATGGACAGTGTGTAGGGAAGATGGAGCCCTGTGAAGAAAGAGCTCTCCTTGAGGTCTTACCATTGACTGTGATGAACATCTCACTTTCCTTTTTTTCTCTTTCGTTTCTTGGAACATCAAGATGTAGCAGGACAAATAACAAGGGAGACTTTGAGGTGGGGGAGTGAGTGAGTGAGGAAGAGGTCTCGAGGACCTGCGCTCTCACAATTTGATATTAAAATGATCTACCTTTATCTAATAATTAAAATTTGCTACCTTCATGTTTATGAATATTTAATTTTGGTAGGACTGGCTCTTTGAAACTTTCTTGATTCTCAGAATGTATCTGGGAGACAACACACTTCTTACCACTTTTGATGGATACATTTTACAAGCAGGGATCTAAAGCTGTTTTTATCTCTTGTTTTTGATTGCTGAGCCACCAGCTTTTTCTTTTCAGGGTTCAGAATGGTATAAGTGCAGTTCATCCAGTTGGACCTCCTGCATCTAAAAAGACAGACCTGTAAAGGACAGAAGGCTGGAACTACCTCAAAGGAGGAATATTCTGCATTGGTTCGGACCTGTAGGGAATAAACCAAAAAAGCCAAGGCTGCGACTGAACTCCAGCTGGCTACATGTATCAAAGACAATAAAAAAATCCTTTTCTTAGATATGTGGGAAGACAAAGGAAAAGCAAGGGTAATATTGGACCCCTGCTAAACCAAAAGGGACAACTGACAACCAGCGCCGAGGAAAAAGCCTAACTGTTTAATGGGTATTTTGCGTCGGTTTTTGACCAGCCACAAAGGACAGCCCTTCTCAATGCAGTACAGGAAGGCCAGGGTGATGGAGAATTCTTACCCTACATTAAATTTTGTCCATGTGAAGGAACACCTTGAGAGGCTGGACACCTTCAAATCAGCTGGCCCTGACAGTTTACACCCCAGGGTACGTAAGGAGCTAGCGGGCATCATAGCTCAGCCACTGGCATGGATTTTCGAGAACTCGTGGTGCTTGGGTGAAGTGTCCGAATACTGGAAGAAGGCCAATGTGCTGCCTATCTTCAAGAAAGGGCGAAAAGTAGATCCGGGGAACTACAGGCCTAGCAGCCTGACCTCTATCCTGGGAAAAAAATGATCACAGAGAGCATTCTTGACAAGCTGGCTGATGGCAACATCCTGAGGGATAGTCAGCATGGGTTTGTTGCAAGTAGGTCTTGCCTGACCAATCTCATCTTCTATGACCAGGTGACATATCACCTGGACAAGGGAGAAGAGATTGATGTCACATATCTTGATTTTAAAAAAACCCTTCCATCTGGTATCCCATGATCTCCTCATGGAAAAATTGGCCAACTGTGGCCTTGGCTACATCACAGTCCAATGGCTGGGGAATTGGCTCTGAGGTTGGGCTTGGAGAGTGATAATAGATGGAAGTAAATCATCATGGTGCACCGTGACCAGTGGGGTCCCCCAAGGCTCTGTCCTTGGGCCTATACTCTTTAACATCTTTATTAATGATTAATGATTGGTATCAGAAGTGGACTGGCCAAATTCACCAATGACACCAAACTTTGGGGTAGAGTGTCCACACCTTAGGATAGGATGGTAATCCAGGCTGACCTAGACAGGCTCGGAAAGTGGGCAGACAAAAACCTGATGGAGTTCAACACCGAAAAATGCAAGTACTCTACTTTGGGGAAAAAAACCTGCAGCACGCTTATAGGCTCGGCAGTGCTATGCTTACTAGCACCATGGCTGAAAGGGACTTGGGGTTCATGATTGACCACAAAAGAATATGAGCCACCAATGCAATGTTGCAGCTGGTAAAGCAAGCAAAATTCTGGCTTGAATCCATAGATGCTTCTCAAGTAAATCTCAGGATGTCATCCTCCCACTGTACTCAGCCTTGGTGAGGCCACAGCTGGAGTACTGCATCCAATTCTGGGCTCCACAATTTAAAAAGGATGTGGAGAAGCTTGAGAGAGCCACATGCATGATCAGAGGGCAGGAGAACAGGTTTTATGGTGAGAGGCTGAGAGTCATGGGACTATTCAGCCTAGAAAAGTGCAGAATCAGGGGGGACCTGGTGGCTGCCTATAAGTATATAAGGGGTGTACACCAGGAACTGGGGAACTGCCTGTTCACCAGAGCGTCCCAAGGGATGACAAGGTCAAACAGTCACAAACTCCTCCAAGACCATTTCAGACTAGACATAAGGAGAACTTCTTTACTGTCTAAGCCTCAAAGGTCTGGAACAGACTGCTTCTAGAGGTGGTGCAAGCACCTACTCTGGACTTCTTTAAGAAACATTTGGACATTTTTTTTTCTGGGATCCTTTGACCCCAGCTGACTTCCTGCCCCTGGGGCAGAGGGCTGGACTCAATGATCTTCCGAGGTCCCTTCTAGCCCTAATGTCTATGAAATCCACATGGAAATGCTGCAGCAAGATTGTAGCGGTGCACAAATGGAATGTCATCATATAAAACTCCAAGATAAGTAGATTTCAATACATCTGATGTGGTTAAAAGGGGCCCCAAGAAAATCTATGTCAGTTTTTTTCCTGGGACTTCTTACTGCCTCACCTTCCCCTGTAGGTTCAAGGCCTGACAAGGAAGGAAATGGATGGGTATTGTACACTGCAGGTCAGTGGCAATTTCTAGCACCAAAATAGAACCATGGAGGGAAGAGGGTAGAGGTTCAGTTGCTGGAAACATCCCATGATTTCTCACGTTAGTATCTGCAGTGCAAATTTTATTTCTAGATACTAGTGAATTGGCTAGTGTCCTTGGTGGCTGATAGTTAATTAAGAAGAAACACAAAGGAAAGAATTCCTCGTTAATTGCTTTCAGCTCAAGTCCTGCACATAGTTCAAGAATTAAGCAAAAGTATCTGACAGACACTTGTTAATGCCAGGCACACCTTTTCTTGCCCTCTTACTGAATACAAAAAAAAGCATGTCTCCGTGAGGGCATTCTGCACAGATTCAAAGTGTGATGCTCTGATGGTGGAAAAATACAGGACTCAACACTGGCAAACTGTCTTGGAAAACGTAGAATCCATGTTCAAAGCCACACCCTCTACTGATTTTTATGCATTGCACATAAACAACAGTGTAATATGATCCCTGGGTGTTTTTTCACAGAGAGGTCAGTATGTCCCCAGGCCTTTTTGGTGTCAGATATTTTGTAATATGCTGGGTGCATCTAGACATGCCATTAATATGAAGCAATAAACTCCAGAGCAGCATGAACCAGAGTAAGCTGCTCTTGGGCACAGCATCTATATGTGTACCTGGGACAGCAGCAATTTGAGCTGGATAGAGCAGGCCCAGGCTAGCAAGGGGTGCAAGGGTCAGCCCTGGGCTTCAGGTGGCAGAGCCAGGCAGTAGAGGGGCTGGCTGGGGCATGAAGATGCTGAAAGTGTGGTGCGTTTGGCCAGGTGGCAGGCAGGAGTCCGGCCTCTGGCTGGCTGGGCACAATCTATGCCTGCAGTCAGCGTCTACATGTGTATTTAATTACAGTAAATTACCCCAGTTTAAGTTAGTACTGGCCCTGATAGTACCATCTTACTTGGCATTAATTAGTTTACTGCAGCCTAATACCATCACGTGTAGATGGTGATGCTTTACTCCACAGCTAATTAGTCTACTCTCAGTTAAGCGTATGTGTAGATGTGGCTGCTGTCACAATTGCAAAGTTGACACACTGCACGCACAAACCCCATATAGTTCACATTAGCATCACTGCAAATTTCTGAAGAGAAGGAGATGCAAACCAAGACAGAGAGATGAAAGGAACAAAGGAGGAGAACAAGTATTGAAGGGTGAAAGTGAAAAAGCATAACTAATGTTAGAGAGAGAAAATAAAAAGGTATGAAGAAAAAGAATGATGAGCTAGAAAGAAATGATGCAGAGAAGAAAAAAATCCCAGCACGATGAAGCATTATAATGAGAGTGCTATTCCACAGTACTGTAAAGAAAAATTAAAATCTAAAATCCCTTTTGTTGTAAAGTGCTTACAGGTGTGGCAGTCATTGCTGTCTGTGAGCAGTGATTCCCCTTAATTTCCTTCATTTTGGTAGCAAAGAGATGCAAGGTACCTCTGTGTCTTGCAGTGCCTTGCTAATAGCAAGGCAGGGTAGTCACTCAGAGGAGTCTGGCCAGGAGTCGGGTGTGAGGGACTGATGTTAGTCAGGCTAACAGCAGTGACATGGCACATTAAGAAATACCTGAATGTTAGTTCTGTCCAGAAAGGCAGTGGTAAAGATTGATTCAGTCAAACTTGAAAATCACTCTGTGCTTTATCTTCTCTTCAGTTTAAACTTGGTGAGGTATATATTTGGTGAGGTACAATAATCATTATCCAAATCCCAGAGCTTACATTCCATTTTTTTCTCAACCTTTACACCATCAAAACTCTCACTACCACAACAGCAGATGTTTTTCTTCTTGGGGAGAAGCAGGGGCATTACAGTCCCCAACCAAAAGGCAATATAGCTGTGGTTTGTGCCCCCCTGGAGTGCTGGATAAAGGCAGGAAAAAAATCTTAATTGGAAAAGTCGCCTGATTAAGGAGGGAGGGTTTTGCTCCATATCCATAAGTGAAAAAAGTTAATTTTGTAGGAGTTGAGCAAGACCAACCATTAACCATTAGCTATGATAGTCTATTGTGTAGAAAAATTACAACAAAGGTCATTTCAGATTTTAATAATTTTCAATGATTATCTATTAGTTAAGTTAATCATAGGTAACAATTTTGTAGGAGGAGTTGAACAAGACCTATCATTTTCTGAGCCCCATCCATGTTGGAGATTCAGAGGAGACATGCTGGGGTGGTCCCTTGTTTCCCTTGCAGAATGAGGCAGATCCAGATCTTGGTCTGAGCCTGAGCTGAAGACCACTCCATAGGAAGCCCTGTCCAGAAGTTTCTGCTTCTAATCATGCTAGACCCCAGGATCCCCAGATGGTGGAGCTTTCACTAGCTTTTTAAAAATATTTTATTTCCCAAATCTTTCTTGGTTTATTCTTCTCAAACCTTTTTTTGGCTGTAAGGCATTTCTCCTCAAAACAGTTCAGCCTCACCTTCAGAAATGACAGAAGCAGGAACCCAACCCTGAGCTGGAATGTGGGCAGATCCACATTGGCAGGGTGGAGGAGGCACAGTGAAACCAACTCCCAACCCGTAACCAACTTCCAACCAAGCTCCCAACTGGTGTGTAGAAGTGGTCCACACTGAGATAGTCAACCAGGCCATGTGGAAACTCTTCACAGACACCAATGGCATGGAACCGTTTTTTCCCCCCTAATGTGGCAGCCTCTTGTATGCGTGGAACCCAATTCCCACCACTCACAAAGCAAGTTTCACTGGTGCGTGTTGAATCTCTGGAAAAGGTAAAATCCTCCCTTACCTACCAGGATGAAGATGTTTCTGTTCCCAGCCAGTGTTTAGAAAAGTCTGTGCTAAAGTGGTTGTGAAGCCTGACATCTCTACTTTCTATATCTGTTTTGTCTGCAAGACCATCAGCTTCCATGGCAGGTGCCAGCTACTGCAATCATACTGATATCAGCTAGTGAGTCATTTGTCCCCAAAGCCCCCAGCTTGCTTCTAGTTATGCGTGGTCAGTTCCCATTCATCCAGGACCCAGATGCAAAGAGTACCAGGGTGAACTGGTTCAGGTCCCCTTCCCTGGGAGACAGGTCTACTTCCTCTCCCCCTCCAGAGTGGGAGGTCAAAAAGTGCTATTGTTTGCCTTAAGGATACATGCCCACAGACTATGCATTCTATCTTCCTGGTACTTTCTCCCCTGCAGAGCCCCTTAACCTTTTTCTCAGTGACCTGTCTCAGAGGACAAGGTGATGGAGGATTTTACTCGCAATCAGCTCTTGAAGAGGCAACATAAATCTTTAAGCTTCTCATGGGAGAACTGTCACATCTAGATGTTCCAAAGAGATACAGGGAATGTTAAGGCTTTGTGCACCTGAGACAGCAGCAATTTGAGCTGGATAGAGAGACTTTCAACTAAGCTGCCAGCATCCAAGCACAAATCAAAGTAAGCTTCAATTATGCAGCACAAATACAAATCCACCCTGAAAAGCTGAAGGAGACCTGTAATTCTTCCTTACCAGTTTAACAAAGGTGTGATTATGGTGGAACTGGCACACCCTATCAAAGCATTACTATACCTAAAACCAAAAGGTGTTCATTATTCTACATAAGGTTAAGCTTGCTCTAGCCTTAGCAAAGAGACTAGTTATACCAGCTGAGGGAGTGTGATGGCCAGAAGACACAGATAGGAAAATAACATTCTCTTATAACATTTCCCTGGTAGCTTTTTAAAAATTGATGCTTCCTTAAAACCTGTTGCACATGAAAAGCTTCCAGAGATTGACCCAGGGGTAAATTGCTGGTTTATCAAGTGATTCTACTTGACAAAATTGGAGTTGCAGGCTAACACCTGATAATCCTTCCAAATATTGTGTCAGAAAGTGCTTTAGAGAGCTTGGAGACAAATCTGTCACTGAGCTTAGACTAGGCAATAAGTCCTTTCCTTCTTCCAATGACAAAATCTTCAAATTACTTTATCTCAGTAGGTTTTCCTTTTGAAGATCCTGCTTTTTCAAATTTCCTGCATTGTTATTACACACTGGGCATGTGTACATGAGATGCTTAACAGCACATTAGCATAGTTTACTGTGAAGTAAACATGTGTATCTTCACATGCATATGCTTACTATGCAGTAAACCTCCCTAATCCTGAGTAAGTTTGCTACCTGCAAATCCAAATACCAAATATACCTGAGATTACTAACAGCGCATTAGCGCTTGTGTAGATGCCTGATCTACCAGGGGGCAGGAGATAGCTCCCTGCCCCATCCACCAGGGAGAGGGAGATAGCTGCCTGCTGCTGTGGCAGGTCTGCCACAGAAGCCCGGGCAGGAACTATGTCCCCCTGCCACAGCAGCAGAGAGGTCCAAGCCCCCTGCTCCAAGATCGCAATTGGGAAGCTGGGGGCTGGGAGACCCTTATCTCCCAGTGCTGGCTCTGCAACTGCGGGACTGGTGTTGGGAGACCCTTATCTAGCAGTGGTGGCTCTGGTGTAAGATGCTCTGGAGTAAGTGCTTTTGGACAGGCATCTACACATCCAGAAATTAGGAAGCAGATTTGCTGCTCTTTGCACCAGGTTTCCTGCAGCCTTGCAATGAGCCGCTGCCGCCACCAGACAGAGTTCTAGGGTTCCCCTGGGTGTGAGCCCCTTTTCTAGCAGCATAGTCATGGAGCCAGCACTGGGAGATAAGGGTCTTTCAGCCTCGGCCCCACGGTCATGGGACTAGCACTGGGAACTTCCTGCTGCCAGAGGCAGGGGAGCCTGTACCCCACCCAGCTCCATGAATGCAAAACCAGGGTGGGAACAGCTGGTTTCCCTCACACCCCCAGCTCCAGGTTCATGGAACTGAGTGGAGAACAAGCTGCCCAGCCTCTGCCCGGTGTGCAAGGCGGGGGCTAGGAAATGTTCTGGTCAGGGACAGGTCCCAGCCCTGTGCCCTGATCGGGTGAACAAGGTGTAGCGAACTTACTGATGGAGCCCAGCATCTGTGGGCTCGGACAATCCTCTTTATGACTGGTGGAGCCCATCCCTCAATCAGGTAACTGTTGGAAGAAGCTTGCCCCATTCCTGCTCGGAGCAAAGAGAAAAAAAAAAAAAGAAGCCTCAGACCTGGTTCGAGACTTCACTCTGCTGGCCTGGCACAACTTTGGGGTCAGAGCCTCCCAAAGAGAATAAAAGGAGCGATGTGCCCAGCATGAGGGAGACACATCCGGGACTGAGAAGAGAGAAAAGCGGGGCTTAGAAGTGCTGAGGAGAGCTGCTCAGCGGGGTGAAGCAGTAGCCCGGAAGAGCCCTTTGAAGACTTCCATCGGCGGGGAATGGTGGACTGCTCCAGCAGCTAGGCTCTCAGTGCACAGCACAGCATCCACGCACTGGGAGCAGCGTGAGGTGGCTTGGGTCTGCAACCTCCGGCGTGCAGCCAGAAACAGTGCACAGGTTGGTGCACAGGACAGGATCTTCAGAGCGCTTGGGCAGTTCAGGTCCCCAACCCCTGGCACAGGGCCAGGAGCTCAGTGTAGGAGGTAATGCACTGAGGGTCTGGGAGCGTACCAAGCCCTGGTGCTATGCAAGGCGGCCCGGACATCCAACCCATAGCAAAAGGTTGACTCCAGGGAGGCAGACGGTGCTAGGGCTACCGAACCAGCAGGCAGGGCCAAGCCAGAGGCCTCAGAAGCCCTGCCTAGTGGAGCCCCGTTCTGGGAGACAGCAACCGCTGAAGCCAACCCAGGCAAGAGAGCAGCTTGGTACAGAGGATGAAGGCCACCCTCCATGCCTGGGAGCCATGAGTTGCAGGGAAAAAAGATTCCCACAGGGGAAGGGGAGTCCCCCCTGGTTAGTTAAGGGCTCCTGAAAGTGGACGTCCCACTAGGAGGGCCCCCATGAAGTTACTAGCTTCCTTGAAGGGTTTGGGAAAAGGCCCAAGAAGCATTGGGACTTCTCCTTGGGATTAAGTTTATCTTTGAGGTTCTTGTGCCGTAAGTGGTGTGATATCATGCCTTATATTTTATGAACTCTCATGTTTGTAAATTAGTAGAGTCTTAAATTTATAACTTTGACTAGGGCTCTGCTGGGACCCCCTTTCACTATTATTCACCTGTTGTTTATTTGCATTTATTTGTGGCTTATTTATTGTTCACTGTTGGGTAGTCATTGGGTACGGGCATGAGCTCTACATCCTGCTGACATCCACTGGTCTCCTCAGGGTGGCCTGCCACCCTTTTTGGCTGGTCCAGGTGAAGTCTGATGCCCTCTTTTCCTGCCTGCCAAAACTTTGATGATAACCAGATGTAAATGAAAGGGAGGTTGTGACTACCCGCCTCCACCTGGATCGACTGCCAGGTTCTGCCCCAGTACCTGAAGCCTGGGGGAAAAGGATGACAAAAGAAATAGCCAGAGAGGATTCCTTATTTTCCTCTCATTTATTTTTAGGGTTTCCCCCCATTTTTATATGCTCTTTTCTCTTTTTTTCCTTTTCTTTTGCAAGATGCAAACAGAAATACAGTCCTGTCTAACTGGGGTTCTACTCACCCCTTGCAGCTCCTCGGCAGCTTCTCTGTCTGGGCTTCTCCCAGGCCCCTCACTAATTGTAGCTCTGCCAGGCTTAATTGCCAGTGCATGATTGCTTAATGAGGAGGGGACTCCCTCATTAAGGCAGCCCACAGGAGAGCCAGTCTTCAGCTTCCCCATTCCTAATCTAGCCAGGGAGCCACTGAGGAAATGCAATCTTCTTCCTCCATCTGAGGAAGCTCCCAATCATCAGCTGCATCTCTTCCTCACTCTGACCACCTGCGGTTTACCCGGTGGCCTGCTGCAGCCAGCTCACGGGGCAGCGTGACGGAGAACAAAGAAAGCAGAGAGGGAAAAAAAATGGAGCCAATGGCTCAGGCACATCCACCCCTCCACTCCCTCCTGGGTCTATCCCCCACTTTTATCCTCTTCTTTCCTTGCACCCTCCTCTTCACTCCCTGCCAGCTCCCTCTCTGCCCCACCTGCTTGGTTCCCAGCCACCAGATATCGCCCCTGCTGTGGATTAGCACCAATCTGCTTCACCTGCCTAGGTGGTAAAGCCAGGTGGGGGTAGAGGGGAAGCTCCCACAGCAGCCTGGACGTCTCAATTTGGTGAGGTCCATGCCCCTGGCTGGGGATGTGTCTCAGGTGAGTACCCTTCCGATACTCACATTCACCTATACTTATCTATAGTTTATCTGTTGGTTATCTATGTTTATTTTGGGGTTTATCCATTTTAGATCAGATACTTACCTGTGACTTACCTGTATCTGGAGCACTGCTATAAGGTTTTACACCATTTATCCAGAAGGTATTGTTTATGTTATTTGCTTGGATATCATATATAGTATAGAACTTTATATCCATGTTTCTTTTCCTTGTGATATTTATATACAACTTTATTTATCATAACTTAAGTCCCCTGACTGTCCTGGCCTGGTTCTATAGGGATGGAGGGAAACCAGGTGGTCTGCAGTCCCCTCACAGCACAAGTGCCAGCTAACAATTCCCTTCAGTTAGAGGAGGGGAGTATATACCCAAGTACACCTGGGCTAGAGAGGCATGGGGCTTGGAAGGAACTGCAGGGAAGGAGCAGGTTCCAGCACCCTGCCCCAATCCACCGGTGGGACAGCTAGCAGCAAGTTAGCTGCCCCACCAGCAGATCGAGGCAGGGGGCTGGGACCTGCTCCTCCCCTGCAGCTCTCTCCAAGCCCTCTTCCTCTGATTGGTGTCTCTCCTCCATGCCCCCCCAGGGTCACGGCCAGCTCCTGGGGTATCACCCAGGGGGAGCCTATAGCTCCCCCCAGTGGCAGCAGGGGCTCATTACAGGGCTGCAGAAAACCTGGTGCAAAGTGCAGCAAATCTGCTCCCTAATCTCTGCATGTGTAGATGCCTGTCGAAAAGTGCTTATTCCAGAGCAGCTTACACTAGAGTAAACTCAGACTGGATCAAATGCATGTGTTCATGTGCCCACTATGTTGAGACTTTTGCTGCCCTTCCTGAAAGACAGAAGATGAAGGTTGGGTTACTGTGAGAAAGAAACACTCTAGCTACAAAAGCTTCTCTTGATTTGTAGTCTCTCAGATCCCATAAAAACCTCTCTCTCTGCAGAGCATATCAGGGTTGATCTCTATCTGAAAGCACAAAATAGATGCCTGAAAAGGATATTTAAAACAACTTTCTCATTATCTCAGGAACAAGATTATCCTTTTGTAAATGTAACCCAAGGTAAACAATCAAAGTGTCTATTTGGTAGTGCCAGGAAACAAAGGGTTCTATAGCCCATCTCCTATACTTAGGAATGATAGATCCGGCTCTCTTGGAGGGTACAGGTGTTTTGTAATGGGCAGAGAATTGTTTCTGGTATAAATAGAAACAATGGCAAGCAGATAATTTTTGATCTCAAGGTCTCTCAAAAATCCATAGATAGGAAAATAATCCAGGTTGAACTCCATAATTATGAATACCAGATTCCAATGCAGTAAACCTATCTGGACCCCTGCATATGTTGGGGAAGGTGTGATCCAAAGAAACATGGCATATAGCATGTATCATGCTAACACCTATAATCTCACTCCTCCATTTCAGCAGATGATTCTTTGGAAATATGGTATCCATGAAACCAATAAAAAGGCTAAAAACCTTCAGTGCTACTTAGGAAAACAGCTTTGTTAATTTTTCGCATTGAATTTTTCAGAGTTGATTGGCTCAGCCAAAGGCTTTTGGAATAGAATACAGCCTGGACCAACTTGCCTTCTTGTACCCCAAAGACAGGTTGGAAACCTATTAATGAATCTCTCCGCTTCCAAATCCAGTTGGAAAATGAACAGAGATACTGTGTGAGGAAGTCGCACTGAAGGCTGTGTTTACCTTACCTTGGGGCTTGGATGCAAAGTGTAATTAGTATTACCGGTGTAAACAAGAAGCAGACACATGATATATAGTCAGTCCTATCCCGATGCAACTTCCTTGAATCCAGGGTAGGATTTCCAAGGAGAAAAATCAGGGGTAATATGAGACCAGCATGTCACATGTCTAGATCTATCCTGAGGTAGTCATTTGCTATATGCAAACAGGCATATTAGCTATCACATGAGGCAGATGTGGGGACCTTAGGGATAGAGTCCTGGTCAGTTCCCAGGACAAATGTGTCTGAAGAAATGCATAACTAACTATGGTTTCATTTCAAGCATGCCAAGCTGTGAAGCCTTCTTGGGCAAAGAGGTGGCACTAAAATGTGGTACTACTACAAAGAGACACTAATATATTGCAAACAGCTACTCTAGCACTGTTGGTAGCATGTCTAATCCAGAGCTCTGGATTTGTTTGGTGCATGAAACTGATGCAAATTACACTAGAGTAAATGTGTCATGTGTCCAGATCCTCAGAAGTGGGTTCTGTCACTGAAAATAAATTGCTAGAAGAGGAACAGGCCGTGGTGATGATATATCAACTTCTCATTAGTTGGCAGGCTTTTTCTTAAAGTTGATTCAAATGCAAATAAAAACCTCTCTCAGCTTCATCTCACCTACTCTACACAAAATATAGTGGAACAGGAACCTATCATGAAAAAATATCCAGTGCTTCCTAATCCATCATCTGGGAAGCTGAGAGGAGGAACTTCAGTCACTAATTGTAAGGAAGTGGTAAAGTGGTAAAGTCCCTCTTACAGTCCTACAGGAAATTTACAAATAATGTCTTTATAATACTGGAACCAAAAACATTCTAGTAACCTTACCAGACTGCTTGACCATAAGACTCAAAAGCCACACTTTTGGGAAAGATAAGTCAACAAATGCAGGTATATTGCCCTAGGCTGTGGGCCGAAAAAGTGGCAAAGAAAAACTCAGCTGGTGGCAGCAAAATGGGAAGTCCCCCAGAAGTGGTACTTCTTGGTTTCAGTTTTGCCGCATCGCTCGGATGCAGGTTAATAGAGTTTTCTGGCTAATAAAGTACCGGTTAACACAATTTTTACTGTATATGTATTAAATTTTTTTTTTTTGGTCCCAAGGCCCAATTACCTAATTTCAGGTTCTATTTTAGTTAAGCATTGCATTAGTTTGTGAGCTTACACAAACCCACAAACTCATTCATATTATAGAAATCTTCAGCATTTTAGTGATATTTTATTTAAATCATATTAATACAATAGTTTTGAGCACTGTAAACTGTTCTATAATTTTTATCATCATACCTGACATTCTTGAAAAATGAGCTTTTATTTTGTTTTCTACACCTACATAGTAGATAAAACTCCTACATAAAGTCTATGAAATGCGAGTTTGACCTTCTTGAGAATAATAGTTTATGGTTTGAGATTGCATCCAAATGGTTGCCTAATCATAATTATTTATTAGTTATATTGCAGCTAAATACACAGACATATGTTGGCCTTTGCCAATGCCATTTGTTAGCTGAATTAATGCCACTTTATTCTGGGACTGGTTCTTCAAATGGTGCCTATTTGACAATAGCCTTGCAGCACTCCAAGATAGTTGCCAAAGGTTCATTCATCACCTGGGAATAGTCAAAGTAATTTCTGCTGTGAAAAAATCATAACGATGTGTATAGTACACTCTTCTTACTTGCCTTGCACTTAATCCAGGACCAAATTATTTTTTCAGTAATCTAGTCCTCCAGTTTATCTTCTAACATTTCAATCAGCAGAATCATACTTGTATTTACAAGTACAACCCTGCTGTGGAGTTTATTACTTTACTCCAGCCTAATAGTTTTGCATGTATAGATGCAAGACTTTTACTGACAAGCTAATTAGTGAACTCAGCAGTAAATGTCTTGTGTAGATGCACCCAAGATGTAGCAGGTTGCATGTACCAGGGATTGCAGCCCATCTGCAGGTGGTAAGCAGGTGATGGCTGCTAGGGGGACTGGGCCAGTTGCTGAAGATAACTGGCTGGTTGGAGGAAGTTAAAACTCAGAAAGTGAAAGACAAAGGGATATCGGGCTAGTGGTTGCAACACTGAGCCAGGGGTGTTGGTTGTAGATTTACGAAGTGAAGTTCATAGGCTTGTTTACGAAAGATGTTTTGTAAATTCCCTTTGAGGATTAGAACTTTACTTCATAAGTCTACTGGACACAGATAATCTTGGATTAAATATAGATATTGGATTTATGGCACATTACATCCTGCCTGCCATCCAATAACCCCGGGTAACCTTTCTGCAGCTTACCAAAATTCTTTCACACATTCCCCCTGCCCCAACTCTACCCATATTTTCCCAAACTAACACTCCTTTGCATTTTCACAGACCTGTATGTTGAAAATTAGCTTTTCTACCTTATAGAAAATAAAGAGAGAGTATTTGTGCCCAAAAGCCTGCAAAGAATATTTTTTCCAAGTATTTAATTGGTCTAATAAAAGATAATCATACTGAACCAGGGTACTCTCTCAAGGTCGGGGAAGAGACTCCAGGGTTTGCACACTCTCGCAACGCCTGGGGAAAGACCCCAGGGTTAGAATTAATACTTTATTGTTTTGTATTATTTATATGTGGGTTATTTATGGGGTTTGTTGTGTCCTGTGAGGCAAATTTGCCCAGGATAAATAAAGACTATGTGCAAGAGGCCTGATATGCAGCTATATGTGGTGGAGAACACAGGCAGCAGTTTAAAGTGAACTGAAGCAATGAAGAGAGGAGTGCTGCAAAGAGGTCTGGAGGTGCTGAAACAGCAGCAGCAACAGTTTCAACTGCAGCAACAGCAGGTCCTGAAGAAACAGAAAATGCGACTCCTCAGAGAACAGCTTGCCGCCTTGAGAGAAGACCAGCAAAGGGCCCTCCAAGAGAGGGATGTGGCTTTGCTTTCGGCTTCAAGAATTCCAGCAAGGAAAAGAGGCAGAGCTGGCTGCGCTGACCACCTAGCTGCAAATCCTGGAGAAAGCAAAAGACACTAGCCAAGCCTCTGCAGAAGGGATGCAGTGAGAAAGTCAAACTAAGCCAGAGAGTCCAAAACCTGGATGGCTAAGTTTACAAGGTTACCACGAGGTGCTAGCAGATAAAGTGCCAGGCAGGAGAAGCCAAATTGCTGAAAACTCTGCTCCAGGAAGTGGAAAACAAGCTGAAATTCAGCTGAAGCTTTCAGGGAAGGAGAAACTCGATGCACTAGAAATTAAGCTGCCAGAAGCCCCTGCTAAGAGCACACAGCTCCCAGAGAGCACTGAAGGAAAAGCAGTGTGAAGCTGACCACTCTTGTTAGGATGTCTAGACCTCAAGTTGGGGGAACTGGAGGCTAGGTACAAGCGGAAAATATAAGCAGCTCTGGGCAGTATACAAGCACAATGTGAGTAGTACCAAGCTTCACTGGCTGAGACAGAAAAAATACTGCAAGCACTGCAGGAGAGAGTGGAAAAAGAGGACCAGACATGGACAGCAAAAATAACTGTATCTTAAGAGGACTTTGAAAAGTCCCAGGCCTAAGTGCAATCTCTAGAAGAGACTGGAGAAGCTGAGAAAGGAGTTGGTGAGACTTACCCACCTAGTGCGAGGCCTCTAGAGAGGAAGTATTTAAGTTATCCAAACAGGTGAAGGCTGAGTGATGCTACCACAATCAGAGAGAGTAAGAGGTGATAGTCTTTAAGAGCCAGGTCCTACAATTACAGGCAGAGTTAGAAGTGGCCAAGGTGAAGTCAGCCATAATACCACTGCCACAGAAAGAGACATTGAGTTATTTCAGCTCCAACCACCCAATTATGGATAGAGATACTATCCTAATATCTAATGGACTATATTACCTCTTGCTGCTTCAGCAGAGCCTGCTGACTTGCCAGCTCCCACAGGCAACACAGGCTCAACTGCAGCTACTGTCCCTGCTCTCCCCAAGACAAAACGTAATGTGTTTCTTGTGAGAGATCCATCCTGAGGGGGCCTGAGGGCACAATCTGCGGCCCCGACCCCTTAGTCTGGGAAGTCTGCTGCTTCCCGGGGGCCTGCATCCGCGACATTGTGAAGAAGATCCCAAAGCTCCTCCAGCTCACAGACCACTATCCTACGCTCCTTATTCATGTGGGCACCAATGACATGGCTCGGAGCACTCCCAGCCGGGTCATGAGATGCTACAGGGATTTGGGAGCAGGGCTAAAGGGTCTGGGGGCACAGGTGGTGTTCTTGTCGATCCTCCCAGTCTCGGGCTAAGGAGGGAGAGGAGAATCCACGTAGTCAACCAAAGACTGCAGCGCTGGTGTCATCAGGAAGGCTTTGGCTTCCATGACCACAGCCCGCTCTTTGGCAAGAGAGGCAGCGAGCTGCTGGGAAGGGATGGCCTCCACCTCTCTCTCCTGGGGAGGAGGCTCTTCTTAGCCAGACTGGCTGACCTGCTCCACTGGGCTTTAAACTAAGCCCGTTGGGGGATGGGGGGACTACTGCCACTGCTGGCCCGCTGAGCAACCCTTGGAAAGCCAGCAGGCCAAGGCACTTAAGGGAGCCCACCCTTGCCCCAGCCCTGGTACAATCTGTGGGCAAGGCAAGAGCCCTCAAGGGGATACTTGTCTGCCTGTACACAAATGCCAGAAGCTTGGGGAATAAGCAGGAGGAGCTCGTCCTCCTGCTCAATGCAAATAATTATGAAGTCATAGGGATAACACAGACCTGGTGGGACTCCATCATGACTGGACCTCGGGTATACATGGCTATACCATGTACAGGAGGGATCGTGTAGATAAAAGGGGTGGGGGTGTAGCTCTCTATGTTAAGGAAAGCTACATGTCCACCCTGGTTGCCAATATCAGCTTGCAGGGACAACTGGAGACTCTCTGGGTTAAAATCCGTGCACGGCACAGGGGACACAATGGTGAGAGTCTACTACAGACCTCCCACCCAAAGTCCTGAGCTTGACCAGGAACTAGTTGAGGCCACATGCTCCAGGACCAATTACCCGGACATCTAGTGGGAGGATCATTCAGCAAAATCTGAGTGGTTGCAAAGCTTCCTCTCATGTGTGGATGACGTCTACCTGACTCAAGAAGTCTATGGGCCAACAAGAGGCAAACTGCTGCTCGACCTGGTACTGGCTACAGGGGATGACTTAATCAGCGACCTAGTGATTGATGGGAAGCTGGGTGACAGCGACCATGAGCTGATCACCTTCACCATCTGCCATAAAGCTGGCAAGTCAGTCAGCAACATGGAAGTCCTTGACTTCAGAAAAGCTGACTTTGACAAGCTCAGGAGGCTTGTCAGTCAGGCCCTAAGGGACCATGACCCCAGGGAGAGGGGAGTTCAAGAAGAGTGGTTGCTCCTCAAGGGAACGATTCTCAATGCACAAGCTAAGTCTATTTTATCTTGGAGGAAAGGCAGCAAGAGGGCACAGCAGCCCTCCTGGCTCTCCAGGAACCTAGCAGACCTCCTAAGGCTAAAAACGAAAGCCTACAAAGGATGGAGGATGGGATTCACCTCCAAGGAGGATTATTCTGCACTGGTCCAGACCTGCAGGGAGCAAACCAGGAAAGCCAAGGCTGCAACTGAACTCCAACTAGCCTCGAGCATCAAGGACAATAAAACATCCTTTTTCAGATATGTGGGGAGCAGGAGAAAAAGCAAGGGCAACACTGGACCCCTGCTGAAGCAGATGGGGCAACTGACAACTGATGCTCAGGAAAAAGCCAATCTATTAAATGGGTACTTTGCATCGGTCTTTCATCTGTTCCATGGGACACCCATGCCCGCTACGGGACAGGGAGGTCCGCGTGAGGGAGATCCCCTGCCCTCCATCAATGCTGACCTTGTGAAGGATCACCTTGAGAGGCTGGATACCTTCAAGTCGGCCAACCCTGACAATCTATACCCCAGGGTACTCAAGGAGCTGACAAGCATCGTATCTGTGCCAGGGGCTGGGCTCTTTGAAAACTCCTGGCGTTCTGGTGTAGTGCCTGAAAACTGGAAGGCGGCCAATGTCGTGCCTATCTTCAAGAAAGGGAGGAAAGTGGATCCGGCTAACTAAAGGCCCATCAGCCTGACTTCTATCCTGGAGAAGATCTTAGAAAAGTTTATTAAAGAGGCCATCCTTAATGGACTAGCCGACGCCAACATCCTAAGGGATAGCCAGCACGGGTTTGTTGTGAGTAGGTCTTCTTCACCAATCTCATTTCCTTCTATGACCAGGTGACCTATCACCTGGACAAGGGAGAAGAGATTGATGTTATATATCTTGACTTCAAAAAAGCCTTCGATCTGGTATCCTATGCTCACCTCTTGGTGAAACTTGCCAATTGTGGTCTTGGGTCCACCATGATCTGCTGGCTGGGAAACTGGCTCTGTGGTTGGACCCAGAGGGTAGTAATTGATGGCAGTCACTCATCATGGTGTCCTGTGACCAGTGAGGTCCCTCAAGACTCTGTCCTTGGACCCATATTGTTCAACATCTTTATTAATGATGTGGACATTGGAGTCAGAAGTGGACTGGCAAAGTTCGCTGATGACACGAAACTTTAGGGCAAAGCATACACGCCAGAAGACAGGTGTGTGATCCAGGCTGACCTGGACAGGATCAGGAAATGGGCGGATGAGAACCTAATGGTGTTTAACACCGAAAAATGCAAGTTTCTCCACCTTGGGAAGAAAAATCTGCAGCATCCTTATAGGCTTGGCAGTGCTACGCTGGCTAGCACTACAGAAGAAAGAGACTTGGGGGTCATCATTGACTGCAAGATGAACAGGAGCCTGCAATGCGATGCTGTGGCTAGTAAAGTGACCAAAACGCTGGCTTGCATCCATAGATACTTCTCAAGCAAATCCCAGGACGTCATTCTCCCCTTGTACTCGGCCTTGGTGAGGCTGCAGCTGGAGTACTGCGTCCAGTTTTGGGCTCCACAATTCAAAAAGGATGTGGAGAAGCTTGAGAGAGTCCAGAGGAGATCCACGTGCATGATCAGAGGTCAGGAAAATAGAGCTTATGACGACAGACTGAGAGCTATGGGGCTGGAAGAGCGCAGGCTCAGGGGTGATCTGATGGCCACCTATAAGTCAGGGGTGACCACCAGGATCTCGGGGAACATTTGTTCACCAGAGCGCCCCAAGGGATGACTAGGTCGAACGGTCATAAACTGCTGCAAGACCATTTCAGGCTGGACATAAGGAAGAATTTCTTTACTGTCCAAGCCCCCAAGGTCTGGAACAGCCTGCCACCAGAGACCAAATTGGGTGCTTCTCTTGCTGGGATCCTATGACCCTAGCTGACTTTCTACCCTTTGGTACGGGGGCTGGACTCAATGATCTTCCGAGGTCCCTTCCAGCCCTAGCATCTATGAAATCTATGAAATATCTATCTTAAGAGTTGACACAGAGGCACTTGTTGAAACTGTTGCTTCAGCAAGTCTATTCAGACTGAGAGGAAATCCTCCAGAAAGGAAAGAGGGATCAGGCTCAGAACTTTGCCACTGATGTAATTGTGCCATCATTGACTCCAAGATGAACATGGGCCGGCAGTGTGGGGATGCAGTCAGGAAGGCCAACTGCACCTTGTCATGCATCCACAGGTGCATCTCAAGCAGGTCCAAGGAGGTGATACTCCCCCTCTATGCGGCACTGGTCAGGCCACAGCTGGAGTACTGTGTCCAGTTCTGGGCACCGCACTTCAAGAGGGATGTGGACAACATGGAGAGGGTCCAGAGGAGGGCCAGTCGCATGATCAGGGGGCAGCAAGGCAGGCCCTAGGAGGAGAGACTCAGGGACCTGAACCTGTTCAACCTCCACAAGAGAAGGCTGAGGGGGGATCTAGTGGCCTGTTACAAACTAGTCAGGGGAGATCAGCAGGCACTGGGGGAGTCCCTGTTCCCCCGAGCACTACCAGGAGTGACCAGGAATAACGGTCAAAGCTGGCAGAGGGTAGGTTTAGGCTAGATATCAGGAGGCGCTACTTCACTGTCAGGGCGGCTAGGGTCTGGAACCAGCTTCCAAGAGAAGTGGTGCTGGCTCCTACCCTGGGGGTCTTTAAGAGGAGGTTAGATGTACACCTTGCTGGGGTCGTTTGACCGCAGTAATCTTTCCTGCCATGGCACGGGGTTCGACTAGATGAGCTACTCAGGTCCCTTCCGACCCTAGAAACTATGAAACTATATTGAGACCTGACTATAAACAAAAAATGCCCTTTTAAGCGAACAGGCCTAGGCATTCCCTTACCTCCCTTCTTGGTTCTGAGCCAGCTTCCTTACCCTCACTCACACTATTATTTCCTAGAGTGGTACTGCTGGTCTCTAGGTAGAGCTGTAACTCCCCTTCTAAAGGTCTGTGTGGAACTAAGCCTTTTATTTTAAAATTTCCCTTTAACAAAGCATTTTTACCCAGTTATCTTTAAGAGGCTTCAAGGATAGAACTAAACTGTATTCTACACAAATAGCTATTAGGGTTTCATGGCACAATTACCCACGCCTAAGAACTCTCCAATCCAGGTCTTGAATTCTTCCAGTCATGTCATTTATTAGAGTTACATGAAGATATTTCTATCCCACTATATCTATCTATCTATTGGAAGATTAATTTTAACAGACATGATATTCTTGAAAATATTAAGATCATCAGGAAAGACCAAGCTCTATTTGCTTCAAGGGATCACAGGCTTATGACAATCCAATCACTGAAATAATGTTACCAACTTGAAAATCCACAAACGAGAAGATTTCTTCTACCCCTGTACAAAACTTTTTCAAGATTTCTTACCCCCAAATCCTTACCTGACAAGTAACGCAGTTAATCACCCCAGGTAGTCTCTCAAAATAGTCATATTTCAGTGATCCCCTTTTTCCTCTGCCGTTTCTCTATTCTCTTCTTTCCTCACTACCTTTTTTATTTCAGCTTAAGCTGCTACCTCTGTATTCCGCTAAAGAGCAATAAAATCTGAGCAGTAATATATAACAGTTTATTTAATGTATTTATTTTACTGGCCTGAGTACATTTCTTTTTTAAATATGTTAAACAGAAATCTGTCACTTATACCTCCTTGTATTTTGTAATATAGTAAAAGATTATCAGTAAAAAAAAAATGTTTTTTAAATGACAGCAACAATAAAAATCCCAATAGCAAGGTCTTAAAGGAAATGCATCAAAGCAGTATGAAAGGCATCATCATATAATCCAGGAGGCAGTTCCAAGGAATCAGGCAGTCAGTCACAACAGTAATAGGACATAAACAAAGGAATAAACACCGAGTGTGATGGGACAAGCCATCAAAACAGTTGAAATAGCAAGGGAAAGACTAGCATTCAAGCTTCTCCAGGGTTTTAAAAGCAAGTGTATGTCTAACAATCAAAGATGAGAGCAACAGATTTAAAAATCCCTAAGATGAATAAACCAATTTACAAAACGACAATAATTAGAAGTGATTTCAAACTGCCTGTATAATCCAAGTCAGGGAGACAGGAAGAAATCTAAAACCATCTGATAGCTGACTAGAGAAGGAAGGATTAGTACAGATACTAATAGGACTTTGTAAACAAAAACTGCGACTGCTTTATGACTGGCAACTGCAAAATGCAAGTCCTTTAACCTAAATTCATGTAACAGCCTGAGGGATGGGGACAGGACCACAGCCACAGATACGGGAGCGTGTCTAGGGGAAGCACGCCCAGCACAAGAGAGAGAAGCCAGGACCTCGGAGACACCAATCAGAGCCAAAAGCGAGAGCTGCGGAGCTCTCTTACTGAGCTGGAGATGGAGGAGGCTGAGGTGCAGCAAGAACAGGAATCTCTCACACCCACACTTCCCAAAAAAGGGAGAAAGCAATTATCAAAGCAGTATGAGTTTCAAGAATCAGAGTAAGAGAAAGGTCATCAAGCAATACGGCTGGGCAAGTAAAAATGGGAGCCACCTAAGAATCTGAAGCAGCAATTAGCTCGGTTTTCAACACAAAAATTATAATGATTGTCTACAGCAAGATAAGAAATATGGGGTAGTTGTCTTTGTCATTAAAAAAATGGCAGTGACAAGGCACATTTAGTTATACTGTGAAATAGCTAGGCAAGATCAACCTCACTTTGTGTTTGATGTCACAGTAAAAACTCCACAATTTTGTACAGAAGGATTACCCAATTTTTTTAGTTTATTCTGTGGTTTAAGTATACTTTTTTTTCACCAATAGGTGAAGATGAAGCTTGTGACAGATATGGACAATCTCTCCACAAATGAGATCAAAAGTCAACGGGCCTGAATATAACTGTACACAGAAGTGTTCTGACTCAGCAGCCCAAGCCATTTCTTCCAGTCCTATTTTCCTCTGTTCCCATTTGCAGAAACAGGAAGATTCATTTGAGAAACCAACAAAACCACAATAGTTTGTCCCTCTCAGCTGCAGCTACAGCACACAAGTGGAAATGTTTTGGCATAGTATGGTTTCAAAGAAGTTAAATTTTCAATGACTTCTTTTTGTACTGCCTCAGACTGTGACACATTTGCCCATTACAGCATTTCACCAAATTCTTTGGGACACTTTGCAAAGCACAGCCCTATGGACAATATTAGGAAAATGACTACATCAACTCCATTCTAAACCGAACCTAGAAACTGACATGCCAAACAGCAAGTTAAAAAAAAATGCCTGACTAGTTTTCCTAAAGTTAAAAACAATGACAGTTTAACAAAGCCACTGAAATAACATTACTTTTTCACAATGAAAAACAAACAAACATAGCTTTGTGTTTCAGAGAACAATAACTGAAACCTTTTTACTTGGATGTACATATTGAAAGTTCTCAAATCTAATAGTTTTAAAATACATCTACAAGGACAACATAAATGTCAACCTGTGCTGCAAAGTATGAAATACAATTTAGACTAATAGAAGGCAGCAGGGGGCAGCAATATGCAAAGTATAGAAAAGACGTACTGTTTACCATGCTGTACAACTGACCAATGCATATTTCAATTGTATCCCAAGTATTTACTTACTCTGTCCTGGAAAAAAATATTTAATCTTTTTAAAGTAAAAGTCAGGCCTTTCTTAGCTTCCAAAAAGGAGTCATTCAAATAGTGATTAAAGAGAAAAGAAGACTTCTGTATTTAAAATGTGTTTTAAAACAAACATATACCTCTCTCTCTTCCCAAAACTTCTTGCACTCTAAGAAAGGTTTGGATTACCTAGGGTACAAAATCACTACTGATTATAGCAAACTAACTTGAGTTCAGGAGTTTGAAAGAAGGTCTGGATGTTTAATTATACCTCTTGAATGTGTTCAGTTGAGATTGAAATCTTACAGACACAAACCAACCAGTCCTGGATTAAAACCAGAAATTACAAGGAAAATACCCACCCCATGACTACCCCCAACACAATAAATTTTTGATAAGGGCCCTGGCAGATGTTAATTTAATTGCACAATTTGATCTGATCCTGGATCCAAAAATTGTGCATCTTGCCATACCAGACATGCATGACAGGGCAGGAGATTTTGGGGATCTGAGATCAGATCCTTTTGTGCATCTTGCTAGGGAGGAGAAGCCCTGGATTGGAAACCTAATCTTTGATCCAGAGGTCCCCTTGCACCTGGAACTTTAAAGGTTCAATACGCAGCCAGGCACTGGGGAAATGGTCTGGGGCCAGCAGCTGCTCCCTACCTGACCTCGCAGGGGTAAGCCATAACAACAATCCCTTGTACCATAACGTTTAAAGTTGCATGGCTTTAAATGTCCCAGTCTGAGGGCTGTGCAGCTTGGCTTTTAAGGGACAGGGAGCAGCTGCATCCTGGACAGTCAACTGTGCAGACGGAAGTCCCCCAGTGCAGAAAACAGCCATCACCTGTCCTTTGAGAGGAAGAGGGGAGAGAACCCCATATCTGGGAAGACATCCCCATCTTGGGCTCCCACTGCCATGTTCAAACAGCATTCATGCAGCTCAGTTGCTGATGAGCATGGGGAAGGGCTCCCTGATCTCAGCATGAGCTCCAGCATGTTCATGCCACATTTCAAGTGAAAGTGCAATACAACCCAGCCACCAAGATGTTCCACAGCACAGGTGGAACATCTTTATGGCTGACTTGTCATTTTACTGCACCATAAATTACTTACATGTGTGGCATATTTCAATTCATGTATTAATTGTGCCATACATATAACATCTGCCAGGGGGCTAAGAGGTCAGTCAATGATGAGAGAGCAGGGTCAAGAAACTTTATTTTGAATATAAAACTGGCCTACCACCCCTACCCACCCCGGGCAAATTCTCACTTGTTGTAAGCAAATGCAGCTACTGCGACTTACACAAGATTTATATTTGCGATCACAATTCTTGAAAAGGAATTCACTGTAGAAATACGTATTAAACTAGGAAGGTCCAACTCAAAATCAGTTGGCGAGATATATTCCCATATTCCCTGCCAACATCAATGCCGCTCACCTCTGTTGCTGACTACTGCTGATTTTCACCACCAGCAGTGATCGATAATGATAAATTTAGCAGCAGGAAAAGTGAGGGAAACAATGATGGCAGCACCATTAACTCCCTGAATGCTGGCAGGGAATATGGGCTGCCAGCTAGTTTGAATTCCTGGGAACTGTCTCTTAATCTCCTTGGCTTCTCTAAAAGGAACAAACTCCTCTGCAGCCAGCCCAGCCTCCCTGGGCACGACTACACATGATGCTATGTTGCCATAGTGATGAGCTGCGCCACCATAGCTCATTGCTACAGCGACGTAGTGCTGGCAGGCATAAAACAAGACACTGACACTACGCATTAGCCCTGGAAACAATCTGTGTAGCGTTGGAACCAACGTTGGTTACTGTGCAGTCACGCTGTACTTGCTTAAGCAAGTACTAAATGGCTGCGCAGTAACAACTGCAGAGTCCAGCACATATGTAGATTTTGCCCCCTGACACCAAAAAGCCCCACAGGCTGGACGGCTGACATGCAAAGGGCAGATCCAGCCCACAGGCTGGATGTTTTACACCCTGTATTAAACAATACATGCAGGAATGTATTCAAGTTGGGAAAACTGCAAACAAAGCATGCTAAGTTCTTCAGTCTCTCTAAGTTTTCTTAGCACAAAATCAAGCATTTGGACTAACAGGTCTCAGTTCTTAGATGTGGGTCCTAGAAGACTCAAAACAAGGAGCAAAGTCTGGACTTTGTTCAGGCTTAAAGTTCACAAGGTTCAGCATCTGAATTTCCTCCTGGCAGCTACTGGATGACCCACAGGATATAAGGAGCTCAGGATATAAAACAGACATCACCAAATGAAGCAGATCAGCTGTGGCAAAACATGTCCCAGCACTGCTGATTCACTTCATTGAGCAAAGCACGTTACCCACTGTACTGCATTGGCCAGGGGCCCGATCCTGTGGGACGATGGGGGATGTGTTTCCCACTTAGAGAGATGTGCCCTGGAAATTGCCTCCTGTGTGTCTCTAAAACAGGAAAGCTGTGTAGGTGCTCCCAGGGCTTGAGAGGCCCGATCCTGCATTCTCCAGGACTTTCCATGCAGTATTATATCCCTTGAGCCACATGACTGTCTGGGGCGGCTGAACAATACTGACAGCTTTGGGCTGCCTGAGCTCTCCTGCCATAAAGCTAACAGAAACCTACTACAAAAAAGCAGTAGGAATTATTACCTTTGCTGTGACCACAAATTTGGGCATTTGTGATGCTACAAATGGTATAGGTATCTGTTTGCTTTCTCTTTGTATATAAAAATTATTATGGCAGAACAAAGGTGAAGTCTTTTTGCGCCCAGATCCTAGCAGCAGGGACTGGAATCTAGGACTTACTCTATCAATAGATTAGAGAATCAAGCTCCCTTTTCTCTGTTCCCAAAACACTTTATGCATTGTAGATTAGATAGGCATTGGTTAAAATACAGAAATAACCCTAGCAGCAAGAACCAGAAACCAGGATTTCCTCCTTCTATGGAAGTGCCATAGCCAGGAGGATAGAGACACGTGGAGGCAGGCTCCCTTGTACTTACTTCTAGCACTGTTTTTTGCACTACTTGATTTTTAGAAAACAAACAAGCAAAATAAAACATGGTTCAGAGGACTGGAGCACACAACTCCCTTCTGCCAGAGGAATCTATTAGCAATGAGGCTACAAAGGCATTTTCCCCCTTGCTTGCTCTCTCTCTCTCTGACTCTCCCATGACTTTTGTACTCTTAGCTGTCAAGTAACCCGGGTTCAAAAGGAAGGAGAAGAGTGCCTTCACAGCCTATTCTATAGACCCAATGGTTAAGGCATTTTCTTGGCAAGTGAAAAATGAGAGCTCAAATCTTCTCAGGATAAGGAGGACTTAAAACACAGCTGAGTGCTCCAATCACTAGAGTCCTGGGATGAAAGCAGCCAGTCAATAAGACCCCTTTCCTCAGAGGCAGGACTAGGTGCAGTGGACTGAAAGTGAGTGGAGGTCATATGATCAGTAGGGCTGGAAGGCATCCTGGTTGGCGTCCTGTTCAACCCTGTGCTCACAGCAGGATCATCCCAACTAAACCATCCTGGCCAGCTGTCTGTTCAACTTGCTTTTCAAAGTTTCCAAGCATGGAGCTTCCACAATGTCTCTATGTAGTTCTAATGCCAGATCATACCCTCATAGTCAGAAAGTTCCCCCTAATCTTCTCAATTTCCACTGCTGCAGCTTGATGCAGTTGCATCTAGTCCTGTACCCTAGTACCACAGAGAAAAGACCATCTCTGTCCTGTCTATAATAATCCTTCAGGTCCCTAATGTTCAGCCTGAATAAGCTGCTTATGCTCTGGCACTTGAAGAAAGGTAGAAAAATCAGACAAGCCCATGCATTTAGTCTTTTCTATTGGCTGGCTTTAAGTGTCTAGGGATTTTCTGAATCACTCTTTGTAGATACCTACCTTTCACATATTTTGTACACAGTCCATACTAAGTACCAAAACTATACAAACTAAATTTCTGTCAAGGCAACACTGCCTGTATATATAGACATTCAGATGCCTAAATGTAGACTTAATAAGGGTTTCTGTCTCTTGTATTCACTGTGTAAACAAATATGAGTAAAGGCATTTTAAATTAGCAATTCATAAAAACTAGATTATTAAAAAATGAAGCAAAAGCATGTTTGCTTTCTGAAACTAGAAGGAAGGAAAATCCATAATTCCATAAACGCCAACAAATTTTGTCTAATTAGTCCTTAATAAACAGCCGATACATCAGGAAACATTTATCTCAGTAAGAAATCTGTTCCTATGTATCACAGCTTATTTCCTGGGGAAGAACGGATTGTTCTCATTCTTTGTTACCAAGGCTATTTATATAGACACATATCATTATCACTTTAAAATACATCTGATCAGCTACATTTTCTACCTAAAGTTATAATTGCTACAGTTATCTTTATAGTGACTGGCAAGGGACCATTAGAGACCCATTCTCACCAGCAGCGCAACTCCTGGTTACTTTGATGAAAACAGGATCGAGTTTTAAAATCCGAATCCCTGGTCTCTTCCAAGTCAACAGGAGTTTTATCACAAACATCATTGTTACCATGGTTTCAACTTCACATTACAACATTAGAACTTCATTCCTGTGCAAAGGGGCTACACAAGATCTTCATGTCCTACTTTGAAGGTTTCAGTACAATATTCTCATTTAGCTGAGCATATTTCAGAAGAAAACTGAAACTTGCAATGCTTAATGTTTTTATATAGAAGTATTAAAGTTTTCTCCCTTATATTTTTGAACTAGTCCCATTACACAAACGTTGCATACATGAGAAATGTCAATTTATTATAAACCAAAGTACTTACATGCCAACATCTAAATTTTGCATCTGTCCTCTTTGCCGAATTGCAACCTTCTGGAGTGAGCTGGTCTATGCCCCTTTCAGAACTTTTTGTTATTTGGTGGATTAGTATTTCCAAAACAAACCATTGAAGTGCTAGATGTTCAAGAGATTCTTCTGGGAAAACCAAATATCAGAAGTATTCATTTTAATAAACTGTTGCTATAAGAAGTTGGTACCCTCCTGGTTATTCCTTCCTAACAATTTTCAAAGACTTCAGATCTGAGGAAAGAAGGCGGTAGCCAAAGAGAATAAAAAAGTGACTGGGTAGAAATAAAGGTTCAAAGAACAAATTATTCATTAACAAAAGGAAGGTTTAGCAAATCTTTCTAGCTGTGGGAATTAACTACAGCCTACCTGAATCTGTACCACCCTAACAGTGATCAAATGGAGCAAAGGACAGCATTCGTGGCCACAGAACTTGAACAATTTTATGTGGATGGGTGCCTGTAGACATGATGGCAAGCTGCTCTGATGTAGTATAACTACAGCGAGTCAGAGTAGACTAAGTTCATAGATTTCACAGACATTAGGGCTGGAAGGGACCTCAGAAAATCATCAAGTCCAGCCCCCCGCCCAAAGGGCAGGAAGTCAGCTGGGGTCATAGGCAGGCAGGCTGTTCCAGACCTTGGGGGCTTGGACAGTAAAGAAATTCTTCCTTATGTCCAGCATGAAACAATCTTGTAGTAGTTTATGACCGTTCAACCTCATCATCCCTTGGGGCACTCCGGTGAACAAACGTTTCCCCAGATCCTGGTGGTCACCCCTGATAAACTTATAGGTGGCCATCAGATCACCCCTGAGCCTGCGCTTTTCCAGGCTAAAGAGTCCCGTGGCTCTCAGCCTGTCGTCGTAAGGTCTGTTTTCCTGACCTCTGATTATGCGCGTGGCTCTTCTCTGGACTCTCTCAAGCTTCTCCACATCCTTTTTGAATTGTGGAGCCCAAAACTGGACGCAGTACTCCAGCTGCAGCCTCACCAAGGCCGAGTACAAGGGGAGAAGGACATCCTGGGATTGGTTTGAAAAGCATCTATAGATGCAAGCCAGCGTTTTGGTCGCTTTACTAGCTGCAGCATCGCAATGCAGGCTCAGGTTCATCTTGCGGTCAATGATGATCCCCAAGTCTCTTTCTTCCATAGTGCTAGCCAGCGTAGCACTGCTGACCCTATAAGGATGCTGCAGGTTTTTCTTCCTAAGGTGGAGAACCTTGCATTTTTCAGTGTTAAACACCATCAGGTTCTTGTCTGCCCATTTGCTGAGCCTGTCCAGGTCAGCCTGGATCACCCGCCTGTCTTCTGGCGTGAATGCTTTGCCCCAAAGTTTGGTGTCAAACGAGTCTGCTGCAGTGTGATAATTAGTTCAATCCAGCCAGCATCCATGTCTTGTGCATCAGTGTCCCCATGCTTCAAAATGGTGATGGGGGTGCTTTAATTAAAGCACTTTTGAAAAGCTTCCATTAAAGCATTCCTGCTGCCATTTTGAAGTGCGAGGTTGCTGATATGAGACACTGGGGCCACTTTAATTAAAGCGCTCCCCTCCATCCCCAGAGCACATGTAAAAGTGCCCAATATTGCTGTACTCAGTATTACCAGACATGCAAGAAAAGGACAGCTCACAGAACAGTGTGGTGGCTACACCCTTTTTTCTTTGGAAAGGAAAACCCAGAAGAGTTGGACATACCCATGGCAATGGTTTGCTAGCAAAACCAAGATTATTACTCAGATGTTAGATTGTCTGGCTGGCATCAATAAGCATCTCATGATCCTTTGTCTTCATTTGATCTACAAACAACATCCAATAATCATCACTGCACATGCCTCAACCCTTGATACAGATGACAAAACAAAAGAATTTTATTCTAAACTCAACCAAGTCTTGTTATCTGCCACCAAAAAACATTAAGTAAATCTTGACAATCTTAACACTAGAGTCAACTCAACTGGAATTGTTTTCCTAAGCAAGTGTTCTTCACAAGCTCCTTATTACGCTAAAGCAACAAATGGAAGGTATCATGGATGCACTCCCATTCAAAACATTGGCACTAGGACTCTCAATTAACTGCTGTTAATGTGCATGATTAACACAAGAACCAATTAACACATTTATGTTTTGAACACATTAATCGTGCATGTGGTTTTGGACTCTGTGCCCAGGCTTCTCTCTGCCACTGTCACCACTGCCTCTGGGCTGCCCAGTGGGGCAAGAGTGGCAGTGCAGAGGAGCCGCAGGGCAGCCATGGTATGGGACACACACACTAGAGATGCACTGATATATTGGTGCCATATTGGGACGCTGCATGCAGGCACACAGCTGCAGTGTGCATGCAACCAGGAATGCAGCTCGGTAGCATGCAGAGCAGTGTCAAACATGTTAGTCTGTGGAGGGGAGGGGGAAGGGAAGGGCCCGGGGGGAATCGATCGAGGCCCCCATGGTGAGGAATAGAGCGGGGCAGGGGCCAGGACGAATGGGACCCTGGGGCCAGGGCAGGTGGTGGGATGGAACCGTGGGTGGCTTGTCCAGAGGGGCAAAGGGGGCAGTGGATCCCAGCCACTGTGTGCACCCCTAGGAGAGATGCCCCCCAGATTTGTGTGCAGGGCAGAGGTGGGCTGCCCACTGCAGGTTGGAGCTCTGTGCTCTGCTGCCTTTAACTCAGGAGCCGGACGATGCCATGTTGTGCCTCCTGCCACTGAATAGGCAGAGGTCATGGTGCAGCCAGTGCAAGCCTCTGCCCAGCACACATATTCCTAAGGCCCCACAATAGTCCGCATCAACCTAGTAAAAGGACACTTGGAGGGGCTGAATGTCTTTAAATCAGCTGGCCCAGATGATCTTCATCTAAGGGTGCTGCAGGAATTGGCCAGTGTCATAGTACAGCCAGTGGCACAGCTATTTGAGCACTCATGGTGCCCAGGTCTGGTCCTAGAAGACTGAAAAAGGGCCAATGTGGTCCCTATTTTCAAGAAGGGGAGGAAGGAGGATCCAGGTAATTATAGGCCAGTTAGTCTCACCTCTATCCTTGGGAAAATCTTTGAAAAAATTATCAAGGATCACATTTGTGGGAGCCCAGCAGGAAAAATAATGCTCATGGGTAACCAGCATGGGTTCATAGCAGGTAGATCCTATCTGAATAACTTTGTTTCTTTTTATGACCAAATCACAAAATGTTTAGATGCAGGAGTTGAGGCAGACATTATCTACCTGGATTTTAAGAAGGTCTTCAATATAGTATCTTATCCTATTCTCATAAGCAAACTGAGCAGCTGTGACATATATGATTACACAGTTAGGTGGATGGCAAATTGGCTTAAGGGTCACCCCCAGAGAGTGGCGGTGGACGGGTCAGTATCAACCTGGAAACATGCGGGCAGTGGGGTTCCCCAAGGCTCAGTCCTTGGACCTGGGCTATACAACGTCTTCATCAGTGACTTGGACAAGGGTGTGGAGAGCACCCTGTCCAAGTTTGCAGATGATACCAAATTACGGGGCAAAGTCAACATGCTAGTGGGAAGGAATTGAATCCAGGCAGACCTGGATAAGTTGGAAAAGTAGACAGTAAAGAATAGGATGCAGTTCAGCAAAAACAAGTGCAAAGTGTTGCATCTAGGCAGAAGGATGCACCAACACACCTATAGGCTAAGGGATGACCTTCTCAGCAGCACAGAAGCCAAAAGGGATCTCGGAGTGATAGTTAACTCTGAGATGAATATGAGCCATCAATGTGACGAAGTGATCAGTATAGCTAACCATGCTCTATCATGCATTAGCAGATGCACCATGAACGGGTCCGGGGAGGTAATACTTCCCCTCTAGGCAGCACTGATTGGTCAGGCCGCAGTTTGAGTATTGTATCCAGTTCTAGATGCCACACTTCAAGAGGGTTGCGGACAACCTTGAGAGGGTCCAGAGGAGCAGCAAAATATTGGAGATGCTCTGTTTACCAGGGCATCCCTTGGAATAACTAGGAACAGTGGCCACAAACTGTCAGAGAGCAGATTTAGGTTGGACATCAGGAAGAACTTCTTTATGGTAAGGGTTGCCAGAATCTGGAATGGGCTTCCAAAGGAGGCAGTGCTCTCCCCTACTTTAAGGGTCTTCAAGAGAAGACTGGACAAGCATCTAGCTGGGGTTGTCTGACTTTGGTGTGCTTTCCTGCCTAGGGTAGGGGGTTGGACTCCATGATCTGTTGAGGTCCCTTCCGACCCTAACAACGATGAAACTGTGATACAAATTGATCACATAAATGACCGATTTTGATGTCACTGAAGAATAAATACTTGGAAGCAACTTCCTGGTCCATTGAATCCATTCCCCATACTATTGTAAGCATACATATAAAACAGCAGGGACCAACCTTTTGGCAGGCATGCCACAAATTAGCCCTGCACCATCTCTGAGTGCCACTCTGATCCCACTCCTCTGCCTGAGCTGGATGTCTGCTTTCTGCTCCATACTATGTGCTCCCTTCTGATCTCCTGCTCCACCTTTTACTTCCTGCTCTATATGTACATGTCCCCTTTCTGGTCTGTCACATGCCATTCATGGAGGCTACCCGTGCCATGTATGGAACTTGTCACAGATTAGCCATGCCTGACATAAACCAAGTCACCTAAAAATGTTTATTCTCAAACTACCAGTTTTCTGGAAAAAGAAAGGGCTTCTTGATTTTGCTGTGTCATTTCATTTTGAGGAGCCATGTTTGTTTTTCTTGTTCTGCTTGTTATATGATCTAGTAAATTCATTCTTTACTACAACTATTTAATGGAGAAAAATCTTTGAAGTATTTCAGTGTGGTGCTCTAACCGTCAGGCAACCAGATAGTGAAATTCATAGTTCTATCATTAGTTAAAAACTATGGAAGGTATATGTTAAAGTGATGAAAAAATATTGTGTCAAATATTTCATCCTGATTCCCCCTTTCCCCCCCATACTTCTCTATTCCTGAAGCAATAATCGAAACATTTCCATTTCCACACCCTGAAATTAAATTATTAACAAGTATGTAAATAATGTAACTCATTAGTACAGGTAAACATAATGTTCTTTTAAAGTTACACAATAAAAAAGGAGTTGGATTGTAAAATTTCCAATGACAGATTATAATCTATTATGGCCATAAAAATATAAAATGATACAGTTTGATTCATATAACAGTAGTTAATTTTATGTGAGAAATATACTGTTGTTACCATATAATTAACAGGGCTAGCTATGAAAAAGCTCTCGGCCCCCGAGAAAATCCCTGCTGTTAGGAGCATTATGGTTGCCTATGCACATGCTTGGAGGTTGGGGGGCGGAGCATCCTAAATAGAGCAGTTCTCAGATAGCTGCTTTAATAAAAACTACTCACTGTCACGTGCATTAAGCTCCTGCACACCTTAAAATGGCCACAGGATGCTTTATCTAAAGCTTGTTCAACGAGGTTTAGATAAAGTGCCCTTGCACACATTTTAAAATATGTGGGGCTTAATACACATGATGGTGAGGTGACACTGCAGCGTTCTGATGAAAATGTGAATGAGCACATGTATAGGCAGCCTATGTTTTCATGTTTCAGTGGTAGGTTGTAGCTATGAAAGTCAAAATGAAAAAGCCAAATCCACACCTAAAATACTGTGCAATTAACTGAGTACCAGTCAGAGCAGGCAAGGTGAGGCAGAACTATGAATCTAGGTATGCTAATGCAATCTGAGATCCAGACGAGTAATCTCCTTTCAGGCTGTGCAACTCTACACAAGGGGTATACATTCTCAAAAGGCACATTTTATTAGCAAAATAGGCACATTTATGTTAATATTTGCATCTTTGTACTTGCAAAATTGACAGATAAAACTATTGATGGGGAGCTTGGCAATGTCAAAAATACAGGATCTGTATCTCATCTGTTTTTGAGAAAAACACCAAACTATAAAAAACTTCAGGCAAATAGCTTGCTGAACTCAACAAGCACCTAGAAATGCTATTCCAAGATGAATCAGTCACCAAGTGAGTTGTCAACTTGATTTATAGCTGCAATTCCACACCCTGCATGAATTCCATATGTTAACAAGAATGACCTCAAAATAAAGAGCACACAATTTAAGCTGCCAGCAAAATGTCCTTGAGCCAAAGAAGCTCAGTAAGCAAGGTATGGCTGTGTGCTTGTCTGAAAGGTTACGCTCATCTCTGTAAACACATTGCTAGATTTTCAATGATTCCTGCTTGCTTCTATTATAAATATATAACACTTTTTGGACTGCTACCATGGCATGTGATGATTGGCCCTGACAATCTACACTCCAGGGTACTCAAGGAGCTGGCGACCATCATAGCCCAGCCTCTGGCACGGATTTTTGAGAACTCCTGGCGCTCTAGTGAAATGCCCGAAGACTGGAAGAAGGCCAACGTGATGCCTGTCTTCAAGAAAGGGAGGTGTGGTGGCGAGATGCCATCACAGGTCCCCGCAGAGGTGAGGGTTCTCCCTGCAGGCCCCCAAACCCCAAAACAGACCCCCCACCACAGGGGTAACTTACCTCTTGCTGTGCAGCCAGAGCAGGAGCCGGGAGCACGGCCACGGCTGCACAAGCTGGTGTTATGCTGGCTGTTTAATCAGCTGTTTCCTGGGTGGGGAACAGGTGGACCAATTGCAGCAGCCATACCGGCCGCTGCAGGAGAGTTTAAAAGCCCCGCTGGAACCTGTGGGGTGGGGGAGCTAAACGGAGAGAGAGTTGGTGGGCAGCACAATCCAAGTGCTGAGGCTCCTTTGTGGAGGAGGAGTGGCACAGCCAGCACAGCGCCGTGAGCAGGACCGGGGAAACCTTCGAGCCCCCTGCAGGAGGCGGAGCTGGGGAAGCCATCCAGCTCCCTGCTGAAGGCAAGCCAAGAGAGGCATCTAAGTTCCTGGTACGGAGCAAGGCTGAGGAGGCATTTGAGCCCCCTGGAAGAGGCTGTGGTGAAGGAGGCAGCTCCACAGCCCTCTACTCCTCAGGGGAGTATTTTTTCTAAAAAAAAAAAGGGAGGGAAAAAAACCCCAAAAAGGGGAAAGAGATTAGAGAAGTCAGGCCAAGCTTTAAGGGTGGAGGGATGAGAACCAACTGAGTCCACTCCGACAGGAGACCCCACCCAAAGCCAGTTGTGGACAACTCCACAGGGCTGGAATCACCACTACACAAGCGCCATCTGGTTGGTGAGAGGACGGGGTATAGGGGAGGTGGAGCCCCGTGGAACATCGTGCTAAGAGATTGTGAGTACTGCCGGTCAGGAGGCCCCAGGGAGATCTCCACCGAACCCCTCCCGTGATAGCTTAACATTGAAGTCATGGCAGGCAATTTGAGGGGAGGGATTACACTCCCAACAGGCCGTGCGACACATAAGACTCCAATGATCACAGCAGGAAAGTCGATCCAGCAAACTATAGGCCCATCAGCCTGACTTCTATCCTGAGGAAGATCTTAGAAAAGTTTATTAACGAGGCCAATCTTAATGGACTGGCCAACACCAACATCCTAAGGGATAGCCAACACGAGTTTGTTGCGGGTAGGCCTTGCTTGACCAATCTCATTTCCTTTTTATGACCAGGTGACCTATCACCTGGATGAGGGAGAAGAGAGAGATGTTGTACATCTTGACTTCAGAAAAGTCTTCGATCTGGTATCCCATGATCACCTCTTGGCAAAACTGGCCACCTGTGGCCTTGAATCCACCACAATCCGCTCACTGGGGAATTGGCTCCGTGGTCAGACCCAGAGGGTGGTAATTGATGGAAGTCAATCTCATGGTGCCCTGTGACCAGTGGGGTCCCCCAAGGCTCTGTCCTTGGACCCATATTGTTCAACATCCTCATTAATGATTGTGAGAGAGAGAAGGAGCCAGCAGGCTCCAAGGCTCCCGGGCTAAGCAGAGGGTCAGCGGCCCCAAGTCCGCAGCCCCAAGCAGCCCAGCAGAAATTCCCCTTACCCAGGTGTGTTGGGAAGGGAGGGGCCGATATTTCCCCCGCCAGTATAAAGGAGAGGCCAGGACCGGAAAGCAGCAGCAACGCAGAACTGGAAAGAGGAGGAGGAGGAGGTGGAGCAGGCTGGCGCACGCTGCAGGGAACACTGACAGCAACGTTGAGAGGTGGTAGGAGCCTCTGGCAGAGAGCTAAACCCCAGCGGGATTTTGGAACCAAGTTTACTGGCCCCTGCAGGGAGTAGAACTGTTTATTTACCGGCCGGGAGCTTGCTGAGCCCAGCAGAAGAAGGGTACCGTAATAACCCTAATAGAGGGGCACCATTGACTTTCGGTACCGTAGTCCCTGTAATAGGGGCACAGTTCAAGTTGTTAAAAAAGGAATCTCATCAAGCCCTACAAGGGGGCTCTCCAAGAGCCAACAAAGGGGTGCTTGGCCCCTCGAAGGTCAAGCTTGAGTTGGAAGGCAGCTGCAGACAGACGGAGCAGCTACACAGATCAGGGGACCCTCCTTGGTTGTCTTGTTTGTTTTGATTGACCTTTCTTTTGTGGATTATCTGGGAGGAACTGAGGATACGTGGCCGGACCAACTGGTTGGCCACCACCTGGTGGAATGGGTGAGGGTGTAGGGGTGGCAGAGCCCTCAGAAACTCGGGACCTCGTAAGATGCCAGGGAGACTCATAATTGGACTACACGCTGAGACATCTGAACCAGCTCCATTGATATCAAGTTGTGGCAGGCGAAACATACGCGTGTGAGACCCCAATTATAGCTGATGACACCCTAGGCAAGTGGCAGGCAGCGTCTGTTAGGTCCACCGGGGAAGGTGATCCCCGACAATGATGTGGACATTGGAGTCAGGAGTGGACTCGCCAAGTTCACCGATGACACCAAACTTTGAGGCAAAGCATCCATATCTGAAGACAGGTGGGTATCCAGGCTGACCTGGACAGGCTCAGCAAATGGGCGGATGAGAACCTGATGGTTTTTAATACCAAAAAATGCAAGGTTCTCCACCTTGGGAAGAAAAACCTTCAGCATCCTTATAGGCTCGGCAGTACTACACTGGCTAGCACTATGGAAGAAAGAGACTTGAGGGTCATCATTGACCACAAGATGAACCTGAGCCTGCAATGCGATGCTGCAGCTAGTAAAGCGACCAAAACGCTGGCTTGTATCCATAGATGCAAATCCCAGGATGTCCTTCTCCCCTTGTACTTGGCCTTGGTGAGGCCGCATCCAGTTTTGAGTCCCACAATTCAAAAAAGATGTGGAGAAGCTTGAGAGAGTCCAGAGAAGGGCCATGTGCATGATCAGAGGTCAGGAAAATAGACCTTACAATAAGACACTGAGAGCTATGAGGCTCTTTAGCCTGGAAAAGTGCAGGCTCAGGGGTGATCTGATGGCCACCTATAAATTTATCAGGGTGACCACCAGGATCTGGGGGAACGTTTGTTCACCAGAGTGCCCAAAGGGATGATGAGGTCAAACAGTTATAAACTGCTGCAAGACCGTTTCAGGCTGGACATAAGGAAGAACTTCTTTATTGTCCAAGCCCCCAAGGTCTTGAATGGCCTGCCATCAGAAGTGGTTCAAGCCCCTATATTGAACACATTCAAGAGTAAATTGGATGCTTGTCTTGCTGGGATCCTATGACCTCAGCTGACTTCCTGCCTTTCAGGCGGGGGGCTGGATTCGATGATCTTCCGAGGTCCCTTCCAGTCCTAATGTCTGTGAAATCTATGATTAACACATGCTACTACATTTGATGATTAATATGATTTTTGGGTGATCTTTTCATTATTCACTTATACTTATATAGGTTTAATTGAAGGAACTTTACCAGGCAGCCCAGGCTGGGTTAATTGGTTAGGCAGCCAGATGTGCTTTGATTCTTTGGTTGATGAGCTCTATCCCAGCTAATTAGCCAACTGGCTTCCTAATTGGCTGTTGGGAGGCCCATCTATCCATTTACTCCCAGCTGCGGCCGCAGACTCCACACTAGGTAACAGTTCTAATCCTGGTCTGCTTTGGTAATCCTCCTGGTTGCTGACATTTGTTTGGCTCTGTTATTGGACTTCAGCTTATGCATCATCCCTTGGATCTGGTAATGTGGCATCTGAGTCCCTGACCTTGGCCTGTGTTTTGAACTCTGCCCCTATATTTTCCTCTGGAGCTGATAATTTGGTAAACCCTGACTAAGCTCCTAGCCCCTGGCTTCCCTCAGTGGCCTAACCAATACACCTGACCACCTATTGGTCCCTCACCTCAGTGATTTAAACAGAATTTCATAGCAATTAGCACCCTATTTTCACTGCTCTATTCTATCATTTTCTCATCACATGACTTATACAATTGGACCTTGAAGATGCAGCTGTGCAACCAAGCGAAGTATGCCAGCCAAACATGGGAGTCAAGGACATGTACTCAGGATGTACTTTGGAAGTAGTCATACTACAGGCTGTAAAGGCAGAGCCTGTCCTTGTTTCCTCCTAATTACTATAGAGTGATTAACACAAGGATCTGGACAAGTCAGAAGCAGTTCTTGCCCTCTTTCCTTCCAAACTGTGCCCAACTTCTGCTCATGGATGGAATTTAAGGAAAGAGGTTCCAAGCTTCTTTGTAATGCAATCATACAGGGAGCAGGACCAGGCTGTCCCTATATCTTTCAAATGTTTTCAAATTACTGGGTTAGTTTTACATTTCATAACAACCTAGAGCTTACCTAGAATTGTTATGTAAAATGTGGAAAAAGGAAACACAGCATGAGGACAAAGGTAACATTTAAATATTTCAAAGGTCTCTCAAAGATGTTTGAAACATACTAAGAAAGTCATCGTACAAACATGCAGACAGGATAAAATGCTCCAGTTTTGGCAGAATGTACTTGGAGGGAACAGACACTATTCCATATCGTTTCATTTTAGAACACATGTGTATGGTAGGTCAGTCAACCAGGCATCCTACAATGCACCTGCAGCTGTTACTTACAGCAGTTTCCTGCACCTCTATGGTAACCCTATGTGCGCCTCCTGCTTTCTGTATACTGTGCGTGTTAATGTTCCTGGCATCCTGAGCAGTGAAGGTGTCCCACAGTCTCTCAGCCCTGGCTTCCAGACCCAACAGTGCTAGAAGACCTGAGACTCCATGCTCCCCCACTAGAGTCAGGAAACCCCAGACTGGACCACGCACCCTCCATTCCCTGGAATGGGACTTCTGCTTTGTAGTCCCCAGTTTCTGCACTTTTCTACCTCTGATCTCCTGCTTTCAGCAGATGAGGGCACAGGATCTCCTGTGGCTAGTAGGGAAGAGGGAGTCTCTGGTCCTAGATCCAAGGGGAAAAAGAAATACAGAGCTGGAGTGGACAAGACAGTGGTCACTGACACTGGCTCTATTCCCTCTTCCCCTGACGGGCTGTGGTTGTGTCGAGCCACAGTCCCTGGGAGATGGGGGCTGCAGAGCCACAATCTGCTCTGCTCCCCATGACCTTGTGGGGGAGGGAGAAGTGGGGCTGCAGGTCAACACAGGTCCATAGGCTGGAGAGCATGCCCCCCTGCATGTGGCCAAAGTGATTTTGAAAACCTTCCGCTGAGGGTAGAACAGGGAGCTGTATGTCCATATATGGCTGAAACCGTCCATTTTTAAAATGTGGCCACACTTTGAAGCAATTCAAATATTACATCAGTCTGCACTCAACCAGGAATTTTGGATGATCTTTTCCCCTGATTTTCAGTCTTTTCTATAGTCAAAGTTCACATGAATGCAACAAATCATCTTCTACAGCACTCTACAGGATACTAGGACTCCTGACAGCATAGATCTTAACATCCTGGTGCCTCGTTTTCTTTTCTATATTTAAACCAATTGACTTGTTTAATACAGTTTGTCTGTTGGTACCAGGGTTCTTCCATAATTTGGCCGTGTATGTAACGGTACTATAAGGTTCACTATATCAGATCCCTGAAAAGAGTAAGTCCACAGTTTATTAGGATGACAGATAGCAGATGGGAAGCAAGTAGGAGTATAGAACCATGCCCTGGAGAGACCAGTTCATGGGCTAGAGGGTAATGCCTACTTCATGCTTATTCACCTTTTGGTCTCTGTGCTCAAGTGGCCATAAAGGGAGTTAATTAATGCTAGTTGAAATAAGCCCTTTTTATAATAGAGGCACTTGTCCACTAGGAACCGGACTCAGATTACTTTCACAGCCACCCCTCTGAATTAGTTCCATACTGGTGACTTAAGTGGTGGAAGGGTCTATATCCCATAGCTAAATTAATGAGCCCCCCGGTGCCCTCAGTAGCATAGTTTCTGAATATTAACACAAGTAAGAATGACATTAAATTCTCCCACAGTTTCAGGTCCTCTATCTCATATTTTGGTTCGCATTTTCAAGTGACCTTTTCATAGATTTCATAAACATTAGGGCTGGAAGGGACCTCGGAAGATCATCGAGTCCAACCCCCCGCGCAAAGGGCAGGAAGTCAGCTGGGGGTCATAGGATCCCAGCAAGATAAGCATCCAATTTGCTCTTGAAGGTGTTCAAAGTAGGTGCTTGACAGAGCCTTGGGGGACCCCACTTTTATGCTCCCTACAGAAAAACTCTGATGGAAGAATAAGGACTCCCCACCAGGGGTGACAAGACTTATTCCTAGTATAAATGTAGTTATTTTTTAGATATTTACCAGAACAATAATCAGTGATGTATGTTTAAAGTATCAAAGAATTCTACTGTTTTTGCAAAACAAAACAAAAAAGATAGAGGGCCTTATTCTCACCTGAGGATCTGGTCCATAACTTATATAGTGCTAAATTTAAGATGCCATTAAAGGAAAAAGAAAGGCTTATTGCATCTTAAAGGGATAGTATCAGGGGCACAACTAGAATGCAAACAGTAGGAGTTAGAGGTGGGAGACAGGAAATCAGAAGTAAGTAGATCAGGAAGGTGAGGTCACAGATAGTCACTCTGGGTAGAATTACAAGCCAAGGAAGAGTCAGGAACAAGGGGCAGGCAGCCAGATTGGCATCACTTGCCCAGGAGTCTGCAGCAGGCATTACATCTGTACACAACCAGAACGTGGATGTTGGCCTTACTAAGCCACAAGTCAGGAGAGGTCTGTCACAGGATGGGGATCTGGAAGCACAAAAGAGTCAAGGAGCCAGTGTGACAGTCTGGAAGGGTCCTACAAGGGTCTAGGCTGCTCTCAGTCTCCCCTACCCCACCTGGTGTCTAGGAGCCTCAGTCTCCCCTACCCCACCTGGGGCAATGTGCCATGCACCAGAGCACATGTTCATGGGCATTGCCTGGGGATAAATTTGCAGTGGCACATATTCTGCCACTACTGTTTGTCCCCAGGGAAATGCATGTTCCTGCTCATGGTGAAGAAGTTCTTCCAAATCTTTTTTTTTTTTTTCCCTGCAGTGTCTGGCCATTGCTCCTTGTTCACAGGGGGCAGTCTGTCACCATTCTCTGTATAACCACCCTTAAAAGTATTTGAAGATCATTATGAAATTCTCCATCAGTCTTTTTAGCCTCAAACTAAATAGTCCCTGTTGTTTCAGCCTCTCTGAAGTCATTTTTTTCCATTATACCTTATTCAGGACTGAAAAGTCAACTTCTGTCCTTACTCAGGACTGGAACATCAACTTTCATGCTGCCACTTATGCTTGCTCCATAAAATATCTCAAAACATTACCTCTTCTTCTGCCTCAAGTCTAGGGACAGACATTACACATTAAACCAATTTATGTAATCAGAAATTGGTTTAAATCTATAACAGAACACAAGTTTAGTGCACATAAACCAATTTCAAAATGGCTGGAACTGGTTTAAGATAAACCTTGTTGAATGTAGTATCAGACTTAACTGATTTGGGTCAAACCGATTTATGCAATGTCTATCTTAGACCCCTTCCTGATTTAACTTTGCAGCTGGGCGGGGCTAGGCTGTGCTCTCTGCTCCAAAGAACAGGCTGGGCCTGCCCCTCTCCTCCCTAGCCAGAGCTCCTAGGGAGACTAAAGACACATCAGGGCCTGCCAGGCTTCCCTTGCTGCTCAAGCAGGGATTCCCCCTCCCTCCCATCACCCACAGCACAGACCCCAGCCCCACGGACCCTAGGCATGTGGTATGCTAGTTAATGCTGAGAGGTGTCTGTGTCTCCAATTTCATTGGGACAGGCAGACAGAATAGTATCTGCTTAGGCTTTTTGGAGCTAATCAGCAGGGCAGCTGGTAGCGTCCCTCTGTTCCTTCCTTGGAAAAAGATGTTTACAAAGAGCTTGAACTAATGAAAAAGGCTTTGTTTTGCTGATGGGCTAATAACACAATGGTTTTATCAGCCCCCCTGTGGGTTTGCAGCACTGTCAGGCTTGCAGACAGGGAGAAGGAGATTGAAAAGCTCAGTACCACCAAATGCAAGCACTGCACCTTCTCCCTCCCTTTGCCTCACAGTGCTAGCCCCAGGTTGGGGTCTGGCAACACTCCTACCTCTTAAGTAGTGACCAGGGAAAAGCCTAAGATGGTGCAGGCCAGGGTGGGGGTTTAAACCCCTCCCTAATCAAAGCATCCTGCCAGGGCCTGGCCATGCTCAGCCCTGCAGAAGGGGAAGGGAGGGCTGCTTTAGTGCCCTCCCCCACTTCTGGCCTGAGCCACTGCAGGCATGTGCCTGTATTTCTGGAATGAAAAGGGAAGGTCAATCCATCTCCAAATGGGTTCAAGCTTTGCAGGTTAGACTAAACTGCAAAGATTGAATCAATTCAGGCTCAGGCTTTTTGAATGCCTGTCCCTAGTTCAAAAGTCTCTTCTGCCACTACCTTATCCCTGATTATAGTTAAAATGCTGATGTGCTGGAACCACTGCCTATCATGCTAACCAGAATTATCTCATCATTTCCTTGTAGCTCTCTTTTTCTGTCTGTTGTCCTTGGCTGTTTGTTTTTGTCTTAGACTATAAGTTCTTTGGGGGAAGGTCCTTTTTAAACAACATGCCAACGATAATGGGGGCCCCAGTCCATGACTGAGGCTCCTAGACACTACAATAATTAAATAATACATCAAACAGATTATTAAAATAATGGCTGGGAAGAACATGGCTTAGTAAAACAGTGAGCAAAATTCATTCAATGTAGTTCACTCTATTCAGTAAAGCAATTCATAAAATCAATTTGGTTGTCCATGTGCTTGGCTCAGAATGAAGTAGATCATTGACTTAAACACTGTCAAACTGTTTTCACTATCAAATTTAGCTAAATTAGTGTCTGAGTTAATATCAGAGAAGACATTTCAGATACAGGACAGAGATCAGTGCATTACTTGCTCACAGTCTGGTAAAATTCTTAAGCAGAAAAACATTTTCAGTAAAATAACCCTTTACATTATGACAACTCATCAATTTTCTAATGCATCTGGCTCATAAAAAAAGTGAGGGGACATGTAACAGTACCAAGTCCCAGAGGTAGCCATGATGCCGCCTGGTAGCTGTACAGCTCCTGTTCAGCTCCAGCTCTGGGTACCCTCTTTCACCTGCCCTGCCTTGCTGTTATTGTTATAGGGATAAAGGGAGGCTGCCCAGGGTCCCAGAGCAAGTCCTCATCTACTAGCTGTCACCGGGTCCTTCCTGAACCCCACTGATCTCTATTCCACCCTCCAAATACTAAGTGGGCCATCCTGGCCTGTCCATACTCCAGGGCACTAGGTCACCTTAAGGGCTAATTTTGTGGTATCCAACCTCCCTTACAGCCATACCCAAGCCTTGCAGATGTTAGCAAATAATTGTTTCAGTGGGCACTCAGCCCCAATATCACACCTCTCCAGGGCTCTATGTCCTTGCTGGGGCCTCAGACTTCCCAGCCTTCACTCCTCTTCTCTTTCTGGGCTCTTTAGCCTAGGCCCACTGAGCTGGACCTGGCTTCTGAGCTCCAGCCCTTTTTGTCCTTTTTCAGCTTTGGGCCCTGCAGCCCTGGCCTTACCTCTCAGGGCCCTGGGATCTGCCCGTCTTGGGCACTGTGCTCCTGGCTCTGGTCTCAACCCTTTCCAGGAGCTGTGCCCCTCAGGCACTATTGGGACCTCCACCTCCCCTTACAAGTCCCAAATCTGGTCCAGTGGTAAAATATCATAAAAAAGGAAGTCCTCTGGTTGGAACAGGCTCTCCCCACACTGGATTTCAACACAAACATCAGCTACCTGGCTGAACTATCACATTTTCCCCCACACTTGAGTCCTCTCAAGTCAGTCAGGAAGTCCCCTTCAGCTTCCCTGCTCACGACCTCTTTCTCTTTCAGCCTGACTGACTGGGCCAGACTGACTGACTGGGCTGATGCACTGGCTTTATGCGCCTCCTAAGTCCAACCCCATCTGATCAAGCCACTATGCAAACACTCACAGGTGTTCCCCTTCTACACCTGAGGACCAGTGTGTTTTCCCTATTAGCGCTTGGCTCAGATGACTGCAGCTCTGGGCTTCTGAGCTGACTATACACCTGCCCTGTTTGCAGCTTACTGCCCCCTCCCCAATAGCCACGACCCATGCAGCTGCATGTCTGCCTGTTAGTTGGCAGCTAGTTTACAAGAAGTTAGCAATGGGGAGAGCCTGTTAGTCTGCCTAGGGCCGATCCAGTTTGGTGCAGCTCCTTCTTAAAGTAATATGAGCCCTCTGGCTCTCTATTACAGGACATTTCAGAAGTGCCACAAAGAACAGGTACAGTTCTGGCTACTTATGGATGTAAACCCCACCCAAAATGGTGCTTTAAACTCTTCATGCCCAGAAAAGGCATCACATTGGTCGGACCCAACTCGCCCAATGTCTGTATAGATCAGGTGCTTCAGTGTGGGGTTTTTGACACATATATCTAACAGCTGCTTGAATCAGCTTTTGAAACAAGTACCAAAAAACTCTGCTGAAATGCATAATCTGTACAGGTGCTGTGGAGTCGGGCTGAACTAACGTGCTGCCTTTTCTGGTAAAGTGCATTTTGCTTTTTTCATGTCTGTTAGCAGCCATAGGTAGGACCCCTTCCACCGTCATACAAGGGTGAAGAACAAGAATCTTTCATTTCATTTTCCAAAAAATCATTGCTTCACACTCTGAGCATAGAGGTAGTTAGTCATTTTGAGTGCCTGTAGACGTGTGGGAGGCTGCTCTGATGTGCCGTAATTACAGCATGTCAGAACAGACTTGATTGCCTCATGTATCAGAGTCTTTATGCTTCAAAATGGTGGTGGGGGTGCTTTAACTAAAGCTCTTCCATGTGTCAGCTTGTTTGGGGATGCTGATACATGAGAAGCTATGGGCACTTTAATTAGAGCGGCTCTCAGAACCACTTCAATTAAAGTGCACCCCCCACCCCCAGAGCACATGTAAAAATGCCCTTTAATCTGAAGTCAAGCAAAAGGTAGGATAGTTGTTCACAAAAGCGTATTCATTTCTGATTCAGTTAGTCCATACAGTGCACTTTGACTCAGAGCTGAAGAGCTTCCTTAGCTATATGGGTGATAAGTCCCTCAACCTGGCCATAGGCTTCTGTGGACTGAAATACTGTACTCTTATACATTAGCCACATTGAGCTGTGAGGGACTAAGTGACCCACATAAACAGGGATGTTGTTTGACACTTTACATAATTACTCCCACTATATAAATTGTTACACAGAAGATTATGTACTCTTAAGAAATAAGCTTGGGAGCATAACATAATATTAGAAATGTAGCTTTGCTTTTAATTGGGCTCATTTTTCACAATCATTACTTTTGTAGATAAAAAGATGCTCCTACTTACTTATGCTATCAAATTCATGTTGAATTATGCAAACACTCCACCTGTTTGCCAAAGATTATATGGACAATCGATAGCTACAGTCATGAACACTCAAAACAAATGCAGAAAAGTAATTTTTGCTATCATGCTAGTGGTATCTCAGACAGTTAACATTATGCAACAGCTGAGAATGTCTCATTGATTTGATTATACAGACTCATGGCCAAGACAGGTGCTTTCGATTTTAGGTCACTTGTAAAACTCTAACAATGTAATGTTACAATGTGCTGCAAAAAAGATATGAAGCTAAGAGATTTATTCCTTTCCCGCTGCAAATTGCTATGTTCAGTAACCAGAAGTTAATTTCCATTGTAGCATATGCCTCAAAGTTTTACTTCAGCAGCCAGATACTCATTCACAATGTTACTAGAAATTCTCCAATTGTGCTCGAGGTGTACATATTTGTTTTCAAAGAGGTGGCTTTAGGTAGGATTCAATTTTATCCTTGCAGACAGTACAAACTATTCCTGTGGTGTGTTAGGTCCAATATTGAAAAATGCTTTCAGCTGGCTTGTTTCCTAGACAAACATCTGAAAGTTCAGTCTTGTCAAAGGGAGGATTAAAAAGGAGAACAAAACAAAGACACTTAACCCTAATAGACTATTTTACTTAAATTTTACCCCATTAAACTAACACATTTACAAAGGATTTTTTTCATCTATAACTGTATGAATTTCTTAGTGTTGAAGTGTTCCTGTAGCTGTGATGGTCCAGGAAATATGCAAGCAACAAGGGTGATATGTTTTGGGGTGATACATTTTACTGGACCACCTGTATAGTTGGGACAGATGTAAAACCAGTGATTCTCAGCAAGGGTGCTATGACAGCCTTTGTAGGGGCAGTGGAAGAGAAGAGATAAATAAGCACAGGCTCAGGTAAGGAGATAAGTACAGGTTCTTTCCTTCCAGCCACTCTTCCTTCCCTCACTCACTGCAGTGTAGGTTCTTCCCTGTCAGCTGCTATTCCTCCTTCCCAGCCCCTCTTCAAGCAGGCAAGCAGTATAATAGATTCATTTTACAAATGGGATGCTGTTCAATTAACAAAAAAGTTACAGAAGGCCACCTCAAGTCTAAAAAGGTTGAGAACCATTATGTTAGACCACTATAAATTAACACCAACCCCCCCCCCCCACTTCTTGCATTAATTTTCTTGAGTAATTTCATCCCCAATATGAAAGACTAAGACAATGTGAGAGACTAAGCAAAGTACAATGGTGCCTACGTGCAATTAGATACCATGGGAAAAGCAATATTGAAAGGCAATATTGGTGCACCCTGGTGAAACAACAGAATTCAGGAATATATGAATCCAACAAAATTAGAGCTCTGTACAAGTGGGAATGAGGGAATCCTACTAGGCTGTTGTTTCAGCCCCATGAAGTTGGGGATAATTTTACTATATGGTGTGGTACTTAATCCTCATAAATCCTTATTTCTCTGTGCAGCTAACGTGAATTTCACCTTTACTCCTATATTCTGAAGAATTCCATCTTGAGGAACACAGGAGTTACATTCTCTTCGAAATGTCACCAAAACTCAGAATAACTTCTTGGATGTCAGTGATGTTACTACAAATTTACATTAGTTTAATCAAGATCAAAATCAGCCATATTTGAAGAAATTATATATACGTTTGGTTTGTGTGAATACCAGTAATGCTTTTTCTATTTCTTTTGCTATGCCTATTTTATGAAGATCATGGGTTCTTTGATTATAATATGAAGACTAGATGGCTTTACCAAAGGCCAGCTAACTAAAGCAAGGAAGAATGGAATACATCCAAAAGAGGAATGGTTGGATAATTTAGTAGGATTTCTAGGATTTGACATTTTAGGTTTCAAAAAAGCTATTCTTTTTCCCACTGACACTGCAAGAATTATTAATTTGAAACATCAGCAATATATGGTGCATTTGAAAGCTGGTACTAGTCAATGCAAATTAGCAAAGTATTTGTACTGCCATTTACCATGAAATTTTGCTTCTGTGATTAGGCTTTCCACATCACAATAAAAGTGAAGCATGAATTAGAAACAGGGGAAATGATGTAGCATAGTGCAGTGGATAAGCTGCTAAACACTGCTTTGTAATACAACACATTTATCTGATGGAATGTTGACAAGATGAAAGCAAAGGCGGATCATCATTCAAGATAAGATAATTGAAAAATCCTAACTATTCACTTTAACCCGGTCGGTGACAACATTTCAATTCTTCTACACTTATCTCCTCACCCCACATTGATTTAAAAGCAATCATACTACTTTTCTATTTAAAAAAATACATACTTTCTTTTGAAAGCTGTTTTCAAGACCGAACTATCATAATAGGAAGTAACTAAGGTAGTTTTTTCCAGATATTTTAGAAACACCAGTGACCTTCCACTCATATCAAGCGGTCAACTCTTAGGGTCTTGTTACACAGTAATTTTAGGAGGCTTCTGGAGCTCTTAACCCCTGGGCTGGCTCCATGGTAATACCTTTTAAGTGGCTTAAAGTACTTGTCATCCGCTTAAAGGTATGCCAAATCCAGGGCAGGATAATCTCCAATCCACCTAATTTTGTTCCTGTTCCATTACTGTGTGGCCACTTTCCACAGCTATTCCACCCAAGTTGATATCCTCCAATATCTACAATACAGTGACCCCTCCTGACACAGGGCAAGTGGGGATGCTGGGGCACAGCGGGGCCAGGCACAGCATCTCACCCTCTGTGGACCTTGGACAGCGAGAGCCCTGGAGCACCCAGCAGCCAGTCTCCTGGTGCCAGCAGCGTGGCGGGGGTGAGCTCCAGAGAAAAAAAGGATTGGGTGCCTCACAGCTCAGACAGCCCCCCATGGTCCAGGAGCCTGGCCAGCAGTGGCATGGGGGGTGTGTGGGGGGGGTGAGCTACAGGTCTGCTGAGCACCACCTGAGCTCTGAGGGGCCCGATCCTTTTTTTCTTCAAAACTTGCCCCCTCTCCCTCCCACACAGGGCAGAGCAAGGGGATCCTGCCCCAGCCATCCTCATACAATTGCAGGGAGCCAGGAATACCCTGCCAGTCACAGCACAGCCCCAGTCTGCTGGGAAACAGCAAACACAGGGGAAATTCCCCTCCGCCCCTACTTGCCACTGCCCAGAAGACCTGGGCTGCTTGCGGCTGAGCAAGGTGTCCTTGGCTCCCCACACTGGTGGGGGGAAGGGGGAAGAGATTCCCCTGGAGCTTGCTGCTCTCCAGGAGACCTGGGCCAGCTCCGGCTGGACAGGCTGTCCCTGCCTCCATGCCCCTGTACTTGCCACAGCTCAGGAGTCACTTGCTCCTCCTGGTGGGACCCAGCAAGCTGGTCCTTCCCCACACAAATACAAGGGACTTGCGATACCCCTGCTGGCCACAGCGCAGCACTGGTCTCCCAGGTGCCAGGGCTTAATCCCAACAACCCTGCTCTCAGCGTGGAGCTGCTGTATCAGGTTCAGCAAAACCAGAGCGCCTGGGGAAGGGAAGCTGCTTCCTCGGATCTCTTTGGTCTCACTGTAGCTGACACTGTGGTGGGCCCATTCTTTCCCGCTCCTAGTCCTACCTCTGCTCTCTGCTCACCAAGCCTTTAGAGGTAAGTCACAAGTGTGCAGGTAAAAGATAGTAAAAGCAGGTTTTATGCCTTACAATACAACTGTTCCACTAAGCCAAACAACACTAAGCTGATTAATGTTTGTTCGGCTTACAGCATAAGGTCTAACAAGGCCCTTAGATGCAAAAAGGGTTTTTAACCAAGTAAAAAAGGAGTCTTGACAGAACTTCATTTTTCTGTTATCAGGGAACCAGAGGATAATCCCACTAGTAACTAAACTACTCTAACTCACCACCCTTCTTCTCTTTTAATTGCACAAAATTCTCAGTTGAAGCCTTTATCTGGCAAAATGCATTAGCATGTACTTAAGTTTAAGCATTTGCATCATCCCACTGACTTCAAGAGGACAGCCTGTGTACTTCAAGTTAAGCATATGTTTTGATATTAATGCACAGAAGTATTTAACTGCAGTGGTGTAAAGCTGACTCTGCTGACACCATCAGGATTTGAAAACAATACTCTAGACAAGAGATTACCACTGTTTTCTAGGAGGCATTAGGACCCAGCTCTTCTTCCCACCACTCAGCTATGGCATGGTGTGGTGAGGCAACCGCCCCCCACTCTGCCAGAGCCCATGCAACCCAGCTGCAGTGGAACACAGTAGAGCTCCCCCTCTGCCAGAGCCCCCAGGCGACTGACTGGAGTGCAGTACAGGGAGAGCTCTCCTCTGCCAAATGCCATTGAAGCCATAGTACTCATGGGCTGTAGGTTGTGGATCATTGCTCTAGATGGTACTAATAACTATGAGTAAGTCTATAAGGTGCCATCCTGCCCTGCCTTCTGCCTAAATTCAGACTAACACAGCTAACTACCCCTCTCTACTGATATTTGTTATATTAACAGTTATCAAGCTGTCCTTATCTAGTATCATTATGCCCATCCTATGTAAAACTATTTATATAGGAACACATTGGCTATATTGGGGCCGAAGTGATAAACAGGCTCTGACAAGGATACAGCTGACTAGATCTTAAGTAGGATCAGACATGCAATTGTTTTGTGATGAGAGGGAATTAAATTTAAACTTAGCACCCTGCCCAATAAGTCTTAGATAAAGCTTCCTTTTTTGTTTGTTTTTTTAATAGAATAATACTCATGGCAAGTCCTGTTCGCTGCAAAGAAATGTTTTACATCTTCTAAAATTTCCTACTCTTGTATATCAACTAATGTACTGTTTCCTAAGGCTAGGGACAGACATTCAAAAAGCCTGAGCCTAAACTGATTCAATCTTTGCAAGTTAGTTTAACCTGGATAGGCTAAACCAGTTGCAGTTTGTAACTGCACAGACATCCCCTCTGGACTGAAAAAATACAAGCACATGCCTGCAGTGGCTCAGGCTAGAAGTCAGGGGCACTAGAGCAACCCTCTCTTCCTTTCCATGGGGCTGAGCTGAAGTGGGGTGTGGCCACCCCTCCTGAGCAGCCCAGCAGGGAATGTTTATCACTCCTAACTCAGTGTTTATCAACCCATTAATAAAACAAAGCCTCTCTCCATTAGTTCAAACTCTTCCTAAACAGCTTTTCCAAGGAATGACATTACCAGCTACCTGTTGATTAGCTCCAAAAAGCCTGTCTGCCTTTGTGGTCTCTCCCAAAGCCAGCATGTGGTCTGCTAGTTAATGTTGAGAGGTGTCTGTGTAAAGCAGAAGGGTGGGGAGAATAATCCCTGCTTAGGAGAAGCCAGGCAGAAGCCTGCAGGCTCTGCCAGAGCTTGAGCAAGGGAGCAGAGGGGAGGGGCCAGCTCTGCTGTGGAGCAGAGAGCCCCACCCAGCCCAGAGAGCATGCCAGGATGCTGGGGGACTCTGGTTTATCTTAAACCAGCAAGGGTGCTGGGACAGACATTGCATAAACTGGTTTGAGACAAATCAGTTAAGTCCGATACTACATTCAACCAGGTTTAACTGAAACCAGTTTCAGCCATTTTCAGACTGGTTATGTGCACTGAATATCTGCTCTGTTAGAGGTTTAAACCAGTTTCTGATTACTTAACCCAGTTTATGTGTAATGTCTGTCTCTAGCCTAAAACAGCTTCTCCATCAGATGTTGATTATGGGCCCAATACAAAATATACTAAACTTAATGAAAAGAAATCCACTTCTTTTGACTATGAATGGTATACTTATCCAATTGTGCAACAAAAACTATGCTAGTTATGGTTCAATAGACAAGAGGCCCTGTGACCCTGAAACTGTCTTGCTAAGGTTCACCAAACCTTGGCTCATCAGGAACTGAGAGTCCAGTAAGTCTCCTCCAGTCCCCCGATTTCCCCTAAGCAGGGAATCGGGGGCAAGCAGCATCTTGCAGGGAGCATCTCTGCAGGGAGGATTGGACCAGCAGAAGGAGTCCACAAGGTGGCTGGTGGGGTCCAGGAGGGTTTGGCAAGCTCAGGGGGGCTAGAAGTGTGTGTAGCAGATCTGGGGGGAGATGGGGAGCTTTCTTCCCCCACAATCTAGGGGACCCTGAATGCCCCACCCCCAAACAACCCTCCCAGCAAACGTATTTTCCCTCCAGTGCCACCCACCTCTCCTGCCACCCCAGCTTACTTCGATTGGCTCCCTGCACTGGTGAATGCCAGCAAAACCAGCACTGGGAGACTGGGAGCAGTTTCAAGGATGGAGCAGGGGGGGTTGCAGCCTCATAATGGGGGGTTGTTTTTCTGTGTGGGGGGAGGGGCTAGGGGACCAAAAATATCCCAATGCCAGGGGGGTGGCTAGAAAAAGCACAGCCCTAGGGCTCAGGTCACTGGCTGGGCTTTCACAGCCCAAGGGCTGTGCTGGGAACTGTACAGAAGTTCAGTTAAATCGGTCTCACCTTACCTGATCTAAGTCAGACTACCTCTGAGATGGGGTTAACTTAGATCAGGCCGGCCATTTTTAGAACTACCCAAACTTCTTGAACTTGTGTACAGGTCAATTTAAGTGTTAGGTTAATTCAGGGGTTTTCAACCTTTTTGAATCACTGTACCACCTGGCAGGTGGATGCAGAGCAGTGTATCCCTGGCCATCAAGTGAGGGGCAGAGGGCATGGCCAGAGTAGTGGCAGCTGCCACGTGCAAGCTTCCCCCACTCCACACATCTGGCTGGGTAGACAGTGCCTGCATGGCAGTGCAGGATCATGCGTGGCAGTGCTCCATCCCCTCACTTCCGTGTGTACCCCCTAGGGGTATGTATATCCCAGGCTGACAACCCCTGGGTTAATTTAAGTGTAGAGTCTGCACCTGGGTGAACTAAGTTAGATTGGATAGCCATTTTAAACATGATCTAATCTTCCTGTCTGTACCTAGCCATTTTGTAGTTTCTTGAAGCTTAGCCAATACTGTGTGCAGCAAACAATGGACAAAGCCAAACTATGCAGCCTCAGATCAGGTGAAACCAATCTAACTGAACTCCTGTACAATTCCCAGCACAGCTCTGGGGATTGCCAACACTTGTGTGACAAGTTAAAAACATACAACACAACCTGAATTCTACTAGTCACTCCCAAGCACAGCAAACTGGTCAGAATTTTTAAAATCAGGGAAATACCAAGCAAGAGAGACAAATTACTATGGAAAGTAACTTGCTCAATGGTTTTTCAAAACAGTAAAAAGAAAGCTGTGTTTTTAGAGTCCATTATTTGCTCTTAAGTATTACATTAGCTCCACAAAGATCTGAATATGTGCGATTATTTATTTGTTTTTCTTGCCTGAAAAAGGTAAAGTTATCATTAAAACTGTATGTATTTGTTAAATTTCTCATATCCCCACATCCATGGCACTCACTGAAATATGAGTTTATGAATTGTTAATGAAAACGTTAACTATGAAGCAGTAATTCTCCTTCCCCTCCCTTTTGCATTATTCAGTGACTTGTAGCCTCTGCTTGAGTATGACATACATTTGGGGCAGATTACTTCAAGCAATGAATCCCATTTACATTTTAATTGAAGACTGAGTATTTATTAACAAACAAGACTATAGTGAAACAGGAAATTATTTAAAAACTTTATTCATTTTGCATTACCTTTATCTTCTTGAATACATTGTGTTGTGAGGCACTCCTGTTGATTTAATTTTTTCTTGGTGTGCTGGAAGAATGCGTACAAAATTGACTTCCCAATTATGTACGTATGCCTCCACTGTAAGCAGATTCTTTTGGGTTACTAATATATATATATTTTTTTATTAATGGGACATTTCCTAGGACTTGATCATATTCTTAGACAATCTTTTATACAGATCATTTCAGAAAGAGTATTGCTAATACCAAAGAAAGACACGATGATCACTTCAAAATTATGTTAATAAATTATTCTGCACAAAGTAAATAAATAAAAATCTTGATTCTGAGTCATTATAATTGGTAACTAATACACAAACATGTATGCTTTTTGGAAACCTGTAAAATGAAGGTAAAAGGTTCTTTAGAATACAGACCCAATTCTTTTCTTATTTGTACTAGATCAAGAGAAACTGTTGAAATTACTGGAACAGACTTACCATTCCTTTGTGCTGCCCCAGGAATACAAAAACAACAAAAACATTTAAAGAAGAGAATTAGGCTTTATATTTACAATAATAGGGCAATCCTGCAACTAACTGCGCATTGCAGTCAATAGGCTTAATTTTGGTAGGCTAATATATGATATCACTGGAGAAATGTGTAGCACTGCCACCTACATTTCTGACCGTAGTGTGAAAACAAGTTTTGTATTTTTGAAACGTATTTTGAAGTTAGGTTACTTTTGGGTTACGTAACGTTTTTGTGTAGAGGCAGCTTCTGACTAGAGAGATAAATAGCAGTACAGTTTGCTTTTTGACTTGGTCTCATTATAATCAACGCTCGAAGCAGAATTCTCCTTCACAACAAAGAATTAGTACTGGAGTGAGATTTATGGAGGAAGGGATGTTTTGTACAGCCTGACCATGTTAATCCATGGCTGGTACAAGTGTGCAAAAAAAAGCAAATTAAAATGAGAATATGTCTATGCTTTTCACGTCTGATTATCACTCCTTTGGAAAGATGACTGCTAATGCGCTGGTGAAGCAGTCTGCCTGAGAGCACAGATGACACTGATTTCAGTCTGACACATCTCTAAGAAATGGCAACATTTGTCATTTATTATAGCACTTTATTAATAAAATGGATCATTCTGAAGTAGGAAGACTTGCTTTTTCTACAGTACACAAACATTTTTCCCTTATGGAAAGTAAGACTAAAAGAATGAACCACGCATGGCAAAAAGTTTGATTACATGGCCCCAGGTGGTATGTTCCATCTAAAGTTAAACTGTCCATCTTTAAGCCACATATAACTCATCTCCAAGATGCCTAGAGTTAGGCTTTGAATGGTAGGCTTGCTATTTCCATTGAAGGAGTGGGATGTGCAAGAGAAATCTTGGGCATCCTTGGACATATGGAGAGATCTTTTAGTGGCAGCTGTGCCATATTTAGGTATCTATTTATTCCCACTCCAAAAGAAGTCACTTCTTTTTTTAAAATTATTTCCTTCCTTTTGTGCAACAATCATTAAATAGGTATTACAATGACTGGGACTCTATAAATATGGCAACTAAAATACACAGGACTTGTAGATCACACATTTTTATTACATTGCCATGGTAAGCAACACACTTCCCTCTAAGAACAACACCTTGTTACTGCATGGTAGAACACTGCTGTTTGGTAGCAAAATAATTTTCCCTTTACAGACATCACACATGCCACCTTTCAGCATGAAAGACCTCCAGTTGCACAGGCAAATAAATTTTCTAAATGACAGTGTCACAGTGCCACTGAAAAGGTATAGTAACAGATCATTAATTTATTGTTGGGTTATGAACATTTAAAGGGCCAGGTCCATGGGCAGTTGAGCAACGGCATCTTCGTATACACGTTTCAACTTACTTAGTGGAAAGAATATGTACCAACCTCTCTCACATACACACACACACACAATATATAGATTTTTTTAAACATTTGGAAATAGATGCCTTAGCTAATTATAGAAATTGGATGGTGCAAATCTATAAACCTTAAAATCAAATTAGTTTTAGCAATGTGTCAGGTACCTACCTATATATATGCATACACACCCACAGTGTCCATGTTCATATATACCACTCTGGGACTGTAAAGAGTCATTAGTATAACTGAAAATCAGGTTTATATGCTCATATGATATAAATACATGCCAAACTAAATACATGCACAAACAGAAGCAAAAAGAAAGGACTAATTATTATACATGTAATATTTGAAGTGTACTTCCTGTCTGTAAAGTTATAAACAAATCTCCAGCTCTCCTGAGATTCTGAGAGTGTTCTATAATGTTAGAAATGTCCTTGAGCACAAACCTTACAGGTTGATATGAAGTTTTTCACAAGAAAATTGTGAAATAGGAGAGAGATCTAGAAGTAGACTCGCTGTAATTTATTTTTAAATAGTTGTTTAGATTATGACATCATAATGGACCAATACAACCATGTAATTAACTAGCTGGATAGTTTCACCAAATGATTTCTGAATGAAGCCTGTTAACTTCTGGTTGAGTGAGGGAATATCTTCAAAAAGAAACCCAGATTTAATGGGTTTGTCTACACCAGGACTAGGAACAGACATTACACATAAACAGTTTTAAGTGATCAGAAACTGGTTTAAACCTGTAACAGAATGTAAGTTCAGTGCACATAAACCAGTTTCAAAATGGCTGAAACTGGTTTAAGATAAACCTGGTTGAATGTTATATCAGACTTGACTTATTGCATCAAAGCACTTTAGGCAATGTCTATCCCAGACCCCTTCCTGGTTTAAGTTAAACCAGAGTCCCCCAGCATCCCAGATGCTTTGCAGCCCTGGGCTGGGCTGTGCTGTGCTGTGCTGTGCTGTCTGCTTCAGAGAACAGGGCTGGCCCCGCCCCTCTGCTCCCTAGCCAGAGCTCCAGCAGGGACTGCAGGCTCAGCAGGGTCTGCCTGGCTTCCCCTTGCCCCACCCTGCCTCTCGCTACTTACTGCTCAAGCACGTATTCCCTGCTTCCTTCCATCTCCACAGCATGACCCCAGTCCCACGGACCCTAGGCATGTGGTATGCTAGCTAATGCCAAGAGGGGTGTGTGCGTGCATTTGCGTGTCTCCAATTTCACCGGGACAGGCAGACAGAACAGTATGGGCTTAGGGCTTTTCGGAGCTAATTAACAGGTCAGCTGGTAATGTCTCCCGTTCCTTCCTTGGAAAAAGCTGTTTAAGAAGAGCTTGAACTAATGAGAGAGGCTTTTGTTTTGTTGATGGGCTGATAAAAGCTGTGTTATCAGCTAGCCTTGCTGGTTCCCTCGCCCGTCGGCTTTGTAGATAGTATGAAGAAGCAGGCAGAGGGAGACTGAAAAGCTCAGTATCATCAACAGATGCATGCACTGCACACACACCCTCCCCCCCACCCAACTGCCCCTTCTGTTACAGACTGCTAGCCCAAGGCTGGGATCTGGCAACACTCCTGCCCCTTGAGCAGTGAGCAGGGAAAAGCCTGGGATGGTGCAGGCATGGTGGGAGTTTATACCCCTCCCTAATCACGGTGTCCTGCCAGGCCCTGGCCATGCCTCCCCTCAAACCCCCGCCCCCCCCCCAGCTCAGCACTTTAAAATGGAAAGGAGGGCTGTGCTAGCACCCCCCAGCTTCTAGCCTGAGTCACTACAGGCATGTGTCTTCATTTTCTTAGTCCAGAGGGAATGTCTGTACAGTTGCAAACTGGTTCAACTTAGGCATGTTAGACTAACCTGCAAAAATGGAATTAATTCAGGCTCCGGCTTTTTGAATATCTGTCCCTAGCCCAGGAGATGGCAACCCCTTATATGCATCCTAGAGCATGGCATGCAAAGCCATTTTTCTCAGCACGCCACAGCTGGCTTGGGTTCTAGACAGCTGCTGCCAGCCATGCAACCCAGGCTGCAAGCAGCTCTGGCTCCATGGCAGGCATCAGCTGCCTAGAGCCCAGGCTGGCTGTGGTAAGCAGCCAGGAGGCTGCAAACAGCTGCACCAGTATCCAGAGCCCTGGCACCAGCTCCATGGTAGTATCAGCACCACCAGCTCCATGTGTGCCTCCAGGTGGTTGGTGGGGGAGGGGCCTAAGCCCATGCAACCCTTGCCCCTTCCCTGCTGTTTACCTAGAGGCACAAGTGCAACTGCCATCCCCATGGAGCCAGTTCTGTGGCTTCAGACACTGATACACCTTTTGCAGCCTCCCAGCTGCTGTTCCCATGCCCCACCATGTCTGTATACTCCAGAGGGGGACCGCTGCACAGACGGGCTGTGCTGTACTCTTTTCCTGTCTTTGAATCTCCGTAAGAACTACTTCAGTCAGGTCGGCTAGGATCTGGAACCAACTTCCAAGGGAAGTGGTTCTGGCTCCTTCCCTGGGGGTCTTTAAGAGGAGGCTTGATGCCTGCCTGGCTGGAGTCATTTGAGCCCAGTTTTTTCTCCTGCCCAGGCAAGGGGTTGGACTTGAAGATTTACAAGGTCCCGTCCGACCCTACTTCTACGATTCTACGAATCTAGCTGTCCATCCCAGCCCAGAGGAGTGTGGGGTGAGGGAAGGGTGCAACAGAGTTCAGGCTCAAACCCAGGCTGGGACAGGGCCAGCCTCTGAGATTTCAACTCCACTGGCTGCCTCCCCCAGGCAATGCTGCTGCTGCCTAGCCCTGCTGGCTTGCTCAGTGGGCATCTGAGCCAGGCAGACAGCCCACCTTTCCCCCACCCAGAGGTATGCATGGAGCTGCAGCTGCCAGAGAGCCAATGCCAGAGCTCTAGACACTGGTAAAGCTGTTTGCAGCCTGCTCACAGCCTGATGCAGCAACCCAGAACCTGGTACATCTGTGGCAGGCAATCAGGAGGCCACCAACAGCAGCACAGGGTTTCAGAGCCCTAGCTGGGCTTCACAGTGGCGATGGTTGCATCATGTGCCCTGAGGCATACATAGGGAAGGGCCCAGGGCAGAGCAATGTCAGTCCCTCCCCTGCCATGCACCCATAGACACACATGCCCCCGCTGCCAGCAACAAGTATTGGGCCCCTTATGGCTCCCCCACTATCTGCCCTGGCACATCAAGTTGAGGTGTGGGTTGAGATTGGGGTGTTTTTGGCACTCTGGTAAAAAAAGATACTACCAATGCCTGGGCTACACCATGTCTCCAGCATGTCTTGGATAGGATACTCCTGAACATGTACCAAACCCAGACATGCAGAAATGAAGCTACTATGGGAAGCCACAGCCACTCTCAGGTCCTTGGTCTCTGGCATACTTGAGAGAGGTTGCTGTGGACACTCCTGGACTAGTGTCATTCCTCCTTTTCTGAGTTTAGTGCAGATGGACAGGTGAATGAGGCACTCTCAGGAACAGTCCCCTGAGGACATGATTCAAATATTGCAGATACACGAAAGACTTCAAACAATGGAGAACCACCAAAAACATATATAACATGTACCAAGGATTAGTTGCACTCATTAAAATTTGGAACCTAATTTGAATTCATGTAGTTTCAGTTTCCAGGCCAGGGTCAGGCAGGCAGAGTGATGGTCAGGAACAAGCCAAGATCAAGGGGCCAAAATCAGAAAGCTGTTTAAGTCAAAACATGGTTGGGAAACCAGCATCAGAAACCTTGAATCACAGCAGGATCAAAAGCTGAGAGACTGGCCAAGGTCAGGAGATGAAAGTCATGATCAGGAACAAGGCAAAAGTCAGAACCTGGACGAAGGTACTTGAAGCACAGAAACAGGAAATGAAAGAAGGGGTTCGAGTTCAAAGCAGGTTGCTGGGATCAACACCATCTACAAGATAACCAAGAAACTTGTACAGACATCTCATCTCTCTCTGTCTTGCTGGCTGTAAGGGCAGAGTCAGCTTCCTGCCATAACAGCAGCCAATAACTGGATGCCAGAGGAATGAATCATTCCCAGCTGGAGCAGTGATTCATCACACTTACCTTGAAATGTGCATATTAAAGACACAAAATTAGAAAACTTTGTTTGCAAGTTATTCACTGATCCAATTCTGCACACTCCTACAGGAGTGTAATAAAAAATTAAACTTAAATAACATTACAGTCAAAGGAAGCCTCTCCAGTGGAACATTTTTTCTGCTGTTTATAACTTCTCCTTATAAAGATAAGTAGTTGTTTTGTTCTAAAGAAGCAAAGATTGGAAATGTTCAAAAAGAAAATTAATTAAGAGAAATTGTACCTACCTAATTGAAATAATCTAATGAAATCCATACAAATATGATGATGTTTGTGAAGACCAAACAGTGGGGGAAAGGGGGACTGTACTAGATCCACTAAGAAAGAAATTGGCCAAGAGCTGCTAACACACTTAACCCAATTTCTCTCCTCATACCGTACAGGAAACTTTGTATTCTTCTGTCTCATAGTACATACCTTAACTCACACCTTTAAACTGTCTAAAACCTCATCCAGTCCCACACTCAGTGAGATTAATAGGAACTATGCCCACATGGAGCACAGTTGAATTTTGCCTACATCAGTGGTGGTCAACCCCCACCCCATGGGCCAGTTCCAGCCCAGGGAGTCATGTCATCTGGCTCACCAAGCTCTGCACAGGTCTGGAAATTTGCCAACAGGGAGCTAGGGGAATTAATGCACCCACTGCTTCCCTGCCACCAAATTGTGAGCCTAATCTGGCATGAATGGGGCTGGGGCAGCAGGTCCAATCTCGCACATGTGAGACTGGGTTGGCAGGTCCAATCTGGCATGCATGGAGGCAGGGTACTGGTCCTCATCCAGCTGGCCCATGCAGGTCCAGGGCTCAATTTGGTGCATGGTGCTGGTGCCATGTGCTGGATCACATCCATGCTGACACCACACTGGATCTGGCCTGTGGGCTGATCCTATGCACCAGATCCAGCCTGGAGACTGACCTCACACCATCATCTGGCCTTCAGCCCAGAAAGGTTGGGCACCACTGGCCTATCACATTGTATCATCTCTTATATTTTATTAAAACCAAAGTAAATTCTGGTTCTTGCATGCCACCTCTAGGGACAGGCAGACTCCCCGTACTTCTGTAGCAGGATCACCTTTTAGAGCTTGGATTGAGTCCCAGGCTTGAGATCCTGTTGTTTTGATTGGTGGAGCCCATCCACCAATAAGGGGGCAGCAAGAGAAATAAAGTCATGCCTCTTGTCTGAGGGGAAGGGGAAAAGAGCTCCCCCAGACCTGATTGAAGACTGTAAGCTGTCAGGTCTGGAAGACTTCAAGGGTGGACCCCTGGAGCATATAAAAGGAGCTGCAAGCCCAGCACAAGGGTCAGATGCGGTGAGGGACTCAAGAAGAGTGGAGCCAAAAGCTGGGGAGCTCTCCCCCAGTGGGCGATAGACCCAAGGCTCCTGAAGCTGCCACTGAAGAAGCAAGCTGGGGAGCAGTGTGAAACCACTCAGGAAGTTAAAAAAGTGCACAAGGACAGCGCACGGAGCCCAGGCCCCACAAATGGAGACTCAAGCCTGCAACCACAGCGGGCCACACAGTGTATGGGCCCAAGCCTTGGAAGCCATGGCAGGCCAACTCCGGCATTGTTGTGAGTAACCCCGGCAGGCAGCTGGGCAGGGAGGCACGCAAGTGGCACACAAGTGAGTGGAGCCAGGGAGCGACGGAGGCTTTTTGGGTTAGCCATCTGGTGTAAGGATGGCTGGCCAGAGCCTGAAGAGCCTGGCCTGTGCTAAGAGAGCCCTCATAGATTTCATATACATCAGGGCTGGAAGGGACCTCGGGAGATCATCGAGTCCAGCCCCCTGCCCAAAGGGCAGGAAGTCAGCTGGGGTTATAGGATCCCAGCAAGATAAGCATCCAATTTACTCTTGAAGGTGTTCAATGTAGGTGCTTGAACCACCTCCGCTGGCAGACTGTTCCAGACCTTGGGGGCTCGGACAGTAAAGAAATTCTTCCTTATGTCCAGCCTGAAAAGGTCTTGCAGGAGTTTGTGACCATTTGACCTAGTCATCCCTTGGGGCGCTCTGGTGAACAAACGTTCCCCCAGATCCTGGTGGTCACCCCTGATAAACTTATAGGTGGCCATCAGATCACCCCTAAGCGTACGCTTTTCCAGGCTAAAGAGTCCCATGGCTCTCAGCCTGTCATCGTAAGATCTGTTTTCCTGCCCTCTGATCATGCGCGTGGCTCTCCTCTGGACTCTTTCAAGATTCTCCACATCCTTTTTGAATTGTGGAGCCCAAAACTAGACGCAGTACTCCAGCTGCGGCCTCACCAAGGCCGAGTACAAGGGGAGAATGACGTCCCGGGATTTGCTCGAGAAGCATCTCTGGATGCAAGCCAGCATTTTGGTCGCTTTACTAGCCGCAGCATCGCATTGCAGGCTCAGGTTCATCTTGTGGTCAATGACGACCCCCAAGTCTCTTTCTTCTGTAGTGCTATCCCACATAACACTGCCAAGCCTATAAGGATGCTGCAGGTTTTTCCTCCCAAGGTGGAGAACCTTGCATTTTTCGGTGTTAAACACCATCAGGTTCTCGTCTGCCCATTTGCTGAGCTTGTCCAGGTCAGCCTGGATCACCCGCCTATCTTCTGGTGTGGATGCTTTGCCCCGATGTTTGGTGTCATCGGCAAACTTGGCCAATCCACTCCTGACTCCAATGTCCACATCATTAATGAAGATGTTGAACAGTATGGGTCCAAGGACAGAGCCTTGAGGGACCCCACTGGTCACAGGGCACCACGATGAGTGACTGCCATCAATTACAACCCTCTGGGTCCGACCACGGAGCCAATTTCCCAGCCAGTGGATCGTGGTGGAGCCAAGGCCACAACTGGCTAGTTTGGCCAAGAGGTGATCGTGGGATACCAGATCAAAAGCTTTTTTGAAGTCAAGATAAATGACATCAATCTCTTCTCCCTTGTCCTGGTCATAGAAGGAAATGAGATTGGTCAAACAAGTCCTACCCGCAACAAACCTGTGCTGGCTATCCCTTAGGATGCTAGCCTGGGCCAGTCCATCAAGGATGGCCTCCTTAATAAACTTTTCTAAGATCTTCCCCAGGATAGAAGTCAGGCTAATGGGCCTGTAGTTAGCCGGATCCACTCTCCTCCCTTTCTTGAAGATCGGCACCACATTGGCCTTCTTCCAGTCTTCGGGCACTACACCAGAGCGCCAGGAGTTTTCAAAGATCCGTGCCAGGGGCTGGGCTATGACGCTCGCCAGCTCCTTGAGTACCCTGGGGTGCAGATTGTCAGGGCCGGCTGACTTGAAGGTATCCAGCTTCTCAAGGTGTTCCTTCACGAGGTCAGCGTTTATGGAGGGTAGGGGATCCCCATCACCCAGATCTCCCTGTCCCGTAGCAGGCATGGGCGTCCCATGGGACTGACACAAAGTACCTATTTAATAGGTTGGCTTTTTCCTGGGTGTCAGTTGTCAGTTGCCCCATCTGGTTTAGCAGGGGTCCAACGTTGCCCTTGCTTTTCCTCCGGCTCCCCACATATCTGAAAAAGGATTTTTTGTTGTCCTTCATGCTTGAAGCTAGTTGGAGTTCAGTTGCAGCCTTGGCTTTCCTGGTTTGCTCCCTGCAGGCCCGGACCAGCACAGAATAATCCTCCTTGGAGGTGAATCCCATCCTCCATCCTTTGTAGGCTTTCCTTTTTAGCCGCAGGAGGTCCGCTAGGTCCCTGGAGAGCCAGGAGGGCTGCTGTGCCTTCTTGCTGCCTTTCCTCCGTGTTGGAATAGATTTGGCTTGTGCATTGAGGATCGCTTCCTTGAGAAGCGGCCACTCTTCTTGAACTCCCCTCTCCTTGGGGTCATGGTCCCTAAGGGCCTGACCGACAAGCCTCTTGACCTTGTTAAAGTCGGCTTTTCTGAAGTCAAGGACTTCTGTGTTGCTGACTGACTTGCCAGCTTTACGGCGGATGGTGAACGTGATCAGCTCGTGGTCGGTCACCCAGCTTCCCATCAATCACTAGGTCGCCGATTAGGTCGTCCCCCATAGCCAGTACCTGGTCGAGCAGCGCTTTGCCTCTCGTTGGCCCGTAGACTTCTTGAGTCAGGTAGAGGTCATCCACGCATGACAGAAAGCTTTGCGACCGCTTGGATTTTGCTGAGTGATCTTCCCACGAGATGTCTGGTTAATTGAAGTCACCCATGACAACCAAGGTCAGTTCCCGGGCGAACTCCTGGTCAAGCTCAGGACTTTGAGTGGGAGGTCTGTAGTAGACTCCGACCGCTGTGTCCCCTGTGCTGTATTCCCCACGAATTTTTACCCAGAGGGTCTCTAGCTGTTCATGCTGGTCGCCAACATCAGCTTGCAGGGACATGTAGCTTTCCTTCACATAGAGAGCTACACCCCCGCCCCTTTTCTCAACACGATCCCTCCTGTACAGGGTATAGCCCTCTATACTCATGGTCCAGTCATGGGTGAAGTCCCACCAGGTCTCCGTTATCCCAATGACGCCATAATTCTTTGCACTGAGCAGGAGGATGAGCTCCTCCTGCTTGTTGCCCAGGCTCCTGGCATTAGTGTACAGGCAGGCAAGTGTCCCCTTGGGGGCTCTTGCCTTGCCCACAGATTGTGCCAGGGCTGGGGCAGGGGTGGGCTCCCTTAAGTGCCTTGATCTGCTGGCTTTGCAAGGGTTGCTCAGCGGCCCAGCAGTGGCAGTAGTCCCCTCATCCCTTGGTGCTGAAGCTAGGGCATGGGGAAATGGTAGCACTGCAGTGTGACGCCCTGCACCCAGGAGCCAGCGGCAGTGGTGCAACAGTTGAGAGGAGATGAGCCCTTTGTGCCCAGGGTGGGGCACAGGTTGGGGAGGAACCCAGCAACACAGGAGAGGCCTGGAGAGGCGCTCCAGCAGATGAGACCACATCAAGCTGTGCCCTGACCACCACCACCTGAGGGAGCGTGAGTCATTGGGTCCTTGGGTCCCACAGGGGAAAGACGTTTGGGGGAGGCAAGCCCAGAGAAGGGGCTAGGTGAACAGCCCTACACCTAAGTCAAAGCCTTAAGGGGAGGGGCCCCTGGTGCTTCCTAGACACCCCTCAAGGGACCCTATTGGAAGGAGGACTATCTTTTGCCATGGGTCAGGGACTATATTAAGGAATAGGTGTTAAGGTTGTTCTAGTTTGCGCCTTATATTTTGTAATTGGAGTGTTGTATTGTGATGTTGTATTGTGTTGATGCTGCTGGAATTGTTTTATTGTAATGAGTAAATAGTGTTATTTAGGGTCTGACCTTGGTTATTGGTTAATATACACTGTGTAAATATATGTATATGATATTTAGTTTTATAGATTTCATAGACATTAGGGCTGGAAGGGACCTCAGGAGATCATCGAGTCCAGCCCCCTGCCCGAAGGGCAGGAAGTCAGCTGGGGTCATAGGATCCCAGCAAGATAAGCATCCAATTTACTCTTGAAGGTGTTCAATGTAGGCGCTTGAACCACCTCTGCTGGCAGACTGTTCCAGACCTTGGGGGCTCGGACAGTAAAGAAATTCTTCCTTATGTCCAGCCTGAAACGGTCTTGCAGGAGTTTGCGACCATTCGACCTCGTCATACCATGGGGCGCTCTGGTGAACAGATGTATGATTGTGTATATTATAACTCATTAAATTGTATATACTTATGAAGTTTGGTCTTGGGCTAACTCTATGGAGGAAAGCAGGATCTGCTTGAAAGTCTGGCATCCTTCTCACAGCACCCCCTCCTGCCTACTCTTGCCATCCAACTGAGAATAGGGCCCACCCTTGGGTGTATCTGGGTTATACTTCATTTATTTTCTTACTGTACTAGACTTTCAGAAATGTGTATTTTCAAAATTACTTCATACAGAACTTATCATCTACCTTTAGATTTCTTCGTTTCAAATAGGAGTCTTTTTTTATTATATTTCAGAATACTCATGCATACCAGGAGCTTAGCAGGTAAATAGGGAAACAAATGAACAATCAATCTCAGTATCATTTAAATAAAGAAGGGAACAACATAATTTAAGCTGTCGGCAGATCAGAAAAGCTTTTAATTACGTACCCAAAGAGTCACATATGTTCATACTCTATAAGCAAATCTATTGTTAATGCAGCCTTGACACCTTCTATCAACAGCTCACACAGCAAATCATTCTTGCCTATGTTTTCCCTGGTATTAGAAAAAGCACTGCATTTTATCTTATGCAAATTAAAAGGATAAGAGACAATTTCTCAGGCATACCAACTAAATTAACTGGACTCACGGTGTGCATTACTTTTCATGAACATCTTTGACCAATTAGTGTATAAATTTAAAAAACAGCATCTTTCAAAATGCTGAATATTTTATGCCTGTAAAGTCTTTACATATTCCTATGTGTACAGCAACACAGTGAAATCAATGATGAATGCTAGTATTACAGTAATTCTATGCTGATATCCAATTGCTCTTCATACCCTAGGATACGTAAAACAAGGCTGCATCTTCTGCATTCTCACAGGAACTTGGAGGGGAGAATGCAAAGACAAAGTAATTTGTTTGATAAATAAAATTAGATGGAACTACTGGGACATATATAAAAATCTATCTACTTCTTGTTTCTTCTCCAGAACAGTTCACTCAGAAGTTCCTTATGGATGTCAGTAATATGAAGGGAAAGCATGAAGAGCAAGCGGAAAATACAAGGGTAAGGGACAGTTTTTCAGGAATGATTCTATTGGCGAGGGACAGACATTAAAAAAGACTGAACCTGAATTGATTCAATCTTTGCAGGTTAGTTAACTTGCCTTGCTGAACCAGTTTGTAACTGCACAGATATCTCCTCTGGACTGAAAAAAGGCAGGCACACACCTGCAGTGGCTCAGATTAGACACTGGGGGGCACTAGAGCATCCCTCCCTTCCCTTCCAGAGTGCTGAGCTGGGGCAGGGGTATGACCAGGCCATGGAAGAACACTTTGATTAGGGATGGGTTCCCCCTCTCCCCTGCTGAGCCAGCACGGGTTTAAACAACATTTATCACCTCCTCAGCAAAACACAAAGATCTCTCATTAGTTTAAGCTCTTCTTAAACAACTTGTTCCAAAGAAGGAACCGAGGGACAATACCAGCTGACCTGTTGATTAGCTCCAAAGAACCCTAAGCCACTGTTCTTTTTTCCATCTTCCACAGCACAGACATAGCCAGCATATGATACATTAGCTAATGCTAACAGGTGTCTGTGTAAGGCAGAGGGGAAGGGGATCTCGGCTTAGCAGGGAGTGGTGAGGGGGAAGTCTCTATGCTGTGGAGCAGAGAGCCCCATCTGGTCCAGAGAGTCCCGCCCAGCCCAGCTAGGATGCTGGGGGAGTCTGGTTTAACTTAAACCAGAAAGGGGTCTGTGACAGGCATTGCATAAACTGGTTTGACCCAAATCAGTTAAGTCCGATACTACATTCAACCAGATTTATCTCAAACCAGTTTCAGCCATTTTCAAACTGGTTTATGTGCACTGAACATCTGTTCTTTTACAGGTATAACCAGTTTCTGATCACTTAAAATGATTTGTATGTAATGTCTGTCCCTAGCCTTTGAAGCTAGTTCAACCTGAGCAGGTTAGAAATGGCTGTGAGGCACCACTGTAGCCCCTGATTTTTTCACTACAAAATCCTGGTTCACTTTTGGTTGCTCTGAGTTGGGCAGCCTGAAATTTCCCACAAGGTAGCTTGAGTCAGTTGTCCAGTCATTCCACTCTTTTACCATATCTTCACAGATTTGGATTACAGTGGGATGGCATAGTTCTAGCAAATGGATCTGGCCTTATGCAACTGGAATTTTCATCTGACTATTTGAGCTGGCCTTAAATCCGTTGTTTTATTTTCCTTCATTTTCTTTTATTTATTGATGGTAATTATTATTGGAACTGTGTAAGAAAAAAGATCTTTTCTGGCCTATTATGGTACATTATTAATGTTAGAATGTCCCGGGGTACAAGACATGGAACATGACTTACCGGCAACTCAGGAGGCAGCATGTGAGGGGCAGAAGGCAGAACCTGCGCGGCTTGTCAGCTGCCTGTTTATCAAGCTGCGGCTGGCCAATGACATCATTGCTGAACGTCGGTTGGCATGAATAAAAATGGCAGCGCACGCTGCAGAGCCAGCTGGGAAGGGGAGATCACAGCCACAGAGGTCCCTGCAGCCAAGACACGCTGGAACACGGGAACAGAAGAACAGGAACAACCAGGACAGGAGCCAGAGGGGAGAAGAGGACCATCCTGGCGACTCTGTAGAGAAGGCGGTGGAGGAATGCCTAGATCGCCTTGCAAGGTCGGCGGGAGGAACAGCCGAAGAAGTCCGTTCCGGGAGAGAGGGACTGAGAGGAGCTCAGGAAGAGTTACAGCGGGAGAGAGCATCGCCACTGGATCGAGAGGTGCCTTAGAGTAGCTAGTGAGCTGAGTGCCTAAGGGGATGTGGCAGCCAGTATTCTGTTGAAGTGCTGGATAGTTAAAGGTTAGTTTTGAGTTGGAGCTTCTTTCTTTTTTCTTGTGATTTTTGTTCTTCCCCGAGCTCTGGGGTATCTGAGGGCAGTGAACCCACATGGAGGCTTAGTAGTGGTGAGGGGGCTTGAGTAGGGTCCGGTCAAAGGTCCCAGGAGTGAGACCCCGACCATCTTGAAACCACTACACAGGAGGCGTGAGGCCGGGGTGTAGGGATGGCGGAGCCCCGTGAGTAACGGCTGGGAGGAACCTCAGGTCTATGAGCACGCCCAATGAATGGCCCCGGACACTGAGGTCAACAAGTCGTGGCAGGAGAGCATGGGGTTAAGGATTCAGGCGGAGGTCACCAGCTCAGACAGAGGCGCGAGCCCGTGAGGCGAGTAACATCAATCACCCAAGCGAGAGCGGCACGAGAGTGACTGGTTGAGGCCCGGCGGTTACACAGAACATTATGGTTTTTGTTGAATTTGGCATCAGCTGACATGGATGGTGAAACATTTCTGTGACTACCTCAGGACTACTCTACTTTGATTCAGATGCCAATGGTTCCCACTTTGGCAAGTGGGAATTGTTGAAGCACAATACCTTTCTCCCTATGCTAGGAACCAACAGGGAGACTATATAGGAGCTCCTATAGTCCATATGCTATCCAAGGATTTACTTGCATGTGCTGGGGAAACATTTTGCACTTGTCCCTGGATAAACTGTGCCTGTGTTTGTCCCCCCCAAAAATATCTGAAGATAGACACATACACGTATCACCCCTCTAATCAGGGTTTAGTGAGCAGCTGAATGCAGTGCTACATTTGTCATTGATTCAGTGATGCAATCCCATTATAAGTATACTTTTAAATATTCTGGAATAAGTTGTTACTACTTTTTATCCAGGAAACTGTTTTCTGGATTTATCCTAGGACAACGGACATGGAGGTCTGTACAATTACACTGTCCCGGGGTAAAATGGCTTATCCCGAGATAAATATGACCTCTGTTTCATTTACAGAAACACTTTCCCTAGCCAGGCCAAATTTAAAAGGTGGGTGGTGCTAGCCAAGGCTGAGTTAGGCTGTGGTGGTCACTGTTTCCCCATGCTCATTTCATTTTCCAAATACCAGTATAGGTAATGACCTGTCCCCAATGTGTTCACAAATCTTAACTTGAAAAAATAAAATGCCAGCTTTAGTCATACAGAGAAAACCTCTCCATATTGCTCTGGTACTTCTGCCTCCTGCAGTCATTTGTGGTATAATTCTCCTCAGAACCATGTGGTTTTACCCCGTATTAACCTATATGGATGGTGCAATGCAAAACAACAGGAAAACAGGCATTTTACTAATTTTTGAAAGTTTTGTCATTAATCTGATGCCACATCTCTTGCAATAATATTGGACTTATGTATTCATGTCTCTATTAAATATCAGCAGTCATGGAAAAAAGAAGGATACCAGAAGAAAGTGTCCTTTCCTGCCCAAAGTGTTTACATTAAAAAAAGGAGAGAGAAAAACAAAAATTTGTGAATGGTTCTTTGCTCACCTTTAACCAGCTATGTGATGTGACTCTCTAATAACAGTATTTCTGAAAGCTAAAATAGTAGAGAATTTTTCATAGTAACTGTTGCTAAGGAAACCACTTTCCTTATTATCCATATGTTCCACAAATCTGTTTCATTTTGCTTATCACTCACAAGCAGGTAATGAAGAGCCTGAAAAACACAGCCTTCTCTCCCAAAATCCTCTGAAAGCATATTCAGAAGAAAACTATTATCTAGAAAAGCAGTGCGCGTCTCTGTGGGAAGTTTAAATACATTAAACAGAAGGGATTTAGGATATGTAAGTGTCTGATCTGCAGTTGGATATAGTGGGAAAATGGCTAGCAATTTCATCTCCAGCTTTTCTTTTTAGAAAAGACAGAACATCCAGCACGGAACTGCTGTTTTTCTTTTCATCCCCATTTCTACAGAGTGTCTGCTTACATCTCATGTATGGCACACCTAACTAACATATTGGCTAGGGACACATTCAAAAAGCTGGGCCTGAACTGATTCAACCTTTGCAGGTTAGTCTAACCTGCAGAGAAAGAACTGGTTTGTAACAGAACAGACATGTGGGCACATGCCTGCAGTTGCTCAGGCCAGGAGCCGGGGGTGCTAGAAGACGTCCTCAGCTGCAAGAAAGCTGGGGGAAGGGGGTTATGGCCAGTCCTGGCTGAACTGGACAGGGAGGCAGGGACCTGAGCCGGGTCTGCCGGTTGCTCCTGCTCAAAACAGTAAAGGAGACAGTTCTACAATAAAAGTAACAAGAAGCTGTTCTAGACCTGATTTAGATACAGCCTATGTGGTTTTTATCCATCTATTTCAAAGTCAAGTAGCAGAACAGTTAAGGCAGCTTGCTAGAGCTCCCTAATGCAGGAAGGAGTTAAAGCCCTTCTCCAGATCCACACAAAAAGCCACCTCCAAGCCAACAGAGTACCCGATTATTTGGGATGGGAAGTCAAAGGCAGTCAGAGCATGGTGTTACCACAGTTGTGTGTGCCAATGGCTACAGAAACCAACATATGCTAATTACATTTATCCTAATGGCCATTACGCTCAATACAACCTTTCACCTTGACCAAAAGTACTCAGAGTTGCTAAGAAGTGTAAAATCCCAATTAGGTAAACTTAATTTTAAAAAGATCAGCTCCCATGATGATACCACTTATTTCTCTCTCTCCTTTTGGTTCAAAGTATGATGAGCTGACTCTTAGACATTAGCCACTTGAAATAAAATACTGTCTCAGTTTGTTCAGCAAGATCTCTCTTTTTAATGAATTTTTACATTAATAATATGAAGCTGATGACAAACAAATATGTTACTTACATTTATGGTCACATTAGATTCTCTGAGAGATTCATTAACCCACAGATATGTGTTGAAGTAACCTGCTAAAACTGAAATTATTGCCTGATGAAATATTATTGTTTTCCTTATATGCATCTAATATGAGATTTCCTTTGGGTAGGCTACATGAAATTCAGTTTCTTGCAGTTAAGTAACTCTTCTGAGGGAACAAATGATGCATAGCAGTCTCATATTCTGGAGGTGACAGTGTAACAGGTTGAGATCAGGGCCATCTTAAAGATATTTTTTACAAAACATTTATTTTAAAAATTTTCCACATTTACCTTATTAGAAACAGGAGTCTTTCCCCCTTTTTTGCAATTTGGACAAGGTAAGCCTGCAAAATGTAGATTCAGAACATTAAGACGAAGGGATACGGAATTACTTATTTTGGAGCACATTAAGAGAAGGGACAGTATGCATGCACACATGCACATACAATGTTATGACTTATCTGTGCTAGGGAAGGCTTGCTTGCTTAGCTACCCCAGCAATCCTTCCACATGTGCCACATGCTCGGTATAAGAACAACATTTTCTAGCATAAAACATCCCTCAGGCTCAGGGTTTCCATTCCCATATTTCTAAAACATTTGTATTTCTACTTAATATTTTATTTTAACACCATCAATTTAAGAAGTACCAGTGCTGATATCTTATTTATTTTATTGCCTTATGGAGATAGCCAACACAGTAGCAGAAATGAAGCCTGTACATATATAACAATCACCTGCAAAATATAAATAGATAGGTGCTGACAGGCGTGGGGAAAAAAAGAAAAAACATTGCTCTTTACCAGAAGCAGCAGCACATTACTTTGACCTGGCTCCTCAGCATCTGTATAGATCAGGTGCTTCACGGGAAAGCCCAGTACAAATAATGCAATGCCTCTTCTGGGCATGTGCTGGGCTCGGCAAGGGAATGCACTGAGTTTAAAGTAAAGCATTTTTTTTCCACATCTGCAAGCAGCCTAAGTTCTCATGGGTCTCACATTTAACATCAGAGCACATGTCCAAGCCCCTGGCCAAAAGCAATCTGCGGATATGGAAACATTCAAAATATCTGAAGCCCTTTCAAAAGCAGGAAGTTTCAAAACAGAAGCAGTTGATAGCTTCAAAATGGCAGCTTGTTCGCATACAATTATTACAAGCTACCAACTTCAGCTCTTTTGAAATTTTCTCCTGTTGAAAGGGCTCCAACCGTTTTTGTGTCCATAGGGTAAGGCCATATCTATACTGCCTCTTCTGCTGAGTGGACGATCATTGTCAAGAAAAAAAGTCCTGCCGATTCCATCCATCTCCACATGTCCTTGTGTTTAACAAGGTAAAAACAGAAGTTGGATTTCTCTTACAGATGTACAACCCCAGTGTACCACTTCAAGTACCTGTGAAACATCTCCGATAACATTTTTTCCAGGCTAATTACAGCTAATTCAAGTGAATCACTATTAATTCCAGGAACAAACTATAGGTGTAAAAGGCTTCTTCTGTCCCATATTTCAACCTGAATCCATCAGAACCCGCTCAAATACCCTTATGGAGCAGAGACATCTTAAAGGGGTCCTAAGCATGCATCTCAGCATTGTTCTCCACCTCTTCTAAGAATGATTTTGAGAACGACATGCAAGGCCATGTTCAAGACCCCTCTAAACCACTTAACTTGCCTGTTTTACAGGCCATGGTGTGCATGGAAGGGGGAGGGAGTGGGCAGGTCTTGTTTTTGGCATGGCAGGAAGTGAATATAGACACAGTATAAACTTGAGTCTCTTTTGAACACCTAGCAATTACCTTCGACTTCAAGTACACCTGTTCAGTGGTAAGCACTTTTGAAAATCAGGCCACTTATTTAAGTGCATGAATATGAATTTAAATGCCTAATTTTAGGTTTGTATTTTTGAGCATCTTGGCTGATATTTCTAAACCTCTCTGAGGACCTGATCCAGCCCACCACACAGACTGTTTCTTTCCACTTTCTTTATTCATCTAGCCACAGTTCCCACTCAGTTTCTTCACACAGTCTCACTGCTGAAGGTGCAAGAGATTTCAAAGCTGCAAAACCTGCCATATGGAGCAGCTCTTCTCCCCCTCACTGGAGCTTCATCTTATTTTTCATCTCATCTCAGAATGCTACTTTTCTCCCTTGCTCATACCTCTTAAATCCTCGTTCCCTCCGCTGTTTTTCTTTTAAACTGTATAACAGCATTTATTATGTTTGGAAAGCATATTGAGATACAGGTTTTAAAAAAGAAGAGATACAGATACAGCTCTTCTATGCTGAACTGAAAGACAGGGAACCTGTAAAGTGGTATCAGTGCTGTGGTAAAAAGTACATTTTAAAATTCACTTCAAATTAAAGAGGCCCTGTCTTCTCATCTGTTCCAATTCTGTTGGGTGATATATATGCATATTAGGTGAAACACTATACTGTTTAGTGCAAAGACTTTTTAAAAAAATGAAAGCCAGTGAGACAATTGGCCATCTGTATCTGCAGAACATTCACAGTTGCTGTGACTTCCTCTGCAAAGCATATGTGTATAAAAATGCATACGTATAAATATTTGGGCATGGGAAATAGCATCAGATTTACAATGAGACTGTAAATTGAGAAGGTACTGTGAACACAAGTGAAAGAAAACAAAGCACGTATAAGTTGAAGCACTAACAAATAAATACAAATAAAATAAATAAATGAACAAAGCAAAATTACAAACAAAAACAAAATAACAACAAAACCAGAAACACACAGTGAAAAAGGTCGTGGTCCTAAGAGGGAGTATCTGCAATAACACTGGAAAAATACAGCATTTTCCAAATCTTACGGCTACTTCATTTACACAGACAGAATATAAAAAAGGCCACAAACATGGCAGAACGATGACCCAGTGTTTGGGAATACTCTTTTTTTCCTCCCATTCCTTTCTCTCATATGCTCCTCGCTCTCTCTATATACCTTTTATTCTGTCTCAGTTACCTTAAGAGTAGCCAGGGCAAACTAAAAATCTGTATGCTCCTTTTAAGGGCTGTGGCTGTAATGCTTCCCGTCCACGCTTGGGCAATGACACTGCAAATCTGACAACTGCCCTGTAGTAAACCAAGTGGCTAGACAGCAACCATTATTGAAGGATGGAAGATCCACTTCAAAAATAGTGAGGCTTGTGCTTTGTTTTTCACTATCTCAGTTACTTTCAGATTTACACCTGGAATGCCAAAAGAGCCCTTGTGTAACCTACACCTAACAGGGCGGCTCTCTCCCATTCTTGTGCCTAAACTAGGGGTTGGAAACATATAGCCTGCAGGCTGCATCTGGCCTCCTGAGCCACTGGATCTGGCCTGGCCTAGCCCAGCCCACAGAGCTGGAGGGCTTGGCCCCAACCCTGCTCCCAGGCTGTGTGCGGGCTCCAGCTGGTTGGGGCCTGTACTGTGGCTGGAGAGCTGTATCCACACTACCTCTGCTTCTTTCCCAGCAGCTGGAAACTGCATCCACGCTGCAAACAGGGGGAAAAGGGAGCCAGGGCTGGATTAACGCATAGGCAAACTAGGCACACGCACAGGGCCCTGAGCTGTGGGAGGCCTCCGTGGCGGCGGTGCGAATGACCTCCTCTGCCCCTCTTCCTTTCCCCTACTCTCCGCTGGCCTCGCTGCCTCAGTGGATGCTTCCTTGTGGCAGCTCCAACCTCTGCTCCCCGCGGGCAACAGCGCCAGGGTGGGGAGGGGGGGTCTTGACTGGCCTGAGGCCCATGAGTTTGTTTGCCCAGGGCCTACTAAAAGGTTAATCTAGCAACAGAGAAACAAGAGTGGCATGGGTGGTACCACTGGAAGCTGCAGGGCCCTGACAACTCCTCTACTTGTGCCAGAGATGCTACTGCTTCTCGTGCTGTGCCCTCCTCCCTGGCCCTGACAACACTCATTGCTGCCCAGCTCTGACAGGCACAGACAGAGAAGCTGTGTTGGAGCTTTGCAGTTGCCAGTTGTGCCCACACAGCTGCTGCTTCTCCCCACTCCTCACCCTCTCTTGCAGCTGGGAGAAGCAGTGGCATTGCAGGTGCAGCTCCCAGCTGCCTGGCCTTGGCACAGTGTAGGGAAAGAGTCCCCCACCCCCACCAACACTATACAGCTTGTGTTGAGCTGGCCCAGATTTGTCTGGCCTGTGGCCGCTTAAAGGTTGCTGACCACTGGTCTAAACCATTATAGTTCACAAAACCACTACCTCTCATCTGATGAACTTTTCCCTTTCCTTCAAGCCACAGGCTCATATTGTCAGATGTGGAAATCCCAAGAAATTAGTCCCTGGAGAAGACACTGTTAGAAATATTATTAAAAATGCATTATCAATAGCAGATTTAGAAAAAAAAAAAACACAGCTGCTACCCCTCCTTGTCTCCTTAATGGGAGAGGGAAGGGGGGGGTTGGAAATTGAAGGGAAAAACCACCAAAGGCCCTTTGTACTAAGGTATCACTCCCTCTCTGTCCTGCAAATTTACTATCTCTTTGTTACACTAAATCACACTTTCTTTCATGACCCTCACATTCCTAGGCTAAGATAAGAGCAAATGCCATTTTTGCCTTCAGGTTGAACCTTGAGTAACCTTGGGTCCCATCTATGCACGCGTGATAACCTAATGCATATTAAGCCTACCCGCCCCGCATACTTAAGTAGTTAATTATAATGCACATGGGACGTATGAAGCGACATGTTTACATATATGTTTGTATGAACCGGAAATGAGTTGTAAAAATTCCTCCTTCTGCACACGTGGTCAGGAGAGAGGGGATAAAAGCCTGCTAATGATTGTGCCCGGGGGCAGAGTGATTGATCTTTTGTCTCTCTCTCTGACCCTATTTGCAAATATATACCTTTTGTGTTGCTAATAAAGTGTGTCTGTAGCTGAAAGTTTTTTTCCACCTCCCGAGAAACGAACCACGATTTTAATTCAACAACACAATCAGGAATGCCAGTTCAACTCACTGAGTCAGGCAGAAGCTACTTTAGTATCTGACACTACGTGGTTTTGCAAAATTATGGACATTTTAATAGAATGAATGGGAAACACAATGAGGCCTGAAGAACACTGACTCAATACTGAAACGCATGCCTTTCCACATGCATCTATTTCTTTCTAAATCAGATAATAAAATCAATTGCTTTAGAAGACGAGGGTTAGCTAACAGATAGCTAAACAGTGAATTTACTTTTTTCATCAGTTGTTAGTATGTGGGCAAAATTATATGGTGACAATGGTGGGGTAACTTTTCACATTGCCATGGTACCAATTTCAAGAGTAGCTGCCATACATTTTTACCAACACATTTGCTTGGTAGCTGTTTTATCAACAATGTGAATTTAAAGTCCTGCATGTCTCATCACCAGTGCCGCCTCTACTTTTTTCTTCTGATGTAAAATCATTTAAAAGTCTTAACAATAAGATAATAGATTGACCAAGTGGCCTTAAAGCAGTATACAGTTCTGCCATGTGGTTTAGTTCACTATTTTAATTTATTAAGCAAGCAATGGCTGAAATAAACAAGGGGATATTTGATCCAAATTGTTAGTGAGAGAGTGTCTTGTGGTACTCAACTTTAGCCCTTGCAACCTAATTAAGAAATAGGATTTATCATTTCTCAAAGAGATAATAAATATGCAGAAACACTGAGATATATGATAGAGCTAAGTAAAAACCTAATAAAAAATAAAAATAAAAACTCTCTCAATTTAAAGGCAAGAACTTGCAACATGAGAAAACAAAAAAGCAGAGATAAATCCTCAGAACTGCAACTAGGGAAAACTGACAAACTCTTGAACTCTGGAAATAACCCTCTTCCCCAAGAAAATATTCAGGAGTTGCCTAAATGCTTTTCTTAATAAATAAATTGGCCCTTTTAAATTCATTCTTTCCCACAAATCCAGAAAATAATAATAAAAATAAAAAAAAAATAATAGTAGTACAATATTCAGTCAGATAAGTCAGCCACGGAACACTAATCCAAGAGAGCTTAATGGCTCTGGGTTGAAAAGAAAACAAGGTCTCCCTTCTGGTTTCCTTTCCAAAGCATCAGCTAGTCAAAAGGGCTACTTTCAAAAGGAATACTAGTCAAAAGGAATACTTTTGAATTCTAAACTCAAATGTGTATGTGACTTGCACCTCTACTGATGGGCATACTTGACCATTTGCAAAGTAAAAGTAGAAGTTTATAATCAAAATTGTCAATTCTGTCATCTATTCTGGGGGGTCAGGGTAAAGAAACGTGGGTGTTCTTTTTAGTTATTCCAGTCAACCCCCCAGGCAGAAACAAATACAGCCTGGTGATAAATGCTATACAGATAGTGTCATTAGGATGGCTTTGACTTTCCAGACTATGGGTGATGTGACAAGGAGGAATTTTGAGCAGACAACGTCAACCTAGTAAAGTAAGGGAAGAGCACTATTGCTCATGGACTTTCTAACTAAGGGAGTAGGCTTTAAACTAGGTTTGATGGGGGGTAGTGACATAAGCTTAAAGGTAAGCATGTCTTCAGTGACTTGGAGAGGTGACAGCTGTTGGGAAGGTAATACAGCAGGAAACAGATTGATGAAAAGTTTCTGAAATGTGCTGGGAACAAGTTTATGATAGAGCAAGTAGAAGAAACAACTAGAAGGGAGGTTCCTCTAGATTTGATTCTGAATAGGGAAGAAATGGTTGAGAATGTGAAGAAGGAAGGCAACTGGTGACAGTGACTGTAAAATGATAGAGTTAACAATTCTTAGGAAGGAGGAAATTGGAGAATATCAGAATAAAACAAGCATGGATCCAAAACTGGTTGGTAAGATTATGGAAAGTGAGCTTTAGAGGGAAGTAGAAACAACTTGACTAAATCATGAGCTATTCAATGATCTGAAGTTTATGAAGGAATCATGCCTAGTCAAATTACTATGGATCAGTATAAAGATATAACTGGGAGATATTGCAAAATCATAAAGATTAACGCAACTATTAAGGAACATAAAAGATAAGAACACATTTTATAAGTACATCACCAATAAGAGGAAGTCCATGGAAAGACTTAATCCAGTGCACAATAGGGAGGGAAAGCTAACGACAGATGATACTGAGACGGCTGAAACATTTAATGTCTTTTTTGCTTCACTAGTAGCTTTGCTTTAGCACTTTACTAAAAAGATACACTTTGATCAGATAATACAGTTCACACTAGTGATAAGGAGGAAGAGCTCACTGTTCAACATCTTCATCAATGATTTGGACGAGGGGGTAAAAAAACACCCTGTTCAAATTTGCTGATGACACTAAGATGTGGGGGGACGTGGGCACACTGGAAGGATGCAACAGGCTACAATCAGACCTAGACAGGTTACAAGGGTGGGCGGATGAGAATAGGATAGGATTCAACACAGACATGTGCAAGGTGATGCACCTCGGGAGGAACAACCGGTACCATACCTACAGGTTGGGGAACTCCCTACTTGTCAGCATGGAGGCGGAAAAGGATCTTGGAGTCATAACTGACTCCAAGATGAACATGGGCCGGCAGTGTGGGGATGCAGTCAGGAAGGCCAACCACACCTTGTCATGCATCCACAGATGCATCTCGAGCAGGTCCAAAGAGGTGATCCTCCCCCTCTATGCGGCACTGGTCAGGCCGCAGCTGGAGTACTGTGTCCAGTTCTGGGCACCGCACTTCAAGAGGGATGTGGACAACATGGAGAGGGTCCGGAGGAGGGCCACTCGCATGATCAGGGGGCAGCAGGGCAGGCCCTATGAGGAGAGGCTGCGGGACCTTGACCTGTTCAGCCTCCAAAAGAGAAGGCTGAGGGGGGAATCTCGTGGCCTGTTACAAACTAGTCAGGGGGGATCAGCAGGCACTGGGGGAGTCCCTGTTCCCCCGAGCACCGCCAGGAGTGACCAGGAATAACGGTCACAAGCTGGTAGGTTTAGGTTAGATATCAGGAGGCACTACTTCATGGTCAGGGCAGCTAGGATCTGGAACTAACTTTCAAGAGAAGTGGTGCTGGCTCCTACCCTGGGGGTTTTTAAAAGGAGGTTAGATGAACACGTTGCTGGGGTCGTTTGACCCCAGTATTCTTTCCTGCCATGGCAGGGGGTCGGACTAGATGATCTGCTCAGGTCCCTTCCGACCCTAGAAACTATGAAACTATAAGATTAGGACGGACAGGAGGAACAGATCAGAGACCACTTTGAAAAGTTGGATATTTTCAAATTAGCTAGGCCTGAGAAACTTCACCCTAGAGTATCTAGAGAACAGGCTGAAGCAACCTCAGAGCCTCTAGTAATCATCATGTAAGAAGTAAATGAACTAAACATGAGGAATTGGGAATTATAGTACTTAAGTGAAAGTATGACTAATGGGCACAACCAGCATAGAGAAAATTCTCTCAATTATCTTTGAGATGCAATGGAGGAAGGACTGAAGATCCAGGTGACTGAAAAAAATAGTACTTACATTTAAAAGGGGATTCAAGAGTATAGACCAGTCAGGGCAATTGTTAGTCCTGGAAAAATCCTATTACAAATAATCAAACAATCTATTTCTACATACCTAGAAGATAACAAACTGACAGGTGACAAAGTGACATGTCTTTATCAAGAAGATCAGGTCAAACTAACCCAATCTTCTTGTGTTACATAAATTAGGTTTATATAAATAACAGGGTAACAGGATTAATCTACCTTTGTATATAGGGAAGAAACAGATGATAGAATTGACCTGGCCTTTATTAAGACTTTTGTCAATGTGCCCCATGAACTCTCAAGAAAACTGGAAAGATGGTCTACAGGAAATTTCCCTAGGGTAGGTACACAACTGGTTGGAAAATACTCAGAAGAGCTACAGTGGCTTGATCACTCTTAACCTGGAAGGATGTGTCAAAAATAGTGTTCCCTAGGGGGTCTGTCCTAAAGTATTCAATAGATTCATTAGTGATTTGAATAATGGAATAGAGAGTACATATATTACATAAGCTAGGAGGGGCTGAAAAATACTCCATAGGGCAGAATTAGAATTCAACAGGGATGATAAATTGAAGAAATAACCTAATATAGGTAGGATGATATTCAACTCTAATATGTAGCTACAAACCGGGGAAAGACTGCTTAGGTAACAGGGTTATATAAGATCGCAAGTGTGTAAACAGTATCATAGGCAGGCAAGGTTCTTTGGGTAGATGTGATTATCTTTTTTATTAGACCAACTAAATAGTCATAAAAATTGTTCTTTGCAAGGTTTCAGGAACAAACACCCTTTGTCAGACATAAGGAGAGCCTATTGGTGTTTGTGTGCTCTCCTGGGTAGAACAGAAGCCAAAATACAAAATGCAGGTCTGTGAAAATGCAAATCCATGGCAGTGAGGATCTGAGGGAACAGAACAACAGGTGTGAGACAACAGGATATTTCTGTGAAAAAAACACCAATATACTGGTATCTATAAATAGGAGTTATGAACGTAAAACTTGAAAAATAATCCTTTCATTCTATTTATCACTTGTTTGTATATCCTCATCTGGTAGGCATGTTCCCACCATAACACAGGACAGCAAAAGAATGCTTGGCTTCTGGATCCTGACGAGGCTCAAGCATGAGATAAATATTGAGCTTCTGAATCCTGTCAAAACGGAGACACTAAGGAACGTTAATGTCAAAACTGAAGTACCTATTCATAGATTTCATATACATCAGGGCTGGAAGGGACCTCGGGAGATCATCGAGTCCAGCCCCCTGCCCAAAGGGCAGGAGGTCAGCTGGGGTCATAGGATCCCAGCAAGATAAGCATCCAATTTACTCTTGAAGGTGTTCAATGTAGGTGCTTGAACCACCTCTGATGGCAGGCTGTTCCAGACCTTGGGGGCTCAGACAGTATCAATTCTCCAATCTGTAGTCTTAGATGGCCCCAAGGTTTATATAGTGATCTGAAGATGAAACATTTTATACAATTAATATAAAATATTTCTTGAAGCTTAGGGGTTCATCAATTCCTCATTACTTAATTCCTCACTTAAGGTCATGAAGAAAGTTAGTTGATTTTTTTTTTTTTGGATAAGTAGGAAAAATACATAGGAAAAAATCAGTTTCGGGTTGACCAAAAGTATTCAAGAACTTGTGAACAGTTCTGTCCAAGAGAGAAATCAAAAAGGAAAAAACATTTGATTTTGAATTTAACAATTTTTTTTTGATTCTTCATATCAAAATGAGAGGTTTAGGAATTTACCTGCATCTGATGTTTAAAAAAAAAAAAAATCAAAATTGAAACAAAACATTTTGGTTAGCCCAAAACGAAACAAAAACAAGCCAAAATGAATCAATTGTTCATATAGTTCTAGGCAAGCTTCTCCAGCTATGAGAGAAATAACCCACCTTGAGTTAGAAGCAGGAGGCTGAGCGCTAGGTCCTGCCCTCAACTAGTGCTTCTCTTCACATGGCCGTGGGGAAGGTGCCCACAGCTGAAGCCCCAATTCTGCAAGCTGTATCCAATGTCTCCATGGGCTAGATCCAGCTTGTAGGATGCCAAGCCCTGATCTACAGCATGGGTTTTTTTCCTGTGAAAATGATCCATACTGGAAGTAACCTGATAATTACTGTATCCACATAAAACAGGTTTCCTGTTTGTGCAGATGCCCATGCTAAAAATAAATGAGAAAAAAAATACCACCAATACCAAAAAATATTTACACTTACCTTATGCAGCAATCCCTTTTTTTAAAGATTTTTTCATCAAGGTTTTTTACAAGATTTTAGTGTCTCTAATAACTATTTCCCATCATAAATCAGATGGAAAATGTAACACATACTTAAAAGATTACCATGGAATTTTTAAAAGGCTGCAGCACAAACATTCAGAGGTGGGGTGAAATCAGGGTTAAGCCTATGTGAATATTCACATGTTCCTAGTATTTTATTCCATCTCACAAACCATGTTGGTACCTTTTCCATGGACTTGGACAGAGGTTCAGTAACTGGGTTGGTTAGTTAACTTGCACCCCCCTCTGCTGACTTTATGGCTGTAGAAGGCAAACAAGTCACAACTGCAATCCAACCATCAGTGCTATACAACAGCATCAAGAGTTGGTGTTGCATTAATCGCTGTAGAATTTTGCCATGTCCTGTAGAAAAAATGGTTTAGAAAAAAAAATTGTCTTTTTTAAATTTAGCACCAACATAATTTTCAATTTAGTCAGAATACAAGCATCAGACTACAAGGGGTCTGTTATGCCCACAGTAACAACTTCAGTCTCTACTTCGGGTCTCAAATTTAACCCACACTCTTTTTAATTATTACTCTAGTTTATCTAGTATAGAATTGCGTAAAGTGTTAATCACCAGATAAATATTGACATTTAACTGTTTGGTTTAAGATTAACATAATACAATTATATTTAAAAAATGGAAGGAGTAAATCCAGCTGAGAAAATCAGAGAACATTCATGCACTGTTAATGCAATTTCTTAATCCATTTATCTTGGTAATGATTAGCCCATGTTGTTTGATCTTGGACACTGATTGAGTCTGATGGAGAACAATGTACAAACAAGGTCAGAGGAAAGTAAAGCTTTGCTGTAAAATCAGTTACTGACCTAATTAAATTAGCATGCTAATTTTTAGAAGATATTTGTTTGAAACCTCTCAGCAGACTACAGCAGACTGGAATTTGATTATTTTTCTGTTCCTGATTCACTTATCTAGTCCTGATGTATCCTTAAATTCAACTGCAGGAAGTCACAAATAACTTGCTGGTCTGGACCTGCTAGAACAAATTCCATCTCTAATGAACTAGAAAATCTTTCAAGACATGCAAGTAAAAAAAATGGAGCAATTATAGCAGGCATTCTAACTTAACAATGTAAAACAGTGGTGGCTTGACTTCTTGGCCCCAGGGGCCAGATGAGTGGTCTAGGGACAATCCACAGGTCCGTGCATAGATCAGGCCCAAAGCGCCTGGAACCAGCCTTGCTCTGTGCTGGGTACTCAGACTGGTCCCAGAGCCTCAGCTCCACACCCCTAACATAGTGTGCAGGGCCACACTATCCAGCCTGTAGGCTCCCTGTAGGTCAGGAAGTTTGGTAGCAGGGGAGCAATAATTAATGCTGCCGCCAGTCCTCTGCTACCAAATTTTTGGAACTATGGGGAGCCCTATGGGCTGGACAACATGGCTCCACAGGCCCAAGCTGGCATGAGAGCTCAGGGATTAAACACCCCAACACAAAACATAACCCATCTTATTCTGTGAGCGTCTAAGTCAGTGAGCATCAGACTTTTGCTATAGGTTTCTGTTTTGGCTCATTTAGCTCACAAACACTAGTAAAAATAGCAAGCTATTAGTTAGGTCACTTGATCTAATCCTTAACTTCAGTGTTTTATGAAAAGGCATCTCTACTACAAAGTGATTTTCTGCTAAAACACCCCCAAGCTTGTGCTATTCAGTGGATTGGATTATTAGCATTCAGCTTTTCTCCTTTTCAGTTTACTAAAGATATTTAAGGTGTATACAAATGTTCAAATGAACTAGTGGAAGTTATGCAGTTTAGTTTAAGCTGTTAGAATCTCTATAAGTAGAACCCTGCACAATGTCCACTGCTGACCTGCACTGGGCCCCCAGTACAAATACCCAGCCTGGTTTCAGGCTCCCCTACCTGCCTGGAGACAGGCAGCAGCATCTGTGGGCACAAGTCCTGACCTGCGATTGGCTGGTGGCTCCAAGGACCATGCCTTCCCCTTGCCACAACACATCCTTCCCTCCCTCACAGCTGTCAGGATGCCAGACAGCAGACCCAAAGCAGGTAGACTGTCTTTTCAAGCCTGCCAATTTCTCCTCCTCAGCTCAAGTGATTCTTATCGCAGCAGAACCAGCTAATGGACTCAGTTCCAGGGCAGGTCAATGAATCTGCTCACGGTTTGGTACTACTAGGTCAGGGTTGGGTGCTGTTTGGGTGCTGGTGGGTGGAGTGTTGGCAGAGCCAGGTCTGGGAGGGGAAGGCTTGGCCTGTCCATTTCTGTTGTGGTGGCAGGTCCATGGCAGGGGTGGCAGCAGGCCACACTATGTCCCTGTGGAGGGAGGGTCAGGGGGCTCCCTACCTCTGTGCTTTAGGGCCCAAACCTGCAGCCCCATACATGAGGTTGTGGGTGCAAGGCTCAAGTGCTGCAGGTGAGAACTTCTCCCTGGCAGGGCACAAAGCTGGAACTGTCCAGAGGCCTATACAAGAACAGGCTGCAAGAACAGGCTGCAGGAACGGGACTCTGGATGTGCAGTGCAAGGGAAGCTCTGCTCCCTTCCCTCCTGGCACTTTAAAGCCACTGCCCACACCCCAAGCATGAGGCTGTGGGCACGTGGCTGTCAGGTCCTCTCCTGCTGGCCATTGCAAAGGTGGCACTTGCAGCCTTACATGTGGATCTGCAGGTGCAGGGCTCTAGATTTGCCCCACTGGGGGATGCTTCCCTACTCTCAGCACTTTAAAAGAAGTGCCATGGGGCTCTGGGCACAGCACTCTTAAGTGGTCTGCTGGGGAGGGAAGCACTCCCCCTGGGGCACACAAAAGCCGATGCTCACAGCCCCCCTTCGTCCTCCAGGACAAAGAGGGAGAGTCCCCAACCTGTTCTCCAGACCAGGGGAAGCATTACTCCTTACGCTCCTTCCCTCTCCTCCCAGGCTAGCCTTGAGGGGGCTGGGACTGGAGCAGCAGGGCAAAGCCCCTGCCTGCTCCTTAAGGCAGGGACTCTGGTCTGGGGAGTGGGAAGGGACAAGTTCCTCACCCCAGTTCCCACATAATGATCCGGTAAGTGTACAAACATTCATTTTACCAATAGAAACTATACTGGAGGCAGCTTCTGCCTCATCAGACAAGGCAGAAGTGTCTACCAGACCAGCCATTTTTGGTCCAGTAAAAACTGCTTCAATGTTTGTACCCTTGGCATTTCCACCAGCAGAACTGCTATTCCACCAGCAGAAATGTAATGCTCGAACCTCCTTTTAGGTTAACTATTGTAGAGTTACAGATTAGGATCACTTCAATATTTGTTTAAATGCAAGTTCAATAAAAGTTGAAATCTATATGATTTATAGAGTTCTCTTCTTGAAGTTTTGCACCAGTATTTGATTCTACTAGGTAATAAGAGCAACCAGCCTTGGACTTCCCTTACCAGAATCAAATCTATGAAATGCAGGCTCTTAATCTTACCTTCATATTTCTCTTTCTCCTTGAAGTCTATGTAGCTTGCAATTTTTAGTAAATATTTTCTTCAAATGGAGGGGGCATGTCTAAGATTCTATACAGCTAATACTTACTGAAAAACTGGAAGGATATCAAACTAGTTTTTAGCAACAAAACCACGAATGGTTAAACAACATCAACATTCATATTGTGATAATCTTAATAGTCCGGATTTTAAAAACAGTTTGGAAAAAAAAATTAAACCGCAATTTAAACTGTTTCTTTCACCGGATCTGGAAAGATTCAGGCCAAACCAAAATTCCAAGCCAAAATTATGGTGAGGAGCAGACAATAATTAATTAACCTATTAAATGGGTACTTTGTGCCCGTCTTTCATTAGTCCCATGGGACGCCCATGCCCACTGCAGGAGATAGAGGTCCGGGTGAGGGAGATCTCCTTCCCTCCATCAATGCCGACCTTCTGAAGGAACACCTTGAGAAGCTGGATACCTTCAAGTCAGCCGGCCCTGACAATCTGCACCCCAGGGTACTCAAGGAGCTGGCGAGCATCATAGCCCAGTCTCTGGCACGGATCTTTGAAAACTCCTGGTGCTCTGGTGTAGTGCCCTGTCACAGGATCAGGGAGATGACCTGTGACTGATAGGGAGTTAAGGAGCTGCCAATCACCAGAGGCAGCTCAGGTGCGGGTTGCCGCAGCAACCAGATAGGTCAGGTGACCGGAAGGGGGCAGGGCCGGGCCCTTTATAACAGCTCAGGCCTGGGCCCAGTGGCAGTACCCTGCTGACTGCCGCAGCAGCAGGAGCTCTGCGGCAGAGCTGAGCAGCCTGGGCTGGGGGTTGCAGCCTTACCTTGCGGACCGGCTGTGATGATGCTGGGGACGAGAACACCATAAACGGAGGTATGGTTGCGAGCCCTAGGGGGGCTTGGACTTATGTTATGAGCAGGAGGCTCTGTGTTTATGTTGAAGCCAGGTGGCTTGCGTTTTGGTTACAGTTATACCGGAGGACCAGGTGAGGCTGTAGGGGTGTGAGGAGGCCTCACAGGAGCTCCCCAGCAGCTTGGGGGTTCCCGGTGCCCAGTAGGGGCACGGTGCCAGTGGGGCACTATTGTTTGCGCCAGAGAGACAAGGTGTTGGCGCCGGTGAAGCACGGTGTTGCGCCGGAGAGATGGCGTGCGGGGTTTCAGACCCCAGCCCGTAAGGGCGGTGTTTTTGCCCAGTGGGGCAAAGGACCCAGAGAAGGGTCAAGGGGCTATCAGAGCCCCAAGCGCGGGGAGCGTGGTATAGGCCCAGAAGGGGGGCAACGACCGCGGAGAGCGTGGCAGAAACCCGAGAGGGGTGAGAGGTGCTAGAGGCACGGCAGGGGCCCAAAAAGGGGCGGGGAAGCCCAGAGGGGTGATAGGCCCCAGACTGGGGCAACGGGCTGAGGTGTAGCCTGGTTAGGGGCAAGGCCCCCAGAAGGCGCTGAGTGCGGGGCCCGTGAGAGACCCCAGAAGTGAGAAGGGGCGCCGAGGAGCCCTAAGAACACACAAAGCGCTGGGACCTAGTATCATGGCCCTAGTGAGAGTATTCCAGCACCATCAGCAAGGCTTAGGCTGCGGTGTAGGGGAGGTACAGGAGCCACAGACAGCGCCCCCTGCCATCGGGGCGCGTACAAATGGGCAGCTTCCCGCTAAGTTTCATCATTCGTTACTTATAAACAAGATCAAGTCGTGGCAGGCGAGAATAGGTGGGTGGTGGACCCATTGCAGGAGTCCGGAGTTGCACGCGCGGAAAGACTCCAAAAATGAGACTCCTGTCACATGCCCGAAGACTGGAAGAAGGCCAATGTGGTGCCAATCTTCAAGAAAGGGAGAAAAGTGGATCCAGCTAACTATAGGCCCATCAGCCTGACTTCTATCTCGGGGAAGGTCTTAGAAAAGTTTATTAAGGAGGCCATCCTTAATGGACTGGCCGATGCCAACATCCTGAGGGATAGCCAGCATGGGTTTGTTGTGGCTAGGTCTTGCTTGACCAATCTTATTTCCTTCTATGACCAGGTGACCTATCACCTGGACAAGGCAGAAGAGATTGATGTCATATATCTTAACTTCACAAAAGCCTTTTATCTGCTTTCCTATGATCACCTCTTGGTGAAACTGGCCAATTGTGGCCTTGGGTCCACTACGATCCACTGGTTGGGGAATTGACTCCGTGGTTGGACCCAGAGGGTGCTAATTGATGGAAGTCAATCATTATGATGCCCTGTGACCAGTGGGGTCCCCCAGGGCTCTGTCATTGGACCCATATGGTTCAACATCTTCATTAATGATGTGGACATTGGAGTCAGAAGTGGGCTGGCCAAGTTTGCCGATGACACCAAACACTGGGGCAAAGCATCTACACCAGAAGACAGGCAGGTGATCCAGGCTGACCTGGACAGGCTCAGCAAATCGGTGGATGAGAACCTGATGGTGTTTAACACCGAAAAATGCAAGGATCTCCACCTTGGGAGGAAAAACCTGCAGCATCCTTATAGGCTCAGCGGTGCTACACTGGCTAGCACTACAGAAGAAAGAGACTTGGGGGTCATCATTGACCACAAGACGAACATGAGCCTGCAATGTGATGCTGCGGCTAGTAAAGTGACCAAAATGCTGGCGTGCATCCATAGATGCTTTTCAAGCAAATCCCAGGAAGTCATTCTCCTCTTGTAGTTGGCGTTGGTGAGGCCACAGCTGGAGTACTGCGTCCAGTTTTGGCTCCACAATTCAAAAAGGATGTGGAGAAGCTTGAGAGAGTCCAGAGAAGAGCCACACGCATGATCAGAGGTCAGGAAAACAGAACTTAAGAAAACAGCCTGAGAGCCATGGGGCTCTTTAGCCTGGAAAAGCGCAGGCTTGGGGGTGATCTGATGGCCACCTATAAGTTTATCAGGGATGACCACCAGGATCTGGGGGAATGTTTGTTCACCAGAGCGCCCCAAGGGATGATGAGGTTGAACAGTTATAAACTGCTGCAAGACCGTTTCAAGCTGGACATAAGGAAGTATTTCTTTACTATCCGAGCCCCCAAGGTCTGGAACAGCCTGCCAGAGGTGGTTCAAGCAACTACCTTCAAGAAAAGATTGGATGCTTATCTTGCTGGGATCCTATGACCCCAGCTGACTTCCTGCCTTTGGGCATGGGGCTGGACTCAACGATCTTCTGAGGTCCCTTCCAGCCCTAATTTCTATGAAATCTATGAAAACTATAATATTTAAAATGGAAGCTGGTTTCAATGTGAAGGTGGTAGCTTCTACATAATGAGCAAATCTCCTTTTGTGTATTCATGCTTTAGTTCAGTATTGGGGATATCAAGGCAGAGGAGAAAAAATTATTTGGAGGCGTGGCTCCTCAGCAGGAAAATCCCACCCGGCCAGGGTCCCACTCAACTTACCCCGGCTCCTGCCTCTGCAGCACCGTCCCTCACCACAAGGGCCTCAAACTAGCCCCTGCCCCTTCCCTTCCCAAGGACTGAACTGCTGGGTTAGGGCATGCATGCAGGCATTCAGCCCCCCCAGCCTCGGATTGAGTCCAAGAGGCTCTGAGATCTACTGGTGGATAGAGATCCACTGGTTAGTGACCACTGCTTTAGATCACCTGTAGTGCATATCATCAGACAAACTTGTTCCAATATATTACTAAGTATGCCCATATGTACTGCAAGTACAGGTGGATGTTATTCAGCTCTTCAAAGGTCCAAGTTGAAATAACATGTTTATCCATATTCTGAACAGAAAGAATGAATCACATTCACTCTCACCTAACAGAACCTCCCTAAAAGGAGGGAAAGTCACAAAAATTTGTGGCATTTCTGATTTAAGCACTGCTGACATCTTGTTCCCTGCAGGACAGTCCAGGAGTGCCATGTCACACACTCACTCTCACCCCAGCAGAGGGTTACGTGCATTTCTGCCACTACTGCTGAGATGAAGTCAAGTCCAAATGTCCTGTGCTCTGCTGGAGTTGTAGAAGGGCAGTGGAAGGCACAGCTGGCTTCAGAAGAATCTGCTGAATTCAAATAGTGAAGGGAAGAGACTGTTCTGTGCTACTTCAGTCTTCGGCAGAAGGAGCTGACTACTGAACAACAATTCACTCCCATTCATGATGGTCCTCTTCTGAAACCAGTATTGCTTGTCTTTTTCAGCTGTTCTGAAAAACAGCACCTTTTCATCACAAAGTGCATGCGTGCTGTTTTCAGAACTTCCTGTCTGGGCCCAATTCATTTCCCATTAAAAACAAACAGCACTGCCCCTTTGTGCTCTGCAGCATGGATACTGACTCTGAGTTTACATGCCATTTTGGATTATTACTTATGGAAGGACTGGGAGGTGGAAATGAGAAATCACAAATCTCCCCTGACATTTCTTTTCCTTCTATCTACCTGAGGGAGCTTTTGATTAAAGCAACCTTTTTGTATTCAATGTACTGTTTATCTCACACATAGGAATGCAGCACATAAGGGCAAAGGGCAGTAATGTTAAAGCTCTAACTTCCATATATATTCCTGCTGACTCACAATATAAAACCTTTATATTTTTTGCCTCCTCTAAAGGTCCCCGGTGAGTTGAAGTCTCAAGCTTGTAGAACAATTCAGAGATACAGAATATTATTATATGAGCAGTTTAATGCTTCAATAAGCTGTTGTCTTCGCACATACCAGAGGTTTTGTCTGTATAATTGTGCAGTCACCACAAGAGCACAGGAAGCTATTCTTTACCATCTTTTCTAGTTTGCATACTTTTAAATTATCTTTTAATCGGCACTCTTCCCTCCTCCTCTCAACCACTATAAAATACAGCTCACAAAAACATCAAGGCAAATACTAAAAGGTATAAAACAAGCTACAAATGCCAGATATAATATGTGTTTTATTTTACATTAGGGAGCTGTTATGTGTTTAGATGTTCTGATAGAAACTTACGGTTATCTCTTAATTCTCTGTATTCTAGTTTATCTGTAAAGATTTAGCACAGAATGTCACATTTTAAAATGATATATTTTCCCAGGAGTTACTAGCTTACTCTGTTGAAAGCTATTATGCAGCTGCACAATGATGCCTAAAGACAACTGTAAATGAACACGCAATTCTGGGATTCTTGAAAGAAGGCAGGCAGGCAGGATGGAAGGAAGGAAGGAAGGATGACCAAATAACTTTCACTGTCTGTTTTATCCCTCCCCACCCAAGTCTGAAAAATGACTTTAGAAACTGCAACTTCCAAACTGTTCCTTTTCCTTTCTTCTGAATGCTAAAAGTCAGAGCTTTGCCCGAACCCTTTCCATCTCAGTATTAACATCAGGTAAAGAACTTGCAGAAGTAGCTTTAGGCTTTCATTCCTCAGCATCAGATTTCAAATAGCCAACTTCAAAATACAACTTTTGATTGACCAACTCCATTGATATAACTGGAAACCAATATATTAATGTTAGAAAGAAATATGTACTGATACATACCAAGGATACACTAGGAAACTGGTAGAAATGCAAAGCATGTAATAGACTTTAAATATATATATATTTACAAATAAAAATAATATATAAAAAATGTATATATACTCATCTACCCACACACAAAAAAATATACACCAGAATGCTTAATGCCTATGGACTATGCCCATACTAGGAAAATTAGGTTTTGCAATCTAGTGCCCAGACAACTATACCAATGGTACTTATAGTCTAAAAAGGATGTATCCAAGATGTTATCCGTCTTGGCCCACGCTGTATTTCTATTGAACATTTTCTATATATTAGAATTCTACATACATGTTCTACAAATAGACCATTCTACATACATTGAACATTTACACATATTAATTCTCCCAATATTGATGTGAGATAACAATGAAATAGTATTCCTATTGCTGATACGCAAACCAAAAAAGATAAGTAACTTCCTCAAAATCACATAAGGAATAAGTTCCAGAGTCAGGATTAGTTACCATTTGTATGTCATACACATGCACAGCATTTGGGATTTTAAAACTGGGATCAGACCTTCCTGAACTGCTTGAAGCTAAGCTTGAAGGTACCTATCAGTAATTTAGAGGGCCTCTCTAGAAGTTCAGGTAAACACATGATGCATGTGAAGTGTGATCCACAGTTGACCCTCCCTCCTCCCATGCACTACATGCATGACTGTGGGATTCGGCATCAGATCCAATCACACCTTATTGCCAGTGCAGGGAGAGCCCAAGATCGCAAACAGCAAGCTCCTGCACTTTGTGTTCCCATGGCTGTGAGCCCCGTCAGTGTGGGAGCTCCCAGACACAGTAGAGCACCTGGCCACATGTTCAATGAACGGCGTGATACAAATAAGCCACAAAGTTATTACCAGGGTGGATAAAAAACAACTGTTTTTTTAAATTAAAACAATTGGTTTTTTTAAGATGCTTTTTAAAAAAACAAACATATAAAGATAGTTTAAATTTAAATTGTGTTAAAGTTCAAAGATATCATCACGGAATAGGGATTATAACTTCTAATTATATATTTGAGACAATATATTCATATAAACTTTTTAGAAATTTTATAAATAGGTCACAAGCAGCCATGGGCTATATTGGACCCAGTCTTATGGGGTTCCCAGACGATCCTCTATAGATTAGTAAAGACTAAAGAAAACCACTCTACTCAATGGGACTCAGTGCTCAGTCCCAAAGATCCCATTAAACATCTCTGTCATGCGTCATTTCAGTTCTCAAACTGTGGATTTGTCTCTCCAGAGATGATAGGAAGACAACGTTCTTTGGGTAGATGTGATATCTTTTATTAGATGAACTAAATAGTTGGAAAAAATGTTTTTTGCAAGCTTTCAGGCACAAAAGCCCTTCAGGCATGGGGAGAGTTTGTCATCTCCAGAAATAACATCCTTATTAACAGCAGTATATGAAGATGAGCGATAACAGACCTGATAACCCACCCATTGGCCCTCTTGTCTCTGCAAGTTTGTGTACACACAGTCAAGCCCGTTCTCTAAAAGTGCAGTTTCAATAAGTTAAATTAATAAAGGATAGCAAACAACAAGAATGTACTTTTTGTAGAAACCCAATTAAATCAAAGCTTCCTGACCAGTGATTTAAATGGTGATTCAAATCAAATTGATTTAAATCAAATCCACCCTGGCTGTTACATATTTACGAATATGGTAATAGTGTGGTTAGCACCAAATTAAATTACTTGGGGGGAGGGGGGAATCAAATGATTTGTCTCATTTTCATGATGAAATTTTTGAGGAAAATTTGTTTTTCCTGTAAGATTATTTGCAAAAAATATATAAATTGACAGTCTGCTACATGACAATCAACTTTCAAACTAACCCATTAAACTTAATTCATTAATTGACCAATATGCTTGCAAATTCTCAGAAAATCCTGCATTTATTCACAAGGGTGTGGTGAGGTGTTTTGCATTAATACATAACAGCAAACATTAAATCCCTGCATTCAGGATCCCTGGTTCTCACCCTGACATCTCGTGGGAGAGTAATACAGCAATGCACAGGCAATCTAGAACGTTTTTGGGGAGTGTTGAGAACAACTTCCTGGTGCAAGTGTTGGATATGCCAACTGGGTGCCATGCTCTTTCTGACCTGCTGCTTACAAACAGGGAAGAATTGGTGAGGAACTGTAAATATGTAGAAATGGATGGCAACTCGGGCAGTAGTGACCATGAGATGACTGAGTTCAGGACCCTGAGGAAAGAAAGGAAGGAGAGCAGCAGAATAAGGACCCTGGACTTCAGAAAAGCAGACTTCGACTGTCTCAGGGAACTGACAGGCAGGATCCCCTGGGAGGTTTGTCTGCAAGGGAAAGGAGTCCAGGAAAGCTGGCCGTACTTTAAAGAAACTTTACTGAGGGTGCTTGAACAAACAACCCTGACATGCAGGTATGGCAGAAGACCAGCTTGGGTCAGCAGGGAACTCTTCATGAGCTAAAACACAAAAAGGAAGCTTACAAGAAATGGAAGCTTGGACAAAGAACTAGGGAGGAGTATAACAGTATTGCTTGGGCATGCAGGGATGAAGGCCAAAGCACAACAGCAGTTTCAACCAGCAAGGGGACTGAAGGGTAACAAGAAAAGCTTCTACAATACAAGTATGCTAGCAACAAGAGGAAGATGGGAAAGCGTGGGTCTCCTATTGAATGGGAGAGGCAACCTAGTAACAGAGGATGCAGAAGAGGGTGAAGTGCTCAATGCCTTTTTCACCTCTCTTCATAGGGCTGGTCAGCTCCCAGACTACTGCACCTGGCAGCACAGTTTGGGGAGACGGTAAGCAGCCAATGGCAAAACAACAGGTTAGGGACTCTTTAGAAAAGCTGGATGTGTAGAAGTCCATGGGGCTGGAAGGGATGGGTGCTGAGTGAGTCGGCCTATGTAACTGCAGAGCCACTGGTCATCATCTTTCAAAACTCATGGCTAGGGATCTACTGAATTCATGGTGGAAGTGGGCTGCACAGCAGCTCCTTTAATCTCACAGGTTCCCTCATGCATGCCCCTCATTGCTGACTGACTGAGAAGCCCTGGTGGCCTGGCTGCTGATCTGGAAGGAGGCAAAAAAAGAGTGCCATATTTAAAACTGCAGTTTTCACCTCCCTGCCAATCAAAAGCAAGTGGCGGGGTGTGAGTGGGGGAGCCTGTAAGAGTAAAGCCCAGATGCTTGAAAAAGAGCAAATATGGTGCCCATCTTCAAGAAAGGGAAGGGTGAGGATCCAGACCAGTCAGCCTCACCTCAGCTCCTGGAAAAATCATGAAGCAGGTCCTCAAGGAATCCATTTCTAAGCACTTTGAGGAGAAAAAGGTTATTAAGAACAGTCAGCATGGATTCACCAAGGGCAAACCATGCCTAACCAACCTGATTGCCTTCTATAATGAGGTGACTGGCTCAGTGGATGTGGGGAAAGCAAGGCTTCTGATACCATCTCCAACAACATTCTTGCAAGCAAGCTAAGGAAGTGTGGGTTGGATGAATGGACTCTAAGGCAGAGAGAAAACTGGATCATCAGGCTCAGAGGGTAACAGTCAGTGACAAAATGTCTAGTTGGCAGCCAGTATCAAGTGCAGTAACCCAGGGGCTGGTTTTCTTCAATATCTTCATCAACGAGCTGGAAGATGGGGTGGAGTGCACCCTCAGCAAGTCTGCAGATGACACCAAGCTGGGGGGAGTAGTAAATACACTGGAGGGTAAGGCTAGGATTCAGAGAGTCCTGGACAAATTGGAGAATGGGACCAAAAGAAATCTCACAAGGTTCAACAAGGACAAAGTGCAAAGTCCTGCACTTAGGATGGAACAATCCCTTGCTGGGAACCAACTAGCTAAGCAGCAGCTCTGCAGAAATGGACCTGGGGGTTGCAGTGAACAATAAGCTGAACATGAGCCAACAGTGTGCCTTAGTTGCAAAGAAGGCTAATGGCAGACTGGACTGCATAACTAGGAGCTTTGCCAGCAGGTCAAGGGAAGTGATTCTTCCCCTCTATTCAGCACTGGTGAGGCCACATCTGGAGTAATGTGGCCAGTTTTGCCACCACCTCCCTCTGTGGAAAGAATGTAGACCAACTGGAGAGAGTCCGGTGGTGGGCAACAGAAATTGTTACGGGCCTGAGGCACATGACTTCGGAGGAGGGGCTGAAGGAACTGAGCTTATTTAGTCTGGAGAAGAGAAGACAGAGTGGATTTAATAGCAGCCTTCAACTACCTGAAGCGGGGTTACAAAGAGAATGGAGCTAAGCGAGGGGTGGGCAATTATTTGGGCTGGAGGACAACTAAGGGAGTTTTGCTGACCTGTTGTGGGCCAGGAGAAGGGTGCTGACCAAGCCAGCGCAGCTTGGGGTAGGTGGTGCTGACTCAGCCCAGTGCAGCATGGGAGTGGTGGTGGATGATGCTGGGGGCAGAGAGGGTGCAGACCCTTTTTGGCATGGGGGGGAGTGGCATTTGATCCTATTCAGCCTGAGCCCATCCACCTTGAACTCACCTCTAGGAGCTCAGGATGCAACAGGCAGGTATGGTCCCCAGAGACATCATCCCAGGACCTGCATGAGCAGAGCCTGCTTGGCTAGGTGGCTGGGATGGGGCCGCAGGCTGGCAGAGAGTAGCACCTGAGTGGGAGGGGCGGAGGCCAGGATCACTTGGGCACTGACAGTGCAGGGGTGAGGCCTGAGGCAGAGCTGGGATCCACTCCCCACATGCTGCCGCTTGCAGAACCAACACCTGTCGCAGGGATGTGCAAGAGCAGATTGTGGCTCTGCCTTGGGCCTTGGCCCCATGCTGTCATCGACCCTTTAATCTCACAGGTTCCCTCATGCATGCCCCTCATTGCTGACTGGCTGAGGAGCCCTGGTGGCCTAGCTGCTGATCAGGAAGGAGGCAAAAAAAGAGTGCCATATTTAAAACTGCAGTTTTCACCTCCCTGCCAATCAAAAGCAAGTGGTGGGGTGTGAGTGGGGGAGCCTGTAAGAGTAAAGCCCAGATGCTTGAAAAAGAGCAAATATAGTGCCCACCTTCAAGAAAGGGAAGGGTGAGGATCCAGAATCCCAGCCCAGCATTCCCGGCCCAACCCACCCATCCCACTCCTGGATGTCACTCCCCACCTGCCTACAGCCCCATCCCTTCTACCTGGCCAAGTGTGCTCTACCTGCAAGGGTCCCAAACCAGTCTCCATGAAGACCCCACCTGCCCACCTGCTCCAGCGGTAGATGCAAGGTGGATGGCCTGGAGTGCCCAGGCAGTGGGACCAGGTCCAGTAGCAGCAGCAACTCTGTCAGCATCAAGTAAAAGCTGCCACCACTAGGGTTGCCAGAAATCTGAGTCTGGCCGCTGCAGCATCCTAGCCCACTATGTACCTGGGGGCAGTGGGATAGGCTGCACGTGCAATGGTCCAGGCTGTCCCTCTCCCCACCCTCATGCTTGGGCTGGGCATGGCCGAGGGACCCACTGTGGGCCAGATAAAATCCTTCGGTGGGCTGGATCTGGCCTGCAAGCCATATTTTGCCAACCCTTGAGCTAGACTGTTCTCAGTGGTGCCAGATAACAGAACAAGGAGCAATGACTTCCAGTTGCACCAAAGGAAGTTTAGGTTAGATATTAGGGAAAACTTTGTCACCATGGGAGTAATAAATCACTGGAGCAGGTTACCCACAAAGGTTATGGAATCTCCATCCTTGGAGGTTTTTAAGACCTGGCTAGATAAAACCTTGGCTGGGATGATTATATAGTTGGGGATGGTCCTATTTTAGAGCAGGTTGGATTGGATATCCTCCTGAGGTTCCTTCCAGCTCTAACTTTCTATGATTTTATGATTAACTGGAAAAATCAATCAGCTATGGAATCATGGTAACTATTCTCATCACTGACCTACATTGTGGTAGAGCACACTGTCAGGAACTGCCTTCAAACACAGGAATACAGCCCCTGGCTCGAAGAGTTCTGAAGACAGCATCTCAACTGATGCAAAGTGTCACAGCCATTCAGTGCAGTGCACACACGAGGATTCATATCAGCTGAACATGTGAGCCTACAATTTTAGTCCCCGATTTTGCAAACTCTATCAAAAGGGAGAGTCTGGGCAAATACAAAAACCAACCAAATGGGATATCTTGTTTAACTGAGGTCCGAGACTGTCTCTCAAATACATGTGCCCATCTACAGTTGTATCCTGGGGCAAAATAGAACTTTGAATTCCCTTTTTTTTTCGTTTTTACAATTATGTCCCTAAGTCTTTTCCTGTGCTGCAATACTTCTGAAACTAACTGGAGATAGCTATTACAAAACACCAATGTGTGATTAGTACCATACCATTTAAAAATATAACCCCTGTTGATTAACAATTGTGCTACCTGATGCTAACCAGACCTCCAGCCTTGAAAAATAAATTACCTTTTTTCTGCTTTGATTACTCTGTGCAAAAACTGGAACCTAATTTCTACTACAGTACACATCTCAGGAAATTTCTCCTTTACTGGTGAGTTCCTGAGGCATATTCCCCCAAATGCAGGTTAATCGAGAATTCTCAGCTAGGGCTCAAATTGCACATTTCATTTATATTCAGGGGAGCAGATCTAAAGTATTGTTTCAGAAGTACTGGCGAAAACATGACTGAAGTGCTCAAGATTTACCTAAGTGACTAATGACTCTGTATGCCCCATTTTTGGGAACGGGGCATGAAATGATATACCCTAAAGACTTTTCAGAAGACTGTGCTCGCCACTTCCTGGAAGTCAGGCCCCTGTAAGCTGCCAGGCAGTCAAATATTGAGGCAACCAAAATTGCTAGTCATATAGCAAGAGTTGTAGATCCTGCTATTGTTGTTTCTCCTTTATTTTAAGAAAAATAACACTTAAAGTAAGCAGTTGCACAGGTAGCATAGTCCAAACTACAATACTTTTTATTTTTTTAAAATTCTACTATCTTTTCCAGAAATGAGAAGCAAATCCTTTTAACTCCTTTAACACAGAGGTATCAAATATATGGCCTGAGGGCTGGATCTGGTCCAGGGAGCCATTTCACCCAACTCCTAGGGAGGCTAGATATTTGGGGAAGAGACCACCACTGAAATTCAGGGTACAGAGCCCGTTGGGGATGCACGGAGTTGGGAGGATGGGGCAGAGGATGGCTGCATTAACTCTGACAGCTCCTTGATACTACTTACTCCCTTGCTAAAGGTGGATCCCCATCTAACTCCTAAGAAGTTTGACAGTTCTTCCCATGTGTTTTAATTACCTTTAATTAGCCCCATAACATCCAACTGTAGGGGTTTACACCTTAATTTTAAGGCACAGACAGAGAAGGAGTTAGTGCCTATCTTTTATACAGAAGTCTAGTTTAGAGCACATGCATAGGCTGGGAGGAAGGTTCACTTCTGACCCTTGTTTGACAGGATTCAGACCTACACCTGCCATTTTCCAAGAGAGTGCCTTAACTACTTGACTGCAGGCTGTTCTGGGTAAAGGGACTCTAGACTCCTCTTGATGCTGTCCAACTGTGTGAAAAAATTCAAGAGTCGTTGGGGCAAAGGATGACAATACAGTTACTTTATTGCTTCCTAGTTATGACACCTACCTCAGTTTACATTTCCTTTAAGACAATCACTGCAGATGCCATATCTGACATTTCTCAAACTTCATAATCAGGTTCAAACCAAAGCACACATAACATTAATAAAATTAAATAGAAAGATCTTGCTATTTGAAGAGTTACTTATTAAATATTGATTTTTTCTGTTGAATTTTTCTGTGAAAAAGCATGCCAGTATTAGCAGCAGAAAAATATAACCTGCAATGAGTATAAAAAAGCTGGCAAGCTTAAAAAATGTCTGATTGATCAGTAGCCAGAATTCAGCTGCCTCCCTTACAGCAACAGAAACATCTGAAGAAATCAATAGCTCACCAATAGTGTAGTATCTCTTCAGCTCACTCCTCCGTGGATTACGTCTTTGTGTATTTGCGGTGTTGTTCTGCTCCTCTTCAGAAGTGGCTGTCTTAATGACAGGCCTGGCTTGTGTTGCCTGCTGTCCTGGTGCTGCCAGAGGGTTGCATCCTGCTGCATTAATATCTACAGACTGGGACTTTTTCTTTAACCTACAGACAAATGGAAATAATGGACTATTAATCCTTGTCATATGGCTGCAATATTTAGCTCTTTTCTTAATTTATATAAACAGAAAACATAACACCATAATTCAACAACATATTTGCATCACAGTTGATCCTAGAGGCCTAACTGAAAATACGACATTGTGGTAAACTAGCAAAAAACCATAAGTTCCTTGGGGCAGGAACTATCTGCAGAGATACGACGTGTTACCTTGGGCTTTACAGATGGGGAACTGAGACACAGGGAAAATAAATGATTTTCCAAAGGCCACGTAAGAAGTCGGGTGAAGAACCGGAAACTGACTCCAGAATTTCTCAGTCCCAGTCAGAGGCCGTAACCCCAAAGCCCTCCTTCCATTCCACGCTGGCTGCAACATCCTATTATCTCTTACCTTAAATAAGAACTTACACTGTACTTTGTCTACTACAATTTGAGGTCATAGAACAACAATTTCTTCCTCAATATATTAAAACTTAATAAAGCTACACAATATAAATTCTGTAGCAAGCAAAAATGTCAGAGAATCATGAGCTGAAGCAGACATAGGTAGTACATTTACAAAATGTCTTTATAGTGTATCATTTATACACTAGGGTTCCAGACACAGCTGCTGCACTCAGCAGGTCCTTTTCTGATTATATTAGGTAAACATAAGTTGACAAAATTATTCAGACACTCGAGCACACTGTAAAGAATATATACATACTGGCTGAAGGTTATACAGGAAAGCTGTATTGCTTTAAGTATGTGATTGTGAACTGATGGAACAGTACAAATCCCCATATGGAGACTGCCTTTTCAAAATAGTTTGATATAGGTGGAGCCACGATGGGGAATGCTGTTGAGGGTGGGGGGGGCGGCAAATGACAATAGTGGTGCAGTTCCTTCCCCCTTTGATTCCTGCTCCACTGAAATTAAAAAACAAAACAAACAAAAATAAAAACTTTCTGGGAGATGCAGTGACTTTCCTTTCCTTTCCCTGAGCCAGAGTTTTGCTCACTTTACCAGCTGCAACATCGCATTGGTGGCTCATATTCATCTTGTGGTCAGTCATAACCCCCAAGTCCCTTTCAGCCATAGTGCTAGCAAGCGTAGCACTGCCGAGCTTCTAGGTATGTTGTGAGTTCTTTGTCCTGAGGTAGAGCACCTTGCATTTCTCTGCATTGAAAGTCATTAGGTTTTGATCTGCCCACTTTGCAAGCCTATACAAGTCAGCCTGAATCCCCACCCCATCCCCTAGTGTGACCATGCTTCCCCATAATTTAGTGTCATCTGCAAACTTAGCCAGTCTCCTTTTGACACCCAAATCCAGGTTGTTTATGAATATGTTAAAGAGTACTGGTCCAAGTACTGAACCCTGAGGGACGTCACTGGTCACCGTGCACCATGTTGACTCAGTTCCAACAACCATGGAGCCAGCTCCCTAACCTCAGACCAGAAGGTGTCAAGCCGCAGTTCCCCAATTTTGTCAAGAGGACATCATGGGAGACGAAGTCAAAGGCTTTTCTGAAGTAAATTACATCAGCCTCTCCTCCCCTGTCCAGGTGATGTGTCATCTGATCGTGGAAGGAGATTAGGTTGGTCAGGCATGACCTACCCTTAATGAAGCCGTGTTGGCTGTGTCTCAGGATGATGCCTTTTGTTAGCCTATTGTTGATGGATACTTAAATCATTTTTTCCATGATCTTCCCAGGGATTGAGGTCAAACTCATTATCTTGTAGTTCCCTGGTTCTTCCTTCCTTTCATGAAGATAAGCATCACATTGGCCCTCTTCCAATCTTCAGGAACCTCTCCCAAGTGTCACGATTACTGGTGACTTCATGGCTCATTATCATCTACCTGGTTCTTGCTAATCTTTCTCTACTCCATGGGTGTTAACCACTCTTCCCTTTTAAATGGTCTTGACTTCCACAATTTAAATGATCCTTTCTTCTGCAACTCTGTTGTCTGATAGCCATTCCTAGTGATGGCTCTTCTGTATCACAACCTTGCAGACTGTTTTCAGCTCTAGCTAAAAACCTTAAATCAGGTGTGGTAATATTAATTCAAGTGTAGAAATGACTGACAGTGAAATATTGAAGGCACCGTCAAGACACTCAAGGAGGTTAGATTTTGTTTTATGACTCTGAATAAGGGATGTACATTTAAATATAATTACTTCAGGACTAATGGCACCATATCATTTGACTATTTTTGCCTAATTTGTTGTCCTTTTTTTAAACTTTATATATAATCTAGCATTATATTCTGTATTATCCAAGCATTATATTTGTTTTGGCTTTGATCTTAAACTGAATATAGCACTGGCCATCTAGCATATTGATAAACCTTCTAGTTCCTCTTTAACTAGAGAAAAATTAATGTCGTCTTATACGGGATGAAGCCCCATACCCTCTGCCCTCCCCATTTTCAAAATCACAGATTCACCTATTAGAAAGGGTAAAGCCTAAAGGAAAAAGGAACTCTTATACCCAGGTCATATTTATGTAACTCTAGTATATATCTACTGATGTAACTGGTGAATTTCTAGCAGGTAAACCATTGCCGGGAACATCAAAACCATCTAAAGCAGTGCTTCTCAAAGTGGTGGTCTGCAGACTGATTCCTAACTTTTCTACATCTTAGCTAGCAAACTTCCAAACTTCCTTTACATAGCAGTCAAGATACTGGTTGTGCTGCCAAGAAGGATGATAGATAACAAAGTCTGTACTAGTCGCTGGTCCGCAGCGAGTTGCCAGAAAAGAAAGAAATATATTTTCAGAAGCATAACATTGATATGTCATAGCACCACAGTTCGTACGTTTCAACACTCCAAGGGACATAACATCGTGTGAGGTGAGGAAAGAGAAAGAAACAGCCGGTCATGCATTTGTGCAGCGCTGTTACATGCAGTTGCTGCCACCGGCTGAACCGGGCACCAGTCCCTGGCCCACTGGATAGTTTGAGAAGCACTGGTCTAGAGGATCTGAACAACCAGATCCAATTAGTTTTCAGTGGAAAAACTGGATCTAAATCCCTCAAGTGGCTTTGACAATCTCAGCTGCTGCAGTTACATGTGCTATATACAGTCAGCAGCCAATTTTTCAGGTACCTACCTTATAAGATAAAAATAGCCCTGGTACAAGACTGCAGTGAGAAACACTCCATTTTTAATGAAGCCAACTGCATACGTGCTATTAAGAGCAAAAATGGAAATATTTGATATTTTAAAACCAAATCTTGAATGAAGAGTCTGTAAAATATCTAGTCGGCAACTTGATTTCATTCTGAAAATAAAAGGGATTTGTGACACCGTAGTGCAGCACAGAATGAGATCAAGGGGTTTCAACCACACTGAATGCCTATGTCAATGAATAAAGGAAAATGAGACGGTTCACCAGGCCAGATAAAAACATCTGCACTCTCTGGTAGCATCATCTCTCCTAACACTATGCTATCCTATTCTTAAAAATGTTTCGTCCATTTGCCCATTATATGTAAAAGAAAGAAGGTGATTTAATCAGGGAAATGAGTTAATTTAATATCACCAAGATGATTATTATTACTACACTGGAAATTCCTAACAGCAGTACTGTTTTCAATAAGATGGGCTCAGAATACCATTGGCCAAGAAGTGACTTACAGCAAGTAATCCAATGCTATGAGATGTGGGCTTTTCACAACACTCAAATGTACTGAATGGTTCTGGATAATAATGTACAACACAAGACGCTTAATCCAGGAACCCAGAGTACAGATAAGTACCTGGGTATGAGTTTTTCTACAGGGCTGAGAAAGCATGACTACCTAGCCCTCCTTCCCCAACCCTGGCCCAGCTACTCCAATGGTTGAAGTGTCCTTTTTAGCCCAACAGAATAGACACACAGATGGGAAGCAGATGATTTTATCAATGTAAATGAGATTTTAAAGTATTCCTACTCAAAATTATTATATGTTTTGTTCTCACTACCAAGAAAATATGCAGGACAGTTTAGTTAAGAAAGATGTAAATTGCACCAGAAAACCAGTTACTAGAATGGCTGGCTGCAACGTGACACGACTGCTCCTTGTTCTGTCAACTGCCATCACCGAGAACAGTCCAGTTCCATCCTCTTTGGGATCACCTCAGGTAGCTGAGGACTTTCAGGTAATTGCTATTAAATCTCCCATCAGTCTTCTCTTCTGCACACTAAATAAGATCAGTTCCCTCAGCCTCTCCTCAGAAATCATGTGCCCCAGCCCTCTAACCCCTTGTGTTGCTGCTGGACTTTCTCCAATTTGTGGACATGCTTTCTGTAGCAAGGGGCCCAAAACTGGATATGGATCCAGATGTGGCCTCACCACTGCTGAACAGAGCAGAAGAATCACTTCCTTTGACCTACTGGCAACACACCTACCAATGCAGCCCAGTATGCTGTTAGCTTTCTTGGCAACAAGGGCACACTGCTGACTCACATTTAGCTTCTTGTCCACTGTAACCCCCAGGTCCTTTTCTACAGAGCTGCTGCCCAGCCAGTCAGTCCCCAGCCTGTACTGGTACATGGGATTGTTCTGTTTTAAGTGCAGGATGTGGCCCTTGTCTGTATTGAAGATAATGGCCACTGCCTCTGCAATCACACTGGACAACTTCCTCAGCACCCTTGGCTGCATTGCATCTGGCCCCACGGACTTGTACACATTCAGCTTCTCTAGATAGCTGTTTTCCCTAGCCTGTTTTTTTGCCACTGTTGACTGCTCACCTCCTCCCTAAACTGTGCTGCTGGGTGCTGCAGTATGGGGGATGACCCTGCCTGTGAAGACCGAGGTAAAAGAAGTCACTCAGCCTTTTGTGCATCATCTGTAACTGAATTGCCTTTCCCATTGAGTAAGGGACCAACACCTTCCCTAACCTTCCTCTTATTGCTGACATACTTGTAGGAACTTCTCATTACCCATCATGTCCCTTGCTAGCTAAAACTCCAACTTCACTTTGGCTTTCCTCATTTCATCCCTGGATGCCCAATCAATACGCTTATACTCCTCCCTAGTCTTTCATACAAGTTTCTACTTCTTGTAAGCTTTCTTTAGAGTTTTAACTCACTGAAGAGTTTCCTGCTAAGCCAAGCTAGTCTTCTGCCATACTTGCTAGTCATCCTGTACATCAGGATAGTTCATTCCTGAGCCTTCAGTAAGGTTTCTTTAAAGTACAGCCAGTTCTCCTGATCTCCTTTCCCCCTCAGACTGGCCCCCCAAGGGATCCTGCCCGTCAGTTCCCTGACAGAGCTGAAATCTGCTTTTCTGAAGTCTAGGGTCCTTACTCTTCTGCTGCTCTCCTTCCTTCCTTTCCTCAGGATCCTGAACTCAAATTATCTCATGGTCACTGCTGCCCAAGTTGCCATCCATTTATACATTCCCCACTAATTCTTCCCTCTTTTTGAGCAGTAGGTCAAGAAAAGTACAGCCTCTACTTGGCCTCTCCAACACTTGCACCAGGAAGTTTTTCCCATCACTCTCCAAAAACTTCCTGGATTGCCGGCACACTGCTGTATTGCCCTCCCAACATATGTCAGGGTGATTGAAGTCCCTCATGAGAACCAGGGACTATGACCTGGAAACTTCCACTAGTTGTTTGAAGAAAGCCTCATCTACCTCGTCCTCCTGGTCTGGTGGTCTAGGACATGTACCATGACATCACCCTTGTTGCTCTCTCCTCTAACCCTAACCCAGAGACTTTCAACAGGCCTATCTCCAGTTTCATACTGGCATAACTACAGGAAAACTGACAGTGATAGCACAGCTCAGCAGTACGTTCACTCTTCATCACCATTTTGCAGGTATGTAAACATAGGAACGTAAGTTTTGGAAGAGAAATCCTTAGATCAAGTCTAGTCCCCAGCTACCATATGCGGCCAGATAACAATGAGCCCATTTCAGAAGAACATAAAAATCCAACCCAGGATCACAGTAGAAGCAGCTACTGAAAATATTAGTTACAAGTTCATTATTCTAAACGGTCCCATGCTTGACTTTGATCGACTTCAGTAGTTTTGCAGCTTCAGTCATTCTACAGACACTTGAACATTGAAGGAAATAAATACTGGCATGGAACCTAACTTTTCTACATCTTAGCTAGCAAACTTCCAAACTTCCTTTACATAGCAGTCAAGATACTGGTTGTGCTGCCAAGAAGGATGATAGATAACAAAGTCTGTACTAGTATGCTGATGCTGCCATGTGAGCTACTCAAGCAAGAGTGTTTTGGTAGACTGAACAAAATTCACAAGCCTTCTCAAAGCTTGCTTAAATGAATATAAAATCCTGAACGTAAGTTCAGGAAACTCAGTTTTGTGTGACAAGACACAATAAGCATAAGACTTGCAGTTTTATCACATCACAGTGACAAGATGCAAGCTCTGTATTTATAGATTGTGAGAGAAGAGGGTCAGTCACTGAGTGTCCAGTCTTCTTCTGTCCCCCACACACTATTTCTTGCCATGTAGGAGTTATATATTTTTACACTGCCTTTATTGGGCTGGTACTGTGACATGATGACATTTATACTTTGACACAGTGTAACAGTCATGACTGTGATGCAAGATTTATGAGGAAAGACTGAAAGAACGAAGATTATCTAATCTGGAGAAGAGAAGACTGAGGGGGATTTGATAATAGTCTTCAAATACTTGAAGGAGTATTAGAGAGAGGAAATGGACTCTTCTCCGTAACCACAGGAGACAGAACTAGAAGCAGTGATCTCAAGCTTCAGCAGAGGCAATTTAGGTAGGAGATTTTAGAAGGATCTTTGACTACAGGGGTAGTCAAGCACCAAAAGAGTCTTCCTAGATGGAGACATCTCCATCCCTGAAAGTCTTCAAAAGCAGATTCAAGAGCAGATACTTGCCTGCGATGATCAAATCAGGCATGATTAGAGATGAGATGATCAGGAATTACCCTGCTTTGAGTAGGGAGCTAGAATAGATGACCTTGTGAATTCACTTCCACTACTGCTTTCCTATGATCCTATGATATAAATTAACATGAAAATCTTCATTCCACCTAGTTCCTAGCTTCTGCTGTATTTCAAGATTTCTTTTCCTAAATAATGGAAAACCTCACATGCATAGATAGTTTAGCATCTCTTAGAACATCTTGACAGTACTTGACAGTAGCCTGCAGCTCTTTCCAGCAATGTTGATACAACTGAGAAAAGCCTCCTTCAATATTGCTTACAATGACGTGCACTCACCCTGCTACAGTCCCCAGACAGATGACCAAGCAAACATTTCAATGTTAATAGTAACTCTGAAATGCATCCTATACAAACAAGGGATTTTAAAAAGTCCTAACTTGCATATTTCATATTGTAAATCGAAAAAAAGTTGTGTGGCACAGATTAGAAATTGTGTAAACATTAAGAAGATACATACACTCTTTTACCACAACTACCCTTAACAGAGAATGCTATAATTGTTAATATTTATCACAGGGACCCAGGTTTTCCATTTGCTGCCAAAAAACATGGATTTACTCCTTCAAAGGAGAAAGATGTGGACTTTCCTGCTTAAAGGAGAAAACTGTGGGTTTCCCCGTTTAGGCTGGCAGTGGCCCAGCCTGCAAGGAGCTGCTGGGGCTCAGGGGAGTGGGAAGGGTACAGCAACTGGAGGCTGGGGGCGTCACGTGTATGGGCACATGCCCTTTATACATGGCCAGCATACAGCCAGGCAGCATGGTGGAAGCAGAGTGAGAGTGAGAGTGAGAGTGAGAGTGAGAGTGAGAGTGATGGCTGTGCTGGAGGGGCAGATATCTGCTAGCGCTAGTGGAAAGTGTCTGGATGCTGGGCCTACAGCGGGGCAGGGGGAAGTGGGGAGCTGCAGAGCCAGTGTCCATGCTCATAGGGGTGGGGTGGCCAAGCGATGCTGCCAGGGGAGGGGGTGGGCTGTGGCCAGGCCACCTGGAGCAGTGCATCCCCGCCTCCTCCCTCCAGCCTGTGCCAGAGCCAGACTCACTCTGCCACCACCCACACCTCAGAGCCACTACAGCCACCACCACACTACGGCTTGGTCGGGACGGGCCAGCTGTCCCTCCCGCCCCACCTCCAGCAGGGCAGGGGGCTGCAGGCTGGGAGTGAGGGGCACCAGGGGGCAGGGCACTGTGGGTCAGGAGTAAAGGACACCAGCACGGCACATCGGGAGTGGGGGTAACTGGGAGGTCCCAGGGAGCTGTGGATCGGGAGGGGCGCGGGCAGCGCCAGGGGGCTGTGGGTTGGGAAGGGCACTGGCAGGGCTGGTGAGTGTGGGGGTTGTGGCCTGGAGTGAGGGGCAGCAGCATGGGATGGGGCAGGGCACCAGAATATCAGGGCTGCTCAGTGCCACAAAGCTGCAGGGGGGGGGAGGCACTGCAGCTGGATCTACATCCTTGTGATCAAAGGAGGCAGGAGGAGCTCTGATTTTCCATGATAAAAAAGCCAAAATCAAACTCCAAAATATGTATGTATTTAGAATTTATTTTATTATAATTATTGAGGCAAATATATCAATAAAAAGTGCTAAATTAATAATATATATATATCTAGTATAGAGAGAGGCATTTTAACTGCAGAAAAATGCAGATTTTGGAGTTTTAAGCAGAGAATCCGGGGGCTTTATCAGAGAATTTGCAATTTTTAAACAGAGTAAACCAGGATCCCTGGTTATCAAAATTCACTTAAGTAAGCCCCTGCCTATTTTATCACTAACATTTCAGACAAGAAACAAAGTAAGATAATATACAAAATCTGCAGTTTCTGAAAAGCTGGCATGAAACCCCAACACGACAGTGACAGGCATTCATTCCTCTCTAATGGCTAACTGATGAGTTTTGTGAAATGAGCTGGTGGTCTCACTTCAGTGCCAAAAAGCAGACATCCGAATAACAACGCTGCACTTTACCAGCAACTGTGAGGCCTTGCAGCCAAGGTCAAAACTGAATGAGTATGAAAACAGAATAGCAACCAAGTGACTACCATGGTCCTTCTGTGATTAAAGTGCAATGGCAAGGTTTGTGGGAGGGAATGCTGTGCTGTCGCTGAATTTAGACATACTAAGACTGCTACAGCCTCTGAGCCTGAAAATGCAAGAACCTTCAAGAAGCGGCTTATTTAGTGTCAGTGAAGCACATCAGTTTGAACAGTCCTGTCAAATGACACGTTTCACATATCAGTTAAGTAACTCACGTATGCCATTACTAATGTCTCATTAAAGTCAACCATTTGTTTCTGTTTATACTTAACAGTATTTTACTTAGAACAGATGTCATACACCTCGTAAAGTCTAGTCACCACAGACTTTCTATTCGTTTCTTTTTAATCATAAATTACCAAACCATGCTAGAAACACCAAGTCTGTTCCATGGTATCCTGCTGTAGTCTACAGGTCACCCAGGTTTTGCTTATTTAGCTAAACTGGGAGAAATATGCAATCCTTGTTGATACTTCACTGACTGATTCAAAAAACAGACAGGGTGAAGACACTTTTTAAAATGAATTCTCATTTTTATTCCTTACCCTATTTTGAAAATGTGAGTGCAGTTTTATATTTTGACTTTAAAAGCCAACAAATGGCATCAGTTATCATCCCAGCCTGACCAAATAAACTCCCTGTGTTCTAGGGTAGCAGTTCAAAATTACATGTTACTAAGAGTTTTAAACCATTTACCACGAAAAAAAATCCCACAAGGCAAAATATTTGCTTGGCCTGATCTTCTGGTGAATGGCCAATGTAGGTCCCCTACCCCTGCAACTAAGAGAATTTAAAGAAAAGACAAACTCGCTCTTTAACTACTGTATATAAAATAACATGATTCCTCTATGCCCCTAGCGATTATTCTAGAGACTTTATTGTACACAGAGTACAAGAAAGAAAAATCGGTCATTTGAAGAGCCTGCTTCCTTTTCAATGATGTATTCAGCACCTGTGACATTTGTGAATGCCCAAAGGTTCTGGCTATGAATTCCATTTCTTTGTAACAAGAACAGAGGATTTAGAATTGGAAATTAATGCTTCTCCAGTCCACAGCTAGAATGTTCTTTTTTCTATTCTGGAAAAAGTCTAAGATTTCTCCCAAGTTTGCTTGAGAAATATTCCTTCTCACCAAATCTTCCTGTAGCTTTACTTACTTCAGTACAAGGGTCGTGGTAAGAAGGGGGTTCTGTGTGGCCCTGTGGGCAAGCCAGGGGTCATAAACCTGAAACTAAAGTCTTCAATACTATCAAGCCATGGCATATGAATCCCTCCCACTGACATCCAGAATTATTAAAAACATGGTGTAAACAACTCTAAACTGACTTGAACTTGAGTTCAAATAAATCAATATTTATACCTACCTTTAATCATTTCTAAAATGGGTACAGTGATACTTTTCTCACACATAAATGAGCAAGACTTCACCTGTGTGTCTGTAAAGTTCTTTAAGATCCTCCAAAGAAGGGCTTTGTATCCTGTTTTCTAAGTCATGATTTTACTCTGAATCTCTTGATTTTGATGATCTTGTTAAAGCTTAATCTTCTGAAAGCAAATGGTTCCAGAAAGCTGAGGTTGCCAAAGTAGTTAAAGTCTGCAGCCCTCTCAGTTACAAAAGTTTGAAAATATGACCTAAGTGTCTCCTAAAGGTTCTGAAAATAGAAGCAAATACAAAGAACCCTAAATTAATTCTTCTCTCTAAACCTTCTCTATAAACTCAACAAGAACACTCCTCCAGAGAGACAGATCACACTTTTGAAAGAGCCATCCAGATACCATGTGAAGAATTACTGCAAAACGGAAGAAAAACCCCCATGAATCACACACCACTGGTTATAACATATCACTGCTCCCTGGAACCTATACAGAAAACATTGAAATAACTGCAACCCATACTAGAAGGAGACCCAATTCTCATATGGATCTCACCAGAACCACCCATCCTATACTTTAAACAAGCACCAAACCTCGCCAACCTCATCATCAGAAGCAAGCTTCCTATGGCCCAGAACACACCAAATCAATCGAGACCATGCTGAAACAACAAATGTAAAACCTGCCAACCTATATCCACCACCCCCACAATGACTACGCCCCACAACAGAACCATCAACATTCCTGGATCTTAAACCTGCACCTCCAGAAATGTAATACAGGCAACCCCCGCTTAGCACTCTTAACTGGTTCTCGAAAAAGCAAGCATTAAGCAAAACCAAGTATTAAGTGAAACCAATGTTCACTTTCACTTTCTAAAGCCACCAAAATTGCCCTGAAGCCATCAAAATTGCCCTAAAGCCACCAAAATCACCAGAATCAGGGCTGTCAGGATTAGTGTCAGTTTCAGTGCCGTCTGTATGATGCCCACGAGCATTATAATGAAACTCACTGAGCACTAAGGGGAATCGGGTATCATTGTAAAACAAGCGTTAGAGCGAAATAGCACTAAGTGAAACAGCATTAAGTGGGAGTTGCCCATATCTCACATCCGGTGCACCAAACGTCCTGATGGAAAATATGTAAGAGAAACCAAACAACAACTGTGCACCAGAATGAAAACACCCCAGAAATCTATCAAAGAAAGACAAGAATACCCAATTCCCTGTGGGGGTACATTTCTCACAAGAAAACCACATTAACTCCAATCTCTCAGTTCTAATCCTCAAAGGAAATTTACAAAACACCTTTCACAGATGCACCTACAAACTTCACTTCATCAAGCTACTGGATACAAAAAATCATGGACTAAATATAGACATTGGATTTATGACACATTATAACCTGCCTTAACAACTGACTCCCCAGGTAAACCCTCCACTTTATAACAGCCCACTCCCCCCACTCTCCTGTCTCTCATCCTTTGACAACAACTCCATTCTTTCCCCTTCCCCCCACCTTCCACCTGTCTCTCTCCTACAGACCACCTCAATTTACATTTTAACTGGCTGGCTTTCTTGCATTCCTACTGGCCTCTGGCTCCTTTACCATCCAGGAGGAGCACACACCATCTGCAGACACTCCCTCGGTCTGAAGAAGGGTGTTTGTGCCTGAAAGCTTGCTAAGAAGAATTTTTCCAACTATTTGAGTCGGTCTAATAAAAGATACCGGATTTACTCAAAGAATCTTGTCTGCCTATGTCCTTAGACCAACACAGCTATACTAAACTTGTGATTTTTGGGTCCTGACCCCAGATGTTTTAATTTTTAAGGTTGGCAATAATGAATTTTTTCATGTACTCTACAATTTTTTCCTTGAGGAGATTATTAGAAAAATAAACAACTATAAATAAATGCTAGCCAAATTGTTAAAATGAATTCTTGTGAAAGTCTTGAGACCCATAGTGATGATCAGAGTCTTAACCAAATACAATATATACAGGTGCAATCTATAAAATGCAAACAGAGTAGGATAACAGTATTTTACACAGCTGGAGATGATGAAAGAAGGCGAGACTGGCCCAGTGGTTTTCATCATGTTTGATAGTTTCCTTATTGCCACTTGGAAAATGCTGTCTGAGCACACTTCACTTTTTGAAGTAGACACCGCTTGGTAGAAAACTTCATTTGTTTTGCTATTTGCTGACAGACGCATTGGATTTAGAGAATGTTCTCATAAAGATAGGTTAATGTAAATTACTATTTTGTATCTTCCTGTTTCACTAATAGCTGCTATACAGCAATTTAAGTAACTCCCACTAGTTCCATCTCACAAAAGCTTTTCCAAAACTGAATGCAAAATAGTTCTTAGTGCAATTTGAAAATTCCAACTCTGCCATACTCAACACAGTGAAACTTTGCATAATGCCTGAAGTGATTATAATTTCTATTTTAATTCACATATACTTAGATAATGCTGTAGAATTACACCTAATGTAAAGTAATATTCTAAATAACATAATTATAATTTGGTTAAAGTCTACACTAGCTAGAAACAGTACACCTTGTTTCCAGTTAACAAGACATTCATAGGCAAATTTAATCACATGCACAACAAGCGGTTTTCTCTGACATACCTTTTCAAAATGGCTATGCTGGTGATTAGAAAAGGCTACTCTAATGGCATCTTCAGAGTGACCAGGTGGGACTGACCTAACAGGTCATGGGACCTGGAGCTACACATACAGCAGACTTCATGCTATGGGCTTGCATGGACTCCTAGGGACACCTGCTATGTGCAGTCCCCCTCACTGCTGCTGTGCAAGCCTCTGCCACACCACAGCTGCATGTGTCCCCTCACTGCCACCACCACGTGGGCCATTCCCCCCGCTCCTGTCCCACTTCCAACACTGTCAGTTGAGCAGACGAGCCTAAGCTCCGCCACTGTTGTTATTGCAGAGCCAGCGAGCTCACCAGACCTACTGCTTTGCTATTCAGATTTAGTGACATCACCACAACAGGCAGAGCAATGAGGGAAGTGATGGCTGGGTGGGAGCCTGAAAGCGGCATGCTAACCCCCCATGAAATAGATGTGGCTTACAAGCCACCAGTTGAACAGCTCTGCTCTTAAGCATTGCGCATTTATCTTGAAATCTACTGTAGTAGCAGAAAAGTAAGTAATATAACAATGCACTCCAATTTGGCATTATATTGAGGCTCCAGACCATAAAAATCTCAATGAAAAATAGAAAATAATAATGAAGATGGTGCCATACTTGCATGTTCAAAGACTGAAAGCTGTAGCTTTCCTCTAATAATTATTGTTTGTAAATCATACTCTGTAAGCAGCTGAAATGTCATCTCCTTGTTTTTTCTAAAATAAATGCTATTAGCCTAGCGTTGCAGAGTTGTTTATTAACTTTATGTAAAAGGGACCAGAATAATCCAAGCTATTTTAAGACTGTATGACAAAGGAAACCAAGACTACTCTACTCCTTTGATTTAAAGGAACTATTTTTAAAACCCATTACAGTGGACTATCTATGATCAATTACTAATCCTATTTCCACTGAAACCAAAGGGAGATTTGCTACTGACGTCCATGTGAGCAGCATGAGATCCTACAATATCTTCTCCACTTTTACTGTACATATTGCTTTTAGTTAGAGATCTTTCTTATACTGGTAACAAGTACAAAATATCACATTTATACTAAAGCATATTGCTACATGGTATATTTAGCATTTTTCAAAATAAATGTTTTAATGAAATACCAGTTTTCTATACTAACATAACAATGACTTACGCTTTAATGATTTATGGATCAAAAGAAAGTCTTTTATCTATTATCTTTTGGTTAGGAAAATTTTCACTTTGTGTTGATTTCATTTTGCATTTCTGCTTGATTACAATACTTGGTTAATATGATTTTTCCATACTGTTAACTTGTCACTGAGGGTACAGACGGGCATTTGAAACAAGCTCCTGATACTACTACAATATATCCAAGTGCTAGGTATGTGCATTTAAATAGCCAAGTTGGCAGTTCTCTAGGTACTCAAATTAAAGGGTCTTCTGACCTGAATGAGGATAGGGTTACATTTCTCTTACAACAATAAGAATCTAATGTTCTGATCCAACCACTTTGATGACTATGTACCAACAGACCAGAGAGTAGTTTCTGCTGCTAATAAGGTTAGAGTCTGAAGAGAAGAAATATTAATACGTCTGTCCTTAAAGCTACTTTATGCTCCTAGCAATGTATTTATCCACTGCTAGTGTAAGGAAGCCAAAATCAGCATATCTATCCGTCTTACCTCTTACACTCTCATTGACTGTATTTTCAGTTTCATGCTCTGTTCAGTCGCGCTCACCCTTTTTAGATTCAAGGCATCAGTCCATAACTTTTAAAAAATTTAGTGGTACCCCATTTCAAAACTGAAAACGATAAATGGAAAAATAATAGAGAAAAAGACCCTTATCATATGATAAGCGATATCATATCAGAGACAATTTTAATAAGAGAGTATGGAGATGGGCATCATAAATTTAATAATTTTAATCCCTCTTCAAAAATTCTTCTTTATTCATAGCTTGCATTACTTATATTTTGAAATCCAATTAAACAGCGTAATTGTATTTCTAGTTTGTATACAGTACATTTTCCTCAAAATTGTCATAAAACAGCAAGCAGCTCCTTAAGAATAAGTAATTAGTTCTGATTTATGAACCCTAGAATTTTATCATAGCAAAGAGGAGGAGCAAAAGTGTTCTTTGAAGACACTGGATATTTATCATAACTGCTGACTAACATGGCATGCTAACATCACAAAGTAACTGTCAGTATGCCCTCTGCAGAATACAGGTAGTGTCTGATAATTCAATGTGCAAGAAGAATAACCTGTCAAGAGATAAATCTTTCCTTCCTCAAGGATTAGATAGAAGACTGGCAAAGTGGCAAATGTTTTATTAATTTAGCTAAGAAGGAATGACTGCAGTGTGAATCCAAGATAACCTAGGCATTTTGAATAAAGGGCATAATAGCTGCCATCTAATTACATGGATAGAAAATATAGATATTTATATTATAGAAATAAATAATAGAAGAAATTCATTTGATTCCTCTGGGAAAATTATGTCCAAAATGGAAATTATTTCCAAGATTAACATAAATTATTGCATAGGTTGTACTTGCATTGAAGTAAGTCAACAAGCAATAAAAAATAAGTTGTCTTGAGAGTCAATAGTAAGGTTCACCAAATACTTAACTTTACATATTATAAAAATATTTGTTCCAATCTCCTTCATATTCTTGATTTATAAGTCCAGTTATACAAGGCACAAAGAACTGGCACAAAAAACTGGGTGAAAAAAACTGCATTGTCATTGGAATTAAACAACGCCCTCACCCCACACAAAAAAAATCCCATACCTTCCCTAGAAAATAGGAAGCCTTATTACTTGAGTTAACATTCACTTCAGATACACCTTTTCCCCATTCAGCTGAATTAGCAGTAGAAACAAAAGAGAGAAAAGAAGAAATATTAACCTGTCAGCATGAATGCGTTTTTGATAGGCATGCAAATGTGTTCCAAAACGTTTACCCATGATGGCAGAAGTTTGTGCATCATATTCACTCACATTGCAGACAACATAGTCCAAATAATGGTTCATGATAAATTCTCAACAGAAATAAAAAGGATGCAGGTAATCCAGGGGCGGGAAAAATTTGGCCATGTGGGCTGCAAGCAGCTGCAGCAGGGAGCACTGGCCACAGGGCACGTGAGGGGTTGCTTTTCCCCGCGCTCTGCACCAGCTCCTTCCCTGGTGGCGAACAGGGGGTTGGGGCTGTGCACTGCCCCCCACCTGTACCATGAGGCTGGGGGGGCACTGGAAGTGAGTGGGCACAGGAGCACAGGGCCAGTAGAGCCCAGAGCAGGGCGGCAGAGGTGCAGGGGTAGTGTCCCAGATGGCAGGGGCTTTATGGAGCCAGGCCAGCTCCCCCCTCTTCTGCTGGTGCAGCCCAACCCGGTTCCACAGACCCCTGTCAGCCTGCGCCCTGCTCTGGGCCCCACCAGTGCTGGAGCCCAGAGACACTGGGATATTGGGCCCAGAGACATTGGTCCCAAGACACTGGGACACTGGTCCCAAGTTGGTGACCAGGCCACCCCTGCAGCCCTTGACAGCTTGCCAAAACTGGGTAAGCAGCCCTCCGCCCAAAATAACTGCCCACCCCTGAGATAATCTATTCATTTTTTAACCATGCACTCTCATAATGAAGTGTAAGTATTGTCCAGTGTCACACAGAAAGAAGGCAATGTCTCCTGCCCATAACTTAAGTGCATTCCCTAGAAATGGATATGTCGCAGTGTACTCAGGTGCCCTGCGCCTGAGAGCAGAGACTGCTCTGGGGACACCCCCAGTGGCAGAAAGGGGGAGGCTCAGCTGCCAGTCACCAGGGCTGCACAGGTGCTGGTTGCCAGGGCAACTGGTAAAACCAGCTGACCAGGAAGGGGCAGGGTTTATCCCTTCTTAAGCCCAGGTAGGAGGCCAGGAGGGCAGTCCCTCTCCAGCAGCTGTGGGAGTAGGGACTCAGCTTGGACAGAGGGGGGGACTCTGGCAGTGAGAGCATCCCCCGGTCACTGCTGAGGTTGGGGAGCCCTCCTTCCCTGCCTCTCCCTCACTCTCTAGTAGGGAGTAGATTTTCGTTTGACTGGACAGTCTAGTTTTATGTTGTAGTCCAGGGGCTTTATGTTTTATGTTTACTGTTTTGACCAGCGGACCAGGTGAGGCTGTAGGGGTTGGAGGAGGCCTCATAGGAGCTCCATGGTAGCATGGGGTCTCCTGGCACCAGAGAGGGCACAGCTTTGTTTGGGAGCGCATTGGCCCCAGCCCCGGAGCGAAGGGGGGCAGTGAGGAGCCCCAGAGCAAGAGAGGAGGGGGTGGCGGTGAGGAACCCCAGAGCAAGCGAGAGAGGGGGCTGTGAGGAGCCCCAGGAGTAAAGAAGAGAGCCAGAACATAACAAGGCCCAGGCCAAACCACGTCAACTCCATCTGCGAGGCTTGGGCTGCGATGTAGGGGAGGAAAAGGAGCCGCAGGTAGTGCCCCCTGTCACCGGGGCACGGAAAAATGGGCAGCTTCCTGCTGATTACAACCATCTTCTAATCAAGTAAGATCAACATGTGGCAGGCGAGTAAGCAGGCGGTTGGGCTATTACAGGAGGGTGGAGCCACTCCCAGAAAGGCTCCGATATTGATACTTCTGTCACAGGATAATAAGAAAAATCAATACTAAGTGTATATGTCTATTTTGATAGATACATAGTTTACATTACTATATAGTAAAGAAGCACTAGTTCACATTACTATATAGTAAAGAAGCACTTATTAATGGCAAACAAACAAAGCACTTATTTAGGGCATTTTTGAGCTAGCTTCAGAGCCCCCAAACTGGAGGCACAAACAACTATCTTTATTTCTCTCCCCCCACCTCCATTTCCAAGCTGTTTGGAAAAATAATATGATACACATTTTACTTGAGCTTTTTTATGTGTGCACGATCAGTACAGGCACATAACTTGTGTGTAAAAAGCTTGCCGAGCAAAATTTAAAGCAAAAAAGTATCACATTCAGCTGATAAAACCAAGTCATTCCATAATTATTCCTCTCTCTCCTGAGAGTCTAGTTTTAGCACTAATAAAAATTCCCTCTTCTATACTCATGACTCAGGACAATTTAAGTCTTTTCCAGATATAAAGAGATGCAGTAAATAAACAGATTGCATTTTTGAGAAAATATTAACTGCAGCAGAAATTTCCCAGGGGGGAAAGAGGAAATAGTCTGTTTGTATTACATTAATCTTTGTATCTGCCTGAACCACCCTGAGTTCCTTATGCCCACATTTTTCATATCAGTCTTGCTTCCAGTAACATGACATCACTCATGATGCACAGAGGTCTCATCACAAGCCATCACGGAAAGTATTCTCTGACTGGACACCAACATGTACAAGAGAGAAGAAGGATATAGAATCACAGAAAATTAGGTCTAGAAGGGACTTCAAATCATCTAGTCCAACTCCCTGCTCAAAGCAGAACCACTCCTACCTAGATCATTCCAGCCAGGGCTTTGTTAAGCCAAGCCTTAAAAACCTCCAAAGATGGAGATTTCACCACTTCTCTAAGTAACCTGTTCCAGTGCTTCACCACCCTCCTAGTTAAAGTTTTTCCTAATATCCAACCTAAACCTAAACCTAAATGATGAAAACAGAAGTACAGCTCCCACAAGGAACTATACTGGCTCAGGCAGATGCGGACAAGAATGCCAAGTTGATATTTTGGGTTAATAATTGAAAGACATTTTGGTTTTGGGAATACAATGAAATAGACCTTTCTAAAGTGAAATTTTTGATATTTTAACTGTTTATCTTAATCTGGGTACACAATTATAAAAGTATTAGGATTTCCCATAGGACAAATATTCTTTTTTTCATCAGTTTTAACTCTACGCAAAATACTGCCTTGAAATATAAATATATGATACCAGATATAAAAAAAATAAGTATTGTTCTCTGTAAGTGTGAATGAATGGCAGAATTACCTGCTACCCTCACTGGGGATGATAAAGTTTGTCCATGCCTATTTAAGCCACTTTATTTTCTTCTTAGCCTTCATTTTTAACTCATAATTATGAAGCCAATTTTTCTTTTCTATTTTCTATACGAATGAAATTCCCTCTTGGCTCTTAAACCTTCTTAGACTAGCCTTTTAAATCCATTTCTATAATCCTTTTTCTATGGTCCATGCACACTTCATTATCATAGAAATATTCTTTGATGATGCAATGATCAAAGGATAGTGCTGGATGATATAACACACATGGAATTCCTAGATAATGGATTAGAGCAGTCATTTTTATTTTTTATGTTTAAAAATTATTTGTATGAGCTTCATTATTTCTTTTGAAAGAAGAATACAGTAACAACTACTGATGGAAAAGGAAATATTTGGATTTAACAAAATGGTGCATTTTTGAGCTAGCTTCAGAACCTGCAGGGTATGATGAAGCCCATCTCAATGGGTGTACTGACAGGACAGACATCCCACTGATTACAAAGCAACAATAAAAACTCTTCTGTCCTTCAAGAATAGATTAATATTTCAATAGTTAGACAAGCAGAAGACGACAAAGCATTATGACACTACAGCACAAATGCATTTGCTGGTATTTACCTTTTTCCTAGGAATACAATATTATACTGGTGTTTAGTTATTCTATAAAAACTAAAACACATTCATAATTTTTATTTTCTTGCATATGAAAAAACCCAAACAAACCCATAAACCTTGCTTTCACAGAGCTGAACCAAAACTAAAAATACCTATGTTTGTAAGTGTTAGTGTTAAAGTTAGAAAAGGAAGGTACCTAAAGATGGGGGGGGGAAAAGCTCTTTCTTCCCTTAGAATCATGGTGGTAGACATTATATAAATATTGGGAACTGAGTGTTGTCTGCAGCCAAGGCTAGGAATTTTGACTAGGGTATACCAGTGCTCTTGCTGGGACTTAAAGCTGGAGGCTCCTTGCCCCTCCACTCAGGGTCAGACAATTGACACATGTGGGGTCAGGAAGGAATTTTACCCCATGGTCAAACTAATATGGACCGTGGGGGGTTTTGCCTGCCTCTCTAGTGGACGGCATGGGCTTCTACCCAAGATCTCTTCAGCATATTAACAACCTGCTTGCTACAGAAGTAAGACATTGAGTGCTGTGAGTCCCCTTCTTTACCTGTGGCAGATTAAGGTGTTGGGGGTTTTTTTGTTTGTCTCAGGGTTAATGGCAGTTTACAAAAATGTTAGACAATGGATTTATATAGGATGGCTTGGATCAGAATGATCCTGCCTCAGACATGGGGTTGGAATAGATAACCTCTGAAGATCCCTTCCATAGCATCTCTATGATTCTGTGATTGAATCATATACTTTAGACACAAAAACATATTTTTCAGGAATATTATTTTTCAATAATATTTCAGGTTGCATTTATAAATGAGAAATGTAATATACCAGACACCCAGCTTAATATCAGGCCATATTAATTGTCAATATTTAATTAGAAAAAGCTTTATTTGGACAACTTTCTTACTGAATTAAATTCAGTTCAATAAAAGTGTGCCACTTTCCAATTTTTAATAGGCTAGATCTATACACTCCATATACAGTTTCTCCCACCTTTATCAAAGAGATCCTGATATCATAAGGTACCTAAGCAGGCATCTGACTTGAGTCACAACTGACTTCAATCTGATATCTCACATGCTAGTGTAACCGGGCTTAGCTGGGCCCTTAATGGAGTTCATAGAATATAAGCGAACTCTGATTAACAGCAATGTCATGTCTATAAAATTAAAACAGCTGCTTTTCTATTTTAAATAAAATTCACTTTCATGAAAAAAAGTAAGTTTCAGCCTGACAGGAAGGTGAACTGTTTTGAATTAGCAAGCATATGCTTCCCTGCTGAACTCTTTTCTCAACTAGACCTAGAAGCAGTTTTCAGTTCCCAAAATGAAGCACAGAATGAATAATAGGATTCCAGGCTAGATACATATCTACGTATCCTGAGAATTCAAGAAGAGAACCTAGAGTCCTTTTATTGAGTCATAAAGCAAGATATCAGTACAACAGAGATAGACAAACAGCAAAACATATTATTCTTAGTAGCATCCTCAGGCTCCAGTAAGGAATCAAACACAATATGAACAAGAAGAGGAGGAGGAAAGAGGGAAAGGATGAGAGAAACCCTGCTTCAGAAAGTTCATACTTAAGTCCTTCCTTTATGGTTTCTCTCACCAATGAGGATGAAGCACCCAGTGCCAGGCTCACGTCCATTTCAGGCCCCAACTTCAGGACACAATTTACCAGTTAAAGAAGAGACTCACCAATAACACCAAAACAAAGCAATTCCTTTGCCCAATATGGGCTGAAATCCCCACAAGCTTTATTTCCTTTTGTCTCTCCCAGGTTTTGTCATCAATGAAAAATTATCTATTATCTATACTTGAATTATTCCTCTAAATTAGCACTAGAGCTGCTGTATCCTATGACCCCAGCTGACTTCCTGCCTTTGGGCATGGGGCTGGACTCGATGATCTTCCGAGGTCCCTTCCAGCCCTAACGTCTATGAAATCTATTAAATATCATGGGCTTCAATCAACTTAAAACTGATTGGACAATTACTGCTCAGTTTCCTTCATCTGTCAAATTTAGTTTCAATAAGGTCTACAGGCTAAAAGCAGAAAACACTTTCTCTAAATTTAATGTGCTAGTAACACAGAACAGAAACTGGAACACCCTAAAATGGAAGAAGACAGAAGGCTTCCCCTCACTGAAGAGATGCAAATGTATGAGAAGTTTCATTTAAAAAATAAAATATTTCATACAAAGCAGCTTTTTAAGTCAAAAGCAAGCTCATGGTACAGTAAACTACCCTTCCGTCTGTCTGAGGGTGATTTTAATTGTCACGTCACTTGAAATTTTGGTCTCGGATACAATCACTCAGCACACAAAACTTCCCGATTCTCCTGCTCTCTGCCCATTCCTTATGCTTTTCTTCATGCTGCACCTTTCATTTTCTTCTCAGTCTGGAGGTCTCTTCTCCACCCTACGATGTCCATCTAATATTTCTTACCAAACTCTCCCCCATTGCTCCCCTCTCCCTGCACCCTTCCTAGGGGCAACAGGAATGATTCAGTACTGATGCAGCTGATGAGGAAATGTGTATTTAGGACTTCAGGGTTAATACTGTTTTTTCTCTGCATTGCAAAGTAAGAGAGAGAGAGAGAGAGAGAGCACAATAATGTAAGTGACTGAATTCTGAAAGACTTCAAAAAGCAGATGTGTCTGGAAAACCTTAATTATTACATGTGTTCCTCATATCAGTAACATATAGCTAGTACAAAAGGAATTTGCATTGACTGCAAGCAGCATTCCCACTGGGACTCAGCACCCACTTCGTTACTTAGGTACTACAGCCAAGCAACATGTTGAAAATACTCTCCTTTGTTGAAATGCTTCGCCAAGAACAAGGCTGCTGCCAAATATGGTGTGTCCAAAAAATCAGGACCAGTGGCTAATCATTTTGGTTTCCTTTTCCCTCTTTTTACTTTTCTCTTGATCTGCTGTTCCTACAGGTGAGTTACCAGCTCCCCTTCCTTCTCCCACTATCACACAAAGGTCTTCTTTTCATCCTCCTCTCCCTCCTTGCTTAGTTTCCTTAGTGCTAAAAGGAAAACTAATACAAGAAAAGGACTTCCTCTTCTTGTTTCATCTGAAGAGACCAGGGACCTGCTGCAAGTCAAGGCAAATATGAGGCAGAGTATATGGACTTGATCTATGTTTGTCATCTGACAGGAGAGAGCGAGAGGGCAGCAGGGTCTGATGGGATATAAACTGCAGGAAGAGAAACTATAGCACAATCAGCTTGTGTGGCTGCACGAGAGTTTCTCAAATAATTCTGCTGCTGCATGCCCCTATTGCCCATGACACCTCTGTACAATATTCGCTTTTCCAGGAGGTTGAGACCCTCTTTTTCTTGCAGGATAATTTTTCTGGGTTGCCCCTGGAATGGCAGTCCTGCTTAGAGAATTACGAACTACCCCTGCTCTGCTCAGCTGGAGAAATGGGAGAAGAGGAGGTCTGTCAATGTTTGGTGGTCAATGTAGAAGTAGACAACAGCTTGGGCAGCAGTGACCATGAGTTGATTGGGTTCAGGATCTTGAGGAAAGAAAGGAAGGAGAGCAGCAGAATAAGGACCCTGGACTTCAGAAAAGCAGACTTCGACTTTCTCAGGGAAATGATGGACAGGATCCTCTAGGATGCCAGTCGGGGGGGAATGAGTCCAGGAGAAGGGGTTGTACATTAAAGAAACCTAACTGAGGGTGAAGGAATGAACCATCCTGATGCGCCGGCAGACTAGCAAGTATGGCAGAAGACCAGTTTGGCTTAGCAGGGAACTCTTCAGTGAGCTGATTATGAGCCAACAATGGGCCCTTGTTGCAAAGAAGGTTAACAGCATACCAGGCTGCATTAGCAGAAGTGTTCCCAGCTGATCGAGTGAAGTGACTATTCCCCTCTACTCAGCACTGGTGAGGCCACATCTGGAGTACTGTGTCCAGTTTTGGACCCTCCAATACAGACAGGATGTGAACAAATTAGAGAGGGTCCAGCAGAGGGCAAAGAAGATGGTTAGGAGACTGGGGCACACGACCTAATGAGGGCAGGTTGAAGGAACTGAGCTGATTTAGTCTGGAGAAAAAAAAGACTGAGGGGGGATTCAGTAGCAGCCTTCAACTACCTGAAGGGTGGCTACACAGTGGATGGAGCTAGATTGTTCTCAGTAGTGGCAGATGACAGAAGGAGCAATGGTATCAGTCGCAGTGAGGGAAGCTTAGGTTAGGTATTAGGAAGAATTTTTTACTAGGAGGGTGGTAAAGCACTGAAACAGGTTATCCAGACAGGTGGTGGAATCTCCATCCTTGGAGGTTTTTAAGACCCAGCTAGACCCTGGCTGGAATGATCTAGTTGGGGATGGCCCAGCTTTGAGCAGGGGTTGGACTAGATGACCTCCTGAGGTCCCTTCCAACCCTAGGTTTCTATGACTCCAGCGTCGGGGAGAAGGGCGGGGGGGACAGTCCTGCTGACAGACAAAGCCCCCTGACAGATGTTAAAGTAAGGATGTGATAGGATCTAATGCAGAATACTAACAATCACACTTCCCACCATGTCACATGTGCAAAGCAGGATCCTGCATCAGATACCTGCAAGCTTGGCTCCCAGCCATGGGAGTGCACCATGCGCTCCCACAGCTAGGAGCCCTGTCAGAGGATCAGGGTGTCCAGCTGGAGAAGCACACCGTGCTCCTTGCTGCACAAGTCCCAGTCACCTGACCAGAGCTCCCAGCCGCAGGAATGCAGGGCGTGCTCCCTATTACACATACTTCCTCAATTATCACACCATTAATTGAGTGTACATTTGGCCAGGTCACCAATTAAGATGTGATTAACTAGTTAACCACGTCTTAAGTGTAATGTCTGTCAGGCCTAGCTCAACCCATGGCTGTGGTAGTGAAGACATAATTTCAGGCCAGTCCACAGTACAGTAGAAGGAGCAAGTATATTGTAAAGTGAGGTCTTGAAGCCCATTGCATTGGCCAGCTTGCTTCTGCTCCATGGTGTAAACACTATTTTTAAGATCATCTATTTTTTATTTTTGTAGTATTGCAGCCTTACCCAAGTTACCAGTAGAAATAAAAAAAACCCTACTTTGCTTGAGATTTCAAATGGTTAATGAAACATTTAAACAGTATGAAAAAATTCCATTATTTAGGGGTCAAGGCATCAGTAGAACACAAGACACACATCTATTGAGACAAAGGCTGAGAGGTGCTCTTTGGCTCCTGAGACAAAAAACCCAGGGGTGAGTCTATGCAAATACTCCCCCTTGGATAACATTTTAGGTGCCATACTTTAAATATACAATCCCAAACTAGGTTCCAATCTGCAAGCTGCTCATCACAGACAGGTCCTTCTGTCCATAGAGTGTTCCAACACAGTCAATGAACATGGGTGTCCAACTGCACAGAGCATCTTGCAGGACTGGGGCTTATGTTTTTATGTAGCAGCACTTTAAGAACCATCTCCCACAGTCTCATGACTGTGCAAGTTAGTGTGCAAGATGAGTGGAATTTTGAGACCATGAATGATATGGCTTTGCAGCCTTAAACACAAATGACTGCATGCACAAACTGGAACACCTTTGTAAACTAGGACACCTTCATCAATTTAAAACAAAAACCCCAGTCAATTCAGAAAGAATATGTATACATTTTCAGATGCATGATGCCTAAATGGAAAGGTGTTTTATCATCATCCACGTAATCAATAGAATCAAGCCTACGTTAGGAAATTACAGCAACTTCTTCCTCTCCACATCTATTATAAGAGTCACTCTAATCCATGCAACCCTGGGCAAGAGAAATCTACTTTGTAAGTGACTTTCACAGCAGACAACTGCTGTGACACTGACATCAACCATTTCTCAGGTCAGTGTCTGCCTTTCATAATCAAGGTTTATTTCTGTCACTCAAGAATTATTGCAGCCTTCATGACTTTCAAGCTTTCATGTGCAGTAAAACTTATTGCTAGAACTAAGAGTCTGCTTAATCCCAAATGCCAAGCACTGTCTGGCTCTTGTAACACAAAACTGTTCCAGGAATTTTAGTAACGGTATCAATTCAGTATGTAAAACAAGGCAGATTGTGAATGATGCCTTGTTGCTGCTACCTTCTCATAGGATCCTTTTCTGCTCATGGTACCCAGGTGGCCATAAAAAAATCACCTCCTCCCTAACTCCATTACTCCTGTGACCCCACACAGAATGGGCAGAAAGGGTAAGGATTTGAGAATCAGAAGTCACAACATGAATTCACAGACCTCTATCACTACCACCCTCTCTCTCTCTCTCCAACTGTTTGAGTCTTTCATGTAAAGTAAAATGGATCATCCAGCCTTCAGCAAAGACAGCTGCACCAGTAGCAACTCTTCAGCAGCTAAGTCAGATCTTGTTTCTTATTCTTTTCCACTTCTCCCAGTTGGTGCAAACCACGCAAACGTGGACAAGTCAGTGGGATAGAACGTGATGGCAGCACCAATAAAGAAAATAAAAGGAAACCATGCTTCCAAAATAGACTGGCAGCAGCAATCAGTGGTCTGGATGCCTTGTATATCCAACATGTCACACTTTATATTTTTAGTAAACAAGAGCTTTTCAGTTCTCATGGAAATCTAGGACAGCATATGTCTGCCTGGTTTTTTGGGTTTTGGGTTTTTTTTTTCTATACGTGGCTTAGAAACATTGAAGGTCAAATCTGAAAGGATGCATACATCCTTAATTTCCCAGAGGACAACTGGCTTGAAAAATGAAGAGCAACTTGCCTAGACATTAACTAAAAATAGCACAGGGAAGCAAAGCAATCAAAGTACTGCTAAACAGCTTCTCTGAAGTTCACACAGCAGGTGGCTAAAAGTGGCATTTGAAAATGGATAGGCAATCTATTCCCATTTCACTTTCATTTACAGGGAAGCAGGAATACAAACATATACAAGCTAATTTGTCAATCTACTCCAAGGATGTCAAAACATATGGCCTGCGAAACCACTCTATGCAGCCTGGCAGGCCACCCAAAGTTGCCTGCTGCAAAATTCAGCAGTGAGCTTGGCTCGCTGCTGCTGCCCTCAACCCCACGGCTGTTGCCAGATCCCTCCCACCTCCAGAAGACCCCGACCTGGAACCACTCAATGTGTCTAGACCTGCCCCCAACTGCCGCTGGCCCCCTCCCTGCAAGCACCATGCCCCAAGCTGTATCCACACCACAAGGAGCTGAACACAGTCCGTCTTAGGACCCCAAGTGAGTTCGACACCTCTGATGTACCTCACAAAATGAAATAGTTGTCAGAAGGATGAATCATTAAATAACAAAGCCTCATGGAGACAAAAATATTATTTGCTTTGGTTTTTTTTCTCCTCCGCATCTTGCAGGCTGTATAATAAAAGGAATGTTCTGAAGGTAGTAATTACAGCAAAATTAATTGATGGTGCTAATGATTACCGTCTCTTCCCCAGATCTTACACAAAGGATTCAATGATTGACTTGAATTTAGCATAATTCTCCACTTCCATAAATGGCTTATATAGGTGTATATTATATTTCTTCACTTTTTTAAAATGGAATATAAACTTTAAAAGGGTAAAAGCCATATCACATCTTCTTTGAGTTTCATGCTTTCCTTTTACTAAACCAGCGCTTTGCCTTAATAAGGGCATGGAAAGGTGTTCAGTCATCTAGTTTTGAAGCAAGAGAACTCAACGCTCATGAGAGCAAATCAGAGAAACCAGCATAACTATTTCTGCTCCAAAACTTAAGTAAATGAAATTAAAATATATTAATCTACCTCTGAACAAAATGGGGCAGGGTGTACATATTTCATGTTTAACTTCACTTTCTGCAGATGAAGACAGATGAAAGAGTTGCATAAGATCAGCTGCACCAGGGTAAGTCCCACCTCGTCTAAAGTAGTGAAAACATTTCAACTGTCCATATCTTAAGTCTCTTTACAAATGAGCTTTACATTATCTCTGACATTTTTAGGTATAGTAGTGTATGGTTGGTACAGATATGGTAGTATATGGTTGGTACCTAGCATGCTACAAACATGCAGGAAGTGCCCTATACTCATAACAGAACAGACATTCACAGCTCACAGAGTGCTTTAAAAATGGTGGCTCATGCTCTAAATTAACCTCCAATGGATGTGCTATCAGACTAAAGTGCTTTAGGTTAGAGCCCTTTTTTGAATAGCTGTGCTGCATCCCACCAGGCGTTAAGCTAGGTCACGTTCAACAGCATTCCTCGGGTTCCTCACAGGGCAGCGTGCTCGTCTCAGGCAGAGATCATCTACTTTGCTGATCTACCCCCTCGACTATCCCTGAGCCTGGTCAGTGACAGCCTCTGACCCCAGCCCTGCATCCTCCCTCTGGCCAGCTGTGAGCCGCAGCCTGGCCAGGAGGAGGTGGGGGGTTTCTGTCCCCACAGCTGCCCCAGCACCACAGCATCCTGCAGCTTGGCGGGTGGAGGGGTGGGGAGGGGAGCTCTTTTTCTCCAGCTGTAGCCAGAAGTTGCAGCATGGCACTACTGTTTGCCATACTGGGAGTTCAGGTGGGCAAGGAGGTGGAAAAGGAGCTCCCCTGCAGGTGCCACCCCCTCTTCCCCTCCCCCCCTCAGTTTCCTGGCTTGGGTCTTGGTAGGAGCTAGACCGGGCCCCCAGTGACAGGGTCCACTTTTCCATCCCCCTGCCAGAGTTCCCAACACAGCAAAAACTGGAGTAGCCCTATGCTGCCACTCCATCTGGCTCTCTGCAGTTAGCAGGGCTTGGGAGGCACGTGGGTGCTACTCTCCTTCAGCACACACATGCAGGGAGTCCTATTTCTTATAGCCCAAAATATAGTTGCCGGGTGTCATCCAGAGAAACCTTAACAGCATTTAGAAGATTAATAAGTGCAGACAAGCAAGCAATGGAGAAAAGTAATGTTCTGTGATTCACAGGATAATACAACTCCAATTAATCTCGGTTTCAGTCAGAGCATAGCTCTTCCCATTAAGCTGTCATGAAATGAGTGCACATAGTGCATCTGCATTGCTTAAAAAAACAAAGCCTATTCAAATATGTCAGCTAGACAGATATTTTTCAACTGTACTGAATATGTAAAAACAAAATTCCTTATGCAGAAAGCACAACCTTGTTTAACTAATTTTCATTGACATACTGTCTGTACATTCAGGATGACTATCTGAAGGCAAATCACAAAAAAAGAATAAGTTGTCGTCTTTATTTGTACTGAACAGAAGAGAAGCGTTGGTTCAGCAAATTTTCCAATTTCAGGAAGCAAGGCAAGCAGAAGCCTGGGCATCCTGATGGATTTGAGAGTTAGGCAAACATTTTAAAAAACAGGAAACTGCAGTCAGGGGTTTACACATCTATTTGGACTCCAGAGTAAGTGGCCTAGTCTTCAGAACTGCTGAAAACCCATGTCAGTTCCTCTAAGCATTCAATACTTAGGAAAATTTGATGATTTAAAACTAGATCCTATTTATAAATGAGAAGCCTGAGTCTTCAGGCTCCTTTTTTTTTTAATGACTAACCATGACATTTTATCTCCAGGATTTCGGATTAAATTTGGTTTGATCTTAAATTTAATAGAGCTTGATAGTTTCATCTCTACCCCTAATAGCCAGGTGTCATTATCTCGTAACTGAGGTCTAGTATAGACTACTTGGTAGGTTCTTCTACAAAGAAGTTAGAGGTGAGATGGATGTAAGTCAGAAGCAGAGTGCACTGAACAGAGCTCTGCAGGGAGCCCTGTACTGCATTGGCCAGTAGTATGTTTTTCAGCATCACAAACCTAAGAATAATAGAAAATTAGGGGTTGAAGGGACCTCAGGTAGTCATCTAGTCCAATCCCCTGCTCAAAGCAGAACCATCTCCAACTAGATCATCCCCATCAAGGCTGCATCTAGCTGGGTCTTAAAAAAACCCTCCAGGGATGCAGATTCTAACAACCTCTCTGAGTAGCCTGCTCCAGTGCTTTACTACCCTCCCAGTGAGAAAGTTTGTTCCTAATATCTAACCTAAACTTCCTTTGCTTAAACTTGAGATCATTGCTACTTGTTCTGTAATTTGCTACCACTGAGAACAGTTCAGCTCCATCTTCTTTTGAACCCCCTTCAGCTAGTTGAAGGCTGCTATTAAACCTCCTCTCAGTCTTTTCTTCCCCAGACTAAATAAGCCCAGTTCCCTCAGCTTCTCAGAAGTCATGTCACCAGCCCCCTAACCACTTTTGTTGCCCTCCCTCCACTGGACTCTCTCCAATTCATCTACATTGTTTCGGGGGGGAACAAAACTGGACAGTACTCCACATGTGGCCTCACCAGTGCTGCACAGAGGGGAAGAATCACTTCTCTTCATCTGCTGCCCACGCTCTTGCTGATGAAACCCAGTATGACATTAGCCTTCACCACAAGAGCACACTTGGCTCATATTCTGCTTATTATCCAATGCAACCCCCAAGTCCTTTTCTGCAGAACTATATGGCTAGTCAGTCCCCAGACTCCAGCAGTGCATGGGATTGTTCCGTCATAAGTGCAGGACTTTGCACTTCTCTTTATTGAACCTCATGAGACTTTGCGGTCTAATCCTCCAATTTGTCTAGGTCCCTCTGAATCTGAGCCCTATCCTCCAATGTATCTACTACATCCCCCAGCTTCATGTCATCTGAAAACTTGCTGAGGGTACACTCCATCCCATCTTTCAGGTCGCTGATGAAGATATCAAACAAAACTGGCTCTAGGACAAACCTCTGGGGCACCTCAACTTCATACTGGCTGCCAACTAGGCATCAAATCATTGATTGCTACCTTTTGAGCCCAACGATGCAGCTAGCTTTCTCTCCACCTTACAGTACATTCATCCAACCCAGACTTCCTTATCCTTGTTTGCAAGAATGTTGTGGGAGATGGTAATCAAAAGCCTTGCTAAAGTCAAGATACATCACATCCACTGCTCTTCCTGCATCCACAGAGCCATTCATCTCATAGAAGATAATCAGGTTGGTCAGGCATGACTTGCCCTAGGTGAATCCATGCTGACTGTTCCTAAACACATTCTTCTCCAAGTGTTTTGAAATTGATTCCTTAAGGACATGCTCCATGATATTTCTGGGGACTGAGGTGAGGCTGACTGTTCTATATTTCCCCAGATCCCACTTTTCTCCTTTCTTAAAGATGGGCACTATATTTGCCCTTTTCCCATTGTTTGGGACCTCTGCCTATCTCCAGGAGTTTTCAAAGATGATGGCCAGGGCCTCTGCAATCACATCAGCCAGCTCCCTTAGCACCTTTGGACACATTGCACCTGGCCAGCGTTTTGCTCGCTTTACTAGCCACAGCATCACACTGAAGGCTCATGTTCATCTTGTGGTCAATGATGACCCCCAAGTCCCTTTCATCTATAGTGCTAACCAGCATAGCATTGCCAAGCCTATAAGTATGCTGCAGGTTTTTCCTCTCAAGGTGGAGAACTTTGCATTTTTCGGTGCTGAACACCATCAGGTTCTCATCTGCCCATTTCATGAGTGTCCAGATCCACCTGGATCACCCTCCTGTCCTCAGGTGTGGATGCCTTACCCCAGAGTTTGGTGTCGTCGGCAAACTTGGCCAGTCCGCTTCTGACACCAATGTCCACATCATTGATGAAGATGTTAAATAGTATAGGCCCTAGGAAAGAGCCTTGAGGGACCCCCACTGGTCACAGCGCACCAAGACGATTGGCTCCCATCGACCACTCACCTTCTGGGTCCTACCACGGAACCAGTTCCCCAGCCAGCAGATTGTGGTGAGGTCAAGGCCGCAGTTAGGCAGTTTAGCCAAGAGGTGATCATAGGACACCAGATCGAAGGCTTTTTTAAAGTCAAGATATACAATGTCTATGTCTTCCCCCTTATCCAGGTAATAAGTCACCTGGTCATAAAAGGAAATGAGATTGGTCAGGCAAGACCTACCCACAACAAACCCATGCTGGGTACTCCTCAGGATATTGCCTTCAGCTAGTCTGTTAAGGATTGCCTCTTTGATAATCTTTTCCAGGACCTCCCCAGTATTGAGGTCAGGTAGATGGGCCTGTAGTTAGCTAGATGAAGGATATGCTGTGGATATAGAGCAGGGATAGTTAATTATTTTAGCTGCAGGGCCACTTAACGACTTCTGGTGAGCTGTCGAGGGCCACAAGAGTATCCCTACCCCTTGTTAGGCCCAACACATGGAAGGACGGAGCCCACCAGGCCCAATGGTGCACGGACTGAGAGCCATGGGGAGCTGCATGCAGGCCAGGCAAATTCCATGCTGCCATGTGCAGCTCCTCACTGGAGTGATGGAAACTCCACACAGAGGTACAGAGCTGACCCAACCCAGTCCAGCCCAACGTTGCACAGCTCCCGCCTGCAATGCTGGGAGACCCACATGTTGGCACGGAGCCAGCTCAATCTGGTCTGAAGGCCTACGCTCTGCTGCCACATGCAGATTCTGGGACTAAGCAAGAGCTGTGCGTCACAAGGGGGCTCTCTCTGCCATGGGCAATGAGTACCATGAAGGCCCACCACCACCATCAGTGGCAGGTGCTGTGTGCCATGGGGGGAACAGTATGGCAAGGGGGCTCACAACCCACCCCCCACAAACCCCACACTAACCCACACACATGCATCATTGGGCCGGGCAGACTCACTCTGTGGCAGCATATTGGACTCCTGGCACTGCAGCCCAAAGTACACACTGCGGGGCAGGGCCAGGCTGGCTCTACATGGGGCTCCCAGCACTACAGACAGGAGCTTCCCTCCCGATTCACTAGCTGGCCAGTTTTTGACCGTGTTTGTTGCCTCCACATGAGGCTCCCAGTTGGAATGCTGGGAACCCAACAAAGGTGGAGCCCACCTGGTCTGATGGCACACAACTTCTGAAAACCTGCCAACTTTCAAGGGGCAACCATAGGCTGCTACTAATTGTTGTTTGGAGGGGACCCCACAGGCTGAACAGAATGGCCTGATGGGTCATATCCAGCCCGCAGGCTGGATTTTGCCCACCCTTGATATAGTGTATCTGGACCTTAGCAAGACTTTCGACAAAGTCCTACGTAACTTATGAACAAATTGGAAAAACATGGGCTAGACAAATGACTAAAAAGTAAATAGAAAATGGACTCAATAGCTTCAACAGCTGTAAGCAAAGGGGATTGTAATTGGATCCATGTCCGAATGGCAGGATGTTTCAAGCGGAATCCCAAAAGGGTCTGTCCTGGGCCCAGTGCTATTCACTGTGATTACTAATTATTTTCAAGCTATAATAGAGAACGTCTTAAGCAAATTTGCAGACAACACCAAACTGAACATTCTGGAGGACAGGAGTGCATTTCCGAAACATCCTGACAGGTCAGAAAGCTACGGCAGAGCTAACAAGATGAGGATGAAATTCAGCGCTGACTAAGGCAAGGTGCTATACCTTGGGAAGAACAATCAAAACTACAAGTACAAAATGGGTGACACCTGGCTGGATGGCAGCACTGTGGAGAAGCATCTGGGAGTCCTGGTAGATCACAGACTAAACAGAAGTTGGGAGTGAGGTGCAGATGCACAAAGAAATGAATGTGGTTTTGGACTGTATCAACAGAAGCATTAGGTGCCTAACATGGGATGTGATAGTGACTCTTTACTTGGCACTAGATGGGCCTCATCTAGAGCAGTGTGTACAGTTTTTGGCTCCCCGTTTTAAAAATAACGTGGACAAGCTGCAGAGGGTCCAGAGGTGGGTGATAAATGATAAAGGGCTTGGAAAGCAAAGAGACTGAAGGAAATAAGCATGTTCAGCTTGCAGAAGAGACATGTAAGAGGAGACATAATAACAGTCTTCAGATACTCGAAGGGCTGTCATAAAGAGAAAAAAAGAGGGAAATACCTTTCATCTCCTGCTGCTAAGAGCAGAATATGAACCAATGGCTTGAAGCTGAAGCAAACTAGGTTTAGATCAGATATTAGGAAACACTTCTTCATTGTCAGAACAGTGAGGTAGTGGAACAGACTGCCTAGGGAAGTTGTGGAATCCCCATCGTTGGACACGTTCAAGAAGAGATTGGACAAAAATTGGTCAAGGATGATCCAGGAGTTGTCTCTGCTCTACTATGGGTATTTTGCATAATTCTGGGCTCTACTATTTACCACAAGGTGCCAGAAATTTCCACCCCTCCTGTTGCTACACGTCAGGAGGAAGGGGGGGTTGCTTTTCCCAGAAGCATTGGGTGTCAGCTACAGCCAAAGCTGTGGATTTTGACTGGAGTATACCAACGTTTCTGCTGAGACTTAAATCCAGAGGGTCTTGGCTAGATGGTCTTGCCTTTTTACTCAGGGTCAGACTGATTGCCATATTTGGGGACAGGAAGGAATTTTTCCCCATGATGAGATTGGTGCAGACCTTTAAGGGGGTTTGCCTTCCTCTTCAAGCAGGGGTGCAACCCTCTTCCTTGGATCTCTCAAGCATGTTTTAACAATCCTTACAACAGTAGGATACTGGTCACCATGGTCCCTCTGCTTAATCTGGGACATGTTAGTGTTATTCCTGGTCAGGTTTGGCTGTAGTTTACCAACAGGTTAGACCAGTGGTTCCCAAACTTTTTTTCTGTGCCCCACTGCTGAGAGTGGAGTACGGCAGTGGCAGTGGCCTAGGGGCAGGGGAGCTCCCAGCATGCAGCGCATCTCATTTTTCTGTACGGCACCGCCAGCATTGCCCCCACAACCCTCATTTGGGTCACGACCTGGGGTTGGGAATCACTGGATTAGACAATGGACTTGTATAGAATGGTTTGGAAAGGAATGATCCTGTCTCTAGCAGGGCTCAACACCCTGATCAGTGGTGCTCAGAGGTGCTCAACAGAGATCCGAGGTGCTTAACATCTGGCCCATGGACCAAATGCAGCTTGCAGAGCCAACATATCTGGCCCATGGGGTCACCAATGGATCTAGAAATATGATGGTGGGGAAGCAGTGGCTATTAATATGGCCATACTCCCCTATGCCAAGTTCCCAAACCTCAAACCCCACTCAGCAGGTCAGAGTTGGGCCACACCTCCTAACACCCCTGCCCTGCCCTCCCAGCAGGCCCAGGCCCTGCCCCCAAACTCTGGATAAGGGTTAGGCCATACCCCTTTCACCCCCACAGGCCTGGATTGGGATCTGGCCACACACCCTTCCCCTTTCCTACAGGCAAGTTTGGGGATTGGCCACACCACTTTTTCTCCTTATAGAGCTAAGCCACACACCCCCTTCTCCCTTGGAGCTGCATTGGGGCTGGCCTGTACCCCACCATCCTGTCCCCCCTGGCACAACTGGATGGTGCCTACCAGACTGGAATCACCAGCCCATGGATCTGGCCCATGGATGGACAGGGCACTACCCATCTGGCCTGCCAGGGAAAAATATTGAGCACCACTGCTACTGAACTACATTGATCTCCAAAGGTCCCTTCCAGCCTTACTTTTCTGATTCTAGTGCCTACTGGTAGCTGGGCAGGCCAGATAGGGAGGCTCCATGGGCTAGATCCTGCCTGCAGGCCATTTGTTTTTCACCCCTTTTCCAAGCGATAAATGCTCACACACACAATAAACCCTGTCCGTCTGCCTATCATTTCATGGCTTCCAATATATATATTTTAATCTTTAAGGAACCCTATGAGAAATTTATGAGCAATGTCCCTATCTAAGATGCATTTCACAGTTTGATATAATTCGCAATCCTTTAATTACGAGGAGATTAAAAAATAAGGAAGGCATCAATGATGTGAGACATTTGTTTTACTGTCATCATTTTAGTTTGGTTTCAAATAAGGCTGTGAAAAACAGGAAAGATGAGAATAAAGTTGAGAAAATAGAAAAATGCTAAAGATGAAAACCAGACTCCTGGTTAAGAGTCTTAGTTAAAGTAACCTTCTTCAATCCTAAATAAGCTACACATTTAGTCTTTGTTGCCATGTTCTAGAAAAAAAATGACTGCACAGTATATCCACAATTGGCCTGGAGGGCTAGATCCAGTTTGGTCTCAGGAATGTCAACACATAGGTGTCTCAGTGCCTAATATCTAAGCACCTTAGTCCAATAAATCAATCCAGTTTGACTGGGTTTAGGCACACAAGGAAACATACAGAGAATAGGGAGAGGAAAGTACCAAGTAAATGGTGATTCAGAACCCCACAAGGGCCTAAAGAGAATGATTAGGAAACAAAGCACAGGGGTATGTCCAAACTCATGCCCCATTCCAAAGCACAGGTGGTAGTGGTGCCAGTATCCACCCTTTGTCTAATACCTGAATAGTTAAACCAGTCACCCAGAAAGCAAGTCCGTGAAACAGCTGGGCATTAACAGAATCATTACACTCACTTTAAAGTCATTTAGCCTGTAAGACTAATGCAGAGATGCCTTAGTATATGTGAGAATCAGGCCATAATGTTATTGGCAACAGGCTGTTGACATCTGCTATATAGAGTTGCACTATAGAGTAATAAACTCCCAACCAGAACCATGACTTTTAATGTTTATTCTCACTTTATAAATGAAAGAAGAGCACCAGCCTCTCTTTGCCTCCTGCATAGAGAAGAGCCTAGATTTCTATAAATCCATAACTTATAACTCTTGTGTAGAAGGAAGTAAAGAAATGCCTGTAATAAAATATTTTCCTTGGTGACCTGAGGAATAAGATGAAAGATACAGATGACAAAAGATGACAAACAGCCTATTAGATGACAAAAGCTCAGGACTGTGTGGGCTTCATTTATTTGTCTGGATATGGGCAGGATGACGAGATAATCTAGGCTGCTGCAAACCTAGAAAGAATCAACCCCTGCTAACTGGCCAAATTATATAGCTCAAGGAAGGACTGAGGCATTATACTTTCATTTGGCACAGAAGAGTTAGATCTGCTTAAGTCTAAAAACGTTAGTATTACTCCCGGCTAACAGGTTCATTTTGCTCTATCACCTCACTCTATAATTAAATTATTTTGACAGAAAATATAATTTTTTTTTTCTATGAAGACAAATGTTCACCCATTCCTTAAAGTCCTTACCTGACTAAACCTTTCACGGCATTTTCTAGGAAACCAAGCCTGCTTTACTCCACTGCTAAGTCACGTATGGCTGCTGGGAGGAACATTTGAGACTAGTCCCCCCCGAAAGCTCAGATTTTCTGTTTCTCCTGGTAAGCCTCCCCCTACTCTCCTTTTTACTGAAAACCACTCCTGATTTCTTGCACCTTCAAGTGCAGACAGGTAATTAGCTGTGTTAGGCTCAAGTTAGGCAGAAGGCCAGGCAGTGTGGCCCCGATTCATAACATGATTACTAGCATCTGATGAAGTTGACTGTAGCCTACAAAAACTTATGCCTCTGAATGAAGTAATCTATAAGGCGCCACATTGGCCTTACGTGCAAGTTAGATTTACCTGATCATAACTGACACCACATACCAGTCCCCTGCATCAGGATGGACTTCAGTTCCTGAGCATTACATAGATGAGTACATATAACATGGAGTGGTGTGAAATATTGGACGTCACATTTGTACCAAGCCCTTTCTCACTTAAGATGATAGATGAAGAAGACTGTAGAGGGAAGATATACTTCTTCATGTTTCCAGCTTGCTATGATTTTAGTAGTGCCAATTAGGCCACCGCATGACTCAGGAAGAATTCAAGTGCTCTCTCATTAAAAGCACAAATTGAAAACATTTTTAACCTCTTTAAAATAAACATTTCTCCCAGAACAAAAAACAGCCGCTGGAACTCTTCCCCTCCCTACCTGGCTCAGAAACATGGGCAGCAGAAGGCCGGCGCTAACAGGCTTCGCCCCCCCCCCCCCCGCCGAAACATGGGCAGCCTGGCTGTGGACTCTGGGTGGCTGCAGTGGTAGAGAGGGGTGCACACAGAGACAAGCAGCCAGAGCCTGCAGGTGGCTGGGAATTCAGCCCAGAGCAGCCATGTGCAAAACAGCGCCCAGCAAGAAAATGTGTGGATGGGAAGGGGCGCCGGGGGGAGGAGGAGTGTGCAGGGGGAGCACAGATCAAGGCCTCCATGGGGGAAGGGAGGGGCTGAGTGGGGCCCTGGGGCAGGTCATGGGAAGCTCACTGACCAGGAGGCTCATCCAGGAGCATGGGCCCTGCCGCTGCCGACACCCTCGGGGCAGGCACAGGGGATATGTGCCCCCCAATCTGTGCTGTGAGTGGGGTGGAGGCAGGAAGCCACATAATGACACGTTCCTCCCACCACTGGGCATCATGCTGCTCCCAGGGCACCGACAGCAGAGTGAGGAGTTCAGCCCACAGCAGCAGCTGCCTCCACCCTGCACACAAATCAGGGAGGCACCTTTTAATTGGTCTCCTGATTCGATTTGGATTCAGAGATTCAACCGCCAAATCGAGCTGAATCTCCCCTGAATTGAATCAGCCACTGAAGCTTTGCACAGCCCTAACTGTACTGCCTTTCCCCTCCCGGACCTGCTGTGTGCCACATACACTTCCAGTGTCACTTTTGGCATGCAGGTTGGTGACCACTGACTTAGAAAAACATCCTGGAGAAATAATTTATTTGTATTAATATCAGCATTCTACCCTTTATTTCCATAACTGATCAGTAATAACATGCCTTAGCTCCTAATTGCAAAATAATTACTGACAATGGGAAGGCCAATATTTTTAATCATTGTAAAAGCTAATGCAGTGAACCACAACGTACTGCACTGCATTAAGTTTTGAGTGCTGGTCTGCAGCAAGAGAATAGGCTACAGCCTCCAGCTTAGAGACAAGATATCTATTTCTAGGCTCTACTGCTATTTGTAAATTCAGGATTAACTATGAGACCTGCACATCAGTCAATAATAATGGAGCTCAACAAATGAAGGAATAAGAACCTCAATAAAAGGACAAGACTGAAGGTACTGCCAGGTTCTAAAGATGCAATCTCCCAAATGGAGTGTAAACCAGTTGTTTTCTCCTTTACTTTAGTCTTTCCTCAGATATTGGGACAGTTAGGACGGTACACTGGTCAGGCTGACTAGGAAAACGATATCTAAATGAGTACCATCTGTATTACTGGCACCACATCTTGCAATTCATTAGGAGAGTTAACATATGCCAAGGGCATTCCAGGTGGCATGCTGCAGCTCACAGTTGAGAGCTTTCTGGGACATGCAGTTGCTATTAAAAGGGATGGGAGTAAATTTGATCAACAAAAGTGCACCTTGCTTTACCTAACAGGAAAGCAATTTACATGAACAAGCAAAGCAAAAAAGCTTTGCTTCTGTTTTTTTAAGATATTTCAGCATCCAGCTCCTGTTTTTTAAGATTTTTTTTTTTATTGGTAGAGCACACTAATACAAAGAGCTGTGCTCTATGTATAAGTGATCATAACTCTTGCACTTTACTCAATATATCCAAAAGAAAAACATTAACTTTACTTTGTACAGTGAAGATGGCAATCTAAATAATATCTTAGGCCCTAGTGATGGTAAGCATTTAACATGTGCTTCACATTATGAAGCATCTGACATGTGCTTCATATAAGCACACAGCCAAAGTCCCATGCATAAATGCTTTGCTGAACAGAGGCCTAATTCCTGTTGCAACACGCTGGTAAATCAGACTTTCACCAAGCTATACAATTTTTTCATGTTTCTTTCTTTTTCCATTTTAAACATTGTAGATTTATCTATGGAAGGTATTAAATCAAATGCCATGATTGCTGATCAGTTGGATTCCAATCCTGCAAATAAATTCTCAGCAGTATAAAGTGAGTTTCATGGCTTTTATTCCTTTTTTGCCAATGACTCACTGTGCAACATTAGCTGAGTCATTTATGGTCTGATATCCAAAAGTGCTGAGTATCTATTCTTTCTTTTGAAGACATTAAATTGAAGAACGGCTTACAGGTTAGAAGATGCACAGGTCAGGGTAGCTGCATTAGCATTAAAAGAACTGAGGCACATGAAGAATACTGAGTAATGGAAGAACAGGGTTAAGGAAATGGACAAATTAAAGGACTAGGGAAATGTTAGAGGAAAATGAAGAAATGGGAAAGACCATAAAAAGTAAAGGAAACATAATTCAGAAGCATTAAAAGGTTAACTAGATAGGTCTACTTGTATTGTAGCATTCTGGGCCATTTGCTGCTCTAAATCTTAGAAACAATTAAAAAAAGACAGTCCCTAAAAAAAAAAAAACACTCAAAACAAACAAAATTTAAATATACAATATTTACTACAGCACTAAAATCACCGATACTAGCTGTTAACCCAAACCCATCCTTGTACCAATTAGCAATGCACTATTTATTCTGCTTGTTCACAATTATCCAAGAAGTATCAAGTTTACCAATTATCTTTTTGTACTTTTACAAAGAGCTCCCTGGTCTTAGAAAGAGAGAGAAGCCTATATAAGACATTTTCTGTTGTTACTGTTTTTTGGAAACTTGTACAGGTAATCTGCTCTGCAAAAACAAAAACGAAAGACCTTATGGAACTGCAAACAATGCACAAGAACTCTCAAACTGGACACTTCATGGATACATGCATGTTCTAGATACTAATATTTAGCAACCTTTTTTCAGGGCAGCTTTCCATTTCCCATCTATCACCCTCCTGCCAAAATACCCTTGTCACTTTTCCTCTCTATTTTCTAACCATATTTGGGTACATGTAAACATAACACTTAGACCAGGGTTGGACAAAATGTGGCCTGGGGGCTGGATGTGGCCCACCAGGCTATTCTATTCAGCCTGCAGGGCCCCTAAAAAATTTAGAAAATATTATTCTGCCCTGGGCTGCCTGTCATGAGGCCGTTGATGGCTTTCCAAAACTCAGTAAGCGGCCCTCCACCCAAAATAATTGCCAGCCCCTGACTTAAACTGATCTAACCAGGGTTAAATCTATCTAAGGGTGCCTATACACAAGCAGGGAGGCTGCTCTGACATGCTGTAATTGCAGCAGATTTGATTGAGTCTGCTGCAGCATGGTAATCACTGTGCTCCAGACAGCTTCCGCATCTTGTGTATCAACATCCCTGCACTTCAAAATGACGGTGGGGGTGCTTTATCTAAAGCTTGTTCAATGAGCTTTAGATAAAGTGCCCCTGCCACCATTTCAAAGTGTGGGAACACTGATGCACAAGAAGCTCTGGGTGCTTCAATTAAAGTGGCTCTGAAAGCCACTCTAGTTAAATAGCCCCCAGCCCCCCTCCCACTCCTGGAGCATGTGTAAAAACACCCTAAGTGCCCATCTATGCATGCATTTAAAGAGGTCAGATCAGGCATAAAAATGACCATCCAATCTAACTTCATTTACCTAAGTGTAGGTTTGCACATGGATTGACCTAACTAGGGTTGAGTTGATCTAAGTACCAATCTATACATCCATTCAGGGAGGTTAGATCAAGCATAAAAGTAACTGGCCTGACATAATTTAATTCACCTGAGAGGCACCCTAACCTAGACAGGGCACAGGTTAGCCTGATCTACCAAACATATGTACATGTTGAGAATGTGGCCCTGGGGCTGGAAAAGCCACTTCCCCAAGCCCTAGGACTGTGCTTTTCCTACCTTCCCCACCCCACCTGGACTGACTATCCCCCTTGCCCCATGGACCCAACACCAACCCCAGGTGGGCTTGCCAGCTCCCCCCTCCCCGCCAAACATAAAATTTAGACTGCATTCTCAGAGCAGCTACCAGCACTGGCAAACATGTTCAAAAATGAAGCCTGATTTACAGGCATGTGACTTAAAGCAAGCTGCATAATTGTAGATCAGGTTCTGGGAACATGTGCACATGGGACTAGGAAAAGCCCAGCCTCTGGTCCCAGTCCACTTTTCCTACCCCTACCCCTCCTCCCCCCGGAGCTATTATTAGCCTGCCAAACCCCTCTCCCCTGCAGACCCACCAACCTCCTCTCCCCCTGGACCTACCAACACCCCCCTATGGATCTGGTAACCACCCACAATTCCAACTGCCCCCCCTTCCCACCCTGACTTAAGTAGCATTTCTGGCACAGTTCCTGGCACCAGAAAACATATGCACAAGGGGGGATGCTTAAAGCCACGTGATCATAGATCAGGTTCTGCACATCTGCCTTTCTGCTTCCTCTTTCTTCCTTCAAAGTTCTACTTCATCTGCTTTTTATAATCTCATGACAAATGCTCACTGTATTTATTGTTCCCCAGTCTTTGAACAGAGGCAACTTGTTTCTTTTATGATTTCCTGCAGCTTTTATTTCATTTTTGCTTTCTTTCTCTCCTTTCTTTTTCTGTTTTTTCTCCTTACACTTCTTTATTTCCTTCGTCTTTTCTCTCCCCATTTCTGCCTTTTATTTAATTCCTCGTTGTTTTTCTCTTTCCATCTCTTTCAAGAGGACAGAGGGAAGCTTTGCTATTTCTTACTACAGATTGCTATCTTTCCAGTATGCTACTGCTATTTTAAAAATGCATTAGGAAAAGTATTGAGTGAAAGGTTTGTGATTCAATGTTATCTCTATTGTTTACTAGGATGTTACGCTTTGTAAACAAGTGATATTGCATACTCATTAGCAGGGAAAGGATCACCACATGGACAAACATGAATTCTGTCCAGTGATGGGATGAGGATTAGGCTGGAGTCTTTAACTGACTGTATAGTGTAGACTACATCTGTTCTTTGGCAGATCAGGAACAGTTCTTAAAGAAAAGTATGGGCAAAACTACGTTTAAAGAAATGGTAATGATTTGCATTATTTCCAAAGAAAGATGGGATTTTTGTATTGCTGCATTACTGCAAACCCAATTTACTTTAAAGTATTTTAAAAATTTGTCTCTGTTTCTGAATACTGTGATCCACTCCCAGCAAACCCAGCAGTACACCAATATAACTGGACCTGGCAGGCTGTTAATGCAGTACGCAAGTAAAAGCTTAAAAGACACATTTCTTTGGCAGTGGGAGAACCAGTAGTCATTCAGGCATAAACAGACCGCAGACTCTGCTGGCAAAGATTTAATGTGAAAATGCTAAAAGAAGAAAGCAAATTGATGAAAGCAAGAGAAAGCTATTTATACTGATAAAAGGGGCAAGATACAGACCTTATAGCAAAGGAGAGGTAGGGCCACAGTGCCCCAATCCTGCTCCTACATGCCAGCTAGGAGAACTGAGGGGAGATGTGCCATGGACAGGGGAACTCAGAGGAGGCGTAATTTTTTCTGAACCCTGACTTGTGACAGAACAGCTCAACACTGGCCCAGATATGGGGAAGTGCTGTAAAAGCAGAATTTTTCCTATTGCATACATACTACACATAGCACTTTTAATGGGCCAAATCTGACTCTTACTTATGCCTTCTGATCTCCCTCCTAAGAACCCACTTACAAGTAGGCAAATGCAGTGAGCAGAAGACAAGCCTGTTTCTCCACTGCTAACGAACAGATTGATGGCAGATCTATTTTACTTCAAAATTCCTTCATTTTTTAAGTTAATTTTCCTTTTCAAGTTAAAAAGCAGAACAAAATGCTACTATAGTAAAATGCAAAAATAAACAGATAACACATTCAATGTATAAAATAAAAAAAAACAGTCTGAGATTAAAAAGAATACATTAATGCAACAAACTCCTATTTCTACATCTGGGCTTTAATAATAAATACTTCCTAAAATATCAAGCAACTGCCATCTCTGACTAAAACTCCAAATATCAGCTGGTTCTCATTGTTTAAGTTAGAATGGGTCAGAACATTTTCAACAAATGGAATACAGAAGATCCCAGTGTTCGTAGTTTCTCTCTCACTAGTAGTGATCCAAGATGAGAACCTCTGGGCTGACCAAGGACCTGAATTTTTTCTTCCATAACTCAGGACAGTGCCATACCCACCAAGAGATGCACACATCTGACTAAAACAGGACATAGGACCATAACTTTGTTTTTGTCAAAATTTTGTAAATGCAAGCCTCCTGAAGTTCCTGGAAAAAATAGCTGATCTTTGGTAAACTTTAGCCTAAACATAATGGTTGTAAAACTATTTAGTGCCAAGCCAAAGTCAATTATGGAAACCTGCTGGTTAGACTTGGCAGAATTTGATTTTTATTTTTTAGTATTTTTGACAGCTAAAATCAATGTTTATTTTTAAGAACTTCTTTCATTTTTTATAGATGTTTATTTAAACTTTCAGGACTGTGAGAATTTAGAGCGTGGGAGGCAGACAGTTTAGTAATAACAGTATACTGTTAAAAGCTTTATTAAAAAAATCTTGTGTCAAAATATAAGAAATAAATATCCATAAATCAATGAAACATATCTGATCACTCAGGGGCTGGGCCAGCCTGGACTTTGGCTCTTGCCTCGATCATGCAGGGGCTGGCCCAGGCTCACCAGGAGTTTGGTATCCAATCCCTGGCTGGCACCTAGGCAGAGCAAGTGGTTGGCGTCACTGGGTTCCCAGCTGCCAACAGCCTTACCTCTACAACACATCCCAGCACAGCCCTACCAGCATGACCCACAACTCCACCAGTTGCTGCCCAAGGGACTGCCAGAGAAGCAGTCCACAGGCAGTGCAGCCGGGGCTACCTTCACCCTGTCTGCAGTGGCCCCTGTTTGGGCATATGCACATGGGAAACCCTTACCCCATCCAGGATTTTTTTTTTCTATGTCCCCTTTCTATAAAATTTTGATGATTACTGCCAGAAATATTTTCCATCAGTTTGTGAGTGTTAAGTGAAATCAACATTTATCTATGTTTATCAATAAAAATCAAATCCTGATAAGCCTGCTTATGGTTTACTGCAAAATGAAAAAGGATAGAAGATGCTTTCTTTCTTCTTCCTCAGCACAAGTTAGAGCAGACCCTATGAATTCCAAAATCTAAATATTCAGGGATGAGAGAAAGCTACTTTTACCCCACCATATAATTCCCTTCTCTCCTGGAGAAACTTTGGCTCATTGATAATCAAGAATCAGAGATGAAAAGTCAACCCAACAAGTACTTTAGAATAACCACTTTACTGAGTATAAGGCCTTATCTAGAAGCTGTTTAGAAGCCTTTTCACTCGACTTTAATGTGACTTGAATCAAGCCATGTGGTACATCACACATTCAAGACATGAAATAGGTTTTTGGAAAAAGACACACTAAAAATGACAATCTTCACAGCATGAACTAGGCAACTTATTCATTTCTCACTTTTATGCAAAATGTTTATTATATGTGATGGGTTAAAGTAGTCAAGAAACTGTATGGTGGTCCTGCTCTTATACAGATTATGATGGAGTACTACTTTTCTCCCAACATACCCCAACTCCACAGATTCAACACTTATGACATCTGAACTGAAACAAATGCATTCTTCTCAAAATTCATTCCACCAAACTCTAAAGCTGTTTGTCTGAAAAAAAAAAAAGACTGTTTTAATTTTAGACTTTGGTACTGGGGTAGACAACTGGTAAGATATATGCAGCTACAATAAGCTAATGATCAAGAGGATCAAGGGAATAACACACAATAAGAAATGTGACTGAAAAAGCATGAAGTAGTTTAAAAATATATAGTCTTTAAACTGAATATTGTTAAAGAAAATAATCAGTTACCACATGCTGCCTATCTTTTTTTACTGAAAGCAGGGTAAATTTACCCTTTAAAGACTAAATTGTTTTCATGTTATTTTTATTTATAGACTGTAATTATTTTTGCTTATTCCCTATAGTTAAGAATACAGCAAAAATTTAACTACAATGGGCCAAAACATCCAGATGTGATGAAGTCCACTGTGCATTTGACTTTACGTGAAATGTTTCAGTAATTCTCTTCATCTTTTTATTCTAACTGTAATTTGTTTTGTGAACCCAGAAATAAACTGGTCGAAATTCACAAACTAAATTTCTAGTTTATTCTACCACTTTTCTGGTTACAGAATAAAACCATTCAAAAGAGAAGCTTTTACAATATTTTTTGCACAGCACTTACCAGAATAGGGCTTCAATCTGATTAGGGCCACTGGATGCTACTCTAATATTATTATTGTTAATAATCATCACCAATTGTGCACCTGCATGTGTACTGAATTACAGGAATGACTGGATAGGTATACCACAGAAAAAAGAAGCATCAAATAGACAAACCTCCTTGTCTCTTTTCCAGAGATACTGTTAATGCAGAAACAAGACCCATGGTACTAAGTGCCCAAGTTTGTCTTCACTTCTTAAAAGGTTGTTGACTACTTTTTAAACTCCTGGGAGTTAACCCATACATAAATTTCATCTCCTTTTAGCATGTACCAGAAGAACATTCAACATTTCATTTTAAGTTTCAACAGTACGGTCCTATGGCACCTTGATAGCACAATGTTTTCTGTATGATACATCAGCTTTAAAAACCAAACCAAACCAAACCAAACCAAACCAAAACAGGGCATGAAAATTAAAGCTTCCTTGAAACACAGCCTTTATTAAATAAAAGTAATCCTGGTATTTTGTCTTTCTCTTATTTAGTTCCATAAGATCTAGTGCCCATCCACTCACTCACCACTCAATTTAGAGAGAAATTGCAATTTCTCTCTAAGTTCCTGATTTGCCCTGATCAATTCTTTCTGGTTTGAATAACGGCACACTACATAAACCTTACTCTTCTGTCTTGGTGCCTGATCTTCAGAGGCCAACAAAACCTGAGCCTTCTACTTTGCTTAGTAAATACTTAGTTGCTTACAAGATGATATCGCTTCAGAGAATCCTACTTTATCTCTTCCATCCCTTCTTGAATGTCTTCCTAAGGAAAAAGGCAGTGTTAAGGAAATGTTGCCATGATGATCTGGAAAATATATAAGAGATAACAATTCTTTCATTGAACAAGGGCCAACGTTTTTGACAAGGGTGCCACAAATTATCCCTGCATCCTTCAAGTGCCAATCCAATCCTCTTCCTCTGTCTAATTTTTTGCTGTTCTGTTTCCTGCCCTGAACTTCTTGTCTGATTTGCTCCTCTACATTCTTCCCCACCCTACCTGCTGCTGTGCTGTCTGTCCCATTTCCAACCTGTCACATGCCACACACAGGCTGTCTGTGCCACTTGTACCATGCCTGCTGCAGGTTGGACACTCCTGTTGTATTGAACTAACTGCATGGCTGGGATACACACAGGCAACCTTTCAGATATCATAGGCCTCTAAAAGAGAAGCAGATGCAGCACAGGTAAGTAGGAGATGAAACAAAAGCTTGTGTAAAACTCCGTATGTAAATAAAAACAGGATATAAGACCAATTGTCAGGTAGCCAACAGGCAAGGGACAGTAGAAATCCAACAAGAGAAACTAGGTGTTCAGGAGGGTTGTTATCACCTGTGAAGTGCAGAAGTTAGAAGCATCAAGTAAGTTATAATGGACCATGAAGTCATTATCTGTGTTAAATCCCTGGTACTCAGTGTCCAATTGGTTAACAAATTTCTATTCCCATGCTCATCTTGTAAAGGTTCTGGGTAGATATCCTTTGAACTATGAGTTCAGACAAGAGTGATTTTTCTCTGAAAAGTATTCTCCAACATCCTTTTCAGTGACCATTCTTTCTGGTACATATTGCTACCAGGGGGGTATTTGGCATACTGGATTAGGTATACCACAGTCTTGGACAGACATGTGCATGATCCATGGATTCTGCTATTTTTGTTGTGGGGAGTCTTGATTGTTTTGGCACTAGAGATGTTTTGACAGGCCTTTCTCGTTTTTCAAGGTAAGGACAAGGGGAGGGGCTGGGAATATTTTCTCAAAGTCCGGTCATTTTGAAGTACAGGGTGTAGTTGTTTGATGACAATTCTTAAAGGTTCAAGTGTGGGATGGTAGGTGATAACCCCTGTAACCTTGCCCAACTGGTAAATAATATCCCTGCTGATCATCAGGCACCTAATGGGACCTGCCCCTAACCATAGCAAGACCTGTCAATATATATATATATCTATTGCCACAAAAATCAATACTTCCCATAAAAAACAATGACAATTCATGCCACCAACATGCCATTGGACCGTACTGTTAAAACTTTAAGCGTAGTACTGAACGTTCTCATGGCACATGCTAATAGGAGATAAACCTTATGTATGAATTAACTTCCAAGAGTTTAAGAATTAGTCACCAACATTTTTGGCAAATAAAGACAAACTTGGACACTCGGAACAAGGGAGCTTCTTTCTGCATTAACAGTATCCCTGAAAAACAGATGTGGAAGTTTGATCTACTCAATGCTCCTGCTCTACTATATACCTATCCAGTCATTCCCATCTCAGTAATTGGTCACAGTGTGTGTGTGACAGGGCACTAAGTGTGCCTGCCACTTTAAGGCCCTGGAGCTAGCAGCCTCCAGGTGCCTAATGAGGGCAGCCATTTTAGGCTCAGGGCTGCCTATATAAACAAGGCAGTTTGGCTGCTGGAGAGCAGGCAACAATATTGCCTGGCTTGAGGGAAGCTGAGTTTCATCTGGAGATAAGGGAGGAACTGTAGGGGATGTTAGGAGGCTCTTGGGTATGACCAGAAACTACACCCTGCTGGGAGTGGATGGCCTGGTGGGGCTTCCAGTGGTGCAGGCACCCCCAGGAAATGCCAGGGCAGTTACCACCCCGGTGAAAGGCGGGTTGGAGCACCTTAACCCCTAGCTCTCACCTTAGGGTGGGTCACAGCAGACCAGAGATAGTTGTGGCGGTGCAAGCCCTGAGGAGGAGAGTTGGAGGCCAGGTGTGGCTAAGGCTGCCTGAGCCCTGTGGGGGTTTGAGACCCCGAGGAGGAGAGTTGGGGCCAGGCACGGTTACAGCCACCTGAGCCCACCTGTGGAGGGAAGCCCCGAGACCCCAAATAAGGGAGCGTTATGAGCATGTGGAACCCCCAGTGTGAGGGGAGCAGTGTGTGGAGCCCTGAGAAGAGAGAGGGGGCTCAGGCAGAGAGAGAGAGCTGAGTCCTGACCCCAGTAACTCCAGAATGGGGGGCAGAGTTTGGGTTGAATATAACACCAGTAGTAGTACCATGACCTGCCCGGTGGGGAGTGACAGTCCCCTGTGAGACCCTGAGGCACCAGTTGTCATATGAGGTAACCCCAGCTCCCTACGTCCATGGAGGAGGACCCAGAGAGGGGGAACCTGGGGAAAAAAGTGTGGGTTATGCATCAAGGCCTGCCAGAGCTTCCCCTTCCTGCCCCAGGCAGGGGCCAGGACCAGGAGGGTCAGAAGGGCAAGGCGGGATGCCCAAGAGCCAGGGGCCTGGAGTCCTGACTGGCCTGGAGATGGGCCAGGACTAGTGTGAGCCAAAGGTCCCAGTGAGGCGACCACACCCGAAGGGGAACCGATGGCAGGGTGATATATGGCCTGGTATGATGGTGGCAGAGTCTGCCTGAAGGGAGGAACCCAGGTGGGGTCCTACAGTAGGATTCTGGGCCCCATCGTGGGGGACTGGCGCGTATGAGAACATTATGATGTCATCTGCGAGGCTTGGGCTCCGGTAGGACAGGAATGGACCTGCAGATAGCGCCCCCTAGCAGCAGGGCAGAAAATGGGCAGCCTCCCACCTAATTACATCATCTATTAATTAATCAATCAATTAAGACCAAGACATGACAAGTGATAAGGTAGGCAGTTTGCTCAAGAACAGGGGGGCAGGCTATGTGGAGATCTGCCCCGGTAGGCCCCCTGTTACAGTGTGCCAAGGTCAAACTTAGACTCGCCTACACAGACCTCTTTGCAGGAACAAAACCTTAAATCCCCTGTGCAGACATAAATATCTATAGGTCAAAAGGTCACAGTAGAAATAAAAACAACCGCAGAGTATTTGTTACATACAGGAAAAATGTTTGGTTCTGTACCTTTTATATTCCATTATCATTTTAGTCTTAGGACACAAATCAAACAAATGTCAACTCAAACTTAGAATTCCAAATGTCTCATAAGTAGAATATAGAAACTTCCTTTTCTAATATTTGTGGAGATTATTTTTAAAAAATAATGAAGGCTTTAAGAATACATATAAAAATGAAAAATTGACAGCTGTTTTTCTGAAACAGCTAACAGCAACTCACAGTTTAAAGGTTAGATTGGTCACCAATACATTACTGTTAATAAAATAAGGCTAAAACAGGATGCTGACTATATTATCTACTCACTGTTGTATGTTGCAATCAGTAATTATTTCACTTGTACCTAAAAATAGGAGGAATCTTAGTAACACTTATTACAAATAAATCCATTAAAAGGGAGTGCTTTTTTCCTAAAGACACTAATGAAGACAACTAAACTTTTAGAATGAGTAAGGATGCCCAATCTGGAAACCACATTGATATTTAGCTTCCTTTAGTAGCAGATGGTAACAAATACTGGAAAAGCAAACATAAGAAAGAGAACATTTGAATGCCAAGTGTCAGACGCATACTGATGATTTAAAACATTTGACAGTAAGGCTTTTTTTGGTTTTGCAAGAAAAAAATTATAAAGGAATTTTTTTTAAATATATTCTTCCCTTTTCAGTGCTCAGTGCCTATCTTTTTGGTAGGGTGGAAGGGCCAGATGAGAAAATACAACAGAAAATAATTAAAACATTTACATACAAGTGAGAAAAAAAAAACAGAAAGGTTAAAACATTGAGATTCAAAAAATTCTCCAATGAATCGTGAAAAAAACTATTTACTAGCAGGAATCTGTGAGAGTCAGTGTAACCAGGCATGCTGCTCAGCAGTAGGTGCACAGCTGCGGGCAGTTGAAAGTGATACCCTGCCTGCTCAGTGGGTGACCAACTGAAAGCAATGAGCATCTGGCCCAGAGGAGGTTAAAAGCTCCAAGAGAGCAGAACTGACGGAATGAGAGAAGAGGGCAGTGGCAAGAGAGGGAAGACCAAGACAAGTCATGGTGTCCATCGAGAAAGGAACACAGCTGGGAGTTAACCCTCTGCTGATTGTATGGTTGCTTTTTAAGTACCGGATTTCTTATGGACATTTCACAGATTTCATGGATTTTTAGGATCTGAAGGGACCTCAGTAGATCATTGAGTCCGACACCATGCCCTGAGCAGAATGAGCACTAGGGTCAGATGACTCCAGCTAGGTGCTTGTCTAGTCTCTTCTTAAAGACCTATAAGGTAGGGAAGAGCACCACCTCCCTTGGAAGCCCAGATTTTGGCAACCCACCCCGTAAAGAAATTTTTCCTGATGTCCAATCTAAATCTGTTCTCCGTCAGTTTATGGCCATTGTTCCTAGTAACCCCAAGGGGCACCCTGGTAAACAGAGTATCCCCTATTCCTTGCTGTCCCCCTCCCCCCACTATAAATTTGTAGATGGCCACAAGATCACCTGTAAGCCTCTTTTTGCGGAGGCTGAAAAGATTCAGGTCTTTCAATCTCTCCTTGTAGGGTCTTGCCTGCAGGCCCTCAACCATACGGATAGTCCTCCTCTGGACCCTTTCAAAGTTATCCACATCCCTCTTGAACTGCGGTGTCCAGAACTGGACACAGTACTCAAGCTGCAGTCTTAAAAATGCTGCATAAATGGAAAGAATCACCTCTTTAGACCTGCTCATGATGCATCTTCTAATGCAGGCTTGTCCAACATGCAGCCCTACAAGCCATTTTCTGTGGCCCACAGTGCTGCAACGGCTAATGGCTGCTGAAGGGCTGAGGAAGAGACAAGTTTCCCACACGCACCATGTCAACTTGACATTCCAACGCGGCGCGGCTCCTCCCCCTACATTTCACTGTGTCCCTTCCTCATTTGCATGCCAACTCCTCCCTTCTCCCACATTGCAGGGTGTCCATTCCTAGCCCTGCCCCTCCCCCCTTCCTCATTTGCATACCAGCCCCGTCCTGTGCCAGTCCCCACCAGCCACGTGGGCTGGAGCAGGTCGCAATGCAGCAGGCAGGTGGACAGAGGGGGTGCGGATGCTGGCATGGAGGGATGCTGCTTCCGGGTCCACAGGAGATGCTACTGCTGCTGCTGCGGTCGTCAGGGCAGGAAGCTGGAGCCGCTCCTACCTCCCCGCATCCCCCCACACCCACAGACATTGCACTAGGGGTGGTGAATCGCAGGCCCAGGGGGGGAGGGACCCCTACTGCTTGGGCTCGGGCTGCCCTGGGGGAGAGGGAGCAGGGGGGTGTACATCCCGCACCCCCCCCATAGAGTCTTTGCATGTCCCCCTGGCTGCTGAGCCCAGGGGTGCAGGTGTGGGAGCATCCTTGAGGCCGCCCAGCTGGCAGGGAGGACACAGCAGGGTCTGGCGGCACCCCTTGACCCCTGTGCCCCCAGGCTGCAGCCAGACTGGACAGGCTGCACAAGCGCCCGCTCCTGCTGGCCCACTGGGTGATAAAAAGTTCATGATCCAGCACCACATTCAAAAAGGTAGGACACCCCTGTTGTAATGCATGAAAGAGTGCAGTTGGCTTTACTTATCACTTTGTCACATTGATGACTCATGTTCATTTTGGACTAAACTACTTTGTTAAACCGCATCCTATTTTGTTCTGCCCACATTCTCAACCTGTCCAAAGCCACCTGAATCCACTCCCTGCCCTCCAGTGCATTTACTTTGCCCCATAATTTGATGTCATCTGCGAATTTGGACAGAAGTGCTTTCCATGCCCTCATCCAAGTCACTGATGAAGAAGTCATTGTTTTCCATGCAGGAGTGAGTTTGTCCCAGAAGAAATAAAGTGAAAACCTGCTACACATTGTGGACAACGCAGGCACTTTAAACTCCAATGCCAACCATAGAGACTGGAACTCCGTTAAAATGGCTGGAAGGGCTGCAGCAACAGCACCAACAGCTGTTTTAGCAGCTATTTCAGCAGCTCCAAACCTAGCACCAGCAGTTCCAGAGAAAGCACCAGCAACAACTACAGGAGTTTCAGTGAGAGCAACAGCAGCAGGGGTTCCTAAAATAGCAAATGGATGCTCGATAGATCCTTACCTACACTAGTAAGTTACTGGGTTCCCCAAAGGTTATAGGAAGAAGTCCTCACAAAGATGGGACTTGCAGATGATCCAGAAGATTTTTTCTTGCCACATAGGAATGGGTAGTAGAGGCATATCATTGGCTCGAGGACATGTAGACTATGAAGGTCACTCCCTTATTAACTGGGGTGACACAGGCTGCTCACTGAACCATTGGAGCAGACTCAGCCCAGGATTATAGGACCCTCAAAGCAGCCATACTGGACTAGATAGGACTTATGGAAGAGGCTTATCACTGCCAGCTCCAGTCAGAGGACCCAAGAAGGTGGCCCCAGATTATGGCTCAGAAATTAAAAGACTTATGCATCTGACGGCTCAATCTGCACTCTTGCTCAGCTACAGAGGTCATGGAACTAATGGCACTAGAACAGTTCTTCACTGTCCTCCCAGTAAAAGCCTGGAGGTGGGTGTATTGCCACTGGTCGACCAGCCTGGAGGAAGCCACATGGAGGACAGATTTCATGGGAGGCAAAGTTAGACTGCCAGGAACCCTGAGAAAACCAGAAGCCTATGAGCCTGAGGAAACCAGGGCTCCATGGCAAATCAGCCACAGGTCTAAGGAGGCTTCCAGTAGGAACGTTGCCTCTGTCTTGCCCAAGGCTCCAGACAGAAGCAGAGGCTGGAGCATCCCTACGTTCCAGGCAGAGGAAGGGAGATGCAGATGATGTGCTTCCAATACAGGGAGAAAGGGCATAAAAGATATTGAGACTGCCTCTAGATGGACTGTGGATATGCCCTTGCCTTGGTCTCAGAGGCAAGACAGAAGAGCCCAGACCCAAGGAGATACGTGGTCCCTGTAAGGATTAGGGATATCCACATGGCCAGATTAAAAGACACAGGCTGTGGGCCAATGTTTGTACATGGGCAGTTTTGAGTCTGGAACACATTTCAGTAGGCAAATGTGCATGTCACTTGCATTCCTGGGGATACTTGACCATACCCCAATAAGGTTTTTTTGGTCTGGGGTACACCAGGAAATCAAAGACTATTGGGCATCCAGGCCTGAGTGCCAGCTGGTTGCCCCCAGGCCTTCTAAAAGGGTCCACTGATACCTGTGTAACTGTTAGGCATACTGTTTGAGCAGGTTGGGGTAGACCTGGTGGGAACACTGGAGCCCAGTGCAATGGGATCCAGGTTTATTTTGGTCCTATTCAATTATGCCATCTGCTACCATGAGGCAGTGGCAATCCACTCTGCACCAGCTCTAACCATGGTGGCAGAGCTGCTCCACATTTTCTCCCAGGTGGGCATTCCTAAGGAGTTTTTAATAGGGCTATGGTACAGCCTTCATGTCTTGGTTACTACGGGAGCTCTGGGATTTATTGAAGGTCCATCTGCTAAGAACTTCAGTGTACCACTTCCAAAATGGGTGGCCTAGTTGAAAGGCTTAACTGAACACTGAAGGGGATGTTGAGGAAATCTGTATCAGAAAAGCCGCAAAACTGGGATCAGTTGCTGCCCTACCTGATGTTTGCCACACAAAAGTGTTCATGGTTTTCCATGGGATTTTCACCCTTTGAGTTACTAAACAGAAGGCAGCCCTGGGGCATGTTGGACCTTCTGCAAGTGTCCTGGCAGGCCCAGGAGACTGCAACAAAACATTGTTCAGTATGTTTTGCAACTATGGCAGTGGTTAGATCTTGTGGGGGTCATCGCCAAGCAAAACCTTGAAGCAGCCCAACAGGAGAAGCAGGAACAGCAGTATAGTAGAAATGCTTGGCTTCATCTGTACCAGCCAGAGGATAAAGTCCTACAATTACTTAAAGTAGTGGTGCAGTGGCAAGGACCTTTTGAGGTCCTGTGGAGAGTAGGGCAGGTAAATTATGAAGTACACCAGGTGGGGAAATAGTGAGGGTCACCGATATACCATGTTAAACTGCTAAAACCCTGGAAAGCTTGAGAGGCCTGTCTGGTCTCTATGGGTGCTGTGCAGTATGTGGTGCCACAAACATGTTTGCAACGCCACATACCACACACTGGGGTGTTCTCTGCACTGCAAGGGCATGCTGCCCCTGTGTGCACTGCTCCACTTTTCTTTTCTTTTCTTTTTTCTGCACAGGTTTTTTTGACCCCTGGAGAAGAAGGAGAATCCAGGGAACAGCAGACAAGTCAGCCTCACCTCAGTCTCCAAAAAAAAATCATGGAGTAGTCCTCAAGGAATCCATTTCTAAGCACTTGCAGAAGAAAGTGATTGGGAACAGTCAGCATGTATTCAAAAGAGAAGACTGAGGGGGGATTTGATAGCAGCTTTTAACTACCTAGAGGGTGGTTATAAAGAGGATGGAGCTAAGCTATTCTCAGTAGTGGCAGATAACAGAACAAAGAGCAATAGTCTCAAGGTGCAGCAAGGGAGGTTTAAGTTGGATATTAGGAAAAACTCTTACTGGGAGGGTGGTGAAGCACTGCAATGGATTACCTAGAGAGGGGGTGGAATCTACATCTTTCGAGGTTTTTAAGGCCCAGCTCAACAAAAACCTAGTTAGGACTGGTCCTGCTTTGAGCAGGGGTTTGGACGAGATGACCTCCTGAGGTCCCTTCCAACCCTAGTTTTCTATGACACTATAACTTGATATTTGAAGTTGCTTGGCAGCATATATCAAAAGGACAGTGTTTTAACAGCAGTTTCTTTAAAAAATTCACTAGTTATGACAGATTTTTAATTTCAATTCCATCACTTAAAGATTGAAGGAAGAAGCTTATTTCACAGCAAAAGAATGGTTTCTTCCATTTCCCAATCCATTGTTAGGTTAGTCACAATCCTTTTTGTTCACTGAGTTGATTAGTTTAGACAGTTCGTGTTAGAGACTTTACTCAGTGGTTCCAAAGTCTGTATAAAAGGCTTTTAAAAAAATCCCAGCAAATGCTGGTGCCATGATTTGTTCATAATGGATGTTAATATGCAATGCATTTTGTGTGGGGGGGGGGCATGTAGGATGCATGGAATTTAAAAACTTTTGATCTTTAATAAATAGAAAACAATTAGTAATTGCAAATTTTTTTGTAACTTATTTTCCATTCAGGGACTCTGAAAAAAGTAAAGCTGCATCTATTAGATGGGGCTGGTACACAGAATCATAGAGAATTAGGGCTGGAAAAGACCTCATGAGCCCAAACCCCTGCTCAAGGAAGAACCATCCCTGAAAACTATCCCAGCCCTGCTCTTGCAAACTAGCAGAGGTGCAGATGCTCCTTGTTCTTAGTCCTGTCCCCTATACCCACAACAGAAATATGAAAAATGGGAAACTAGCCATGAAAATAATTTCTCAAAATATGTGCAATATTTTAGTGCAGCCTGATACCACTACAAGGTGCAACTTGGTGGACAGTTCCCCTGTTGCTAGACTTACAATGACGTGGTGCAACCCTGCATGGGGTTGCACCCTGCTGTTTTCACAGTGCCAACGGGAGAGCTCATATAGAAACCCTCAGCTGGGCCTGAATTCCAGACTAAAAAGAGCCATGGATCTGCCCACTACCTGGTAGGTTGATTGCCTTGCCCCAGTTTCCAGGGAGCTGCAGAGCAAGGTACTTGAAATCCCAGCCATGGAGATCTGGGAATGCGTAGAGGTCTGATTCCAGGGTCCCCATGAGCTGGGACCTTTAAAAACCATATGTGCAGCAGCATATGTGGTTTTCTGACATCCCCAGCATATGAGGACCCTGGGATCAACCAACTGTCAGTCCCAGTCCTCGGACTGCACTAGAGTCTCCAGCTGGCTCTGGGGCACTAAAATGGAAGGCATATCCTATATCAAGAAAGAGGGGAGTGCAGGGTTTCATACTATCCAAGCCCCTCTTACCTCAAGGTGCAGAGAGGAGGGCAGAAATCACCCAGACGTTGAGTAGTAAGCTTCTACCTCTCTACAGACTTTATTTTTTTAACACCTTCCTACATATTGTTTCCAGAGTAGGGTTAGAAGGAACTTCTACAGGTCATCTAGTCCAATTCCTTATCTGAGGAAGGATCATCCCTATCCAAACTATTCTATACAAATCCATAATCTAGCCTCTTAGTAAAACTACTGTCCACCCTGACACAAAACCCTAACCTACCACAGGTAAAGCAGGGGAACCACAGCAGCCTATGTCCTGTTTCTATAAAATGTTGTCAATATATGTTCAAGACGTCCTGGGTAGAAAGTCATGCCCCTTCCTCCCCTCCCCCCCTCCTTCTACAGAAGGCAGCAGACACCACCACAGTCCATCCCAATCTGACCATGGGGTAAATGTCCTTCCTAAGCTCAAATAGGGTGATAGGGACTCTCAGGCTACAGAGTCCTGCCCCTCTGCTCAAGAACCTGTGGCTTTGGTCCCAGCAAGAGTATTGACATATCCCAGTCAAAGTCCCCAGCTAGCACCCAATGCTTGAGGGAGGTTTAAAACACCCCAACACATGCAGCACAAAAGGAGCAGAGGGAGCAATTAGCAAAGCCCAGAAGTATGGGAGATACCTATGGTAAAACATAGGCATAACTACACCTAAATCATCCCCAACCAGTGGCTGTCCAACCTGTTCTTCAACACCTCCAGTAACAGAGAGGCCACAACTTCCCTAGGCAGTCCACTCCACCACCTCACTATTCTAACCATAAAGAAGTTTTTCTGGGTATCCCATCTAAACTTTGCTACAACCTTCAGCCATTTGTCCATGTCCTCCTCTGCAGCAAGCTAGAATAGGTGTTTTTCCTCTTCTTTATGGCAGCCCTTCAGGTATTTGAAAACTGCTATCAGGGCCTTTTTAAGTACCTCTTCTGCAAGCTGAACCTGACTAGATCCTTCAGCCTCTTCTCACATCTCGTGACCTGCTTTCCAAGTCCTCTATTACCTTTGTTTCCTGCCTCTGAACCAGGGACAGGCAAACTCTGGCCCCGGGGCCAGATCCAATGCGCTGTGGACTCCATTTACCAGCCGCCCCTGCCCTCATGGCTTGGGTTGAACTCCATGGAGACCCCAGCTGCACCTGCACAGGAAAGCTCAGATTGGGGGGGTGCCTGGGAAACCAGCCTAAGCCACACTGGTGCATGTGGCAGAACATCAAAAGAGCTGTTCTGGAGCTACTGGGAACTTGGGATGGGGGTGGCTTGCTCCGGAACCAGGTCTGAGTCACAATCTGTAGCCTGCATGCACCTAGCAGGGGTGCGCATGCACGGGATTACAGCCCTGTGTCAGCTCCAGACCAGGCTGTCACCGCTGCAGAGCCATGATCCCCTGCTTGTGAGCTCCTGCCCAGAGTGTGCAGATTACAGATCGAGGCTCAACCCGGGCTCCAGAGCAAGCTGCCCCCACCCCAACAGCACCAGAGCACTACCCCACCCTCCCCCGTGCTGGTCTACAGCAGCACAGCCCCCAAGGCTGGTCTCCATAGCAAACCCAACCTAAGCTTTCCCAACTGGGGTCTCCATGGAGACTGGCCCAAGCCATGAGGGTAGGGGCTGCTGGGAAATAGATTCCAGTTGCTGGCCAGATCAGCCATTTTGCCCACCCATGCTCTGGACACTTTCTAACTATATTCACTGCATTCCCTTCATCCACCTAAGTACCTCCTTTGTCAAAGAAGGAGATCAGGTTTGTTTGACACTATTTGTTTTTCATACATCCATGCGGGCACCTTACAATCAGCTCTTCCTCCTCCAGATTCTTTAACAATGGCCTTTCTTAGCATATGCTCAAGTAACTTCCCCTGGTATTCAGTAGGACTGTGTGAAGCTTCAGGTGCCAATTTGATTCAGAGGATATTCAGCCCAATTCAGCAGCTGAATCTCTAAATCCGAATCAAATAAGGAGACCAAAAAAAACATCCGAATCAATTGGAAGCTCTCTGAATCAATTCAGAAAAGATTCAGAGAGCTTCAGAGAAATGCGAGCACTCCCCACTCGCTGCCTCAGGGAGCTACACCTGGACTCTGTGCTGGTAAGAAGGGGGCGGGGGCTCGAGGAGAGGTGAGGGGATAATGGGGGAGAACCCCGCCAGGCTCTGTCCCCTAAGTGCCCCCCGACCCCCTTCCGCTCTCCCAGCCCCAGAATCCCGCCCAGGAAAAAGCCAACCTATTAAACACGTACTTTGCGTCAGTCTTTCATCAGTCACACGGGATGCCCACGCCTGCTATGGGACAGGGAAATCTGGGTGAGGGGGATCCCCTACCCTCCATCAATGCTGACCTCGTGAAGGAACACCTTGAGAAGCTGGATACCTTCAACTGGCCCTGACAACCTGCACCCCAGGGTACTCAAGGAGCTGGCGAGCGTCATAGCCCAGCCCCTGGCACGGATCTTTGAAAACTCCTGGCACTCTGGTGTAGTGCCCGAAGACTGGAAGAAGGCCAATATGGTGCCGATCTTCAAGAAAGGGAGGAGAGTGGATCCGGCTAACTACAGGCCCATTAGCCTGACTTCTATCCTGGGGAAGATCTTAGAAAAGTTTATTAAGGAGGCCATCCTTGAGGGACTGGCCCAGGCTAACATTCTAAGGGACAGCCAGCACGGGTTTGTTGCGGGTAGGTCTTGTTTGACCAATCTCATTTCCTTCTATGACCAGGTGACTTATCTCCTGGACAAGGGAGAAGAGATTGATGTCATATATCTTGACTTCAAAAAAGCTTTCGATCTGGTATCCCATCATCACCTCTTGGCCAAACTGCCCAGTTGTGGCCTTGGTTCCACCACGATCCGCTGGCTGGGAAATTGGCTTCGTGGTCGGACCCAGAGGGTTGTGATTGATGGCAGTCACTCATCGTGGTGCCCTTTGACCAGTGGGGTCCCTCAAGGCTCTGTCCTGGGACCCATACTGTTCAACAACTTCATTAATGATGTGGACATTGGAGTTAGGAGTGGACTGGCCAAGTTCGCCGATGACACCAAATTTTGGGGCAAAGCATCCATGCCAGAAGATAGGCGGGTGATCCAGGCTGACCTGGACAAGCTCAGCAAATGGGCAGACGAGAACCTCATGGTGTTTAACACCGAAAAATGCAAGGTTCTCCACCTTGGGAGGAAAAACCTGCAGCACCCTTATAGGCTCGGCAGTGCTACACTGGTTAGCACTACAGAAGAAAGAGACTTGGGGGTCATCATTGACCACAAGATGAACAGGAGCCTCCAGTGCGATGCTGCGGCTAGTAAAGCGACCAAAACGCTGGCTTGCATGCATAGATGCTTCTAGAGCAAATCCCGGGACGTCATTCTCCCCTTGTACTCGGCCTTGGTGAGGCTGCAGCTGGAGTACTGCGTCCAGTTTTGGGCTCCACAATTCAAAAAGGATGTGGAGAAGCTTGAGAGAGTCCAGAGGAGAGCCACGCGCATGATCAGAGGTCAGGAAAACAGATCTTACGATGACAGGCTGAGAGCCATGGGACTCTTTAGCCTGGAAAAGCGCAGGCTCAGGGGTGATCTGATGGCCACCTATAAGTTTATCAGGGGTGACCACCAGGATCTGGGGGAACGTTTGTTCAGAGCGCCCCAAGGGATGACGAGGTCAAATGGTCACAAACTCCTGCAAGACCGTTTCAGGCTGGACATAAGGAAGAATTTCTTTACTGTCCGAGCCCCCAAGGTCTGGAACAGTCTGCCAGCAGAGGTGGTTCAAGCACCTACATTGAACACCTTCAAGAGTAAATTGGATGCTTATCTTGCTGGGATCCTATGACCCCAGCTGACTTCCTGTCCTTTGGGCAGGGGGTTGGACTCGATGATCTCCCAAGGTCCCTTCCAGCTCTAATGTCTATGAAATCTATGAAAAAAGCCACGCACTCATAAACTGCTGCAGCAGCTTTGGGGCTTCTGGGGTCCCACAGCAGACCCCCCTATGCAGTGTGGGGCAGTGAGGATCACCTCCCCCCCGGCCTGGCAGAAGCTGGTGGGTGCAGAACTTTTTTTTGTTTGTTTGTTTTTGTAAAGAACCAGGACACTGGGGCCAGGCAGGTCAACCATTGACAGGGCTTGGAGAGCAGGTGGGGGGTGGGGCCCGTTTGATTTGGAGATTCGGACGTTTCGGTGTTGATGGAATCTCCAAATCAGATTTGGTCGAATCAATTCAGGACAGTGATTCAAATCACCGAATCGAATCACTGTCCCCCAAATCGGCCAAATACAAATCCAAAGTAAATACTAGCCACTTTGCACAGGCCTAGTATTCAGGTGAGGCTAACCAGTCTGTAATTCTCAGGGTACTCCTTCTTGCCTTTTTAAAAGAGGGGTACTTGTTTAGTTCTCTGATACCTAGCCCACCTCCCATGACTTCATGAAGATCATTGCCAAAATCACTAAGATCTCCTCTGCCAGGTCCTAGGATGAAGCTCATCTGGCCCTGCTGACTTGAATCCAACACAAGCTCTCTGACTGTCTCTTGTTATCTCCTTCCTCAGCTTGCCCCCTTCCTTATCCAGATAATCCTTATTAGGGGATTTTGTGAAGACTACGGCAAAGTAGTTGCTGAGTAGATTTACCTTTGCATCTCTACCTTGCCTTTCAGCAAGACATTTCCCCTGGCTTGTTAACAGAGGACTCACAGGTTCCTTAGTCCTTCTTTTCTGGCCAACATACTTACAGAATCTCTTCTTCTTGTCCTTAACCTCCTTTGTCAGATGCAAATCATTCTTTATCTTTACCTTCCTGGTTTTGTCCCTGGAGGCTCTGGCTATTCCCTGGTATGCTTCCTTGGTGGCCCATTCTTCCATTGCCTGTATGCTTTTCTTCTGCATTTGAGTCATTTTAGAAGGTCCTTGTGCAGCCACATTGATCTCTTGTCATTCTTTTGCTGCTATCATGTTCCACTTCCAAGTAGAAATGGGTGCCAAGCACTAGTTGGAGTTAGCTTTGAATGACTGACACCAGTTCTGCCACAAAGGCATGGCTAGATTCCCCTCTGCACAAAAAAAAGTTACAGTTTTGTTTTGTTTTTAAATGGGGCTATATCTTGGGAATCCTTGGGTCTAATGACCCAAACTTTGGAACATCCTTTGAAGATATCCTTAACCTTAGCTGTAAACAGAACTACTTATCCTTTATCAAAATCAACCAGGTCTTGAAGACTTGGCAAAATCATGTGAATGATAAAGAAAATCATTAGTTTGGAGCCACTCTCTACTTCTTTTTTTCAAAAAATAGCTCAGCCATTAATTTCCAGCTGTTATTATTCAAAGAGCAGCATGATTTCAAGTGATTAATAATCTCTGAAGAAGCAACTGCTATAGGCTTTTTCACATTTACTTAAACTGCTAGAACAATCCAATATTTTAATAAGGAGATTAGTTATTGAATACACAAAGAAACAAGGAAAGAGGCCTTGCACTCCTCTTGTCATTCACTTTCTGAGTACTCAAAACAGGGTTTGGGGACAGAAATAGAAACTCTCTTTCTGGGGACTCAGTATGGGGCTCACTGGATTGGAAGTTCTACCATCCTTTAAATGAGTACCTTGTACATGCTCAGTGGAAGACTGGAAAGGAACAGGGTCAAAGACTGAACTTCCAGTTCCTCTCATCCCAAAAGATAACATTACCAGCTCCACTAATTGACACGCTGCCTTTACTGGTCCTGGGGTATGAGAATGTTGGATCCTCATCTCATTCCTCAGGAACTTCATTAAGGGACATGCAGGATTTAGACCTTATTCATAGCAAAGCATGGCTGTTTGAGCACTCATGGTGCTCTGGTCAGGTCCCAGAGGACTGGAAAAGGGCCAATGTGCTCCCTATTTTCAGGGGAGGAAGGAGGATTTGAGTAATTATAGACCGGTTAGTCTCACCTCCATACTTGGAAAAGTTTTAAAAAAAATTAAGGATCGTATTTATGCGAGTCCAGCAGGAAAAATAACACAGCAGCATGGATTCATGGCAGGTAGATTATGCCTGACTAATTTTGGGGTTTTTTATGACTTTATGGCATTTTATCACAAAATGCTTAGACACGGGGGTAGAGGTGGATGTCATTTGCTTGGATTTTAGAAAGGCCTTTAATATGGTACCTCATCCTGTTCTCATAAATAAATTTACAGGCTGTGACTTAGATGATTACACAGTCCAGTGCATGGCAAATTGGCTTAGGGGTCACACCCAGAGTGTGGTGGTGGATGGGTTGGTATGGAAGAATGTGAGTAGTGGGGTCCCTCAGGGCTCAGTCCTTGGACCAGTACTCTTCAATGTCTTCATCGGTGACTTGGATGTGGGCATGAAGTATACTCTGTCCATGTCTGCGGATGATACTAGGTTACTGGGTGAAGTGAACACACCAGAGGGTAGGAAATGATTGCAGGCAGACCTACACAGGTTGGAAAAGTGGGCAGAATACAACAGGATGAAGTTCAACAAGGACAAATTCAGAGCGCTACATCTAGGGTGTATAAATATCCAGCACACTTGCTTGCTGGAGAACGACCCTCTCAGCAGCACAAAAGCAGAAAGGGATGTTGGAATCATAGGGGACTGCAAGATGAACATGAGTTGTCACTGTGACAAAATTATCATCAAAACTAGCTGCACTTTATCATACATTAGCAGATGTATGATGAATAGATCCAAGGAGGTGATACTTTCCCTCTAGGCCGCACTGGTCAGACCACAATTGGAGTACTGCATCCAGTTTTGGGCACCATACTTTAAGAGGATGTGGATAACCTCAAGAGAGTCCAGAGGAGGGCCATTCATATGGTTAAAAGTTTGTAGGTCAAGCCATATGAGGAGAGACTGCAGGATCTGGATCTGTTCAGCCTCTGCAAGAGAAGGCTGAGAGGTGATCTTGTGGTTGTCTACAAATTCATTAGAGGGGCCAGCAAGGAAGTGGAGATGCTCTGTTCACCAGGGCACCTCTTGGTCACAAACTGACAGAGAGCAGATGTAGGTTAGACATCAGGAAGAACTTCACGGTGAGGGTGGCCAGAATTTAAAATGAGCTTCCAAGGGAGGTGGTGCCCTCCCCTACCTTGGGCAGCTTTATGAGAAGGCTGGACAGGCAACTGGCTGGGGTCATCAGTTAGATCATGCCTGACCAAGCTGGTTTCGCTTTTTGACAGGGACACAAAATGCTTAGACACAGGAGTACAGGTGGATGTTGTTTTCTTGGATTTTAGCAAGGCTTTCAATACATTATCTCATCCCATTCTGGTAAATAAATTAAGAGGCTGTGATGTAGATGATTACATGGTCCAGTGGATGGCAAATTGGCTTAGTGGTCACACCCAAAGAGTGGTAGTAGATGGGGTGTTATCGACCTGAATGAATGTGGATAGTGGGGTCTGCAGGATTCGGTCCTTGGACCCCTACCCTTCAATAGCTTCATCAGTGACTTGGATGTGGGTGTGAAGTGTACTCTGCCCAAGTTTGCAGACAATACTAAATTGTGAGGTGAAGTGCACACTACAGAGGGTAGGGAACAATTGTAGACAGACCTGGACAGGTTAGAAAAGTGGGCAGTACACAATAGGATGCTGTACACATGCAGAGTGCTGCACCTAAGGAGCAAAAATATCCAGCACACCTACTGGCTGGGAAGTGACCGTCTCAGCAGCACAGAAGCAGAAAGGGATCTCGGAGTCATAATGGACTCCAAGATGAACATGAGTTGTCAGTGTGACAAAATCTTCAGCAAAGTTAACTGCACTTTTATCATGCATCAGCAGATGCATGACAGATAGAACCAAGGAGGTGATACTTCCCCTCTATGCAGCATTGGTCAGACTGCAGTTGGAGTACTGTCTCCAGTTTTGGGTGACATACTTCAAGAAAGATGTTGATAGACTGGAGAGGGTCTAGAGGAGGGCCACTCGTATGGTTAGGGGCTTACAGGACAAGCCTTATGAAGAGAGACTGAGGGACCTGGACCTCTTCAGCCTCCACAAGAGAAGGCTGGGAGGTGGTCTTGTGGCTGCCTACAAATTCATTAGGAGGGATGCAGCAAGGGATCAGAGATGCTGTGTTTACCAGGGCACCTCTTCAGGTAGCAAGAAACAATGGTCACAAACTGACAGAGAGCAGATTTAGGTTAGATATCAGGAAAAACTTCTTCATGGTAAGATTTGGAATGGACTTCCAAGGGAGGTATTGCTCTCCCCTCCCCTGGGAGTCTTTAAGAGAAGGCTGGATAGGCATCTCGCTGGGGTCATGTGACCCCAGCACTCTTTCCTGCCTAGGCAGGGGGTCAGACTCAATGATCTGCTGAGGTCCCTTCCGATCCTACCATCTATGAATCTATGAATTTATGCATGTATACCTACATTTGAAACCTACACAATGTGTTAATAGTGGTACATGAAATGCATGAACGTCAGAAAGAAGAGATAGAAAGAAACTGGTTCAGGTAAATGCAGTCTTAGGTCTAGTAGTGCTAGTGGATGCTCTTGCAGAAGTGGACTTCCTTTCTTGACACAACTTCAAGATATTCTCTCAGCTGAAGTCAGAGAGCCTACACCTTGTTTAGAGGCTAGTTAATTGCCTCCTATTAGCACAGTTAGTGGTGCTGTTAGGAAAATGTCAGAGCAATTTAGAGATTGAGGAAAGAGTATCTTTGAAGATATTTTGGGTTGAAACAGATGTGTTACTTACATACTTCTTTAGTAGCGAAAAACATCTAATTCGGCATCAATTTAAAGACTTGTGTTTTTCTCCTTCCCTGTTATTTCAGTGTACAGCTGCTTGTTTACAAGATTTTGATTTAAAAAAGGGCAGATAGCTGAAGAACTAAAGCTTGTGGCATTTAAAAAAAATGTTTCCCCAAGTTGATTGGGTTATTTCTAGAGAAACAACTGATGTTGGGCACAGCAGATGTTTTATATAAAGCTTGCTCCATGGTGAAGTATAAGAGCATCTTCAGAAGAAGCCTTGTAGTCATCAGATTCTTGTCAACTCTTAAATGCTGTACCATTTTTTTGTCTGAATTTCAAAGGACTTTTTCGCAAGGATGACAGTCCCAGTCTCTTCTCTACATCTACTTATGTCCCATTTTTGATTAAGGGGTATATCCGTGTCTTACCAGAAGAGTTAGATCAGTGCCTTATACAAATTAGCTTAATTACCTTCTCCTGACCACCCCTGCCCCACATGTAAGACACCTAAGCCCTAAGCACAAATCTGAACATAAACCTGTTACTAGTACCTAAAATAATGCCAAATCCATACACTTGGCAAAATTTAACCTGCTACTTAACAGCAAAACTAAAACAAACCACCCTCAATATTTAATTAACACTTAAATAAAATCCCATATTTGACTTTATTTGGATGTTCATTGACAAGTTCATATTTCTGTTTAACCTAAGCTATATACAGAATTACTAATAAAAAAAAAACTGTCTCCTTATATACTGGAACTGTGCTTCAGGTCATTATATCCTACAAAAGTGCTGTGAAGTTCTCTCTAGAATCAAGGTAAATCATAGAATCATAGAAAGTTACGTTTGGAAGGGACCTCTAGTCTATGACCCTCTGGGTCATCTAATCTAACCCCCTGCTCAAAGGAGGACCATCCCCAACTAGATCATCCCAGCCAAGGCCTTCTCTAGCCAGGTCTTGAAAACCTCCAAGGATGCAGATTCCATCACCTCTCTGGGTAACCTGTTCCAGTGTTTTATTTACCTTCCTAGTGAGAAAGTTCTTCCTAATATCAAACCTAAATTTCCCTTACTGCAACTTGAGACCATTGCTCCTTGCTCTGTCATCTGCTACCACTTAGAACAGTCTAGCTCCATCCTCTTTTGAACCCCTCTTCAGGTAGTTGAAGGCTGCTATTAAATCATCCCTGTCTCCTCTTCTCTAGACTACATAAGCCCAGTTCCCTCAGTCTTTCCTCCTAAGTCATGTCCCCCAGCTGGCTCACCATTTTTATTGGCTTCCATTGAACTCTCACTAATTTATTCACATCCTTTCTGTAGTGGGGGATCCAAAACTGAACACAGTACTCCAGATATGGCCTCATCAGTGCTGAATAGAGGGGAATAATCACATCCCTTGACCTACTGGCAACACACCTACCAATGCAGCCCAGCATGCTGTTAGCTTTCTTGGCGACAAGGGCACACTGCTGGCTCGTATTCAGCTTCTTGTCTACTGTAACCCTCAGGTCTTTTTCTACAAAGTTGCTGCCCATCCAGTCAGCCCCCAGCCTGTACTGATGCATGGGACTGTTCTGTCCTAAATGCAGGACTTTGTACTTGTCCTTATTGAACGTCATGAGGTTCCTTTTGGCCCAATCCTGCAATGTGTCCAGGTCACTCTGAATCCCAGCCCTACCCTCCAGCATATCTACTGCTCCCCGCAGCTTGGTGTCATCTGCAACCTTGCTGAGGGTGCACCCTATGCCATCTTCCAGATCGTTGATGAAGACGTTGAACAAAACTGGCTCCAGGACCAACCCCTGGGGCACTCCACTTGATACCAGCTGCCAACTAGATATCAAGCCATTGATTATTACTCTCTGAGCCTGTTGTTCCGGCCAGTTTTGTATCCACCTTACAGTCCATTGATCCAGTCCATACTTCCTTAGCTTCCCTGCAAGAATGCTGTGGGAGACCATATCAAAAGTCTTGCTAAAAATCAAGGTACATCACATCTACCAGTCTCCCCACATCAACTTAACTGTGTGGCTGCAGCACAGTCCTTTCCACCCGCCACTGCCAAAAACAGCTGTCCCAATCTCTGCCCGTGCTTTTCTAGTACGCTCCCTGCAGGTGCGGACTAATGCAGTATACTCCTTCTTAGTGGTGTTTCCTGTCTTCCATCCATTATACGCTGCTCTTTTTAGACGTAGGAAGTCCATGAGTTCCCTGTTGAGCCAAGGCAGATGTTGAGCCCTTTTACCACCCTTCCTACAGGTGGGGCTGGACTCCCCTTGTTCTTCTAGGATCACTTCCTTAAAAAGCAACCATTCATCATGAACTCCCCTCCCTGTGAAATCAGGGTCTCTCAGGGCCCAAAGAAGCCTCCTGAGCTTATGAAGGTCAGCTTTCCTAAAGTTGAGGACTACTGCATTGCTGGCAGACTTGCCGGCTTTGCAATGGATAGTGAAAGTGATCAACTCATGATCACTGTCACCCAGCTTCCCTTCAATTCTTAGGTCGCTGATTAGATCATCCCCTTTGGCCAGTACCAGGTCCAGCCTCTTGTCGGCCTATAAACTTCTTGGGACAGGTAGAGCTCATCCACGCACGTAAGGAAGCTTTGTGACTGATAGGATTTGGCTGAATGCTCATCACATGAGACGTCCAGGTCACTGAAGTCTCCCATGATGACCATGCACCCAGAGCATGCAGCCATGGCCAGTTCCCTGGCGAATTCTTGGTCAAGCACTCGTTCCTGATTGGAGGTCTGTAGTAGGCTCCTACCATTGTATTCCCTTCACTACGTTCCCCTCATATTATAATCCAAAGAGTCTCTAGTCATCCTCCTTGGGTGCCAATCTCAGCTTGTAAGGAACATGTAGCTCTCCTTCACATAGCAAACTACACCCCTGCCCCTTTTCTCAACACAATCTCTCCTGTACAGGGTATACCATTTTATACTGGTGGTCCAGACACAGGAGGAGTCCCATCAGGTCTCTGTGATCCCTATGAAATCACAGTCGTTTTTGCTTAGCAGGACCAGTTCCTCCTGTTTATTCCCCAAACTCCTAGCATTAGTATAGAAGCAAGTAAGCGTGCCACTGGAGGCCCTAAGCTTCCTTGTACTCATGGAGAAGCTCTGTTCCTGAGCTGGGGGAAGAGTGGGTTCCCTTGAGCATCCTAACTTGCTAGTTTTTCAGCTGGTGCTTGGTGAGCTTGCTCTGGTGGTTGTCCACGTATCCCCCAGCATGTCTGAGGGCATGTCGAGTTTGTCTGAGCCCAATAACTTCTTGCTCACAGCAGGGGACTAGACTTGATATTACAGGTGCCTTCTGGTCTTATGATTCTATAAACCAGAGGCATACCTCAAAATTTTGGTGCCCTTATTGGTGGTGTAAGAGATGCTGAGTGCTCACCCTTCTGTGCACATGGGGCCAATGGTTTGTGTGGACTGCTGCTGCGGCATGCCCTCTGAATCAGTGCTTGGTACTTGTGTCTTGCTCACCCACCTCTAGTTGCACTACTTAAGTAAAATGTTGTGCAGGGAAGTGTTGCTAATTTCAAATATTTACAGGATGCCTGAAATTACTTTACAGCTACTTCCATGGGGATGTAAAGTTTCTAAAACCTATTTACAAAGTTATGATACATAAAGCAAAGCAGACTTCTGGCATTTTAGAGCTCTCTGAACAGTTGTTAACCATGTTATCAAAGGCACTGGAGAAAGGTGGTTAGCCCTGTTTAGTCTGTGAAGTCAGTGAGAAGGTAGGTTAGACATGCAGTTTTACTGATTAATCAAACAGTGTGTATAGACATCAAGAGCATGCACAAGCTTTTGTGAACCCCAGTTCACTATTTCAGACTAACTCAGAACCTAGCTATAAAAGCTTCTGGTATCCCCGTGCATAGCTTTCTCAATATCAGTAGCCTAATTTTTATGTAAATATCTCATACCACTGTGTTACATACCTTGGTCACATGAATTATGCAAAAGTTTGTGACAGCGCACACATTTCTAGAAGAGATCATGTGGCATTTAGACTGCTCATTTGCAAGGTACTTACAACATTCTCTCAACATTCCCTTACATTCTCATTTTCATTAGAGCTGCTCATTCAGTAGTGCAATTGGCAAGTTGCTTATTTCACACATCAATAGCATGCCAAAAATTATTATTGAGTTTATATATTTGATCAAGCATTTGCATCTAGGAGATAAAAACTCCAACTGCATTTATAATGACTACAAAAATTCTGATCTTATTCATTTTCTAGCAATTTATTATAAATTGTGGTGTCAGATAGAGCCAAAAACAATCACCTACATTTTTTTTAATCACAGTGGACATTCAATTTCAGCAATATTATCTAAATCTGTCTCTAACTGCCATTCACAAGGTTATAAAGTGGCCCTCAAATACAGGCCGGCTATGCAGACACGATTAAAATAGCTGTCTCAGAACATCCATTTGCAGTTGAAGGGATTTTTTACTACTTCACCTGAAGCCATATATACCAGCTCAACAAATACAACTCTAACTCCGACTGATGCCAAAAATTTGGCTGGATACAGCAACTGTTCATCTTCAAAGGCAATCATCCCACACTGCAAACATAAAAAACAGTATACATTTTGCATTACTTCATAAATAGCTGAACCTGACATTATACTCACTGATAGCTGTCTTTGAATCTTTAGTATGCCATACAAGAAAGCGATCATGAATACTTTTAATACAGTTGTTTAAACAATAACATCAGCATCTTCCTTTTTAATTAAAAAAGTTCAGTTTTAGGTGGGTGCTCAGCGGAAACATGTTACATCACAGAAATAAAGAGTATATGCTTAAAACATTTCACTTGCGAAATCTTTCATTTGAAATAAAATAATGACAATGGGCAGTATTGATAACAATGGGGCTCCTGATGGACATTGTACTTAAGAAGTGATTAACTGGTTAATCGTGTTTTAAGTAATGACCTGACCACACATTTGATCAAATACAACAAAACGACAAGTAAGCCACAAAGTTGTTACATAAAATGTGTAATAACTTTGGGACTGGTTCCTATCACACCTTTAATCAAACACGTGGCCAATGCCTCTGGAACACACAGGACTCCTTGGGCATTTATACACATACCTTTGCGTGCTCCAACGCACTGGAAATCCAGTGCAGAGCCTGCAAAGCATACAAGTCTGCGGAGCATGCGAACTGGTGCGCCCAGCGCTGCGTCACATGCATGTGTACAAATGCCCCTTGTTCCCTTCAACTGGGAGCCCCACCAGCTGATCAGAGCTCCCAGCCACAGGAGTGTACCCTGAACTTCTGCAGCTGGGAACCATCTAATCAGGGCTCCCAAGTAGGGGAACAGATACACGCTTACTACTTGCCAGTGCAAGGGGAGGTTAGGATCAGGCTTCTCCTGCACCAGCAATATGGCGCAATGGAGCTGATACAGGGTCTCATGTGTGATTGCAGATGTCACATGACAGGAAGCATAATTGGTAGCATCCTGTATTAGATCCTACTGCGCCTTTACTTTAACATCTGTTAGGGACCTGGAAGTCATAACTAGGAAATGTTTGGGTTTGGATATGGTGATGATTATAAGTGATTGGCTATAAACAATCATTGTCCTTGGAGTGGAATTACCTGTTCTGCGATGTGTTGCAGCTCATTCACTTCACTGGGTGACACGGACATTGCTTGATGTTCCACAGGGTCATGCCCCTGCTGCTCCTATGCTGCAAAAGGGGGAGCTGACTCAAGGCACCACAGTGCAGTATGCACGCTCAGCAGAATCCCCTACCAAGGGATTTCAAGGGCCTGTGAAGCCCTGCAAACACCTGCCCAATGTTCTCCTATTTGCACTGGCACGCTATGAATCAGGGTGTAGTAGCTCATATACATGTCGAGGGAATTCCTCATGAGGGAATCTGCAAGTGAGGAACCCAGCCACGCACTCCTAAGCTTTCAGGGGTTTGATCCTGCATGTCCTGGGACTACACCTTCAAGGGAACTCCTAAGGCACACAGGATCAGGACCCTGAAGCCCCAGGGCTGCCTGCTTTGAGTGGCTAGACAGCACAATAGTTCCAGGCTGCCCATGTTCCCCTACCATGAAGCAAAGACTCCCACCACAAAAAAGGCTAAATTTATACTATCTATTGTCCCAGCCACAATGTTGGGCAGTGGTGGTATGGACATGGGTTTACTTCAACTTTGTACAATCATAACAATTTTTATGGTGGCACAAAAATAACATTCGCTTTCAACCTTAGTGCCTTCCAGAAATGGATGCAGGATTTTACACAGTGGGGTGCAGTTGCAGCAACTGGTGATGCAGGGATGGCTTCAACCCCTGCCACTAGCCTCCTCCAACCCCTCCCTCCCGCTGGGGTGAGCAGAGCATGCCACAGGCACAGCAGCCAGGAACTTAAGTCCCAAGGAAGGCATGAATTCCCACCTTCCCTTCCACCCAAATGCTCAGAGATACGTCTCCCTCCGCTCCCTCTCCACCCTCTGCCTGCCACTGCTGGTGTCTGCACCTTCCCAGAGAGGAGAGATCCTGTCCAGCTCCAACCAGGCTGCACAGGGGTTGCATTCAACCAGGACCATGGCACCAATGGTAGTGGCTGGAGGGCATGTTCCCCTTTCCTACAGCTAGCCCTATCTGCATCTGCACAAGAAAGAAAAAAGGATGCGACGGTCCCTTATGTGGCAGCCCACATCTGCCATCCGAATTGGGATGCAGTATGTGGCCTTAGGGAATGTGGCGTTTGCAGAACCACTGGTTACTGTCTTCTTTCAGTATGTAAGGAATGAGTAGGTAAGAATATAATCAAGAGCTACAGCTCCAAAGCCCAGTAAGTCAGCTTATGTGCATACCGGAACACTTGGGGTAAGTCTCTATGGTGCAAACAGCACTATGTAGCTACCCTTAGCTGGTTTCGGCCAGGCTGGCTCCTATACTGAGGCATTATAGCTGCATTAGTTCAGCTCTGGGCCTAGGCTACTTGCTTCTTTTTTGGTACCTCTCTGTAGCACTGCCTTGTTCCATACAGTCATAACCTCAGGAACCTCTGGGCCTTCTTGCCCATCATCTAGATAGAAGGAGTTTGTTATTTGTGTTTTCCTTTCCTATACAGAATTACAGGAGACAGAGGAGAATTCGAGCCAGACTGTGACTTGTGATGCTCTCTACTTCTTGGGCACTCCCCATTTCTCGTAGGGTTATATACTGATGACCTTCACCACGGTATTTCATAGTTTCATAGTTGGTACGGTCAGAAGGGACCTGAGCAGATCATTAAGTCTGACCCCCTGCCAAGGCAGGAAAGAGTACTGGGGTCAAATGACCTGAGCAAGGTGTTCATCCAGCCTCCTTTTAAAGACCCCCAGGGTAGGAGCCAGCACCACTTCTCTTGGAAGTTGGTTCCAGATCCAGGCCACCCTGATTGTGAAGTAGCGCCTCCTGATCGCTAGTCTCAATCTACCCTCTGCCAGCTTCTCACCGTTATTTCTTGTCATTCCTGGTAGTGCTTGGGGGAATAGGGATTCCCCCAGTGCCTGCTGGTCCCCCCAACCAGTTTGTAAATGGCCACTAGATCCCCCCTCAGCCTTCTCTTCTGGAGGCTGAACAGGTTCAGGTCCTGTAGCATCTCCTCGTAGGGCCTGCCCTGCTGCTCCCGATCATGTGACTGGCCCTCCTCTGGACCACCTCCATTTTGTCCACATCCCTCCTGAAGTGCGGTGCCCAGAACTGGACACAGCACTTCAACTGCAGCCTGACCAGTGCCGCATAGAGAGGGAGGATCACCTCCTTGGACCTGCTCAAGATGCATCTGTGGATGTATGACAAGATGTGGTTGTGCATCCCCACACTGCCGGCCCATGTTCATCTTGGCATCAATAATGACTCCAAGATCCTTTTCTGCCTCTGTACTGTAGGTATGGTGCCGGTTGTTCCTTCCCAGGTGCATCACTTTGCAATGGTCAGTGTTGAATCCCATCCCATTCTCATCTGCCCACCCCTGTAATCTGTCCAGGTCCGATTGCAGCCTATTCCTCCCTTCTAGCGTGCCCACATCCCCCCACATCTTAATGTCATCAGGAAATTTGAACAGGGTGCTTTTTACCCCCTTGTCCAACTCTCTGATGTTGAACAGTGTGGGCCCGAGGGCCAAGCCCTGGGGGACCCCACTGTCTACGTCCCTCCAGGTTGAAAATGACCCGCCCACCACCACTCTCTGAGTGCAACCCCCCCGACAATTAGTGACCCATCTGACTGTGTAGGTATCAACGCCACAGTCCCCTAGTTTTTTAATGAAAATGGGGTGAGACAGTGTCAAAGGCCTTCCTAAAGTCCAGAAAGACTAATGTCCACCTGCAACACCTGCATCCAAGGATTCTGTGACCTGGTCATAGAAGGCCACCAGGTGCTTCTAATGAACCCGTGCTGGTTGCCCCCAAGCATAATCTCCCAGGCTGGCCCCTCACAGACATGTGCCAGGATAATTCTCTCAAAAAGCTTACCCAGGACCAAGGTAAGACTAACAGGCCTATAGTTTCCTGGGTCCTCCTTCCTTCCTTTTTTGAAAATGGGAACCACATCGGCCCTTTTCCAGTCGTCTGGTACATCGCCAGAGCACCACAAGTGCTCGTAAAGCCATGTCAGGGGTCCTGCAATGACCTCTGCTAATTCCTCAGTACTCTGGGGTGGGGATCGTCAGGACCTGCTAATTTAAATACGTCCAGTCCCTCCAGAAGTTCCCTGACTAGGTCCTCTCTGACCCTAGGCCTGCATTTACCTCCTCGGAAGCCTCTGGGGGGTCCCAGTGGGGGAGATGACCCAGTCACTGCTCAGAAAAATGGAGGCAAAGAAATTGTTAAATAGGTTAGCTCTGTCCTCTGGTGTGATGACCAGATTTCCTAGCGTGTCTTGCAGGGGCTCCATGTTACCCAGTACCTTCTTTTTACCCCCTACGTATTTAAAAAAGGACTTCTTGTTGTCCTTGATCCGGGTCACTAATCCCAGTTCCATCTTTGTAGAAGCACATCTCTTTAGGTATCTGGTTGCTAGCTTATAATTTAATTCTATTTTTTTTTCCTTCAGGAGTTTAAAGAACAACATAGTTTTAAAAATTCTGTGTGTGTGGACAGTTAGGATGTTGTGTATCAATGACTGCTCAAGTTACTGGTGTCTCATTAATAATTTAATGAAAGTCTACGTGCATTTACAATTTCACGGAGAGATTAAGAGATTAAAAATGTCTGTGCATAGAGACTTGTTGCTCTCCTGGAGATAACACTCAGATTAAAATTCTCTAAAGTGTGTTCATGACATTTAAAGGACACTCTAATTTTCTAAGTGTCTGATGTTATCTAGATCTTGTTATTGAGGGATTTAGTGGTTTTTCTGCTAGGATAATTTGGGAATGTCTTAATTCTCTGCCATCAGAGGGGACATCGATACTAAGTTCCCCTTTCTCTTTCCTGTTCTCCACATATGACACTCACTTCCATTTTTAGGACTGAAATATTTAGCCTGAGTGATATCAGACTAAAGGATAAACAGTGTTTGAATAAAACTTTCTGGCCTGGGTGACATGGGCTGCTCAGTTGTCTCTTGGGTATTGGAAGCTGCATTGGTGTGGTACTTCCCCTGAACTTCTCAGCTAATAAATTATGCTCCTGGTTCTCAAGCTTATTGTTGCCAAACAAAGCTGATTTGTTTCACTGGACTAAACACAACTCCACCCTTTGATGCTGCAGAACAATGAATAACATGCTCTCCTACGGCTTGAGGGGAGGCCTGTGCAGGATTGGGCCCCTCAAGCCTTGGGAGCACCTGCCTGGCTTTTTTCCACCTGCTTAGACATGCTCCAGGCTCCCCGCACTTTCCCACCATAAACAAATAGACATCCACTGCAATAAAGCAACACAATTTATGACTCCTTTAGTCACAGTCACAAATTCAGGCATTTGTGGTGCAACAAAGGGTATGGACATCTATTTGCTTTCACTTTGTGCCACCATAAAAAGTTTTATAGTAGCACAAAGGCGATGTCTTTTTCTACTCAGAAAGTGAGTAACTCTTTATAAGGCTTCCAGTATTGCACTGCAGAATAAATTCGGTCACTGAATTATAAGGTTCACTATTAATAAATTCTGTAAAGAGAACTAGTGCATTAGAAAGGAGGAATGAAATGGCATCAATTCCAGCAACTGACTAACAGTTAATGTCAACTTCAGAAAAGCATTAGATTACATAGCAAGACAGCATGATACAGATGCCTTTGTGCACAATACTTGTCTGAAAATACCAACAATAAAACCAAGATACATTTTCAATTCTATATTTGTATTGCTTGTAGACAAGCTTCCTGCACACATGTGAAATAGACCAAACTATTTTCTTTATTCAAGTACTTGTAACATTTAAGATACTATAAGATATGTAATTCCTGTTGCTAAGCACTTATGCTTCTTATTTTGCACGGTTAGTAAATATTCAACAGCATAGTTTTCAATGGGAGTTGTGTTACTGAATTCAATAGTAACAGACCAGACGAATAACCCCTAAACAGACTTTTAACAACAGTTTAAACTCTTTGATTAAATGTGTTGGGAGGTTCAAAGTGATATTTATAATTTATCTAGGGAAAACAAGGCTTTACTTCTCTTTGCAGATGTATAGTTTAAAGGTTTGGTTTAAGATGGAGGATTTTGGCCAGAGCTATAAATGGACTGTTAAATTTCCTTGGCCTCCAATTTTGAACATCTTTTGAAAACCAGAGTATCAGTGAATATCTTACCTTCATCCAACATACAGTTGAAATTTCTTACTTGACATGGCTGCTTTTCTATACCCACAAGTGGATTCTGTGCTTCTTGAACTAACCCCTTTTATGTTCATTCAGTAGAGGTCCAGTTTCTACTCCCAAGAGAACAGACACCACTATGTAAGCCCCCTCCATTTGTTTGGAATTTGTGCCAACCACTGCAGTGCCCTGGATCCATGCACAGAGTTTCCACACAAGCCAGTGGGTGTTATACAAAGGGAGTAAGACAGCTATTATCACACATTCAAAAAGTATTGCAATTTTCCTCAAGAGCAACAAAGAGAAAACTGGGGTGGAAAAACTGTACAAGATCAGGGACATTCTACCTGAATAACAACTGACACATGCTCTTTATTCTGAACAATTTTTCAATGTTTGGCCCTTTCTGGAAAACAAACTAGTTAAAATTCAGGTACCCATGCAAAGACGTATCAAAAAGTTCTTTATGAAGATGAACAGATTAATACTCAGATACAAGCACATATGCATATTAATTTTCCCACCACTTAAATTGAACTTCTTCAAAGACATAGTTCAACTGATGTCAGTTTCTGTAATTGGGGGGAAGAAAGATCTGACAACTTCAAAATCACTTACTCTGATGGTACAAACGGGAATAAAAATGATAAGCAGGAATATAGAAAGCCCTTTGATCACTACATATACTTTAAAAGGTGCTGGCATATGGGCTTTATGAATCACTGTGTAAGAACTAAATTTTTAGCTGCTAGGACAGTACCTTGAAGAATGTAGTGTTATAGGTCATTTCCCTACTTGGTGCCCAGGTTGGGATACCAGGCTAGTCCCACTAAAATACCTGTGCACATAAATGTGTTGTGGTACCTAAGTTGCAAGTCACTAGCTGCTACAGTGGAATCCAGAGCCCTGAATTAGGTGCTCTGGATCTGCCGACCCAACCCCACAGCATGGGAGGTTTGCTACATGCTTGAGGTTTGGATTCAAAATATCACAGAGAGGATCCCAGCCTTCATTCGACCCTTGGACCATTACCCCATGGTCCTAATCCATGTGGGAATGAATGATGTGGCCAGGGGCAACTCAGACTGCATCATGACAGACTACAAGGCCTTGGGGGCCAAGCTCAAGGAGATGGGGGCACAGGTGGCATTCTCCTCTATTCTCCCAGTAAGTAGACGTGGACAGCAATGAGGCCTGTATCACTGAGGTCATATGGTGGTTTCGGAGTTGGTGCTATCAGGCAGGCCTCAGGTTAGTTGACAACAATCCACATTTTCGTGCCGGGGGCATGCTCAGGTGGGATGGGCTTCACCTCTCCCCTAAAGGCAAACATGTCTGTCTTCTCTTCCAGGTTGGCTGATCTTGTACAGCGTACTTTAAACTAGCTTCACCGGGGGATGGAGCCACATGAGGACACCTCCCAGCCAAGACAGGTAACAAACACAAGAAGTACCCAGGTAAGTGACAAGGGTCCGGATAGTCTGAGGAATCAGGGGAGGAGGAGGGTGCATGCACCAATAGGAGGCCTTAAATGCCTTTACACTAATGCTCAATGTATGGGGAATAAGCAGGAGGAACTTGCCCTCCAGATACCTAGTACAAGCCTAGACATAGTAGGGCTTACTGTAACCTGGTGGAATTCAACCCACAATTGGGTGGTAAACATTAGGGGCTACAGACTATACAGGTAGCGTGGTGGATGTAGTCTTTCTGGACTTCAGGAAGGCCTTTGACACTGTCTGCCACCCCATTCTCATTAAAAAGCTAGGCGACTGTGGCACTGATGCCTACACAGTCAGATGGATCACAAATTAGCTACAGGGCTGCACCCAGAGAGTGGTGGTGGATGGGTCATATTAGACCTGGAGGGATGTGGGCAGTGGAGTCCCCCAGGGCTTGGTCCTTGGGCCTGTACTGTTCAATTTCTTTATCAGCGGCTAGGACAAGGGGGTAAATAGCACACTGTTCAAATTTGCTGATGACACCAAGATTTGGGGTGAGGTGGACATGCTAGAAGGGAGGGACAGGATACAACTGGACCTGGACAGGTTACAGGGGTAAGTGAATGTGAATAGGATGGGATTCAATACTGACAACTGCAGGGTACTGCACCTAGGGAGAAAGAACCAGCAGCATATTTACAGGCTGGGGAACTTCCTTCTCAAAAACACAGTGGCAGAAAGAGATATTGGAGCCATTATTGATTCTCAAGTGAACATGGGCCGCCAATTGGAGGACACGGTCAGTACGACTAACTGCACCTTGTCACGTACCCACAGATATATCATGAGGAGGCCCAAGGAGGTGATCCTCCCCCTCTATATGACATCGGTCAGGCCACATTTGTAGTACTGTGTCCAGTTCTGGGCACTGCATTTCAGAAGGGATGTGGCCAGCATTGAGAGGGTCCAGAGGAGGGCCACTCGCATGATCAGGGAGCAGCAGGGCAGGCCCTATGAGGAGAGGCTACAGGACCTGAACCTGTTCAGCCTCCACAAAAGAAGGGTGAGAGGGGATCTGGTGGCCATCTATAAACATACCAGGGGGGATCAGAGGGGAATGGGTGAGACCCTGTTTCCCCAAGCACCTCCTGGAGTAACAAGGAATAACAGCCACGAGTTGATTGAGAGTAGATTCAGGCTACTTCACAGTCAGCGCAGCCAGAACCTGGAACCAGCTTCCAAGGGAAGTGGTGCTGGCTCTTACCTTAGAGGTCTTTAAAAGGAGACTTCATAATTACCTAGCTGGGATCATATGAGCTTAAACTTACCAGGGGTCATACAAACCCAATATTCATTCCTGCCCAGGGCAGGGGGTTGGACTTGATAATCTGCTCAGGTCCCTTCTGACCCTACATCTACAAATCTATGCTTAATTCCCTAAATAATGCATGGGAAAAATCAGGGACTTCGAAATGGGATCCAAAATATCCAGGGCACTTTCAAAAAGTAACCAGTGAGAAACAGCAGTGTACCTAATTACCTACACCTGCTCTGGAAGTAACCATGCATGAATCAAGACCATGCATGGACCTCCATCCATTCAGGATCCAGAGCCCAGAACCCTCTTCTGAAGGTAGGCTCCTATCTGTTCTCTGAAAGACGTAAGCGAGACCTCACCATTTTTCTTTTGAGTATAGCTGCAAAAGAAAATAATGGAGCTGGTGCCTACCTTTCAAGTAATGCTGTTGTGACTGCTTTTTTTAAAAAATGCAGATGCATAGAGGTTACCCACACTCATCTGAAAAAGGAAAGACCCAGGTTCAAATCTTGATCCTGAAGGAATTCAAACCTGCATTTCCTACCTTCTTAGCTCTCACCTTTGAATATCTTTTAAAAACCAGATGAATACAAGTGAACATATTTCCTGTATCAAACAAACTTGAAATTTCTCACCTTACATGGGCTAAAACCAGGCTGTTTTCCCATGCTGATATGTAGATTCTGCTGTCCTTAAACTAAGCTTGTTCTATGACCCTTCACCTTCTAGCCACCATGCTATAACATAGGCTGGATGGACTCATTAGCATTCTGTTGAAGCTATGCCATTTTGTAGAAAGAAATACATGGTATCATGACATTCCTAAAAAGAAGCCTGACCCTGTAGTCTAGTGATAAGGGCAGTCAACTATAAAGTAGGAAATCTGGATTCTTGTCCCTGGATCATTCATTTTGCATTAAATGTTAATTGGATAGAAAAACAGATAATCCTGAGAACAAGGACTAAGAATCCAAGATTTTCTCATGCTCACTTAAGTGTCCTAGCCACTGGACAATAAAGTTATGATTTATATTTCTAGCTCAAAACCCTTGCATTCCTTGCTACCCAATGGCACAGCTTCAACAGAGAATCTCATCATCCTCATATTCAGGTTTGCCTTCAGCATGTCACTGTCCTAGGCAATACGGTTTTGAATCTCTCTAGGACCTAGAACGTTGACCTTCCATTTCCAGGTTGTTCTATACAAGGATGGATTTCACCACCTCTTTCAGCAGTCATATTTTAAAAAGCCAGCAGTCGCAATAGTGTTTTGTGAGAGGCCTGATCCTGTTACTGCTTGATAGATATGCTCCGAGAACATCAAGCTACTCAGAAGACCTAAATGGAGGAACAAGTAGTTTCTAGAGCCCAATCAAGTCTAGGCAGGAGATAGGCGTCTAACTCCAGGGCATTTCTGGGCAGATGCCTGAAACTCTGTCTTCATGTAAGATGCCTTAAAGTTCAAGAAGAGGTGTCTAGTGAGGCTAACAAGACTCCTCAGTTAGGCAGTCACTGAGAATGGATTTCCTTTATTGATATTTTGAACTATAGTTTGAACTGAAATAGTTATTAGGTGTCTAAGTTCCTATTTGGATCTAACTTGTTGGGCCAGATTTATAGAGAATAGATGCACATCTGAAAATCAACTCTTTAGGGTAAGTGCCTAAAAATCAAGGTGCTCAGAAATCACAGAATCATAGAAAGTTAGGGTTGAAAGGGATTTCAGTCTAGTTTAGTCTAGACCCCTGCTCAGTAGGATCATCCCAGCCAAAGTTTTGTCTAGCCAGGTCCTGAAAACCCCAAAGATGGAGCTTCCACCACCTCTCTGGGTAACTTGTTCCAGTGTTTTACTACCCTCCTAGCGAGAAAAGTCTTCCTAATAGCTAACCTAAGCTTCCCTTGCTGCAACTGAGACCATTGCTCCTTGTTCTGTCATTTGCCACCACTGAGAACAGCCTAGCTACTACTAAGTCCCCCCCATCAGTCTTGTCTTCTCTAGACTAAATAAGCCCAGTTTCCTCAGTCTTTCCTCATAAGTCATGCCCCCCCCATGCCCCCATCCATTTATGTTGTTCTCCGCTGGACTCTCTTCAGTTTGTCCACATCCTTTCTGTGGTGGGGTGCCCAAAACTTGAAACAGTACTCAAGATGTGCCCTTACCAGTCCTGAATGCAGGGAAATAATTACTCCCCTTGACCTGCTGGCAACACACCTACCAATAGAGCTCAGTATACCATTAGCCTTGTTTGCAACAAGGGCACACTGCTGGCTTATATTCAGCTTAATGTCCATTATAACCCCCAGGTTCTTTTCAGCAGAGCTGCTGCCCTGACAGTCAGCCCCCCACCTGCACTGGTCCATGGGACTGTTGCATCCTAAGTGCAGGACTTTGTGCTTATCCTTGTTGAACACCATGAGATGCCTTTTGTCCCAATCCTCCAACTTGTCTAGGCCACTCTGAATCCACGCCTTACCCTCCAGCATACCTGCTACTCCATTTAGAAAACCTTGGCATTATTCTGTTGTTTTACAGTTCCAGGGATACTGTATATCTGTTAGATGTGAAAAAATCATAGATATAGTAATAAATATATTAAAAATAGTAGGCCCAGGAGATGTCAGTGAAGAGACCATGAACCAGGGAGCTTGCTTTCAGTTTGTAAGACCATGAGAGTTTACCACTTGACTGACAGGTTTTTTTAAAAATAATTATAGCTTTTTCTTTAGAGACAACATATTTCAAAATAAAGTGAATAATTGTGAGTGCCTATTTAAGCACCTAGAGTACATGCCCATTTTAGTAATTTAAATGCCTAAATTGCTACATAGATACCTAATATAGTATTTACGAGATTACCTTTGAGCAAGGGGGCAATGGAAAACAAAGCAAATATATGACACTAACAACAGTGAAAGTGTCCTTACTCCTCACTGACTTCGTTTCTTCTTACAAAACCAAGACTACTCTATAATATATCACAGTCTGCCTCTCTACAACCACTATTTCAGAATTAAATCAAATGCACAGGAACCAACTTCTGTTCTTCCAGGGTGAATGCTGAATCACTCTGTGTTTTCATTGCTTCACTTGAAGATCACCTCTGCTGCACTGGCATTTGGTTTGTAGATGATGCCAGATTTTACTGCTGTAGTTATCAGTACCTGGCTGTTGCACAATGAATCATGAAGCACAGTAGAACAGTACTGTCGAAAGAACCAAAGTCCACAAAAATAAATGAAAAAACTTTGACATCACAAGAGAAAGAACAAGGGAAACAGCAAGAAAACACAGAGAGGAAATTAGAACTATTTTTGATTCTGAGAATGATGACAATTATGTAGTATCATCTGTGCACAGGGACCAAAATATCACAGTCTATTGCTAAAATAGAACAATTTCAAGTTCTGCTGGGTTCTCCACTTCTCTCCTATATATTGCTCACTAAAAGCCTTAATTGTTAAAATAAAAAAAAAAATTCCTTCATGCTCTCTAAACAAAGGTAGATTTCATCTTTGGCTTGTTAAGACTCATAAGGTTTGATTTGTATTGCTCTAGTTACCTCTGGCAGAAGATACAAACATAAGGAACAAACATAACCGAAGGAAAGAAAACAAGTTGTTCACCATAAAAATAGCAAAGCACTTAATTATGATTCAGGCTGCAGTTAAAATCAGGTACGCTTCGGAGAATGAGATTCTGCAGGGTACTATACGTTTGAATGTTTTAAAAAAATCTGAGTATATCAACTTCTAATAGGTTATTACAAATACTGTAGTCTCATAGACACTCAGATTTCAAACTTTTTATGAGCCAGATTTAAATTTCCTGGGTATTAGTCATCTTTGATTAAGCTCAGAATGACGTTTCACCAACTCAATTTTTGTCTTCCTATACTTTATAAAATAGGTTTAACGTCAATGATTAGGTTTTTATTTTACCTGCCTCAACCATGCAATACTGCACTTTTTTAAGTCCTTTCATCTGACTGTCACTATATAGAACTGATTCCAAAGGAGAGAAAAATAAAAAGGTTTTTTTCAGTCATCTCTGCACTAAACAAATATTAATTCCTGACAAGGTATTAAAAAGTGCACAAACTGATCTCCTCAATATCAATAAACACTTTATAATTAATAATGAATCCTTTAACAGTGCTTCTTAAATGAAATATGCTTTTACACCGTCTGGTTGTTCACTAGCCTTGCAACAATAAAAAAAAATATTGAAAAGTTTGTTGTGATACACATGACATGGACCACAGAGATCAGGCTTTCATAAACCAACCATAGTTACAGACAGAAAAGTACTGGAACCAGATACCACTTTTACTGCTACTCCTTACAGAATTTTGCTACACTGTCTCTTGCTCCTTCTGCAACAGCCTGGGGCCCTCAGGCTATCCCACCTTCCCTACGAGACGGGAGAGATGGGTAGTTAGCTGTGTTAGTCTGCAGTCAGGCAAATAGCAGGCTAACTGGTCAGAGATTCATTCAGAGAAGCATGTTCTTTCATAAGCAACAACCTACTTTGTCAGATGCTATAAATCAAGATGGTTGTTTGCGCCTACTTTGATAAACCATTATAGTTTATAGCATCTGCCAAAGTAGGTTGTTGCCTATGAAAGCTCACGCTTCTCTGAACTAGTTAATCTCTGTGGTGCCAAGCTGCCCTGCCTTCCACCAGTAAGGAGGAAAAAGCATTTGGACCATGAGTAAAGCAAAGCTCTCCTCTATTGCATCATCTCCTCCTTTATTCTGGAAATGTCATTCAGGATGGCAATTAGTCTCAAGAAGACTGTGATGGTGTACCAAGGGGTGGAAGAATTAATACCTGACATCACTCTGGAGGATAAATCTCTTGGTGTTGTTGACAGTTTTTGCCACTTGGGTTCTACAATAAGCAGGAATCTAGAACTTCAGATTGAACCAACTTGGCAGGGTCAAAAAAGCATCTAAGAATTTGGGGCTATTATTGAAATGTGCATGAAATAGCAGCAAACTATCAGCTAAGGTGAAGATGCGAAGCTATGAGATTTGTGAGCTGTCATCCCTGCTTTACGGTTCAGAAACACAGACTACATATGCTAGGCACATCAAGAGACTGAACAGCTTCCAGATGAGATATGTGTGTGAGATCCTGAAGACAAGGTAGGAAGCTAGATAGTGTTCTACATTTTCAGTTTTTATTTTCAAAAAAAAATTCTGGGAATTTTTCAAGATTTATCTTCCAAGCATAAAAACTGGCTTGAAATCAGGATAAACGGAAAAGGATAAAAAAATCTGTTTAAATCAGGGAAAAAAATATGTTCCTGCAGCAGTGAGGGAGGGAGGGACAAGAGTAAGGCTGGGACTAGTAAAGGGGTGGGAGTAGGGGCACAGTGCAGCCCATCAGCCGCTCCCATGGCTGCAGCAGAGAGCAAAGCAGGGGGGAGTTGTCAGTGGGTGCACGGCATGGGGGCATGGCTCTTGCTACTATGCACCCCCCTGGAGTACTGTGGGGTAGGGAGCTATGCCAGGCTCTTCCCAGGAGGTGTGTGCCCCCAGATCTGCACACGGGACAAGAGCAGGCTCCTGCCTGCCCCAAGCACCAGGAAGAGCCCAGTCCTGCCGCCAGGAGCGGCAGCCTGCTCTCGTCCCATGTGCAGATCCAGGGGCAGGTGTCCCCCAGGAAGAGCCCAGTGCAGCCCACCAGCCCACAGCCCTCCCAGGAGGCATGTAGCAGCAACAGCCATGCCCTGCCCCCCACCCCGCACCCATTGACAGCTCCAGCTGCTTTGCTCCCTGCTGCAGCCCCTTTCCCCCCGCAGAAACCCCGCAGGACCATGTGGAGCAGCCAGGTGCAGCGCCTACAGCAGGAAGGAGGGCCGGGCTCTCCTGCCTACCCCCCGGCGGGGCTCACAGCTCCCAACACCTGGGGCAGGGCCACAGCCAGAGTTGCTGGGTGCAGCTGGGACCCACACACCCTGCAAGTGATTCCTGCAGCCCCTCCTGGGGTCAGAGCTGGGAGACCTGTGCCCTCAGGCAGCAGCTCCAGCCATCCTCCCCCAGCCTCTGCGTGGCCACTGTCACTCCCCTCCCCTTCCCTCTCCCCCATTGGATTTTACTGATTTACACTGAAAAACAGGTGCAAATCAGTAAAATCCTAATAACTTCAATAAAAAAATCTGATAATTTTCCAGTAAAATTCAGTAAAAACTGAAAATGCAGAACACTAAACAAAGAATACCAAATACAGAGGTACTGGAGTGCACAGGACTGACACACTTAGAAACTGCTATCAAGAAGAGGAAGTTGTGATGGATTGGTCATGTCAGGTGAATGGAAAGAGACTGTATCCCCAAGAATATTTTGTATATAGCAAGATTCAAAATGGCTAGAATGCAGGGTTGCCCTCTATGGCAGTACCATGATGCATGCAAAAATGATATGAAGTCATTCAACATCAATTTAGAAAGCTGGGAGGAACACGCAGAATCCTATCCAGTCTGGAGGGAACATCTGGCACTGGGTGCAGCTCAACATAAAGTGGCTTTGATCCAGAGGATGGAAGCAAAACAAGAATGAAGAAAGCAGCATGCTGTAAACTTGGACTCCAACTCAGACAACATATGGATCTGTGAAACTTGTAACAAGCTGCACTGCTCTCAAATTAGGCTTGTCAGCCACAAACGGATTCATCAGGCATCTGACTACACCTCTTACATGTACACTATGATCCAGAGGATCAACAGTTGCCTATACATTCAGCAGGGTTGGAGCCCAGTGAGGGATAGAGGAATTGGCACAAGATGCAGCACGAAGAGATACTTGGTCCTCCATGTAGAAGGCGCAAAAAATCTTAGGCCTTCTATAACTCTGGATTTGACTAAACTCCATTTCTCCTTAACAGAAGTACATGTAGCAAACTCACCCTGCACGGAAGTATAGTTGACAATATCTACCAATCCAACAAGATACAACATAAAAAAATCTCCATGTAAATCCTGTGTCCAACAAGTTGGTAACTGAGAACTTAATCAGTTCCAAACTTTTCCTTTTCAAAAGCACACCTGATATACATCTCCTCTAAGTGTGCCTACATTTGTAGATGCAAGATTGCATGAGAACAGTATGCAAACCTGAGAAGTCCGGGTAATTTTCTAGTACGTCACTCTCTTGACACAGTAGCAAGCAAAGTTTAAAAAACTGTAAATTTAAGTGTTATCTGAATTTTTTTTTTTTTTTTTTTTTTTTACATAAAATGAAGAGAGTTTTTAAAAGATAAATTGTAGCCACAAATTATAGTAAATTGAGCCTTACTAATTAATGTTTTATATCACATTTTGGGCGTGATATTTACTAACAAATCTAGAAGAAAAATAGGAGTGTGGGGCTGATTTTTAATAAAAGAAAGCTTTCATGTACTTGGGATACACAAACATACAAGGTTGTATAACATTGCCATCTAATGGATGGAATCAGAACTTGGAAAGTTTGTGGTCATCTCCCCAGTAAAATATGGCTGTAAGACCTATCCAGCAAACTAACTCCGGGATACAGCGCACAGCCAATTCACTTCCTAGATGCCACTGTTAAGGTTTGCAATAGCTACATCACTGCTATATTGCATCAGAAACCTGCCAACCACCACAGCTACCTTCATACCATCAGTTTTCATCCTAAACACACCACTAAACAGACCACCTACTGTGAATCTCCACATTACAGCCATATCTTCTCTGATCTCACTGCCCAGGATGGATACTTTAAAGATCTGGAGCAAGTACTGCTACAGTTATAAAACAAATCCCAGGACTATACACAGTCAAATCAAAGCCAGACTCACATGTTGCTCTGACCTGCCACAATACCAACTCCAAGACAACCAGAGGGATACTTTTTTCCTTGTCACCTTTAGCCCCACTCTTGAACACTTTATGCACATAATTAATGACCTCCAACCCTCCTGGAAATGACAACCGTCCCAAGGTAGCCATGTGGAACAAACGTGTCCTGGCTTACAGACAGCTCCCTAATGTAAATGGCATCTCTCAAGCAACAGGCTACCTAACTCCCATTCTCACTGAGGCCCTATGCCTTGCAACAGACCCAGATGCAAGTTGTACCCTGCCATCAATACAGACTACACCACTGGACCAAACAACATGGATTATAACATCCCAAATTCATGCACCCGAACCTCCACAAACATATTTGCCGTCATCTGATTACAGTGCTCCTCTGTTGCCTGGACAGAGATGGGGCAATGGTTAAGAAGGAATGAACATCAGTCTAACTTCAGTTTGAGAAAGACACATAAGCCTGTGGCAAAATGCTTTAACCTCCCTAGACATTCCCTCGCTGGCCTCAGGATGGCTGTTCTTAGACTACGTAACTTGAGTTGAACATGAACTTGCAGAACAAGAAATTATCCACAAACTGGACTGTATTAAGTATTGTCTAAACAGGGACTATGGATTCTTTTCCCACTACCTGGTTTAGTTTTTGTGCTCCCCTTGACCCTTTATAGGTTTATTTATTGTTTTCCTCTCCCAGCACTGCTCTTCATCTCTACTTTCCTGGTCTCTCTTCATTCCTCCCTTCCCTGTCTTTTGTATTCAAGACCACTCGCTGTACTTGACACATTACTCTGGGCATATCCTTTCATAGCATCTGATGAAGTTAGTTCGGTCTTGTGAACATTTACACTATACCACTCTGATTTAACTCTCGATAAAATACCAAAATCAGTGTTTTTCCATGATTAAAATGAAACACCACTATATACATAGATATCAGGTGAACACAATGTTTTATAGATACATTTACAATTTTAAAGCAATTTGGAATCCTACCAAAGCCTCAATGAATAGAATAAAATAAGTTGTAAATACCTATAAAATCTGGTGTTTTATTTTGGGTATTTTAATCATAAAAATCACAGCTCCCCTTGCTCCCTTTATAGCAAAATCCCCAGTTTTTCTTTTCCTTTTTTTTCTTTTGTAAATGCATTCCCTCCCCTTCCCCAACCATTTCTGACTTTGTCTCTCCCTCTCCGTTCCCTCTAAATAAGTATAAGTGAGCTAAGACATAGGATAAGCTTCAGCATTTTATTTTGGTAGCAAGCTGTATTTATTTTGTTTTTTCTCCTTCTTTATATTGTATAATTATTATGTTTATATTGATTTTTACTGTTCTATATTACTGTTTTACTAGTACTATATGATTTAGGCCAAGTTTCTGTTTTGTTTGTCAGTTATCCATCCTGTCCCCAGGCCTGGTTGTGTAACCCATGACTCACACCTACCCCTCCTATGTAACTTGGTTCCTGAATGGGGATGAATGAGGGTGCTTGAGAGACAATGGCAGTAGGTCTAAAAATAGCTCTGTCTGAATGACCAAACCATCAACACCAATACTTAGACCAATGACCCAGCCCTTGGAACCGCCCTCAGCATTCAAGAAAGAAAAGATAACGCAACCCATCATGTCACACGGCAGGGTCCCAGGAGCGGCCATGATCTCTCCTGGCACCCCCTACCGTGCCAAGTGGGTGTCACTGCACCCTCGTTCTCGCCTGCCACGTCTCTGATGGTATTAGTGTTATGGGAGGCTGCCTTTTCAACCCCTTGGACACGGTACCCCGGATGTATCCCAGTCTGTGACCCGTCTTAGCTGTCTCTGTGCACTAAAGCCTTAAGGGCTATGCGTGGCTCCTACCACCCCTGATACCACGCCCCAAGCCTCTCAGATATACCAGACGTTGTCTTGTCAAAATCCCTTTCCGCGCCTTCATGCCGCCCCCTTGCTTGCCCTGCTATAGCCCGCACCCTCACGGATGCCCTCTGGGCTCGTCTCGGTTGCCCGCACCCTCACAGGCTCTCTCTGCCTTCCCCTGTGCTCTTACCCACACTGGGGCCTCCCCTCGCGATTCCTGCCCACACTGGGGCCTCCCACAATTGAGGCTCAGGTGGCCGTAGACTTGCCTGGCCCCCAGACCCCCTTCTCGGGTCTTACGCCCTCCCTGGGGCTTCTTGCCTGCCCTAGGGCCTTTCTTCGCGCTTGGGCTCAGGTGGCCATAGACGTGCCTGGCCCCCAAATCCCCTCCTTGGGTCTACAACCCCTGTGGGGCTCAGGCGGCCTCGACCTTACCTGGCCCCCAATGCACTGTGCCCCTTTTCAGGGCTGGGGTTGGTGCACCCCTAAATGCTGTGCCCTCTCTGGCACCGGGGTCCCCACAACACTGTGGAGCCCCTGTGAGGCCTCTTCCAACCCCTGTTAGCCTCATCCGGTCGTCCAGTGTAACAACCAAGCAATATCATATAAGCCAATTGGCTACAATATAAAACTAAGCCTCCTGGCTAAAACACAATCTGTAAGCCACCTGGCTAATCATCATCCCACTCCCTACCAGAGCTTTCTCCACCCAGTATCTTTGAACTGAAGCTGCTCAGGCTGCATAGTCCAGCAGAGCTCCTTCTCCCTTAGATGTTAGCATGGAACTGCCTGCTTGGCCTCAGCCTGGGCTGTTTATATAGGCCAGGCCCTGCCCCCTTCTGGTCAGCTGACCGAACCGCGGTTGCCCCGGCAACTAGCACCTGTACCTTTTCCTAGGAGTGCCCTGTGACACACCTCCCCCCTTAAGTTCATACCTCACTAGGAGCAGGGCATGGGAGTGTCCTGCGACACATCATTTTGCCAAGCTGCACATCCTCAGTAAGAACACCTTGAGCCCTCTGGAACAGGACTGACCTTACCTGGACAGGCCCTCCCCACAGGACATCAGAATTAGTCTGCCTCATAAGTATAATCAGCAAATACTGTTCAACATCTTCATCAATGATGTGGACAGTGGTGTCAGAAGCGGACTGGCCAAGTTCACCGATGACACCAAACTCTGGGGTAAAGCATCCACACCTGAGGATAAGAGGGTGATCCAGGAGGATCTGGACAGACTCATAGAATAGGCAGATGAGAACCTGATGGTATTCAACACCGAAAAATGCAAGGTTCTCCACCTTGGGAGGAAAAATCTGCACCATGCTTATAGGCTCAGTAGTGCTATGCTGGTTAGCACTACAGATGAAAGGATCTTGGGGGTCATGGCTGACCACAAGATGAACAGGAGCCTTCAGTGTGATGCTGCAGCTAGTAAAGCGAGCAAAACGCTGGCTTGCATCCATAGATGCTTCTCAAGCAGATTCCGGGACATCATTCTCCCACTGTACTCGGCCTTGGTGAGGCCGCAGCTGGAGTACTGCGTCCAGTTTTGGGCTCTGCAATTCAAAAAGGATGTGCAGAAGCTTGTGAGAGCGCAAAGGAGAGCCACGCTCATGATTAGAGGTCAGGAAAACAGACCTTATGAGGACAGGCTGAGAGCTATGGGGCTATTCAGCCTGGAAAAGTGCAGGCTTAGGGGTGATCTGATGGTAACCTATAAGTTTATCAGGGGTGCTCATCAGGATCTGGGGGAACAATTGTTCACCAGAGCTCCCCAAGGGATGACAAGATCGAAAGGTCACAAACTCCACTGTGACCGGTTCACGCTGGACATAAGAAAGAACTTCACTGCCCAGGCCCCCAAGGTTTGGAACAGACTGCCACCTGAGCCAGTTCAAGTACCCACTTTTAACACCTCCAAAACACATTTGGATGCTTATCTTGCTGGGATCCTATGATCCCTGCTGACTTCCTGCACCTGGGGTAGGGAGCTGGACTTGATGATCCTCTGGGCTCCCTTCCAGCCCAAATGTCTATGAAATCTATGAAATAAAAGGGGTAGTGAAGACTGACTCTTTGGGACACCCTCTCCATCTGGACCAGCAGTATGCCACACCACCTATCCACCCAGAGGCCCTGACAGAGACCCCCCTCTGGAAAACACTGGACAAGAACCCTTTTCCAGCCTGGATAGGTAACTATCACCCCCCACCCCCCTCTTCAACCAAGAACTTGGACTCTGCTTCGCTTCCCTACCTGGACTCCAGCCCTTCCACTGAGTCTCTTTCTCCTGCTGCCATTGTGAGAGACAGAGAGAGAGAGAACCAATAACTTCATGGGGCTGTGTAGAGTGTTATCTGTTTAGTAAAACTGTTATTAGAACCCCAAAGTTGGGTTTTGCTTTACTATGGTTTGGCCCTGCTCCAATTTCTGCTCCTGGCCCCTCTAACTTCCATCTCATTTCTCCCTCTCCTGCTTCTGGCTCACTGCCACCTCCAACACCTGTCTCCAAGCCCCTTGTTTCTTTGCCACTGTCTTATCCCAACCAACTTTTCCTTTTCCCCTGAGCAACCAGGTTTCTGCCTCAGTTTCTTTCCTGGCCGTCTCCTCGTTGCCACCACTTATCTGCCCGCCCCCCTGCAATATCTCTGCTGTTTGCCTCAGTTTCCAGCCTCAGTCCACCTTAAGTAAACCCAAGCCTCAGTCAGCTTCTCTCTAGTCCACTGCTTCTAATCCTGGTTCTGGCAACTTTCACTCCCTACACTTTAACACTCTCTCTCTCACCTTAACCTTCCCCCAAGTATCCCAGGTACCCCAAGCACACACATACATACTGTACCATCCAAGTTAGGAACTTACCTATGTGTAGGTGGGTTGTATGTTTCATAGATTTCATAGACATTAGGGCTGGAAGGGACCTCGGGAGATCATCGAGTCCAGCCCCTGCCCAAAGGGCAGGAAGTCAGCTGGGGTCATAGGATCCCAGCAAGATAAGCATCCAATTTACTCTTGAAGGTGTTCAATGTAGGTGCTTGAACCACCTCCGATGGCAGACTGTTCCAGACCTTGGGGGCTTGGACAGTAAAGAAATTCTTTCTTATGTCCAGCCTGAAATGGTCTTGCAGGAGTTTGTGACCGTTCGACCTCGTCATCCCTTGGGGCGCTCTGGTGAACAAACGTTCCCCCAGATCCTGGTGGTCACCCCTGATAAACTTATAGGTGGCATTCAGATCACCCCTGAGCCTGCGCTTTTCCAGGCTAAAGAGTCCCATGTGTGTGAACTGATGAATGAGTGAGTGAGTATATATGTGCATGATATATGAATTAGTGATCTATGTATGTGTACTGAGTGTGCGGGTATTGACAATTGATTTTTGTCTAATTTTTAGTGTGTAGTGTGTATGTGCTTGAATTGGTGATAGGTATACATATGCTTAGGCTGGTTTGGATGTGTATGTGCCTGAGCTGGTAGTATGTGTGCATGTGTATACACCCAATTGATTTGTGTGTTTGTGTACGTGCAATTGTGTCACACCCTTGTGTCTAACAGCACAATATTGAGATCCTGAGAGTTGGCTTGACCCCACAGGGCAACACCTTCACTCACCACAGCTCCACCTCTCCTCCAGGTAGCAGGGCCAGAGCAATGACCATGACACACGGGGACAGGTGCGGGCTACATGCTGCAGGCTCAGGCAGGAGGAACCAGCTCCCTGCCTCTGTGCACACTTTTAAGGTGGGGCATGGGGGGCAAGTGCCCTCCCAGATTTGTGCACAGAGCAGGTGTGGGCTGCAGGCTCCCCACCCTGCTGCCCTCCCCGGGGAGCCCCAACAGCTCAGGACCTGGCATCGTAGGGCCAGGCACCACCACCATGGTGAGGCGCCATCCACACCACCAGCCCTGCTGCTGCTGGGCAGGCAAGGGGTGCCTCACCATGTCAGCGCGGGGCTCCCAGTGGCAACAGCATCGAGCTTCCCTGCCACCCTCTGCCCTGTCATGCCAGGTCCTTCCCGCTGGGCCGTACACGCCTCAGGGGGAGAGCAGCAGGGTAGGGAGCCCAGAGCCCGCAGTGGGCAGCCCGCCCACAACCTGCACACAATTCTGGGCACATGACCGCCATGCACTGCTTCCTTCCCCTGCCCCCAGGAGTGCATGCAGCAGCGGGGAGCCAGCACCCCCCATCCCCCCTCCCCCTGCAGCACCATCCAGCTCCCCACCCAGGGCCTGCAGGAGATGCTCTTCAGGCTACCTGAAGGCCATGTGCATATAAACCTGCACACATGCACATGGCACCCCCTGCCTGACCACCCTCCTCCAGCTCACCCTAGCCCCCTGCAGAACTCCATCTTTTCCCATGTTTTTCTCCTTTAAAAGAAAAAATATGGGTTTTTCTCCTTAACATGATAAATTCCAGGTTTTCCATGTTTTACCATTGCAATTGGAAACCCAGATCCCTGGGTTTATTAGTCTGCCAATTATTTGCCTTCTAACTTGGATCAATTGAGTTTTCTTATCTTCACCTCAGTGTCAGCAAGATAGTGAAGTCGTGCTTACCCTCCTCTATAAAGTGCCTTAAGATATACAAATAAAAAGCACTTTGTAAATGTAAAATATGTTTGGAAGAAAAAATGGGAATACTATTCTCCATTTGTCAATCATTTATTGATTCTGTCTGAATTAAAGCTTTGTGAACAGGTCAGAAAAACATTCAACTTTTTGAATCAGCCTTGCTGCAGTTTACCAAAAAACAAATGAAATCCAATCCAACTTGATCAGGCTCATCTTGCTGTAAGGTTGCATGATGAATTATCCAAGACTTACTAACTCAGAATACACCATTCTCTGGTAGCTCAGAGAGAAGAGCAGGTAACAAAACACAGAGTGGTGGCACAGAAAACCAGCAAGCCAAAGGCCCACATTCCAAAAGTGCATTTCCAAGCAGCACAGGGTGATAGAAAAGCATGGCTGAATTCTGGGAACTTCCAGTGGGCAGAGTTTCAGGAAACTAATGACAACACCAACATCATGAGTGATGTGGATGGCTGAAAACTGAAGACCAGGATGCTGTCTGCATATAGCCATGCATGCTTACCATTCTGTGTGCAATGTAATAGTTTAGATTTTACACTTCAGGTTTGCACCTTAGAAAGACAAAGGCCTACAATTTTCTAAGTCAATCCAATCCTTCAGAACCTGGATATGATTTGCAATAGGGCTTATTTTTAAGACCTTATAAAGTTACATAGTTTAGTATGTAAACCTGGTTTAACAACACATTCACCCTCGCAGGAAGGGAAATGTTTTTTGCAAGTTAGAAACAACGTTTATTCTGTGAAAGATGTATTCCTCAGTGAAAAGAGGGCTCTTAGTTGAAACTAACAGACAAAAGGGACCTCTAATGAGGCTCTTCCTACACAGCCATTAAATAAAAATTTCTATATTAAAGCCAGGTGATACAACCTCAGAATGGAACAAGGAAACACTTCCTGCAAGAATGGTGACAGGCTTACACCAGTGAATGCAAACTGGAGCTCTAGGACCATGTTACCCACTGAGCTGGGTTAGAAGATTCTGTACGGAGAAGTAGCATGGAAAAGGGCCATGCAATGGTGGACGTCCACATCTGTAAGTGCGGAGCAAAAATAAACACACTGCAGTCAAAGAATGTCAGGAAGTGTTCTGCAACATAGCATTTTGATATGTTGTTTCTGTGCTCTTTTCCCCCTGAAGAAAGTTTTCTTTGCTTCACACAGGGACTCGGTACCTCAAAGGTATCTCAGGAATTCTCTGTAGGAAGCACCTAACAATTTCAACCCAGCCATTGTTGCTACCATCAAGAGTCAGCAGCATGTGACCCCAGGCACACAGCAGCTCTTTAATCCTGGGGAAACAAGCAGGAATTATATATTATGACTTCCTCTTACAGTAAGTATAGTCTTTGTAGCTGGCCAAGTGCCATATTAGTCATAATGTTAGGAGTTGTAAACCTTTCCTCCATTAGGCTAGTATTGAAAAAAGCTTTTACTGCAGATCATGATAGTTGTAAGCTATTTCAAAGTACCAATATCTGTTTGCTAGATAGTGAGCTAAAAGGTGTATAGACAACCAGGATTTAACAGAATCTTCATAAAGCATGCAAGAAAAATGTTTCACACTGGAAGTACCATCCATATCAAACATTATAATTTTTTTTTCTATGTAATTTTTCTTTCTATGTACCATAAAAGCTAAGCTGCTTGTATAGCACTTCTTTGAATCAAGATTGAACAAGCATAGACAAATTTATTATCTCTACACAGGGTTTGTATATTGCTTTCCAATATGCATCTGACTTGAGTAAATTTACAGGGGCTTGTTCTTTTGGATGCAACACTGCACAGGCTTCCCTCACTTTATACGGGTTCTGTATGTGCAAATTCAATCTTGTGCAATGACCCTTTTATACTAAAAATTTGTTATATACAAGGTAAATTCACTTATGCAATCAGTGTAGTGGAAGCCCAGTCAGCTACTTTGTGTGGTACGTTGCGGGAGTGATGTGCACAACAATATAGTCTCCTGTGTGGATCAGTGCTTCTCTCTCGTTGTCTGTGATGCATGTTTCTGTAGTTCCCATCCCCATTATGACAGCGCCCTGTGCTTGTCTGAACTGTCTGCTGTTGATAAATACCAACATTGTCTTGAAAAAGTGGTAGAAATGGGTCTGGGGTCAGTACAGTCAAAGTCTTGGAAAGTATCCCTATTTGTTACACTGTAAAGAGGGTTCCTTTTATGCAAATTTGAGTTACGCGCTGTTTTCCAGGAATGTATGTACAACAAAGTGAGGGAAACCTGTAGTTTCCAGATCAGAAGGCAAGGAGATCTTCACCATCACCTACTGCAGAGGGCTGAGGGACCTCTAGGGAGGGCCTCATTTAGCCCCCAGAATTAAAATCACTGGTTTGAGTGGCAGTCTCCAAGGAATGAACAGATCAGACACAAAAATGGTATGATGAAAGGCAATATCACAGAGCAAGCACTTTCCCAATAAGCCAGAGAAGGGTGTGCCTATGGGCACTGGGCTCTGGGACTATACTGATCACTAGCAAGAAGTTGTCAATGGAGTGTATTAGAAGCAAAAGGCTGGAAAAGCAAAAGGCACTTTGTAGTGCCAAAGAATCATTTGTCCCCAGATTTTCACACCAATACATGGGGAAAGTGAGTAAAAGGGTCACTGTCCCAAGGCACAGTAGAAGCAGGTGCTTTCATTTATTATCAGTATAAACATAGTTAATTTACTTTTGTTGCATTTTCCTTAATTCTGTATTCTTTCTCCTTGTCACGGAGTCACAGAGGTGCCCCGTGACTGTGAGGGTGATTGGCAGTGCTGTCAATCACCCAGGCAGCCCAGGTGCCTGGTTGCCAGGGGCAACCAGGTGGTCACATGGCCGGAAGGGGGCAGGGCCAGGCCTTTATAACTAGCTGAAGCCAGAGCTGGAAACACAGTTCCCTTCTGGCTGCCGCAGGAGCAGGAGCTCTGCAGTTTGAGCTGAGTGGCCTGAGTTGGTGGTTGCAGCCTTACCCCACTAACAGGCTGCGATGATGCAGGGAACAAGATCACCCTGACTGCAGGTAGGACTGAGAGCCCTGGCAGGGCTTGGAGTTATTGTTAGGCGTGTGGAGCCTCTGTTTATGTTGCAGCCAGAGGGCTGGAGTTTAAGTTGCAGTTTACACCGGAGGACCGGGTGAGGCTGTAGGGGAGCGAGGAGGCCTCAAGGGGAGCTCCCCCACAGCTTGGGGGTTCCCAGTGCCCAGTTGGGGCACAGTGCCAGGGGCACTATTGTCAGTGCTGCAGGGCACCATATTGCGCCAGGGAGGCGCAGTGTGCGGGGTTACAGACCCCAGCCCATAAGGGCGGTGTTTAGCCCTGGAGCGGGGCAGAGACAGGGCGCAAGAGGCGCGGAGTCAGTCCCGAGAGGGCAAGGCCCCGGAGCGGGGCAGAGACAGGGCGCAAGAGGCGCGGAGTCAGCCCTAGAGAGGGCAAAGCCCCGGAGCGGGGCAGAGACAGGGCGCAAGAGGCGCGGAGTCAGCCCTAGAGAGGGCAAAGCCCCGGAGCGGGGCAGAGACAGGGCGCAAGAGGCGCGGAGTCAGCCCTAGAGAGGGCAAGGCCCCGGAGCGGGGCAGAGACAGGGCGCGGAGCGCGTGGCGTGTCGGCCCCAGAGTGGGGAAGCCCAAAGGGGCGAAGCGCAGGGAGCGCGGTAGAGGCCCCTGAGGGGCGAGGCCCCAGAGAGGGGCCGAATAGCCAGGCCTAGCTAGCCACCCAAGGGCGCCGAGACTAGGGCGGCAATAGCGCCGGCCCAAGGGCGCCGAGACTAGGGCGGCGATAGAGCTAAGGCTAGCGCGGCGAGAGCAGCCTAGCGAGCCGGCCCAAGGGCGCCGAGACTAGGGCAGCAAGAGCGAGCCGGCCCTAGGGCGGCGAGAGCGCTCCAGTTCCAAGGCAGAGCCGGCGATTAGCCAGGTGCCAGCTAGAACCCGGCCCAGGGGGCGCCGGTAGTGAGCGGCGCTGGCGAGCCGACCCAGGAGGCGCCAGCAAGTAGCTGGGCGCCAGCGTGACAGGCCCAGGGCGCGGGGAATGGGCTAGAGCTTGGGGCCCGACCCAAGGAGGCGCCAGGTGGGCGAAGAGCCCCGGTGCCCGAGAGTGAGAACAAGGGCACCCGAGGGGCGAGGGACCATACAAGCGTCCCCCAGAACAGCTGCGAGGCTTGGGGCGTGCTGAGGGGGAGGCTTGGAGGCACGCATTGCCCTTAAGGCAGGACGCATATCGAATCCCCAGTCTGGGATAGGGACGAACAACAAGACCGTCCATTAGGGAAACTGGCAGCCTCCACATTATATATTTAACCATCAAAGTCGTGGCAGGCGAGGTTCTGAGGGTGCTACGTCACCCTAACGTGACGGTAGGCGGCGCTAGGGAGCTCACGGCCGCCCCTAGCCGCCCCCCCCCCCCACACTCCTCTTAATAAAGCTTCTTTATTTTATATAGAGATTCAATACTTTGGGGAGGAGAGGCATTCATTGACAACAGGGTCCAGGAAATTTGGTCTTAGTCACTCCTATTCCAAAACACTGTTCATTTCAATGCTTTCATGCATTGTTTTCTCTAGAATTTCTCTGACACTGTATGTCTGTTAGACACAGAATTTCTCTGTAGTGACTGTATGTTTCTGTTAGACACCACAGAATTAATATCACCTCTGCTCTCTGCTGCCAAATTTTCCAGACCAGTGGGGAGTTTTGCTGGCCAAAAGACAACTCCATGAGCCAGGTCTGGCCTACCCACGTTTCTTGGTCACCAATGTCATAGTACAGTGTTCATGTCAATGTTCGCTTGTATTGCTGCTCTGGAGTTCTCTCTAGATACAGAATTTCTCCTTGGCAGTTTAGAAAATGTCTGCGTCCAATGTAATATTCAGCACTAATCTGGCTAGGTGGTATAGGAATAATACGCTGTCCTTTTCAAGGTTCTCCCAAGCAGTCTTAGCTGTGGAAGACAAGGTAATGTAGGGACACATGAAAAAAAGAAATTGGTCTCCTATTGAATTCTTAGTGTACCTAGCAGAGGAGGCTGCTTATTTCTCAGCACCTAGAAATCAGTAGATAAGTGGTCTGGGTAGTAATATAAAATTAGGCATACAGGAATTACTAAAGTGGAAATAATGTTCATCCCCACAAGGGATTACCAGTAAAGACTGATAGTAAGAGGTAAAGAGTAAAAAAAAATACATATATACACACACACACACACACACACACACACACACACACACACACACACACTACGTTTTCCTAGGTTTGACTGTTCTTGTCAAGAATCTCTCCAATGCAGCCTTTTGTGCACATTTCCTTTCTACTTGCATTTCTACTGCCCACTCAAAGTTGGAGGTCTGCATGCAGCTGATAAGTTTTCTACAGAAGGCTTATATTGAGGGGAAAAAAATAGGAAATTGCTGTAGCATAGCTAAAAATAAACAAACTTCCTATTCATGCTACGGTCACTGCAATGTCACACCATTCCTATGCAGAATAGAGCAGAAAATACTGTATCATTTGTTTATAGCTCTTTTTCAAAATTGAAATTTATCTTCCTTTGTCAGCTGCTTTAATAATCTAAAGGCAGAAAAAGTGGGGACTTTAGAGTCCCCTCATTGCAGTACCTCACTGCAGTGCTATCATTGCAACTGCTGACTATAACCATCATGATTATGAACTATGTCAGATAGTTTCTCTGGGGTATACTACAGTTTACTACTAAAGAACACAATACAGTTTCATTCATTCTAAACACACTAGGATTTGGGATTTGTTCCATCCAAAGTTGATGGATCTTGCATTGGTTTAACTCAGTTACTTTGACAAGTCTGTAGGCAGAGTATTAGGATTGGCAAAATTAACCGAAACCAAATAAACGCCATTTCTGAACTAATTTACTACTAAGAATTTCTGTGAAAAACAAAACTAAAAACATGGAAGAACATATTAGGTGTGGTTCATCATCTTCCCAGTCAACAAAATAACAGTGAAACAAGTGTAGGCAAGTTTTTAGTGTAACTCATGTATTTATACATAAAAGCACAGTTCTGGAACAGTGGTAGTCAAAAAACGACATGCAGAGAACTCTCCTCCCCCACTTCCTTCAAGGGTCTCAGCCCAAACAGAAATGCCTGGTTCCCAGGAAGCAATTCTGCCTCACGAAGTGACTTTCATTAAAGTGATGGATACAGTGAACAAGTTTCCCTTTTATTGGTTGTAATTTGTACAAAAAAAAAAAATCTTTCAAAAACTCCCTCCCCAACTAAAACAATCCGTTTTAGGAACAACACTATTTTTGACAATATTCCAAGGTTTGGACATTGTAGGACAGCCACTGCCTGACATTTTTTGGATTCTGCAGCATCACTTAATTTCTTTTACAACAGCTTTCTACTCAACTACCTACTAGGGACAAAACTGAGATAACATATTCTATACAGTATGACATTTGGTTTAACATTTTCTTGGGCTATATTTGACTCAGTGAGAGGAAACTGGCTCCTTTACCTGCTCTCAATTCCATAAGCCATCAACATGTATTGATTGGCTGAGGGACCTGAACCTGTTCAGCTTCAGCAAGAGGAAGCTGAGGGGGGATTTGGTGGCTGCCTACAAACTCATTAGGGGAGATTAGCAGCAAATATGAAGAGCCATATTTCCCCCAGCAGCACCTGGGGTTATGAGGAACAATGGCTAGAAGCTGCTGGAGAATAGGTTCAGGTTAGAGATTAGGAGGCACTATTTCACTGTTAGGGCGGCTAGGATCTGGAACCAACTTCCTAGGGAAGTGGTCCTTGCTCCTACCTTGGGTAAATTCAAAAAGAGGTTGGACTCTTTGGGGTTGTGTGATCCCAGCATGTGCTCCTACCAGTGACAGGGGGCCAGACTAAATGATCTGTTCAGGTCCCTTCTGACCCCAAACTACTATGAAACTATGAACAGCAACCTTGAAATTTCAATACATAAGGGAAAATATTTTTTAAGGAGAATTTTTAAGAATAATAATATCATAAAACAATGTAATGATATTTTATAAAGCTTCCATAAATTAGTGGGGGGGGTTGAGAAAAAGTTATTCATTATTAATAGTTCTGTGTAATTCTCTCTGAAAATTTTTATTCAGAATCAAGACCAATTTTCAATTCAAAATAATTTTTCTTGGATTTGCCTGTTTTGACTATTTTGTAATTTTTTAAAACAAAGAATAACCTTTGGATACACTTAGAAATAAAATAATGTTTTTTCTTCTTTTGATTTTTTGTGTAGAAAATACTTTTTGCTTTTTAAACTAGCCTTACAAATGTCTATATACATACTAAGCTCTAACTGAAGTGCCCCTCCCCACCTTCCCAACCCCGAGCATATGTAAAGATGCCCACAATACCTACATCATTGTAGCTTACACTAGTGCAATTCTATCCACAAGTTGTTCAGAGATAATTCTACACTAGATATAGCAGTTATGCTGATGTAGGGATTTATCATCTCTCTACCCTTTGTATTCAATGTCATAAAAATAAATTATATAACAGTGTTGTGCATCTATGTCCTACTACTCCTACTGGTAGGTTTTTCCAGAATCCCACTTCTTTAATGGTTATAAACTGGAAATTAGTAGACAGTTTCAATATCCATAGCCAGCTGATGCCAAATTCCTCTTGTGCCAAAGTCATCTTTTGAGTTAAAGCTAGGGTTTGCCAACCTAACCAATACAGTAGATCACTTTTGCCTTTTTCACCCAACTCATCATTTTACTGATGGTTCATAGAAATGCTGCAGCTCCCTCGTACCCTTTCTTGTTTCCAGCTGATGAGCTCCCAAGCTACAGTGGAACTTCTGTTTACTACCTGTAAATGCATGATCTTCTACTATGCGGTACTGATCCTGCTTTATTGCTCTTGTCACCAAGGGCATCCATTTCTTCCTGTCTGATATTCTAATCCTTCTCCATTCAGTTAGGACCCTCAACACTGTGTCATCTGAACATCTCATTGGTTGACTCATACTCCTCATAACAAGGCATTATAAAAAATGTTACATAAAATTGGTCTATGAGGAATTTCACTAGTAACTTCCCCCAGTTCAACATTTCCACCTCAATACAACCTGGTACAGTCTGCCTTAAAATTCCATGGACTAATCCCAATCTTGTCCATTTTAGTTAATAATTTCCCATATACCACTATATCCTCTACATTACTGAAGTCCAGATAGATTAGAACTACCATATTCTGTTTGTCCAGAAAACTCAATTATGTTGGCTGGCAACTGTCAGATTAGCTTGGCACAGTCTCTGATTTGTAAACCCATGATCTAGTTAATAAAATTTTCTGTTTACCTCTGTGGTTTTAATTATGCTTAAGGTCGGGGGTGCAGAGAGGTATTAGCAAGATAATGGCTGACTATATCCCCTCCACTATCTGAGGTGGGGTGAACAGGACATGTGAAACCAGCATACTTTGAAGTAGGGACAAACAACTGAGACACCGGCAGACAGATATCCCAGATCTTCGGCCGAAACAGCAAGGTTGGGTTCCCAACATACAATATTCCTAAACCAAGGCTTGTCTCAGTAAAGAAGCAGAAGCTGCTTAAAGCACAAGACAAACATAGATGTTGTATTACACTAAATACTGTAATCCAGTTGACTGATAAGCCCTCTTGTTCTGAAAAGTTTGCAGCAATGCTGGACAAAGGCTAGATGGTGACATTTCCAGCAGGAAATTTTGAATGCAGTGGAAGAGGCAAAGTGAGTAAAGCCAGGCACTCTTTCTTGGAGTAGCAGAGCTCCCTCTTGAAAAAAGTAGAGGCCCGGGGCCTTGCACTAAAATAAAGTGTTTTGAAAGAGTTCCAGAGCAGAGTATATCCTGTGGATGCATACCTCTCTTTTACATCTTGAAAGTATATAATAGATAAGATTAGATCTAACAGTCCCCTATTAGATCACCCACTCAATACATTGAGGATCATTATTTTCCATTTACAATCATTCAACCAGTTCGCTCCAAACAGGGCCCTGTACCCAAATTACTTTGTAAATAAGATTTTAGGAGACACTGGAACAAATGCATTAAAATAAATCCAATTTCTTACTTAAACTGCATTTTTTAATTCTTGACATTTGAAACATTTGACAGATGCATTTATTTATTTCCAGAAACATTCATACAGGGTTTTATACAGTAATTCTTGAAACTCAGGAAATGCCATACTTTATCATAGCCCATCTAATCCTTTATACCACTCTGACTCAAGCCATCACCAGATACCTTAGGGCAGCGAAGATCAACTTTTTGGCCCTGCAGGTGAGATCAAACCAAGCATACAGAGACTGAGCTGAATTAAGTCCTGCTTCAGGTCTGCCCAGCCCCACACACCAGGATCTGGCCCCATGTCATCCTGTATTTTTGATCTAGCATGCAGGGCCACAAAGTGCAGGGCTCTCAACAGACCTGTGGGGAGCCCCGAGAGCTAGATGACATAGTCCTTGGGCCATATCTGATGCATAGATCAGGGATGGAACATCCCTGCTTCAGGGGAAAGATGCAAGAAACCTCACATTCAGCACTCTGTCCCAAAATTAGGATTAATCCTTATACACGATAGTCTGAGATTGTTTAAATCCTCTTCCAAAATGTGCTCGAATTCATGACTATATATAAATATTCCTTTTAGGCATATTCTTTTTAGGCATATAAAGCATTGGAATCTTGTTAAATTTGTCCTCAATCTGGTGACTTGCTCACTGATAATTAGCTATTATAAATACAATTTTGGCACTAAACAGAGTTTTGCAGAAAGGAGACCTTGTCAATCAAGCCTACTGTCCTTTTTTTTTTTTTTTTTTTGGTATGAGTACAGGTCTGGTTGATTAAGTCAGAAGTTTCCAAGGCATCTGACTTAGTCCCGTGCATCTTCATTAAAAATTTGCATTATACAAAATTAACAGGGCACATAAAACATGGTTTAAAACCTGACTTACTGACAGATCTCAAATCAACTGTTAATGAGATGGAATCAGTAAGCACGCCTGTGACAAGTGGTGTTCTCCCAAGCTTTGCAATAGTTTTATCAATGAAAAAAAAGATGAAATAAAATCTTTGCTGATTAAATTGCAGCTGATGTCAATTAGTGGGGTAGTAAATAATGAAGATGACAGGTTACTCCTAAGTGATCCGAATCACTTGGCTAACTGGTCACTGTCCAACAAAATATGTTGTAATATACTCTAATACAAGGTCATACATCTGGGATGGGAACAAGGATTGAAAATTCTACCTATTCCATGGGAGATTATATCTTCAAAAAGTAGCAACTCAGAGGACGACTTGGAACATTTTAGAAAAGCGCCTTATTCTCAGTTTTCAGTGCAATCCCACAGTTTAAGCAGGCGTTTAGTAAACAAAACTAAACTGTGATATTGTTTAGTGCATTTCTGTTTTACCTTTTCTTCTGTTTTGCAAATCATTCTATTTTCCTATTTTAAGCTGCCCTGAGCTTCTGTTGAAAAAGGGCAGCATATAGATGACATACATAAAAAATATATACCTTATAATGTGAGGATTAAGGAGATTAATCTATCCAGTATATTAGGATGAGAGGTAATTTGTTCACTGTACATAGAGAATTACACACATGGTAAGACTGGGCAGAGGAGGATTTTTCAATCAAAGTCCTAACAAGACAAAGATATAACAAGATCTGATGGCTGGAAGCTGAAACCTTTAAAAAAATTATGGAATTTTCTTACACCAAAAGTAATTAAAACATTGAGAAAGTTTACCAGGGGATATACAGAATATTTATTATTCAAGTTATGATACACTATTATTGAATATTATATATGTTGTGATAACAACCATCATCAATAGGTCATAACTCTTCTACTTGGCTGATTTCTGTATAATTTATTTTAAATACATTCAGTATATGTAGGGTCAGATTCTCTCCATCAAGAAATATCTATCTTGCAGACTGTAATAAGCTGAGGAAGAAGCAGCATCATGGGACTAGTTTCTATCCAGTGGGCCATTCTACATTTGCCTGAGGTAATGCAGATTAGTTTTAATAAAAGATACCACTCCCATTGTTTTTATGGGCATTTTCCCTTTTATTCTTCCCCCACACACATCATTTTTCGTTAATTTCCATACCTATCCCATCCAAGACCACAGCTCGCTCTTTGTCGAGAGGCAGCGAGCTGCTGGGAAGAGATGGCCTTTACCTCTCTCCCCAGGGTAGGAGGCTCTTCTCAGCCAGGCTCCATGGGGCTTTAAACTAAGCCCACTGAGGGATGGGGGGACTACTGCCACTGCTGGCCCACTGAGCAACCCTTGCAAAACCAGCAGGCCAAGACACTTAAGGAAGCCCACCCCTGCCCCAGCCCTGGTACAACCTGTGGGCAAGGCAAAAGCCCTTAAGGGGACACTTGCCTGCCTGTACACAAATGCCAGGAGCTTGGGGAATAAGCAGGAGGAAAACTCGTCCTCCTGCTTAACACAAAATTATGACATCATAGGGATAACGGAGACCTGGTGGGACTCCACCCATGACTGGACCACAGGTATAGATGGCTATACCTTGTACAGGAGAGATCAAATAGATAAAAGGTGAGGGGATATAGCTCTCTATGTTAAGGAAAGCTACACATCCCTGCAAGCTGATGTTGGTGATGAGGGTGGACTGGAGACCCTCTGGGTTAAAATCCATGGGGAACACGGCACAGGAGACACAATGGTGGGAGTCTACTACAGACCTCCCACCCAAAATCAAGAGCTTAACCAGGAGTTCACTCAGGAACTGGCTGAGGCCGCATGCTCCAGGACCATGGTTGTCATGGGTGACTTCAATTACCCAGACATCTCATGGGAGGACCACTCAACAAAATCCAAGCAGTCACAAAGCTTCCTATCATGCATGCATGACCCCTACCTGACTCAAGAAGTCTATGGGCCAACAGGAGGTAAAGCGCTGCTCGACCTCGTACTAGCTACTGGGGATGACCTAACTGGCAACCTAGAGATCAATGGGAAGCTGGGTGACAGCGACCACGAGCTGATCACCTTCAACATCCGCCGTAAAGCTGGCAAGTTGGTCAGCAACACTGAAGTCCTCAACTTCAGGAAAGCCAACTTTAACAACCTCAGGAGGCTTGTCAGTGAGGCCCTAAGGGACCATGACCCCAGGGAGAGGGGAATCCAGGAAGAGTGGTTGCTCCTCAAGGGAGCGATCCTCAATGCACAAGCTAAGTCTATTGCATCTCAGAGGAAAGGCAGCAAGAGGGCACAATAGCCCTCCTGGCTCTCCAGGGATCTAGCAGACCCCCTAAGGCTAAAAAGAAAGGCCTACAAAGGATGGAATTCACCTCTAAGGAGGAATATTTTGCCCTGGTCTGGTCCTGCAGGGAGCAAACCAGGAAAGCCAAGGCTGCAACTGAACTCCAACTAGCTTCGAGCATCAAAAACAATAAAAAGTCCTTTTTTAGATATGTGGGGAGGTAGAGGAAAGCAAGGGCAACATTAGACCCCTGCTGAACCAGAAGGGACAACTGACACCCAGGAAAAAGCCAACCTATTAAATGAGTACTTTGCGTCTGTCTTTCAACAGTCCGATGGGACGCCCATGCCAGCTAAGGGACAGGGAGGTCGGAGTGAGGGAGATCCCCTGCCCTCCATCAATGCTGACCTTGTGAAGGAACATGTTGAGAGGCTGGATACCTTCAAGTCAGCCAGCCCTGACAATCTACACCCCAGGGTACTCAAGGAGCTGGCAAGCATCATAGCCCAGCCCCTGACACGGATCTTTGAGAACTCCTGGTGTTCTGATGTAGTGCCCGAAGGTTGGAAGAAGGCTAATGTGGTGCCTATCATCAAGAAAGGGAGAAAAGTGGATCCAGCAAACTACAGGCCCATCAACCTGACTTCCATCCTGGGGAAGATGTTAGAAAAGTTTATTAAAGAGGCCATCCTTAATGGACTGGCCGATGCCAACATCCTGAAGAATAACCAGCACAGGTTTGTTGAGGGTAGGTCTTGCTTGACCAATCTCATTTCTGTCTACAATCAGGTGACCTATCACCTGGACAAGGGAGAAGAGAGTGATGTCATATATCTTGACTTCAAAAAAGCCTTTGATCTGGTATCCCATGATCACCTCTTGGCAAGACTGGCCAATTGTGGCCTTGGGTCCACTACGAACTGCTAGCTGTGGAACTGACTCCATGGTCAGACCCAGAGGGTGGTAATTGACAGAAGTCAATTGTCATGGTGCCCTGTGACCAGTGGGGTCCCCCAAGGCTCTGTCCTTGGACCCATATTGTTCAACATCTTCATTAATGATGTGGACATTGGAGTCAGAAGCGGACTGGCCGAGTTCACTGATGACACCAAACTTTGGGGCAAAGCATCCACACCAGAAGACAGGAGGGTGATCCAGGCTGACCTGGACAGGCTCAGCAAATGGGCAGATGAGAACCTGATGGTGTTTAACACCAAAAAATGCAAGGTTCTCCACCTTTGGAGGAAAAACCTTATAGGCTCGGCAGTGCTACTCTGGCTAGCACTACGGAAGAAAGAGACTTGGGGTTCATCATTGACCACAAGATGAACAGGAGCCTGCAATGCGATGCTGCAGCTAGTAAAGCGACCAAAACGCTGGCTTGCATGCATAGATTCTTCTCAAACATATCCTGGGACGTCATTCTCCCCTTGTACTCGGCCTTGGTGAAGCTGCAGCTAGAGTACTGCGTCCAGTTTTGGGCTCTGCAATTTAAAAAGGATGTGGAGAAGCTTGAGAAAGGCCAGAGAAGAGCCACGTGCATGATCAGATGTCAGGAAAACAGACCTTACAACGACAGGCTGACAGCCAAAGGGCTCTTTAGCCTGGAAAAGCGCAGGGTCAGGGGTGATCTGGTGGCCACCTATAAGTTTATCAGGGGTGACCAGCAGGATCTGGGGGAACATTTGTTCACCAGAGTTCCCCAAGGGATGATGAAGTTGAACGGTTATAAACTACTGCGAGACCGTTTCAGGCTGGACATAGGAAATAATTTCTTTACTGTCCGAGTCCCCAAGGTCTAGAACAGCCTGCCATTGGAGGTGGTTCAAGCACCTACATTGAACACCTTCAAGAGTAAAGTGGATGCTTATCTTGCTGGGATCCTATAACCCCAGCTGACTTCCTGCCCTTCGGGTGGGGGCTGGATTCGATAATCTTCCAAGGTCCTTTGCAGCCCTAATGTCTATGAAATCTATGAAATCAAATTTAATCTTCCTTTATACATCTCCTTTTTACACCAATCAATGTGGCTTCCCTAATTTTATCCAGGAACTTCATTTGCTTTCAGTCCTTCTGTCTTCTCCCTCAGAAAGGAAAGCAGTTTGCATGCTACAGAGCATAGGTGCCAGCTTAATTTTGGTTGGGGAGTAGCCCTAAGATGATGGACACGTGGCAAGTTTTACATATTTCAGGTGACAGCCCTCTTCCAGAGGGGGGCCGGGGCCCTTGGGCCCCCACGTATTCAGCAGAGACTACAAAAATATAACATCCAAACCTGTCTTCATTTGGAAAAAGGAAGACTGAACTTTTCCCACACTGAGCAGGCTTAGCTTCTTCAGTTATCATTATATCCTCCAGAAGACTCTTTTAATGATGGATATATACTTGCTATTAGAACCTGTTATTGGCAAGACATTCTAAAATACACACAGTACTTGGGAACATACATTGTTAAATGTTTACTGTTCAAATCCTAATGATCAGAGTCACTACCCCATTTTTTCTGGAAAACCTGTGTCAATATGGGTCAAATGTCCTTTCATTTAAGCTTTAGTCAGCTGCTGCCTTCTTTGGCTGTTCATGTGTCAGAAGTCAAGAAGATCCAGTAAGATCACTGTTTTCAATCATTAGAGAGAATTTCTACACAACAACTGAGTCCCTTAAGGAAAAAAGTTGCTTTATAATGAATATCTTAGATGTGGTAGACACTGCAGTTTGCATTTTATTCCATACCTCAAGTCCAAAAAAATGGCATAAAACTGTCCATAAGTCAGTGACTGAGCTTGCCACAGGAACAAGAATACCATTTCTATATTTCTTGCTTTTTATAGATTTTCATTTTTTTAAAAAGAAAACATATTAAAATGCAATTAAAAATACTCAGAGCAAGGATGAACTTGTTTCCAAAGTAATGTTAAGTATGAACAACTTGCTTACAATTCAGCTCACTGCTTGAAAAATCAATGCATTTTTTTAAACAATCCAGACATTTATTATGCATGTCACTATAAATTTATCACTAATCCATCAGAACAGTCCTGTTCTCTGTACCATGCATAATGTAGACTCATTAAGATATGCAGTAAAATTAGTCACAGTGGCTCTACCTAAAAGTTAATAAGTACTGAAAAAGCAAAATTATTCCAGGGAAGCTCTTGGGACTGGGAGAAAGGTATTCTTGATCCAAAGTACAATTGCATTTTTACAACATTTCATATAATAGTTATTCTGATCATTAGGACTACTGCACCTGAGATGGCATCATTCATTTGCTTGTTTTAATAATATTGATGCATAAGTTTCACAATCCGTCTATTCTTCGTGGTCTCTTAATATTCTTTTTTGCCACAGAATTGCTGCAATTTCATTAACAACACAAGCTTGCAAAATTGTTCCACATATGTCTTATATACCTAACTCTGGTACAAGCCAGTTATAATACGAAAGGCCCCTCTAGACATTCAGGTAAAGAAGGCATGATAGGATCTGATGCATGATGCACACAATCATGCCACCTGCCATACTAAACATGCACAGCAGGAGGCATGATGGTGGGATCCAGCATCATATTAAAATCATGCCTTATAGCCACCATAGGGTGAGCCCAGGATCATGATGCCAGGCTTCCCCTGCACAGGCAAGTAGCAAGCTATTGCAGCGATGAGACTCACAGCAGGGGCCATGTTCCACATGAGGAATAGCATGTGGACCACTGGCCCCACTGAGAGTCTCATCAGCTGAGGCTCGCAGAGGGTTCAGCACATTGAATGCTGCCACAGCTACAAGTCCCGTCAACTTTAGCATGCTATTAACTGATTGAACATGAGGCTTACAAGTTAAGATGTGATTAACTGGTTAATTATGCCTTAGGTATAATATTCAGATGAGACCTAACAGGCAAAGCTCTTTATTCCCCTTTCAATTTTGTGCCTTACTTGGAAGGCCTCAGTGCTCCCAAAAGCAGCATTAAGGACTTAAGTGAAGGAGTCTGCACAAACTACACACATGTATACACACACAAAGTGAAAGTGAAATTTATTTCTCTCCAAAAATAATCTTTTAAGAAAATGTGCTGCCTCTTTATGGCCCAAACTAGAAGGCTCCTCTCAGCTACTGTTCCCAAAGGAAGAGGGGAAAAATGTTTCAAATCAGACAACCTGAAGAGTAAATCAGCAAAAGAAAACCATAGAATTAGGCTGTAGCTACAAAAACCATGAAAGGCGAGATAGTTACTGGGCTTCAAGGCTCTCCTGTGCGTTGCCTTCCCTGGGTCCTGGAAGAATAAACAATGAGCCATCACTACAGGTAACATCAGTCTGGCTTGCAATGAATCGTTTGCTTCAGTGAAAAGGAACAAGCTGTCCTTAAATTAATTATAGAATTATTTTAAAGCAAAAGGGTCACAACTCCCTGTCCCTTCTTGCCTCCTCTCTTGCATAAGAAGTGCAAAAGAGCTTCCTCTCCCACTGACTCCTCTATATATCATTTTTCTGAAGACCTCATGGCTAACCCTTGCCAAACCATTTCAGGGCAGATTAAGTACACACAATTATAAAGCTTATAAATCATCTAATTCTCCTATCAGTCATCAAAAAGGAATTCATCCTCAAAAACTAACAGTACAAAACTGCAATTTGTAGTATAAAGCATATAGGCATATGATAAGTCAAAATATTATAAGAAACTACACAGAACTCTAAAAGTTTCAGAGGAACTGCACTTGTTTTTGGAAAATATGTTCATTGATACCTGGACTCATTAGTGGAAGCCAGCGTCAATCTTAACTGTGGACTGGCTATTGGCAGTCAGCTGTGAATGAGATCTGTGAGCTGCTGTCAAAACATGCTTAACAGCATTCCTACTAGGAGGACCTGCAGAACTTAGCAATGCCAATCAGAAACACGCAGCATCAGTTGGGAAGTATTTTAAGCTGTTCTCTCCAGAATGTATGAATGACTCCTTCACTCTAAAATTCTCATTGTGCTACATAAAAAGTACCTACAACACTTCAACTATGGCCAATTCAAAATGCTTTTAGAACCCTGTGGCAAAATAGCAGCCACTTACAGAACCTGGAAATGAAATAGTTAGCATGACCTGTGCAACATAACAGGATCACAGAACTCCGATATCATATTTAATCATACCCACATTGTAATTATATAATGCATTCCTTTAAATGGAATGTTTTAAATAACAGTGTTCCTCGTGTACTTTAAGGGATGGATGTCAAATTGTGAGGTTTCTTCTGTTTTGCAAGTAGTGCAGTTTTTAATACTGTTAAAAGTTATTCCCATGAGAAGAGGAAGATTTAGTTTAGATATCAGAAAGAACTTTCCAACTAGAAATAGATTATATGGAGAGACTATGTAATCTCTATAACCAGACTCCCCCAGCATCCTGGCATGCTCTCTGGGCTCGGCAGGGCTCTCTGCTCCGCAACGGGCCTCCCCATCCCTTCTGCTCCCTGGCTGCAGTTCCAGCACAGGCTGTGGGCTGGTTCCCCCCTCCCCTTCCCCTCTGCCTTACTGAGGAGGTTTCTGCATACTAGCTGGCAGACCACATGCTGGCTACCATAGGTGCTGAATCAAGAGGCAGAATCAACAGGTAGCTGGTAATGTCCCTCTGATGTTTTCTTAATGGGATGATAAACACTGTTACCAATTCCCTGCTGTGTTAATCAGAGCATCCTGTCCGGGCCTGGCCATGCCTGCCACCCCAGCTCAGTGCTATGGAAGGAAGGGAGGGCTGCTTTAACACCCCCCCAGCTTCTAGCCTGTGCCACTGAAGGCACATGCCTGCATTTCTGGGATGTCTGTTCAGACTAGCCAGGTTAGACTAACCTGCAAAGATTGAATCAATTCAGGCTCAGGCTTTTTGAATGCCTGTCCCTAGCCCAGGTGAGTTGGGTCAAACTGAAGAAGTGACAACTCTTCTGGGCATGCGCTGTCCTACATGTGGGGCGCACCAAGCTGACAGTAAAGAGCTGCCCCCCCCCACACACACACACACCTGTAAGCAGCCAGCACTCAGTCTGAAATATGCTCTAAAATTCCAGACTAACAAGTCTACTACTCAAGCACAATGTAGCTTCCCATCAGAAAGCCAGAGCTCACCTATTGTGGAGACAGCTTTCTCAGGGGAAAGCAGACTGAAGCTGATCATCACAAACCTCACCACTTTCTATTTAAAGCGCAAGAGGCATTTTCAGCTGCCTTCTCTAACACAAAAGCACAGCAACAAGCACAGTATATGAACATGAAAGTGCTGTGATGCTAGAGTGATTAAGTTCGTAAAAAAACCTAGACCAGGGTGAGCAAATTGTGACTTGTGAGTCACAAGCGGCTCCTGGGCAGTTTAAATGCAGCCCCTGAAGAAAAAGCTGTTAAATAAAAATATGCTTTTTTACCTACCGGTTATTATTTCCTATTTTTTATTTTCTTCCATTCTTGCTTATTACTTTTCTAAGTAATAATGCAGTTAATGCAAAGCTCTTATTTGAGTTAGGACACCAGGCACAAATCATTGACTGGGACTTGGCTATCTCAAAAGTTTTGTTCCTTGTCACTCTGCAGCCCTTGGCGAATCATAGAAGTAGGGTCGGAAGGGACCTTATAGATCTTCAAGTCCGACCCCCTGCCTGGGCAGGAGAAAAAACTGGGCTCAAATGATCCCAGCTAGGTAGGCATCATGTTACCTTGATGTTACCAGTCTCCTGAACTAGTCAGAACAAAGTGTTAGTGCTCCAGAGTAAGAGTCCAGGAAACAAGAACCAGGGAAACAAAAAAGACTAACTGTGCCGCATACTCCATTTACTGGGAAGCAGACTCAAGGAAGCTGGTATTCTGTCCCACTCCTGATACTACAGCCTTCAGCTAGGGACAGAAGTTGCACATAAACCAGATTCAGTGATCAGAAATTAGTTTAAACCTGTAACAGAACAGAAGCTCAGTGCACATAAACCAGTGTCAAAATGGCTGAAACTGGTTTAAGATAAACCTGGTTGAAGGTAGGATCGGACTTAACTGATTAGGATCAAAATGGTTTATGAAACTTCTGACCCAAACCCATTTCTGGTTCAAGTCAAATCACAATCCCCCAGCATGCTTTCCAGCACTGGGCTGGGCTGTGCAGTCTAGTACAGATAGCAGGGCTGGCCCCGTCCCTCTGCTCCCTAGCCGAAGCAGTGAGGGCTGGCTGACAAAGTGTAAACGTGCGGCAGGGGGCATGCAAGTCTGGCTAAGGATGCAGCCCATTCTACAGGGGGCTGGACTGTGCTCTCCTCCCCTCACCCCATCCCCGAAAAACCCTGGCTACAGTCTGGCGCTAAGGAAGGGGGTTAAACACCCCTTTCCCTGCTGAAACTTACTGCTGGCTGCAACTGTGGACTACAAAGCCCAGAGGCACCTGGAAGCTCTGATTTGTGGCCTGAGCCACAGCAGACATGTGGCTACATTTCCTGCATCAAAGGTAAATGTCTGTTCACTTGTTTCAATTTAACCTGCAAAGACTGAATCAATTCAGCCTCAGGCTTTTTGACCGTCTGTACCTCCCCTTCATGGCTGTATTAGCCACTATTTCAATGGATTTTTCATGGCCACACTTCTACCCTCTGAGTTACCCAAGACTAAGAGTTCTTGTAGTGCTAACTGAAGGAGGATTTTATTAATCACTCCCCTATTATACTGGTCCCCATGATGTTTCATGATTGTGTCTTCTGTTGCTTTATTTCTCATTATTGCGCTATAAAGGCACTAGCTATTTTTGGAACAACTTATGGATTATGAAGGATTTTAGTCACAAGATGCTGCTTGTTGCTACAGTCAGAGCCACTGGATTATGAAGGAGGCTACAACAAGCTGTTACTTTCCAGCTGTATTATGTAAGTGCTGGTTGCATAGAGTCAAGATGAAAAACTAAATAACTATGTATGCCTGACAAAATTTCTTTGTGAATGGAGAAAACATTCAGCCTTATGTGCTGTCACTGCTTTCCTGCTTGACTACTGTACATAAAACACATACACAGGTAATGTTTATACCAGCTATAATCAAAAATAGTTTAAAAACTGAGATGCAAAATAACAAATTATCTACTAAACTCTGCTTACATGGGTATGCTGGTTTCCATAGTTACTTCAACAGTATCACAACACCATAATGCTATGATAATGCTGTTCTTTGTTAAAGAGGGGAGGGTATTCTTGTGATAGCCTTTGTTTTTTTGTTACCCGATTCCATTTTGGAGGGGGTTTCCCTCTATTTCTACATAAACATTTAGGCAACACTAACTAATCACAAAGAGAGAAGGAGAGGATTTCACATTTATCCCCTGCTTTCCACCCGTCAATATATAATAAAACAACTAACATTTAAACAAATCTTGGGAAGCTCTACAAATTATGACTTACAAATCTTTGAGGGGCTTTTCTAGAGTCATACACAAGTGGAGCCTATGCTATGACTTAGCAGGACCCCAAGTGAAATGGCTTCCAGCTGAGAAAGACAGCATGACAGAGAAAGTAGGCAGAAAAGGAAGTCAATGCTTGGGATGTCAAATACCATGCTGGGGTTAATCAGTGTCTCCTGCTAATATAATTATAAAAAGTCCTGGATATGGGCCTTATAGGTACAGCTAAACTCAGACTTTTTTTGTACTGGTTTTACCAACTTTAACTGCAACTACTGTATGCAGTATATACTCTGAAGAAAACTGGAACTTGCCATAGCACTTCATCAATAGACTATCTAATATAAATAGATAGTTTTATAGTTCTAAGAAAAGGCAGAATTAAATTTTCCTTTTTTTTAAATAAATGAAACATGACTGAGATTTTTAATTCAACGTTTTTCATTTAGATTCTTTTACATTCTTATACATGCTTAGAGACTTTATTAACAATTGATAACCATGAGACACCAAGTTTAAAGCCATAATTATAAATGAATAAAGCAGTCCTGTCTCCTCAGTGTCCTAAAATGTACATTTGAATAAAAAGGCAAAAAATGTAACAAACCTAGAGACCAAATTCTCAGCTGTTGTAAGTTGGCACAGGTTTACTGGTTATAATGCAGTGATTCTGACTTGTACCAACAATGGATCTGGCCTTATATTTACAGTACAATACTTTTACATTTCAAGATCTTATATCCAAAATTATCTGAAAGCATCTCCTATGTACCAGCAAAAGGATAAGTACCAAATTAAAAATAAATAAAAAGACTTTACAGTACCTGACTGTCCTCAAAGTCACTATTGTCAGTGAATGGTGAAAATCATCATTGAACTACAAGTACAAATGAATAGGGGGTGGAGACTTTAATGATAAATAAACCTTCATACAGTATCGAAGATGCAGCAAAATGATACTAAGGCAGAACTATAAAACAGATTATTGTTAATTATGGACCATAATTTATGGTTATTGCTACTAGGAAAAGTTCAACTAAAGAGAAAATTCACAAAAGAAACAAAGTTCTGCAGTAACAATGGAGGCTAGCAAATCAGTAATATACATGTGCAACAACAACAAAGTCCAAGTAACACAAGGGATATTACCATCAAATCAAGAATATTACACATTGACATCAAGAATAGTTTGAGACAGAAGGTCATTCCCTCCTTGTTCAACCCTTTCATATCTGAATGCATGTGTACAAGAATACAAGCTACACAGCATAAGCATACATTGTTTGAGGGAAAAGATCACCCTGCACCTGTCTATAGTTGTAAATATTAGGCGAACGAAAGCTAAAGTCTCCATTAAATAATAGTAATTACCATGGAAAAGGACTGGATCTTTGATCGCAAGTATTAAACTGACTTCCTTGCAAACACTCAGTGTATTTAGGAACCTGGAAAATGAACATTAGTAATTGTTCTGTAGTTCACAGAGCCAAGGTTGTGACCCTCAAGCTAAAAGGTTTATAATCAGCAAAAATATAAATAGCCATGGCTCTACTCACCTCTGTTCCTACTACTGCCAATGCACACTAGCTGGATTACTAGAAATGTGTTCTCCTGTGCTTTATAATAAGGATTATTCATTATGTGCCTGATCCAACCCTCATTGAATTCAACAATGTAGAGTGACCCTAGCAGGATGACTCAAGATGCAACGGGCAGGTCTGTAATATAGGTGTAGGGATTGTAACCTTCTGATGGAGTGTCTCTAATAGAAGTGGCATCCAGGCCCATGTACCTCCAAATTATTTTAGATTTAAGAATGGTTTGATTTAGTTACCGATTAACATAAAACAAGAAATAATTCCCTCTATCAAATGGGCATTAGAAGATGCTACTTTGCAACAGAAGAAGCTCCCTTTGGCTGGTTCCAGAGCTGTGTTTGTTCTGTAACCACGACCTGGTAAACAGCAGTTAGTCATTTGCTGACGTCAGTGCACCTCTCAGACACTTGGATGGTACTTTATGGATGCCATTATGCACTTTAACAGTGCTAAATATGGAGCTGAGTTTCATTCTGGAGCGTTTAAGCTGATGCATTATTTTTTTCACAGTTTCCCCACCAACCCGCTAGACTGGGGATCTAGGGAACTAACAGCTAAATCTGTACCTTACTGCAAGCTGCTCAAACTCTTGCCCACTAAGCTGTGGTCCAACTCAGCTTGTGTATTAATGCCCAGTGGAAACAGACCTGATATGTATGATCAGCTGTTTGGCTCTAGTATTTTCTAGGATGACTGTACAAGGCAGTGGTTCTCAACCTTTTTAGGCTCAAAGACACCCCTCAGAAAATGCCAGGTCTTAGCTTTCACCCTTTTTCCGACTACAGAAAAATAACAGGGCAGTACTTCTGTTGCAAAGGACTCAGAAAGAGAACAACTATGGATTTCTATTTGAAATCCCTGGGTTTTGTGAATAATGTTTGTAGGCTGAATGTTTCACTCTGGTTGAAAATCACCAGTCTAAGGGAAGTGAGAATAAATGTTTGGAATGATCACATACTTTTATTTAGCCAAGACATGCAAACCTGGGCTTCAGGAAACATTTTTCATGGGCCACTAGGACAAGCTCTTTTGCTTGTCTGAGACTGTACCTTTGACACATATGGCAGGTCTTGACAACTTTCTCACTCTCCCTGGTTGCTTGAGGCTAATATGAAGCACCTCTAACCCTTAGACTTTTTCAGTTCCTAATGAACCTTCCTATTGCCTTTGTAACATTTTTCTGGAACACGAGAGCAAGACAGCTGCAGTGGCATAATGAGATGTTGGAGGTGAGGGGGGACACCTCCAGCACCATTATAGTAGAGGACAGCCGCACATTTGTTTCCACAGGACCTCAACACAATCATCAGAGCTTTGGAAATGAGCCTCTGGGGATCAGAGAAGTGGGAGGGTTCACTAGGATAAGGTCACAAAACAGCATGCCAGAGCCTAGGGAACTCTGCAACACATAGCCAGTGCAATGGCTTACATAATTTAGATACTCAGAAGGTTAAAATTATGCAGAGATCTTTCTAGCCACAAAAACAATCCAGGACTGAGAAGGTGCAAAGGGAATTTAAAGCTTTCTCTTTGCTTCTAACTCTTCTTCCCCAAGCACTAAGCTAGAGTTCCCACACCTAGCTTAAACTGGGACAAGATCAGAGGTAAAAGAATTTGGTGGTCACATTCTAATCCTAAAATGATTCAGCAGTTTCTGCCATTATCCTAGAAGAGCAGAGATGTTGTAGGTCATAGATGAACTACACTGGACAAATGATATGGGAACACTGGCTTACTATGTGTGTTACTAAACACAGCGGCAGCTACCAAGCTTTAGTCTCTCACCTCCCCTTGACAGCACAAAATCCACCAAATTAAAGCAAAAATGTCTCTATATTTGTTAAAAGGGGAGATTTAAAAAAACAGTAAACTAGACATGGAAAAAATATGCATTAGAACTAGCAAAAATCAGGTTTAAGTATTTTTTTCCTTTTTAAGTTAAAAAAAAATACCCTGGTGACTGACAGCACTTAAACTATGCAGGCTCTCCTGGAATCAGTAATGGGGAAATGTCATGTACATGATACGTCAAATGCAGCTTACTTTCCAAAACAATTTAAAAATAAGATGGCAACAATAGAGGAGGTAATGCAGAAAAATGCTGACTCTGTTTCCCATTGATCTCAGTGGTAACTCAGGGTGATTGATAATTCTCGGGTTCAGCCCCATGAACAACAAGAAGAAGAGTTCCATGAATTTTAACCATATGAAATTTAAAAAACTAAGCTGTAAATGTTTGCCAGGGAACAGAAGCTTCAACAGCTAGAAATGTAAATTGCCACAAATAAGTTAAGTGCCTTAAGACTATATCAAGCCACTGTCAAATGGGAAAAGTCATTTATGCACAAAGTTGCCACCCATCGCCTTGGATATTCATTCATATTCACTGGTATTTCATCTCTTGTGCAGCAAGTGACTCTGGCTGTTCCAAAATCCAGTATCTTTCACAGTAATGGGTTCACTAAATCTGCAGCACAGCTCTTGGTTTCTGCTCAGCAGCTGGCCTGAGGTTATAGACTGTACTATTTATTGAGCCTCATTAAGACTGCTGTCATGTGGAATCAGCTTAGCACGGCTTTAAGAAAATATTAGAGAACTGCCTGAATGCAGGACTCTGAGTTAATAACATGTTCTAGCACCTGTCACATATGATATTGTACAACTGGCAATAGACACTCAACTGTTTGTTTGTTTTTAAAACATCTCAGAGCAAGATAATAAGTATGATGAAGTTGCTTGACATTAACTCACTAGTAATGCAGTGGCACAGTCCCAATCTAGGGGGAAAAAAAAGAAATGCTGATGAAAAAGAAAAACTATAAATACACTATGAGTTTATGCTAATACTTTTTGATCAATCCAAAGCAGATCTCTTTAATTTCATAATCAATGCTCAGTTCACCTGGGTAGATGCAAGTATTTATGTTATCTTACATACTACAAAGTAGTGGCTTAGTTATATGACTGTGGTTCCACATTATAGCTACAGTTGAAAAACATACTACAAAGACAAGAAGTTTGGTTACTTTACAAAACAAGATGCTAATGCACAATCAGACTGTGGTATGTCATTCCAGTGTTCCCCCAAAAATGGAAATAGCATGGGGATACAAGAAAGTTTCCTAATACATGGTAATTGCCTTTTATATGTCCACCCCTGCGTAACTTCCTATTGAAAGAGGCAGGTTAGGGCTAAAGAAAGAAGAAGTGACAAAAGATAGAACATATTTTACAGCTTTAAATACCTGAGGGATAGAAATAATTCAATGAGATGGTATGAAAATAGGCTGAGTAATGACAGTTATCTGTGGTCAGAATAAACATATTTTAAGCTACATATCCAAAACAATTCCCAATACTGAGGTCAATCAGATAATGTAATAAAATTCCAGAACAGATTATTCAAGTGCCACAATTTAAACCTAGATTCTATCAAAACCAATAACAAATTTCCAATCAACTTTTTAATTAGCAAGACTAGACTTTAGATGAATGCAAGAGATCTGTTTTCACTCACAATGAAGACAGGTTCTTGAATGGAATGATATGACCCAGGAATTCCTTTCAGAATGACAAAAGTAGGCTGGTAATTCTCCATCCCAGTAAAAGTTCACTGAATGTTGCTTAAAAAGAAAATATATATATATTCTCACACACACACGCTCGTGCATCCCCTCAACATTTAGATCAGCAATTTGAGAAGAAAGGCTCTCCTTTATATTATGAAATACTGTTAAATGCCCTGGTTTCATAGCTTCATAACTTTCAAGCTTACATAACTGTAAAATGCAAGTATGCACTGTGTACTAGGCAACACCATTAATTCATAAAGAATTTAGAACAGTAAAGAAGAAAACCTATACACTGCTACGTGTCCTGAGAAGGAGTTGTATTTTCTCATGAGCAGAAAATCCTTTAAAAAAGAATTAATCTCTAGCTTGTCAGACATTTTTACAAACCCATTTTGGACTACCTCCAGTTTATCAATATTACTATTTTGTGTTGTAGTCTCAACTAGGTTACAGTATTCTAGTTAAAGTCTTACTCAGATAAATAATGATCTCGGGATGATCTCTATATCCTGAATCAAGTATAAATGTTGTAGTTATGTATGCCAAAGTCTTTTCTTCTAATAACCTATGAATGAGTCAGCATGCACTCCCTCTTCTCTGCCAAACACAGGCACAAAAGCACATGCACACATACCCATCCTGTCACATACACTTATCTCAGTCATTCTAGTCACATATCAGGCATTATGATCCTCCACTTGCAGACCCAGGATTTTACAAAGTAGGTTGCAGCAGATATGACCCATGCTGCAGCTCAACCATCGAAGGAGAGGGGCAAGGCAAGGCCAGAGACCCCAAGCCTGTGGGGGACATCTGAGACAAGGGCAGGCAGGGAGCAGGTACAGGAAGATGGGGGACTTCCAGCAGCACCACTGTCCCCAGCCTACTCTCCCTGCACCTGGTTCAGCTAGGGACAATGGTGGCAGCAGGCAGGTTCCACCCTACATACTTCTTGCACCTGCTCCTGGGGAATACAGCCAAAGGGAACATCTCAGTGGGGTGCTAAGCTCAGCTGGAAGCAGCAGCATACCCTTGCTCCTTGACTATACTCCCTCAGGTTTTCCCTGCCAGCCTGGGGTCTCCCCCTGGGAGTGCTGTTCAGAATGCCAGGCTCAGCCAGGAATAATCCATACAATCAAAGAGAATTAGGGCTGGAAGGGACCCCCCAAGATCATAACGTCCCAGACATGATCATCCTCATCCACACTATTTTATATGGGCTAACCATATTTAAAAACTCAGAAGTTCAGGACATCTGGAAAATCTCAGACACTACCACCTCACTCTCACACATCAGCGGGGACAGCGCTGCATAAACATGGCAGAGGACCCTGGAGCCTGATCCCTACATGTAGGAAAAGGCAGAGACGACAGACCCTTGGGGCCCAATTCCTGCATGAGCAGAAAAAAGAGAGAAGAGATAGCACATGGCCCTGGGGCCCAAACCCAACATGCAGGACCAAACATAGGTGGTGTGGGGCTCCCGAAACCCAGAGCCAAAATGCAGGACTGGACAGAGGTGGTACAGGGCCCTTGAAGCCCAATCCCAGCATATGGGACCACACAGTCAGCATAGTGCCCCAAGGCCTGATCCTGGCACAGGGTCAAATCCAGCCCATGGACCACCTGTGCTTCTTATCTGGAACATGAGGTCAAAAGCACCACTGACCTGGAAAGACTGGAATCTTTGTTATTGTAAGCTTTTAAGTACAGTGTTGACCAACATCTATCTAAGATGATTTAGACAGGACCTTGAACAGAGATTTGGGCTGGCCTCCTGAGGTCCCTTTCTGCACTATGTTTCTGTAGAATCATAACAAAAATAGTTAAGAAATTACAAAAGCATAGTTAAGAAATTACAACTTGTTTATTGAAATCTTGGTGCCTATGGCTCCATTTGATGCGATCCAACTCTTCACATACCTTTGGTATACAGAAAGCCTGACAGATGCACCAATTCAGAAGACACACAGATTCTAGCCCTGGCCTAGCCGATGAACTTACACTCCTCCTCTGAATGCTTCAGTTTACATATTACACATTACATAATATAATTAGCAAATGGAAGTTCACTCATTTCTAGTCAAACTGGAAGAGCTACTATAAATTAGTATTTTTTTATGAATTAAAAATAAATTCCCAATATTGAAACCCCTTGTGCATTTGAAAGTGATTGCACATGCCAAGTGTTTGCAAGATCTCAGTTTATCTAAATGCTCAGAGAAAAGTAGCATAAATCACCATTTTATTTTGACAGCTGTTTTCTACAGACAGTGCATTTACAACAATAACATACTTTGTATTTGGATTAGCATTTCATAAAAAGTCTAACAAATCCCCACTATGACTATACTATAAAAACCTAACAGAAAGGTGATCAGAAACCACCAGGTTTTTACACAGATTCTCAAATTTTCATAACCTACAACTGAAGGCACCTATCATTTATCCTTCAGGTTCTTCATTTTCCCCAGCATGCCATTTAGTCTTATGAAAGTATCAATGTCTGCTATCCATTTTAAAAATAAGATGATAGTCTAACAAGAAAATCAAAGGCAAAAAAGCACATTTTTAACTCCATTACGATAGGGACGTGACAGGGGTTCACATTACATGTTCTCACTTGTGTTCCTTTATCAAAGGGTTTTGTATTGCAGTGATACTGTTATATGATACAAGGGTTGCTATGATACTTAAAATACACCTTTCACTGAGGAAACACTTACAGCTTTCTTTAAAATATTCTAAATGGAAGAATCTATTTCCATTAACAAAGTAACCAACTGGCAGAAAAAAGGTAGATTTTCATAAGTTATTAATTAATAATTACTAAAGAAAAGAGTATGCCACTCCAGGAAGCCAGAATGACTGCAATATTTTGTAACGTGACAGGGTTCCTGTCTGCTATCCACTCAGATGCTCTCAGTGGACAGCCATCCTGCACCAGCAGATGCGTCTGCTGCGCTATGTTGATCTCCCTTTAGTGAAAAGGGAAATCTCAAAGGACTTTTATACTTTCTAATCTTAGAAGACTTTGTAAGTTTTGCAGAGGGAGCGATGGATAAGAAAGAACAGCCACAATGTAGGTAGCATCTTTTAGGAGACTGTAGCGTGATTTGTTTTCTTTGGGTCTTTTGAGATGTGAATCAAAATGGAGTGAAAAGGTATTTAACTTTCAAAACTTCTCAATAAATAGTAAGGGAGGAGGAGCTGAGAAGCTTTGGTGCCCTTGGTAGTTACCTGGAGTAGAAAAATACAGTAAAAACAAAAATTATCAAATTATTGCATCACCCTTACCCTTTGTTCTTCCTCCTCTTTCTGTTCACTTCTTCCCTAACATTACATCAATCTTTTTCACTCTGTCTCACTCATTCCAATCTAATTTTTTTTTTACTTTTAATACTTCAACAATTAAACTGAGCTAACTGAACAATTTAATTGAACAATTAAAGTTAATAATTACTGTATTTAGTTGAATACTACAGAGCTTCCCTCCAAAAAATTAGCAATGGAAAAAATGGGGGGGGGGGCATTCCTTAAAGAAAGCGATTTCCACATGGGCTAAAGGTTCAGGCTGCATGGAGCTGGGGGCAGAATTCCCCTCCTCAGCTTCACTTGCCCTCCCTTTGGTGTATGGCCAACATCAACTGGTTTAACCTTCTCTCAGTCGCTGCTGAACTAAAGCTTTTAATGTTGGCCTGCATACACTAGAGGCTGTGGCTGTAAGAAGCTTAACCATATAACTGTTACAGTGCCAGTATCCCCCCATCACGGGAAAGGGAATGAGGCTGATGAAAGGGAATGAGGCCAATTAAAGGACTCCACCCCAGGTCTGCATAGGCAATCCTGCAGCCGCTGCAGGGACCAGGATTCTGCCCACTCCTTCCCCCAAGGAAAACTCTGCATGCAGTTTAGTGGGAACCTTGCCACCTGGCAGCAGGGGTTTTTCCTTCTGCAACCCAGCCTTCCTTCCCCCGCAGCCTGGCTGAGTGATTGCCCCTGCCCCAGATCCAGCCTCCGAGCCACTGGGGTGGGGGGGTGAAGGAGAGGGAAGAGTCCCTCCTGCCCTGGCCCTGGCCCCCTAGCTGGGTTGCAAATGAGCCTGCTGGGCAGCTCACGCTTTTACCCCCACAGCCTGGCATTCCTCCCACCACAGCCTGCCTGGGCAATTACCCCAGCCCCACCCCTGCGCTGGACCTGGCTGCTTAGCCACAGGAAGGCAGGACAGGGGAAGGCAAGGGGGAAACAGAGCCCCCCACCCTGCCAGAGCCCCCACCCAGCTGGGGGCTTAATAGTGCAGATGTAGTTTCAACATCTTCATTTTCATAGGTACACAAGGAACATTTTTGTTTTACTGTAATGTACACAGGAGGTTTGCTTTCATACATCGAAACATTTTTATTTTTCAATTAGAAGCATGTACACTAGACTAATTATACTATATATATATATATATATATATATATATATATATATATATATATATATATATATATAATGTACACTGGACTATAAGTCCACATGTGTGTATGTATATGTGCACATATAGTCCAGTGCACATACACACACACATACACATATATAAAACAGAGGAATAACCACAATAATAATGGAGAGCAACAAGACTGGCAGTTTATTAACAAATCATAATATTTCACAATTCACTTTATTCTTCTTAGGAGTCCCATATTCGATTCATAAATTTGAATACACACTTAAAAAGGGGTCTTGCACTCCCTGGATATGGATATCAAAGGAATGGTGCATGCAAAAGTGATAATGGACCTGAGCTCTGATCACAGTTATACTGGTGGCAAACAGTTGTACCTCCATGAATTTCAGTAGGATTACTCCTGATTTACAAGTAAGATCAGATAATCAGGTTCCCCCGGCCCCACAGAGGACCAAAATAAAGGTTATGCCCAAGATGCTCTTGAAATTGATAGGGTTTTAGGAGTTCAGAATCCTGCCTGTAAGCAACAAACCATCTGCTTTGGTAGATGGTCTGGCTATGCACATATGAAAATTCAAGTGATTTGGCATAAAGAAAAGATATCACATAACCTAGCCATTTATTCACGTTATAGAAGCCAGTAAAGTTCGTCTCATTCTTCTGTAGTACTTCACATCATGAGCTCACACAGAAAGCCAAGACTAACCATCTTAATGTAAGCAGGGTTTGGAAACCAAACTAGCTAAAATTAAATGGAATGATCAGTCAAAATAGTCTGGAATGAAAGTTAATTTTTTTGCATCCTCCTGCTAAGGCAGAATTTTTTCTTACAAAACAGACAAGACAATCAAAAAGGGCAGATTACTTAAATGAATACACAGCTCTGCGATATACTACAACAGAAAAATTTACAGGGATGAAGGAAAAATGTCTTCTCAGTTAGACTATGATACCATTTAAACCAAGTCTGAACAGCACTGTCTTCCATTTGGTTACATGAATAGTTTGGAGGCTGAAATTACATTCTCTGTAAATCATGGAAAGACAGACATAGGGACAGACTATTGAAAAATTTCACATTGTGCTTTTGGCTGCCTTCCAGCCTTGTCTCTGAGTGGCCGCTATTCTATTTAATGTAACTGGACTCTACCCTGAGGGTGAATATCCTTCTTTCTATCCATTTTTGTTCTTTCCCCTAGCAGGGAAATAGCCACAGACCAATAAAAATAATTTTCATAGTATACCCGTCAACCCCAAGAGAATCAGAAGTGAAACAAACAATATCACCAACATGCTGCAAAGATTCTGTATTACAAACAAGCTTTCCTATAATCTCACTTAAAATAAAGTGAATAATACAGCAAAGGTCTTTCACCATGTGAAAGGGCCCAGGAATCAGAAATCCTTATGATGGAGAACAACTTAAGATGGGTATTCATTCTAAGGAAGCCTGTTCCCAGTTACAGCCAGCAGTGAAAAGAGTCAGGCAGGACAATCTTTACTACTTAAATTTTCTTGGTATCTATATATTTTAGATTTCTAACAATTCTTATAATACAGACCAACAACTAAACAAAAAACTATATTACACACCAGTAAAATTGTGTTGTATTATCTAATTCTCTGATGAAATCTATTTTCTGTTACTGTTAACATGACACTACAGTTTTTGGGGGGGGGGGTTGTTTTTTTTTTGTTTTTTGTTTTTTTGTTTTTTTATAAACCACGTTAACAATACATCCACAATGAACTAAATTAATACCAGACAAACTGGGCACAAGCCCAGGAGCAGACAGACATTCGTTCAAAGGAAAATGTACTTGTTAAAGGTACCTGCACCATCTTTATTGCAAAAAAGCCAATAAGAATCCCCAAGACAGACAGCACCTTCCTCACCGGGGAAAGAAGTCAGGTTCTGATTTAGTGCTTCATTTGCTATCTTCCTAGACATAAAAGACTTGATTCCCACTGTGAGCCCACTTGCTCCCTTAGGAATAACACTTCCACTGACTTCAATAGAAGAAGGACCATCCCTTTAAACCAGAAGTGGCCAAAATACAGCCTGCAGGCTGGATATGACCTGCAGAGCGACTTTGTCTGGCCCACAATGGGTCCCTCAGTCCCACCTGACCAAGGAGCCATTTGGCCCGTGGCACATCCCACCATTCCCTGAGCGTGCAGCAAGGCTGGGGTGGCTCCACAGCTGGGCTGCCTTTAGGTGGCAGCAGCAGCAAGTCCTTCCAGCTTCCATCACTGCTGGCCCCAGCCCCATGGTACTGGCAAGGACCCAAGCACAGCCCCAACCCTGGCCCACCTCACGCCTGGTCTGGATTCAGCCCAGCAGAGGAGGCCAGCTCCGGACCAGCTGGAACCCAAGCATACACAGCACTAACCCCAGCCTGCCCTGTGACTGCTCCAGGCGCGCCCACCCACACTGAGCAGTGGTAGCAGCGGTGGTGGCCAGGTAGAAGCTGCTGCTTGGCAAAGGGGAAAAGCGCTCCCTTCACCACTGTTGAGCCCCTCTTGCTGCAGCCACATACAGCCCATGCCCAGACTGCCCTGCAGCTCCTCTGCATTGCCACCACTGCCCTACTGGGTGGCCCAGAGGCAGCAGTGACAGTGAACAGCCTTCCCTGCTTATCCACATGTAAGCCATAGTAAAAATTCCTCCTATGGATTCTCAGCCACATTTTATAGCTACCTTTTCCCAGTGAGCCTGTTCCTTACCTTTAGATCAACACTGAGATTATGTACCTCCGAGTGGGAATTATAATTTCCTGTTCATAAATCCCTAGCACTAAGAATAATTAAGACACTATAAAACTAAACTTCCAGCCTTGAGGCATATCGCATATGCAGACAATTCAGGATAATTCACTCTTCATTCTATCCTGACAAGGGGAGGGATGATCATGTTGTACAGCTTGCAGCCTAGTACTTGGGAGTCCTGCATCCTCCAAACACCTGCTGAATAACCTTGTAAAGGTCCCTTCCAAATTCAAAGTCAGGGTCATAAAACTTCTGAAAAATCAGAGGTCTAGTTACCTTTCTGTATTACAGGGATAAAGCTATGGCCCTTCCTGACAGGAATGTTGACAACCGTGGGAAGGAATCCAGGTTCTCCATCTATAGGATGTATGGAGACAGTTGGGAGCCTAAGAATGGGATCCACAAAAACCAGTATGGTGACTAAGGTCTACACAGCAACAGTGCCATAAGATACGTTATATGTCTTCACATGGCCAGCTCACTAAACTGGAAGCAGGGCAGCCACATTCAGGCAGCGTTTTGAGCAAGCTAGTTAGGGATAGGGATGAAGGATAGTGCCCATTAGCCCTACTCTATGCTAATTAGCCTATGCACAGCACCACTGCCCAGGAGGGGACTATGGATTGACCCCCCCCACCCCACCCCTGTCAGAAACCAAGGTGCCTAACCTCCCTCCAGTTTGGATTCACAGCCCAGAAACTTCTTCTGCAATGCAGATACCTAAATCAGTCCTTCTCACAAACACAACCCCACTTTAAACCAACAGCCCAGTGGTTAGGGTACTCATGCCAGAGGTAAGACCCATATTCACTTCCCTCATTGGCAGGGACCCAAGCACAGCCCCAACCCTGGCCCACCTCACGCCTGGTCTGGATTCAGCCTGAATGGATTTGAATCTGCATGTCTCAGGGTATGACCGTACATACTTTTTAAGTGCTTTAAAAGAAGAAGGGGAGCAGTCACTCAGGAGAGTACTTCAGCTCTCATGAAGTACAGCTACAAGAACATGCTAACAGTTGCAAGTGAACTAAATCACTGCAATTGACTCTAAATAAAATGGAGCTAAAATTGCAACAATTTTGCTACACTTGTAACTAAAAGTATAGAATCCTGCAGACATGACAGATACATTGTAGCAGCCCAGTAATGTGCTTTGATACAGGCACAATTGTTCAATCGTCTATATCAGGCATCAGCAACCCCCGGCACGCGTGCTGAGCATGGCACACAAGGCCATTTTGCTTGGCACACCACCACCAGCTCTAAGCAGCTGCTGCTAGCCATGGAGCCCAGCCTGCTCCCAGCAGGCGGCTGGGAGCCCACAAGCGCTGCTGCGAATAGACTAGGCTCCGTGGGCCGGCTGCAGCCAGGAGGCTGTAAACAGCTTCTCCGAGCTCCAGCATGTCGGCATTCTGGCACATTCCAAGGTAGACACTGTGGTTTTCCTGGCACTCTGGCCAAAAAATGTTGCCTATCCCTGGTCTATACAGTCAGGTAAATGCTGTAACATATGGGTGCTCAAAACCCCAGCCCACAGGCCAGATCCAGTCCAGAAAGCTCTACTGTCCCCAAGGGTCTGGAAATTTGGCAGCAGAGAACATTAATTGTCATTCTCCTGCTGCCAAATTTCTGGACCCACAGAGAGCCCTGCAGGCCAGATAATGTGGCCCTGTACACCAGATCGCACTGGTAGGGGACCAGATCCAGTAGGCAGGTGTCATAGGGGCACACTGATTCTGCATGGGAACTAACCCATGAGCCAAATAAGTGATGCAAGATCCAGGCCACAAACCAATCCCATGCCACTCATTTGGCCCACAGCTATAAATACTAGCCTACAGAGCTAGGATGCCTAATACCTGGCTTGTAGACAGTATGTACCCTACTAGGGGAAACCCAGAGGCCCACCATAATTCTTTATTAACCAAAAAAGTATTTAGAAAGCAAAACTGCATCTTGTATCCTCACTGCAAAGCAATTCTTAATCCTTGCTTACATCTGCACATAAGGTTCAGTTTCCCACTTGCAAACACTGTGAAGGATTATCTTCATTCACAGTAGATTCCACCACTGGGGGGGCCCTCCATTCGAAAGTGTACCCTGCAAATGGCCCTAAAAATTTAACTTGCACACCTCAGCTATTAAGTGTTCTGGGGTGGTGCATTCTCAATTCACCCTGTTCCATTTTGCTTGGAATAATTAAGTACTGTATGTGTGAGGGACAGTAAAAGAAAGGGTGTCTGACTCTACAGGTTGCCACACTCTCAGAAACAGCAAAAGCTAAGAATTCCAATTTTAAATAATTTATTGGAAAAGGGGCTAGAATTCTGTGATCAGCATTATTAAGATGTAGGCAGTTCTGAAATCGCTTAGAACCAGGGGTTTAAGTGCCTAGAGAAGAGGCAGGCAAGTCTTGGAGCAGGGGGGCCAAATCAATCTGGACTCAGCTGTATAGTGGGCCAGTGCTCCCAATGCAGGCCACGGCTGCTGCCTCTCCCTCTTCTCCCCTTCAAACTGTGGCATGGGCAAAACCTCTTCCCATCCTCTCCAGCTGACTGGCCACAGTGTGACATGGGCAAAAGCTGTCCAGGCCCATGGGCCATATGTTGCCTATCCCTGGGACAGAGAATTTGCTGACAAAAACCTTAGGTCTGTGCACCTCTAGGGTACAACAGAGATTTTCAGCAGCTGTCTTTAAGAGCTGAAAGCAGGAGTTAGGCAGGACTCTAAGCCCTTGGGTCTTTAGGAAACCAAATACTTGGTGCAAAGATTTTTAAATAAAATTGTATTAATACATGCAATTAAGTTCATTTGCTCCTGTTCATTAAAAAAGGTTATTCCTGATGATTTTCCTTTAAAAACTGTGTAGACATTTGGAATTAAAACTGTTGAGAGCTTGTCTCCTTTTATAAGGCTAGCTGGTATACATGGAGCTAACCATCCATGTCTGGCCCCCATTAACAAAAGATCCAAGTACCCCACAAACTTTTAATGTACTTATACTTACAATAAAAATGTATACTCAAGAAATACTTAAGGTTTGAATTCTTTTGTGGATCTAGCCCCAAATAACTTATTTAAACCTCCATCTAATTTATAAATATAATAGCATTGATCCTTGATGGTATTAAGAACTAACTTTGATCATTCTGCTGATCTTTTCTTCATGCTGATATTTGAATGCATTTATTTAAACACCTGAAGTGCTTTTAAAAATAGAGAATGACTTCATAAGTTTGCCATTTAGATATACATGTACAATGATTTGACTCATTGCTTTTGGATCATACTTGTATTGTTTTAGCCATGTAAATTGATTTTGTTTAATCTGATGTCTGACATTCAGCGTGCAATTTTCCACACTGCTCCTCTTAATGCAGAAAATATTCATCAGCTGTTTCAGTATATTTGCATGAAGAGTTCAGTTTACCAAGACATATTTTGGTAACAAAGATGAAATTAGAAGGCCGTATGAAAATATTTAACATCTACTTATTTTTTAAATATATTTAAATATAACAACAGCATTCAAGTTGCAAAATCAAGCCCTCTAGTCAAAACATGCCAGTTTCAGGTTGCAACATACAACAAAAATACCATCCTTTTTATATACATTCATTAAGATAATAATTTGATCATACACAAACCTTGTACAATGCACAGCACAGAGTGCTCCATACCTCCTCTACTGCACACTATGCAATAGTTTTGGGGGTTTGTTGTTTTTTTTTTTTTTTTATTAGGGGCAAAGATAGCAGTTCATGTCTTCGTTCATGGTGCTCTTCATGGTAGTATTTTATCCTCACAAATAATGCAAGTGTGAGGAGGCCATTCTAAAACATCTAATACCAGTAGGACTCTTATGTACTTGGAGATTGTGGCTGTGCACCAAAATGCAGTGTGTGAATAGCAGTTACTACAATTGTTTTCTATACTGTGCAAACTATCCTTGAAGATAAAAAAGCCACATCTCACAACGTCATACTACTGAACAAATATTGCATATGGAATGGCACCAAATCTGACAATTTGCTATCTTGAGATTCCAGAACAAAATCTAAATTAGTCTGTATCTACGTTTTAAGATTTTTAAAGAACCTTCATGCAGTAAAATTTAACTCTATTATCTTCATGAATAATAGCTTTGGTTTAGTCTTGAATTTAATTACTCTGTACTGAGATCTAAAGGTGCAAGTCAGTGCAATAAGCAAAATTTGGCTGGATGGGGAAAACTGTTATAAACACACACACTCCAATATAATATTCTATATGCTATAAAAATAAATTTTTTTATAGCATATAGAATACATGCTGTAATTTGACCCTGTCCTACATGCATAGATATTCCTTGTTATAGAACTTTCCTGGTTGTTATACCAAAATCAAAATTAAAAAGTCTGAAAGTATGATTAACCAACCAGATTTTACTAACTAAATTACGTACCTTCTGTCTGAACGATTCATGTGTTCACTAATGAACATCAGCACACAACTTTCAACACTTCCTTTCCCCTTGTATAGCAAATGTACATCAATCAGTATTTACATATATACAATAAAACTGCAACAAAAAGCATCATTGAGCTATAAATGAAACACCTGCCCTCAGAAGTAGTCAATGATCCACTTCCCCTAGCCAAGATTTATAATAATCACATTACTTTGGGTAAAACCAGGTCTTAAAGGGAATCTGAGGTAGATCTAGATGCTGAAAAGTTGAGTAATGATTTGGTAATAATATGTTTGTATAAGGAATTCAGCAGCTAAACTTCATCTCCAGCAGCTTCTTAAGGAAACTTCATGAAGTACTACAAAAACAAACAGTGAAGAGATTTTTATTATATATATCTATATAGATGTACAGCAAAGGTTGTGTTATCCGGCACTTCATCAACTGGAAAGCTCCACTAACCAGCATCCGAGGGACACGGCAAAAGCTGAGTTCTTCTTCACTTCTTTGGTCACTGACCCAGAGCACAGCAGCCTGTGCAGAGCACAGCAGCCTGTGTGGGGCCCCCCATCCTGTCCCCCAGCACACTGACACCAGGGAGTGCACCAGATGGTGCACATTTGATTAACCAGCATCCCCCATTCCCAGGGGATGCTGGATAACAGCTTTTGCTAGCTATCTATAAAATCTCTTCAAATCTCTACAGTGTTTGTTTCTGTAGTACTTAATGAAGTTTCCTTACGAAGCTGCTGGAGATGAGGTTTAATTGCTGAATATATATTATGAGCCTGAAAACAAATTTTAAAACACCAGTCAAAGCTAGCCTGTCTTCTTCAGTGATAAATAGTAATAGTTTGGAGTGTAGGGCCAGAGGATGAATGCTGACCTCAGAGAGATCCTGGGGCTCCTTTCTGTGCTCTGTAGGAAATGCAAAAAGAGGTCCAGGGTTTTCAAATAAAGGGTGAAGGCCAGTAGATAAGCAATCTGCCTATGCTTGTGTTAACAGGAGCAAAACTGTAAACAACTCACATTTGGGGTTAGATGGAAATCTAATAACTGGCCCAAAGGAGAAGCAGATTTCATAGTAAGGCATGAAAGTACCTGTATTAAATAAACAATAATGTATAATGTATAAATGAAAATAATGCAACACCACACCCAAAGTCTAAATGTTACTGCTTCCTAAACTTCCAGTCAGGATCTCTGACTGCTCCTCTACTGGTGTGTAGGTCTGAAATTGATGCAGTAAAATGAATGTGTCTGTCACCTTTGTACTCCAGAGAAATGGTAGGAGCATGCAACTATATGCCAGGAAGTCAATGTTAGAATGGCCTGACATTGCTGTCAGGGAAGAGAAAGGAGAGGCTGGAATTCACAAAAGAGGTCACTTTCCTTGCTGATGACACTATAATCACAGGAATGTGGTTTACAATTTCCTATAGGTTTTATAAACTGGCAGGCAGCTCCATCAGCAAGAAAACAGAAAAACAAGCTGCAAGCCTCACTACTTCTTAGGTCTTTATACTAAGGGCCCTTTATACTTTATCTTAGGCCCTCTTGCTAAGGGCTTGCTTACTTTCTACCAAACAAAACTGAAAAGCAAATAAACTGAAAAAACACTAGGTAGTAATTTCCCCAAAAGCTCTCTCGGCTTTAGAAGCCAGAGACCCTCTTCTCCAAACTAAACACTTCAGACCAGCTTTGCCATCTACTTATACTCTGCCCTCTGCAACCACGTAACTAGCCACAAACTATTAGCTCTTTGAAGCACCTTTACCTTGACACAATCTTCCCTTCATGGCCACGTCCACCAGACAAAGGCAGATGTTTGGTTCCCTGGGAACACATAGCAGTGGCACACCTTGTGAAACAGCTACTTGTCCCCAGGGAATGCCCATGCTATATGCATTTTGGCACACGACAAGTTATCCCAAGTAGAGTAAAGGAGCACAGTGCTGGCCCCAGCAGCCTTACGTGGGGTGCCAGGGGCCTCCCAAGGCTGCAGCAGCGGCAATCCTGCCAGGCTGAGCCTGGTTGGCAGCCGCAGCATGGATCCGGGCAGCCCAGCTCTGCTTTTCATCAGCATACACTGCCCCTGCATGTGCTGCTCGGGGCGGGGGGGGAAGTTCCACAGGTTTTTGTGACCCCTGGATAAAAACCCACAGGAAAGAAAAAAACCAATGGAGCAGCGTTTGCACAGGCAGTGCGCCCTTGCAGTGTGGAGAACACCTGACTGTGTGGTATGTGACACTGCAGACATGTTTGTGGCACCACATACCGCATGGCCACATTCGTCTGGGCACACCCCATGAGTTTATTCACAGAAAAGGGTACAGTCTCCCATTTGTCATGTGATGAAGCAAAGCCTAAAATTAATTTTATTCCTGAGGGTTGCACTGGAAAATCTAAGGGGGTGCCACATGTTCCATCTTAACTAAACTTAGTAAGTTTTAAATATAAAACACATGCACATTCAAGCAGCTTAGTCTTATGACCTCACAAAGTTGCTCCCTTTCAGGTGAAGGTCCTCTCCCAACATATACTAATTTTAATGTCATAACATTCCAATGATTCACTGTTTCAACTGAAAAGGTGACACCACCACTAGTGAACTACAGGCCTTGTCACACGTTATACTTTAAACCTTAATTGCTCTTAAAAATACAAGCATTTGCGTGTTTAAGCAGAAAAACGTGTTAAGTGCTATTGTATGGTAGTAGTTAGGACTTTTCAGGCAAGGAGAATCTCCAGATAGCATTATGCAATGCCTGTTACACTATTATGGGAGTGTGCCCTGTACATCATAACACTGGCTGCAGTCTAGTGCTGGTACACACAAACACCTGTTTTTCAGGGCAGTGACTGAAACCCATGAACAGCTCTGTTTCAGTCTCAGGCCTGGCACTGCAGTGGAGCTGCCTCAAGACTCCAGTGCTGTAGGAGAGCTGGGACTGGAGGGGAAAAAAAAAAAATCAGCTGTTTCTTGACCACACAGTCAGCTTCAGCCCTGTCCAGAGGGCTGAGATCATAATAAACATTACTGTGTGACTGCTCAAACAACTTTCTAAAGAGTAGTAAAGATTACTATGACATAAATAAGACACATCTGGGCTAAGTATAGATGGTCAAAAAGCCTGAAGCTGAGTTGATTCAATCTTCACAGGTTAGTCTAAACTGTGTAGATTGAAACAATAAGCAAGTGAACAGACATTCACTTTTCATTCTAGAAATTCAGCCACATACTAGCAGTGGCTCAGGCCAGAAGCTGGGAGGAGCTAGAGCATGCCTCCCTGCTTAGCTGGATCAGACAGCTTGGGCCAAGGCTAACTAAGCCACCCACCCTGCAAGTTGGGGTTTGCAGAGGAGGTGCAAAGAATCCTGGGCTGCGGAAGGACAGAGTTAACTTGAATCTGGAGGGGATCAGTACAATAAACTGATTTAAACTAAATCAGTTAAGTCTGATACTACATTCATTCAGATTTGTCTTAAACTTTTTGTTTGCACTGAACTTCTGTTGCGTTTGAGACTTGAACTGGTTTCTAATAACTTATACTGCTTTATGTGTAATTTTTGTCCCTAGCCCTGAAGTGCAACATGCCCTGAATATCACTGGACTTTTTTAATACTAACTAGTTATTACAAGGCTGCAACTTTCAGTGCCTTTAGGTTCATTATTTTGCTCAGTATTGCCTTCTTAAGCTAATACATTATTTCACAAGCTGTAAACGTGACTATTTCTGTAATCTTTTAAATCTTTTTCAATTTAAAGATTGAAATGCTTTTGAAAATTCCATTGTGGATTCCATGCCTATTGCATTTCCATGCTTTCCAGATCAAATTTTTGCAATTTACAAGTTTAAAAAATGTTTTGCTCCCTTGCAAACAACCCTGAAAACTGATGCTGGCATTTAAGGCAAGCTGGGTTCTTTATTACTCACGTATTAGTAATAAGAATTCTACAGGTCAGTTTCTGCCCTCTGTTTCAGCTGTGCAACCCCAATTATGCCCTCAATTATACCTGTACAGCCTGACATGCATGCAATTACTTTTTGTCATTGGTTTTGCAGAGCTACATTTGAGGTTAGAATGTTGGCCATGCATTCAAACTTCATTGACCAATTCTGATAATGAAGGTGACAAGGATGCAAAGCTCAAAGCTACATAAGATTAGATGTTGACAGGAAAAAGAAAAAGTATTAAAAACTTAAGCTAGTGCCTATCTTGAGCAGATTTAATTTACACAAGGAGAACATGTAAGAATTGAGAAAGAAAGAACCATTTTTACTTAATTTCTTCAAAAGGGTAGAACTAAACGTTAACATGTTGTCTAACAACTTTAATTCTAGCAATTTCTAAGTCATTCCTCTCCATTCAGAGGGCAGTAATAATTAAGCTACAAATCACAGAGCAAGGAGTTATGAGTTCTATGATTAGCATTTAATTTAATAATGAATTAGTTAATAGTAAAAGCAGCTGACAGTAGGTGTGGATTTCAGCAGATCAAAGGAAATGCACCTCCCTTCTCCCCCACACAGGTAGGGTGGCTCTTGTAGTTTATGCCTAATAACTTATCATGAGACATTTCATTTTCTATTCTTGTCTCAAAAATAGTGCAGGCATACTAAACCAGACCTAGATGCACTGTGAACGACAGGTTTCCTCAGAGAGATCGATCACATAGCTAACCTGCTTTACTGTCTCTAATGCAGTTTACCAATTATAGAATGGATGACAGAGTACTTAATTTACAGTATGTTTGTGAGGAGTAATATTTGTAAAGCATTCTGAAGATAAACTATTTCATATAGGGCCATATATGAATACAATAAGGCACAAAGGTGATCTAAACCTGCTCCAACATCAGAGGTTTTATTGTTTGCTTTAAAAATTTCAGTTCTTCCTGAAGAGACTTGAAATACCCAAGACCAAGCTCAGACTTCCATTACAGCACATGATTACCTGCGATTGCTACAGATCTAGTTCTACTGTGTAAGCCCTAGGATTCACCCCCTGCTCACATCACTATTTATACATTATATTAAAAAGGCAGACCAAGAAATAAATTCCAGAAAAAATCTTGGGAACAGGGACTAGAATCCAAGGGTATCTACACACGTGTTCTAGGATCCCCGGGGCCACTAATAAAAGCAACCACAGCGTCATGTGTAATCGGTGTCCCACACTTCAGAATGCTGGTGGGGCGCTTGACGTAAAGCTTGTTCTATGTGCTTTAGTTCAAGTGTCCCCACCATCATTTTGAAGCATGGGGACACTGAATAGAAGTGGCAAAGAAGCTGCTGGAGTGCATTAATCAATCAAGGCTGCTCCAACATGTGCTAATTAGCACACGTTGGAGCAGACATCTGGCACATGTACAGGTCCCGCAAGAATCTACATCTTCAAGGTGAGTCCTATATACACTTGGCCATGGGTCAACAACTTATAACCTGTTCCCCAGATTCAATCTGGTCAGAAGTACGGTTCCAGTGGGACTGTCTGCCAAACCAGGTCATCTGCTGGGTCAGGAGTATGACCCTAAGTGGTAGTCACTGCTAGGTCAAGAGTACAGAGCTGGCAGAAATGGTGGCTATCTTCAAAAAAGCTGCACTATTTTTGGTCTGCTGCTCCTAAAGTTTTCCAGTGCCTATAGAGCAGGAGCAGGCAAAGTTTTTTTGGCTGGAATGCCTATAGAACTACAATGTCTACCTTGGAAGGTGCCGGAGTGCTGACATGCTGGAGCCCGGAGCAGCTGTTTGCAGCCTCCTGGCAGCAGCTGGAGCCCAGTCTGCTTGCAGCAGGGCTTGCTGCCTCCCAGCTACCGGCTGAGAGCAGCCTGTGTTCCATGGCTGGCAACAGCTCCTTAGAGCCCGGGCTGGTGGTGGTGTGCCAAGCAAAATGGCCTTGCGTGCCATGCTTGGCATGCATGCTGGGGGTTGCTGACCCCTGCTATAGAGGATATAGATAGATGTAACAATTGTATCAATGCAAAGGATACTGCTACAAGCTGTTACCATACAACCGTTCTATCATTACAGAATTGTGCAGATTTAAGTGTAACAAAACCATTGCAATCTTTGTTCTGCTTCATTCTTGGTCAAATTTACACTAGGTTAACAAATTTCTATCACCACAGGATCACAAAGACATAATTAGGTGATTATTTAGGTGATCACAATCACAACAGGTGCTGTGTGTGCTCCCAAGCAGCAGATCCTTCTCCCTTTTAAGGTGGCTAAAACATAAATTCGTCCAGACCCAGAGTTAGGCAATCTCTCATACTCATCATCTCTGACCGTTTCCCACCATTCCCCTCAGCCATGAACCCCAAGCATGGGTTGATAAAATTAAACTTCTAATGCTTATTTAGATTAGAAAGGTGACTTCTGGTCACTTCTGAAAAACTAACTACAGCATCAAGTGGGGCTCAGCAGTCCTTGGATACACAGCTAATCCCTTTCTTGATGCGAGATACCTGGTGAGGGAGTATATAAATGTCCTGAAGAAATTAGACTACAAATATACCTTAATGAAGAAAGCTAAGCCAAAATGAATCAGTGTATCTGAGGAGATTTACATAACACTTATGAAATAGGATTTCATTGACAGACCCAAGTTCAAGGCCTCCTGTCAGAGATAGTAAACACCTCTATGTTTTACAGATAGTTTACATCAAGGGGAAAGCCAGAAATTGTCTGTTAGGGCACCTCTACACAGGCTCCAGGATCGGGGAGATGGTGTTTTAATTAGAGCAACTCTTGGGAGCCACTCTAAAAAGCCCACAGTGCCTTGTGTATTCAGAGCCCCCTGAATTTCAAAATGGCAGTGGGAGCACTTTAACTGAAGCTCATTCAACATTCAATGAGCTTTAGCTAAACTGCCACAGCACCATTTTGAAATGCGGGGAGGCTGAATACATGAGATGCTGCAGCCATTTAGAGCAGGCCAACAGACTTACTTGATCCAGTCTGCTCTCATGCAATCTAATCAGAACACACTGGAGCACATGTAAAAGAGCTCTCAGCCTCCAAATGTATCCAAATGCTGGTTCAAATACATCTTGTGGCTGTGAACCACTTGCACAATTCTGTTCTGATGATCAACTTGTATATATGAGAGGAGGTGAAACTACACAATGTCATGTTAGCAGTCATACAAGTAGAGGAGCAGAAAGCTGATACTTGACAGGGAACATATACAGTTTTACCCTGGCTCATGGTAACTGCTGAAATACATGCAGTCTTCACCAATCCCTTTGGTTCAGTTACCAGACATTTAGATGGATCATCACAGGAAGACAAAATAATCTGAGGAGCAGATATATATGTTTCTCCTCTCAAACTCAGACTTTTCTTAAACTGACTCCTAGTCCCAAAAGACTCATGGAGATGGACAGCAGGTAAAAAAATATATATTGTAGCCAGCATCCAAAAACACCCAGAGGAGAATAGCTTCAAAGTGAAAAGACCAGTTTCCCAAGGCATAGGCAGAACCCTGTTACACCTGACAGAAGATATTTTGGAAAACCTATTTGATATAGTAGCTGAGCTGGAAACTGATGCCTCCCTGAAAGGACACCACCAGATGTCAATCATAATGGTGAAGTCATCCAGAAGAGGTGGAGCTGTTCCCACTTTGTATTAGCAAATAACTTCCTGCAGCGGGAAGACCAAGCCAGGCACAAGGATGAGTTCCATCTCTAGCAGTTAAAGCTCAGTTCAGCCAGGCCATAGGGCCTCAGGCTTATAGTCTATGCCACACTCAGAGGACCATGTTAGAGGTAGGGAAACCCTAGAAAAACAGACTGGCCCAATTCTTGTGCCTAGAAGCAAAGAAACCATTTTGTCCCGTGCTTCCTGCTCTCCGTCCTGATGACTGGCAGCCAGAGATAACTAGAGGGCTCCCTTAGTTCCACTACCAGAGAACTAATTTTAAAGCATCTTACTCACAGACTCTTGTGGCTTCTTAGAACAAAACCAGGGCCAACATCAATTTATCATGCTCAGATAGACTATTCAAACAGACCCTAGGATCCAAGATGCAGGAATACATAGTATCAGACATCAGATACTGGATAGTTTGTGCACTACCTCTTTTTTGCAGTCTGAGGTACTTCACACATCCAGCAGCTGCTTCTTTTCAAGCTTTTTATGCAAGAGGAAACCCTGAGGAATACCAGACCTCATAAAAGGAGGGCTGCCCCACCCCATGAGTGAAGGAGGTGTAGGTCTTTTCAGAACTACTATTTGCCTGTCTGTGTGCCTCACTTCTCTGATATGTGCATCACTAACTTAACCAATAGAACGACAGGTCCTGAAACTTAAATGTGCCAGACATTAAAGTATTTCATGTTTTAAGGGACAGGTTTTCTTCCTAACCAGTAGCATATCTAAGGGTGATGAGCAGGACAATGGCCTTTGGTGCTAACTCAGAGGGGGCAGGGAGTCCGTACCATGCCTTCTTGCTGATAAATGCACTGTTGCTCACTGCCACCAGCAATAGGAATCAGTAGCACTAGGGGGTGGAGTCAGGGGCAGTGGTGCTCAAGGCTCTGGTCACATCAAGGAGGGTCAGGAGTCACCCACAGGAAATGAGGCAGCTGAGGCTCATGGAAGTAGCACTCCAGTAGCCTTGGTCCCCTTGTCAGCCTTCCCCTTCCCACTCAGGGAACTCATGCTCTAGTGACCCCCCGGTTCCTAACCTGAGCCACAGCAAGCCTGTGGCTACATTTCCAGAATCAAAAATGATTGTCTGCTCACTTGCTTGTTGGTTCAACCTATGCATCTTAGACTAACCTGCAAAGATTGAATCCATTCAGCCTCAGGCTTTTTCACTGTCTGTACTTAGCCTTAGAAAACAATCATGATGAACGGTTCAGTTAATTTGCCTGACTGAACATAATAAATTCCTAAGTAATGAGTGCAAGAAAATGCTTTTCAAGAATCAAGTTAGGAACAATGCTACACCCAAGCAGCAAGATGAATCTGAAGGTATATACAACTGCATTGATAAATGAAACCTCCAATACTGTTCATATTACGGCAAGTTGCTAAAAAACAACACTTAACATAAAAGAAAATCCATATTTTTCCAGCTCATTAAACACTAAAAATATGCTCATTTCTTCTTGTGATTACATATTTTCTGTGTAAACTTATATATGTGGAATCCAATCCCATGCCTATTAAACTATCTGGTTCCCATTAACCAGGGGAGATGCCTGGTTGGACCTAGTACTGGCCACGGGTGATGATCTGGTGAGGGGGCTGCGGGTGCTCGACCACCTGAGTGACAGCAATCGTCGCCTGCTGGAATTCACCATCCAGTGCAAGGTGGCAAAGGCATGCAGTAAGGCAGTGGCCCTAGATTTTAGGAGAGCAAACTTCAACGAGCTAAGGAAGATAGTTGGAGAAGCGCTGAGGTCCTGGAGGGGAGGGGAAGCAGGTGTCCAAGGAGAGTGGTCACTCCTTAAGAAGACGATCCTCCAAGCCCAAAGGAAGGTAATCCCAACGAGGATCAAAGGGAGCAGAAGAGCACACAAGCCTCCGTGGCTCACCAAAAGCATCCGGGAATGCCTCCTTGCTAAAAAGGAGGCTTACACCCAATGGAAAGAAGGGGTCATCACCAGGAAGGACAATTCTGTAGTTGCTCGGGGATGTAGGGGGGTAGTTAGGAAGGCCAAGGCAGAGATGGAACTGGGACTAGCTTCCCAGATTAAGGACAATAAGAAGTCCTTTTTTAAATACATAGGGGGTAAAAAGGTCCCGGGTAATGTGGGGCCCTTGCAGGACGCGTTGGGAAATTTGGTCGTCACACCAGATGGCAAAGCTAACATGTTTAACGATTTCTTTGCCTCCGTCTTAAGTAGGGACCAGAACAGCCACCTCCCTGCTGGGCCCCCCCTCGGGCCCCAGGGGAGGCATACCTGGGCCACGGGTTAGCGAGGATTTAGTTAGGGAGCTTCTGGAGGGGTTGGACGTACTCAAGACACCCGGTCCAGATGATCTCCACACTAGAGTTCTAAAGGAACTGGCCGGGGTCATTGCAAGTCCCCTGGCACGGCTCTACGGGCACTCATGGTGCTCTCGTGAGGTACCAGAGGACTAGAAGAGTGCCAACGTGGTTCCCATCTTCAAAAAAGGAAGAAAGGAGGACCCAGGAAACTATAGGCCAGTTAGTCTTACCTCGATCCTAGGCAAGCTGTTCGAGAAAATTATTCTGGCACACATCCAGGAGGGGCCAGCAGGGGACTGCATGCTTAGGGGCAACCAACACGGGTTCATCAGTGGCAGGTCCTGTCAGACCAACCTGGTGGCCTTTACGATCAGATCACCAGATCATTAGATGCAGGGGTAGCAGTGGATACAGTCTTCCTGGACTTCCGGAAGGCTTTTGACACTGTCTCTCACCCCGTTCTCATTAAGAAACTGGGGGGCTGTGGTGTAGACACCCACACAGTCAAATGGGTCGCCAACTGGCTGGAGGGCCACACCCAGAGGGTGGTAGTGGATGGGTCCTTCTCAACCTGGAGGGATGTGGGCAGTGGGGTTCCACAGGGCTCGGTCCTCGGGCCCGCACTGTTCAACATCTTCATCAGTGACTTGGACGAGGGGGTAAAAAGCACCCTGTTCAAATTTGCTGATGACACTAAGATGTGGGGGGACGTGCGCACACTGGAAGGATGCAACAGGTTACAATCAGACCTAGACAGGTTACAAGGGTGGGCGGACGAGAATAGGATGGGTTTCAACACAGACAAGTGCAAGGTGATGCACCTCGGGAGGAACAACCGGCACCATACCTACAGGTTAGGGAACTCCCCTCTTTTAGCACAGAGGCAGAAAAGGATCTGGGGGTCATCACTGACTCCAAGATGAACATGGGCCGGCAGTGTGGCGAGGCAGTCAGGAAGGCCAAACACACCCTGTCATGCATCCACAGATGCATCTCGAGCAGGTCCAAAGAAGTGATCCTCCCCCTCTATGCGGCACTGGTCAGGCCGCAGTTGGAGTACTGCATCCACTTCTGGGTGCCACACTTCAAAAGGGATGTCGACAGCATGGAGAGGGTCCAGAGGAGGGGCACTCGCATGATCAGGGGACAACAGGGCAGGCCCTATGAGGAGAGGCTACGGGACCTTAACCTGTTCAGCCTCCAAAAGAGAAGGCTGAGGAGGGATCTTGTGGCCTGTTATAAACTAGTCGGGGGGATCAGCGGGCACTGGGGGAGTCACTGTTCCCCCGAGCACTGCCAGGAGTGACCAGGAATAACAGTCACAAGCGGGCAGAGGGTAGGTTTAGGTTAGATATCAGGAGGCGCTACTTCACAGTCAGGGCGGCTAGGGTCTGGAACCAGCTTCCAAGAGAAGTGGTGCAGGCTCCTACCCTGGGTGTTTTTAAGAGGAGGTTAGATGAACATCTTGCTGGGGTCATTTGACCCCAGCATTCTTTCCTGCCATGGCAGGGGGTCGGACTAGATGATCTGCTCAGGTCCCTTCCAACCCTAGAAACTATGAAACCTTTAATGGTGCAAGGCAAAACCAACTAAAATTAAAACTCTGCATACAGTTGCACCTATGCAGCTCCTTTGACACTGGGTTTTACGATAATGAAGTTACAGGATTAAGTATTTGGCCTATGGTGAGCTTGTTTTATTCTGTTTTGAAATGTTTTGGGGCCCTCAAGTTCCGATAAAGCTTAAATGGGGCTTTGGGGGTGGATTCTTATGACCTATACTAGAATCAGAAAGGCAGGAAATCCTGAAAACTAATTCTCCTGACTCAGCTCATAAAATAGACTTAAAAAAAGGGCACACAGGATTCCATTATTTACTGTCTTGATAATTTTCAGTTTAGAGCTGCTCAGTTTACATCTAAGAATATTTTAGTACTGAATTTTTAGTCCTTTCCAAGGATTTGAAAGCCAAGATGCATTCTTTTTAGCTGACACAAATAATAGATTCTGCAAATCAAAGGTTAATTTTTCTGTTGCAGATGTGCAAGGCAGATAATATTCCACCTCATTTTCAAAGAGTTAAGTAGATGGGACTATGCATAGTTAAAATAATATATAAAAGCTTATTCTAGTCACTAAGGAAAATTGGTATGATCCTGAATATACACATGAAGCAGACCTGATACAGCTTACAGTAGTGTTATTTTTTAAAATCATTTTCCACAAGTCAAATAATAAACTACAAAAGCTGGCTCTCAAAAATATCACCCCTATTTCAACATCTAGAGCCAAAAAATAAAGATTAGGAAAAAATATTGCCAGGGAGAAAACAATGACACATTAATGCTTATAACTTTAAGGAAAATTCTGAAAAGGCAAGTTTGAAAATAAAATACAATTGCCCTAGAGCAGTCAGTTGAGTAGACAGGATGAAATTAATGAGCAAAAAATGAAGATACAGGCACTTATGGATACCAGAAAATGGGAGGGGGATAGAAGGGGAAATTACAAAATGAAAGCTAACCATACAGATGGATGATGAGCAAATACTATTATGCCATGGAAGAAATAACACTAAAAGCTACAGGGAGAACTTTGAGGGGATGGGTGACCTTTACTCACCCATACATCCACACGGCCATCCCACATGTGGAAAATAACGAGGCAATGAAAAGAAAAATGAGTAACAACATTGCATTTGTACAGACATCAGCGACTAAACTGAAAGCAAAGTTTCCAAGTGAAAACCATGGGAGTTAAATATAAATGATATAGACTTCTTAAAAGAATAGAAAAGAATAAGTAACAAAAAATGAGAGTCTGTAGAAACTACAGGTGGGGGGAAAATTATGCTTAAAAAATAAAGACTGTTGGTTGATGCCAGCATGCCAGACAGCAACATATCTAAAAGAGCTTCATTATAAAAAAAAAGTAGAAAAATCAAAGTAAGTTCTAAAAACAGGCTTGGAAAGGGGGAAATATATATGACTGAAGAACTTGCATGAGACATCTCTCTCTACCAGTGTGTTTACCATGCTAATACCTGAAAGATCCAACCAAGATAAAGACCCTATACAAACTAGGGCTTGTAGAAAAATGTTCATCTGAAGACATATATAGGGTTGTTTTTTGTTTTAAAGCTCATTTCTACAGAAAAATCAGAGTTTTTCTTCAAAAAAAAATTCAACACCTGAAAACAAAAATATTTTTAGTTTCTGAACCAAACATTAGATGCTTTCAGCTAAATACTTCTGCTTTTCAGCTGAGAATACAAATTCCTATTCTGCATACTGGTACAATACCTAATGGTAGGTGTAATATTACTGCTCACCCTATTACTACTTGTCACCAGCAGACATTTCTCAAGATACACCACTGTAGGACACCCATGATGCACCACTAGCAACTCAACAAGGGGGAAGCATTCATTATAACAGGCTTGCTGTTTATTTAGTAAACCCAGGAAGTGAAGGAGAACGGAGCATGAGACATCCAAACTACACTCCAACAAGGCACTATCTTTAGGAAAGCTGTAGGATCTCCTTTACTGGAGGTTTTCAAAAAAAAACATTTTTTTTTTCAGGTTCCTGCCAAAAAGTTTACATTTTTCACAATGAGAGAAACCTCTGCCCTGAAAGGTAGGTTAAACATGGGAAGCCAAACTGAGGAGCCCATAGACAAATCAGCTGAAATCAGAACCAAGGTCTCATGATTTCTGGTCCAGTATCCCATCCCAGTAGACCACATTGCTTCACTCATTGTAATTATGTTGGTGTTTTGTTTTGTTTTGTTTTGGATTGGGGCGGGGGGAGGAGGAGGGGGAAGCGGAAGGGCGAGAAAGCAGCTCCAGCAATATTTGAAGTCCTCATGTTTTCTCCCTCCTCTCCCAACATCCTTTCCAAGTACAACATTTTGGCCAAAAAGAGTAGTTAGATCCTTGGATATATAAATAGGCAAGATAAAACTAGGGAAGATATAAACAGGGAAGCAGGGGCACACTTAAGGAAAATATATTACCTCTATATTCAGTGGCAGTGAGACAACCAGTGCTGAATACAATTCAAAAAGCATGTTGCTAATTAGAAAGGGTTCAGAAACAAGATATGAGAATGATTTTAAAATTGAAATACCACAGTGAATAACACAAAGGAACTTAATTCTGTTAGAGTAATCCAAAAGTTTGGGTACCAAGTTGTACTTTAGTAAAAGAATTTAGGCACTTGGGGTCCAAGCAAGTGCTCCACAGCCTCCTCGCCTGATTGTCTGAATGCCTAACGGGCAACAGAGGCTACATTTCCTGGTGGACATCAACTTAGGTGCTTGATATTCAGTTACTCTGCTGACATTTTGGCTTACATTCATGAGCGTACTCAGGATTCACAAACTAGGTGCCCTGCGCCTAAACCCTGAGAAGGGATCTAGTAGGTATGTTTAGAGCAAAGTTATATACACCAACAGCATGGAGTTCAGCACCCATGGATATCTAAGGAATTCCCCTGACTCCCATTCCCATCAGGCAGCGTGCCATGAATCCCAACTATAGAGGTAGGTCTCCCGGTTTAAAAGTTTAGGGAATTTTGGTGTCTAACCTGAGTTTGTGGATTTAATTCCAAGACCCAGATGCTTAAAAGTTAGGTGCCAAAAGCTTAGTGTCACCACACCTAAATTCCTTTCCAGATCTGGGCTTAAGCACTTAATTCAGGAACAGAAATTTGATAATATAAAGGGCTCTTCAGTCTAACAAACAGAAGCTTAAAAAAATCCTCTGACTGAAAGTTGAAGCTACACTAATTCAGACTAGAAACAAGGTCCGAACTTAACACTGAGGATAAAATTACAAAGGATGGTGGTACATTCTCTATTACTAGCAACCCTACATCAACCTAATAAGATTCGTTTGTTGTGGGGGGGGGTTTTCCCTAAAAGAGATGCTGTAGTTCCCATAGGAATTAATTCAAAGCAATCTAATTGTCTGCCTTACACAAGAAGTTATAACAAATAATCAGTCGTCCCTTTGTTTTATAAGCTATTCATATTTTCCTTGTTCTAAGTATGTAGATAACCTAGATCAAGCCCACTACTGTTAAAAAGGACTTAAGCATGTTAAATGGAGGAAAAAGTAGTGTGAGGTACAACTTTTAACTCAAACAAAAGGATGCATCTTCACTGCCTTCCTGGAATCCTTCTGAATAGATATTTCCAGCTTCAATGAGTCAGCTTGACTAACAAAAAAAAGTTTGCTTGCAGCTCTCTCTACATCTAAAGGATTTTATTCTATCAATGAGATTACTTCTTTACTTAAATCTCTCATATTAAAAACATTATTGATAGTTAACATTTCACATTTATAACAGCTACTGTTAACCTGAAGCCAAAATATCAACACCCAGAGCAAATGACACATTTTAGAAGTGATAAAAATTCTATATCATCTTGAAAATGATGATAATAAATCTTGCTAATATTTAAACATGCTCTCCAGTAAATCATATTGTCAAAATTGCAATGGGAATAATTTTGGATGGTCTCAAGCACTTTGTTATATGCTGGAAGCTGGGTTTTTAAGAGCGTATAGGTTCCAAACTGCAATTGCAGAATAAAAGTTACTTTGCTCAACAACAAATATACCATTATAAGTGAACAAATATCACAAAAAGCAAAACAAGCCATTCACACCCGAAGAGCTGGGTCTAAAATTGTTACTACAGCTCCAAAAATGTACCGGCTTCACTGAAGCCTATCTAGTTTGGTTAGAACTCAGCATGCAGCGTGAAATCTAGTTATTATAGTGAGATTGCTATGAGATGGAATCCAGACATATTACATGTATGCATATATTTATTAGAAAACAAAACAGAAACAACATAAATTATCAAGGGCAGAAGAAATAACACGACAAACGCAATCAGTATTTGCATAACCCCCACAATTCCTTATGGAGAAAAAAAAATAGAGCGAGATAAGACAGGAGAAGCTTCACTGAACAAGTCATCACATATCCAATGGCATTTTGCCAGGACATTACATTTATTATGGTGTTACACTCACACCCACTTCTTTTAGGCTGGGATTAGCTTTTTTCCCTCCTTTTAATTTCTGTACCCAACCTCACTGACTTTGTTTATCTGTTTCGGTTATTCCCATTAGCATTGAAATCAATTAGCTACTACAGCATAAACCAACAATGTTGAGATCCTGACCATTTCAGACCCAAACCAGAAACATCCTAAAGGCCTTTGACATTTCCCGCCAAGTCTCCAGTTATGCTAAACTTACCTAACTTGGATCCTTAGGCTCAGTGGTTTGTTGCTGTTACCTATATCTGCCTAAAGGCAGCATGATTTAAGGAAACTCTCTTTTGGCTACAGGAAGAACCTACATTTCTCAGCTACTTCTAGTCACTATAGGGCAAGTTCACCACCTCTTACATTCACAGATACAGTAAAAGCCATTTTCCAGCATGAGTGCAAAATGGGAGGTGCCAGTAATCTAAAAGTGATAGTTACCTGAGGCACAGGGTTTTCCAGCCGGACATGAAGCTTGCGGGGGGGGGGGGGGGGAAGGGGAAGGGGGGGGCGGCAAGTAGCCTATTTTATTGTGCATTAAAGCATCACAAAAACTGTGCAATTACACTAACATGCTGTAAAAGAGACAACCTAATGCACATTTCTGTAGTACCTCACACTGGAGGTACTAAATTTAATGGATATTAGAAAAAGAGCCTTAATGCACATGTAGACACACCCACTATATCCCAAATCTAGTTCTCTTTTAGGAAGCTACATAGCACTTACGCTAAGATTTTAGATCCTCTCTGCCCTGAAATGCTAGTTGCAGAAAATCTATCAATTGCCTGATGCCAAAGAAGGAGGGACATTTAGCCAAACAGCCTTGTGCAAAGGCGCACAATTCAAACTGTTGAGTGTCTCATTTAAACAGAGAGAGGGCTGCTGAGGGCCATAATGTCTGGCCAGATCGCCAAAAAGTGCTAAGCAACCAAGTTACCAGACCACTGATATTAGCCTAGCCCATCAGATAGATGTTGTACACCACTAGTCTGTTAATCACGATATTTGCCCAAAATATAAAAAAGTGACCCAGGGCCAAAGCCTCATCTCAGTATGCATCTACATCTGTTGTTTCCCAGCAAATTGTCCAAACCACCAGCACAAGGCAGAACCAAGGATATCTTCCATGATCCTCCTTTACTTATTAGGCAGCTAAAATGGAAAAAATGTGTAGCCAGAAGAAATAGCTCTCTAGCTCAGTAAGGGAGAGAATCACAAGATCTGGCCCCTGCCCTCTACCATGTCTACATTTTGTACTTTGTAGTCACTAGGTAAAATAGGAAAGAGGTAGAAGCAGAAGCAAAGGCCCTAACTGAGGACCCCTCCTTTCCAGGATATGGGAAGGGAAATCTAAAAATCAGTGTAACTGACCCAAAACAGCACTTAGTCAGCTAAAGTTTGCACCTATAGGCTTTGCTAACAGATGAAAAACCTATTTGCCAAAATTGCTGTTCTGTGGCCTGTAACTAAATACTACTAAAACAACATTCTTTTCATCTGTTTCCTTCTTGTTTTCACATGACTTATTTTATAATAGACATCATACGGGTACTGTTTTATAAGGGAACACTGGTTACAACTGTAGGCCAAAGACAGCAATTTGCCTTCACTCTCATACATCCTAATGAATGCAGTGAACTTATCATGACCAATGCAAGGTTCATAAAAGTTACAGTATTTTTTTGCACGTTTTACTAAATATTAGCTTTGACATCTTCTAGTTTCCAAGTTATTTGAGAACACTTGGATTAGAGACATGAGCTATAAAAGACTAATCCAGGTTTATCCACAATTAAGTGAAACTGATAAGACTGATATAACTGCACAGTTTGACAATATTCTAGTACTTAATTAATCATTTTGAATAAAAAACAGATGAAAGTCAGGAGGGCCCTTAAACCTATAAAGGCTACACATGTTGTTTTGGTTTAGGCTATAAATTAAATTATCTTCTAAAATCTAACTTCTTAGTGGTTTTCTGTTAAATTGACAGGCTGTATTAATTTTCAAGAATGAAATATAATTATGCTGAGATTAACAGACAATGTTTAGATCTTACCTAGAATGGTTTAAGGCACTTGGTTGGGACTTGAGTCAAATCCTGAACATCTCTCAAAATCAGGACTGTACAGTTCACGATTTTTTATGAGTTCACATTTATACAAAAGTAAATCAAAATAATGAGTTTACTTGGGAAACAGTTACTGCAAACATATTCTCTGCTTTTCATTCTATATTTCTATTGTAGTTTGAGAGGCAACCTTTCTAGATTTGGTTATCCCTGGCACAGGCTCTCTTCTGGGTAGCTTTCTTAAAACTAAAGCAATTGCTTTCCCCCCGCCCCCCATAAACACCTTGCTTAATGCACATACCAAACCTCTCTCCCTACACAACTTCTGAGCATGCACAGAATTTTATAAATGCTGTACAGCAAATCACCATTTGTTTCAATGCCATAGTCTTTCAAATGTCACAAAGAGCTCTCACTGTGAATAACTTATGCCCTGCATCATGAAGCTTTTTGAGCTTATTAAAAGCAACCGCTCAGCCTTAAGCACCTCTCTTGTGAGAGCATATGAAATTGTAAATCATCTTCTGACATTCTTAAAATGTAAGAACTGTAACCATACCATACACAGCAGTCAAGTTATGTTCACATACAACCGCCAGTTTCTTCCCAGGTAAAAAAAAATACTTGAAGAAAAGTTTGTATAGAACTGAACAGATTCAAGGAGAAAAAAAAAAAAAAAATCAACATCAACATCAGTATTGTTTTATTTTTAACAATACGAACTATATTTTAGAATTCGTTAAGATAAATGTACAGTTCATAAGAAAAATATACTGTGTTTAGTCTAATATAACATGATCCTGAATATAAAAGATACCACAATAATTAGATTCTATATACAGAAAATTTATAAAATTTGTTATAATTTTATATCAATTTGTTATAATTTGCCAATTATAGAAGGGATTGGAGGGTTGTCTTGAATCTCCCTAGCACTGCTACAGCAAGGGAAGAAGTGGCTGGGAAGAGGGGTCAGGGCCTTTTTAAAATCCAAGTAAATAGCATCTACCTCTACTCCTGCATCTAAGCACTTTGTGACCTGGTCATAAAAAGAGACCAGGTTAGTCAGGCAGGATCTGACTGCTAGAAACCAATGCTGGTTGCCCCTTAACATTGTATTACCCACTGGACCCCCACAAATGTGATCCTTTATGATACTTTTTTAAGGTCTTGCCAAGAATAGAGATCAGGCTAACTGGCCTATAATTACCCAGGTTCTCCTTCCTCCCCTTCTTGAAAACAAGGACCACACTGGCCCTCTTCCAGTCTTCTGGGTCCCGTCCTGAATGCCACGAGCACTCAAACAGCTACACCAGTAGTTTTGCTACGACACCAGCCAATTCCTTTCATACCCTTGGGTGAAGATCACCAGGGCCTGCTGACTTAAATATGTCCAACCCCTCCAAGTGCCCCTTCATTAGATCAGTGCTAACCACTATTGGATTAGTATTTCTCTCAAGCCAGACTAGAGTCTCATTGAGAGGTACGTTTGTACCCATGTCCAGGAACACAGATACAAAGAAATCATTTAAAAGCTTAGCTTTGTCCATCCTGTCTGTTATGAGTTGCCCTAATCTATCCTGTAGCAGTCCTAGGCCATAACAGATAGGATGGACAAAGCTGAGCTCTTAAGCAATTTCTTTGCATTTATGTTCCTGATACAAACACACTTCCCAATGAGACTTTAGTCTGGCCTGAGAGATACTGATCAGTGGTTAGTGTTGACCTAGTGAAGGTCTATGTGCTCTGTGCCCCAGAGAAGCCTCAGCCAAAGCCAGACCCAGGGTGCACCTGACAGTAAGGGGGAAAGAAATGGGGGAGAGGGGCAGCAGAAGCCTGCTCTGGTCGGACTGTGGCCCTGACTCAAGTTCAGGGCCAGAGTCAGAGGTGCAGCAGCCACCTGCTCCCCCTTCCGCTTGGTATGTGAGTATAAGGCTTCCCCACATGCTGATGGAGGGGAAAACCTCTTCTTATATTTTGGTAAATACAGTAAACACCATCACCGCTCACATACGCATTTTGCTCCTGCTACCAATATATAGAGCTTTAAACTAAAACCCCACGTCAGATTTCCTCCTACCTAACTGGGGAAGGGAACAGATCATAACTCCAAATCTTAATCTTGCAACTATTTCCTTTCTCTATAATTGACTAGACCAGAATACTAGGTAGGAACAGCCCAAATTTTACAGGGCATAAAATGTGAGTCTCTATTTTGCAGGTTGTTCCTAGCACTAGTTACTACACTAACTTTTTTGTCCAGTTAAAATAAAACTACTACTTGGCTATCCTACTCTGTTCTTGTTTCACTAATAGCTAATAAAACATTTCTACTGTTAGGACATGAAATTGCCTAATAAATGAATTAAAGTTTCATTTTAGCTATTTAAAAGAGAATCAATTACTTAAGCAGCTTTCTGGAATGGGGATGCATTCCTGAAATAAGGTCACAAACACCAGCTGAGAAGAATTCATGCACCATTTACCCACTTTCTACTGAATGAACAAGCAGAGCTATTCCTTTTACTCACTATGAGATTTGGCTGTGTAGGGCTAAAGGCTGACAATGCAATGCACCCTGTCCTACAAATATTCAGTTAACTGCCAACACCAAATATGTGGCAGTGGATCATTATATAGCCACAGCTGAAATATCCAAGATAGTTGATTTCTCTGGAATAATTCACTGACTGAGGGATTAAGTCTCTGGTATGAATGCCGATTTAGCTAAAGGTAACTAATATTTTCTATCTATGGCACCTACAGCAAAATCCCAGGTTGAAGTTGCTTGCCTGTGCAGAATATCTAGTTACTACGCTTCCTGTATAGAAGGTCGCTGACGTTTGTCTTTTGTATCAGAAACCCAACCTTGTGCTGTGATCTCATCAGTTCTTACTAGCTGGCTAGGCTGGGTCTACAATAAGGTTGTGTCAGCATCAGGCTGCAACATTACTGAGACTACTTAGATGCTGCAGGAAGTGATGTTGGCAATTTAGTAACCAGTAAACTTCATTCTAAGCCAGCATTCAACAAATGTCCCATGATGAGAACCATTTGGACTTACACCCGCAATCAATATCCTGTCTGCTTGTGGTCAATAAAGATCCAATGACACCTTCTGCAAGACTGGGCAAGTTAACCATGTTGTCTAGATGGCAATCCAAACTTAAGTAATTGGATAAGTGACCTATATTCACCGTTCTTCCTGTTCTTTCCATGGTGAAGTAATGTAACTAAACATGTAAACTAATATATACCTCAGCATCACATAGATACCCATGCATCATGGGCAAGGTAGAAGTGTTCGAATCTAGAAGTCCACCATGCTAACATTCTTAATAAGCCCTCATTGTACCATGCAAATCAGCATAAGTGTACCTATGACATCAGAATGTCCTGATAAACCCCTAGTAACAGAGAGATCAACAAATAAATTTTGCACTTAAATCTACATTCATGATGATCAGGGATCCAGGTTTTCTGTTCACCACAAAAAAAAAAAAAAAAAAAACCAGGTAAAACCTGGATTTTCAAATTTTAAGGAGAAAAACCCAGATTTTTCTGGGGAAGAACAGGAGAAGCAAACAGCAAGGGGCACCACATGCACATGCTTATGTACACATGCACATGGCTGCTAGGAAACCTGGAAAGCATCTCCCTGTAAGTAAGTCTGGTGGCTGGGGCAATTGAGTCCCCCCATAGTGAGGAGGAAGGGAGGGAGAGAGTTGAGCAGGGCTGGGGCTGTTGGCCAGCTGGGGCAATGCATGGGGCTTGGACTCCAGAGCCAGAATTCATGGGGCACCAGCAGCACTGTGGGTCAGGAGTGCAGGGCACCAGCAGGGGTGAGGGGACATGGGTAGGGCACTGGCACATCAGGGCTGATCAATGCCACAAAGCAGTGGAAGGAGAACAGCTGCTGCTAAACCTGTGCCCTGGTGAGTGAAGGGGACAGAGGGAGTCATGATTTGCCCTGATAAAAAACTCAAAATGTAATGCCAGAATTTATAGGCATTTAACATTTATTTTATTGTAGTGATTAAGGTAGTGGTAGGCATCCAAATTACTTTAAAATTATAACCATCTCAATAAAATCTTAAGCATTTCATTTTAATCGCATAAAAATGCAGAATTGGGGGGGGTTTGATCACAGAATTTATGGGGTTTACCGTAGAATTTGTGATTTCTAACCAAAGAAAACCAGGATCCCTAGTGCATATAGATTTTCTGTACATTTACCAATGTATGCTTCAATTATGTTGTAAAGCCTTACAAAAAAGGTTTGAAAACTTCACAAGGCAAACACCTACACCTGCAATTAATTCTAAACAATAAACTCCAACATATATTACACTGGAGTTGACTGCTCCCGGGTGCTGTATTTGAATGTAAGCCTGGGACTGCAGCATGTTGAGCTGGGTTGGAGCAGCCCTAGATGGGGAGCCAGCCTGCAGCCCGAGGCAGCATAACCCAGCTCAGCGTCCTGAGAGAGGTTGGCTGTAGCAGAGTTTATTAGTTTATTGCAGCCTAAGGCCACACGTGTAGACACTGAGCTATTTATTGCAGAGTTAATTAGTCTTCTTCACAGTAAACATTTCACGTAGAGACACACAAATAGTAGTTTCTCAGTTAACATCTCAGGAAAATCATGGTTTTACACAAGTCAGTGGAAGTTTTGCTACCTCCATCTATGAAGCCAAGATTTCAACTCTTGTTTCAAAATATAATCTTTGGTCATAAAAAGATGTGACATTTTTAAATAACATTTACGTAACAGGAAACCTCAAATTATTAAACATTTATCACTAGTAATGATGAGCTTTACAACATTTGTAACTGGCAACATAAACCCTCCAGTAGTACATAGCATTTGGAGATCAGTTTTAATTCCAAAATTCATGGACAATTTTATGCAACTAAGTATAAATATATGACATCTCATATACTACTCCTACAGCAGATCTTTGAGAGAGACCTCATATCCTAAATAAAAAGCCTCAAGCAAAAAAGACTACCTTATCCCTTGCCAACTTGTTCCAATGTTAAAATATTCCTCACTATTGAAAAGGCACATCTGAAGAAGAATCACAACAATAGTCAAAATTCTGAGCTAATTTCTAATATTTGTACAATTTTAAAAAGATTAAATCATTAAGATCTCTCCACCTGACCCATTTTCTTTATTAGCTGGTTTTCAAATATTTGTATGAAGGAACCAGAAGTCTCATCCTCCCCTAAAGCAACAAGTCATGTGTTCGAATGGACAAGAGCCAGTAATATTTACTTTATAAGGTTATAAATAAAAATTATGAAAACAATGAAAAATAAAAATAATAACTGTGCATTCTACACAAACTTTAATGAAATGTGCGTCTGATGACAGCCCTATCAAAAAAACCCACTAGAAATATATGCATATCTACTGCATGTACACAGTTTAGGCATGGGCAAATATTTGACACACACTCATAATACTGGATTATGTATATATTCCACAAATTATTTTTTGTAAGACAGTTTCACAGAGGAATTATAAAACTGAAAGCAGGTTTGAAATCTTAATCCATCTGAAGCGATACATGATACGATACTTCCAACAAATGAAAAAGAACCTGCCAGGACATTGGGTAGATTATTTTTCAAAGCGTTAAGAGAGAGGTTTTTGTTTTCAGTACACACACATCTTCACTAGGAATTCAATGCAAGATGCATGTATGAAATATAGGAAAGAAACTAGCCCTTAACAAAAGGAGGATTAAACCCCTCCTATAGTCTGTGTTTATAGTAATGCTAATATATTAACAAACTCTATTTTTGTATTCTAAGCACATAAGTACAAAATATTCCTCAACTCCTCCTTTGGGCCCAAACTCAAATGAAACCACTGTGACTCCATTGCACCTGATAGTTGGGAAGCAGGGAGGTGGAAGAAAGCAGCTTCCTTACCAGAGCAGAGCTGGGGGTAGTGGGAGAAGGGGTTGCTCCAATGGAAGGTGGAAATAGGTCTGTGTAAAGGCCCAGTGTAATGAAGTTATCACCAATAGGTCCTCCAACTTTATGTAACAACATATCCCATGTAACATATACAGAGCACAGCACCTGTTACAAAACATTAGTCTACCTTACAAATTTTTACTACTCTGATTTTGTAGAGGAGAGAATTTTACCCTATTGGTAAGTAAAGGGAAACAGAGACTCATTATACCCAAATTAATAAATGGAGGGAACATAAGACTGCAATCAAAACTTCATGTCACTTTAAAAAAACGAACAAGAACTCTGAATAAACATATTTTGAGTGGGTGAGCACTAACGGAATAATATTTAAAGCTCAGAGATTAATCTAGTTTTTTCTATTTCTCATTAATGTGCAGTGTTGCCTATTTCTAACAGCTCATTTTCTTAAAAGGTGTATTTTTGCAGCAACAAATGGATCACTACTGAAATACCATAGCTCACCTGCTCCCTCTTGTCATTGAAAGAAGCCTACGCAGGAAGTGCATAGCATATTTAAATCCATCTGTATTACTGAAAAACAATCCAGTTAATGATCTTTTATTCCCTTTCCAAAGAAACTACTTTGAAAGGCAGGTCATGAATCACATGCTGCTCACAGTTACCAACCTTGAAAACTGGAACAACTCAACCCAAGACATATCAAAAATGTCTCTTATATTGGTTAAATATACACCTTCTAGGACTAGTCATCGTTCAGATATTTTAAATGTTAGGTTTGTTTAATAAAAAGCATCATATTTTTTAAATTCTTTTTTAATAATAAATACATATGTAAGAAATGGAATATCCTGTCTATATACACAGGCCCCAATTCTCACTCTAACGTCAAAGCAGATGCAAGAGAGCAGCTCTGGTACAACCCTGACTGACCCCTGGCTCAGGTAGCTGTGAAGAAGAGTAGCTGTGATTTTCCATATCAAAACGAAACTTTCTCTCTCGCTCTGTTTGTTACTGCCCAGGCACCCAGTGCCAGTAAATTAACTAACTGAGAAGGAGAGTGCAGGGGGAGGGCAGAGGAGGGGGAGGAGGGAGTGGAAAAGAAGTCACAGGTACCACCTTTGTGGGGGAGGGTACAAAAACAGCTGTCACCCCCTGCCTCCCCTGTCCTACTGCAGACAACTTTGACATAATCCACCCTCCCTTTGTGTAAGATGATAAAAATCGGCAAAAGCAGCCTCTGCCAAGTTCACATCAGCAGAAAGTTCATCAACACAAGACTGCTTCTCCCCTAAAAAAATACTCCAGAAGCTTTAAGACCATTTTATGTTACTTACATAAGCAGCCCAAGCTAGTAAGTTTTAGCATCGTTGTTGTCATTTGAATAATCAATATGTAGACTTCTGGGTAAATTAAAGATTCTCTCTCTCAACAACATTACTAAGTGTAGCCATCTGCCTCAAGTAATGTTGAAGGAGAATTTTTCCACATTGGGTTAAACCATTTTCAAACAATAGTGTCTCACTAAAGAGGGCATGCTTTATACAGGAACATAACATTATTTGGAAAAAATAGAACTTAACACACAACCATCCTTTTCCCTACTCCTACCACCCTAACAAGAAAGAGAAATAGAATTTTATTTCTATGTCTTGGAGTTTATTGTGTAACGTGGGCACACTGCAACAAAGCAGGTGTAACCAAGCAGCATTTGTCGACAGTCACTTATAATAGTTTGTCAAAGTCCTTGGCTCAGCATCCAGTGGAGTGCCATTCATCTGTCCCACGGCGCCAAAAATGCTGAGCACCACTGCTTTAAATAAGTAAGATCAAATACTGTCCATAAAAATAGACTGGAATATTCAAACTCCAGAGAACTTAGTAACTTATCCTTCAGAGCTATAAAGATTGCATCTCTCTGACACGGAGGAATTTCTGTTATAGATGCAGACATTTTTTTGTATGTTTTAAAAGGGGCAAATGTCAACAACAATGCACATTCTTTTCTTTTCTCAGAATGCAGTGAAGTTTTAGCCATACTTCTTCTATGTTCAGCATAAGTATGTAACAGTTCAGTCAAGGTGTTACCAAGGGCCTTTACTACAGCTTATTCACAGAAGCCTGAAAGGCTACAATTATGCACTTTAAAATTAGTTACCACTCAATTTGAGGAACATAATTTTGTAACACCCACCAATGATAAACAAGGAAAAAACTACAGTAGATCTTGTGTTCTTGAATGGCATCAACTGGAATAAAAAAAATGTGTAAATACAACCTCCTCCAAAAGAATAATTATATAAGCAGGAAAGCTCCCAGGGCACAGCAGTTTTAAAACATGTCAGAAGATGTCAAAGCAAGTAGTGTCATACAAAGGGAAGACCAACCCTGCTCATGATTAAAGTCTTATTTTCTCCCAAAGTGTGATCTAAGATTTGCTGACGTCTACTTATTTACAAAGGACAGTGAAAGAGAAGTTATTAGGTTGTGAAAGATGATCAACAAAGGATATTACAATAAGACTATCGTAACTTTTAGGTCTCTTTAAAGAGTCTCCCAGAGCAGGCGGGGAGGTCAGGGGAGGGCAGGTGGGGAGGGAGAGTAGTTTTTTTATACTACTATTTTTAAAAAGCAGAAAGAAAGGGAAATTGTACTTCAAGTCAAACATCACAGGGAAGAGCAGTATAAGATTTTTTATTGGTCTAGATCAGGAGTGTCACATATCTGGCTTGTGGGTCAGATCCGGCTCACCAAGCCACTGGCAATCTACTGGAAGTGGAGCCATGGCCTGCCACAGAATTCATGGCACTTGGGCCCTGTGAGACAGTCACCAATGGCAGGTAGGAAGAAGAGCACTGTACTGACACAATCCTTCTTGCCCAGTGACCACCCAGCCCACTACCACTTGGCATCACTCCCAGACCCGTAATGGACCCACTGCAGGTACTGCAGTGCTCTGGGATGCACTGGGTAGGTCTAATGATCCTGCCAGATGCAGGTGGTTGGACTATCTGACCTCTGAACATCCCTTCCAGGCCTGCTTCTCTATGATTTCTATGAATATGGAGCAGGCATGAAGGATAGGGACAGAATTGCACATAAATCAGTATAAGTGATTGGAAACTGGTTCAAATCTGTAACACCACAGAACTTCAGTAAAGAAGTGTACAGAAGTTCAGTACACATAAGCCACTTTCAAAGCAACTGAAACAGGTTTAAGAAAAACCTAGATGCATATAGTATCAGAGGTCACTGATTTAATATAAATTGTAAATTGGTTTATTGAACTTCTGTCCCAGATCCCCTCCATATTCAAGCTATCTGCTCTAGCAGAGCAGGGAGGCAGGCTCTAGCACCTCCTGGCTTCTGGCCTGGGCCACTGTGGGCATGGGGCTGCATTTCTAGAATCAAAAGTGAATGTCTGTTCACTTGCTTATCAGTTCAATATAGGCAGCTTAGACTAACCTGAGAAGACTAAATAGATTGCCTTGGGCTTTTTGACTGTACTTAGCCTAAGAGAGCTTTGCATTCTCCCAGTCCAGAGCAGTTCTAACTGCTAGAGGAGACTAAGTTACAGGTAGCCACCCAAAGCTGCCTTGTGGGTAGCCATATTTCCTGAAGTATCTAGAGTGCTGCATGCTGCAGACCTACCTCTAAAATGCATTTCCCACCCCCCCAGCCTCTCACTTGACATACCCCATAAGCCACGGCTTGAAAGGAGTCTCACAATGCAGCTGGAGAGCCATTTTCCACAGTTCCTGTTAAGAGAGGGTGCTTTCAAAGGTCATTAAAGTTTCTCTAACCTTTTCTCCACTGTACACCCAGTAGGGTAAGAATCTTGCTAATTTTTTTAAGTTATAAAATGGCATTTATTTTAATTTTGCTCTCAAAATATTCCAGTAGTTCTGCTTGCTTCTTCTGAGTATCAGTTCTCTTTCCCTGGCATCTTTGCTTTTCCTTCTTCCTAAGAAATCTTCATAGGGTAAAGCATAAAAGTATCAGTGTTGAAGAAAGTACCAAAAATGTCAAAAACAGCTATAGCTTGAAAAAGTAAATGCCTTCTCTCAGATGACATTTTCCTCTAAATGCAGTAGTTCAGTGATCTAAAAGCAAATCATCCTTTCACAAATCATCTTTCAGTCCTATAAAAAAGGTTTTGTACAGTTCATTGGCTTTGCTCTTATGCTAGCAAAGATCTGTGGCATACTTTTTGTTCTCATGAGACTTAACATCTGCTGCATGACACTTAAATGGTGATTGAGTATCATTGTGAGAAAAGACTTATTCATAACTTCAAATTCACCTTTACCTCACCACCAGTGAGACTAGCAGAGAATACTAGAGAAATGCTGTAAGATCTTATATAATTCTGAATGCCTTTGATACCTAGTTAAATATGGAAGTCCAGAAAACATTTCTGTCATGAACACCAAGAAATAAAAAAATAAAAAAAAAAATTTCAGGTCAGTTTGGTTGGTAGCACAACTCTCAAGAGGTCCAAGTTGAAAAAGAACCATGCCGTTCAATAGAACGGAAGTAGCCCCTAATCATTTAGTGACATTCACTTCTCAGCACCTCATTGTTATGTGGCATGTCCATCCTGCGACACATGCATACCCTCTCACACCTGCAGAGAGATACTGTGCATGTGGTATGAGGTTTTGGTCTGGTGGAATTTAGGGGTGTCCCCCCACTTGATGTACAGACTTTTCTGAATTTATGTCACAGTAGGCAGTCTGAAAAAGTCCTCCTTGGAGCAGAAAGCGGCATGTTTGTAACAGTTCTTAGACCTGGACTTGAGCCTCATAAAAGTTCTTTCTTAAGCCTGTGCAGACAAGCATTGCAAGTAATAGAGCAGTATATTTGCGCTGGTCCACAAGGGGATACAAGACAGAACAGGTACAGGATGTGTTCAGCTACAACTCCAAATGGATAGGGACTATAATGAGATGATGGTGCGAAAAACAGAAATGACTCTTTATGATTTCAAATATGTACAGAGCCTATCACAATAAGACCTTGGTCTTGGTTGGGCCCCTTATGTATTTCTGTAATACAAACAGTAAAGATTTACATACCATGTACATGGTGCATTACATTCATGATTAAAACCTACATTCCTCAGCAATGTCCTTTGAAACACTCAATTCAGCCTCAAAGATGAGCCGAGCTTAATTTATTAAATAAAGGTTTTTTTTACATCTGGTTCCTTGTTTAAATGCTTTTAGGTAACAATCAGTTCCTGTTGTCAAGCTTTTCCTACAGCCATGAGAATCAGAAACTTACTTTTTTCCTTTTTAATGTATTTAAATGAAAGATGAATTCTTGATACAAGTAATCAGACTCTAGCAGGCAGGATCTGGGATGAGGAAGAGGGAGTTGGCAGATAGGTCCTTAAATTTATGAGACTTGAGAAAAAACCATGAAAGTTGACAACACTGTACACTCAGACATTTTAGAAGCCTGTAAACTAGTGCAGGCATGGTTAATCTGAAACATCAGAATTCCGATGTTCTGTACCAGTTATAATCTGGAAGGCTATCCTGTACCTAGCATTATTCCCCTATTCAAACACAGCCATGCTTATGAGATTTTCAAGTAATTGAAATTCATTTGGTGCTCTCACCAAATCAGTCTTCCATCATTCTGGAACAGAGATGCCTCTCTTTTCCCAAGAGCCTTTGATTTCCTCTCTGGATGCACAGACATGTACTTAATTAAAATTTTCCCTTAAAGCACCATTAGCTAAACACACGAGGCATACCAAGTTGTACTTAGACTCCCTTCCAGAAAGCCAACAGTGCCGACTCACCCTTTCAGTTCATCAGATATGCTTTAAAATACAGTATCAGCAAAAGGGCTCTTTACAACCATATTGTATATAAATATAAAGCAGGAGGCATATGGCTCCCGTCTGCCATTCATGCTATATAATCTCAGATGCATCCACTTAGTTGCTTCAGTTCCACTTCTTACTAGCTCGTAAGAATGAAATGCCTGACTGGGAGATACTATACTAGTTATATAATAACATAAATCAAATAAAGTAAATCAGTATAAGCTATTAGGAAACAACATAAACCCCCTTAGCCAAGCACAGGATGTGTACAGGTATTCCTAATCAGTTCTTTGAAAAGTTACCCTATGAGCCTTATACAGGTTGATAACCACTCACCCAAAAATAGATTCAAGTACTGTTAGATACAGATGTTGTAATGGTGTTTCCTTATATGGTGTTGAGGTTTTTTTGGTTAAACTATTGGGGATTTCATTAGAATGTAAAAGGTTCATGAAGATTAATTTATGTTTATGTTTCTAATGTGTAATAATTGCCTGGGATTTAATAAATAAATAAGATTTGGCAAATGAAGACAGCTTAAAAAATGAAATACCAACAGCATTTGAAAAGTTTGCCGAATAGTATATATACACATAGTAGCAAGCATGCATTAACTCCACTTTCAGGGGTTTTTAGAAACCATCATGGTTGGGGGATAGGGAGGCTTTTGCACCGCTTTAGTGGTGTTGCTGTTTTTCACGCCTCAGCAGTATACTACACGTTAATGCCAGCCGCTGTAGGAAATTCGGCGGCATAATGCGACTTAAATGACTTGGGGCAGAGCAAACTCCTTTGAGGAGTTTTAGTTTCCTGCCCCTACAGCCATGGAGCAAAGCACTGGGCTCCACGCAGCTCCACGGCTCTGCAGCAATCCCCGCAGGCAGTGTAAGAGCAGCCCAGGAAAGCAGAGAGCCTGATCTTTTTTTCCCCTCCCCTGGATCCTGCCTGGCTGCTTTAGCTACACAGGGGGTCACTGCTTCCCTCCACAGGTGTGGTACCCCCCAGACGGCCCGAGGCAGGTGCTTGCAGGCAGGTGCCACGTGGTGGAGGCATGGCTGCTGTGGAGAGAAGCACCAGCCCCACCCCAGCCCCAGGGACTACCCTGCCCACCAGCAGCTTGCCCTCCCCTCCCCACCGGAGCAGCATGTAAGTCAGGTGTGTACACAACATGGGGGTTTAAATCAGCCCTAAATTGCAGCGGTGTTTTAAAAACCCAGTGCTTTAATTTAGGGCCCCTTTTTCATCTACACACACCCTTTTTTACTCCCATCCCTTTCACACACAACTGTCACCAAGCACCCAATAAAAATACACTACAGGTAAACAGCAAGGGTCAGTATCACCAATACTCTTCCATGGCAATGGGAGGAAATTTAAGTTAAAATATGCTCTGATGGTCCTACAGGAAAACTTCCTTTGTAACCCAAAATCTGGTGTGCATTTTGACTTTACAGTCCAAAACTAAACTCACCAGGCAAGCACCAGTAACAGCAGCCCACATCCTCCAGACAAACAGCAGATCTAATCAAGAGACTGGCCTCAGCCAAAGATGTAGCCCAAGACTGTCCAACTAGTGGGGATCAAAGTTTCTTTTAAAGCAATAAAGCATGACATTCCCACAAGTCTTATTCTCTCCCAGTTCTCATTTCTTCCAACACATTTGCTTTCCCCAGCAAAGCTGGAGTTAAGTAGTAAAAAGGCAGAGGGACAAGAAGAGTGAGAACAACCCTGGGAATGATAATAGGGAGTCTGCAATGAAAGGAGAAAGAGAAAAAAAGGACCAGCAAAACAGAGGCAAAATAACAAGAAATGAGAGAAAAAACACAGTGTAAGTTAAATGCAAAGAAAACTTGAGTCAGAGTCTATGGAATTCAGTATTCAGAAGGCAACACTCGCTGTCAGGGACTGACTATTGGCTCTGTTCTACTAGCAGCTGATTTCCCTGGGTTTGGCATTTTGATCTAAATCACACATCAAAAACTACAGAAAAGAACATTAACATGCAGATCCAACATTCAAAACTGTGTTATGATAGTCCTTATATTATCTTTAATTATATGTTGACATGGAACCTTCCTTTTATTTCCCACAGAACACCTGATTCATTTCAGTGTACAGTACAGACAGTGATCAAGAGAATAATTCACATAGGAAAACCACTGAAGTGACCCGAAGAGAATATAACCAAGTTTACAGGGGTGTAGGTTGTAGCCATCTTGGTCGAAGGACATAGGCAGACAAGGTGCTTTGGGTGAATCTGATATCTTTTATCAGACCAACTTAAATAGTTGGGGAAAAAAATTTCAGTAAGTTTCACATTTAAAAACCCTTCATCAGGCTAAGGAAGTCTCTGCAGTTGGTGTGTGCTCTTTCTGGATTAAGTGAATAGTAAAGAAGGTTTCTTCTTCTGAACCTGAACCTGCAGCATCACTGAACTCATGGAATTCTTGCTACAGACTCCACTGAAACCAATGGTAAGAACACATATAGACTTCGATGCTGCCATGTTCTTATGCTTCACTGGAAATAGAACCAGGATCCCAGGAATATAAATTTCAAAACGTTTCAAATGTATGCACAAAGCTGCAAACTGCAAGCTTGTGGCTGTATTGGAGCCAGCATCTTCCTGGAGCTGTCACTCAAAAATCACATTGCCGTCTAAATCCTACAAGGACTTGGTAGCCAATGAGAAATTTCTCAATGAAACTTTGAGAATCCATAGAACCTACACACGTCTCTCTCAGAATGTGGTACAAAGTCTCACAGTGCTCCAGATGCCCCCATGGAACTTATGTGGGTTAAACTAGACAAATGGATCATCACAGGAAATAAAGATTAAAGACAGACCCATAAAAACAGAAAGGAGGACGCTTTTTCACATAATAAGTGCTCCATGTCTGAACACACAGTGTTTATACTCAAGGACATTTTACAAAACATCTCAACAAAACAGGCCCGTGAGTACAAATTCATTATCTTACTGGACACTAAGAACCAAACCCTTAACACAGGCATTGACTTTATAGTTCATTAACACCTGTGAGATCAGGTAGATTGTAATGACCCTCTCAAATCCCACTTATCAGGTTATTCTTTCTGCTGCATTTCTCTCACCTGCTAGCTACCTAATAATGCTTCTTATATTCTATTTTTATTTGCACATGGAGCTCTACACAACCTTTTATCCACTATTTAGCTCAAGCTTGTCTGCTTCTCTCTCAGACCTGTACCCTCATCTAGTACTCATGTTCAAATCCCTCCCAACTATAGTCACTCCAATAAAAGATATCACCCACAAAAATCCTTGCCTCAGCGCTGACAGTAGCATTACTCAGAAAGAACCCTGCTGTAATAACAAAAGTAAATAAATAGCTTCACACTAAAACTAGAATAACTCAAGTTGTTGAAAGGGTATGTGTGCTTTGTAATTTCAACTAACAGTCTCATCTCTCATATATATTGTATTAAAGTTTATACTTGAAGTACAAGTGCAGTTCTAAGATTATGAAAACTGCAGGAAATAATCAGATAGCCTTTAAGAAAACTCCAAGATATTGTATCTGAACCTAACTGGAAGAATGATATAATTGCATATACAACTTCAGTGACATAACACAGAAACATAAGGAGCAATTTCCACCAGCCCATATGGTAGTGTAAAAGAATATGGCATATTTAACTTACATTTGTACCTTTTGACAGTATCCCCAAGTCTCTAATGTAAAACTGCATCTTTTTAATTAACTTGCACAGGAAAAAGCAAACAGCCAAAATGAACTGAACCCTTATGTTTTTAGTTTTTGTTGTTTTCTGAAATAAACTTTCCTAATAAGCCTCACCTCAGTTCTCAGGAAGATCTTGGAGCAAATCATCAAGGAGTACATCTGTGGGGGACCAGCAGGGGATATCATGCTCAGGGACAACCAGCATGGGTTCATCAAAGGCAGGTCCTGCCTGACCAACCTGATTGCCTTTTATGACCAGGTAACTAAATCCTTGGATGAGTGTCACGGTGGCTGTAGTCTTTCTAGACTTTAAGAAAGCCCTTGACACTGTCTCTCACTCCATTCTCATTAATAAATTAAGCATTTGTGGCTTTGATGCCTACACAGTTGGATGAGTAAAAAACTGGCTGATTGGGCACACCCAGAGAGTAGTGGTAGACAGGTCGTACTCAGCCTGGTGAGATGTGAGCAGTGGGGTCCCCCAGAGCTCAGTCCTCAGGCCCGCACTGTTTAACATCTTCATCAGTGACTTGGACAAGGGGGTTGGAAAGCACATTGTCCAGGTTTGCTGATGACACTAAGATGTGGGGCGAGGTGGGCACACTTGAAGGGAGAAAGAGGCTGCAAATAGATTTAGACAGACTACAAAAGTGGGCAGATGAGAATAGGATGGGGTTCAACGTAGATAAATGCAGGCCAGTACACACATCTACAGGAGGCCTCGAATGCCTCTACACAAACGCTTGTAGTATGGGAAACAAGCAGGAGGAACTCACCCTCCTGCTAGCTGACACCAACCCGGACATAGTGGGGACCACTGAAACGTGGTGGGACTCAACGCTTGACTGGGCAGTGAGTGTCAAGGGCTATAGACTGTACAGGAAGGACAGGATAGGAAGGAAAGGTGGGGGCGTGGCACTCTATATCAAGGAGGAATACCCATCCTCGTCAATTAACAAAGAATCAGAGGAAGGACACTCTGAAGTGCTTTGGGTTAGAACACAAGGCAGTCAAGGGGAAAGAGACTTAACAGCGGGGGTCTACTACAGACCTCCCAACCAAGGGGAAGAGCTCGACCAGGAATTCTTAGGTCGTGGAGGTAGTGAAGGCCAAGGATGTGGTAGTCATGGGGGATCTGAACTTCCCGGACATCTGCTGGGAAGAACAGTCAGCCAGGTCTGACCGCTCACATAGGTTCTTAGCCAGAATGTAGGACCTCCATCTCACCCAGGAGGTGCACAGCCCCACCAGGGGAGACGCCTTGTTGGACCTAGTGCTGGCCATGGGAGATGACCTGGTGAGGAGGCTGCGGGTGCTCGACCACCTGGGCGACAGCAATCATCGCCTGCTGGAATTCACCATCCAGCACAAGGTGGCAAAGGCATGCAGTAAGGCAGCGGCCCTAGATTTTAGGAGGGCAAACTTCAACGAGCTAAGGAAGATAGTTGGAGAAGCGCTTAGGTCCTGGAGGGGAGGGGAGCCAGGTGTCCAAGGAGAGTGGTCACTCCTTAAGGAGACGATCCTCCAAGCCCAAAGGGAGGTAATCCCAACGAGGATCAAAGGGAGCAGGAGGGCACGCAAGCCCCCATGGCTCACCAAAAGCATCCGGGAATGTCTCCTAGCTAAAAAGGAGGCATACACCCAATGGAAAGGATGGGACATCACCAGGGATGACTATACTACAGTTGCTTGGGGATGTAGGGGGGCAGTCAGGAAGGCCAAGGCAGAGATGGAACTGGGACTAGCTTCCCAGATTAAGGACAACAAGAAGTTCTCTTTTAAATACATAGGGGGTAAAAAGAAGATTCCGGGTAATGTGGGGCCCCTGCAGGACACGTTAGGAAATTTGGTCGTCACACCAACATATTTAATGATTTCTTTGCCTCCGTTTTCCTAAGCAGGAACCAGAACAGTCACCCCCTCACTGGGCCCCCCTCAGGCCCAAGGGGAGGCACACCTAGGCCAAAGGTCAGCAAGGAACTAGTTAGGGAACTTCTGGAGGGAGTGGATATATTCAAGTCAGCTGGTCCGGAATATCTCCACCCTAGAGTACAGAGGGAATTGGCTGAGGTCATTGCAGGACCCCTGGCATGGCTTTACGAGCACCCGTGGTGCTCTGGTGTGGTGCCAGAGGGCCAACACAGTTCCCATCTTCAAAAAGGGGAAGGAGGACGACCCAGGAAACTATAGGCCAGTTAGTCTTACCTCAATCCTGGGCAAGTTTTTTGAGAAAATTATTCTGGCGCATATCCACAAGGGGCCAGCAGGGGAGATCATGCTTAGGGGCAACCAACACAGCCTCCTTTTTAGCTAGTTCATTAGTGGCAGGTCCTGTCAGACCAACCTGGTGGCCTTCTATGATAAGATCACCAAATCCTTAGATGCAGGGGTAGCAGTGGACATAGTCTTCCTGGACTTTCGGAAGGCCTTCGACACTGTCTCTCACCTTGTTCTCATTAAGAAACTGGGGGACTGTGGTGTCGGCACCCACACAGTCAATTGGGTCGTCAACTGGCTTGAGGGCTGCACCCAGAAAGTGGTGGTGGATGGGTCAATTTTCAACTTGGAGGGATGTGGGCAGTGGGGTTCCGCAGGGCTCTGTCCTCGGGCCTGCACTGTTCAATATCCTCATCAGTGACTTGGACAAGGGGGTAAAAAGCACCCTGTTCAAATTTGCTGATGACACTAAGATGTTGGGGGATGTGGGCATGCTAGAAGGGAGAAATAGGCTGCAAATCAGATCTAGACAGGTTACAAGGGTGGGTAGATGAGAATAGGATGGGATTTAGCACCGACAAGTGCAAAGTGATGCACCTGGGGAGGAACAACAGCACCATACCTACAGGTTGGGAAATTCCATTCTTGTCAGTACAGAGGCGGAAAAGGATCTTGGAGTCATCATCCTGACCCTTGCTACTATGAAACAACGAACTAGAAAACAAAATGCTGCCACATCCTCAAATATTTGTAGAACTTCTGTATGCATGTTTAGATATGCTCTTCTATATTTCAAATGATATGTATATAAAACCTGCTATACATCCCGATTCCCTGGCTGCCTTATTAACGAACAAGAAAAGCCCACATCAAGAAGGACTGTGGTAATTTAAAAAAAGCTCTCCATTTTTGTTTTGTTAACATTTGCCTGGTTTTTTTTGTTCGTTTGTTTTTGGTTTTTATCTTTGTTTTTTTTTCCCTACACTAAAGCATTTCTACGTTTTATTTCGTCTAATTTTGAGCTCTGCTGCCAAAGGGTCTTTCAGTTAAAAATGTCTGGCCACTTTTAACATACTCATGCAAAATGCAGAGGTCTTTTCTTTCCAGCCCAAGGGAGTCAGACTTCTGTCACTTTGAAACATTTATTATCCACTCCCACCACTTTGTCTTCCAGTTTAATAAGCGATTGTTTCCTGGAAAGATCAAACATGATTCTACTGACCGTCAAGCAGAGTTCCACAGAATTCTTGCATTAAAAAAAATTAAAATTAGACACCACACAGTATTATTAGTCTGTGATCAAATCCTACTTAATTCTACTAACACAAGTAGTCCCACTGCTTTCAGATACAAAGAAAATCCACATGATGTGTGAAACTAAATGCAGCACTTACATATGAGATCATTGATAATAAGTACAAAAATACAAACAGTAGCTTCTAACACCCAGTGATCTAATTATGTGCCCATACCAAATTACGTGAGGTTCCATACAAACAGAGAATAAAAATGCAGTCCACATCCCAAAAAAAACCCCTAAATATAAGACAAGCAACAACAGATAGACGAAGATGGTCAAACAGGTATGGAAACAGTGTAACAATACTGGATCATATTAATCTCAACAACCAAAGGTCTAACTGTTAAGTTTCCTAAATTCAGAGGAGATTTGAGAAGCAAATTTGAAAATAATTATATAAAATAAAAACAAATGAAAACAATGCAACTTCAGTTCCAGGCAGGCAAGCGTTCATTCCACCGTTGCCACTTCTCTCCCGCCCCTGGAGACAGAATCTTTAAGATCGGAGAAATTAAAGCATGCTTCTTCTGTGAGGAAAGAACCAAAGAAAAAAGTGAGAGGTTATAAAGAAATGCAGAGAAGGGTATGACAATGGATTCAAAGGCAGATCAGGAGATGGGATGAGGTTAGCAAAACAAACAGAGGTACTGGAAGAGGAAAACAAGACGTTTCTATATAATTAATTAGAGAAGGAAAGTACTGCAGGGAAACCAAGAACAGGCTGAAGGTTGCATCTTATTATTTTCTCAGTTTTTCTTAAAAATAACAGTAAAAAACCAGCAAGATCCTGGGGAGGGGGAGGGGGAGGGGGAGAGAGAGAGAGATTTTGAGAAGCGAGTCAAAAGGTGTCAGAAAGAGGGCTTAGAATGCAGATACAAAATTAAATTAAACCTGAAAAACAGAACTGTGTAGCTACAGCAACAGCAGAAACAAAGAACAACATAGATAAAATCAGCCGTTATAGGGTTTTCCTGAGACGCTCTGCAGAACGCAAGTAAAAGTAGAGGAGATAGATATAGGGGATGCATCAGAGCTGAGAGTTGGCAGGAGAGACTTTGCAACAAAGAAAAAGATTAAAAAAACCAAGGGAGGAGACCGCTGAGAACATATAGCAATGACGGATTTGAAGGCCAACCTCTGGCTCCACCCCCAACACATTGGTAAGGGGGAAGCAACCCTGATGGGGGCTGCAGCCCCCGTCTTAGCGTCCCAGAATGCGAGCCTCTTCTTGCGGCAGTCTTGTGGCCCGAGACACCATGATATGCCCCCTTAGGCAGTGGGGCAGAAAGGGGGGTTATCTCCCCCTCCCTCTGGCATCTGGTGGAAGGGGCTTATCCCACCACTCGCTACCTGCAGGGAGCAAGCAGCAGCTGTCAGGGCAGGCAGATCCCAGCTGCGGTCCCCTGGGGGCAGTGGTGGTAGAAGGAGAAATAACCCTTCTCTCCTCCCCCTTGGCCTCAGGGGCCATGCCTGCCAGTGTTTGGCCGTGCTCCAGATCCTGTTGCTGCAGAAGCAGCAAGGGAGGAGCACCCAGTGGACCTTGTCCATGTCAGTGGGACAGGGAGGGTGGAATTAAACCCCCTCCCTATACAGTTCACTCCAGGGTCCTGCCGGGGCTGGCCAGGCCTCTCCCCCAGCACAGCTTCCCTGCAACCGAGGGCTGCTCTAACACCTCCCGGCTCCTGGCCTGAGCAGCTGTAAGCATGTGCCTACATTTCATGAATGTCTATGAAGCAATTTGCAAGTGAAATCTAGGCAAGTTAAACTAACCTGCAAAGACTGAATCAATTCAGGCTGCAGCTTTTTGTATGTCTGTCCATAGCCTGAGTAAATGTGAGAGCTAAGTGAACAATTATGGTCCAATGGGGATGTATGCAATTAAGGAATCAAATAGATCATGACATGGATGTTGAAGATACAGTGTGTGACCAGGTATGTAGTAACTTTCAATAAATATTTAGGTCTTGATCCTTTACTCCTTGAATCAGGTGGCACTTGAGTGAGGTAGAAACCCAACATGAGCAAGGCAGCTGTCCCATCTCATTCACAAGTAGGCTATCATTCACAAGTGTCTTAATCTCATTTCCTTCCCCCTCTACCCCACATCCTTGCTCCTCTGTGTGTTAAGCTGATATTGTTGTAAAAATGCATGATATGTCAAAGTATTCATCCTCCATGCTGGAATGCAGGAGTCTAAACTACAGGGACAGAGAATGAACTGCAGGCTGTCTGGCTTTTTGTGGTAGAGTTATATAATCTTAAAAATCCAAGCTGTCACTGAACAAAATGATGTGAGCTCTGAAAGACGATCACATTGAATAAAAATGCTTAACTTTGAAAAGATATTTAAATAGAACACGCAAAAGTCAAAGTCAGCCAGTTTAAAAAATGCTGCCCCACTATAGAGGATGGTATAACGCTGTAGATAATGCTGAAGGGGGAGGAAAAAGGACAGGGCACTGCTGGGAGGGGCCAGATGGATAGGACAGAGTGTGTGTGGGGGGGGGGAAATCAAAGCAGTTAACCCCTTGAGGGACATACGGGTTATTAAAGCTAACCCAGATAATAGGGTAAGAATCCATAGTCCTAGTTTAACTGTACTTAGATGATTTCTTGTCCTACAATTTCACAAGCAAGTTTGTTTCTAAAGTTTTGTTGTTGAACAGCCGCCATCTGAGATCAGCGATGGAATCTCCAGGGAGGTTAAAATGTTCTGCAACAAGCTTGCGAGTCTTTCTGGAACTAATGTTAGATTCATGTTCATCCATTCTTACCCACAAGATTGCCTCATTTGTCCAGGGAAGACAGCGCAGGGGCTAGAGGTACAGGTAAATAGACCTCAGATGTTATAACACATATTATTTGGCCCAGTGATGAAGTGGTCTGTACAGATGAGGTGACACAACAGGCATCTGAGTCTAGCACAAGGTCTGGTGTCTTGGTGAGAACAAGAGTTAGGCAGTCTGCTGCTGGAGCGATGTCATATGAGGCTGGAGGACTATCTATAAGCCAGAATAGGTTTGTTCCCCATTGCTACGTTCAGTCAGTCGTACTTTTTCAGGAGGGGTTGAAGGTCATTAACAAGGTGCCTAAGAGGTTGAAGCTAAGGATGGTGGCTGACAACCAAAGGGATTTGGTTATCCTTGCCCTGGGTATCTTAGCAGGGAACCTGCTAATCTGCGTGACTATAGTTTTAGGACTTGTGTTTTAATTTTAGGAAATCTTGCTCCAGGTCTGTAGGATAAATCTGTACATTTCAGACTCTGCTCTCCAATTTAAATCACAGTAGCTAAATCTTATACTATCATGCCCTTTTATATCAGTCAGTTTGCATGCACAGAAATGATAAAATGCTGTGACATATGAGCAATGATAGTAAAGTTAAAAAGACTCCATTTTAATAGGTATTATTTTGCACTTCAATATAACAACATTCAGTAATAGCAAAAGTTTACTATATTATAGAGCATAAATGTCAAGAAACATTCAAGCAATGTTACTTTCTATTAAAAAGAATGCAGTGAGGTCACATTGAGTGAAACAATTTACATTGAAACAGACTCATAGAGCAAGCAATGCCCCCAATGTCATCCTGGCTTATAGAAGGCATGCTCGGAATGAGAGCCTTCCCACTGTGGATGCTGAGCGGGCGCAATACCAACTACAAAAGCTAGACATTTGTTAGTCAGTGGGACTGAATGGACTTCATCCGAGTGCTGAAGGAGCTGGCTGAGGTCATCACAGAAGCCCTGACAAAGCTCTTTCAGAATTCCTGGCGCACAGGGGAAATCCCTGAGGAATGGAAGGCCAACATTGTGCCCATCTTCAAGAAGGGGAAGAGGGAGGACCCAAGGTAACTACAGGCCAATCAGCCTAATCTGTATGCCAGGGAAAATCCTGGAAAAGCTCATTAAAGAATCTGTGTGTGATATGCTCGCAGAAGGTAAGATTCTGAATGACAGCCAGCACTGCTTTGTCATGGGTAGGTCTTACCGATCTCATCTCCTTCTGCGACCAGGTCTCCCACTACCTGGACATGGAAGATGATGTTATATGCCTAGACATCCAAAAGGCTTTTCATCTAGTATCCCATGATATCCTTGTGGGAAAACTGTGAGATTATGGACGGGAAACTGGCTACAGGGTAGGACCCAGAAAGTTCTCATGAATGGAACTATGTCACCCTGGTGCAATGTGGCTAGTGGTGTCCCTCACGGATCCGTACTTGGACCGGTGCTTTTCAACATCTTTATCAATTATTTGGATGGGGGAGTGAAAAGCTCACTGGCCAAATTCGCAGACGACACCCAGTTAGGGGGCAGTGTGGTCACATCAGAAAATAGGCTGCAGATACAAGCAGACCTGGACAAGTTTGAGAGTTGGGCAGATTGGAACCAGATGAAGTTTAACACTTCCAAGTATAAGGTGCTCCATCTGGGGGCAAACATCCCTCAGCATACATACAGGCTCAGTGGTGACAGCTTGACTTGTACCGTGGCCAAAAGAGACCTAGGGATAATGACTGACCATTGCATGAATGTGGGCCATCAGTTTGAGGCAGTGGTCAGCAGGGCAAATAACTCGCTGTCAGGCATCAACCGATACATCTCGTGTAAAACTAAGGAAGAGATACTCCTGTTGTACTCAGCACTGGTGAGACTGCAGTTGGAGTACTGCGTTTAGTTCTGGGCACCACACTTCAATAAGGACATGGAAAAACTTGAGAAGGTCCAGAAAACAGCCACCTGTATGATGAGGGATTTGCAAGGCAAGCCATACGAGGATAGGCTGAGGGACCCGGGCCTCTTTAGCCTAAAGAAAAGAAGGCAGAGAGGGTACTTGATAGTGGCTTACCACTATATCAGAGGAGTGCATCAGAAGCTTGGTGAACAACTGTTCACTAGGGCATCCCTGGGGAAGACCAGGATCAATGGATATAAACTCGTGGAAGATCACTTCAGGCTTAACACCAGGAAAAACTCCTTCCCAGGCAGGGTGTCCAGACTGTGGAATAAATTCCCTCCAGTGGTGGTGCAGTCACCTACCCCGGAGGTTTCCAAGAGAAGACTGGACAGTCACCTTGCTGAGGTCACCTAACCCCAGCTGTCTTCCTGTCTAGAGCGGGGGGGGGGGGGGGGGGGGCTGGACCCAATGATCTGCAAGGTTCCTTCCAGCCCCTAACAAACTGTGTATCTATGAAAATTCCATTTTTAATAAATTTTCTGCTACATTAAATATGGGGGTTCATATGCTTCTACTGAACTGCTTTACTAAAAACAATTCTTACACAGTTATCCCTTTGAGGCAGAGGATCTATAAGAGAAAAGCGCACAAGAATAGCCACTGGGCCAGGCACAATCTTAGAGGGAATGGAAAAGAATGCCAAACACAGGCAACTAAAGTCTTTCTTCAGCTTCATTGACTGTGAAGAATAAAAAGCTCCACACCCAGCACAGAGAAGCAACATGGGCAAGACTGCATCTTAATCTAAGAACACCATTTTATTAACACGCCAAGCAAGAGTGCAAGTAAAAGCAGAGGAAATCAGTAGCACTTTAAGTGGCCTAGCAGTAGCTAAAAAGGTTAAACATTTTCTGAACTGATGGTCCAAGCTGTTTCTGCTGGTGTCCTTGTTTCCCTTTTTGCACCACTCATAATATCTGCCTAGTTCAGCTGTTACTTGAGATTATGGGCACAAAGGCAGAAAATCAGGAAGGTCAAGGAATATATTGAGTTGCAGGTAGCAAATGACAAAAAAGCAACAAAGAATGCATTCTACAAATGTTAGAAGAGGAACAAGTAAAAGTCATTTAGGAACCCTAAAGGTGGAGGGTAACCTAGTTATAAATGCTGTAGAGAAGGCTGAAGTATTGAATGGCTTTTTTCACTTGTCTTCACAAATGAGGTCAGCCATCACAGGTGAACACAGTTGACAGCAGAAAGAGATAAGCAGCTCAGTAGAAAAGAACAAATTAGGGATTACTTAGATAACCTGGACATTTTCAAGTCTGCAGGACCAGACAAGATGCGTCCTAGAGTGCAAGGAATTGGCGGATATAATTTCAAAGCCACTGTCTACTCTCTTTGGGTATTCCTGGAGGCTGGAAGACTAGAAAAAAGGCAAATAGAGCACCCCTCATTAAGAAAGGGAAGGAGAAGAATGTAGGAATTATAGACCTGGTGGTCTGACCTTGATAACTGGAAAGATTGACGAACATGTAACCAAAGAATCTGCTTCTAAGCACCTGGACTAGATCAAGGCAACCAAGACAGCCATCAGATTTGTCAAAAGCAAGTCATGCTTTACCAACCCAATTTCCTTTTATATTATTTCCTTCTGTGATAAGGCAACAGGGTCTGTGCATGAGAGAAAGCAGAAGATGTGATATACTTTGACTTTAGCAAGGACTTTGATGCTGGGTTCCATGACACTCATTAGTAAGCTGAGGAAATACTGTCTAGACAGGAGTACTGTAAGGTTGTTACGTAACTGGTTGGATCATCACATTAAAAAAGAAGTCAACAATGGCTCAATGTCAAAATCTGAATAAGGTTTTGAACTGAGTTCCACAGGGGTCTCTCCTTGTCTGGTGTTGTTCAACATTTTCATTAATGATTTGTATAATGGGATTGAGTACACGCTTAAAATCTGCAGATGACATCAAGCAGGGTGGAATTCCACACAGTTTGGAGAACAGCATTAGGATTTAGAATGACCTTGATAAAATGGAGAAATGGTCCAAAATTAATCTAATGAAATTAACAACGTATAAATAGAACATCTTCAATCAGGACAGGACAAGCATATTCACAAATACAGATGAGGGAATGATTGGCAAGACTGCAGAACAACAGAAAGAGACTTGTGGTTATAGTGGGCTATAAACTGAATATGAACCAACAAAGTACATCATTGTTGCACAAAAGACCAATAGCATACAGTATCAAGAAGAAATTATCAACTACAAGTTAAGGGAAGGGATTCTTAAGACCTTTACAGTCCTGGAGAGACCTCACCTATACATTTGAGATGCTATGCTTTAAAACAGACATAGGAACTACAGCACATAGGACCACACTTGATTAAATCAGGCAAGAGCTGGCGGGTAAGAGCTACTATGCTCCAGCAGACTCCAGCATCTCGTCTATCAGCATCCCCATACTTAAAAAGACAGTAGGGGTGGTTTAGATAAAGTGCTCCACCACCATTTTTAGGTATGGGGACACTGATACATGAGATACCTCAGGCACTTTAAATGAGAGTGGCTCTTGGACCTGCTCTAATTAAAGCATGCCCTTCTCCCCCCTCCCGGAGTACGTGTATAAGTGCCCAGGAACTCCAGAGAGCAATTCAGCCTAGAAAATATGATTTGAGAAAAATTTGGAAGAACTGGGATTATTTACTTTGGAAAGAGAAGACAGAGGTAGGATTTGAGAAGCCTTCAAAATATATGGAGAGTGGTTCTGAAGAGAACCATGTCACATTATTCTTTGTGGCTCAGGAAATAGGATTTAGAACAATGGTCTTTAATTGCAACAAGAGAAATTTAGGTCAGATATCAGAAGGACCGTTATTATTATGAATTGTTTAGCACTGGAATAAGTTACCAAGAGAGGGTGTGGAATCTCCATTGTTAAAAATGTCTAAGATAAGATGAGACAAACAATTAACTGGGATGGCTTAAAGTGGAATGATCCTGCCCTGAGTGTAGGGCTGAATTAGGGTCACGTCTTGCGTTCCTATTTTTCTATTATACTAAGGTTATGAGCCTGGCAATGTAAAGGGGGATGAGGAGGGTACTCCATTTTTCCACTTAGTCTTAGACACTGAGGCTGAAAACCCATTCATGGAATGTTTTGCAATATTTTAAGCAATGGCTGATTATGACACTGGCCCGGTACGAAAAACATTCATCTTGAGAAGCAACTGTCCTATTATGCAGTATTTTTACATTATGAACAATGCAAAGAACTTTCATGTTAACACACTGCAAGAATTGTACTACTGAACGCCAGAGTGCCTAGACAAAAAAACAACACATAGCGGGAACAGATTTGTCCTATACTCGCTGTCCAGCATAAAACCACACTCATGGACAAAGTTAAATACTAAATAAATGCATTTCCATAAAGCAAATGTTTAAAAAAGAAATCCCTTTACTTACTGCAGCCAGTAACTATGTTTTCACATCAAAGAGACTTTTCCACTTTCATATCTAGTTTCTACCATCCCACCAGGCAATCACCTTCAGTTGGCACGCAGTTCCCTTCTGCTAAGGCAGCAGTCCTCCATAATCTATGCAATGAAGACATACACCTATCCTGCTCCAGCTGTTGCCTGAATTCAGTGGATACTGAAAAGATTTAATTTAGGAGAATCACGTAGGTAGCTGCAGGGAGGAATAATGCAAAACAAGAGTCTGAAAAAGAATGCAATATTGTTATGATGCTAAATGCTCACGATCACCACTAGATCTCCTTGACTGAGAGAAAGATTTCCAGAATTATAAAAGCAGATCTATAGAATCCAGAGAACATTTTCAGTAGAGCTGTAATAATTTTCAGGTCTGTCATATCTTATGACTTATCATTATAAGTCATTATGATAAGTTTTATCATTATTCCTATTAGCGTGCACACTACAGTTTGCTCTGTTGTCTAAAGAAGAAAAAAATTAACATAACTGGCTTTTGTGGTATTATTCACCTACCACTCCAACACTATGATGAAGTCTCAGGTTCAAACCGAAGGAGCTGAAACCTGAACTTGTAATTATGGAGAATTTCCCTCACAGCAGATGGAAGCGAGCCCAAAGGAGTTAAATAACATGGGGTTATACCATGTATTTGGTGAGGCCTCTACTTGGGAGCCGAGGGACAACCTCAGACAGAGTAAACCTAAACAGCATGTTTTCCACAGAAGATACACAGTGTAAATTCTACCAAACTGAGAACCCACTGGTTTGGAGGCAGACTATCTAGCTTCTATTGGTAGAGAAAACACATTTTAGCCCAATGAAATAAAATTTAAGCTTTCTGCAAGCAATGCTTATATAAAAAGCATCCATCTAAAGATCTTTCCGCAAAAGGCAATGATGTAGGTCATGTTGTAAAAAACTGTTCTTACAAAACTGCAGTAAGCATGCAACATAAATAAAAACTGGATCAAAAATGAATTTAGTAAAGACACTGACCTTTATTTTCATGTTAGTGCCTACTGTGGATTCAATTAACTGAAGAGAAATTTGCATGGCAAATAAAAAAGATGAGAATGAAACACAAGACAAAGCAAAATGCTTACAACAGTTCAGCACTTAAAGTCATTAAATCAACTCAAGTTAAAATGAAATCAAGGAGAAGTCACTTTTGTTAACAGTATCAGTTCACATTGTTTGTGGAGCTTCTGATAAAGGAGCTTACAAATATTTTCCTTGCTTAGAAGCTGTACTTTTGGAAAAATAACTGATGGGACAATTGCTTTTTAACTTCTTTATTTAAATCAGAACTAGATCAAACAGAGATTATTTTTATTCTAATCTGAATCTTGAATAGAAAACAACAATAGGTAAAAAAAAAAATCATGCCTAAATATTGCACATTGTAGCTCTGACAATTTGGTGTCAAAAAAGAGTTTCGGCTTTGAGTCAAGATTATGATTTTGTTAAAGATAAGTTGTTTGTACGATAATTGACAATACAATGTTAGACCTCCTTCAGATTTTAGAGAAAAATAAGCCTCCCATGGTTATTGCTTGTTTAAAAAAAAAAATACAACAATTATCTAAATTAAAACTCATAGATTGGGAGCACCAACTGGAATCTAGAACTAATCCCTCCCATGCCCTAATAATTGGGCAACATGGTATTCTCCTGCTTGGTTGCTTCCCTAGCCCTACAACTTGCATTGTGTACAGCCCTGTGATCCAGCTTCAACAGAAGGGATGGAAAGTATCCAGAACACTGTGCCCAGCAGTTAGGACACCCTCTTGGGAAGAGATTTGGGTCTCCCACTCCCTGGAGTAGGGACAGACAAACATTGCACATAAACCAGTTTAAATGATCAGAAACTGGTTTAAAACCTGTAAGAACATAAGTTCAGTGCACATAAACCAGTTTCAAAATGGCTGAAACTGGTTTAAGATAAACCTGGTTGAATGTAGCATTAGACTTAACTGACTCGGGTCAAACCGGTTTGTGCCATGTCTGTCCCAGACCCCTTCCTGGTTTAAATTAAACCAGAGTCCCCTAGTATCCCTGATACTTTGCAACCTTGGGCTGGGCTGTCTGCTTCAGAGAACAGGGCTGGCCCTGCCACTTTGCTCCCTAGCCAGAGCTCTAACAGAAACTACAGGTACAGCAGGGTCTGCCTGGCTTTCCCTTGTCCCACCACCCCCTCACTGCTCAAGCAGGAATTTCCCCACCCCCCACCTCCCATTTCCCACAGCACAGACCTCAGGCATGTGGTAGGCTAGCTAATGCTGAGAGGGGTGTGTGAGGTAGACAGGACAAAAGCAGACAGGACAGTTTCCACTTAGGGTTTTTTGGAGCTAATTAACAGGTAGCTGGTAATGACCCTCCCTTCCTTCCTTGGAAAAAGCTGTGTAAGAAGAGCTTGAACTAATGAGAAGGGCTTTTGTTTTCTTGGTGGGCTGCTAAACACTTATCAGCTCCCTGCTGGCCCCCTAGCCTGTCATGGTTTGCTGCAGACAGTATGAAGAAGCAAGGGGACAGATTGAAAAGGTGAGTAACATCAACAGATGTGTGCACCCCACACCCCCCGTTTGCCTCAGAGTGCTAGCCCAGGGCTGGGGGTGGCAACGCTCCTGCCCCTTGAGCAGTGAGTGGGGAAAAAACCTAGGACTGTGCACACAGGGTGGGCATTTAAACCCCTCCCTAATCAGAGTGTCCTACCAGGTCCTGGCCATGCCCCCTCCTCAGCTCAGCACTATAGAAGAGATGGGAGAGCTGCTCTAGCACCTTCCAGCTTCTAGCCTAAGCAACTGCAGGCATGTGCCTGCATTTGCTCATTCCAGAGGGAATGTCTGTACACTTGCAAAGCAGTTCAGTCTAGCCAGGTTAGATTAACTTGAAAAAATTGAATAAATTCAGGCTCAGGCTTTTTGTATGTCTGCCCCTAGCCAGGGAGAGCTTTTTAACCACCAGGCTATTATGCAAAAGGCAGGCACCACTGAGCCTTGCTGATGTAAGTAAAGAGCACTTGGTGACCTGGATCCTAAGAGGAGGGAGGCCCTTGCATGCCAGATGCTTAAACTTCCACCGCTCTCTAATTTTAGACATGATCCTGTGGTCAGGGTCTCTCCTTGCCTAGCTCTAGGCAGCTCCATGATCCATAAGTACTTGACTCTTTTCATGACTGCATACAGAACCTAAGCTTTGAACATTCTCTCAAAGACTGTCATGAGGACAAGTACCTAAGCCTGTCACTCCTAAAATGGATACACTTAAGGAACCGGTCTGGAAGCAGTCCATGATAAACAACTACGCTTTATTTCTACACAAGGTAAGGAACACTCCAGTCGACACAGTCTGCATAATAATTGCCCATCTCTGGGGTGTAGAAAGGACGGACAAAGATTCTTGTATCCAGGGTTTGCCAACGTCTCTCAAAAACTTGCTCAGCACATACAGCAGAATAGACTAACTTTTGACAGGAATCTAGTACGGGAATGTTAACATGTAGCACTTAAAATACAATCCAGGTAATTATAAACAAAATAAACTTTCAAGCTCACTGGATGAAGCAATCAGTTCCAACTTGTTATTGTTATTGCCTGAAAATGCTGAAGAAATTAAGGTCGTTGTGTAAGAATAAAATATTTTAAAACAGCTTTGAAGGACCTCAATGCTATTTCATCATTTTTAATATTAACACCAGTTCTGCTCTAGCATTATGTAGGAAACAAATATTATTACATTCAGTAATATTATTTGATCTCCCCTGATTTTTAGCTTCCCACAATCCATAAAAATCAATCAATTATAAAAAAGGAAATCCTCAAAACTGCAGCTTTAGAAGACTCTCTTGAGATCACAGCAATATGATGGCTTGAGTTATTATGAAGATGAAGTCATACTTATTTTCTACACCCCCACCATATGCTGGATGCACTCTGATACCTGTACAGAATTCTATTTATTGGCAGTCTATGCCCAATAGTGCTCCAAGAGCATTACTGTCTCTGCCCACATGCTGCTACTGGTAATAATAACTGTTCCCCAATCAAAGAATGAAGGGGCTGTACAGCAAATAAACTAAAATATATAAAAGCTTATGTGCCTTACATAATGTTACAACATAGTCATATTCACTGTACATTTTTTGAATGATGGAAAATAGTGACAGAAAAAGTGACAGAAACTGACCTTTTAGTGCCAAACATAATGGTGGATGATTTGCTTCACATTTATGAGACTGCTGCACCAGAGAGACTGGCCTAGTTGACCTGGTCAAAAAGACAGAGAGAGAGAGATTTTTCAAACTAAGCAGCTAAGATGGATGATAACACTCTGAACATCTTTACAAGTAAATATCTTTTACTAAATCTAAAGAGAAAAAGACCAGTATTTTTATATTTAAAAATATAAATAAAAATATACAGATAACAAATAAATGCATGTTGATGTACAGCCAAAACCTGAGTCTGTTTATTAAGCATTACTACTGAAACAAATCTTTGATTTAAAAAAAAATTCTCTTACAAGGTTTAGACTACAGTTTTGCCACCATAGCCATGTCAGCCTGATGAATTAAATGATTACAAAGTAAAACCCTTAATGCAGAGGTGGATATATCAAGAAAAAGGGTTTTCTTTTCACCCAAGCTTCATTATTTGAGGTGGTGATATAGCTAAGGTTGAAGAAAAATCCTTTCTGCTTGTTTATACAGCATCTCCACTTGGAGGTTCAGCCAAAATAGCTAATCCAGCGAAGTTCCAGTTGCAGGAGCTCTGTAATACAGACAACCCTTAGGCAAATGAAGCAGCTTAGGAACTGGCCACTGATAGTATATATTTTTATATAAAAATTGAAAAAGTGATATAAATTTTAATGCTATTAAATTCCCAAAAGTTTTGTTCATGACAAAAAACGTATAGGTACAAAATAATTACTCTTAAATTTTTTCGTTTATAGAAGAAAACAATGAGCAATGTGGAAGAAATAGTGATTACATGATTTGACAAGTAGGACAATTTTGGCTACAAACTCTGTCCTAAATTCAGAGGTTGCTTGAGGGAACTTCATATTAGTACAAACATTTCAATGTCGTTCCAGCTAAAATGTCTCATTATCGCCACCTGAGGAAGCAGTGATTTTAAAGCCATGAGTTTCAATTGGGCAGTGACATTTTCATCTCTATCCTGTTCTCTTGCAGTATTTGTGTTTTTAATCAGCACAGCTATTTAATGTGTACAGCTGAAAAGTGAAAATGAAGGGGACCTTTCTTCTTTTCCACACGCTATCTCCTGGAACCAGAAACATACACCTTGGCAAGCAGCATAAAATATAACCAAATGATGAACATTAGGACTGTGCGACGCTTCGGTCACCAATTTGTAGCCTGACATCAGAAGAGCAGTGGCCAGCAGGATAAAAAAATAGAGACAAACTGAAGATGAAACACCAGCTGTATGACCATCCTGCAGCACACAAATGACTGAAGTCATTCAGGAGTTTCCCCAACAGCACCCAGCCCCTCAATGCCACCATATCCAAGGAAACATGACTACAGATATAGAATGAGAGACTCGGAAAAAAAAACCCCACACGACAGCAAAAAAAAAAAACAAAAAAAACCCACACACATCTGACAGCTGAGTCCTCGTCACCTGGCCCTGATGAACCATGACAAAAGGTGACAATGTCTCAACTGTCTATTCACCAGAGTTGGACACTCCAAAGAACTCATGAAGAAGCGCAGCGGTGATTCAACCACTTCTGACCGCAGCACAAAGCCTCAAACTAAGCAACACCTACTGCAATACCCACTGTTTGAAGGCACATGTGCAATGAAAGATCTCACAAGTTACAATAAACAAACATAAACATGCATAACAAAAATGGCCAAGTGTAGTGTAGAGACAGGAGAAGATGAAGATCTGGCCTGCAGGCCTGGATGAGTTTGACTCTCCTCCTTTAAATAGTTCTCCATTTTGCCCACCCCGGTCTAGGTGCACATAGGGAGGCTGTACAGATGTGATCTTAAAAGCTTGAAGTCCCATTAATATTAATATTAAGGGCCAGATGCAAAAGAGGATATAGACTGTGGACAGAAGTAATTTTAAATGGGAACAACTGATTTAAGTAGAAAAGAGGGACTTGCCACTCAGAAGCATACAGCAGATGTTTGAATTTTATAGTTACATGCTCTGGAAAGTACTAGAAGAAAGTAAAATCTCTGAAACTTTAATCCTAAATGAAACAGGATTACAGTTGCAACTGTTTTGCTCTATTTCCATCATTCAGGTGCATGCAGACATAACAGCTACCTTAGAAAAGTTTACAGGGGTGTAGGTTGCAGCTGTGGTGGTCTAAGGACACAGGCAGACAAGGTTCTTTGGGTAAACCTGATATCTTTTATTAGACCATCTAAGTAGTTTAATTTTCTTTCTTAAATCCAAAAGCTGCTAAAAACCTTTTGTGAGGCTGAGGAACCATCTGCAGTTGGTTTATACATCATTGATTTCAGTTTAGCTTAAATCATGTTAGGAATAGTTTAACCTAACCTGACTTTGCACTATTTGGGTAAATTTACAGGCAGACAATCTTAGAGATAATCCTAGAGGATCCTAATTCTTTTAAATTAAGAGATTATTTTTTATTAAAGCAACTATTTCCAAAAGATGGTAGACAAGAACACATTTAGACAGAGACGCAAAGAGAATGACCAAGCAAATAAAAGCAATAAAAGTGTCTGTAGGAGGATTAAAGGAAGATGACTGAATACACTGACATTACTAAAACATGGTGGGGTAATAGAAATAGCTGGGGCTGATCACCAAGACATACAGGCTTCTTTTAAGAGAGCAGATAATAAAAGGAGGAAATGTAAACGATTTATTCAAGACAACAAGATAAACAATGGGTCAAATTCTCCCAGGCACAAACTTATTCCCAAAGTACTAATTCTATGGAAGGACTGAAAGAATAGAAAAAATATATATAATAAGTAGATATACCTCCACTCATCAGCTCTGGAATAAACCAGCTACACAATGTTTGTAAAAAAGGAGGTTAGTGCCCAGAGCAAACTTTACCCACAACGCTGCAAAAGTATATTTTCTATAGGAAGAGAAGAACATTAAATCTTCAGGTGACATCACAAATAGCAAGAAAAGAAGTTAAACCAAAGAAAGATTCCAAGACTTCAAAATCAAAGAATTCTAGATAAAACTAAAGAAGATCCAATAGCTAAGCAGAGCTTTATCACTTCAAAAAGGGGAGAGGCTGACCCTACACATCCATGGTTTTAAAAGGATATGTGGATGATAGAGTAAACTATAGAAGGAATCCCATTTCTAGCAAAATGTCAAAGCAACTGATTAAGGCTAAAAAGGAAAAAAGAACTCTTGGCCAAGTATAGAACTAGTAAAAAGATAACAAGGATTTATAAAGCACAGGTCATACTTAGCCACTTAGATTAAGGTCTTTGATAAAATGACAACGAGAGCTGAAAAGGATGAGGCAACAGATAGAATCTGCTTGCACTTCAAGCCAGCTTTTAATACAGTGCTGCATACAAGACTGATGCAATGTGCACTATAAGTAATGTTCTTATAGCGAAATTCAGAACTGGATGCGAGACTTGACTCAGCAATCAATCATTTATTCATACCATCTCCAGATACAGATTACTTTGCCTGCTGTTTGCTTTCAAACCATCAATGGAACTGAAATTAGGCTTCATTTTATTCATAATACATAACTGACCAGTGAAGGCAATATTCCAGGCATAAAATGAGTTGTTATATTTATTTGGCTTATAGTTCTCATTTCATTTTTAAAATGTGGAATACTACTACAAAATGAGCCTTGTCCATTTAAATATTTATTTTGTTAAAAGTTTATAAAATGCATCTGATAATACTTTGGGTTCCTATGCACTGTGACATGCAAAAAAAATGTCAAACATAACTTTCTTATGACTTGGGCCCTGACTAGTTTCTTGTCAGGGTCCAATAAATAATAGCCAAAAGTTTTTCTGAACTCAGAAAAAAAATCACAACAACCATACCCAAACAACCTGTTGGGTACTTCTAAATAAATTTTACCCAACACAAAGGAAAGATATAAAAAAGTTAGTTCTCTAATTACTGTGCTTTGTAGTTGAATCCACTATATTAGTAGAACTGGGCAAGAATTATGTCCTAAGGCTTAGGGTTGGGGAAAATAACCCTCACTTCAATTTCTATCAATCCCACTAGACATCTCAAAGCAAGAGAAATGAGGAAGGTGCTAAAGACCATCACCATCAGCAACCAGAGAGACCCCCAATAAAAATTTCTATATAATTTAACAGAATCTTCCAGAAAATAAGTCATCTTGGTATGGATGGGTATTCATTTCTAGTGCCAAGACCTTCTGTTAAATTTTTCCAGCCCTTTGGCTGGACAGCTATGCAGGCAAGGGGGCATTAGATGGCTGGCTCCTTGGGTTATGAGCAGGGAGCATAAAGTTTTACAGCCTATGCTCTTTCCTGCTGGGAAGGGGGTAGTTGTCCATTGGCAATGGGAAGCTGCTGAAAAGCAGCAGTTGCTGCAGTCAGCCCCTGGCCCAACAGAAGGAAACCTGCTTAAGCTTCATGCCCACCCATCCCCGCCCCCTGCACAAGACCAGGTTCACCCCTTGGAGAGTGGGAAGCAGCAGCAGGCCAGCTCCACAGGTCCCTTGGGCACTGAGGATAGGTTGAGCAAAAGGTACATCCCCCCCTGCAATGACTGGGGAGCGTCACAGAACAAGGAGTGGGAGGCATAGACAGCACAGCTGGACCTACCCCAAATTGGGAGGGGTCCAGCTGTGAAAGAATCACCCTGACACTGTGCACAGCTCTGGGGCTAATTATATTGCAACTCTGAGCAAGTTTTTAATGATAGGTTGAAAGAAAGGGGAAAAGATCCAGGCTTATCATCCCCGATTTTGAAATTAACCTTTTAGTCAAACTTTTTTCATTATCGTCATACAACTTCATTTGATTTATTTAAAGGATGAAATACATTTTAGTGAATTTGATTACCTAGACCAGCGCACAGGGCAACAGGAAAATGCGCCTGGGCTTTTCTTGGGTACAAACGTAACTCCTGTCCACAGTCTTTGTTGGTACACTTCCTATTTCAGGTGGCTTGTCGCTGCATTTCCAGGATCAGCCTAAAGACTGTAACAGAATTTCCAAGGGGCTCATGTTCCAACTCATACGTGCTGCAAACCCAGTTGAGGTTGCAGTCCGCAGTGTGGAATTACTACTTTGAAAGAGTATTAAAGATTTTTATAGAAACGAATCTTGTGGTTCTCAATAAGTTTCTATCATCCTTGGCCTTGCCTGAAGAAAATGTTGCCTCTCTTGGGCAACGACATAGTGAAATAGATTCTACCATTGCTGAGACATGAGAGGGATATCTAAAAATAAATGAAACCATTGGTTTGGAGTTGAAGGGAACTATCTTATAACAAGCTAATATCTTTGGGATTGCTTCTAATTTGCTGGTATGAACAACCCAATGAGACAAGAGCAAAGAGGAGTATACAGTTATCAAGTAAAATACCAAGGCTTTGTTTTCAAAGATCTCCAAGTCCAGTATTCAACACCCCATGCACTTTCTTGGGTATTTTATAGTAATGTGAATAAATTGCAGGGGGGGGGGAGATGCAAGTTCTATTACAGTAAGTGTCCATTTTGAACATAATAGGATTTTTGTGAAGATACACATCTGGCTTTTCTAGAAGCTATTCTTTATTCCACTGGTTCTCAACCAGGGTACTGAAGTACTGTGGGGTGCCTTGAGATCCCTTCAAGGGTACCGTGGAATGCCACACAATGTTAGACCAATTAGGTGTATAAATGTGATTTCCAACACAAACCCAATGTATTCAAATAAGAATCCACAATCTTAATAAAATTCTGACCCGTTATGATCTTTGTAAGCCATTTACAATAAAAAACCTGATGTATTATTTTTCCATACTGAAAACTTAGAGCTGGCATTTTTCAAGGGATGCCTTGAGCCTAAAAAGAAAAAACTTGAGAAGCACTGCTTCAACCAAACACAAGTTACTGGGCTCAATAAAGGGGGAACTGGATGAAATTAAGAGCCCTGTAATGTACAGGTAGTCAGACTAGATAATGTAATGGTCTTATCTAGCCTTCCTCTCTAAAGAAATCAAACTAATCAACATGTATTTCATGCTTCAATAAATCAAATGAACTTGTACGGTGATAATGAAAAATGTTTGGTTTAAACACGTCAATTTCAGAATGAAGAATGATAAGGATGCATTATTCTCCCTCCCTTTCTTTCAACCTATCATTAAAAATTACTCAAATTTGCAATACAGGTACTCCTCACTCAAGCCTGTCCTGCTAATATCATTTCATTGTTACATCGCTGATCTATTAGAGCACATACTCGTTTAAAGTCACTGAATGTTCAGTCATAATATTGGTTAGATGCTGGAAAAATGAAGTAAACCACAAACTTTACCTTTTTCCGGAGCCAAACACGGATTTCTCATTTTACAAGAGAAACCCACAGATTTTGCCATTTTGCAGTGAGCTCCCTGCAGGCTAGCAGAGTTCCAGCCTGCAGGGAGCTGGGAAGGAACGGGAGGAAGGTTGTGTGACAGGGGGCACCACATGCCTAGATACGCACATGACCCCAGGCAGCCTGCAGAGCAGCTCTAGCAGGTAAGGCAGGGCGGGGGGGGGAAGAGAGATTGAGGCCCCTATACAGAGAGAGCTGGGCAGGACTAGAGCTGTTGCCCAGCCAGGAGGGGCTTGGGGTCCGGGGCCCAGGGCCACAATACGCAGCTGCAGTGCCCCAGGAGGGAGCAGAACAGGGCTGTGGGTAGCTCATCCAGGGGAGGGGAAGGGGCCACCTCCCCACTGCCACGCGCACTCCCAAGGGGCAGGGAGGACTCACACCCCCAGATCCATTCGTGGGGCAGACTGCAGGCACAAGCTCCTTCTCTGGGACCTCCGCAGGCCCAACCCAGTGTGGCTGGGGACAGCAGGGCCATTCAGGGATCTCCTCACCACTGAAAGCTCCCCCCACACCGCCCCAGTGATGCACCCCCTGCTGCTTTGAGGCACACAGCCACACACCACTGCAGCTCCACGTGCAGGAGGCGTCACCAGGGCAGCATGGGACAAAGTGGTGAGGCGACCCCCACGTGGCTCCTCTGCATCCTGCCGCACCGGGTCATGGTACATGGAAGCAGGGTGACAGGAACAGCAGCAAGCAGCTTCTCGACATGGGCCCACTGTTCCCTGTTGCCCTCCCCCATGACCTGGCGCAGCTAGGCCAGGAGAGCCATGCGAGAAATTCCCTGCCGCTGCTCACCCTGCGCTTACCTGGCAACACACCTTCTGCGCACAGGGTTGCAGTAAGGGCAGCGGTACGGACCTGCACCCCTCAAAAGCAGCAACAGGTGCACAGGGCACATTGCCAGGCAGCAGGGAGAGGAGGGGGAAGCTCACAGCAGCAAGGAGACTCCCACATGGGCCGCTGTCCCTAGCCGCATTGGGTCATGCCTCCAAGGCTGTGCAGGTCCCAGAGCAGGGAAGCACAGCGAGAGCCTGTGCCCACAGCCTGGGCCTGCCCTGTGTATAGATCTGAGGGGTGAGGGTCCTCCCTGCCCCCCAGGAGTGTGCATGGCAGCAGGGTGCAGCCCCGCCCAAGGCCACAGCATGGGGGAAGAGGACAAGGGGCTGCAGACTGTGTATAAAATGTCTTTTGTTTGGTGAAAAACATTTCCCTGGAATCTAACACCCCCCTCCCCCCCCCCATTTACACAGATTCTTATAGGGAAATTGGATTTGCTTAACATTGTTTCACTTAAAGTCACATTTTTCAAGAACATAACTACAACGTTAAGAGAGAAGTAGCTGCATAATTATCACATCATGGTTGCATAGGTTAGGTTCTTCTCTTGTTTACACATGTAACAAATTTTAAAAGTTTTAAGTAATAACATGGAGATTGCAGGTTCCTTTAAAAAAAATCTAACTGTAGTTTGACAGGAAGTTTTTTCACAAAGATTTCAAGTTCTCTCAAAACCGCCTGGTGCCTAGACCATGGTATTTCTTTATAGAGTTAAGCAACTGCACAGGCAACCATGAAAAATTAATGAGCTCAAGAAATTAAATCCTTTAAAACAAACAAATAAAATAAAAGGTAAAAAGTAAGAAAAGAAAATATTTCAGTGGAAATTCTTGTGCTCTGAAATAAAGTAGGAGAATTACTATCTGTTGGTGATCAGAAGGTCAGTTTGGTAGCAAGGATAAATTAAGAACTCTTAGCATACATTACTGGATTATAAAAAATATGGCCCCTAGGAAGTATTCCAATTAATTCATTCCCCTAATCTTTTTGTACTTTTTGCCTAATTATATTCTATGTCTGTAAACAATTTACATTTGATTTTGGTGAACATCCCATTTGTCAACAAATCCTTTACAGCAACCAGTTTAACACTGGCCAAAGATCCAACATTATCATCTATTAATATTACATTTGTAATCCTGTTTAATCTCTTTACATGGAAATCTTCTTTACAAATTAATTAATTATGGCTCTTAACATATTTTTTACTTTAATCATACCAGTTCACTGTGGCAGTCTTATGTCCCTTCAAAGTGAAGCTACTTACCGTGATTTCTAAGAGAAGTTACCCTGAGATATTTTTTCTTTGTCTCCTCACCAGTGCCGTACCTAGACCCCCAGCAGTCCCAGATGAACTTTTAGTATCAGGCCCCCCCTTCACCCTGAAATAATGATAATAATAATTGGACAACGGGGAAAAAAAAAAATCACCATTTTTATAAATTTTAATAGACAATGAATAGAAGATGTAATATAAAAAAACTGAAAATCAAAGTGTTCAAATCGCATTTTTTTTAATAAAATGTGTACATAAACTCCACTCTGCGGCTTTTTTTTGTTGCATAAGTCTTTATCACATCTATGGTATCAATGTCTTCAAATAGTTCGTTCTCAATTGATAATATTGCCAGTCCCATACATGACCAATATTAAAACCTTTTCTTCTTGATTTTTTCCCCCCATTTTCAGGCCCCCTTTCTGTCCAGGCCCCAGGCAGCTGCCCAGTTCACCCATGCCTGTGTCTGGGTCTGGTCCTCACCTAGTCAGCCTAGGTCAGTGAAACTCAACCTTTTAGAGCAATAGAGCAAGTTGGGTAAGTTGCCACTGAGCTGCACCACAGGCCACTAATCCCCTTTAGAGTGGAGGGATGGGAAGGCTGAAATAGCTACCATGTTCAGAAGGAAAAGGACAGAGAAAGGATCTCCCTCACACCCCATCCTACCTCTATCACCTCTTCTGTCACAGCCAGAGTTTACCAAGAGCCTGTCATGGGAGACAGGGCAGAAGGAAGGAGAGGAAGCAAGCAGAGAAAGCTGCAGAGGGGATCAGTAGCGTGACACAGGGCAGGAAGAGGGAAACACTGGTCTGAGCTCTTCTGGTCTGCTGATCCTCTGCTGAAGGCTAGATGTAGCCTGCAGGCTGAGCACCATTGGTTCAGCGTAATCCATAATCCACTGTTCTTCAGTCTTTAATCTATTTGTCTCCTGTTTCTCTTTTGTTATGTTAGCAATAAAATGAACTTTAACAGCACCATAGTCTCAACGTATTCTTTCATGTCTTCTTCCCCATACCATAAAACATGCATCATTCTGTTCTTCAGTTCCCCGTTTTTATAGTAGCTTTTATTCCACATAAGCATTATAACCCATAGAGTACATACAGTACCATACTGGACTAAAGGCATGTTCTAGTGCTCTTTCCTCTGTAGAGCCTGATTACCTGCCTAAAGGTATTCTACAGAAGGAAATCCTGACTACTCTGAATCTATCAGACTCAATTTATTTTACATATGTATTGATTTTTAAGCTACGGATAAGTACCATGTAAATTAAGGATAAAATGATCCTGCCACAAAACTACAATTCAAAAAAATCCAGCTCTACTACTTTGCCCTGTTTCGCCTTTCTGACACCCCATTTATCCTTCTTTTCTTATGACCTCTGGGTATTTTGTGATGACGCAACACTTGTATTTCCTTCCTTTCCTTTTTTCTGTAGCCTGCAGCTCTGCAGTATTTTAAACTTTGCAAAGGACTATCAAAAACTGTTGATATCATTCCTATTCTCTCATTCTCCCCACAACTGAGAGACTATCAATTATATATTATTAATTAAACACTGGCAGGAGAAAGGTGAGAACTAGGCTTTGTTTCTCCCCCATTTACAAAGAGAGATGACATAAAGAAATATATATTTAAAAAAAAACCTTAAGAAAACTTAGTAATGACTGCACATTTAAATTATAGATCAAAAGATTTGTTTTAAAGTATATGCACAACAGATAAGAGTTAGAGAAAGACTGTCCTGTTCTCGAAAATGCTCCTCAAACCATAGATGGATGGCTCTTTGCATCCATTACATTACTATGTTTAAAGATGTTGGTATTTGCCAGAAAACAAGAAGGTGATAGATAATGAAGGCACAGAACCGCTGAAGACTTATTAGTCAAGGCTAAATAAACTTATTTCAACTGGGGCAAACACCTTGTTCCTTGGTGAACAAAGGAAAGCAAACTGTTAAAATGACTTGAAGAAGTTGCTGCTTAGAAGTTAAACTCATTTGGTTCAAAAGAAGATCCTGAAAAAGGAGTTATTGCTCAATTAAAAGAAAAAGGAGGGAACTAACAAATTATCTGACAACTTTTCTGGGTCCTCAATCAGCCAGATCGCTACATGAAATCAAAACTTGGGAAGCACAGCTTCACAGCAGCAGAACTAGCAAGAAACTGCATAAAGCTGCTGAATGCTATTTTTAATGGACTTTCTGCTCATGTAACACATGGAACACACCTAGCAGTTGTGCCAGAAGTACAGAATGTATAGCCAATTTCGTAGAAAAGACTGAAGAGATAATACATCTGGCAAGAACAAACCAGATCAGTTGCCATCTTCTACATACCCATCTGATCATCATGGCGTGCAGTAAGAAGACAGATCAATCAGATTTTTTCCAAGCACTACACTACATTTCACCAGCGTTAGAAGTTCTCCTCCTTACTGGAACAACGAACCCACTACAGCCAAGAGATTTGCAAGTAGAGTTCATTATGCAGGCCAGACAGACACTTTGCCCACACAAAACTAAGATGGCAGACTGTGAGGTTAAACGCAAGGAGAAGAATTTTGGATGTAGCTGCTTGAACTGATTGGAGGGTTGCTGAGGAAGCCAAGAGAAAAAGTTGATAAGGAGGCCAAGAGAAAAAGACTACAGCAGTAAAGATAGATGTCAAACATAAAAGCAAGTTTAGTAGCCCTTATTGAGGAGGACAGTTGATTTTTAAATTGTCTTATCCTCAGAAACTGCTGGAAATAGCTGGTAGCAGATTACTCTGAGAAAGTGAGTCAACTTTTTTATTTCCCCTGCCATAAATTAAAGTGGCAAAATCCTTAATGTACAATTCTAGTTGATAATTATTTGCATCTATGGTTAAAGAAAAGCTGTCACGCACTGTGTAGGGGGACATAATTCTTCTTTTTTTTCAAATGTAATTTTTCCATTGTTAGAGAAATATTTCCACTAGATCTCATTTCTAATATTTAAAGGCAGGTATAGGAATAATATTTATTGAATAAAATGTTTGTTTATTGAACCTATGCTTATTCATTGGGTTACTGAAGAACATAGACAAAGTTATTGTAATGCAATTTCTTCCGACTAAAATACAAATATCTGTCTTTAAGAGAGTTCTCTTCTTAAGTATTTCCCCTTTATTACTATACAGAACCATCTAACCATTAGCTTTTTTGAAATATATTCCATGTAAAGGCTCTCACTGGTAAATGCACAGCTCCGATTCCACTAAAGTTAATCTCATGATGTGAGGTTCTTTGGTTAATTTTGTCTTATCTCTTGGAGGATCAATAAATATATATAAAAAATGCTTGTGTGAAACATTTGCATCATATTATTTTAAGCTGACAATACAGATATCAAATGGTTTGGTTTCTGATGTGTTCTCCAAAAGTTGCTAGGTCCATGAGTGAAGCTAACTCAACAGTACAAACAGTATGTGAAGGCTTCCAGTTATGGTAGCCAAATTCTAATTAACTCCGTCTATAAGCAACAAGAACACTTTTCTTGGCCAAGTTAGTCAGAACTCTGCATGTGTCTCACAACTGAAAATCATTCCTTTTACAACTTTTAGTTTTTTGTAAAGATGAGTAAAAATTAATTTGATTTCAATTTGATAGGAAAGCGGAAAGGAGTACAATATACACTTCCTATTCTAGGCAGAGCTATGCCAGGAGGACACTCAAATCAGAAAGGAGAAAGTTGGTGTTGAGCTATACCTTCAGAGGTTACTTCTACGTCATCTTTGTTCCCCAGGAATCATACCCACTTTGCTCCTTACCCAATACTATGCTTTTTTTAAATGACTGCTCCACAGGCCCAACAACATAGGTTTCTTAAGGTAAGATTACAGGTTACCTTTAAACCCATCATAAAGACACTTAAAATGTGAGCATTCATCCATTAAAGGGTGTTAACTCATCCTCTGCATGTTTTAGAATTATGCCATTCCAGGTAAGGTTTATCTTTGATTCAATTTACCCAGATTGTTCCAGGGTATTGCTAGTCAGCTCCCCAGATTGAAAGCAATCAATTTGCAGTCCTCCAGAAACCCAAGATATATAGCTCCCAGCTGCTTCACCCCCACTCTTTTCCACTCTCCAAAACACCTAGTGGTCCCCCCAGCATCTAAAAACTGAGAGCAGTCCCCTCAGTAGCTTCAGTGCAGGAACACCATCGAGCCAGGGGATACGTCATCAGGAATCCCTCGATTTGAGGGTAATCTCTACCACAGCTCCCTGATGGGAGGAGGTGACATAAAGGTTGCATCCATACCTGAAAGCACATGTCCTCGCAGCAGCTCAAACAGAAGTGGTGCAAAGTTGAGCCGGGGCTTTCTGCCTCAGCACACGTGCTTGGACATGCACTTGGTTGTGGAGCAAATTGTGCCACTTGAGGCAAAATAGCCCTGCCTCGCTCCTCCTAGATCTGCAGCCAGGGGGAGCTAGAGCCCCAGCAATACAAAAAACCTGCCCTGTCCTGGCCCCAGCAATACAAAAACCGGCCCTAGCAAATAGCTCAGGGCTACTCACCCTCAGGAGCTTCTGGAGCCTAGCCAACTGATACATGGGGCACTACCCCTTGTGCCAGCCAGGCTGTTGAAGCAGCCCTGAGAGTTCCCTGCACCTTTTACCCAATGCAGCAGTCTGGCAGTAGAGACTGCTGCCTGCCTGTGCCCTACTGCACACCTGCCAGACTGGGATGAGGCATCTGCCCCCCTGGGCCAGCTGCCAGTGGGCTGTTGCTGCAGGGTTGGCCTGTGCAGCACTACTGCCATGTGTGCCCCCTGCCCGGCCACCTGGGCAGATATCGTCCGGAAGATGTTTCAGGTGTGGTGGCCTGCTCTGAACTGTCAAAGCATGTCTTCCTGGCCCCAACTGGCCAGGAGGTCAGCCACAGCCAGCGGGGTCCAAGGTCCCAGCTCTGAGCAGGCAGGGTCCTGCCACTGGCCTCCCTAGCAGGAATTCTGGTGCTCCCTATTGGAAAACTGAAAAATCCCTGATAAAAAATTCCCCGAAGTCACTGTGTAAAATATCTCAAAATCCATGTTCCTCCACAATTAAAAGAAAAAGACAATGAGAGAGAGAGAGAGAGAGATCAGTTGAGCAATGTTTTATTGATATATCTACGGTGTTCAAGCACTGGTTGTTGGGGGTCTACGGCCCCCACACAGGGGCCAAATGGCCCCCGCACAGGCTACAGCCCCCCCAACAAGGGCTATGGCCCCACAATGAGGGCCAAATGGCTCCAGCAGGGGATACCACCCCCCCTTGCAAGGCCCACATGTCCCACCCTAGCCCTATCCTCCACCAGCTGCTGAAGACCCCCCCAATAGCTGCCCCACCCAGCGCCATCCCCCACTTGCATCCCCCAGACCCCCATGGCTGCCCCCCCAACCCCAGGCACCAGCAATTAAAACAAAACAAAAAACAGAAAAAAAACCACCCAGAAAAAACCTGAAGAAAAAACAGCCTTTACTACTAACCTTAGAAGCAGGGGCGGGGCGGGGGGGAATCCTGGCAGAGCCCCCCCCCCCGCAGCACAGGGCAGCAGGGGGGCAGGAAGACCTGGGCTGGGGCCACTGGGGCTGTCCTCCTGCCCCGTGCTGTGCAGACGGGGCCCTAGTGAGCCAGATGGCAGCTCCAACTGTCAGTAAGTGCCGGGTGGGGGGTTATTTGTTCTTTAATGTGAGCATGCTGGGGTGGGGTGGGCAGGAAGCGTGGGTTTTTGGGGGTTGGGGCCAGGCAGAACAGCCTCCAGTTGCCTCAGGGCACAGTCCAGGACCACGCCCTCCCCTGCTTTTTTAAACTTCACCTTTTTTAGGCCCCTGGACATTTTTTCATTCCCCACATCAGATCCTCAAAGGGGTCTGAGACAGGGCAAGAGGCATGGGCAGGCTCATCGGACGCACCCAAAGAGTCCCAATCCCTGAGCCACAGACGCATCTGCAGAAGTTGCAGGTTTTCCTTCACACGAGGATAGACAAGGATTTCTCTTCTTCTCCGTCCTCTGTTCTCCCTTCTCTCCACCTTACCTCGAAATGGGCTGCTGCTTGGTTGAAGCTGTGGTGCCATTGGAGTCATTTGGCAGTCAGTATCTCCCAGCTCTTGATCTCAGCATCCATTTTCTTGAGGCATGCCTTCAGTGAGTTCTTGTAGCATCTCCTGTGGCCACCGTGAATCTCAAGACACTACTAAAAAGGAGATTAGTAGTGATTAGGAACAGAGCATTTGTTTTGAGAGTCAGGAGTCGAACATCCATGTACAATGTCTGGTCCAGCAAAGCTGGTGCCTGAGGATCACTGACTCTATAGTGGTAACACTGGACTTAGCTAGGAGGCAATCTTCCCATCGGATGTGGAGGATTTTCTGGAGGCATTGTTGATATTACCTCTTCAGGCTCTTGATATGACCACATTTCACATACATAGGAGGAAAGCCGGGATGACAACTGCATTGTAGACTGGCATCTTGGTGTTTTTCCAGGGATCATTATGAATCAAGTGCCAGTTTCCCAAATGAGGCACTTATGCAATGTATCCTGTGGTAGATCTCCTCAATATTCACTCAGAGTAGCACCCTGGAGATCCAGAATCCAGCATATCGCCTGGCCTAGCATGCTAGCGAGAGTTACAATAATACCAACAGAAAAAACTTCTCCAACTCTGAAGCTTTCATGGTCTCCTTAATTTAATAAGAATGCCATGAAAATGGGTAGGTTTCACATCTAAACTGCTGGGCTTTCATTTCACCTATCCTGAGGAAAGGTCAGGACTGACCCAGACAACATTATGACCTCTAATGACTTTCTCTACATTATTAAAATCAATCCAGACTGAGATTTACATTCTTGTTCTTGCCCCGTTTCTCACCATTTCCTCCCCTCCCCCTTCTCTCTTTTTTGGCTTTTAGTTAAAAAATGAAGTCTTGCTTAGCTGACCAGGACAGTATTTTCTAGAATGCTGCTGTGAACTTGTGATCAAACAGGAAGGTAAAAGTATTGTATTAACTAGTTCAAGGCTGGTACAAAGTTCAGCAAGTTTGAGTAACTGATAAGACCAAGTACTGTACTTACTCTTTATTCTTCTCACTGCTGGAAAAAGATTTTTAAAAAAATGCAGCTTTTGGGATTTAAGTCCTCCATGTTTTTTTCTCTCCTTCGTGTACTTGCCTTGTTCCTGTGAAAACCAAATATGACTACATCTCAAAAGCAGCAAATCTATCCGGTCAAGAGACTTGCACCCTTGACCATAAAATGGTAGTCAATACCATGTTCAACACCATGCAGAAGACCTTTCAACCAACTAGGGGAAATATAACAGGGCAAGAGGGATTTTCAGAAAATACTACAGCTAAAAAGACAAGGAAAGTTGTTCAAATGAAAGTTTTACTTACTGTTTTACATTTCAAATGGATTTTGAAACTAGTTTTTTCTTTGACTTCAGTAAAAAAGTTTTAAAATGGGTATGTGCTTGTCATTGAACTAAACAGGCCAAGGTCTGCTCTCACAACTCCAAATCTCGTTTAACTATTTAATCCAGTACTGGGCCAGGATAATGTTAAAAACTTTTGACACTGCTAAATTAACCTGACAGCCTACAAGCATCTAAGCTCTCTCATCAAAATTATTCTGACTTATAAAAAGTAGTTAGTGGGGCGGGGAGGGGAAGTGAGCAGATGGGTTTGACACGTTTCAGCTCATCACTACTAAAAATATATGCCCCAACAAAATTAGATGCAACACCCCTAGGTAGGACAGCTGTCAGTAGTGAGGAATGAACCTGGGACACCTCTATCTTAATGCATACAAGCTTCTACTATGGGAATTAGAAACTTCCGTCTTTTAGTCAAGGGGACAGGAGGCTCAGGACTTACCAGCCACCAGGGGAGAAAGGACAGGTCAGCCCAGAAAGCTGTTATGGTTACACAGAGACTAGTAATTTCATTCATTACATTGAGGAGAGGAATATTTAGTTTTGTTTTAAAAGAATAAAGCGCTCCAAAGTCCAATAGAATTATTCAAAGAAGTAAGCAATTGAGAGTTTTAAATACCGAGGCACATTATTTATTTTATATGCGAGTTTCACCAATGTATTGTGTTTCTAAGAGTCAAACTCAGCACGACAAGAATTTTTCTTGAGGTGGGGAGCGGTGTGCAGGAAGGCTTGGTTATTTTGCATAAATGACAATGATATCTTTGATGTCTGACAATTCAAGCCAAAAGGTTTCCCTCAGATCGACTAAAATGACTGCTGGATAAGGTCCATGAAAACCAGTTTCCTAGTTAATACATGCTTTCCACCTCTAGGCAGTCAGCACTTTCATGGTTTATACATAACATACCTTGGTCCACACCATGAACAGAACCAAAAGTCTCCAGTATAAAGACTGCAAGCCCTGTCATCTGGAACTAAAGAACTAGCTTTAGGGCTAAACTGTAGCAGACTCATATCCTCAGTGGAGATACAGCATATATTTAGATAGGATTACAACAGGTCTGAGAATTAGACTACTAATCAGTAAACCTCATTTCTGTACTGTTGAAGTTAATGGAAATTTTGCCATTATACTGCAAAGGTAACAAGATCACATTCTAAGAAAAACACAATAATCCTTAACTAGAAAAAGTACAGTGTGAACATCATGCTCTGCAGGAACTCTGAAGAGAAGAAGAGAAGTTCAAGACCTTGTTGGGGAGAATGTCATCTCCAAGGAAAAGTTACATAAGTGATGCTTATGTGGATGTTCTGTTTTATTATTTCTTTAATCAAACACAAGCATATTAACAATATGACGCTTTATCATATCACATAGTTCTTATTCCCCACATATGACAACAACTATGGCCAGCTATAGACATTACCAGTATAGGCTGGTTTCCAAATGCATATCCCCTTAACAAAACAGATGTTTGGCAGGTAGACTGGCTTAAAAATGACAGAACCCAGTCTAAGGACATCTTTACGTGTGCTCCAGGGATGGGGCGGAGCGGCACTTTAAAGAGAGCTGCTCCAAGAGCTGCCCAACATAAAACAAATAAATTTATGTTGTGTGCACCTTCCTCTACTGGAATGTCTTATGTTCAAGTCTACTAATAGTATCATGCCAAATGTATTCAAACATTTGAACTTGTTTTGCTCTTCTCTCTCTCTTTCTGTGAAAAATACTATTTTTAAGCACGTGCTTAGCTTCATTGTAGCTATGTAAAACCTATTAGTTAGAGGGCTAGACATTATCAAACTTACAAACCAAATGCAAAAGAAAAGAATTCATTCTTACACTACACATTTGCCTTATTCAGAATCTCTTTTGCAAATCTCTATTCCATGGCTAGAAAACAGTTCAACTGACCCAATTCACAACCTATCGAGGAAAAAGGTACGTTTAAAGGCAGCTTAACTGAATGCAGAGTGAAACTGTCTAAATATGCCTGCTTAGCCTTACTAAATATTGTTCTCAGTGAAAATTTACTGCAACCAGATTTGAAATAAAACCAGTCTATTACAATTTTCAAATTGAACAAGAATCAAGAAGTTCAACTTTAAAAATTCTCTCTGCCAAAAAAACAAGAACGTTCTAAAAAAAACTACCTATACATGCTTTTTTAAATCAGGGCTGTCCAACTGGCAGCCCACATGTGATCTACAAGGGGTAGACATGCAGTCCCCAGGATCTCACCCAGCTACCATTCCCCACATCACTCCAGCTGCTCCAGGCTCCTCCTTCCTCTGGTTGCTGCTTCCTGCCTTTGCTCCAGGGAATGGGGTAGTGCAGGGATCTCAGGGCAAGTGGGGTGGGAAGAAAAAACAAGGCTGTGTGCAAGGGGAGGTGGAGAGAGTTTCAGGTTCATATGATGCAGTGGTGGGGGAGTGCCTGCACAGGCACATGTTGCAAGGTGGGGGGGGGAGTAAAAAAAAGTTGCACATACAAGAAAGCAATTGGGGGGGAGGGGATGAAAGAGCTTCTGTCCAGTGTGCCTGGTGTGGTCCATGTGGTAGAGTATAAATTCAGGGGTTTGAACTTGGACAGCCCTGGTTTAAGTTATTATAAAGCTCTTTATTAAAAGGGCCCTGATCTGATGAAAAATCTTGAAGGAAAATGAATGGTGACCTACATCCTATGAAACTCAAAGCTAAAATGCAGGAAAAAGAAAAAAAAAAACCCATCCTTACTCAAACTCAAGCCTTCTCATTTAGAGTCACAGAGGATTTTGGTCCACAAACAAGGAAGAAGAGATGTGGGTTTTCTGGAAAAACTAACTGGAAAATTTTCCAGAAAATTTTCCAATGTCCTAAATATAGCATGATCTGATTTAGCACGTTTATTCGACTTACATTAAGTATACAAAACGATGTTAATTTGATATTCCAATAGAGACAAGTATTTGAACTGAAGTATTTGATTAGGAAAAAAATAAAGTAAAGCACACTTAATGTGGTTTAAGTGTTATATTCAAACAAATTCAAAGCTGTGTGTGGAAAGAAAGTATTTTTATTGTAGTACTTGTAAAAATGTACATGACAATACACAATAGCATGTAATTCCCACAAAAGACACTGAAAACTGTTGACTTTAATTTTCACACACCTCAAGAACTGTGCACACACGGTATGTCGCACTCTAGTTTTGATTTGACCTGCAGAGCCAATTAGGTGAATTCACAACTTGATTTTTGGTTTGGATTGTTATGCAAGTGTATTTACCTGCCTGTTTACAAAACAATAAAACATATATGTACTCTCACACCCTGCTTAGGGATAAATCACCTGAAAAACATTAATTAGAACTTTGAAACTGCCAAGCTTGCCTAATAGTGTATTGTCGTCTAATTCATTGTTACTAATGAATTTTATGAAACAATAAATGGTTAGAAGTGAAAAATTTCCCACAGAAAAATAAAGCACTGGAAAATTTTCCACCCCACATCTCTACAAGGAAGTAACAAAAAAAGAAGACATTTAGTTTAAATCCTGACACATGAAGCTCAACTTTCCTCCCAAAAAACTAATACTTCGGGAGTGCAAGATAAAATCTCAAGTGGACAGACTGCCCCACCTATCCAACATTTTATTTTTATAGAATTCTTACATTTCCTTTGAAGTAACTGTTAAAGATAAGATATTAAACTAGGCTTACCAGAAATCTGATCCATCAGATTAATTCATGCATTCACGCAATCCAAACAGAGCACTTGAAAGCACAGGACTCAGTCACAGAACTGCTTTTCAGAATTCTCTACTGGGTTGCGAATTTGTAAAAAGTCCTTTACAAGATGCAGCCTACAATACTAATCAACACTTGTGTGCACTTACATCTCCCCTCAATAATAAGCTGGTGTTAGAATTGGTTAAAAAAAACACATCAGTAAATCATAGGAATTTTTTGATACTTTAGCTTTCAAAAAATATCAACATTTAAATTAATTCTTTGATAAGCAAAAAATTCTGACTGCTTTCTTTTTGCAAGAATGGTGCTCATTTAAAGACTGATTATTCAACACAATTTCACTGAAAACTTACATTCCAAAAAAATATGATGTTCTATTTTTTGGTGCTGTTTTCACCCCAAGATCGTAGCAAGGCCCATAGAAAGGCTGTTCTAGGTGATGCGAGGGAAACTCCGTCTTCCTATTTCCCTACAAGTCCTGTCATGAAATCATAGATGTTCAGGCACAAAGTCTACAACACTCCAAAATGAAATGGAAGTTTGCAAAAGCCAAGATACTATTATGGATTACATACTCAACTCATACAAAAAATGTTTTAGTACATTGGTACCAAAGGTTGGGAAAACACTCTAATAGGGAAAGGACTAACTAATATAAGCCTTTTCTGTCCTTAATTTTTGTCACCGATGATACAGAACAGCACAAAGCCTTGGCTCCATCAAAAATGGACAGGTTATAAATAAGACAGCATATAAAGATTAGAGCAGGACAGTTATAAACAATTTTTTGTAAGCTTTTGCCATACATTGTTTATAAAAAATCCAAACTCAGAAGTTTTACAGAATGATGACTGTCATTTTAACATATTCAAAGCAATGGGAATAATAAAGAGTATCCTAAACTAGACTATGGAAAACAATAAGAAACTAAATGCAGAAACAGGCATATGTTGATATATTTATGATACCTTTAAACGAAATCCCCAGTTAAAATAAACTAAGATTTTATGATGCTACTCATTAAATGGAAGAAATATGCACAGCATGCAAAAAAACACATGCAATTTTTTAAATTTTGCCTGACACAAGAAATTAAGGTGTGATAAATGAGCAGGCTTTACCATCTTCAATTTGTTAACAGCTTGGAGCAGCCATGCACAAACTAGAATCTACACATCCTTTTGTTTTTCCAAGTCAGGAAAAAAAAATCTATACACTGTACACAGAAGAATAAATAAAATTGTTTTTCCTCCTGCATTCTTAACTTGTGAACAGCTCCCTCTTGCCTATTAGTTTTGGTGGACTGTGTAACAGCTCCTTTAATCTTGCAGGTTTCCCCATGTGCCTCCCTCCTTCCCCCACTCCCTCCATTGCTTACTGGCTGAGGGGCCCAGTGGCCCTACTGGTTGTTGCTGACCATCCAGGAGGCAAAAATGGTGCCATATTTAAAACTGAGAGTTTCCCCTCCCTGCCGATCAGGAGCGAGCAGCGGGACCTGTCCACCAACTGCCAAGGGGCAAAGGGGAGGACAACACGTTGGAGAACCTGCAAAATTAAATGGAGCAGGGCGTGGGAAGGAGGTGGGGGGGGTGCCCCCAGATCTACGCAAGGCAGGGTGGGCTGCAGTTGTGGGCTGGGTTTAAGGACCACGTTGGGCTCTTTCCAGCTTGGGGGTTGGGCTGCACTGCACTGCACTCAGAATGGGTGGCCCAGCAGCGGTGCTGGGAGGGGGGACAACAGGGGGGCTGCAGCCATCCCAAACTTTGCCATAGCTCCCCCTTGCATCCTAAGTGCTGCCCATCCTGAGTGCAGTGCGACCCAACTGCCACCCCCCTCCCTCCCCCAAAACAGCCTGGCATGGCTCCGGTCCCAGGTCACAGCTGCAGCCCGCCCTGAGCAGATCTTGGGACACAGACCCTCCCCCCACACTCTCCCAGTGTGCGCACAGTGGCAGGAGCCACTCTGCTTTCCCATGCCTCCCGGACTAGGGGTGCCACCAGCCCTATCCCATATCCTGCACCCTGCCCCAGTTTGGCAGCACCTACCCCAGCCCCGACCTCACTTCCTCCCTCACCATGGGGGGGGGGGGGTTTGATCTTCCCCCACCACGCCTCTTCCCTCCCCACTTCCCATTCACCACAACAGACTTACCAGCTGATCGCAGCTCTCCAAGCTGCTGCACTGTGCTCCTTGGTGCCTGCATCCTGTGTTGTGGCTGGATGCACACACAGGCATTTATCAGCCAAATTATCAGCCACATCAGGCCAACTTCTGATATAGTCAAATTTTTTATATCCAATATATCGGTGCACCTCTAGTTATTTTTGTCACAATAATATCATTTGAGTGTTTGGAGGGGTGTTTAGAGGTGAAAAAAACAGTTAAACTAATGAAAATGTTGTTCATTATCCTTAGATTGAAACTTATGTAAACTACTGCTCCCACTCCAATTCTATCTTTCCTTAAGGTTAGTCTGCCTAGTTAATCTACCTAATATGTAATGGGAGAACAAGGTCGATATTGTTTTAAAAACTTTTTTTAAAGCTGTAAGATCTTCTTCAACAGTCGTGGAATCTCCATCCTTGGAAGTTTAAGAGCAGGTTAAACATACATTGGATTGGGATGGTTTAGATCAGAGCTGTCCTACTGGTAGCCCACAGACTGCATGGGGTCCCCAGACTTCCACCTAGCTGCTGTCCCTTGTAAGGTACAGAGGAGTGGGGGAGCACCCACTGAAATGGTGCGCAGCCAGAAGGGGGTCTATGGCTCCCACTAGTGCAGGCCGAATGGCATGCAGCCCCTGCTGGTACAGTCCTGGCTGCCTAGACATGGTGCAGAGGGATGGGAGAGTACCTGCCCCCTGAAGGCATGGCAAGAAGCCTGAGGCAAGCAGCCCACAGCTGCTTACAAGTTGGACTGCCTTCGTTTAAGCAGAAATGAGCCTGTCTTGAGCAAAGGGTTGGATTAACTGACCTCTTGAAGTCCCTTCCAGAGCTATTTGCCTGCAGTTACTAGGAAAATAAAGGTTACTAACTGAAACAATCTGAGGCCTACAGTTAAAGTGGAACAGGTACAATTAGGTATGAAAACATTGGGAAGGATTAAAAGAACAGAAGTATTTACTGTAAACAAAAGTTGTAAAATTGTACTGTAAAATCAAAACTACAAGTTATACTTATTAAAATCTAGTTACTGTTTGCTTTGAGAAATTTCTACTATTATGTACACAGAGATGTCTGCAAATACAGAAAACAAAGCTTCAAATCCCAGCAGCCTATTCAAATGCACAACTCCAGTCTCCAAAAAGGAATATATACTCTTCCACATTTAAGTCTTTAGCTTCCATCATTAATTCTTGTCTTACCAAGCAATCTTTGTGCAACTGCATCTATTAAAAATAAAAATGAATGAGCCTAACATTAATAGCACAGTTGAGAAGGATAGGATCAATCTCTGCTTTATAGTCAACATTTTGTCTGCTTTTTTGATTACAGCACAAATAAATTGCCTCCCTACCAGAACTGGGAGTTGGCTGTAGCCAAACAGCCTGCATACACAGTAATTGATTACTTGTTTAAAGTTTCTTTTTCTCAGCCCATGACTATGAAGTGGAGAGACTAAATAGGAGAAGATGAGTTGCTACACAGTACAGCTCCCCTCAAACTCCATCCATGCCACTACCCTCTCTTCGGCAGCAGTGACAGAGAATAGAGGTGGATGGCAAAAGCTGTACAAAAATCTGAGGCAAGCTTTTAGGATTGTTAAATCCCAATGCAAAATTTAGAACAAGTGCATTGTGACAACAATACACAAAAACATCCCTGACGCTGGACTGGCCAGAGGCAGTAAGTACAGACAGTAGACTTCAGGGAAAACAAATGGGGAGTGGTCTGTAGGATCTGGCATTATTCTTTCTTGTGAACTGGCGACTAGATACTTGACTTTTCAGCTCTTGGTTTAGGCTCAGCTCCAGAAGGAAAGGATGAGATAGCACTTCGTAAAAGGAACATAAAACGTTTTATCTTTCCTCTTGAGAACTCCTGTTTGGTGTTTTTATGCATGGGAAATAGAAGGCCATTGCTTGGCACTAGATTGTTACAGTGATATTTAAACTATCGCCAAAAACAAAAATGCATTTTCAAAATTATGAGAATGTCTAATTCTTAGAAAACTGAGTGCCTCAGTCAAAAAGATTTACACTATAATAGCTTAGAAATGAAAGTATTTTATTAATTGTCTCTCAAGACTGTTTCTAATGAGAAAGCCAATTAACATTCAGACAGATAATGTTAAAATAAATGCCCTAGGAGTACTGAAGAGTTTCACGTGTGCATTTATTTTTCATAGCTAGTTAGCTGGAATGCACAATTTATTTAGCATAATACAAGAATAGATGGGCTTTAAAAAAAAACAAAACAAAACAAAACAAAACAAAAACCCAAAAGCCATGGTCCAAAGGACTCCTTAAGTACAGCCAACCAGTCATTTTATTTCAGTGACTCATTCCCAGGCAGCAAATATATGCATTAAAATGGCTTTCTGTCCCTAAAATAAGAATGAGAACATCCAGTTTTCCACGTCTTTAACAGGGTATAGATCATTTAGGATTAAAAATGTTGCATAAGAAAATAAAACATATTATGTCTGCAGCTGAATAACGTGCATCTTTCTGAAAACTGCAGCAGGCAAACCCGTTTCCTTTATTCCTTTTCTGGTGTAACTGAGGTAGTTACATTTTACAGATTTCCAAGTGCTATGGTGATGAAGCACATCCACAATAGATACCAACCTCACCAGTTGTACCTATTCACAAAACTGTCAGATTACAAATCTGCTAATTTGCAATCCTGAAAGCTCCTTACACAACAAGATTAACAACATTTCTGTTTATCATTTTGCTGTAGCTAAACAGTCACACATACAACATAACAACACTATCTTTCACAGTTCAAAAGTTATATAACAGCTCACTGTGTATTCCGTGGACCTAAAGAAAAATGTATGCAAATTGGTGCAGTTAGACTTAAGTGCACAGAAGTCATGCACAGCTAACTGGGGGAAGGAAGTTCATGTCTCACAGACTTGGACCCATAGGCAAATCTAATGTAAATAAGAATTCTAAGATATCAGGTATATATTTCTTACCCAAATGTCATCAAACTATCCCTGTTCATTATGACAGAAATCCACCTCCATGCAGATTCAAGAACAGGTCTGTCCATCACTCAAGTTCCAGACAAGCCACCTGTGAAAATGTTAGGCTTCAGGAGACTCCTAAAGAGGGGTAAATTTCATCTGAATGGCTCAATCCTGCCAGGTTGAGAATGCCCAATTTTGAGAAGAGTTGAGGGCATCTGACATACTGCCACACAAGGCCATAAAACTTTCTCGTATTTTGGCACATGGAAGAGATGGAAAGAAAGTTCTTAATTTCCATTAAAAAACAAATTAACTAGAAATGTTCTTTTAGCTGGGTTTTTCCCCTCCCTCCTTACCCTAACCCTTTCCCAATTTACAGGCAAATTATATGGGGGGGGGGGGGGAGTTACAAGCAAAACACAAAAACCTATAAAAATTCTGTTCCCATGCTCCCTTAAAAAATATTGCCTTCTACCCATTCAGCCATATATAGTTTTTCAATTAGCTGTCTGGAGGTTCTTCCTCAAGATTAATAAAAATGTGCTGCCAGGCTCTTTTGTTAATTAGAAAAGTAAGACTTTAAAATAATCTTGCACTAGCAGAATGAACTATTCCCCCTAGAACATTTTGTATTAATCCTATGCAGTACAATATGAATACTAAAAAAATCTACCCCATTAATCAAAGTTTGATTTTAAAATTCTTTACCTTCAAAGTCAACTTCAGAAAGTAAGAAGTCTACATAAAAGTAAAAGATGAGACAAAGCATCTCTTAACTGCCAAATAAAATAATTTTAGGCAAAAAAAAAAAAATCTTGTTCATGTTAAATAATGAGTTGCAAGTAATGTGTGCAGCAGACTTTGCAGAGTATCTAGGCCAAATCTTTGAACATGACCTCAAGGAAGAAAAGCAGCACTGATGAACTGGCTGAAAAAAGAGAGCATTGGAAAGGGCACCTGAAATGCCAGACAGATTCTTGGTATGAAATATACTGAACATAACATGTATAACTTTGAAAGGACATGACATTGTCTAAACATACAAACAAAGGAATCCCAAGATGTATGGAAAATAAAAAGTGACAATGGGTCAAATTCAGTCTTACTACAAAACAAATTCTTTCAAAAGGTGTTGCATCAGAAACTCATCTGACTCAACATCTCCATTGTTTATTAGACTAACTTTTCCTCTTTTGGAGTGGCATAAAACCTTAAAAAAGTCAAAATTACATCCAGTCAAACCAAAGCATAGTAACAGGAACAAAGAGGGGCAGAGTATTAAAAGCTGTTCTAACCCATCCTCATACAAAACATCTGCAAAAGATTAGCTTGGAAAAGTAAACAAGGAACTCCCATATTAACAGGGAAGTGATTATTCCCCTCCGTTCAGCACTGGTGAGGCCACATCTGGAATACTGGGTCCAGTTTTGCTCCCCCCTACTACATAAAGGATGTGAAAAAATTGGAGAGTGTCCAGCTAAGGGCAACAAAAATGGTAGGAGTCTGGGGCACATATGAGTGCCTATACACATGCTCTGATGCATTCCAATAAGAATGCATGGGAACAGACTCGATTAATCGAGTCTGTCCCATGTTCTAACTAGAACACTCTAGCATTGCTGAAGCACCACATATATAAGCTCCTGCCAGTTTAAAAAAGGCCAATGGGGCGTTTTAACTAAAGCTTTGTTGAATGAGCTTTAGTTAAAGCATCCTGCAGCCATTTTCAAATGTGCAAAGGCATAATACACATGATGCTGCAGCACTTTAATTAAAGCAGCTCTCTGGGAACTGCTAATTAAAATGTCCCACACCTACCCCAAGCATATGTGTAGGCACCAATGATTATGCAGGGATTTGATAGCAGCCTTCAACTACCTGAAGGGTGGTTCCCAAGAGCATGGAGCTAGACTCTTCTCAGTGGTGACAGATGACAAAACAAGGACCAATGGTCTCATGGTGTAGCAAGGGAAGCTAAGGTTAGATTTTAGGAAAAACTGTCTCACTAGGAAGGTAGTAAAAGTACTGGAACAGGTTAACTAGAGAGGTTATAGAATCTTCATCCTTGTAGGTTTCTAAGACCTAGCTAGACAAAGCCTTGGCTGAGATGATCTAACTATGGATGGGGCTTTGAGCAAGGGATTGGACTCACTAGATGACCTCCTCAGGGCCTTCCAACCCTAATTTTCTATGATTCCAACACTCCATTCACTGAGAAGCAGATTATGGAGACAGCTAAGAAACATATTAGGCCAGAAACCATACAAACAGCAGCTCTGAGGCAGTTGGTTGCAGGGAACAGAAGCTGCAGCTCTGACTTCAACCCTGGGCTCTGAGTCAGTCTTAAAGCCACAGACACTGCTCCTGCTCCCCCTTCCAACTTGTATTGGAAACTAAGAGGAAGGTTATCCCACCCCCTCATGATGAATGGAGACAGAAACCTCAACTTATTTTCATTATAGACACTATATTAGAACAATGTACAATCAATACATCACAGAACACCTCAATCTTCAAATGGAGAACCCTAGGGGGTGTTGATCTGCCCCCCACACGCCTTCCATTTCAACAGACTTACCAGCTGGACGCAGCTATATCGGAAATTGGATTGGTATTGGTCACTATGCCTCGTTAAAAATCATCTATAAGTATCAGCCCCCAAAATCTCTACGGGTACACCCCTAATTTCCAGAGTGCAGACAAGTTGATAAGAACCAAGGAATAGTTACAATTGTTCTTTATAGTGGATCAAGGACCAACATTTTCAAATTGAGACCCTAGAGTTTGACATTAGCTCTCTCAGTTGGGGACCTATATTTTTACATGTTTTTCAGAAGTCTTAGGAATCTACAGTGCCCATTAGATTCAAAAGAACACTTGGGTGTTCTGAATGTCTACATCAGTCTCTTTATTTAGGTATCTATGGATGGATTTAGCTCTCTTGTCTTAGAAACTCAACTTCAAAAACTGTTGATCTCAGAGCTTTCAATTGCATCTAATCAAATTAGAAGCATAAGTTCCATTAGTAAAGTAAATGGGACTTCTGTTCCTAACTCAGACATATCAAAAACCTCACCCAAAGACCAACAGTCCTATAGGAAAGAGGTAGCCCAAGTAAAGAGCTTTGGATTTAATAACTTGGGAAGACCTCCAAAAAACACAATTTCACTAAGAAGGCTTTTCCCTTTGTTCTTTTATTGGAATATTTTGTCCTCTTTTCCTGACAGAATAATGAAGATTTGGTAGAACACTTATAAAACTCTTACTAAAAGGTCTGTGTTAGCTAATACTTTCTCTGAAATGTTGGTAAGTCTTCATCTTTGCTATGAGGTTGACAGTAATACATGAATTTTCATATTTACACTGACATATTTCTGATAGGCACAGTCTTGCTTTGTTGACACTGCATTATATTATGCTGATACAGGGACTCTATCAAGGCATCACCAATTTCCAGTCTGGACCACACTTTAGAGCAGTGGTGTCAAACTGAAGTCTCCTGACAGACCACATTCCCTGCCAGAAGCCAGGAAGTAAACCATATTACTTCCCAGAGCTACTGTGTTGGCACAGGGAGCACCCAAAAGATTAATGCCACAGCTGCTAAGGCCTCTTTTCCCAAGACCCATGCCCAGAAGTGAACAAAAACCAGCAAGTCAGAAAATTATAAAACCGTAAGACTGACAGCCCCACAGGCCAGGTGACCCACCTCCCAAAAGGCTGATACCCAGACAACCAACCCATACAAACTAACACAGGTTCTGCCAACCCTAGTGGGAATCCCACAGGCTAGATGACCCGTGTATGCTTGACATGCCTGCTTTAGAGGTCTGACATGCATCACAGACAAACTACTTCACACTGAAATACCTGGAAGTTTATGAATTGCATGATTCTTCTCCCTTTCTGGAGGATGCATGCCACGCATTTTTATCTTTTGTCTTACTTCCCCAGAAAGCCCTCCCTTCTGGTTACTCTGACTATGCAATTCAGATCTAAACAGTAGCCTTTAAAGAAAACTCCAGTTTTCTACCACTTCAAGGATACAAAATGAATTTTATCAAGGGGGAAGAAAGGGAAAGATGAACTTTCTAACAACGAGTACACATGAAAAAAGATGTTAAAGACTGCAAAAGAAACTGAGGTTAAAACAAGTAAAATAAATTAATTAAATTTAAAAAAGCAAAGAATACCTTGTTGCAAACACTCATAATATTCAGGGACTTTCTTAAAGCTCCTGTGCTTCTGGAGTCTCAAAGTTAGTTAGAATCTCAGCTTTCATTTCAAATTAAAAACAAGTAACTATCATGGTTGCAGAGAAAAGCCTGAAAATAGAAGCCTTAAATGCTCAAAAACAGATGACAGATAAAAAGAAACTAGCATTATTTTTAAACTAATCATGATTTTTTGGGGCCAGACTCATGGGTTGAATGGTTGCAAATGGCAGTCCTGCGAGTAGCAGAGGAGCTGAACTAGTTTAGCATACTTTATTTCATGAGACATTGAACAAAATATAAGTAAAACAGCAAGTGTTAATTGGAAAGAGAGATCTCAATGAAAGACACCAGATAAGAAATCACCAATATAATAACTAATTTCATTTTAGAAGGGATACAGGACCACAAACGTACAATTCTTAGTAACCGCCTAAATCAAAAAAGCACAAGTTAAAAGAATGCCACCTCTACTTCCAGAGTTTATAGGATTAACTCCATGCCTGCCCTTATATATGGGACATATGGGAGCTTTCAACTGATGAAACAAGTGATACAAATTATGCTTTTAATAAAAATCACCATCTAGATTATTAGTTGTTTTAATAATCAGGGAGGGGAAAAGGGGGAGACTTTATTGACATTACTTCACTTATCTGCAAACCTGACAAGAAGGTAATTAGAATTTGTTTAGTTTTGTCTGTACATTTTTCCATAAATTCACAATTACTAAAATTAAATTTCTGTTTAACATTAAAATAATTAGAAGCCAAAGAATAAAATGTTAAACGTGTCACGTTTTACTATCCACTTCAATCTTGTGCAAATAACAGCAAAAGTGTTTGTACCATGGTCAGCTCACACCACTTTTTAATATGGCATCTAACTTACAAAATTATAGAAGTACAACTGAAAGCAATTAGACCAAGTCATAACTTATGTCCTACTTTTTCAGTAGCCCCTGTTCTGATTAGATAGAATATTTTAAAATCTTAAAGGCACACATTTTGGGCTAAGGAAAAAACTTTTCTTTTCCCAATACCCGAGTACAAAATAGAATGTAAAATCAGCAAATTGAGAATTAACCTGGTCATATTTCTGACCTTAGATATCTAAGGCAGCTCTGCTATCATAGTTTGATGTTGTTAGTCTTGCTACATCACAGCATAATTATTTTTTTGAAACAGATCTACCCAACAGACTGTGCACATAATTAATATTATTTAAACTATCTACCTGACCAAACCCACATCCAAGCTTCTTAGGTGTCACCTGCTGAATAATTCAGGCCCTGTTCATTTCTCTACAAAGTGGAGTTTTGAACTTGTTCATGGTATGTTACAGTATGGCCACTACAAGACAGATTCTCTCAGCCTCAGCGTGAAAATAGACATTTGTCAGCATAAACACTAAAATCAACTTGCAGTTTCATAAGAGCGGTGAAAGTGACAAAGTTCCTTCTAAAATGACGACTTCACCATGGAATACATGAAAGGATAAATTGCTTTTATTCTTGGTGAGAACGACATCATCCTGTTCAAGTTGGAACAACATTGTTATTCTCAATACTCTAATCACAAGCTTACTATTGCCACTATTTACCACATTTCAAGGCCCAGACATGTTCCATTTATACATTCATATCAGAAATTCAACAATGCTGTTAAGATCTGATGGACAAATTTCTCCTTCAATTATAGCAGTGTAACTTCAGCTTCAGTTTCATAGAAATTTTGGCCCACGTTGTATATTTCACAAACAACATGCATAAGTGTCCATAATTATGATAAAAGAAAAACTATAAGGCATTTGAATTATGTTAATATCTCAATAACATTCAGTAATTAAACTTCCAAATTGAAAAACGTAGTTGTAGTATTGTCCAACAAATGCAAGAATTAACATTTCGAAAAGTGATAAGCAACTAAAAATGAAAATCCACTGCCTACTCACTAGGCCTGTACAAAATTTGGACGGGTGTTTCATTTCAAAGCTGTGTCAACACATTTCGAGCTTGAAACAACAAAATCAAAACAAAACAAAAGGCTTCGAAACAGCTTCGAAACAAGTGAGAGCGCTCGAAACATTTCGAAAGTTTCGAAGCTGGGCTTGCTACAGCTAAACAGAAACTAAAGAGAGGGAGGGGGAAGGATTGTTCTCTGATATTGACATCTAGCTCCCTGCTTGATTCCCCAGCACTTCGATCATTTCCCCAGCTCTTCCCCAGGGGGGTGCAAGCCCTCCAAGCTGTGCACAGGGTTTCAGCAGGATACCACTAAAACTGCAGCAGCAGCCTGGTGAAACCCATCATGCAGATCCAGGGGCCCACATGCCCCGGAAGAGCTGGTGGAATCCAAGCAGGGGCTGGGGGAGCGTTCAGATCCCTGAACATTTCCCCAGTTCCCGGTTGGATTCCCCAGCTCCTCAATCTTTCCCTCAGCACTTCCCAGGGGATGCAGGTCCCCAGATGAGGGATGACAGTAGGCTGCTGCTGCCAGCTGGGACCAGCACTGGGCACAGCCTGTGCTAAGTGCCACAAAGACTGGTGCTGGCCACAGCCAGCAGCAGCAGCATGCTGTCATCCCATGCACAGATCTGGGGGCCCACACCCCCTGGGAGGGCTACAGGTCTGTGCCAGACTCCTCCTGGGGAACGCAGGCCCCCACATCTGCACGCAGGCCAGCTAAGGCCAGTGCCAGCACTAGGTTCTTCCCTGCAGTCAGCGCGGGCTGCACCCAGTGCCAGTCCCAGCCGGCAGCAGCAGCCTGCTGTCATTCCATGTGCAGATCCAGGGGCTTGTGCCCCCCAGGACGAGTCTGGCACAGCCCTGCAGCTCTCCCAGGGGGCACAAGCCCCCAGATCTGTGCACAGGATGACAGCAGGCTGCTGCTGCCGGCTGGGGCCAGTGCCAGCACTGGGTTCCTCCTGGAACTCTGCACCGGACACACTCTGGTGCTGGCACTGGCTCCAGCGGGCAGAGGCAGCATGCTGACATCCCACATGCAGATCCAAAGCCCATGCCCCCCAGAAAGTCCAGCACAGCCCCACAGCCCTCCTGGGAAGCACAGGCTCCCAGATCTGCACCTGGGATGATAGCAGGCTGCTGCTGCTGGCAAGTGATACAACTTATGCTTTGAACAATTTGAGGTGCAGTTTCCCAGAAACCCCTACACCTATCTCCTTGAAACTTGGCATGCCCTCAGAAGGGGCTACCATCCCAATCAGGTAAGAATGCCTATAACTTTGTCATTTTTCATGATTCCCCATTATAGCCTAGGGGCAAAATGTCAAAACGTGTCAAAACAGCGAAATAGTGTTGACGAAGCAGAATAGAACAGTGCTTCAAAGCAAAACGAAATACTGTCCCTTCGGAACTGCAAAATAGAAGGCGAAATGAAACTGTGCTGTTTCGCACAGGCCTACTCACTTGTCATTTTAATTCAGGTCACTCAACAATCTCCATTTAAATTGTAAACCAAAATGTTTCAAGATTTTTCCTTCCAAAACAAAATTAGATTTCAGCATGAATTCAATTATGTGGATGAAAACTAAGGATTGATCCCCTCCTGCAATCTGTATCTTACTAGTAGGCACAATATAATTACATTAATTGTTTAAAACACAAGGAAGCACATTTAGTACATTTATTTAGGAAAGCTACTTTATAAGTTTTTAACCTGACCAAGATAATGTTTCCTCCCTTCACTAAAACATATCATAAGTGCATTCAACTAATGCAGAGCTGCCCAACTGGTAGCCTACCAACTGCATCTAGCCTGCAAGGGGTTAATTTGTGGCCTGGCCTCCCACTCACCATCATTCTTGCTCCTGTGACAGCAGTCAGGGTCTCTAGATTAGGGAAACATGGCCAGAGGGGGCCTGGCAAGCCCACTGCCTGCACAGTAGAGGAGCATTCATGCTGCTTCCCTACAGAGAGGCAATACTCAGGGCTCATAACGCAAGGCTGCCACAAGCAACAGGGTCCCAGACTTCTGCAGACCATACGTTCTCCACAGCACATGGGCTCCAGGTCACACACCCTACTTGCCATGTCTGGTATGGTGTGCAGTCCTCCACCACTCTGAAGTTGGCCAGCCTTGTACTAACAGTCAATATGCCTAAGGCACTGCAGCAATAAGGGCTACGTTTGCAGCTAGCCAGGAAGCAAAATCCTATATTTACATATTGATTCAACTTTTAAAGAATACAGCCATGGTATTTTAGACATAATTATTGGGGGTTTTTTTTAAATAGAATGCTGCTTTGAACTAACACACTAGTTGTACTGGAAAGTAATACGGAGCATTTTTTCACCTCTCATTGCTTTCTAGAGAATGATAAATTTGGTTTTACATCTTCTACGGCTTTGAAATTCTCTCACGTACATACTTAAATGAAGTCACCAAGTTAGTCTCTCAGTATACCCCTGCCCTGTCTACGACTCAAAAACTTTTCCAAACGAAGTTTTTCGGAAGCCAGTATGTCTGTACAAAGTGTTTCTGCTCCACTGAACAGCCCATTTGTTCCATTCAGCTCTATCAGTTTCACATCATGTTTTCCCACAATAAAGAGTTGCTAATTCTATTGTCTACTTAGACGTGAATCTGAACACACATATGATTTCCAAGAAGGAATCAACATTCAGATACAGTTTCAAACTCAATCTTCCCACTAAACAGACTGAGCCTCAGATCTGCGTCCCATGTTCCAAACTCCTTGTCTAGACTTCTTTTCTTTTTTTTTGCACTCAGACCTCAACTCTGTACCAAGACAGTTCTAACTGCTCTATATCATTGTCCATACTGTTGCTAACTGATTACAGATTACACTTTTTAAATTAAAATTTAAAAAATTCTCTTTTCAGAATAATTTTATCAGAAATTCTTTTGTACATCTGCCTTTTATTCGAAACGTTTCAGGAAAAAATACCTTTTAGTTTTGTATGTCCCATAACATAACTCCCCCACCACCAATGTCTCAAATGGTGGGAAGCCCCACAGGTCAAATGCCTTGGCTCCATGGGTTGCACTTGGCTCATGAGTTGGAGGTTGAGCAACCTTGTTCTAACCTACTGTTGACACACAATTAGGTTATACAAAAGGGACACTTGTTTTCACAATTACAGGCAAACAATTGCTACTTTTTGCATGAAAATTTTAATTTTGCAATGAAACCACATTTTCCCTATACAGATTGACAGACATCATATGCAGAATTAAAGGTTAGGTTGAAACTAAAATTTATACCCATACTTAAAAACATTAACAATAACAGATTTTAAAATATTTAGACAGCTTTTTAAAAACTCAAAAGTTCTCTCACACATGAAAGTACAATGAAATGACAATTTTTGCCTTTTGAAAGTTTTTCATGTTTTGGATGACAGTACACAGGGAACACACGGCAAGGAGGTAACAAGAGCTGTCATCCAAGTTAAACAATTCAATGCATGAAGGCATTAAAAAAAAAAGGACCAACAACAACCAGGGGGTGGGGAGGACTTTGACTGTGCTCATGTAAGAGTTTTATAGTCTTTAAAATAAAATTTTGCTGAACTAATGCTTTTTAGTCAAAAATAGCTGGGATTTTTTTTAAAACAGAGCCACATGACAAAGCTACTATTTTAAATGACACACAGCTCAGAACTCCAAAGAAACTCAAGTTATTTAATCCTCTCACAGAAACTGAATGCTCTGTTCACTGAAATTTGTGTTGTGCTAATGTGTAAGCATTACCGTATACTGTTTCAGGTACAAGCATTTGGAAAACTACAAGCCACTTACACTATCACTATTACTTTTTATCATCTTGAGTTATGCTCTTTACATTTGAATTGACTGAGACAATTTAATCAGCTTGTTTCTGAAATGCTTCATCATGGTTACTAATGGACAGCACAGTACAAAAATAAAACAGAAAAAAAAAACCTAACAGCTGCAAAAGATTTTGAAACTTATGTGGGTTTAGTACTCAACTTAGGATAATGCACACCAAATGTTGGGGGGAAGGGTTATTTACTTATTTATTTAACTGATGTGGGACAACCAAACCTTTATCAATATCAAAAACTAAACTTCTAATCAAAAATCAATATGCCAGAGAAATGTCCACCATTCCATGCAATAGCATAATGATTCATGTAACACTAAAAGCAATTAATCTGGTTTGGTTAACCTAGTTAAATTCAGCCTGATGAATTAAGCCAGGCTCATCAATATATTGTAAAGATCATGAGGAATACTTTAGTCTACATCTGATGGAGGGAGGATATATGGCCAAGGGGATAATACCAGATATACTAGGCCAGACTCTCAGTTGACTTCAATGAAATCTTCCCAATATTCACCAGCTACAAACCTAAGTCAAAACAGGCACTTGTTAATGGATTCCAATGAACAACATGAGACTGGGGACATAGGCATACAACAGTTACCCAGAGATAAAGAGCAAGCCTTCACAAAACATCACCTACTTCATTGTACCTGTTAATGTACATAGTCTTATATTGCAGTAAATGAAAGCTAATCCATCTATGGGAGTGTTCCCACCACCAGTCCACTAATTGCTGATGCATTGCTTTGGAGCCAGATTACAGGCCTTGCATCTCTCTGGCGCAAGCAATGTCACTTTAAAAGCTGCCCTAAATGGGAAAGAAACTATTCCCTCAGTGGAAAAATTCTATGTTTTACAATGGGTTCCTCCTCACTTCCACACAAGCTGCTCTGTGCAGACAATTGGGAATGTTCTAGGACTCAAGAGACTCTTCTAGTTGGTATACAGCAAAGCAGTGTAAATTTGGCTCACTTGAGCCAAATATAAAGATTATCTAGTTATGTCCCAATGTACATACGAAGAGAAATCCCAAAAGAGAAAAAAAAAAAAAAAAAAAACACATCACTGACTTTAACAAGTTCAAGGAACTGATGGGCAGCATCCTCTGGGAGGCAAATGTGAGGGCAAAAAGAGCCCAAGAGAACCAACTGTACTTTAAAGAAGGCTCCATTAAGGGTACAGGAACAAACTATCCCAATTACACCCCAGGGAATTACGCAATTATACACCCATATAATTTTACGCATAAAATATAGGACCATGCATGATTGCATACATTCAACCTGGGTGGCCTCTGTGCCACCTCTGCAGGGCTCCTGGGACTCCAGCTGGGAGCCCCATGTGGAGGCAGGCAACTGGACAGCTGATGAGTGGGGAACAGAGCTCCTGCCTGCTAGAAGGTTGAGCACCCCTGGTCTAACCTATTGTTGACACTCACATGTAGGTTACATAAAAGGGATACTTGTTTTCAAAGTTACAGCCAACCAATTGCTACTTTTTACATGCAAATTTTAAATTTGCAATGAAAACACTTTTTGCCCATACAAATTGGCAGAATCATATGCAGAATTAAAGGTTGAGACTAAATTAAGACTAAAATTTATACCCAGACTTAAAAAATTACTGCTAACAGATTTAAAAGTATTCAGACAGCTTTTAAGTGAAAAAGTTTTGTCACAAGTAAAAGCCAGACCAGACAGTTACATGAACCGCAAAGCAAAAAGGTTGAACACCTCTGGGCTAGGATGTCTCTTTGCTTGTAATCTGTGCCATAATTTTTTTTATGCCAACACAAGGGCAATACCCACAAAGTAGGGGTGCACCAATAAAGATTTTCTTGGCTGATACTGACGGCCAATTATTAACCAGCCATAGTTGGCCAATACCAAACTGCTAGCCAATTTACAGGAATGCAGCCTGGCAGCTTGGAGAGCAGCATTCAGCCAGTAAGTATGGCGGGGGGAAGGGGAATGGGGGTGGGAGGGAAGGATCAAGGCCTCCAATCCAAGGAAGGAGTAGGGCAGGGACAGGCGCTGCCCAGCCAGGGCAGTGAATGTGACCCCAGGTGGACCCACAGGTGGTTCATTCAGGAGGGGAGTGGCTCCCCGCTGCTGTGCACAACCCCAGGGGAGACACGGGGGGGGGGGGGCATGTGCCCCACCCAGATCTGTGCACAGGGCAAGGGCATATTACCCACTGCAAGCTCAGGCCAGGGGCTGCACCAGCCTCTTCCCAGCAGGGGGGATGGGCCAGGGCTGTGTTTGGGGTGGGCAGCAGTAACACTGGGAGAGTGGCTATGGGGTACGCTATAGCCACCCCAAAACTCCCCATAGCCACCCCTCCACGTGCTGCTGCTGCTCCCTGCTCCACCCCTGCCTGCCCCAAGCACAGCCCTAACCGGGAAGAGGCCAATGCCACCCCTGGCCCCAAGTGAGGCAGCCTGCCTTTGCCCCAAATACAGATCCAGGGGGAGGACATATGCCTCTCCTCAGGGGTGTAAACAGCAGCAGGGAGCCACCCCTTCTGCCCACCCGCTCCCAACCCCATGAGTGAGCCACACATGGCTCTGTCCTTCTCCAGGCAGGGTTGCATTCACCACCCTACCTGGGGTGGCCTGCCCCTGCCCCCATTCCCTCCCTCACTATGGGGGCCTCCATCTTCCCCCCCACACCTCTTTCCACCCCTTTTCCCCCCACAGGCTTACTGGCCAGATGCTGCTTATAACAGGGACTCAGGCAAGAGCCCTGTTACTTAGACAAGGTCAGGCCAGATTGACCAGATGTTGAACCCTGCCAGGTGGGAGGAATTGCACACCTGAGAGAGAATCAGGTGATTAGCCTGCCAAATGGAGCACAAAAATGACAGCGGGGAAAAGACTTTTTGCCTTCGGGCACCAGGACAGAGTGAGGAGTGGCAACGCTCTCCAAGAGAGAAAAGGGACACTTGCCGGAAAGAGGAAAGAAGAAGAAAAGAAAGTGGGACTCAAGTACATGGCAGGTCAGTGGCAGCAAGGTTTACCTTCCCAGGAACCTGGCTGTATCGACAAGGGCAGGAAGAGCAGACACGCTAGGTGGCGGATACCTGAGACATGCAGCAAAAAAGCTTGCCCTGCCAGCTACTCCCGTTGTGCCAGCAAGAATGAGTGAGTCTAAGCGCCGGGCAGTGAATCCCCCAGGAACTGTAAGGAGGAGAGATCATACTCCTCACCAAGATAGAAAGGGACTAGGAATAACCCCAAGACTGGCTCCCAGTGGGAGCATGGAAACTGGGAGTGGGAAACCTGGTGGAAAGAGTGGCAGGAGACTACCTTCTGGATCACATCCACCCAGAGAATGAGGGAAGCAGAGGGTGTGTGCCACTAATGAGATACTTAGCAGTGAAGAATCCCTACCCAGCGTATACAAAGTAACTAATCTGAAGATGTCCTGATTGTAACACTAACTACTTTGCCAACGAAGCAATTGGCAAGAACATTGTTATTTCAGCACCATTAGCCCAGAAATAAAACTTACACGGTGAGCAATTAACATCAAAGTGGCATTATACTGTCCAACAACTAAGACATTAACTTCCTTCTTTTTTATCCAAGTCGTGGCAGGCGAGTACAAAGGAGAGTCGAGGATAAGCTTGGCCATCCCACTCACACTGCTCTCCAAGCTGCCGGGCTGCATTCCTGGCTGTGTGCATGCACATGACAGTTATCAGTGACATTACTGGCTACACCGGCCAAAAAAAGCTGTCTGCCGATAACGTTAATTTTCCTTTTTATCGATGCCCATCTGATATCTGACCAATATATCAGTACACCTGTACCACAAAGATCTACACCAACAGAGAGACAGATAGACAAATGGATGAAAAAGAAAACTCTATTACCTATCACATTTTATTACCTACCACAGACTATTTAATCAAAGATAAGATGACCCTGAATATAAGATGACCCCTTCAATAATTAGATTCTACATCTGGAAAAATTATAAATTTGTTATACTTTTCCAGGTATAAAATCTAATTATTGGAGGTTTGCCTTGAACATGTCCCCCTCATACAGCAGAGAAAATAAATCTAGAAAGTCAGGTTGCCCTCTGCTGCAATTTTTAGTATAGCTACTCCATAAACACACTTTGGTACCTACTTAAAAAGAGTACAAACTATGCCTGATATTACTCCAAAGCCAAAAGGCTCATGATTTACCCTATAGTCCCTTGGGCTAGTCTCCAGCAAAGTCAACAGCATTTCAAGCCATGGTGACCCCACTTCGCTCAGCATGAGTGTGTACTCCAGACACTCCCCAAGAAAGGATCCATGCGCTAGCCCTCCACTCATGACTGGATCCATGTATTCTTGTCACAAGTCTTGGGATCCTCCAAAAATTTCTATGCAGCTGAGGCACAAGGCAACCTAGGCCAGCTCCACCTCATGGAAGGCAGGGCTACACTAATTACCAGAGATCCTGGTTTTCTCTTATAAAAAAAAAAATCCCCATTTTCAGATACAAAAAAGTAACCCAAAATCCACATTTTTCCATGGTTAAAATGCAACACCACTATGTATACCTATACAGCAGTAGGACTCACATGGCACTGAGCCACTGTCAAAGCAGGGGCAGTGAGACAGGAAGCAGAGGCCGCAGCTGTCCTGTGCACAGACTGGGGGCCACATGCCCCCCTAGGGTTCCCGGCACCACCTCTGGAGGAACCTCCAAGCTTTGAGTGTCCCACAGCTAAGCCCAGCCAGGGCCACATTCACCATCACTGGGGCCTCAGCCAGGCCAGTTCGTGGGGCCATCAGAGCCTGGTAGCTCATGTAGGGGCATGGCATGGGGGAGCCTAGGGGGTGGCATGGGCCCCCCTCCCCCAACTCTCCTACAGTGCACACAGTGGTGGGAGCCATCCGCCCCCAGAGGAGCCTCAGGGCTCCCATGGTCCTACAGCCCAGCCCAGCATGCCCCCCCACCAGGGCCTGAGCCCGTCCCCAGTCTGCCCCAGCCCTTCCAGCAGCAGCGGTGGGCTGCTGCAACCGCCCTCCCCTTCCCACCCCCTGTGCGCCATGTCCCCCACACTCCACAGGGCCGCAAGCCACCCCCTCACCTTGCCTCCCCCACACATGGCAGAGCACACACTGGTTCCCTCCACCTCACCTGTGCGCCTGTCTGCCAATGAGGCTCCAGGTGGTGCATGTACAGTTGGCCTGGACAGACAGACACACAGCCAGAAGTGCTACAGCTTTTATTATATTAGAATGCTCAGAGTTGGCAGCATTTAATCAATTTCGTAGTTAGTTTCTGTTACTGAGCACATGCTTTTGGCAGCAGTTTAACGATAGACAGTGTATTTAGTGAGGTTTCCTTGTATGAGCATAAGGGGCTTTTTTCCTCTCCACATGCTGATGGGGGGGGGTTGAGGGGGAAAGGGACACCTCATCTTGTACTTGTGTAAATTCAGTGTTTTATCCTGCATCATTTTCCATTTACATAAATATTGGTGTCTGTCTGAAATAGCTTCTCCTTTCCTTATTGTAACAGTTTGCTTTGGAAATCCCATAAAAGACTGGCAGATTCACAGTAATGAATTACAACATTGCCAAGAATTAATTGAGATATTCCGAAATTAATTCGGAAGAAGGATTTGATGAAATAGAATATGTTAATAATTAGCAAATACAAGAAAGGAAATTTAGAAGTGATACATTTATATTTCATTCAGAGAACTTCCCCATGATGCACGAGGAATAGTCAAATTTCTTAAAATCTGTCTGGCTTCCCTTTTGGCTGAGGACAGTTAACTATGGCTCTTTTCAGAGCTCTTTAATACTTGCTCAAATTACCCAAGAATGGTCAACTCTACAATGTCACGGTTTGCTTGACTCATCCTCTGGGAAATTCAGTTTGTCATACTCATCACCATAGGATCAATATGCCTCTGCCTGCAGCATTTGGGTATACTTGAAAAACAAAATATTACCTGTCAACAGTTTATTCATACAAAGAATTGGAAAGAAAAAAAAGCAAACATATTTTAGCTATTATATTTTTTATGAATTAAAACATTTCATAAAGAGTTCAAAAAAAAGTTTTGGAATATAGGAGATTGGAGGATCTTTCAGAAAAATATTTTACTGACAGCAACTTTACAATAATCCACAATCATTGCTGTGGTTTTTGCTGATCAACCTGTACCCAGGTTTGAGAAATGCAGAGGTTATGGGCAATTAAACAAGTAAACCAAGTTCCAGAAGCTGTGGGAGTGGCAGTGCGATTTCTGCGCCAATGGCGGAGCATGGAACTACAGCCTGGCCAGATCCAACACCCAGCAGCGGCGGGAGGGGGGCTGGAAGGAATTGTGTCCTGCCACTGCCAGTACTTACGCATCGCGTATGGGTCAGTGTCCAAGAATATAAGTAGATGCTTTGGTGTCAGACAGACAAAAAAAACCCCTAGATTTCAAGTCCAAATTACTCTTTGGTCCCCAACTTGCTCAGACACACGGAAGTAATCATCTACTAACCAGCAACAAGATTACTTGCCCACCCCCCGTTCACTTGGCCAAGATAAAGCTCAGTGACTATGGAATATGCTCTTCCCTTGAATACTGATCAGCATTTCAGGGAGCTTTTTCCTTGCAAGAAATAATCATTGAGGATTGATTCTGATGTATAAGCTATGGATGCAAAAGCATATCCCTGATGCCAGGAAGAATTCTTCCGCCAATTTTCATGTCATTGCTACAAAACATAGGTCATAAGAAACTAGGGCTGGAAGAAACCTCACAAGACCATTTAGTTCAGACTCCTGTTCAAAGCAGGATCATCCTTCATTAAACCATCCTAGTAAAGCATTTAACATGCTCTTGAAAATTTCCAGGCATGGAGTTTCCACAGATTCTCTAGATAGCCTGTTCAAATGCTTAACCACCCTCACTAGTCAAAAATACTCTTATACTCCTCCCTAGTTCCTTGTCCAAGTTTCCACTTCTTATAAGCTTCCTTTTTGTGATTTAGTTTACTGAAGAGTTCCTTATGCCAAGATGGTCTTCTAGTTGCTAGCCTTCCTGCACATTGGGATGATTTGTTCCCGAACTCTCAGTCAGGCTTCTTTGAAAGTACAGCCAGCTCTCCCGGACTCCTCTAATTGGCTTCCCAGGAGATCCTGTTCATGAGTTCCCTGATCAAGTCAAAGTCTGCTTTTCTGAAGTCCAGGGTCCTTACTCTGCTGCTTTCCATCCTTTTCCTCAGGACCCTGAACTCAATCATCTTGTGATTGCTGCTGTCCACATTGCCATCTACCAGTACATTCCCCATCAATTAATCCATTTGTAAGCAACAGGTCAAGAAGACCACAGCCCCTAGCTGGCTGCTCCAGCAAACTGTCCCCAACACTCTCCAAAAATTTCCTGGATTGCTTGCACACTGCTGTACTGCTCTCCCAGATGTCAGGGTGACTGAAGTCCCACATGAGAACTAGGGCCCGAGATCAGAACACTTCTGCTAGCTGCTAGAAGAAAGCTTCATCCACCACTTCCTCCTGCTCTGATGGTCTATAACAGACCCCCACCACATCACCCTTGTTGCTTTTTCCTCTAAACCTAACCCAGAGACTTTCCACAGGCCTATCTCCAGTTTCATACTAAAGCTCTGAGCAGTCATGTGGCTTTTTTACATAAATTGTAACTCCTCCTCTTCTCCCTTGCCTGCCCTTCCTGAACAGTTTGGACCCATCCACGACAGTACTCCAGGCATGCAAGCTCCCACCAAGTCTCTGTTATTCCAATCATGTCATAGTCCTGTGACTGTACAAGGACTTCCAATTCTTCCTGCTGGTTTCCCAGACTCTGTGCATTTGCGAACAGGCACCTAAGGTAATTGCCCCAGTTTTTCCGGAAGAATGAGAAAACCTCCTGTTGCTCCGTCCTGCTTCCCCTTTTTCCAGGTCACTGGTCCACTTCCCCACTTACCTCAGGGCATTGGTATCCTTCCCCAAACCTAGTTTAAAGCCCTCTTCTCAAGGTTATCAAGCCTGTTTGCAAAGATGCTCCTCCCTCTCTTTACCAGGTGAATCCCATCTCTTGCCAGCAATCCTTCTTCTTGGAACATCATCCTGTGAAGCTTTGCTGGTGACACCACCTGGGCAGCCAGGCATTAAGTCTGCAGAATATGTCCATTCCTGCCTGGGGATTTTCCCTTGACTGGAAGGATCAAAGAGAACATGGCCTGAGCTCCAATCCCTTTCATCCTTGCAGCCAAACCCTTGTAGTCACTTTTAATCTGCTCAGAGTCTCCACTACAGTATCACTGATGCCCACACTGATCAGGAGCATGGGGCAGTAGTCAGAAGGCTGGATGAGTTTCAGTAATCCCTCTGTGACATCTTGGATCCAGGAAAGCAGCAGACTTCCCAAGGCAACAGGTCAGCTTGGCAGATGATCCCCTCCATCCTCCACAGAAGGCAGTCTCCAACGACCGTCCCCCATAGCTTCCTCATGGTGGTGGCAGTGGTCTTGATCCTTCCCATCTTGGGGAGGCCTGGCCTGTCCTCCTCCACCAATAGAATGTGCTCCTCCCTCTCTGTTGCTAGGGCTCTCTCTATTCTCTAGATGGACTCCTGCAGGTAGAGATGAAGATTTCTGCTTGCTGTCAGAGGTCACAAGCTTCCAGCTTCTACGTTCCCGGGAGTCCATGTCCCCTCCCTTCTCTAGCACCGCCTATGGCATTTCTTCATTCACAGTCCCAGAGTTCTCCTCCAGCACTGAATCGATGAACTCCTCACAGTGAATGATGTTTTAGATCCTCACACCTCCTCCAATAGCTGTCTTGCACGTTCCCCGAGACACACCACCAGAGGCACTGCTCACACCACAGGCACTCCCCCACCTGGCCATCAATGGAAAGAACTTGCAAGCCACAGTCCCCACAGCATCAAACCTGGACCTGGGTGGAAGCTTCCATGGTGAGAAGTCCTGCCTGGACAGAAACCTCACAGGCACAAGCAGAGGCAGTGGCAGCAGCTCTGGCTCTGTGACATCCTCCAGCCATTTCCCTGTGTCTATTAACTTGCCTCTTTTCTCTTACTGTCCTTCTTACAAGCACACCTTCCCTAGTGAACTCACCTTAAAGCTGGCCTCTTTGCTGTTCCTTGGCCCCAAACGGTTCCTTTTTTCCCTGCCTCCTCACACCAAACAAAAACTTTTCCCTCAAAGGGGCATGGGGGGCAGGGGAGGGGGGCAAACTGACCTGCAAACTACTTGCCCTGGCCACTGGCTCCCTGGTCACTTGGGGAGTCTCCTTTTATACCCTACTGGGCCTGGACTGGCTCCACCCCCTCATTAGGCTTCTGTCTGACACAGGCAGCAATCATCAGCTAGCAACACTCCCAGCTTCTCAGAGCACAGGCCCCAAACACACACAGCCCATGAAACACACTCAGGAAGCCAAAAGCACAGACAGCTGTGAATCACTTTCCTTGCCTGGGCAGGATCTAGTGCCTAGGTTCTCTTCCCCTTCCCTTTCCTCCTCTTGCTCACAGCAAACTGCCTGCCCCGTTTGCTGGCTTGTGTTCCTCAGGGTATCCCACTCCATGCAGTCTCCCCTTTCTGCCTGCCTATCAGCCATTCCACATATCAGTCAGGCAAAGGGAAGTTTAAGGTAAAGTATGCAAGAGGTTAATTTGTCACAGCATTAGACTTAGGGGATTTTTAAATCTACCCCCACTCTTGTTTCTGTGTGTTTTGTATAACTAGTCATTGGACAGAACACAGAAAGAGAGGCTAGAATTCAGGACTCCCAACCAAGAGCCCTAACCATCAGGCTAAACAGTTTGGCTTTGTCTGGTCCAATAAAACTTAGATTCTTTTCTGCAGCAGGAAGGATGTGGAATTCTTCACTGCAGAATACCTCATAGTGCAGCAATTAAGACAATCCTGGGAGAGAGAGATGTGGGTTTGAACCTCTGCAGGCTGAGAAGGGCCTGGAACTTCAACTACTTCCTAAATGAGCTATTTAGGAAAGAATTATGCTTATTCTAGACTCTAGCCTCAGAACTGACTAAGGTCTTGGCTGCCTTTAAGACCCAAGTCCTATTGCTCTTCTCCAACCAGAATGACATTACTTTTACAAACTTCTACTCTTAAGACAAACAGCAATGAAACATCAGATGGGTCACCTCCCAAAGGATGCAACAATACACCTGATGACTACAGCTGTTTTCAGCAAAACAGCAAACTTCGCAATCAAAGCCAGGACCATAACAATCTCTCTCCCTCAGACAGAAAGTCCACAAAATCCTTAAGATCCAACAATGAAGTATTTAAACCACCAGACAAAAGTGTAGTTATAGTCTCAAATATAAAGATCACATCAATGAGACCAACAGACAACTCTGACATTAACTAGTATAAAGACCTTAGTGAGGACCCTACACCAGAATTTTCTTCACACCTGGAAAATATTATCAAATCCTTCTCACACCAGCCTCAGGAAGAACTACTTCCACCATCCCCCAACTCACCTACCCCAGGAACTTTCTATATGCTACTTCCAACATTCGCTTTAAAGATTTCCAAACAAGGTAACCCTGGCAGACCCATTACACCCAGCTATGTAATGGTACCCCACTACAGTACCCTCACTAAAAAGCTATCAGGATTCATATCCTGCAAGCAGTTGTCACACAGAGAGCAAGTTTTCTACAAGATGCAACAACCTCAGCAAGATCCAAAGCATCAACCACCTCCACAAGATAGCCATGCGTGCAACCATGGATGTCACCAACCTGAATATTAGCATCCCAAGTTGTGAAAGCACAATTCCCTGCCCGAAATACCTACAAGAACAGAGATTAAACTTAGATATGCAAAAATACATTGAACAAATAGTCTATTTCCTCACCCATAACAACCTCACCTTTATTGACACTTCCTTCAAACCCTGGGCACAAAAATGTTCCCTCAATATGACAACGTGGAAGATATTTTTTTTTAGGAAACCACACCAAATCTGCACTATACCTCTGTTACATAGAGATATTTTCATCATCTGCGTTGACTTACTGACTTCCACCACAGGTTTAACCCCTCAATCAGACTTTCCCTGAAATATTCCTACATTAATATCACGTTTTTAGACACTGCAGTACACATCCAGCAGAGTACCGGGACATCACCATATACAAAAAAAACAAAACAAAACCCATGCTTATGTCTACAAAAGCAGCAGCCATCCCAAGCACACCAAAAAAAAGTATAAGCATCTCCTCCAAGGAGAATACTCGTGATAGCCACCTAGCCAGCCTGAAATCTGCTTTTATACAAGGATGCTTCAGGAGGAAGACAGTATCTTTGAATGAGCCATCACCCAAATAACCTGCAGTAACCTACTACAATACAGAAAGAAATCCTTCAGCAGCTGCACACTTGGTGGCTACCTACAACCCCACACTAGAACCAAGTAGAAGAATCAAACAAAGTGTGATCGTTGTCACGTATAGGCTATAGTTAAGAGAAATATTCCCAGTCCCTCCGCACCTGACTTTCAAACAACCCCCTAACCTTACCCAAGTCATCATCAGAAGCACTGTTTAACAGACATCAAATAGGAAATAGCCTTGCCTTAAGAACAGATGCAAAACTTGTCCACACATCTCCACAACTAGAATAATAACCACCCCGCATTCCCCAAAAACCAACCCATCAGAATCCATGAATCCTACACTTGCTTTTTCCAAAATGTGATATCTGATCAAATGTGCCAAATGCCAACATGGTAACTGCACGGGTAAAACTAAACATCCATTATGCATCAGAATGAACTTTCACAGAAAAAAAAAACCCCCACAAAGGAGACCCCTCCCCACCCCAAGAACACTAAGAGCACCTTTTTCACAGATCAGCCACTTCCTTTCTGACCTTGCTATCTTTGTGTTCAAGAGAAATCTACTAGACCTCTTGAATTCATAAGCAGGATAAACACCAAAGAACCAAGGACTGAAGACTGATACTAACTTTGTTGCACACTATCATATGTATGATTCCTGAAATCCTTCCTTCTCACTACAAATGATAATAAACTCTTCCCTTCTGACTGGTCCTGATCTCCCAATCAAGCTTCTTTTTTTTTTTCCTGCTAGTTGTTGGTCTGATACTCCAAGGAATTTCTCCCCTCTCCAACTTCCCAGTGCTACCCACTGTTTTTAACCACTGTTTCTCTCCTGCTTCTTTCCTTAGAACTGATGAAGAATGCCTTGCCTTCAAAAGCTTGTCTAAGTCTATCCCAACCACACAGTTGGCCTGATTAAAAAAAAAAAATCACCTACAAAAAACCTTGCCTGCCGTAACTTTTTAACCATCACAGCTATATCACTCCAACATTACCATCACTTTATACCCACATTACACTAAACAAGTAGCAGAACAGTGGCAAACTAGGCAGAGTAAGTGCTCAGAGTAGGGGGGACACTGCAGGGGGGGGTGCTTGGGAGGTCTGTGGCCACCTCAAAATTTGCCATAGCCACCCCTCCTAGCACCACTGCTGCCTGCCCCCCACAGCTGAGCCTGGCCTGCTCCAGCCCACCTCAAGAACAGTGCCCTCGCCAGGAAGAGTCTGGTGCAGCCCCCTGGCCCCAAGCCTGCAGCGAACAGCCTGCCTTGGCCCCATGCACAAATCTGGGGGGAGGCACATGCCCCCCCATGCCTCTCCTGGGGGTGCACACAGCAGCAGGGAGTTCCCCCCTGGACATGCTGCCTATGCTTCACCTCAACATCCTGCCCCAGAGTCACATTCACCAACCTGGCTGGGAGCACCTACCCCTGCCCCACTCCACCCCTCACCACAGAGGCCTCTATCTCCCCACATGCCTCTTTTCTCTGACAGACTTACCAGCAGGGTGCTGCTCTCCATGCTGCCAGGCTGCATTCTTGTAAATCAGCTATTGGTATCAGCCAAGAAAATCTTTATTGGTGCACCCCTAAAAGATATCACCCTAAGAAATCCTTGCTCCTTGCATAATTTCTGGACCATCAAGGCTACAACACCACTCTTACACTACCATTTGAATTACAAATCATTTTAGGACTGGTACCTGCACAGGTGTCACCTTCAGCTACTTTAAGGAAAGAGAATATTCTTTTCTGTGCCAAATAAGTGTTTACACTCTCCTGGTGAAATCCTACTGCAGAACTAACTTTAAAGCTAGGTCTCAAAACTCCTGTCTTCTTCAGAGCCTAAGCTTACTCTCCTGAAAGTCAACAGAAGCCTTGCCATTAGTTTCAATAAAACATGAAAAAGCCAACAATCAGTTACTTGGGGTACCGTGTCTTAAATCATGGGTGGCTAACCTGTGGCACAAGTGCCATAGACAGCCTATGTGACTGTCCCTCCCTCAGGGAGGGAGCACTACAACAGATTAGACAGGGAGCACAGGGCTAGCAAGAGAAAGCAGAACAGCAGATCAGGAGAAATAAGAGACTAGGGTAGCACATATGCCAAAGAAGTCATCTAGAAGTCCAGCCCCCTGCTCAAAGCAGGACCATCCTAAACTATCATCCCACCCAAGGCTTTGTCTACCCAGCTCTTAAAAACCTCCAAGGATGGAGAGTCCACCACCTCTCTGTGTAACCTGTTCCAGTGCTATACTACCCTCTTAGTGAGAAAGTTCTTCATAATATCTAACCTAAACTTCCTTTGTTGCAAGGCGAGACCATTGCTCCTTGTTCTGTCATCTGTCACCACTGAGAACAGTCTAGCTCCATCCTTTTTTGAACCTCCCTTCAGGTAGCTGAAAGCTGGTATTAGATCCCCTCTCTCAGTCTTCTCTCCTCCAGACTGAATAAGCTCAGTATCCTCAGCCTCTCTTCCTAAGTCACATGCCCCAGCCCCCTAACCATTTTCATTGCCTTCCACTGGACCCTAATTTATCCACATCCTTTCTGTAGTTGGGGGGGGGAGGGGGGGGGCAAAACTGGACACAGTACTCCAGATGTGGTCCAGGAATACGTTAAGAGTTCTGCAACACATACAGTAACTAGCTACTTGAAAATGTTTGCCTATACTACTGTTCTTCAGTAGTATGAATAGCAGCATTGGAATAAAATCTGATTGTATACCCTTATACCTTTTCCTCAAAATCTGTAGTACTCCTTCAAGTAAGCAAACATATAAATGCAGTATTTTTTTTCAATACCATGTTAAGCAAATTAAATTTGCATTTCCCATCTAAATCATTGATTTAAATTAAACTTTTGTCTGAGTAAGCAGTTCCGATTAGAACACATACAAGAAAGTTACTTAGCTATTTAAATTAACCAAAGGGCAAGAGAAATGCATCTGAAAGATGCTGCTTATTACCACTGTTAATATTATGCATCAGCTAAATGCACAATGTGTGCTGTGGGCAATCTGTCAAAATGAGTTATTTAGATAGCAAATAAGTTCTCAGCTTAGACTTTTCAAAATGTTGCTTTTAATTCACTTTTCACTCTAGATTAATAACAGACAACCATCAATCCTCTGGATCATGGTGTATTCACAAGAGGTCTAGTCAGGTACCTGATGCATCCACTTGCAGCAGACAAGCCCAATTCAAAAGTGACACAGCTTGTTACAAGTTTTACAGATCCATGTGTTGGAGTCCAAATTTACAGCACACTTCTTTCTTATTTTGCTTCTATCCTCTGGATCAAAGCAGCTGCATGTTGTGCTGCACCCAGTGCCAGATGTTCCCTCCAGACTGGACAGGATTCTGCGCACTCCTCCCAGGTTTCTATTTTGATGCTAAATGACTCTGCAGCATCTTTACATGTCATGGTACTGCCACAGAGGATGACCCTGCTTTCTAGAGCCGCCAATCTCACTATACAAAATATTCTTGAGGATACACTCTTTTCCCATTCTTCTGGACGTGGACAAGTCATTGCAACCTCCCCTTCTTGACAGTGATTTAAGTATATCATTCCTGCATGCTCCAGGACCTTAGTGTTTTGTCTTCCTACTCTATTTTCAGGATCTTATGCAGTCATCACCATGGAAGATGTTCAATCTCTTGATGAATACTAGCTTGGCAAACTGCTACACTTAGCATACCTATGGTTACCTCACCATTACCAAGCACCTTGTTATGTTTTTCCTAATACCTGAATCTACAGACACATCTAAGTGAAAGGTATCTGTGGAAGATAACCATCATACTCGGATGTTTCAGCATGAACCTTGCTGATTTCAAGAAATAGCAGGCTTATCACCCAAACACCAACAGTGCTGAGAGTCATCCTTACGGCTAAAAGACTGAAAAATGAGACTTCTGGTAAAAGGCCCAAGAAGCTCATCTTAATAAAGGAAGAGCTACAGGTGACTTGATTAGTCTTCAAGTACCTACATGTGAGGCAGAAGTTTGATAATGAAGGGCTCTTTGATTTAGAAGAGAAAGGTATAACAAGATCCAATAGCTGTAAGTTCGTTGCAAGTTGGAGCGAAACACATTTTTACTTCTAGTCTGGCACACATTTTTAGTGTAGATAATTAGCCATTGGAGCAACTTACAAGGGTTGAGATTCACTGCCAAGACTTAAAATCAAAAGTTAAACTTTTCTAAAAGATGTGCTCTAAATCCAATAAGAATTCATTTAGAGGAGTCCTATGGCCAGTGTTGCACAAAAGGTCTCAATAATTACAAGATCCTTTCTATCCTCATTAATATATATTATCATGGGGGAGGGAGGAGAAGTCGATTCATGGTTCAGGAATTTTTTTTTTTTTTCAATAAAAACTCTCTTCCCACATTTCACTCTAAATTAGTGGGGAATGACAATTTGTTTTCTATAAGGCAATTCATTGTTTTGTTTTATTACCTTCTCCTAAATGTCAGTGAAGCATTAAGATTCCAGATTTACCTAACCATAAGGACCACTGAAGCCCTTACAAAAATGCAAAAACTGCCTAGAGTTCTGTCTGACCAAGTGACCAAACCTGAGAATAGCTGGGGGTGAAGGGAGGGAAGGCATATTTGTACCTTTCTCTCAGAGGGAGGCCATGGAAGTTTTCAAGGACAAGTTTTCAGCTCATAAGAATACTGTACTCCCTTGCATACAATACAGATGAATAACTCAAGTGAACGGGCAGCTGAATTGTTCTTTTCCCTACAGCAGGGGTTGTCAAGCAGGAGCACACATATCCCCAGGGGTACTTAGAAAGGCCATAGGGAGTATATGCGGGTGGGGAGGTGGGGTGCCCTTTACTTACAGAAAGTGATCTTCACCTTAAAAAGGTTGGAGACCACTACTGTAGACGCTCCTCAGAATAGTAGTTATGATTTGGTTCAAGTAAAATATTGTGGAATAATAACTGTTAATATTAATCCACTCCGTTCCTCTTCATATCACAGTTTTTCTTCCTTCTCACCTGATTAGCAGCAGTTGTAAATAAGAATTAGCTAGCAGTCTAGCATAAATTTCTGCACTGGAGCACTAAGATGCTCTGCCAATACTAACAAGACAGACAAGGAAGATAAACAAGAGACTTCTGCAGGATCGCTTTGCTTTCAAAGATACCCATGAAGAATGTAACTGTTGGAAATGCAGTTATACTTCTGCTTGTAATTATCACTGGTCTTGACAGCTGCAGAATCAGGGAAATCTGAACCTTAAAGAGTTTCTCGTTTAGGAGAGAACGCAATTAACATGTTCATTACACAGCATATCCCCTCTTGAACAATATTAGTGAATGGCAGGGAAAAAAACAATTTTGAAAGTCATAGATACAGTACAGTATACCAGAACTGATCATCAGCAAATGTAAATTGTCATTTCTCACTATCTTCAATGGGAGTGACAAAACAGCTACCAGCTGAGGATCTGATCTCCAAACTCCAGCAATGTCTGATGTTTCCTTCTTCTATCCAAACTACCCATTTGCTCTATAATTGCCTTCAGTATGACTGAGCTATGGCATCCCTCCTCCAGCTGTGGCCTTTCCCATGTTGCAACAGAAAAGGAACCCAACTTGAAGTCAAGCAGTGGCTCCTATTAAACACACAGGTTCAAGTTTCTTCCGTCAGCAGCCCAAATCCAAGAGCATTTCATGTCCTGATCAGTTAGCTCAGCTGGACACTGAACTAGGCTTGTTAGCAAAAGTTGTTTAGTTCTGATGTTTGCCAATATCAATTTGGTTACCTAGGAGGTAGGTTACCTTAGGCAGCCACTGATTCCTTTGAAAGTGATCTAGAGTATTATTTTCAATTAGTTCAAACTAAAAGCAATTTAATATCTCTTTCCACAGATCTGTTAACTTAGTTTCCAAATTTCTAGAGATGAACTGTAGAAAAAGTAATACAAGACCCTGAAGTAGAAGGCTTGCTTCAAAAAATATAAAGAAAAAAAATTAAGATACTGCCTTAGTTTAAGTAAAAAAAAAAAGTGAAGAAATAAGAGCTTTCAAGACAAGCAAATGTAAGGAGACAGAAGATTTGCAGATGCCTTTTACTGCCTGGAAGGGGACATGCAACAAGTGCAGCAGGTAAACTGAGCATACCTAGACAATTAACATACAACAGTCTCACCACATAGGTTTTATGTTGTGGTTTGTTTTGCATTTGTTATATATGGTTCAGTCCCGGACAACAAAAAAGACCAAGAATTAGGGTTGCTCTAAAAAGAGTTAAAAGACTATTAAAGTATACTCTATCCACGTATGCTTATTACCTAAACTTTAAATTTTTAGCAGCTTCGACATGATCCAAATTTTACTGAAACCTTCTATTAATCCACATATGAGCCATGGATCATATCTTTCATCAATATCATTTAAATGTCCTGAAGGTTCCTGCTATCTTAGGCAATTCATGATTTAAATGCATTTATAAGCCCTACCTCAAAAATAATCCCATCAAGGGATAAATATGCAAGTTAGCATCTAAAAAGTTTTCCTTCCTTATTTCTCCACCAACCTGGTCAGCAAAGGGAATGCAAGCTGCTCCTCCCTGCTGCACTTCTCTTAGTCTTGTGCAGCAGACACTGGCAGGCAAAGGTATTGTTCAAAAATTTGGATTCCTCCATGACTGCATACTCACAAAAATGGAGCAGGCAGTTGCGATAGGGGACAGCATACGAGTAAAAGATCAGTCCTGAACATTAATTCAATTCCAGAAAGCCACCAACTTAAGAGGAGGGGTGATGGTGTTTCCCTTGGTGGGAAATATCCAAGTAATATTCTCATTTTCCCCCTGGAATAACTGTATTGGGCTCAAGAGTGCATGCAGACATTCAGCAAAATTTGGACCACTGAGAACTTTAAAATGCCCCCAAGCTCTGATACCTGGCAATTAAATGAATGAGCCCTAATATGCAAACATGCATGTTCACAAATTTACTTCTGCAAGTTCACTAAATTATTTTAACGTACAAAAATAGCAATGCCTGTGTTCCCAAAACAACCCTACAAGCCGGTAGAGCCCCATCACCACAACATGAAAAAAAAAGGTAATAAACTATCCACAAGCAAACAAGCGGGACTAGAAATCTTCCTGTCAGATGCTTTCACAAGGCATCTGACACAATGCGTGTCAGCTGTGAGCCTCGTAGGAAGATTTTTATATCATCAATAGCATACAAATTTGCTTCAGTGAAGCAAAAGCATCCCAACTGTTACAGTAGCTTGCTTGGGAAAGACGGAGGGTTGCACGTCAGGTTGCAGCCAGCAACACCAAACCTCTTCCAGCTGGAACGAAGTCCTGCAACTTCCTCTCCTCTTGGCCGACTTCAGGCACCGAGGTGAAACATGATGGAAACCGTCTGCCTTGCAGGTGCATCGGACACCCTCCCTTTCCTCCAAAACCTCCTCGTGGGCGACAGAGTTCTCCTCAAAGCCAGAGCAACTACAAGTGCTTTCAGCAGGGTTTTTTGTTTTTGTTTTTGTTTTTTTTTGGGGGGGGGGAGCTAAACAAAAGCGCTTTTCGTTCCTTGGGCTCTGAGCAGAGATAACTAACCAACCGGCTCAGCCGAGCCGAAGGGGCTGGAGTTGGAAGCAGGCCCGGGTGCAGCCAGGGGAGGCTGGCGGGGCACAGGGGGACGCTCTCCCCTTCTTCCAGGTGAGCACGGGGGGAAAAAAAGTGAGGCGCCAAGACTTGATAGCAGAAAGGAAATAAAATGAGACACCCCCCCCCCACGCCGCTTCCTCCCTCCCTCCGGCGATCCCCCGCGGCTGCTGCCGCATCGCCCGCGCGGAGCGTCCGTCCTTTCCCGCTCACCACAACTTGAGGTTCCCTCCGTCTGCCCCGCCGCGCCGCACGGCAGCGCCGGGGGCAGCAACACCACCGCCGGGGCAGGGCGCTCGGCAGCGCACCCCGGAGCAGCCGCGCGTCCCCGCGCCGCTCACCTGCGGCCGCCGCCGCCGCCGGGTCCCCCGCGCGCTGCGCCCCGCCAGGCCCCGCCGCGGCCAATGGGGCTCGCGAGCGCATCGCTCCGCTCGGACATGCTCAGTGCTCCCGCCGCGGAACCTACCATCGAGGGGGGGTGCCGGCCTGGGTGATACCAACGCTGCGCGGCTACAAACAGCCCCGGGGCGGGGGCACGCAGCCCGGGGGCGCTGCAGGGGCGGGGGCAGCCGCGCTTTGTCGCAGGCGTCTGGTGTGCGTTTGTCCCGAGGGGAGGTGTGGGGACATGCGCACACGTCTGTGCACACGCACAGGGTGTCCAAGCGCTGGAAAGGGGACCTGAATGAAGCCTCGCAAAGGGCGCTCATGTGGATGCGTCCACCCCTCCTGTCTTCCTTTTTCCTCCCCACGCCGGGGGCTGGCGCGGGGGCAGCCCTGGGCCGAGGGGAAGGGCAGTAGGAGCCCAGCGGTGCCGCCCTGGCCTCATCCTGCCTTCTTCCGAGCCCGCCTCGGCGTGGCTGATCCTTCCCTCCCCTCTTCCCCTGCTGCTGCTTCTCCGTGCTCCCACCCTCACCCCTGCTTTTCCGCAGGCGGTCTTACTGCTCTAGGAGCGTGCTTGGTAGCGAGCGGTGTTGGTCTGAGCCAAGAAGACCTACCGAGAGCTAGAACTCTTGGTTCCAAAATGATACTTTTTATTAGAGTAGCGGGGAAACGGTCCTTTTCTGCCAGCTTTCAGGATCAAAGTCCCTTTGTCAGGCTCTGGGAAAAGTGTAGATGGTACAAGTTGGTAAAAAGTCCCCATAGGTAGAAAATAAACTTCTTTTTTTCACAGAGAGAGCTGAAGATGGAAGGCCGTCTCCCTCTGGGTCCATGAGGGCTTACTTTCTTACTGCTCTTCACTCTCTCACTCCTCATCCCCACTCCTCCTGCCTCCTCAGTTTCCTTTTCTCTCCATCCCATTACTGTCTGTGCTTTCCCCTATCATCATTCCGGTCTCCTCTGCTCAGGTGCCACCACACTTTAGCCTCCTCACCTCACCCCTTCTAGTTTCACCACCCAAGGTAGCAACAAATACATGATCTGCCTATTTCAAACAAGAGCGGTAGTTTGACTATGCAAAAAATACAGAACAAGGCTTACTTTTCAGTGAGCCTGGCGCTCAAGAACCTAAATTACATCCAGAAAGTTGAAGTAATATGGACAGTTTGGAGGTGTGTGCCATTAAAATATTTCAATTATTTAAAGGGGCAGAGGGGTAGCAAAAAAAATTATCTTCCAATTCAAAGGAGTCACAAAATTCAATAGAGTGGGGGGAAAATAGCTTTCAAAAACAGGTCTTTGTTTCATCCAAGGAAGTCTAATCAGAAAAGGAAACTTAAATTTCAGTGATGTTAAATAAAGTCGGAACAAGGAAACGATTTTCAGACACAGACTGACACACAATAGGAGGCGTTATATTAAGCAAGACTATGTAGGCAACTCTGCTGTAGTATTTTAAGAAACAATAAGATGACATCAGGGAGATTATAGTATTGAAAAGGGAGTGAATCATGATAGCTGATTATCTCTCCATGCTGCTGTACTTTTACTCTGTTCTTATGTAACTAAAGACGTGTAGACATGGACTACAGAATATGTTATGTCAAAGTCTAATTCTAACTTTACTGATATGTAAAATATATAGTCACATATATTTGCTGCATGTCTCGCCTGCTTACTGAGGAAAAGTAAAAAAAAAAAAAAAAGACTATTAGAGCTGATTCCCATACAGCTGGAGTGGACACCTGGGGAACTGAAGGGTGTGTATTTCAGCATCATTGCCAAAGAGCACTTTAGGTGCAGGAAAGTCATAGGACCAGCATCACTTTGGATAGAGCTCAAACTCAGAAGGTGCAGGGAGAAGAAAAAGGAAGAAAGGAAGGCTGGGTGGACTCTAGGGCTGCATCCAGATGAGAGTAGCTGTTTGTTTTCCCAGGGACAAGTTGCAGCAGTACACCTTGTGCTGCTGCTACTTTGCCCCAGGGAACACCTGTGCCACGCGCATGCTGGTGCATGGCAGGTTACCCTAGGTGGGGTACAGAAGGCTGGAGCCAGCAAATGGCCTGGCCCCAACTGCCTTACCTGGGGTCCTGAGGGCCTCAGACCTCCAGCCACAGTGCTCCTGCAGCTGGAAGCCTGGCTGGCAGCTGGAGTGTGGCTTCGGCCAGCCAGGCTCCAGTTTTGGGTGGGGCACACAGTGCGGCCACATAAGCCACCCCACTTTTTGGCATGGGTTATTTTGACCCTGGGATCTCACACATCTGCGCTTACGTGGATGTGGTCTAGAGGACCATGGAAAAAAAATTGCCCTGGATTGATCAGGAACTCTGAAAAGTATCATGATTCTTAGGAGACTATAGTCCAAGCGTGGGTTCATTGCTGGCTAACGGGGGCAGAACAGGGTTCATCATGGAAACAATATCTCAGACTTCCAACAACCGAACAAGAAAAGCAGCTGTCATTATATTTTGCATTTTACAGCATGGACCTACATTGTTTTGCCCTTCTTATAAATCTGTAGCTTAGTTTGCCTGCAGGAATCTCTCTGCAGATTTAAGATAATAACTACTGTTACGAGGAGGGATAACACCTGCAGGGAACATCCACACATTCAGGCACATGCGTGTGCAGCAGCTCAAATAGAAGTGGTGCAAATATGAGCCGGGGCCTTTTGCCTCAGTGCACGTGCCCGAACATGCACTTTGGTGTGGTGCAAGTTGTGCTACTTGGGGCAAAATAACCCTGCCTTGCTCCTCCCAGATGTGCAACCAGGCGGAGCTAGAGCCCAGGGCCAGCACTTGTGCTGGATCCAGCAGTGTAAAAGACTGCCCTGTCCTGGCCCTACAAGTACAAAAAGCTGCCCTAGCAAGTAGCTCAGGGCTACTCACTCTCAGGAGTTTCTGGGGCCCAGATAATTGGTACCTGGGGACACTACCCCTTGTGCCAGCTGGACTGCAGCAGTCTGGCAGCGGGGGCTGCTGGCTAGCTGTGACCTGCTGCCACCTGCAACAGCATGTGGCCCCAAGGCTGCATGCCTGCCAGACCTGGATGGGGACTGCACAGCCAGTAGAGGCATCTGCCCATCTGGGCCAGCTGCCATTGGGCTGTGGCGGCAGAGTTGGCCTTTGTGTGGCACTACTGCCATGTGTGAACCTGCCTGGCAATCTGGGCAGCTTGAGCCTGGAAGATGTTCCGGGTGTGGTGGCCTCCTTTGAACTGTCAAAGCGTGTCCTCCTGGTCCCATTTGGCCAGAAGGTCAGCCACCTCCAGCTGGGTCCAAGGCACCAGTTCTGAGCAGGCTCCTCTGCCTGGGTCCTGTTACTTGCCTCCCTAGGAGGAATTCTGGTGTTCCCTATTTGAAAACTGGAAAATCCCTGAAATCCATGTTCCTCCACAATTAAAATAAAAGATCACTATATACAGAGAGAGAGCAAGAGTGAGAGAGACAGAGAGCGAGTGATCATAGGGCAATGTTTTATTGATATATTTACAGCATTAAAGCAATTTGGAAGCCTACCAGCATCTCTATTATCATAATACAATTATTTCTAAATATCTATATGTTTTGCTGTTTGCCTTTGGTTTTCTTACCATAGAGCAGTTAGAGCTAAGCAGGATGTGGGAACAGCTGCCCCTACAGCCACAGCTCCTGCCAGCAGGTCTCATTTTGTCTGGCAGCTGGGCATATAGGGTGTGTGCTGGTGGGGATGTGGAGTTTGTGGGAGGGTGGTAGGAAGAGGGGTAGGGGGATGTGGGTGGCTGGAGGGGGGATGTGTGGGGTTGCCAGTAGTAGCTGTTGCCGTTAGGATCACTAGGGCCTCGTGGAAGAGGCTCCCCGCACAGTATGGGGCAGCAGGGACTGGCCCCAGCTGCCTGGCACTCACACTGCCACTGCCCCATCCTGTGTGTGCAGCCCCAGTCAGCAGGGCACCGTGCAGCTCTGTGTGCTGTTGGGCTGCTGGGGCCCCTAGGGCTGAGCAGTGCTGGCCCCAGGTGACAGCCGCAGCAGCCCCAGCTGCCTGACAGTGCATGGAGAGACACAGCGCCCTGCCAACCCAGGCCACACCCGTTCAATTCAGCAGTGGCAGTGTGGGTGCCAGGCAGCTGGGGCCAGGCCCTGCTGCCCCTGCCCTGTGCTGCACAGGGTGGGGGTGGGGAGCTCTGCTATGAGGCCCCAGTGATCCTCATGGCAGCTGCTACTGCCCGTGAGTGCGGGGCTTCTTTTTTTATTTAGTTTTTATTGCCTGGATGCTGGGGCCAGGTGGGACAGTAAAGGGGGTGCTTGGGGAGCAGGCAGGGGATGGGGCCAGTGGGGGTCCTCCCATGGTCCCCTCCCCCCCACCTGCCCCCCTACACTTACTGGCACGGAACCCAGGTTCAGCTCCGGGGCGAGGGCCAGCCATAGAGATGCTCTGGCTGGCTACCAGAGTATCTCTGTGGGGGACCCGAGCCTCTGGTTGCCTGCACCGTGTTTTTTGCCCATGGTATTTTTTCACCCCTGGATATCGGATCTAATTTTGGCCCCATGCTGTAACTTTGTAGCATAGGAAATGGTTTTTTGTTCCCGCACGTGCCTCCTGCAGTGTCTCAAAGGGCTTTGAGTAGCTCCAAGAGGCATGTGTGCACTCGTCCAGATGCACCTGCACTGAGCTCTCTTATTGAGACCAGTCAGAACTGCTGGGTGCTCAGCCCTTTTAGAAAATCAGCTGGGTTATATAGGTATGGACCACATGGCAGTATTCTATGTCACTGTGTACCCAAATGGTACTTATCCAGCTACATAACTGAGATTTTTGGCACAGTCTGCGATTCTGTAGCACGGACACTATGCATAAGTGCTAAAAACAGCTATTATGCAACTGGATTTTGCCCAGAATATTTCAGGCTAAATATCTCAGTTTTTCAACAGAGAAAACTGGACATTGTACCAAACCAGGTACCTTTGAAAAAATCCTAAATAATTTAAATAGGAAACATTTGATAGGATTCTACAAAAATGCTTTAAAAATCTATAGAAATTGAAAGATCTTTTAGAAAAGAATTTCAGAAATTACTTTGAAGAGAATTGGTAGAAATTTTGAGCTCCCTTAGGAAAAATTGTGAACCATTCTAATAGAATATTAGAAAATATAGGACTGGAAGACATCTCAAGCAATCATCTATTCTCAACCAATCCCTACTCTGGACAGAACTATGCTTGTCTAAACCATCCCAGATAAGTTTATCAACTAGGACTTAAAGACAACTTGGACTCAGCTAGAGGCTGCAAGACCTCTCTAAATAATTTATTGTAGTACTTACAGACACTTATAATTGAAAGGTCCTCCTAGTATCTAACCTAAATCTTCTTCATGGCAATTTAAATCTATAAACTTCTTCCCCTGTCCCCTGCACACACAGGGAACAGTTGATCACCCTTCTCTGTTGAGCAGCCCTTGATCTGAAGACTTATCAAAACCCCATTCATCTTATTTTGTCTAGACAAAACAATCCCAGATCTTCCAAGATGCCATCAGGTATCATGTTTTCTAGAGTGCTAATAATTTTTGTTGCTCTCTTCTGAACTCTGTCCAGTTTATCCATGTTTTTCTTGAAGTTCACTACCCAAAACTAAAAAAAAATAGCCTCATCAGGGATAAATACAGTGGAAGAATAGACTAGAATAAGGGTGGGGGGCAACCTGTTCCACAGGTGCCACAAGTGGCATGGGCAGCCTCTATGTGTAGTACATGGCAGACTGGGGAGTAGATAGGCATCACAGTGGCAGATAGGGAAGGGAACAGAAGGGTGACCAGGCAAAGGAAAGGGATCAGAATGGCACACAGCAAGGACGTGGAGCTAATTTGGCAGGCATGCCACAGAAAGTGTGATGACCACTGGAGAAGAAGCATCACTTCCCAATTGGCTAAGTGTCTTGTTACTGCATCCTAGTATGCTATTCACTTTTTTCTTGTGATGGACATGGTCAGTGGTGGACATGGCCATGGCCACTAGGGCCAAGAGGGTGCTGAGGGCCTGGCAGTCAGCATCCCCTGCTGCTGGAACTGCTCCAGGGCCTCCATGTGGGCCCAGTGGTCCTGCTGCACCTCATCCCATGCCTTCACCTGGGCAATGTCCTCCACCCACCAGGCCTGCTTTTGCACCTCTTACACCTGTTCCTGTGGTTGCTCCCGCACCTCCCATTCTTCTGCCACCACCACCAGCCACTGGAAGAGAAGTGTCCAATCCTTGACTTGCTGCTGGCACAGGTGGCACATACAGTGGGCTCCAGCAGTGGGTGGCAGCAACCCTGAAGAAGCATTCCCCACTGGGATGTGCTCCCCTGGGGCTAGCAGGCCACAAACAACCTGCCTCCCCCACTCGCTTCCCAGGGCAGGACAGGCCATGCTGCTGTGAGCACCTGCTGCCGCCGTGCCAGACTTTGCTACCCCTTGCTCTCTCCCTGTGGACCAGCTGCTCCACTGTACTGCTGCCCAATTCATGGACCTGGAAGCAGGGAGCTCCCAGACAACTGGGGTGAGATCATACCCCTGCCCTCCCTGCAGGGGATCTCTCTGGGGAGGCACCTGGGGACTACTCCCCCACCACACACCGCCACTGTACCCCAAGCATGCCCTGGCTGGTGCGTGAGGAGCTGTTTGTGCAGATGGAGTGCTCAAGCCACTATGCCCTACTGATGATGATCCTCCTGGTGCCCCAGGCACACCTCTGCTCCTGATTTGGGACTCTAAGCTATGACAGGGTCAACCCCAGGCTGCCTTGCAACTTCTGCCACCTCCTGGAAGACTACCTGTGGCAGCGCTATACTTCTCTGCCCCCCACTGCCAAGGAGGACATCGCTGCCAACATTGATGCCTCCCTTGGCGTGCAAGAGGCCTGTGCCCACCCAGCAGTGGGGACATGGGCGGCTGAATAAAGTTTTGAACTGTGTCTCACCCCTCTGCATGCTGGGGAGTGCAGGTGGGACAGGCAGAGAAAGGGGGCAGGGGCCAGAGCCTGGAACAGGGCAAGAGTGGGGACTGGGAAAGCCCTCTCCCCAGTACAGGACTTACCTCATGTCCAGGGCTAGTGATGCTGGTGGTTGACGTGAGTCTCCCTGTTGGCAATGGTGACCAGCTGTACCCAGTGTCCTCAGACCACAGTATGAGGCAGGCTAGCACCTGGCTAGGGGTCCCCCATTGGGAGGGGTTGGTATCAGTGGTGGATGGCAGTGTCCTGACCAGCTGCTTCTTGTGGCAGGGGCTAGGAGTGTGGAGCTGGCAAGGCAGCCACTGGCCAGGACTCCCTGAGCTGCTCAGAGTGGGTGCAGCAGCCTGGGAGGTGGGTAGGGTGGGGCACTAACCACCCAAGGGCCCCTCTTCTGGTGAGGTGGCACCACCGGAGGGGTCAGGGTGGAGTGGGGGTTTGGACAGGCCGCCCTTGCTGGTATAAACTACTGGGTTGCAGCCTGGGTCCCAGGGCACCAAAATATTGGTCAGCTGCCACAAGAAGGTCATGGTCTTGCAGGCACAACCGGACTGATGGTTGTGGTCAGCCATGGCTACTCACTGTGCCTGCAAGGCCTTGATCTCTATGTGGCACTGCCATGCCATCTGGGACTGGCCTCTCTCATGCATCCCACCTGAAAGGGCCTCATAAATGTGGGTGTTGGAGCACCTGCCCTGTGAGAACTGCCTTTGCACCCCGCCCAGAGATCACCAACCTCCACCTGGCTATAGTTGGGTCAGTTTCTACCTGCAGAAATGTAGGCAGTGGAGTCCCCCAAGGCTCTGTCCTGGAACCAGTACTGTTCAATATCTTCATTAGTGACTTGGAGAAGGGAGTAGAAAGCACCCTGTACAAGTTTGCTGATGACACCAACTATGGGGGGAGGTACACAAAGTAGATGGCAGGGAGCGAATCCAAGCTGATTTGGACAGGCTGGGGAAGTGGGCTGAACAGAATAGGATGCAATTTAACAAGGATAAGTGTCATGTGTTGCACCTGGGGAGGAAGACTCATCAACACTCATATAGCCAGGGAGGTACCAGTCTAAGTAGCACAACTACGGAAACGGATCTTGGAGTAGTAGTCAACTCCAAAATGAATATGAGTCACCAGTGTGATGAAGTAATAGGTAAAGCTACCCTTTCTTGCATAAGCAAGTGCATCACAAACAGGTCTAGGGAAGTGATACTTCCCCTCTGTGCAGCATTGGTCAGACCACAGCTGGAGTACTGCATCCAGTTTTGGGCACTGCACTTCAAGAGGGATGTGAATGGCCTGGAGAGGGTTCAGAGGAGGGCCACTCATCTGGTTAAAGGCCTACAGAAAAAAACCCTATGTGGACCAATTGGGAGACCTGAACCTCTTCAGGCTCCGCAAGAGGAGGCTGAGAGGTGATATCATGGCTGCCTACAAATTCATTGGTGGGTCCAGCAAGAAATAGAGGATACAATGTTTACCAGTGTACCTGTTGGTGTAACTAGAAATAATGGCTACAAACTGAAAGAGAGCAAATTCAGATTGGACATCAGCAGAAAATTCTGTACGGTGAGGGTTGCCAAAATATGGAATACACTTCTAAGGGAGGTGGTGCTGTCCCCTGCCTTTGAGGTATTTAAAAGGAGATTGAACAGACACGTGGCTGGGGCCATCTGACCCCAGGACTCATTCCTGCCCAGGGAAGGGGGTCGGACTCAATGATCCCTTCTGACTCTAACATCTAACTCTAACATGAAACTATGAAACTATAATTTATCAAAACTATTTTGAATCTTAGTCCTGCCTCAGAAGTGCTTGCAAGTGCTAAGCCTAGTGTCATCTGCAGATGTACATTCAATTCCATTCTTCAAGTCATTAATGATGGTGCAAACTGTACTAGATCCCAGAGAGGACCTGGGAAATCTCAGCTGATGTCTCCTCCCAGTTTGATAATGCAACACTGATAACTACTCAATGAGCCTGATGATCCAGCCAGTTAAGCATTCAGTAGTTCCATTTAGATGAGGGATATCAAATTTGTCTTGTGTCATGGGCTAGATCTAGACAGTGGGGCTCCTTGCAGCCCACATCTGGCATGAGGCATGTGGTAGCAGCTTTGGCTCTGACACAGGGCACAGGGCCCACCCACATGGGATAGTGATGAGGCCAGCAGCCAAAGAAGTGGGGCTATGGCGGTGGCAACAGATGAAACAACTGGAGGGCCACTGAGAGCCATATCAGCCCTTGTTTACCCTCCTGCTGCCAATCACAATGTCTACCAGAGTCATATCAGCTCTCACATGACATGTCCAACAGGGCCCAGGGGCCCTAGATTCTACAGAAGCCCACTTCCCCTGGCCTGCCTATCTTTCAGTTACCTGCCAGTAGCCCAGCAGGCCATATAGAAGCTTTGGACCAGACCCAGTCCCCAGGCCATGTTTGACACCCTTAATTTAAGCCACATTTTCCATGGATTACTTATGAGAGTGCTGTGGGAGATGGAATCAAAAGCTTTATTGACATCAAGATATATCACATCCTCATCAGGTGTAGAAAAGGAGCACCCTTTGTGTAAGGCCAATCACAGAATCATAGAAAATTAGAGTTGGAAAACTAGATCATTCCAGCCAGGGCTTTGTGTAGCAAGGTCTTAAAAAAACTCCAAGGATGGAGATTTACAACCTCTCTGGGTAACCTATTCCAGTGTTTTACCACCATCGTAGTGAGGGAGTTTTTCCTAATATCTAACCTAAACTTCCCTTTCTGCACCGTGAGACCATTGCTGCTTGTTATGTCATCTGCCAGCATTAAGAACAGTCTGGCTCCATCCTCTTTTGAACCCTCCTTCAAGTAGTTGAAGGCTATCCCCCTCAGTTTTCTCTTCTCCAAACGAAATAAACCCATTTCTCTCAGCTTCTCCTTAGAAGTACTCTAACCATTTGCATTGCCCTAGGACTCTCCAATTTGTCCACATTCTTTCTGTAGTGGGGGGCCCAAAACTGGACATAGGACTCCAGATTTCACCAGTGCCAAATAGAGGGGAATAATCACTTCCCTGAATCCACTGGCAACACTTCTACTAATGCAGCCCAGTATGCCATTGGCTTTCTTTGCAGTGAAGGTACACTGTTGGATCATATTCAGCGTATTGTCCACTGTAATCCCCAGGTCCTCTTCTGCAGAGCTGCTGCTTAATCAGTCAGTACCCAGCCAATATCAATGCATGGGATTCTTCCATCCTAAGTGCAGGACTTTGCACATCTCCTTATTGAACTCCAGGAGATTTCTTTTGGCCCAATCCTCCAATTTGTCTAGGACTCTCTAAATCCTAGTCTTATTCTCCAGTGTATCTACTACTCCCTCCAGCTTGGTGTCACCTGCAAACTTTCTGCATCCCATCTTCCAGGCAATTGATAAAGATATTGAAGAAAACCAGCCCCAGGACCAACCCCTAGGGTACTCCATTTGATACTGGCAGCCAACCAGACACTGAGCTATTGACTATTATCCTCTAAGCCTAATGCTCTAGCCTGTTTTCTATCCAACTTCCTTAGCTTGCTTGTAAGAATGTTATGAGAAACCATATCAAAAGCCTTGCTAAAGTCAAGGTATATCAAATCCACTGCTCTCCCTGCATCCCCAGATCACAATCACTTTGTCACAGAATAGTCAGGCTGCTCAGACAAGATTTCCACTTGGCAATAAAATAATATCTCTGTCTATAATTTCATAAAATTACTCCAAAATAACCTTTGTTCGTTGGTATTAAAATCTGTAAGAAATTCCCATAACGCCTTTATTTCTAGAACAGTTGTTCATTAAAAGAATGATCTAGTAACGTTTAAATACCAGAGTAGTGGCAATTGCAATTGCAATGGCAACCAAAATTCATCACTGTCCTTATGCCCTGGGAATTCAGCTGTAGCCCTATCTTGGTGCATCAGAGACAGCTTGCTGGGTAGGGTCTATAGAACTAGAGGTAGGCGAGTCAGCAGTAGCAGTCAGTGAACTGTAAAATTTTTGAGGAATAGGGAGAAATCATAAATGGATGAAAACAGGTACAGTTCCATTCAAGTTATTTGCCACACAGAATAATGCCTACTGGGAAGCCACAGATGGTGGTTACTAACTACTGAAGATCCAGGATATAGAAACAGTAGGAACCAAAGAACAAATTCAGGCCATTTCTCCATTTCGGTGAGATCATCATCCTGTTCTCCTAAGTGTTTATAATCCGGGTTGTTAAATGTATTAGGTGCAGATTGATTAAAATACTGACTAGCACCAGACCCAGGACAGCCCTGTGAACTCCACATGATTCTTCATTCCAGACTGCATGAGCTGCTTCAGGCATGATTTTCCAACCATTTGTATACCTACTTTGTAGTAGTTTCATTTAGACCGTATTTCTCTAGCTTGGTTCTGCAAGTGTCATACAAGACAGCATCAAAACCTTTTGGAAAGTCAAGACATATCAAATCCAGTAATACTCACCTATTCACAAATACTTGTTCCAAAAAGGAAATAAGGTTGGTTTGACATGTCTTGTTCTTGGGAACATGTTGGTTGTTTTTTAATGCAACTCTGATTTAGTTACTTGATTTATAAGGTGAAAATCTACTCTGCCTTCTGATACTTATCATCTTGCTAGCTTCTAGGTCCTTAAAGTCTGATTGACTGATTCCTCAATTCATTAATAATTCCTGTATCTCTTTGGGAATTCCAGTTAGTTCACTTCCTCTTATCTCTTTCTACCATTCCTTATAGTATTTGCTGCTACCTTCCTTCTTTAGGAGGTAAATGTTCAAACTGAGAATGGATACATCTTCTCCTTCCTCCTCCATATTTTGCAGAAATATTTGTTGAATTATAGTTCTTCTACAAAGGAAGATGGAAATTTAAATATCAGATGTGCTGCTGGGCCTCCCTCTGTCAGATGATGGAAGAGGAACAGTTCCTCAACATGTAGAAAATGTACACTTCCCCTTTCATCAAGAGTGTTGCAATTTACAAATCTCATTTCTGTACAATTCAGAAATACTGTACTTAATACTGGGCTTTTAATAAGTCTTCAATAATCCAACATCAGTGATGAACTGAGGCAATGACATATCACAAACTGATGTTAATCTCTCTCTCATACTTGATCTCGCTCATAAAAATCCATGAACAGCATGTGCCCCCAGCGGCTTTGGGGGGGCACAGCTGCGCTGGCACTGGGAGTGTGGCAGCGGGAGCACGGTGGTGGGAGCCCAGCAGCAGGGAGCTTCAGCAGACACCACTGACACTGTCAGCGTTGGGGTGGTGGGGGTGGTGAGCACCCGCAGCATCAGTGGCGACCAAGGGTGATCATGGATTGCACAGATGCCGCCCACAGTGCCAGTGGTGTGGTGGCAAGTGGAGACTACCCACAGGCAACACTGACAGTGTTAGGGGTGCCTTTTTGCAGGGGATGCACTACCACATGCAGGGGGTACACATGCACCCCCTAAGCGTTGCCCCTGTAAAAACCTTTGGTATCTATGTTGAACTTTTTGCTATAATTCCTGCATGGTTACAGTAGATAGAATGATAGAAAGGTAAGTCTGAGGATGGAGTAGAGGAATACAGTCAAACCAGTCAGAAGAAGAATCATTTATTACTAATAGGAATTCCCTGACCACATCTCAAGTAAAAAAAATGTTCATATACTCTATTCACAAGTGTTTAGCAAAGAAAGCTGTATATCATTGCACAAACTGATCCCATCAGAAGAGAATGAAAAGCTAAGTACTATGAATCATATCCATTCCTTCACAGAGGGCAGCAGAAGGAATATATGCTTCTTAGGCCCTCAAAGCTTATTTTGCCATGCTGTATAATTTTCTCTCCTCTCCCCCTTATTGTTACTCTAAATTTTCCCACTGTAATCCCTGCTCTTCTAAAGTCTTTCTACTGCTTCTCAGTCTTCTATTTCTCATCCCTGCTCTATCTCCCACATCCTCTCAGTTTTCTTTTCTCATAGTCCTATTACTTTCACTGTTTTCTGCTATCATTATTCATATCTCCTGTTCACACGCACTCAATAGCCACACTTTAGCCCCCTCAGCCCTTCTAGTTTCACAGCCCTTAGTAGCTAGGTAGCCTGGACAGATACATGATTTGCCTGTTTCAAAAACAAAAGGTAGTTTGACAATCCACAAAATACAGAACAAAGGTAGTTTTTCAGTGAAATAAGCCTATGGTACAAAAATATTCATGACACAAAAAGCATACCTTTTCCCTCCCTTATAGTATATGATCCTTGATTAATTACTACACACACACACACACACACACTTTCTACCTGATCAAACACCATTTAGCATTAGGCATCAAAAGCAGAATTGTACAATTGGATGCAAAAATAGGCCTGCCCAAGAGAATACAGCCAGTGCTCAAATAAGTAGCTTTTCTTAGAATGCAGCAAAGACTGAAGCATTAACTTTAGGGGCAATACCATTCTAGTAAGTGAAAACGTACATTTTAGACATAAAACACTACAAAATTCCTCATATTTGCTCTACAGTAGAGTAGCATAAAAAAGACTAGATGTGCAGTATCTCAGTATTGGTTCCCTAAAGAAGAATCTTCATTTTGTCAGTAGGAGTCTTACCTGAGGCCTCCAAGCAGCAATCCAGTAAACCACAGACCTTTTTCCCTTAACATATTTGCCATCCAAGAACACCGCATGCCGCTCCTGCTATTAAAGTAATTTTTAAAAGTATTTTATAAATAATTACCATCTAGGTTGTGGCATGTCATGATAAATGTGTGCCCAAACAGAACCAGTGGAAGAAAGACTTTTTGAGTAACTGAAAATAAAAGGGATTTAATGTTACTGAATTGACATACTGAACACTGATTTTTAAAATGTATAAAACAGTTTTAGTGGCCAAACTGTGAAAGCCTCATTTCAATGGCATATATCTGTTGACATGGCAACACAACAACTTTTGAATGGCATATTTAAAGAAGGAATGGGTGCTTTTATAGCTTCTGGTAGAGGGAAAAGAGGGGTATAGGAGAATAGGGAAACACTCAAAGCCCTTGTTATAGAGAGAAAAAGAAAGTAGGAATGCAGGGGTAGACAGTTTTTGGCACTGGGAGAGAATGATGGAAATCTGGTACAGGGGATGTGGATATAGGTGTATAGCAGGGGCTGGGGCCAAGACCCTGCTATGGTCCCATGGAGCCAGCTAAGCTGGCACAGAACTTACCAGGATGGGTGTGGGAGACCGGTGCATCCCCGGTGCATTGGAGAAGAGGGTCCAGGGAGAACCTGGGAAACAAGCAGGTCCTGGAGGTATAAGACGATATGCCCCAGAGAGCCTGTGCTAGTTGGCCTGGAAGATGGACTGGGCAGTTAAAAGAAGATGTCAAAGAGAGGATCGATCAGCATTTGGGCATTCCCCAGAGCAGGAAAAGTGCAGACGAGCCAGGAACTGCGCAGACTGGGGAAGAGGAGGGCTCAGGTAGCCAAAGCTGTGTGAGTTCTCGGGATCTGGATGAACCCATGTTCTGAGAGAGATGAGTAAAATCAGATGGCAGGGCACCGCAGGTCACTCCAGCAACCCTAGAGATGGGGCAAGGTGGGAGACATTTTCTTGGACAGCCAGCAGAGACTGGTAGGGACCCAACAAGAGTAATGGGGTTTGGAAGGAAGTGAAGGTGGCAAGGGCAAAGGAGGGATTTGCCCAGTAAACCTGAGGAAAAGAAGAGCACAGGATTGATTGGTACAGGTTCACTGAACTATAAAACTGTGCAAGAAGCAAGAGTTATTACTTGAAGTTTGAATAAATTGGAGGCCGTGATAAAGAAATACACTGTGATTTACTTTATCTGTGCAAATGAATGGCAGCTGGGAAGAAGCGCAGAAGGGTTGATTTATGATTAAGCATGGTCTTCTAGCGTGTACCTTAGAGTCTCTGAGGAGATTAAGTCTGTAAGGTCGGAAGTAAAGCTGAGGAAAGGCTGAAAGAATAAATAAGTTAACCTAAGGACTAGTTATAGGAATTTAGAGTTCCATGTGGGAAGATGCACAAGAAGAGAAATATGGTGAGTTGAAAGAAGGCTTTGCTCACATATAACTTAATACTTAACACTAAACATAGATTCAGCAAGACGAGAAACAAGGGCTGGGAAGCAATGGACTAAAGAACTTGGCAGAGTGGTAGGTCAAAGGCTCATACATGCCCACAGGACTGTACATACACATCTCCAGCCCACGCTGGGGAAGATAGGAGACCTTGGAATGGATGCACACAGAAGGGGAAAGAAAAGGGAATTTTGGGGCATCCCTGAATTAAAGGAAGATGAGCTGGTGGTAGGGAGCAAAGAACAAAGAAATAAGGAGTCTCTTACATTGTGTATATTGCATATTACACAATATAACTTAAACTTAACTAACAAAACTTATGAAGTTGTGTGTGATCCCCAAATATGGTATATAAAACCCAGGGGTTCAGAATGCAAGAGTGCTTTTAACCTGAACTATAGGAGGCTAGTAGCATAATACTATAGATGCTCATAAATTTAGAGTGTAGTAAAGGAATTAAAGGAATTATCTGCCTTAACTATTATAATCTACAATTGTTTCACTACAACTAGGGACAGACATTCAAAAAACCTGAGCCTGAATTGATTCAACCTTTGCAGGTTAGTCTAACCTGGCTAGGCTGAACTGGTTTCCAACCATACAGGCAATCCCTCTGGACTGAGGCAACTCTGGCACATGCCTGCAGTGGCTCAGGCTGGAAGCTGGGGGGTGTTAGAGCACACACACAAATAAACTGAGGGGAGTGTGGCCAGACCTCGGAAGGGCTCTGATTAGGGAGGGGCATGAACCTCCACCCTGCCTGCAGTCCCAGGCTTTTTCCCACTCTCTGCTCAAGGGGTGGGTGTGTTGCCAGCCTGCAGTCCTGGGATAGCACTCTGAGGCAAGGGGGGGTGTGTGTGTACAGTGCATGCATCTGTTGGTAATATGGAGCTTTTCACTTTCCCTCCCTGCTTCTGTACACTGTCTACAGCAAACTGACAGGCAAGCAAGCTGGGGGAAGTAGGGAGCTGATAACTGTTTATCACCCTTAGCTCAGTATTTATTGCCCCATTAAGAAAACAGAGAGTTGTTACCAGCTATCTGCTGATGCAGCACAGACCCAGCATGTGGTCTGCTAGCTAATACACAGACACCTCTCATCAAGGCAGATGGGAGCGGGGAATTTGTGCTTAGCAGAGAGTGGTGAGGGGTAGGGAGGGGAGCAAACAGCTCTTCTCAAACAGCATTTCCAAGGAAGAACATTACCAGCTACCTGTTGATTATCTCCAAAAAGCCTGTCTCTCCCACAGCATAGACTGTAGCCAGCGAGTGGTCTGCAAGTTAATGCTGAGGTCTCCTGCTTAGCATGGAGAAGCCAGGCAGATGCAGAGGGATGGGGCCAGCCCTGCTGTGCAGCAGAGAGCCCCGCTCAAGCCAAGAGCATGTCAGGAAGCTGGGGGACTCTGGTTTATCTTAAACCAGCAAGAGGTCTGGGACAGAAATTGCATAAACCAGTTTGAGTTAAATCGGTTAAGTCTGATACTACATTCAACCAGGTTTATCTCAAACCAGTTTCAGCCATTTTCAGACTGGTTTATGTGCACTGAACATCTGCTCTGTTACAGGTTTAAACCAGTTTCTGACCACTTAACCTAGTTTATATTTAATATCTGTCCCTAGCCTACTAGTATTCATTAAGTATGACTGACATAAAACTTTGGAGGGATGTCAGAACAACAGCTCTCCCTGTGTTACACTTTACTGTGGGACAAATGCTATTTCCCAAGTCAAGTCTGAGTATCTAGGGTTTGTGGGAAGGGAGATTAAGAGAGGGCATTTAACAGGAGTTTACCTATACATACAGTTTTGTTGTTATTATAGCAGCCTAATACAGTGGTAGCAAGAAACCACTTTGCCTGCTCCACCCCACAAATGTGAACCTCCTCCATATGGCAAAAGCCCCCTTTGCAGTATTTGTCGCTTTTTGGGATGCTTTCTCTTTTCTACCTTTTCTTTCTTACTCTATATTTTTATTTTATTATATTATTTTTTTTTTTATATAAGGTGTACTTGTAGTGAAAATAGAGCGTGTAGATGCTTTTACAAATGTACTTTAAGTTTAAAAGTAAGTTTTATCATATAACAATGTTAGCAAGGGCAGGAATCGCTGTATGAAGCCAGTCCTTGAATGAATCATGGTTGATTGTGTAACACAGTAGCTAGTCTGGATAAACAAGTTAAGGAGCAGCAATTAACACCTACAAAACTACAGACCAAGAAAAGGTAAGAATCAATTCAGAGCCAGGAACTCCCTGAAACTTCACTGTTAAAGGTGTGGAAGTCCCCGGTTTGAACTAATCAATACTGGAAACAGACTCTTGGGGCTGAAATGCCCCCTGTCAACCACTTCCAGAGCTCTATTCATCATGACACTGAATCAATCAAAATTCATCATTGGACTCCCAAAACGGCATGTACCTGTGGACGTGACCCCTGTGGCTGACAGCTGCCACCCAACAGCTACCAAGAGGGACAACAACCCCTGGATTGAGTAAGCCTGAGAACTGGGAAGTCACCAAAGTCTGCTAGAGAGGGATAAAAGGCAGCTAAGAATGACCCCCAATGGCACCCTCTTTGACCTGACCAGCACCCTGCCTGTCCAGCCAGAAGGACCAGCCAGCGACCCCCTTCTGAAGCAACATTGCACTGAAAGAAGCCTCGACTGGCCATCGACGGTGGACTCCAGCACTTGGGGATAGGTAAATCTTGACACCGGTGCTAGAGTTCATAGCTAGCTACTGTGAGTGTGTGTGTGTGTGTGTGTGTGTGTGTGTGTGAATGTGTGTATGTTTGAGGGGATCAGCACCAACATTTATGGTTTGACTTTTGCATCTGTCTAATAAACTAGAATTTTATGATGATCCTGTGAGTTGGTCCTTTGTAGCCAACAATACCTGAAATATCCCCTATTTCCCTTAGGAGAATAACAAGACAGTGTAAGCAGCCTTAGACCCATACTTATTCATAATACTGAAAATTCTGACTCTTTTCTGATATCGCTTCTTCCCTTGCACAGCAGAACCATAGTAATTCTACTACCATCAAACCTTTGCATGTCTGTGGCAGATCAGGCAAAATTTGCTGCTCTGTGATGGAAGAGAAACAACAGATTGTGCTACTAGGCTAAGTACAGACAGTCAAGAAGCCTGAGGGGAAATCAATCCAGTCTTCACAGGTTTTTCTAAGCTGCATAGATTGAATAACTAATCAACGGAATTCATGTTCAGTCTTTGGTGGGGGAAGCCAGGCAGATGCCAACCCTCACTGGCTATCTGGCTCATGCCTCCAACCCCTATTGTCCCTGCCCCTGCCCCTGCCCCTGCCCCTGCAGGGGGATGAAATGGAGTGCCCCCATGCCCACTCCTATTCCCAGTCCCTCCTCCTCAAGCTGGGGTCTAGTCAGCTGTGGGGGGGATGCCATGGAGGAGGAGCGGGGTGGGGTTCCCTGTCCTTTCCTGGCCAGGCCAGTTGCACAGCTCTCTGCTTCTTAACCACAGAAAGGAGGTGGGAACAAAACTCCCAACTCCAATCTTGCCCCTGCTCACCTAGGACCTTCCCGTCTGTGCCTTTCCCCCCCACCCCACCTGGGCTGGCTGCATAGCCTTACCCCCTGCATGTCTCTGTCTCTGACTCGCAGGGGAGAGAAGCCCCCCACCCCAATCTCAGTCCCCCCCAGCTGGAGTTTTCCTCGCTGGAGGGGGCCAGCACCACATGGGTGTCCCCCCCTCTGGGCCAGCTCCACATAAGGAAGGATCAAATCCCGCCATCCTGCACATGCCCCCCAGGCATAGGCAACCGGTAGGGGGTCCACAGGGGTGCACGTGCCCCCCTGACAGGGCCAGTGCCCCCCCGACAGCCAACACAGATACTGCCAGTAGGGCTGGTGCCCCTCCTGACAGGGTTAGTGGCTTCTGTGGGTCCCTCCCCAGATTCAGGAGGCACCAGCCACCCATACCCCTAGGGCTACACGGCATGTCTTGTTGGCTGCTGCTGGTGCCAGGCTCCAACAGGGCTTGCACTGGGCAGCAGACATGGAAATGCTCCTTACAGGAATGGATCAGGCCCACTGCCCAGTGCATCTTGCTGAAGCCCAACAGCACCTGGCAGGAGTCAGTGCTACCTGGGTAGTCCACGGGGCTTGTGCTGGGCAGCAGGGCCCAAGCCTTCCTTCTTGTTTCTGTTCTCACTGCCCAGCACAAGCCTCTCAGGCCACTCAGTGCATCTTGCCAGCTACTGTTGGTGCTCAGCTCTGGTGGCACATGCTGGGCAGCCCAGGAGGCCTGTGCCAGGCAGTGGCACCTGATCCGTCCCTCTATCGAGTACCCCCATCCCTGCTATCAGCATATGCTCCTGAGCTACCCAGTGCATGCTGCCTGCTGCTGCTTGTACCAGACTCCAGCGGAACATGCCAGGTGACCCAGGGGGCTTGCACTGGGTGGCAGGGCCCAATCCTTCCTCCTATGGAGTGCTCCCATCCTCACAACCCAGCACAAGCCTCTCATGCCACTTGGTGCACCGCACGGGAGCCCAGTACCAGCAGCATCCAGCAAGATGCTCTGGGCAGCCCAGTGGGGCTTGGACTGAGAAGCAGGGCCTGATCCTTCCTTCTATGGGGCCAAGACAGGGCAGGAAAAATCTACCTACAGTGCAGGACCACCCGCAGCTCGGGGAAGGGGGAGCTGAGACCAGGTCAGCAAGCTTCATTTCTCCCTCCTCCCTGCAGGTCAGAGGCAGAGACTCACAGCTGGAGAGGGAAGGGGGAGCTGGAGAACACCCCGTGACATGAAGCCCCACTGTGCTGGGCAGACCCCAGCTCATGTGCAGCCTGGGGCTGGGGCAGGGGGCTCCATTCCCCCACCTCCCACCCCTGTTGCCCCACTGAACTGATAGGTGCAGGCAGGATGAAAGGTTGGAGATTAGAGCCTCAGCTCTGTGACAGCCCAGGGCAGGGCCAGCCTGGTTTGACTGGAGCAGAGGAGCACTGGTGGTGGCTAGCCTACACACTGTGTGTGTTTGTGCGTAGGGGGGTTCAGGGGTTAGCAGGAATTCACAAAGTGTCCTGGGATGCTAGGGGACCGTGGTCTAACTTGAGCTGGAAGAGGATCTGAACAGAAGTTTGATAGACCAGTTTAACGTAAACTGATTAAAATACAATACTACATCCATCCAGGTGCATTTTAAACTGGGTTCCACCATTTTGAAACCAGTCTATGTGCAGTGAACTTCTGTTCTTTTACAGGTTTAGCCTGGTTTTTTATCACTTATAGCAGTTTGTGTGTAATCTAGTCTCTTGCCTGCCTCCTCACTCTGTCAGAGCTTTGTCATAAATAATGGATCCAAGCTGCCATTGTTTCATAGAAAAAGCTATTACAGCAGGAAATTTGCTTGGACAAGAAGAGCAGTCTTTAAAGACATAGACTTGTTAAGAATATTTATTTATATTTCCTGTTCATAGATTAATAATATTCAAAGGAATCATTTATTCTAATGCGAGAGGCAGATTTTTACATTATATTTTTTAAATTTAGAATAAACTGAGCATTCCCAGCACTGCATATGTTGTTGGCCATATTCCCTTCACATGTTCACTAAAGTTCTTTCCCAGGTAGTCTGTGATAATCCACTTTTTACTGCCCCTTTATAGGGTTTAAGTTCATCCATAGATACAGATTTCCCTTGCTTTATGTGGGTTCTGTGTGTGCGAATTTGTTCTTATGCAATGACCCTTTTTATGCCAAAAATTAATTATATGTGGGGTAAATTCACTCTTATGCGATCAGTGTGGTGGAAACCCACAGTCAGCTGCTTTGTGTGATGCATTGTGAGAGCGATGTGCACCAAAATATAGTCTCCTCGCTTGTTGTTTGCAACACGTATTTCTGTAGTTGCCATCCCCATTATGATAGTGCCCTGTGCTTGTGTGTATTGTCTGTTCTTGGTGAGTACCAAAATTATCTTGTAAAAGTGGTAGAAATGGGTCTGGGGTCAGTACAGTCGAGGTCTTGGAACGTATCCCTATTTGTTACATTGTAAAGTGGGTTCCTTCTACACAAATGTGCCATTTTCCCGGAACGCATGTACAGCATAAAGCGAGGGAAACCAGTACTGGAAATTAAACTTATCTCTCACCTCTTTAGTTCTGAGCTGCTGCAGGGAAACCTGTAGGTAAACATTCTGTTATTAGATTATAAACGTGTTCTCTTTTCTGTTAATCTATTAGGCTCATGTCCTTGTGTAAGATTAATATGCTTCATTTCAAAAGGCGGTAATAGTTGAGTGATGCGTTATGATCTTAGGAATATACATCTGTGCCTGTTTTTGTATAAAACCTTTCTAACCATTTCACAGAGGTTATTAGCTACTGTCATTACAGTCTCTTTTAAACATTTGGCTACACCCCTATGAAATAAGAAAATATTACCATCTCTAGCTTAAGTTTAAATTAAACTAAAAAACAGCATTATGTAACGTTATGTAAATTAACATAAATAGATCAATACAATAAGATCTTTACTGTGAGGAGCTGTAGCCATCCTGACACATCTTGAAATAGAAAGCTGTCAGAAGTTTCCAGTTTGCTGACAAAGACAGTAGACTTCTGTTCGTGTTGCTATTTTAAGAAAATGCACCATACTCGCTTAGGATCAATATTTAATCTTTTGCATGCCCTTGGATGTCTGTTGCCCATCTCAAACTGGCCATGCGATAGTTTGCAACAAGGAGCACAAGCAACTGTCTGTTAAATCAATGGAACTACATGAGGCTGGGAGTAAGTGTCTGCATGATTGCATCCTTAGATGCTAACTGGAATAAACAGTAGTGAAGAAGGTATATTGAAGTTATCTAGAATTTCCACTACAGGAAGTAAGTGTTACTGCTGTGAAAACAAACAAAAAAAACATAACCATGTAGAGTCAAAGGAGGCATTTTAGAAAAGGACTCTTTAAATGACAGTTGGGCAATACTCTCCAAGGAATAAATGTGTACACAACAGCAGTGGCAAGTTGTCTTTGGACTTCGCAGAAGAGCAAGACTCTTAGAGTTATATCCAGCCTCTACAGATCTTTAGTCTGTTGTGCTTTGCCTTGAGTGGTAAAGACCACAGCCACTGTAGCTGCTCTCACAGAAATATTAGTGAAACCAGCAGTAAAACTCACAGATGCAGTGTGAGAGAAAATTAGCTATACAGCTGCAAAAGCAAGGCATGCATGAATTTGATACAGCCTTGTGAATTTTCTAGCAGTTCTGGGAAATGTAGATTTCATCCACATAGAAAGTGTGCTGAACCATTACAATAATAATTAAAACCAAGAAGTGATTCAACTCTTTAAATATTCAGTGCAAACAACAATATTTCAAACATGAAAGCAAAATTCCAGGGATCAGAGTAGAGTCAGAGGAGATATAAATTTATGAACCTAACCCTCAGACTACTGGAGAGAAATAAAAGGCCCCTCAACAAAGCCCTGGCTGGAATGATCTAGTCAGGGATGGGCCTGCTTTGAGCAGGGGGGTGGACTGGATTGATCTCCTGAGGTCCCTTCAGACCCTCATTTTCCATGATTCTATGGATTTGGGATAATATGGCTAAAATTGAGGCAATGTAAAACAGAAAAAGACATCTGCCCTGTCTGGCACAGCTTGAGAAGAGATATCCTTTTTTAGAATATATCATCTATCTTCAGGCAACAGAGAAAATGGAGTGGTGGGGAGGGATGGTAAAAGACCAGTTAGTTACCTACATAGACTGCAAGTTTTGATGCTGTGTGTGTAAAAGTAAGTTTGGCCACCACCTGTTCAAGTAATGTCACTAATTACTTAACTGTTAAGAGTCATGATCACGATGACAGAGACACCAATTGATTTTGAGAAGTTATACATGAAAACAGATTTATATTGCTATGTTCCATAGCACATCACTCAACTTTTACAAGCTTTTGAAATGAAGCAAATAGATTCATGCACCTGTGTAAATTTTAATTCATGAACAGAATAACAGAGATAGTATAATAGTATCATAGTACTTAAGGTCAGAAGGGACATAAACAGATCATCAGGTCCAATCTCCTGCCCCAGGCGGAACAGGTGCCAGGGTCATATCACCCCAGCCAAATATCTGTCCAGCCTCCACTTAAAGACCCCCAAGGCAGGAGAGAACACCACCTCACTTGGGAGCCCATTCCAGAGCCTGGCAGCCCTAACTGTAAAGTAATGCCTCCTGATGTCCAGCCTGAACCTTCTCTCTAACAATTTGTGGCCATTATTCCTAATAACCCTGGGTGGTGCCCGGGGGAACAGAGCCTCCCCCAATTCTCGCTGGTCCCCCCGGTGAGTTTGTAAAACTGCCACCAGATCCCCACTCAGCCTTCTCGTGTGGAGGTTGAATAGGTTCAGGCCCTTTAGCCTCTCTTCATAGGGCCTGCCCCTCCTCTGACCCCATCCTGATCACTGAGGACGTGTATTGCTCTTTGATGTATAGCGCTACACCCCACCTTCTTTTCCCTGCTCTCTCTCGCCTGTGTCCCTTCAAGTCCACTACCAAGAGATGGGTCACAAGAATAAATTAATGGACAAACGGGTGATGGAAGCTGGTTTTCTGTTCACATGTGACTGATAATGATAGTGTCCACCTGTAATATATGATAACAGTCTATCTAAATTGTATAAAGTGCAGGCCATACTAACAGTTGTAAACATACTAACATAGTCTTATAAACAATATTGTTTCACACAACTGTTACCCAAAAAACCAAATTTCCAGCAGCTGGAGTGTGCATTATATGCAAGAAAAAAGTAAGAGAAGGTTCTCTCACTTATTAGCTGAAACAGTAAGATGTACAGTGGTCCACAGGGAATAGAACAATGAACAAGTTCAACTCCCTACCTATGGCGATGTGGTTACTTACTACAAGGAAAAATTCTTTTTCACTTCATTCTGCCTTTCAAAATGAAGGTGCGCATTATATTTATGGGTGTACTGTATGTGGTAAATATGGTATATTTATATATTGCAACTGTATATGTATTCTACACTTACAGAAGACTCTGTCCAAAATTCCCACAAACCTTTGAGCCAGGTACAAGAACTGAAGTGCTAATGAACTTTAAACCTCATTAGTGTAAAACATTAAAAGGGACACAAACAGGAGAAACAATAAATGTATGGGATCCTGAATACCATATAGTGTAGGAAGGAATCTTTTCTCTTAAAGAACAAAACTGGTCTTTAAAAACCAAAAACAAACAAACAAACAAACAAAAAACGTAAAACCTTGAAAGGACTTCTGAGGAACTAGTTTGGACCACTTTTCAGAAGCTGCCAAAAAAATAAGAGACCCCTGTATCTTAATGCAAGCCAAAGAAACTTTTCAAACTTTTCAACCCGTTTACCTAGGTGGAAAAGGGAAAAAGAAAGCACATGTATATACCTTGTACTTTCTTATAGTCCTCCCCTCTTTGTTATGGTTCTGAATTAGTATTTATATTCATATAGTCCATTTCTGCTTGGGTTTTCTAAGCAGTTTCCTAGTTATTATTTTTGAAAAATTGGCAGACAGTGTGGATTTGGCACATCTCAGCCGTTACAACTACCCATTAATCAATATATTTTCTCTTGTAGGCCACTCTTGTAGACATTTTGTTTATTCTGTTTAATTTTAAGCAGACCTGCCTGGAAAGGGAAACCTGAAATTGGCACCTCCCATATGTTTCTATGGTAGACTGCAGACATAGACATGCTGGTACATTTCAAGCTTTATTCCGTGTAATGGATGTCAATTTTTAAAGAAAATGTCATTAAAAAAAAAAAAGTTGAAACATTCTGTTTTGAAATGCCAACACAAAACATTTTTTGAATAAACTATTAGTTGAATTCAACCCATAATCATGTATTATTTTGCTCTTTCCAGAAACTGCATTTTACTAAATTTAGTATCATCTGAGGGGAGGTGTCATGGGGTACAAACCTGTGCAGGCCTCCCATTGGAAACAGGCTGCCAAAGTCCACTGGAGCAGAAAGCCCAACCTAGACAGCATGCTGGGATACTGGGGGACTGTGGTTTAACTTAAACCAGGAAGGTGTATGGGGCAGACATTGCATAAACTGGTTTGAGCTCAATTAATTAAGTCTGATATTACATTCAACCAGGTTTACCTCAAACTTGTTTTGGCCATTTTGAAACCGGTTTATGTGCACTGAACTTATGTTTTGTTACAGATTTAAACCAGTTTCTGATCACTTAAAATAATTTTTGTGTAATCTCTGTCCCTAGCCCAGTATGTAGTGCTGGGTGAATTGTAACTGTTTTGATGATAGTTGCTGAAGTAATATGACTCTATTCCAATACTAACTTCAACAGAGGGTCCAGAATACTTTCCAAGATGGGGTGGTAATTCAACACCCAACCAAGATATCTGGGTGTTGGCAGAGAGCCCAGCCCAGATGTTGGGTTGGTAATTCAACAGCTCTTAAACTCCTTAATTAAAAAATGAATAAAATCAAGAAAGGTTTCTTTTCAGGAAAACTGAAGCTAGAAGCATAATTGTGAGAATTTTTATTCGGCCAGTGTACTTAGTGTATTAATTGAAGAAACACTCATGAGAACATTCTGTCAGCTTCAATTACATCCCTCTATTCAGTCAGATGAATTCTGGAAACAAATTATCAGGCTGTTTCCTTTAATTTCTTCTCTATTTCAGTCAAAAGAGAAATCCTCCCAGAAGGAAGCCTGTTTTTTTCCCCCCACAGACAGTATAGTATAATATAATATAAAAGGATTTAAAAATACATTTATTCCTCTTACTGAAATTAAACCATGAAAAATAAACCGAATGTTCAACCTTCCTCAAACTGACCTATAGTTTTGCGTCATATGGTGACTTGGTAGTACAAACAGAGTAACTGGGTAGTAAGGGTGACAGGATGCACTAGAGTACTGAAACATATTTCCTCACACATCACACCCTGCCAAATAAGTTACAAATTGTATTTGGCAATGCAGAATAACAACAACAAAAGATATTTTCAGTTATGGCTGAACCTTAAGTACAGGAGATCTTGACCAATGTTATTCAGGCAAAAGCTACAGTTTTAACCTTCTCACAAAGTGGCAGCAGCTTTTGATTGTTCAGTCCAAAGTTACTGCCAAAGTTACTAGCTGTGAAAGGATTAAAAGTAACTCCGATACTGCAGGCTGCATTCTGCCTCTCCCGCCCTACCTGGGAAAGAAGCAGAGCCCCAACAGTTATTACAGGATCCCTGTGCAACTGGAGCTGGTCAAAATTGTTTTGTTTTGTTTTTTGAGCAATACTCTTTATTGACATTTCAAATTTAGTGCAAAATAACTTGTTCTGTTTCAAAAAGAGAGAGAGAAATTTTTCCACTTTTGACCAGTTGCAAACTTGACTAGATCCTAGTAAGTCACTGAGAATGATTAAAAACAAGCAGCTTATTTCCAAACCCTTGCTAAGATATAGCACAGTTTCCTTCAGAGAATTTGGTTACTTGTTTTTGCATACAATATGATCATCTGGATTGCCTCTGATTTCTCTCCACCGATTTAAGCCTTCTAAAGCTGATCCTGATTTACGCTGGCATTAGTAAGAGCAGGATTAAGTCAGTCTTTTAAGGCCCCTGGCAGACATGCAGTTAGGGGCAGAGTAAGATTTAATGCATGAGCCACACAATCATGCTCCCTGCCATGCCACATGTACATGGCAGGTGCCATGATTATGGGATCGAGCATCAGATCCTATTACGCCATACTGCCAGTTCAGGGGGAGCCTGGGCAAGTAACAAGCACCCGTGGGAGTTGCAGTTAACTGATGGGCCTTCCAGCTTCAGGGTGCACCTCCACAGCTGGGAGCCCAGATCAGCTGACTGTTCCCAGCCATAAGGTGACAGTGGAGCCCTTAACTGCAGCTGTGCACTGAAGGCTGGGAGTCTCACTCAGCAGGGAAAAGCAGCAGAGGGGGCATACTGAAGTCAAGGGCTCTGATGCGCCCCTGTGGGTGGCAGTGGCAGCTGGTCACAGCTCCCAGCCTTGGAGGCATAGAGCCCTTGACTCTGATGGGGCTCCCAGTAGCTAGGTTCCACAGTTAGCTGATCAGCACTTCCAGCCTCTGGAGCGAATTGGAGTCAAGGGTCCTTATGCACTCTGGAGGCTGGTCAGCCTGGCCACACATTCAATTCATAGCATGACAGGAACCAGCCATAAAGTTATTATACATGTTTGGTGGATTATTCCTTGTTTAATTACATCATTGCATTACCGTATGGATGAGTTAGTACTTAAAAATGTCATTAGCTGGTCAAGCACATCTTAAGTGTAATGTGTGCCAGAGGCCAGAGATTTCCCATCTAGAAATGGCTTTTGCCAAGTGTTTGAATTTCACTTGCCCAATTGGGCAGTAGCACAACAATGTGAACTAAAGGAGTGAAAACTGATTTGTCTAAAATTCAAAAAATTACACACACAATCCTCACAAGTGCATTCCATACAGCTTGCTTGTAATCTCTCAAATGCATGATGTCAAATCAAGGTTGTTCAACTGGTGGCCTGCAAGTGCCTTGCATATATCTTAGAGGCTTCAGGGGCCACTTCTTCCACTACCACATGGCAGGGAAGGGCCTAGGAATCGGTGCGCCACTGACTGACTACATCCCTGGACTGCATGCCAGTGCAGCTTGTGGCCCCTGGCCACACCAAAGTTGGACAGCCCCCATGTAAGTCATGGAATTGTTTTTGCTTTAACATTAGCATAAGTGAGCAGAGAATCAAAAGGTGATAATCACCCGTCCCATGTCAAACTCTTTTGGCAGGAAGGGGATTTATGAACATATAGGTAAAACAAATACAAGCCTTACTATTTATATCCTTTATAGTAGATGTTATATGCATGCTTATTATTACGTTTCCAGGTTGGACAGTTAAACAAAAAACAAAAAGGTTTTTGCTAGTAGTCCTCATTATAAAACCAATGTTGACTGGTTTAGCTGAAATCAATTAACTGTCAGCTGCAGGGAAAATTTCTGAAGTGACTTTCTGTAAATATCTTTAGGCCCAAGAAGTGGAGTAAGTCACAACACAAACCTGAACCACTGATCACATATAGAGGATTGCTTTGTGGTCAAAAGTGAAACATTATTTTTAAAATCTCTTAATTTTATGGAATATTATTTGGGTTTATACAAGAGACAGAATTATATTAAGGTTTCTCAAGGCTATCAGTTTAAAAAAAAAAAAAAAAAGAGAAGAAAATGTGTCAGAGCTTGTCAAAGTTTACATTTTTAATTAAGATTTAAATCTTAGAATCTAAGGTGGGTCATATATAAGGTTTTTTGTAGCTCTCTTTGTATAAGTTTTTGCTGATGAAGGTAGAAAGCAGGAAGATTAAATATTGCTAATCTCACCTATAGTCCCCTCATTGTACATATTACAGCCAAGAAGCAGTTAAATATCTGAATTCCATTTCCAAATTAAATTAAAAGATAACATTATTAGCTACAGCAAACCTGCAGAGGTGCTTATTAGCAAGGCCGTATTTGCAGTGTAAATCTATGTTTATAAATGGCTTTGGACTGCCATAAAGAAACAAAACCCACCCACTCAGGCTTTGAGGGGTTTTGTGCATGTACTTCAGACAGAAACTTTGACAGTAGTGCTGGGCTGTGAGCCCGCTAAGCTGTCTGTTCTGCTTGGTTCCTAAAGTGGGACGGCGTGTATGAAATACGCTTCTTTTCAGAGGTTCCAGCATTGACGGGGAACAGTTACATGGCCTAGGTTTTCAGAGGTGCAGGGACCTCCTATAATAACTATACTCTACAAAAATACAAGACTGAAATGTCTAGCAGCTTTTCCACCAGGTTGGAAAGTTCTGCTAGGCTCTCTCAGAGGACTTTTCAGATTGCCTGGTCCTTTGATATAATTTCCTGCTTATTCCTTCATACATTTGGTCCATGCCAGGTTAGGGGGAAGTCACCCACCTGTTCCTTCCCTCGGTGGAGGGGAGGGACCCCCCTTAACCTCCCAAAAGCACTGAGGTGCCAACCAGCTCTTCTGCGCATGCACGCAGTTTAAAAAGGGCCCAGGAACAGCATAAGCCTCATTTGAGTTCTGGCTCCAGTGCGAGATGTGCAGATGTAAGCCCACCGCACTCCCATAAGCGAGAGACCCCAGCAGCGACCCCAGGACACCTGATGAGCTCCAGCCTGCCAGCAGGTAAGCAGAAGCCCATGGTGGGAGGGACCTAGCCAGCTGGGAGTGGGCTATGTGGGCCCCTCCCCGCTCCTACTTCGCCCAGCCCCCCAGGGAGCCACGTGACCGGAGCCTTGCAAACAGGCTGCGCAAACAGGCGCACTCCTGGGCCCAGCATGCGAATTAACACGGCAGTTCGCACAGGAGGGCGAGTGGGAGGGCCCGAGGCCCTGCCTGCGAGTCCCCCAGAGCAGACAGCCCCAGCCATAGCCAGTCCAACAGTGGCATGAGACAGATGGGCACGCGCCACACCCCTCGGGGTCTGCAGTGCCCTGCTCTGGCACCTCAGAGACCACCACCCAGATGGAGCCCATGGTTCCAGGCTTCATGCAGACAGAGACTTTGGCTCTCAGCTGTAGGGGCTGCCAGTCCCTTTTTCAGGCTCTGGGGCCTGGAAGCATGGCTACCTCACCTTGTGGGGTCTGCTCCCTACTGGAGTCCCTGGCGCGCCAGCTGGAGGAGCTCCAGGCCACAGGCCAGAGACTGCGTGCCATCAGGGACTGTGAGCAGGACATAGACTCCTACTGCCAGGCCCTTCTCCCCCAAGAGGCAGAGGGTAAACCACGGTCTCCCTCCAGGACAAGGGAGGACCTGGAGACCTCCCCTTCTGTCCAGCCATGGGGTTGGACCAAGGTGGTCAAGGACCCCAGGGCCTGCCACACCAAGGCCCTGCGCCGCTGGAGCTTTGCAACAAGTACAAACCTCTTGTAGCCCCAGCAGAGCCTGCTGAGTTGCCAGCTCCCACAGGCAACACAGAGGACACTGTAGCTACCACCCCTGCTCTCCCTAAGACCAAACACAAAGTGTTTGTCATGGGAGATCCATCCTGAGGAGGACTGAGGGGGTAATCTGCTGCCCCGACCCTTAGCCTGGGAAGTTTGCTGCTTCCCTGGTGCCTGTATCCGTGACATTGCGGAGAAGATCCCTAAACTCCTCCAGCCCACAGACCACTATCCCATGCGCCTCATCCATCTGGGTATCAATGACATGGCTTGGAGTGTTCATAAGTGGGTCATGAGATGCTTCAGGGATTTGGGAGTGGGGCTAAAGGGTCTGGGGGCACAGGTGGTGTTTTCTTTGATCCTCCCAGTCTTGGGCTATGGGCTGAGGAGGGAGAGGAGGATCCAGGTAGTCAACCAAAGACTGTGGCGCTGGTGTCATCAGGAAGACTTTGGCTTCCATGACCACAGTCCGCTCTTTGGAGAGCGAGGCAGTGAGCTACTGGGAAGAGATGGCCTCCACCTCTCTCCGTTGGGGAGGAGGCTCTTCTCAGTTAGACTGGCTGGCCTGCTCCACCAGGCTTTAAAACTAAGCCCACTGGGGGATGGGGGGACTACTGCCACTTCTGGCCCACTGAGTGGCCCTTGCAAAGCCAGTAGGCCAAGGCACATAAGTTATCCCACCCCAGCCTCAGCCCTGGAACAAAATGTAGGCAAGGCACGGGCCCCTAAGGGGACACTTGCGTGTCTATACACAAATGCCAGGAGCCTGGGGAATAAACAGGAGGAACTTGTTCTCCTGCCAGATGCAAATAACTATGATGTCACTGGTATAATGGAGACCTGGTGGGACTCCACCCATGACTGAACCACGGGTATAGATGGCTATATCCTGTACAGGAGGGACTGAGTGGGCAAAAAGGGTGGGGGCGTAGCTCTCTATGTCAAGGAAAGCTACGTGTCCCTGCAAACTGACATGGGCGCACACGGTGGATGACTTGAGTCCCTCTGTGTTAAAATCCATGGGGAACATGGCTCAGGGAATACTATGATGGAGTTCTACTACAGACCCCCTACCCAGAGGCAAGACCTTGACCGGGAGTTCACCAGGGAATTGACTGAGGCTGCACAATCCTGGTGTATGGTTGTCATGGGAGACTTTAACTAGCCAGAGATCTCGTGGGAGGAGCACTTGGCCAAATCTGAGTGGTTGCAAAGTTCTCTCTCATGTGTGGATGACCTTTATCTGACGGAGCAAGTCTACGGGCTGACAAGAGGTAAAGCGCTGCTTGACCTTGTACTGGCAACTGGAGATGACCTAACTGGCAACCTAACAAATCGAAGGGAAGCTGGGTGACAGTGATCATGAGCTGATCACCTTCACCATCTGCCGTAAAGCTGGCAAGTCAGTCAGTAATACAGAAGTCCTTGACTTCAGGAAAGCTGACTTTGACAAGCTAAGAAGGCTTGTCAGTGAGGCCCTAAAAGGCCACAACCCAACGGAGAGGGGAGTTCAGGACAAGTGGTTGCTCCTCAAGGAAACAATCTTGGATGCCAAGCAAAGTCCATCCCGTCTCAGAGGAAAGGCAGCAAAAGGGCACAGAAGCCCCCTTAGCTCTCCAGGGAACTAGCGGACCTCCTGTGTCTTAAAAGGAAGACCTACAAAGGATGGAGGACTGGAACCACCACCAAGGAGGAATACTCTGCTTTAGTCCGGACTTGCAGAGAGCAAGTCAGGAAAGCCAAGGCTGCGATGGAACTCCAGCTAGCTATAAGTATCAAGGAAAATAAAAAGTCCTTTTTTCTTTTAGAGGAAAAGAAAGGGCAACATTGGACCCCTGCTAAACTAGATGGGGCAACTGACAACTGACACCCAGGAAAAAGCAAACTTGCTAAATGGGTATTTTGCATCAGTTTTTCACCAGTTCCATGGGACAGCCCTGCCCACTGTTGTTTAGGGACGCCCGGGCGAGGGAGGTTCCTAGCCCTCCATTGAAGCTGACCTCGTGAAGGAACACCTCGTCAGGCTGGATACCTTCAAGTCAGCCGGCCCTGATGGGTTACACTCAATGGTACTCAGGAAGCTGGCAAGCATCATAGCTCAGCCCCTGGCATGGATCTTTGAGAACTCCTGGCACTCTGGTGAAGTGCCCAATGATTGGAAGAGGGCCACTGTCGTGCCTATCTTCAGAAAGTGATGAAAGTAAATCCGGCAAACTACAGGCCCATCAGTCTGACCTCTATCCTGGGAAAGGTCTTGGAAAAGATTATCAAGGAGGCCATCCTTAACAGATTAGCTGAAGGCAATATTCTGAGGAATACCCAGCATGAGTTTGTTATGGGTAAGTCTTGCTTGACCAATCTCATTTCATTTTATGACCAGGTGACAAGGGGGAAGAGATTGATGTCGTATACGTTGACTTTAACAAAGCCAAGAGGTGACTGTGGGATACCAGATCGAAGGCTAAACTGACTAACTGCAGCCTTGACGTCACCACGATCTGTTGGCTGGGGAACTGGCTCCGTGGTAGGACCCAGAGGCTGGTGGTCAACAGGAGTCAATCGTCTTGGTTCACTATGACTCTTGGGGTCCCAGAAGGCTCTTTCCTAAGGCCTATACTGTTTAACATCTTCATCAATGATGTGGACATTGGTGTCAGAAGCAGACTGGCTAAGTTCACCAATGACAACAAACTCTGGGGTAAAGCATTCATACCTGAGGACAGGAGGGTGATCCAGCTGGATCTGGACAGACTAATGAAATGGGCGGATAAGAACCTGATGGCGTTCAACACTGAAAAAATGCAAGGTTCTCCACCTTGGGAAGAAAAACCTATACCATGCTTATAGGCTCAGCAGTGCTATGCTGGTTAGTACTACAGATGAAAGAGACTTGGGGGTCATGGTTGACCACAAGATGAACATGAGTGTGATGCTGTGGCTAGTAAAGTGAGCAAAATGCTGGCTTGCATGTATAGATGCTTCTCAAGCAGATCCTGGGACATCATTCTCCCGCTGTACTCAGCCTTGGTGAGGCTGCAGCTGGAGTATTGCATCCAGTTTTGGGCTCCACAATTCAAAAAGGATGTGGAGAAGTTTGAGAGAGTCCAGAGAAGAACCATGCGCGTGATCAGAGGTCAGGAAAACAGACCTTACAATGACAGGCTGAGAGCCATGGGGCTCTTTAGCCTGGAAAAGCGCAGGCTCAGGGGTGATCTGGTGGCCACGTATAAATTTATCAGGGGTGACCACAGGTATCTGGGAGAATGTTTGTTCACCAGAGCGCCCCAAGGGATGAGAAGATCGAAGAGTCACAAACTCCACTGGGACCGGTTCAGGCTGGACATAAGAAAGAACTTCTTCACTGTCTGAGCCCCCAAGGTTTGGAAGAGACTGCCACCAGAAGTGGTTCAAGCACCCACTTTGAACACCTTAAAGACACATTTGGATGCTTATCTTGCTGGGATTCTATGATCCCTGCTGACTTCCTGCCCTGAAGCAGGGGGCTGGACTCGATGATCCTCTGGGGTCCCTTCCAGCCCAAACGTCTATGAAATCTATGAATCTCTTCCTACTACATGTGAATAAAATTTAATCACCTTTGAGAATTCTGCATTACATTACTATGGCATTAATGTTCTTGGTTACCTGCATTCACACGGTAATAAATATATATGAAGCTAGTCCTTAACCATATCGCTACTCACCTGAAGATTCAAATTCCCACTGAGGCTTTCCATGAAACGAGAGGATACGTTGACTCTCCCATGCAAACAGCCTTCCACAGTCTTCAGAACAGATCAGCTGGCTTTCAGAGGGGCTAATCCAACCCATGATATTTATAATGCTCTCTACCAAATGGAGTCAATGACAGCTAATCAGATTTAAAAAAAATACTCTTGGCTTTTTCAATAAACTGTATGTTTCAGGATGAGCTCGCTCTGTGACTGAAATGCATGGCAAATCTGTTTCCTAAGCTATCTTGAAAACAGTACATCCAGCAAATGCCACTAATGCTGGAACATCTAGCAGACAAAATTAATAGAATAGGAATGAATGTTATGTAACACGTTGGTCTGATAAAGAGTTTTGTCTGCCTATGCTTTGAGACCAACAGGGCTAAAAACAATATCTCTGAAACATGGAAGATACTGTAATTAGCTGTTTTGAAATGAAAATTTCACAACTGAGCAGGATAGAAGCAAAATTCAACACCCGTCTGCAATTGGACACCATCAGGTAACAAGCCCGTTTCAGCCTATTGTCTGTGCCTACTTTGCATACTCACAGAGCAACCTTTTTAAAATGGACTGTTATACCAAGGGGAACCCTACCATCTTTCAACATCCTTGTGCAAGATGAGATTTCATTTTTACCTGGGAGAACTTTTACAATCTTTGAATTCTTCTTTGCCTGAGGAAGGGTGTTTGGGCCTGAAAGCTTTGCTACTATTTAGTTGGTCTAATAAAAGATATTGCCTCTACCCCAAGAGTTTTGTCTGCCTATGCTTTTAGACCAACATAGCTAAAACCAAAATCCCTGTCACAAAACAGAACATTGGTCACAGTCAAAGTTAAGCATGTCCCGCTTTTCCTTTGGTATTTATTTTGACAGTTACCTTTGGTTCGCCTCTACATTTGTCTGATTTTGAAGTTTTCAAAAGTGTTCTTTAAAAAAAATCTTAACTGAGCTCAGGCTTTCTAAATCTAAGGTGAATAAGCTTTATATGCTTCTCTCTGTGGTGCGATACTGTACACAGAAGTAGTTTCCATTATGGCTGTGAGAGCTATTCTCACTCCCATGCCTACCCTGGTTGCACCTACACACGCAGTGGACACTTACGGCTCATATACATGTACTCAGAGCCTGCTCCAACACGCTGAAAATATAGCACGTTGGAGCAGACTCAATTAAATTGAGTCTGCTGGAGCATGGAAATTGATGTGCTCCGGCAGCTTTCCACATCCCATGTATCAACATCCCAGCACATCTCCGTGTTGAAAAAATGGCAGCGGGGCCCTTTGAGATAAAACGTGTTTGATGAATTACAGTTCAAAACATGCTGCTGCCATTTTTTCAGCGCAGGGATGCTGATACACATGATGTGTGGGCATTTTAATTAGTGCAACTTGCTAATTACAGCACCTGGTGCTGCTCTCCACGCCATGTGTAAAAATGCTGTCAGGCTGGATCCAGATGTACAGAGGCACGTGTGGTTCGTGACAATGCAAAACTTTTTGCGGTGCCACAAAATGCACATGTTGCATGTTAAACCATGTGTATTACTTCTAATTAGCAGATCTGCAGCAAAATTGGCTACCAGGATTCCCTGATAGCAAAAATAATCCCTGAAAAAAAAGGCTGCACAAAGCACACCAAAGTGCCATTTACCGGGACAAATGCAGAGATGAGGGAGCAGGCACTGTGGAGGCCCTGTGGTGAAGCACCCTGTTCCTCAGCCAGCCTTTCCCGGGGTGGCTGTGGCTCAGTGTGCCTTGAGATGGGGGAGCAGGCAGCTCTGGGCTGGCTGCTCCTGTCTCTGCGTGAGGGCTCTGCTCCAGAGAATGCCTTAGCATGGGGGTTCCACCGTGGAGCCCCTGCGCGGAGGCACACAGAGACAGGGGAGCAGCTAAACCAGGGCTGGCTGCTCCCCTGTCTCAAGGCAGTGCACCTCACAGTACACTGTGCTGGTGTGCAGTGTGCCTCTGTGCTGGGGCTTCACAGTGGAGCCCTTGCACTGAGGCACATGGAGACAGGGGAGCATCCAGTCCAGGGCTGCCTGCTCTTCCCATCTGGAGGCACATTGTCCGCCTGGCTGGCTGAGGTGCAGAGAGCTCCAGCCTGGGGGCTGTGCAGTGCATGGAGATGGGGGAGCAGGCAGCCCAATCCCCTGTCTCCATGTGTTGCTCCCTGACTGGCTGAGGTACAGGGAGACTCAGCATGGGGGCTGCCTGCCTGACTCCAGCCATCCCCCCTGCTGCAGCACATGGTGGAGAGAGACAACGTGTTCTGCTGCAAACTGCATGAATGGGTGAACACTGCAACATAGAGAAACAGCACAAATTTGTTCAGCTACTATTTTTCCTGCTGAAAATGCTTGCCTTTGCTTGCATGGGAACGCAGCCTTAGGTTTTCAGCATTGCAGTGGATCAGCCAGTTATGCTATGTGCCAGTGGGCCCGGAGCATATTTCTTAGCAATGCATAAGAGTTCTGGAGGATGGGAGTTCTGGTTACAACCCTTACTCTAGTTTTTCTTGAAGCAGGTATGCTAGCAAGATGTTGTACATGCACTTTAGTTGACAAACTGAAAATATAGCTCTTAATATCATCCTAAGAAGTCTTATTTGACTGATAATGGCTACATTATCCATTTAAATTCTTTACTGCCTTTGCAGATATTCACTATTTTTGTTGGACTAATTTCAGTCACAACATTTATTACGTGTGGGTCCGAACATGTGTAGGAAACAGGGTACATTTAGAAATGTTATAACTTCTTAGAGCTCAAAAGATGAAAAAGCCCTGAAGACTTAAGATGCATCTTAAAGGATTTTATCAGCATCAAATCAAGTTGTAAGCAGGATGTGTGTATATGTGCGCATGTGAGAGAGCATGACAGAGACCAGTCAGATCCTAGTGAAATACTACTATCCCTTCTTAGATATATGTAGAGGAGATACAGAGACACTATGGTCTAGATACACAAGGGTGCCTAGGTTCAAAATTAAATTCTCAGAAACCCCTATTCTGCTGCCACTGGATGATGTAAAGTCAGGATATAGGAGTTAAAAGTTTTGCTTCTGCACATACCAAGAAGCACCTCAGTCTTGACAGTGCCAAGCAGTGAGGGACCTATCTTAGTTTGGATGTGTTAACTAGATTGTCTACTAATCTCTCCTGAGGTTTCTGATCTCACATATTCTCAGACCACTCTTAGCAACTTGGAGGAAAAGGTTCTGCTGCCTCCTTTTTAACCAAAAGCACAATTACCACAGCACTTGTCGAGGATGTGGAAGATCCTGGTCCAGTTCCTCTCTCAGACAGTGCCCCTAACCAATAAGATATTGTTAACGGGTTCAGGTGGCAACCATTGCAAATTTTGTGGTGTGTCTTTCTTCTTAATAGATAGCAGGCTTACTTGGGAACAGAGACCTGATTCAATTTTAAATTCGGTTATCATTGTAGCAGGGAATGGAAAACAGGTTTTACCAATCCCATCTGTGTTCCTTTATCATAAGGCTGGAACAGTGATTCTTAGCTTGGGTGCTGGGAACTCTTGGGTGGCCTCAAAATCCTTTCAAGGGTGCCACAACAAGTATGAAGAGCTAAATGAGGTGTAAGGAGATAATCAGCTAAAGACTCAGGCTTCAGATGTGTGGATATGTGCAAACAAGGGCCGGTTTAGGCTCTTCCTGCTTAGCTGCTCCCCATCTCCACTGCCTGGCCCCTCTGGAAGGAGGTAGACCCTGTAGTAAATAAATTAGTTTTGAAATGGGGTGTTACTCAATTGACAGAAGTTATGGAGGACTGCCACGAGTATGACAAGAGGTGCCTTGAGCCTAGAAGTCTGAAACTTGGCAGACTGTGGCCTCAGCAGGGGCTACCATGCCTGCTGTTTTCATCCCCCTGTGCCTTCAAATTTACACGCGACATGAGCTTTGCTTTCAAGACTTTGAGGTATAATTTCTCAGAAACCCCTGTACCTATCTCCTTCAAATCTGGCAGGCTTCCTGCCCTCAGAAGGGACTACCATCCCTGCTGTTCTCATCCAAATCTAGCAAAAAACCCAACAAAGTTATGGGCAGTTTCATGCTTCCCCAATATAGCCTATAGGCGAAACATCGAAAGAGCATTAAAACAGTGAAACTGTTTCAACGAAATGAAACTGAACGGTGCTTTAAAAATTAAAGCAAACTCAAAACGAAACACTGTCCCACTGAAATGGCGAAATGGAAATTGAAACGAAACATTGCTGTTTTGCACAGCCCTGGTTTCATTCCCAGAGAAGGCTCAAGCCTGTGAAAGCTGACTGGAGGCTAGGGAGGCAGGCTTAAAGCCAAGAGAGGTGCGATTGTGGACTGACTCCAACTCAGTGTCTTGATCTTTGTGGATCCCATTTGGAGGTAGTGACTTTCTCCATTCTTTGTACAGGAGGCCTAGACACTCAAATCCGAGATGTTGGTTCCACTAGCTAAGTAGTCATTGCAATATTCCAGATTCTTTTGGTGAATCTAGACCTAAATGACTTGCTCAGGTACACATAAAAAGCCTAAGGGAGAGCAGGGACCCTTGGCTCTTCAGTGTCTGCATAGCATCTTAACCACTGGGTAATACTTCCTCTAATAGGTCTTTTGTGCACAACAATGAGTAGCAAAAAGACAAAAAGTGATATACAGAAAGCAGCAACTTAGCACTATTTGGATCATGACAGAGAGAGGGGAATAAGGAGAAAATATGGAGAAGTGGACACAAGCAGGATCAGAAAAATGAGGTTTTGATGGATATCAATGAAATCAAAATTTGATAGTATAACTGCCATCCTTAAGAACTCTTTTAACTATCAGCTATCTTTTAAATACCAAAACATTAATTGTAAAGTTCTTGTCAATGGTAAGGATTAATAATAAGGATGCTTAAAAATGCTGAACTGTATTTACAGTGTCACAGCGTGGGACCTAGGAGCGGCTGTGATCTCTCTAGCGCCCCCTACTGTGCCAAGCCACTTGTTTAGCACCCTCAGTCTCGCCCGCCATGTCTTGCTGTTATGTTAGGTTAAGGGAGGCTGCCTTGTACTCTTGGACATGGTGCTAAGTTTGTACTGGCCCCTGTCCTGTAAGAAGTGACCCGGTGCACCTCAGCCTTATGGGCTACGCGTGCCTCCTACCTCCCCTGTAGCACGCCCCAAGCCTCACAGTTATTCCGGACGTTGTCTTGCCTATATACTTTCTCTAGAGGTCCTGCCAAAGACCTCTGCCCTAATGTTCACTTTCACTGGGCTCAATCTGTTCACTCGCGTATGCGCCCCTCTCCTGGGGATTATCTCCGTACGTGCCCCTCACCCTCACCAGGCTCCTCAATGGGCTTGCTCCCCTCTCTGGGCTTCTCTCTGTACGTGCCCTCTCCTGGGGCTTCTCTCACTCTACTCTTGTATGCACCCCCTCCTGGGGGCTTCTCTCTGTACATGCCCCCTCCTGGGGGCTTCTCAATGGGTTTGCCCCCTCCTGGGGGCTTCTCCCCTTACGGGTTGTGCCCCACTGGGGCCTGTCTCCCATACTCAGGCCTTGTCTCTCCGCGTTCCCCATGGCCTCATATACTCACACCCTCTCTGGGGCCTATGCTCACGCCTCTTGCACTCGCCCATGTTGGGGCCTCTGTCTTGCACTTCCCGCGCTCCGATTACCCGCCCTGGGGTTTCGTCACCCACGCTTCCCGCAGTTGGGGCTCAGGTGGCGTGTAGCCGTGCCTGGCCCCCTTGACCCTCCTCACGGGTCTTATGCCCTGCTCGGGCTTCTCCAGTTATTGCCCACACCCCCAAACACAGCACCACCCCGGTGCCACACTGCCAAGCCTTCCCTCTGGCACCCAGATACTATGCCCTCTCAGGGTTCCTCTCAACTGGGGCTCAGGCGGCCTAAGCCTTACCTGGCCCCAGACCCTTCTCCAGGGTCTTGCCCAGCTGGGCCCTCTCCAATACTGCCCCACTGGGGTTGGGGTTAGGACACCCCAAAACACTGCACCCTCTGTGGTGCCAGGAACACCCCACATCACTGGGGAGACCCTAATGAGGTCTCCACCATCCCCTTATAGCCTCACCCAGTCCTCCGGTGTTACACAAACATCACAACAACAAACATAAAGCCCTGAGCCCATCGGCTGTAACACAAAATCAGCCTACCGGCTATAACATTCTGCGCCACCCTGGCTCTCCATCGAGCCTCCGTGATAGAGGCCTCTCCATCCCATCAACACATGGATGATCAAGCACTCAGGCAGCTCTGCCTTGCTCTGCTTTACAGCAGAGCTCCTGCTTCTCAGCCTGTCAGAAGGGAACTGACTCTGGCCTCGGCCTGGCTGTTTATAAAGGCCAGGCCCTGCCCTCTTTCGGTCAGCTGACCCACTCAGTTGCTTCGGCAACCCCTGGCTGTGTTGCCCTGCTGACTGACAGCTAAGTCCGCATCACCGATGCCAGTAGCAAGCACCCTAGTGCCCTGCTACACATCTCTCCCTCCCGGGGTTGAGCCTCCGTAGGAGCGGGGCGTGGAAGTGCCCCGCGACATACAGAAACAAAAAAGCTTAAAATATTTACTGTAGTACCTTGGCTTAGTTGCAGGCACTGATAATGGTCTTCCTACTTTTTTTCCTCAGCTTACTTGTTATTTAAATGACCCAAGATAACATGGAAATAATTTATAAAAAATGATACAGGGGCTCTGAGGAGCTGAAACAGTTTGTCAGTAGCAAATAATATCCTTCCTGAGTATCATTGTAGAGCAATCTGCATAAGATTAACAAGAACAAAGAGAACAGAGCCCACAGGGATCAAATTTGTGCTCTGCAACTTGAGACAACATATAATCTAGGTTTTGCTGTTTAGATAATAATCTTATCCAAAGCCTAGATCAAAATGTAGAAAATGGAGCTTAGAAAGATACCCCAAAATTATGGCAGATAATACCAGGTCATGTGTATTTGTTCAACCAATGCTTATACTGAAGGAACAAATAATGTGGCAGCCTAAAAAGCTGTCACAGTTGTATGTGCTGTCTCAAAAATGCCGTTTCAGTGCGGGGTAGGTTAGATAATATAGAAGAAAACAGGAAGAGGCAGAGATAATCTTAGAGGATTCTGTTCCAAAATGCCTATTGACAAATCTTATATATATATTCCTGGGCAGATCTAGGATTTTGGACAGGGAGGTACAAATGGTGTGGCTTATCATCACATATAACACCATACACATTTTTCTTCAGTTAGAGAGAAACTAGAAGCTTTAATAATATGGTAGGGACTAGCACTTTATATTATTTAGCAAAAAAACCCAACCACACACCTGTATAATATATGTATATTTAAAAACATAAGATCTAGGCAAAAATGGTCAAAGGATCTTGTATTATTAGTCCTGTAGTCATTATAGTTAAATGCACATCTTATTCAGATTCATAAAACAAAATTTAGCCTTCTTGAATATCTTGAAGATGCTTCCAATACTTCACTGTTAGTCATTTCTCTACCCTGAGTTATTATTACCACACCTGAGTTAAATTTTCAGCTATAGCTGAAGTGAGTCTGCATGGCTGTAACACAGAGGAGACACTACCAGGAATGGCTAATAGACCAGAAAATTGCAGAAGAAAGGACAGTTTGAATAGTGAAATATCAAGACAATTAAAAAGGACAGAGGGTCATTAACACCTGTGAAGTAGAGAGAGATTAACAGAAATCAGGGAGATGGTAATTAGCCATGACTGTCCCAGCACTGCCTGAATAGAAGTGCTGCTGCCCCTTCTAGGCAGTTGGTTTTAAAGTTTGGGTGGACCAGGAATCAAAAGTTGTGGGGGAGTGGGGGCTGTACCTGCACCACTACACTTGTCCTTGTATGCAGGTAGGCAGTTCTGTCTGTCCGACTCATATGAAAAGGCAAGGTTCTTTGAGTAGATGTGATATATCTTTTATTAGACCTACTGAGTAGGTGGGAAAAAGTTCTTAGCAAAGCTTTTGGGTGCAGGAAAGTTTTGCCAAGAACTTTTTTCCAACTACTCAGTTGGTTTAATAAAAGATATCACATCTACTCAAAGAACCTAGCCTGTCTACACCCTTAGACTAACTCAGGTACAACCAAAAACCCAACTCATACAATAAGACTCATGAGCATTCTGTAGCTTATTCCACCAATTATATGGAATAGCTGTGCCTTATGTCCTGAACAGAGGCAAAATTATGCAATCCCTCTGACTTTCTCCTCCACAAAGTAAAATATTTGAAGGACTAAAGCCTCTGGCCTATTTGGTAGGCCATAGCAGTTCTCAGACATACAGGAGAGTTAAATACAAGCATGTAACCTATTCTGGTTTTTGGATGGCAAAATCATCCTCTGTGCTCTTATTAAGATTTGAATTGCTCCTGGCTTAATATATAGAATCAGATCTTTACCACTGGTTTCAATATAGTGGATTTAAAGTTGATTTCCTGACAAATTATTGCAAAGTCAATTTTGAGGCGATGTTCACAGACTTGTCATTCTTTTGCTGGGATCAAATCATTCACTCTTTCTAACAACAATAAAAAATGTACATTCTTGGTCATATTAGATCTCTCCCAATTCAGAGATCTGTGTACTTGTGACAAGCTAGTTTAATGTAAATCAGTTCAGTGCTCTACTGGTGAGAGTCAAGGACAATGTCAAGTCCTGCAATCAGTTCTAAGGGTAAGCCCTTTCTGTTGCATTTCATTTGCATCTTACAGGAGAGGTTTTCAGAGGCACAAAGGATGGTGACACACCCAACTGTCACTGAGAGCTATAAATTAGGGTTCTGATTCTTGTTTCCTTATTTTGTTTGCTTTTTATGTCTACTCTTACATTCAAAGGGGAACATTCAGTTACCCATCTGTAATGTTTTTAGGTATATGTTACACTCTTGTGTCTGTTTTTCCCACTTATCACTTGTCTTCTTTAATATTTATAGCTCTGAGATAGCAATCAGGTTTTTCCTCTGCTTCTGCACAAACTCTAATGCAGGGGTGGACAAAATATGATCTACAGGCTGGATCTAGCCCACCAACAGATTCGATCTGGCTCATGGGTGGATGGCTGCCGATTCATTAGATCTGGCCTGTGGGTAGCTGGTGGCTCTGGCCACCCCATAGTTCTGGATGGGCAGGCAGGTAGGCTATCAGGGCTGCTTCCACCCAGCAGCATCAGCCCTGGACACAGCAACGGCAGCTGTGGACCTGGGTGGAGCTTCTGTAGGAGTGGGTGGGTGGCAGCATCAGCTGTGAATGCCATCAGCAGGTTCAGGAACTTGGATGCAGAACCTGCTAGCGACATCCACACGTGATGCTTTTGCCCTCCCAGTGCAGTGGAAGGTCCTGCCTGGAGCCCCAACCCAGAACCTGCTGGCAGCCCCAGCTGTGGACCCATGCAGAAGTCTGTGTCATGCTGAGCAGGTGGCAGCATCAGCTGTCACATCCCTGGCAGGTTCTGCACTGGGGCTCTGGAACCTGCTGCTTGCACCCACAGCTGACTCCACCACCCACCCACCCCAGTGGAAGTCCCTGTCTGGGTGTACAACCGAGTTTTGGGGCTCCTGGCAAAGTAAAGCTCTTGCCAGGTTTGGGAGTGGAGGGGAGATGAAGGGGAGGGGCAAGAGGAGAGACTAAGAAAGACAAGAGGGAAGAAAGAGATGAGAGGAGAGGAGAAAGTGAGCATCAGCCCTGAACAGGTCCCCAAAACTCATTAAGGGGCTCTCCAGCCTAAATAATAGCCCACCCCTGGTGTAATGTAGGACTCCTGCCCACGTTGACTTCAGTAGATACATTTGCTCACTGAGAAGATTTTACCAAAGGCCCAGTGTGGTTTCAGATGACTCAGAGGTACAAGCGATATGATCTTTGTTGCAAGACAGTTTCAGGAGAAATGCTCCAAGCAACACTAATATCTTTACATCACCTTCATTGACCTGACTAAGGCCTTTAATTCAATCAACACAGAGGCCCTCTGGAAAATCTTGATGAGATTTGGATACCTGCCAAAATTTCTTACCATTATCAGACTTCTTCACAACTACACAACACCAAGCATCTTAAGTTAGGACTTTGAAATGTACCCCTTCACTTGGAGTCAAGCAAGGATGTGTGATTGCACCAATAATCTTTTCCATCTATATTGCAGCTATTCTGCGTCTAACTGCTGACAGACTTCCACCGGAAGTCAACATTCAGGATTGCATGACTCCTTAATATCAAGCAGTTACATTTAAAATCCAAGACAACCAGCACCTCCATTTCTGTTCTTCAATATGCTGATCATTGCATTATGTGTGCCCACTTATTTGAAAAATCCAGTTACTTTTGACTGTTCTGTGAAGCATATGAAATATTTAGACTCACTTGTCAACTTCAAAAGAAGAACAAATACTTTACCAGCTCACCCCAAACCAACCAGTTTCTCCTCCACGCATTACAGTTAGAGGGCAATCCTTGAAGACTCTTGAGGATTTCCCCTTTCTGGGTAACCATTTTTCCAAAAACATAGACAACAATATTCAACACTGGACAAAAATCTGCCAGTGTTGCCTTTAGACATCTCCAAAATCATGTCTTTGATGATCACAACACTAAGACCAAAACCAAACTTCTCATGTATCAGGCTGTTGTCAACCCTATTCTGTTGTATGGGTGTAAAGCTTGGATGACATATCAGGAATACCTGAAAGCCTAGGAATGTTACCATTAGCCACATCTTCAGAAAATCCTCCACATCAATTAGAAGGACAAAAGAACAAGTGCCAGCATCACTCAGACCAAACAGGTAACACCAGCATTGAAGCCATGTTTACATGGCACCAACTCCATGTGATCTGACATATCCAGGATCTGTTCCTTCCTTCTGTGACTATTTGCTGTATCTGCAGTTGAACATGTGGGTCTTAAGATTGTCCTTCTTGTCATCTATGGACTCACCAATGACTTCCCTATTTATCGGAAGACTTGTCATCCTTATATTGAGGGACTGATAATGATAAGGTTAAGAGTTTAGGTGGTAACTTGTAACTTAAAAGATCTGGGCTGTTCCAAACCAGTTCTTAATTTCCCATTTATCCTACCACCCACAAGGGCATCCATGCAATAATGCAAAATGCAGAATTTCTAAATTTTCAAAACTAGTTCTGGGGGGAGGAAATATTATTGTGCTTTTAATATTCATGTAATGCAGATGCAATTTATACTCTGTTATAGCTTTTAAAGTGCTTGTGGAAAGATGCCATTCAAAAATAAAGTTTGTGATTTAGATGGACACCAGAAGATTTAACATTTGAGTAGTTTGTTGGTAATCATCATGCTGCTTTTTATTCATTTGTTCCTATTGACTTGGTACTTCGAATAAACAACTCGCACCACTTGTACTTCTGTCAAAGAGTGGGTTATTTAAGTCCTATTACTGAGCACTAAAAGATGAAGAGAAACTAATAACAGAACAAAACTGTAATAGTTATTTAGATACAAGTGTTCTCAACTTGATGACATTCCTTTTGCCCAAACAGAATAAAGTCCAAACTAGAAACACAAATGCCATAGCTGCTTTAAAAAGGCCCATTGTAAATGCTCAAAAGGGTGTTAAGCCAAATAAGCCAAGAGAAAATTTGAAAAGAAAAATGTATTATTTGGGGACCCATTGACATGAACAAAAATCTACAATCCTACAACTAAAAAAGAACCTTATGCTGTAAAAGTACCTGCATGTATACTGGATAGATTAAAACTTGGCCAATTTATGGGTCTCAAATTAGGGTAAATAAGGATTTATTATGTATGTGCATTTCTGATAGGGTTCCATAGAGGCTCAATCTTTGCTCTATGTTATTAGACCTCTTTTTTCAAAGACCTGAAAGAAAACAAAATGTATTACTGATCAAATTTGCAGATAACACACTGAATTGTTAGAATGGTAAATAATGAAGAGAACAAGTAAGGTGTGTTTGGATAATGGGAAAGGTAGGCATGAGCTGACAATACATATTTTTATACAAGCAAACCATACCTGACATGCCTCAGAGTTCTACGCTGCATCACGGGAGATGCATTCCTCCAGGCAGCCCGAAGCACTGCAGCACAAGAGGGTGGAAGGTCTGTTCCATCTTCCAAGAAGCAACGGAAGTGCCATTTGCAATCAAGCTGCTTGTAAACAAATGATTTTGCATCAGTTTACAAGTAAAGCATTCTGATCTAAGTCAAACCACCTAGAAATATTAATTCTGATTTTTACAACAGAAAATAAACAGATATGTTTGGTAAGGCTGAGATTTTTTTTGTTCACAGCAGTTTGTTTTTCTGCAAATTACATTGTCCATTGATAGAAAACTTCCAGACAGCTTTAGTTAAGAGAAGCATGTTAGTTAACAGCAGCCACTATTCATTGAATTAGTACATAATAAGAGTTCTGTGCAACTTTAAAAGACTAGTCCCTTAAACTTTCACTGGCTTTTGAAGCCCTAGAGATACTGAGTTGGATTTACTATGCTTTTGCCCCAAACAAAGGCAAAATTTGGGCTTTATTTCAGAACCATTCTTTTCTGAAGGGGAGGGGGGAGACAAAAAGGAAATTTGGGGAAAAAAATTCTGTCCGCCCTTGTCTTAAGGTAATTCTATAAGCCTACTTCCAGCAGGAGATCTGATTTTCATTGTAATGATTCAAACAAGCATTTTCCTGTGTGCTTATAATTAAGATCTGCACTTCAGTACAGGTTGCCTTCAGAAAGAGTTGTAGAATATAGAATAAAGTTGTCCCCTCAAAATAGCTTAAAACAATGGCAATTCATCGTTCCCACTTTAAGCTGAGGCAGTATTCCCAGGCTGAATTACTTTAACTTTTCCAGTCCTTAAATAGGCACCAATTTTAATAGAACATGAGCATGCCTTCTAACAATGTTTTACAAGAAAGACAAGTAAATGCCAAATCATTTACCTTTGAAACAGTTACTGACTATGACCTTGGCTTGCATATACTTATGTATGCTCAATTTTTACTCAAGCAAATATCTAACTAAAGCTCATGTGAGTAAACAGAACACAAAAAGGTCTTGAAAGACCTAGGACTGAAGCAGGAACTTAGGTATGTCAATCTAAACACTGATATAAAATATAAAAGAGAAAAATTTAAAAAGCTTTGCTTGACAAATAGAAAATCCAAGAAAGTAATCATGATTATAATTGTATTTCCCCACTCATGCACACCTGGGAAAGATTTGAAAATGAATGGGGGAGAAAAATCCATTCAATTATAAAATGAATGTGTTGGCGTTGCTGGGGAGTTAGCAATTTAGAGTCTGTGGCACTTGACAGACTAGCAAGGGAATTTTACTAGCAAGGATCAACAGCTGAGTAATCATTTTATAAATTCAGATGAATGTTTCAATACTTCCTGGAAAAAAATAGAAAGTTTCCATTCATTTGTTAGCAAACATGAGTGTGTGGGGTTTTTTGTTTTTGTTTTTGTGGGTTTTTTTGTTTTGTTTTAAGCCTTGCATATTTAATGGTAATCAACTTAACTAATTATGTGGAGTCTCTGATATGGGAAAGTTCTTATTCACATTTTCTATTGCTGTAGGATACAAATGATGCAAATGATCTGGCTTTAATCTTTGGCATTTATGCCTCAGGAGTACAACAGAGGAATAATAAAATACAAACCAGCCAATTCTATTGCAATATTTGTGAATTCTTGAAACATGCAAGCCTACCAACACTGAAAATTTGGTTCTGCTGAGCTAGGTCTCTGAAGTTCCTCAACAGTGATTTAATGTTTTTCCTAGGTTGTAAGTATTCTTCAAGGCCAATATATTCAGGACTTCATCATATCCATTGGCTTTAACCAGGTTTATAGATGGAAGACCTAATGGCTGGCAGCCATTAACACATTCCAGAATAACCATGTTAAGTTTCAGTCCCTCCTTGGCTGCAGGTCTATTTAGCCTTCTGACAAAAATCAAGGAATTTTCATAATTATTTTTTCCTGTCATATCAGATTTCTGGAACTAGTAACAGAATTTTTTGCTCCTTTTTTTTTTCTTTTTACAGATTTCCCCAGCTACTATACATTTTTAGTAGATTGCTAAGGGTCTCACTACAGAGCAGAATGAACATGTGATTGTAGCATAGGTTTTCCTATAGCTAACAAGGGTAACAAGAGCAGTGAAGATGTATTGGGGGAGGGAGGGAGGAGCAGGAGGGGGTGGTCTGCATCAGCCCAGATTAACAACCATACTCCAAGCCTTGCAGGAAACCTTTGGATATATTCTGGCTAGACACTAATCAGTCTGTTAAGGGTAACTTTCTTTTGTTATATAAGAAGGCTTGACCTAAAAAACATTCATTTCACTCAGCACTTCATTGTGGGCTTGAATCAGTGAACCAAAGATGAAAGATCAGCATTTTACACACTGTCATTCAGCTCCATCAAGCACATCTAAAATATTAGCTCTAAAATGTCTATTCTCATATTTCTGAGTCAAACCAACTTGGCAAAATTACATTTAACTATTGCAAGGAACAGTCTTCCATGTCTAAAAGTCAATTAAACTGTGTTGAATGGAAGCTAGGTTGCATGATTATATCAGTGATTTGCATGATTATATTGGCGATTAGGTGGCTTGTATGGACTTGACATTTAGTGAATATTCCTGCTAACAAAATATCAATACTGATAGTGAAGACTTGGAACTTTTCCTAGCAGTATAAGCAACTTTTGCCTTTCATCTAAAGTTACTATTTTAAAATAGCTACACATTTCCATACCATTATGAAGGCAATCACATGGCTAAAATATACATCTAAATCTACATGGTTCAGGGCAATGTCTCACATGATATGTTTTAAAGGGAAATTCTATACCTATGAAACACCATCCATGAGAGAAACACTTCTTATCAACCTGCATGTGGCAGGCTATAGTCAGCCTGAGCATATGCACTGGGAGCTGGGAGACTCTACTATGCTCTCAGTGATTCCGCTGCTAGGTCCAGGTGTGGGGAAGAGGAAAATCCTGGATTTGAATGCTGAAGTGAGAAGTGAAGGCTTGCTGTGCACCTAGGTCTGGACACTAGGTGGCACAGCTGTGCTCTCCTTTTGGAGCTTCACTTGAACTGTGGCTGCTTAGTGTTTTTACTGGTGACTAGTTTTTGTGTGTGTGTGTGTGTGTGTGTGTGTGTGTGTGTTGTTTTTTTTTTTAAACAGACTTTATTGACAGGCATTTTTAGTCTGATATTTTACTGACAATGAGTAATTTACTGACAGTAGGCAGCCCTGCAAGTGACCAGTCCAGTTTCAAATCTCTGCAAAAAGGAAAAAAAATGGATGCACCAACTCTGCTTGTTTGCCTCTGTCCACTACCAGCCTCCATTCACAATGTCCACCTTCCCCAGGTCCTTCACCCATCTTTTCCCTCTGCCTTCTTTGCAAGTCTTTACCTTCTCCCCTCTGCATTCAAATCCAGCATCTTCCTCCTCCACATCCTTGGACCCAGGAGGGGAGAGTCACTGAGAGCATAGCAGAGCCCCCTGACTCCCAGTTCAGATACACACTCACTACAGCCTGCCACACAGGACTGTTGTTCATCCTTCACAAGTGAAGAAGACTGCCTCCAGTGTGGGGGGAGGGGAGGGGAGAAGAGAAAGGAAGCAGGAAAAAAAAAGGGAGGGAGAAAAGAGGAAAAAGGAGAGAGGAAAGAGAGAGGAGGGCTGGGTAGAGGAACTGCAAGGAAAGTTGTGCTTACTTCCTACCTGCAACATTCTTAGAGATTGAATCTTTAGAGATTTTAAGCAGTTATATTTTAACAGGTCTGACCATTTGCAAACTGATTTTTCAAAGGCCTATAAATACGGCTACAGTTAGACTGACTTTTATGGGAACAAAAAGGCACATCCCTGACCTAAAGGCCATCCATTCCCTTGCCAAATATTACAGTGTTGAGACAAACCATGATCATAGCAGAGATCATTCAAGTTCAACATAAAGAAATGTAAAATGTTCCACCTTAGGGATGAATAATAAAGTTAGCAGCTTTGTTAGGCCACAGGTCATAGCCTTTTATTCAGCTGCAAATCCAGTGCTCCCTAAGATCCAAATACTGTCACACTAACAATTAATACCTGAACAAAAGAAATCTCTTCCTTTTCCCCACCCTGGCGATGCCTGAGAACTGAAGACATCTGATCTCTCTTCAAGGAACCTTGCCCACTCTAGAAGCCTGGCCAGGACTTAAGTAATGCATTATTAGAACTAGTAATATACAACTTCTTGCTTGCTAAGATTGTATCTTACTAAGACTACTGAAACTGCTAAGATTATATCTATATGCATGCTTAGAGTTAATACTTTATAATGCTCAATAAAACTTATTAAAGAATTAACTGGGTCCTTGTTTGGAGGAAATAAATAGGTTCTTGTCTGGAGAAAGCTGAAACATACTTTAAGGCAATATCAATCTTGCTGTTTGCTCTCTCTCCATTTAGGGGGAGAACCAGATATTCCCTGGTTCTCAGGGCAAGAGATGGAGATGCCACAGTTTCTCTCGGTAATCTTTTCCAATGTTGATACCATTCCACCCTCATATTCAGAAAGTTCTTCATAACCTTCAACCTATATTTCCTCTGCTGCAGCTTGAGACCACTGCTCCTACTTCTGTCTCCTATGGCCACAGAGAAAAGCCCATCTCTATTCTTTCTGTAATTGCATGTTAGGTCTTTGAAGACTATTATCAAATCCCACCCTCTTCTCTTTTCCAGTCTTTGTCTTCTGCATTCCATAAGGGCACATATGCATGCTCATTTGCGGCACATAGACTTATACAGACTCACTTGAAAATGTTGACTAAATAACCCTAGTTCTTTAGGGTGAAAGGGTTTTCCTCAAAAGTCTTTTTTCCTAGGCCCCTCATCATTTTTGTTTCATAGTTTATAGTTTCATAGTTTCTAGGGTCGGAAGGGACCTGAGTAGATCATCTAGTCTGATCCCCTGCCATGGTAGGAAAGATTACTGGGATCAAACAGCCCCAGCAACATGTACATCTAGCCTCCTCTTAAAGACCCCCAGGATAGGAGCCAGCACCACTTCTCTTGGAAGTTGATTCCAAATCCTTGCCACCCTGACCATGAAGTAGCGCCTCCTGATGTATAGCCTAAATCTACCCTCTGCCAGCTTGTGACTGTTATTCCTGGTCACTCCTGGCAGTGCTCGGGGGAACAGGGACTCCCCCAATGCCTGCTGATCCCCCCTGACTAGTTTGTAACAGGCCACTACATCCCCCTTCAGCCTTCTCTTTTGGAGGCTGAACAGGTTCAGGTCCTGTAGCATCTCCTCATAGGGCCTGCCCTGCTGTCCCCTGATCATGCGAGTGGCCCTCCTCTGGACCCTCTCCATGCTGTCCACATCCCTCTTGAAGTGCGGTGCCCAGAACTGGATGCAGTACTCCAACTGCGGCCTGACCAGTGCTGCATAGAGGGGGAGGATCACCTCCTTGGACCTGCTTGAGATGCATCTGTGAATGCATGACAAGGTGCGGTTGGCCTTCCTGACTGCATCCTCACACTGCTGGCCCATGTTCATCTTGGAGTCAATGATGACTCCAAGATCCTTTTTCGCCTCTGTACTGACAAGAATGGAGTTCCCCAACCTGTAGGTATGGTGCCGGTTGTTCTTCCCCAGGTGCATCACTTTGCACTTGTCTGTGTTGAATCCCATCCTATTTTCATCTGCCCGCCCTTGTAACTTGTCTAGGTCCGATTGTCACTCTGTGCTGGACTCTTTCCAAACTGTCCACATCCTTCTTGAACCACAGGCACCAAAACTGGGCACACTATTCCAGGTGAGGCCTCACCAGTGCTGAACAGAGTAGAAGAATCACTTCCCTTCATTTGTAAGTGGCATTCCTGTTAATACAGCCCAGAAGGCTGTTGGCTATTTTTGCATCGAGCAAACTATTGGCTTATATTCAGCTTATGGTCTACTGTTACTCCCAGGTCCTTCTCTGTACTACTGCAGCCTGGCTAGTCATTCCCCAGTCTGTATTTGTGCGTCTAATTATTCCAATTATTCTAAGTCCCAAGTGCCAGCCTTTGCACCATTCCTTGCTGAATCTCATCTGATTGACTGCAGACCACTTCTCCAGTCTGTCCAGGTCATTCTGGACCCTAGCTCTGCCCTCCAGAGTGTCTGTAACTCTGCCTAACTTGGTGTCATCTGCAGATCTCCTAAATGTGCACTAAAACCCCTCATTCAAATAATTTAATGAAGATGTTAAACAGTACCAGACCCAGGGCCCATGGAGACCACCCCTTGATACCTCCTCCCAACTAGGCACTGAGCCATTGATGACTACTTGTTATGCATGATGATCCAACCAGTTATGTATTCACATTACTTTACTGTCATCTGGTCTGTATTTCTTCAGTTTGTTAAAGAGAATGTTGGAGGAGACAGGGTTAAAATTCTTGCTACAATCAAGGTATATCACTTCCACTGGTTTCCCCCCATCCACAGAGTCAGTCACCTGATCAAGAAGGAAATCAGCATGGTCAGGCATGCTGGCTGCTGTTGATCATCTTGTTCTCTAGGTGCTTCACAATAGAGTCCTTGAGGACCTACCCCATGGTCTTTCCAGGTATTAGTCAGGTTGACTGGTCTGTCATTCCCCAGATTCTCCTTCTTTCTTTTTTTACTGATGGGCACTATATTTGCCCTTTTCCAGTCATCTGGGCCCTCATCCAAACTCCATGAGTTCTCAAAGAGTAGCTAATATCCCTGAATGACCTCAACCAATTCCTTCAGTATCTGTGCATTCTCTCCAGCCCTCATGACTTGAAAGCATCTAGCTTTTCTAAGTTCTTTCATGGATTTCATAGACATTAGGGCAGGAAGGGACCTCAGGAGATCATCCAGTCCATGCCCCTGCCCCAGGGGCAGGAAGTCAGATGGGGTCAAAGGATCACAGCAAGATAAACATCCAAATGTCTCTTAAGGAGTCCAGAGTAGGTGCTTGCACTAACTCTGGCGGCAGTCTGTTCCAGGCCTTGGGGAGCTCAGACAGTAAAGAAGTTCATCCTTATGTCCAGCCTGAAACAGTCTTGGAGGAGTTTGTGACCATTTGACCTTGTCATCCCTTGGGGAACTCTGGTGAACAGGCATTCCCCCAGATCCTGATGTACACACCTTATATACTCACAGGCAGCCACCAGGTCCCTCCTGAACCTGCACATTTCCAGGCTGAAGAGTCCCATAGCTCTCAGCCTCTCATCATAAGGCCTGTTCTCCTGCCCTCTGATCATGTGCGTGGCTCTCCTCTGGACTTTCTCAAGCTTATTGACATCTGTTTTAAATTGTGGAGCCCAGAATTGGATGCAGTACTCCAGCTGTGGCCTCACCAAGGCCGAGTACATTGGGAGGATAACATGCTGGGATTTGCTTGAGAAGCATCTATGGATTCAAGCCAGAATTTTGCTTGCTTTACCAGCTGGAACATCACATTGGTGGCTCATATTGATCTTGTGGTCAGTCATGACCCCCAAGTCCCTTTCAGCCATGGTGCTAGCAAGCATAGTACTGCCAAGCCTATAAGCATGCTGTGGGTTTTCTTCCCACGGTGGAGTACCTAGCATTTTTCAGTGTTGAACCCCATCAGGTTTTTACCCACTCGTTTTCTGACCCTGTCAAAGTTGGCCTGGATCACCATCCTGTCCTTGGGAGTGGACGCTTTACCTCAAAGTTTGGTGTCATCAGCGAACGTGGCCAGTCCACTTCTGATACCAACGTCCATATCATTAATGAAGATGTTAAAGAGTATAGGCCCAAAGACAGAGGCTTGGGGGACGCCACTGGTCACGATGCACCACAATGATTGACTTCCATCAACTATCACTCTCTGGGTCCGACCTCAAAACCAATTCTCTAGCTAGCAGACTGTGATGTAGCCGAGGCTGCAATTGGCCAGTTTTTCTATAAGACGATTATGGGATACCAGATAGGAAGCTTTTTTAAACTTGAGATATATGATGTCTCTTTTCCCTTGTCCAGGTGATATGTCACCTGGTTGTAGAAGGAGATGAGATTGGTCAGGCAAGATCTACCTGCAACAAACCCACGCTGGCTATTCCTCAAGAAGTTGCCTTCAGCCAGTCTGTCAAGAATGGTCTCTTTGATGATTTTCTCCAAGATCTTCCCGGGGATGGAGGTCAGGCCGATGGGCCTGTAGTTTCCTGGATCTACTTTCCTCCCTTTCTTGAATATAGGCACCACATTGGACTTCTTCCAATCTTCAGGCACTTTGCCCGAGCGCCATGAGTTCTTGAAGATCCATGCCAGTGGCTGAGTTATGATGCCTGCCAGCTCCTTAAGGCCAGCTGACTTGAAGCCAATTTATGCCAATTGATGCCAATTTATGTCCCAGTCGCCTGTGGAGGGTTTGGGATTGAGTATGGTTGGGGGTAGAAAGCTAAGAAAGTTTTATTGACTTCACAAAAACACGACTACACATAGTAACAAGACAAACAATGACAGATGAGAACAATTCACGTCTGCAACTTATCGGCAGTCCCCTCTGATGCCTGTTGTACAGCAAGTTTCTTTTTCCACAAAGTTCAGCGAAGTCAGGCGTCCCTGATCAGTGTTGTCCGAGAGGTATTGGGAAGGACCCTGGAATTCAGTCCTTGGGCTCCTTGAGGTCCACGGGCCCACTGATCTAGGCCTTTGATAAGGTCATTTTAACTGCGCCACAGGGCCTTACTACTTCAAAGCTTTGCTAAATTTACTAGGCCTTACTTTATACAAGGCCTTACTATGTCTTAAACTTTAATTAGGCTCTTAGCAACAACATATAGCTTAATATCTAAACAAATGCAGAAAAACACTTGGTCTAATCTTCATAGAGTCTTCAGCAAGCACCTTTATCACACAGGCATACTTTTCAGCTGTCACAGGTTGTCAGTTGACCCATATAGTTTAGCAAGGGTGTTACCAGATTTGCCCGCTACTTTGGGGTGTGCTCATTTATTAGGGCTAGGGTCTTGGTAATTCTATCAATGTGCTGCTTGTGTTACTTGTGTTTCTATACGGAGCTGTATCTCTTCCTTCTGCAAGCCCTCACCCCCAATGGAGCTATCTTGCAGGACTCAGTTCAGTGGGGCTGGGTTCCTCCAGTCCCCAAATCAGTCACACACATGAACACACACAGATTAATGTGACACGCCTGACCTGGCCAGGTTGATCAGCATGGACAGGCTGACACCCTCATATGCCAAGAATCAGTTCATCAGAGCAAAAATAAACTACAGTCAGACACAAGTACACAGTTAAACAGAATACCTATGAATCTGGCTGGGGGTCCAGATGACACCCTCATGGGCCAGCATTTTCATTAGGGCACGTCTGAGCCAAACTGGGTCAATCAACCTGTAAAAGCTGATCCCCTTACGTGTTTCAAATTCAGCGCGTCCCAATCTTTTAGCCTCTTGATGAGCAGACCCCACAGTATTTCTGGGCTTCACAGGGATCTTTAGCTTAGGTAAAAGGAGCGTCGCTGCAGAGCAAGTGGGGAAGGAGAAGTAAAGAAGGCAAAATATACCCAATTACCACCAGTATGACTATAAAAGTTATTTATTGCTAAGTAGATGAAATATGTATTGACACTAGTAGTAATAGACATGCAAAGGAAAAACAAACACAAACAGTCACAGTATACCCTGGTTTCACTAAGTATTTGTGGAAACTTAGCTCAAGCTTAGCTAATACAGTTCAAGTTCAGAAATCTATGCTTAGGGAGAGAAAAGAGAGAGAGCTGGTATCTCACCAGTCCAAGGCACTCGGGTTGAAAAGCTGACAGGTCAAAATTCTCAGCACGATCCTTGAAGGGAGATGATCTGTCTCCTTCAGCCTCTCCAGAAGAAAACAGGTGGTGTCAGCACCCACACTGCTGCTGCTTTTACAGATTTTTATACCCCCAGTTCAGCTTCTTTCAAGCATTCTCCATAGTGTAAATCAAATTGTCCTCTCTATTGACAAGGGGTTATCTGGGTGGAACATCTCAGGAACTTGATTGATACTCAGGAAACGCCTACTTGGGACTTGATGGGATATCTCCTGGTGTCTTCAGAAACAATAGATTGCAGCATCAGGGTTTTGGATTTTTACTTGCTGTGAACAAGCCTCAGCTTAGCATGACTTTTCCAGATCTTACTATAGTCTTTTAACAGACTTAAGGCAATTACTGGAGTGTGCATAACCTGTTGTGGAGAGGACTTCCACCAGTCATCTCGGGAAAAGTATGACAACACTTGTGGACAGGGCTCCAATGGGCTGGATGCTGTGATGAACCCTGTACCATTGTTCAAATGTTATCCATACCCCATCTGACTTGGTCTATTGCCTCAGCATTCCCTAAGCTGGCAACCAAGTTTTAGCCAATTAAGTTCACATAGGCCTCCCATAGTGGGACCAGGGAATGTACGGCCCGAGATGCCTAGTAAACTTAGTTTTGCTTAGAGGTGTGTGTGTGTGGGGGGGGGGGGGGGGGGGGAGGAAAAGTCCTTTGTAAATCCAGATTAGAACTGGTCTGCTAAATGCTGAGCTGGGTGTGGGGGTTGATGAGCATTTGGAACACTGCTTCCCCATCATGCAGTGCTCCCCTGCTTCGCTGATCCCAGAATTCACTGCAGTCTCTGCTTCAGGCTTTCTGTTCTCCATCTCTCATGTAAATGAATGGTCATCTGTTCCCATCTCAGATGCAAATGAGACCTAGGGCAGTTGTTTCACTTTTGTCACCCTTATCTGGAGGGTTTTAGGTGCATCTCTCACTGCATCTTAATCAGTTTCTGTTTAGGTAGAGGAAGGGGGAAGTGCGATTCTTTGTGAGTCAGACAGTCTGTGTCCTGCGTCAGGGTTCCCCAAGAACATGGAGCTGACAGGTAACAAGGGTCCACTGTTACCCTTGCTTTTCGTCTGGTTCCCCTCATATCTAAAAAGGACTTTTTATTGTCTTTGATATGTCTAGCCGGTTGGAGTTCAGTCACAGTCTTGCCTTTCCTGGTTCACTCCCTAAAGATCCAGACCAGTGCAGAGTACTCCTCCTTTGGGGTGGATCCAGCCTTTCATCCTTTATAGGCCTTTCTTTTTAGATGCAGGAGGTCCACTAGTTCCCTGCAGAGCCAAGGGGGCTGCTCTGCCTTTTTGCTGCCTTTCCTCCGAGACAGGATAGACATTACTTGTGCTTTCAAGATTGCTGCCTTGAGGAGCAACCACTCGTCCTGAACTCCCCTCCCCTTTGGGTCGTGATCCCTTAGGGCCTCACCAACAAGCTTCCTGAGCTTGTCAAAGTCAGCTTTCCTGAAGTCAAGGACTTGTGCTCTGCTGACTTTCTAGGATAATAATTTGGGCAACCCTAATATACATGTTACAGTCCCATTAATAGTATGGCAACTCACCCTGTTTTTTTAAAGGAAAAAGTACACATACAATATCAAACTCAGTTACAGATCTTAGTGATTAACTTGTAACATTTACTGCCAGCAGAATAATTTAAAACTAACTCAGCAAGTAGAATATGCAAACATTTCACATGGGTATTACTTCAGTGAATAATTCATATTTGAATTTACCAAAAAACAAATATTTCAAGTGACTGTCTCTAGTGTGAACCTCTACACAACTTTACAGCACTTATTGTCAGCAACACAATTTTCTCAACAGAAACATGTGGGAGGGAAAGTTTAAAATGTGAACTGTGAGACTACTGTCAATATAATCAATACTGGGTAAATAAAAATAGGAACAGTTCCATGTGGAACAATGACAACTAGTATGCAACATCACAAGTATTAATGCCGTGTACAAGGGAAAACAAATCTTCCATATACAAGCACTGAACTAGATTGAATGCGAATGAATTATATCCCTTTCAATCTTGGCTGTGTTGCTCCAAAGAGAGAAGTATTTTTCCCCAGTGTAGAACACTTTCTGACAGCTCTCTGTAGTGTTAGGATGGGGGAGGGTGTAGACAGTGTCTTGCAACCTATCATTGCAAGGGAACATTCCCTAAGCTCTTGCCATCACCTACAGAAATGCATGTGTGCACGGATGTGTGCATGGTGGGAGGCTGGACTGTTGATTATGTCAGGAGCCAAATTAAGCCCCTACTCCGAAGGATATGGGAAAGGCAGTGGTGCTTTAGAGCTTCCTGTGGTATGACGTAGTGGATCCTGCATCCAGAGGGTCTGGCTGGTTATCTTTAAACTCAAAGATCCAGCAATGTATATTGTGAGTGTGAGCTGCTGTGTGGACAGATGTCACTTTTTACATGTTTCCAGCACCATTATATCTGGAAAAGTTTTCAAATATATAGGATTACAGCCACTGGGCAGACATGCAGCCCCCTGCCTTGCTTCTATGTGGCACCTTATTCCAACAGGTACCATTTTGGACTACTCTGGAATGCTTCAAAGGCATTTTAAATGCTTCGTAAGATGATAGAGGACTACAGATTTGTTTTTTAAAGTTTCAGATCCCTCAGTACTATTTATTTTGTGTTTTATACTTTTATATATTGTTGAAACACTTGTAGAACTTTAGTATAGTTTTGATATGGCTATCTGTGTGAGGATTCACAATTGGCCACAATAGCATACATGTAGAGAAATTTTGACTCTTTTGCAGTATTGCTATTGATGCATGACATGAAGGAGCTGTAATAAGCATGTTAATTTAAGGCTAGAAGTAGATGTTGCATTTGTCTCTGGACAAATTGTGCCTGTGTTTTTTCTGGAACAGAAATATCCCAGGGTTGGCATGTGTACATATCAGTCTTCTAATCTGGATTTGGTGAACAGCTGAATGCATTGCCACTATTCTCACATTAATTCAATGATGCAATTTCAGGATTCACATTCATGCACATTTTGAAATGTCCTGGGATAAACTGTTAGCACTGTTTATCCTTTTTCAGGATTTATCCTGGGGCAGCAGACATGGAAGTCTGAATGACTCACTTTGTCCTGGGATAAAGCGGTTTATCCAGGGATAGAATGGTTTATCCTAGGACAAATGAAATGTCCATTTGTAGCTTCAGTCCCCTTTGGTAGAAGCTTGCTTAAAACTGTATTGAGATCTGTATATAATATCAAACGTCACTACATACCTTTTATTGTTCTGTATCGCCAATAAAGATGTGATTTTATTATTACCTCACTTAAACATACGTTGCCTTAATCTCCATCGTTTTATACCTCCTATAGCCATGGATAGCAAAGCAAACTGAGCATAGCACATTTAACTTCTTAGCTGGTAGAATTTTACACTTACCATGCAGAGATACAAATTACTATATACTACCTTGCACCTTGTGGAGAATTAGGCCCCGAAGCAATAGCTTCTCTGATGCTATTTACTTCTTGCACAAGAACTACTAAATATTATACTGCTTGTAAGAAGTATTTATATTCTAAATATATCTTAAATGCATCCTGCCTTCATAAATAATGTATTGGTGACTCACTGATGTATCATAAGGCACAGTTAAGCAAGAATCAGCTGGAAAAAAACAATCAATATTGAGTATCGAACTGGTTTAACATCTGATAGTTTCTCTAAAGATAGAAGATTATAAAGATCTGTCAGAAACAAATTGCTTTAAGTTTCATTTGTTATTTTTAATCTAAGCTAATGTATATCCTTTTTCTAATAGAATGAAATTTGTCAAATCAATGCTTGAGAATATGGTTCTGAAAGCACTACATCAAATACTATCTGTATGACAGAAACATCACTGGTTAAGTACAACCAAACAGAGATGTTTATGTAACAAATAGCCCTTGGCATGACAGAACTACTGGGCTTTGGACATATTCATTTTCTTCAGTACAAGTGAGTAATATAATGCATACAATAAATAATAGACGATCACTTAAAGCAGTGTAAAAAAACCCAAAGAAACCTATAAATCAAACTAAGGCTGCAGAATGAGAGGAGCGGAGTATACTTTAGACCATGGGTCAGCAATCCCTGGCACATGAAGGCATTTTGCCTGGCACATGCATCTTGGGGCGGATGGTGGGGAAGAGTCTGTGCTGCCACAACAAGGACTGGGCCTTTCACAGCTCTCCTGCCATCCACTCGGGTTTGTATACCACACCTGCTGCTGGCAAAGAGCTGGACCAGGGCTCCGTAGACCCTGGTGCAGCTGCCTGCAGTCTCCTGGCTGCTTGCTAGGGCTGGATGTGGCCCCTGCTGCCTGCCACAGAGCCCAGGCTGTTCTCAGTGGGTTGCCAGGAGGCTGTTAGTAGCTCCACTGGGGTCTGCAGAGCAGCAGCCTGGCCTCTAGGTGGACAGCAGGGAAGGGGCTGGGACTTTACTGCCACAACAAGGATAGGGCCCCTCACAGCTTTCCTGCCATCTGCCCCTGGAACATCAACATCTTACAAGTCGAGGTTGGGGTGTTTTTGGCATTCTGTCCAAAAACATTGCTGACTCCTGGTTTAGACAATGGTTGTCCATGTTTTAAGTGGCTAGAGAATGCACGGGCCACACCAGCATGAGTTATGGGCAGACCCCTTCCACTGCGTCTCCCCACTCCCAGCCTCCCCTGCACTATGTGTGAAGTTGCCCTGACTCCTGGAGCAGGGATAGGAAGTAGAAGCTGGATCAGGGAGAGGGCATCTAGGGCCTGCAAAAGAATCCATCATGCACTGCATGCAGCTAGCAGGCCACCATTTGGAAAGCCCAGGTTTAGACAGTAAGTAGCATGAACTGGGTTAGTTTACTGCTGTTCTATGGAAGAGTCTGAGTATCCATATGGAACTCTGCATGTTCATTCCTGTAATTTATTCTTGGTTTTGATTACTGTACCATATGCAGTTCTCTGCCAGCTGCTTAACAAATGCAGGTTAAGGCAAGACCACACACAGAAAACAAACTAAGACTGTAGCAAAACCCCCAGTTTGTTTGTTTTTTATAGCATTCATTCCCCTTCCCCAACCATTTCTGACTTTTTCTCTCCCTCTCTATTCCCTATAGAAAAGTATAAGTAAGCTAAGATGTAGGATAACCTTTAAACATTTTTATTTTGGTAGCAAGTTTTTGGTTTTGAATATCCACTGTTTTATATCGTATTATTATTACGTTTGTATTGGTTTTTACTGTTGTATATTGTATTATTATCATTTTTGTATTGAATTTTATTGTTTCATATGGATAGTGTATGGTTTAGGCCTGTGGAAGTGAACCAAAGTCATGTCAAGTTTCCATTTTGTATGTCAAGTCTCCATCTTGTGTCCTCTGCCTGGGCATCCCCTGTGTGTTGCAACTGTATGAGTCACATATCCCTCCTATGTAAATTGGTTCCCCGATGAATGAGTGTGATTGGGAATGATTGAAATACAATGGTAGCAGGCCTCTACTGAATGGCCTGTAATGACTGGGCCATCACCTCGCATTGATTCATCCAGGAACCATGGACCTCACCCAGGAACAGAGACAAGACCAGCATTTGAAAGACAAAAGACCCTGCAGAACCAGCAACTCTCACCATTACAGACACCTGAAACTGCACAACCCTGCATGAAGCACACATGCTCAGGATGCCAGGGGCTGACCCTTGCCTGGGCATGGGATTCCCTCTCCATTTGGACCAGCACCATACCACACCACCTATCCACCCAGAGGCCCTGCCGGCGACCCCCCTCTGGACAACATCTACTGGACAAGGACCCCTTTCCAGCCTGGACAGGTAGATGTTACCTGCACACCTCCTCATACAATTTGGACTCTCTCTCTCTCTCCTTCTGGACTTCAGTGGACTTCAGGCCCTGCCCCAAGCCTCTCTAACCCCTGCTGCCATTGTGTGTGTGTGCATGTGCGTGCGTGTCTGTGGGTGGGTGCAGGGGAACCAATAAGACATTGTGTCACCATCTCCCCTGTTCAATAAAACCACTGTCATTTGCAACCCAGAGCTGGGTCATGTTTTACTAAATCCCAGTCCCTTCCTTATCTTAAATTCCAGCCTCATTCTCTCTCTCAGCTCTATTCCCCAACCTCCCTGCTAGTTTCCCAATCTCCTCTCAATTCTATTTCCCCTTTTCTGCCACCTCTCAGCCTCCCCTGCTCCTACTGCCTTTTCCCTGTAACTTTCTGCTGTCTTTCTGTGCTTTCCTGCTGCCCTGCGACCTGCTGCTTTTCCTGTGATTTTCTGCTGTTTTCAGGCTTCCCCAGCACCTTCTGTAGTCATCTCTGCCCTCCCTTAGCTTCCCAGCTCCTTGTGGCTGTCCTGCAGTTTTCTCTAGCTCCCAGCACCTACTGCTGCTCCCCGCAACTTCTTTACCTGCCCCAGAACCATCCTCTGGCTCCCCACACCAAAAGCCCCTCTTTAACACCCACACTTTCCCTTAGTCCCATTTCCACCCTCCCCATCTACCTTTTCAGCTCCCTCATAGCTCTGGCTCCAGTCCCAGACTCTGTGCTGGCATGCTTCCCTGTTCTGCAGGCTTTGGGCATTGTCTTTTAATCGATTAAGATCAATTGACCTAAAGTTACCCCCGAGCCTCAGTTCTTCAGCCCAGGCCCCTGTAGTCTACTGGTTCTAATCCTGGGCCTGGTAACTTTAACCCCCTACACTTCTACTTTCTTACCTTAATATTCCCCCAGGTATCCCAAGTACACCAAGCACATACATGCATACACATCACAACACTCAACTTAGGAACTCACCTGTGTGTATGTGTAGGTGGGTGGTATGTGTGTAAATTAGTGAATACACATATATACATATATAGAGATCATTGTGTGTGTGGTATATAAATTAGTAATCCATGTGTGTGTATTGGATGTGCAAGTGTTGGTAACTGGTAACTGATTCTGTCTAAATTTGGTGTGTGTAGTGTGTATGGGCTTAAACTGGTGATAGGTGTGCATGAACCTAGACTAGTTATTTTGAACGTGCGTGTATCTGAGTTGCTAGTGTGAGTGGTGTGTGTGTGTGTATATATATATACACACACATATATATATATATATATATATATATATATATATATATACATACACACACACACACACACACATACCACCCACCTACACATACACACAGGTGAGTTCCTAAGTTGAGTGTTGTGATGTGTATGTATGTATCTGCTTGGCGTACTTGGGATACCTGGGGGAAGGTTAAGGTAAGAAAGTAGAAGTGTAAGGGGTTAAAGTTACCGGGACCAGGATTAGAACCAGTAGACTACAGGGGATACAATTTCTAAAGGAATAGGCCAAGGTCATTGCAGGACCCCTGGCACGGCTTTACAAGTACTCGTGGTGCTCTGGTGTGGTGCTGGAGGACTGGAAGAGGGCTAACGTGGTTCCCATCTTCAAAAAGGGGAATAAGGAGGACCCAGGAAACTATAGGCCAGTTAGTCTTACCTCGATCCTAGGCAAGCTGTTTGAGAAAATTATTCTGGCACGCATCCATGAGGGGCCAGCAGGGGACTGCATACTTAGGGGCAACTAACATGGGTTCACCAGTGGCAGGTCCTGTCAGACCAACCTGGTGGCCTTTTATGATCAGATCACCAGATCATTAGATGCAGGGGTAGCAGTGGATATAGTCTTCCTGGACTTCCGGAAGACTTTCGACACTGTCTCACACCCTGTTCTCATTAAGAAACTGGGGGACTGTGGTGTCAACACCCACACAGTCAAATGGGATGCCAACTGGCTGGAGGGCTGCACCCAGAGGATGGTAGTGGATGGGTCCTTCTCAACCTGGAAGGACGTGGGCAGTGCGGTTCCGCAGGGCTCGGTCCTCGGGCCTGCACTGTTCAACATCTACATCAGTGACTTGGACAAGGGGGTAAAAAAACACCCTGTTCAAATTTGCTGATGACACTAAGATGTGGGGGGGATGTGGGCACACTAGAAGGAAGCAACAGGCTACAATCAGACCTAGACAGGTTACAAGGGTGGGTGGATGAGAATAGGATGGGATTCAACACCGACAAGTGCAAAGTGATGCACCTGGGGAGGAACAACCAGCACCATACCTACAGGTTGGGGAATTCCCCTCTTGTCAGCATGGAGGCGGAAAAGAAACTTGGAGTCATCCTTGACTCCAAGATGAACATGGGCCTGCAGTGTGGGGATGCAGTTAGGAAGGCCAACCGTACCTTGTCATGCATCCACAGATGCATTTCAAGCAGGTCCAGAGAGGTGATCCTCCCCCGCTATACGGCACTGGCAGGCCGCAGTTGGAGTACTGCATCCAGTTCTGGGCACTGCACTTCAGGAGGGATGTGGACAGCATGGAGAGGGTCCAGAGGAGGGCCACTCGCATGATCAGGGGGCAGCAGGGCAGGCCCTACGAGGAGACGCTACGGGACCTGAACCTGTTCAGCCTCCAAAAGAGAAGGCTGAGTGGGGATCTAGTGGCCTGTTATAAACTAGTCGGGGGGGATCAGCAGGCACTGGGGGAGTCCCTGTTCCCCCAAGCACTGCCAGGAGTGACCAGGAATAACGGTCACAAGCTGATAAAGGGTAGGTTTAGGCTAGATATCAGGAGGTGCTACTTCACGGTCAGGGCAGCTAGGATCTGGAACCAACTTCCAAGAGAAGTGGTGCAGGCTCCTACCCTGGGGGGTTTTAAGATGAGGTTAGATGTACACCTTGCTGGGGTCGTTCAACTCCAGTACTCTTTCCTGCCATGGCAGGGGGTCAGACTAGATGATGTGCTCAGGTCCCTTCCGACCCTAGAAACTATGAAACTATATGGCATTGTGTGCATGATATATGAATTAGTGATCTGTGTCTAACCTCTGGGGTGGATAGTGTATGTGCTTGAATTGGTAATAGGTATGCATGTGCCTAGGCTGGTTTGGATGTGTATGTGCCTGAGCTGGTAGTGTGCGTGTGTATGCACCTGATTGATTTGTGTGTTTGTATATGTACAATTGTGTTACACCTTCCTGTCTAATAGCGCAATATTGAGATCCTGAGAGTTGGCCTGACCCCACAGGGCAACAAGACAAATCTACAAGGTTCCTTCCAGCTCCTAACAACTATGAAACAGATTCAGGGTGCATGTAGACATTTAGGCAACCTGTTGGGTTGTTCTGGGTTTTTTTAAACATACAAAACCACAGTAGTTAGAGCACCATTGAACTCAACAGGTGTTCCCCTGTTGCAGGGCAGAGGGGGGAAGCAGCTTGCCTGCCTGTACAAGCCCTGACCAGCAGGCAGGTGCACTGCAGCAGCCTCCCAGAAGACTGTCAGCCAGACCCTTTCCTCAGCCCTGCCCCACACCAGCTGGCAACTGTCAGCAGTGGCTGGGCAGAGGAGAAGGACAGAGTCCCCCCAACATGTGGCCCTCCCCAACTACCCCTGCTGGGGTCTTGGGGGGGAGCCAGGCTGTGCCTGCAAGGTGGCAGAGACGGTGACTCTATTCCCTCCTCCCCAACTCTGCCATGACAAAGCTGAGCCAGCAGCTATATGCAGTTGCTCTCAAGAGACTGGGACAGAGGGCATCTCAATCAGGCATTCCTGGAGGTTCCACCTGGGGTTCCATAGGCCCAGAGAGGATGGGATGAGCTATTTCAGAAGATCCTAAGGGAAGAAAGGCAAATGGTTTGAGAATCATGTTAGTGATAAATAATGACCAAGTCTTGTGCCCACACAGAGCATTTATCAAGTAAGGGTATTCTAGATGTGTGCCTTCTACATAGGATGCTGAGAATTAGGCAGATCATAGTCAAATAATTATATTTTAGGTGTTGTGACTGGTGGGGTTCCAAGTCTGGTGGTGCTATCACAGAACATTCTTGCTCTCTGTCTTCATGTGGAACTTGAAGTCACCTGTATCTGCACTAGCCTTTTGCTAATACCCAGGTTGGGACCAAATGGATGCAGCAGTGTTGGAGGTTTAATAGGGCAGGAGAGTAAACTGCTGGGAAGGGGCCCAGAGAACAGTGGTGATTATATATAGGAGAAGGAATAGAGACTTATAGAAGCGCCAGGAAGGTGGGTAAGGTTAGTAACACAAAAACGATTGGGTGCTGATTAGGGAAAGCACAGGATCTTGGCAAGTTACTTATGGCACAGTTGACATGGGAATGAACAAGGCTATTGTGGCAAGTTTAATGGGGTGTTGGGGGATTGTTAACTGGTAGACTGCACTAAGAAAATGGTGGAGAGTGTGGGGCAAAGCAGGACCACACACTTGGTTCTGAGCCTCCATATGGATGGTTGCTGTTGAAAGAAGGCATGTTTGGTATAGAGAAAATACCATTCATTAGTGCAACCACATTGGTTATCTTGGTTATCCCCTCCACTATCCCACATACCCTTGAGGAAAAATAGAACCTTCCCATCCCTGCTCACTGCTGTTGGGTGGGCTTGGGGGAAAGACTGCAAAGACCCCAGCCAATATGAACTGAAGCATCAGAGTGGGGACCTCTGGACATTCGGGACCACCGCCCTCTCTGTTTAGATTATAAATTCTTTGGGACAGGGTCTGTTTTCTACTCTGTAGAGTGCCTAGCACAATGGGAACCTAGTGTTCAGAAACTACCCTAGTAAACAGGATTCCTAATGTTACACTGCTCTTCTGCTGTGGAGATGGGTGTTGGGATATTTGTTGGATTTTGAAGAGGGGCTGGATTTTCTACTGATCCTGTGGCACAGCCACATGGGTGAGCAGCCATAATTACCTGCAGTGCAGGACAACCTTTGGGGACACTCACACCCTCAGTGCCCATCAGGACAAGCTTACTGTATGCATTTTTCCACACCACAGAATTCTGAACCTATATTCCCATTACTGAAAATGCCAAAAAGCCAAACAGTTAGGAGATCCCCCCACCCAGCACAACATTATGCAGGGCCTCATTGGCCTGCTCCCAGAGAAGCCACCGTTTCTTTTGTGTGTACATTTATTCCATTGCCAGACTCCTCCAATTACCTGTCCTAGTCAGGTGCAAATAGTTCTTAGACTAACAGAGTTTGGATCGGTTCTGGTTATGTTCAGACATGAACAGGTTAGTCTGTTCCATCTTATCCTTAGAAGACATCTGCTTGCTGACAAGCTGGCTTCCACTTGGTTGATCTATTGCTTTCAGACCCAGATGAAATGGTTGTTCTGAGACACAGCTGGCAATCTCAGACATTTAAAGGCACTAAGTTTAGCACCAGGTTAATGAACTCATGACATCAGTTCATCATTTGTTCCACCCAAACAGTTGCTGATAGCGGGTTTGTGCTACTGGCATCTGGATTACACAATGTCTTGTTTTGACAGTGTTATAGATGTCTGTCAAGAGCAGGACTTATTTTGTCTCTACAGCACAAGGCAGTGCCATGCAAAGATACCCAAAGGAACTGCACATGCTGGATCCATTGCCAGAGCATTAGCACAACATGCCCAGGCTAACTGACCCTGCTCAGAGAAAGGACTAGTAAGTACTGGATACAGCACCATACTAAAGTGGGGATACTGTTTCAGTGAAGGAGCTCCCTCATAGACCTGCACAGCAGTACTAGGTGCTATGTAGACTTTAATCTTATGCTGGTAAATTCACAGCTACCTCTGCAGAGCACTGTGTTGTGCACAGCACAGCATGGAGACAAGGTCTAACTTCCCCAAATCAAACAAGTGTGAGGGAGCAGTCCCACATACCCGGCCTGGCTTCAGGACAGCTACTGCCTTCATTTCTCTCCATAAAGCTTGATTTTTCAACCTGCCACAGGCTTGCTTGTCAAACCATTTAAACATAAAACAAACAAACACAAAAACAATGATTGGAAGAGGGCCAATGTCGTGCCTATCTTCAAGAAAGAGAAGAAAGTTGATCCGGCAAACTACAGGCCCACCAAACTCTGGGGTAAAGCATCCACACCTGAGGATAGGAAGGTAATCCAGGTGGATCTGGACAGACTCAAGAAATGGGCAGACAAGAACCTGATGGTGTTCAACACCGAAAAATGCAAGGTTCTCCACCTTGGGAGGAAAAACCTGGACCATGCATATAGGCTCGGTAGTGCTATGCTGGTTAGCTCTACAGATGAAAGGGACTTGGGGGTCATGGTTGACCACAAGATGAACATGAGCCTTCAGTGTGATGCTGTAGCTAGTAAAGCAAGCAAAATGCTGGCTTGCATGCATAGATGCTTCTCAAGCAGATCCCAGGATGTCATTCTCCTGTTGTACTTGGCCTTGGTAAGGCCGCAGCTGGAGTACTGCATTCAGTTTTGGGCTCCGCAATTCAAAAAGGATGTGGAGAAGCTTGAGAGGGTGCAAAGGAGAGCCATGCACATGATCAGAAGGCAGGAAAACAAACCATATGATGAGAGGCTGAGAGCAATGGAGCTATTCAGCCTGGAAAAGTGCAGGCTCAGGGGGATCTGTTGATCACCTATAAGCTTATCAGGGGTGCTCATCAGGATCTGGGGGAACAACTGTTCACCAGAGCCCCCCAAGGGATGACAAGACCGAAGGGTCACAAACTCCACTGTGACCAGTTCAGGCTGGACATAAGAAAGGACTTCTTCACTGTCCGAGCCCCCAAGGTTTGGAACAGACTGCCCCCAGAGGTGGTTCAAGCACCCACTTTGAACGACTTCAAAACACATTTGGATGCTTATCTTGCTGGGATCCTATGTTCCCTGCTGACTTCCTGCCCCTAGGGCATGGGGCTGGACTCGATGATCCTCCGGGGTCCCTTCCAGCCCAAATGTCTATGAAATCTATGAAACAAGAAAATAAAATGCAAACAACCTCCACCCCCACAAAACCCCTTTTCCCAAGTGTCAAAGAAAGCCCAAGTCCGAAACCTCAGAAGAGCTTTCAGGCTCTGGCTTCAGCCAGGTAAAAAGCTCCCCCACAGTAATTTAACTTTCACAAATTTTCCTCTCTCCTCAACTCTACTCAGTCTCTCCAGTCTTTTATACACGTAGAACTACACATCCTGAAGCTCCTTGCTGTCAACCTTTGCCATCTAGGCTTACCACAACATTTCTGCAATCACCCTCCTGTCACCTTAACAGTTTTCCTCTTATCCGAGTGCCTGGTGGCTTCTCTAAGGGCCAAATGTTCTTTATGGCTAAGTACAGACAGTCAAAAAATGTGAGGCTGAATTCATTCAGCCTTTGCAGGTTAACTAAGCAGACATTCACTTGTGATTCAGGAAATGCAGCCACATGCCTTCAATGGGTCAAGCCAGAAGCCATGGAATGCTAGAATACAGCTCTCTGGCACATAGCCAGCATGAGCTATGTGTTCACTTCCTCTTCCCCCCACAAGGTCTCTGGGATTTGCAGTTCACACTCATAGCAGCAGGACTCTGCAGGGTTGCTCATCACTTCCTCTTCCTGCTTCCAGGTGCCTCTGGAATATGTATTCCACAGTTGCAATGAGCATTAAGTAAACCAGTTTTGTACTCGGGGGAAGGTGAGTTTAATCTCCCTCTCTGGCCCCAGATTCCAGCTGGGGTTTGCCTGGGGGAGAGGGGAGGTTAGTAAGCCAGCTCTCACTGCTCAAGCTAGGGAGCAGAGAGGCGGACCTAACCATGCTCTCTGGAGCAGACAGCACAGCCCAGCCAAGGGCTGTAAAACATGCTGGGGGACTGATTTAACTTGAACCAGGAAGGAGTCTGGGACAGAAGTTCCATAAACTGGTTTGACCTCAGTTAAGTCTGATACTACATTCAACCAGTTTTATCTTAAACCAGTTTCAGCCATTTTGAACTTCTGTACTGTTACAGGTTGAAATCAGTTTCAGATCACTTTAACCAGTTTATGTGTAACTTCTGTTCCCAGCCTATAAGGCCCTAGAGTTTCCGGTGGGAAGAACCCAATTAGTCACAGGTGGATTGTCCCAGAACTCCTTAAAGGGACCAATGATCATGTGACAGTAATCTCCATGCTGAAGTTAGGTGCCCATCTCTATGCTTCAGTATTGTACTGAATGCAAAAGAACTGTCTCATTTCCCAGTCAAGGATGAACACACTTGGCTGTATGCCCAGAATTGCAGCTGGTCTCTTGCCAAAATAACATTCAGGAAAAAAGAATGCTGTTTTAAACTGAATTCACAAAGAGCTTCAGGCTACTGGGCCAGAGAGCTGCACTGAGAACTAATACTGCTTGGCATCTGGTTGATTGAGAGCTATCCTTGGGAGGCCAGGACTCATTGGGGTGCTCCAGATGTCCAGAGCCAGACATTAACAGTGCAGGCATACAGCATTTGGATGAGCAGTTTTGTGCTGGGCCCCAGCCCATCTATATCAAGGGCAGATGAGTGTGGATATAAATGCATGCCTGTGGCAGCAGGGAAGGAGGAGTGGAGATGAAGTGAGGATGAGTTTAGAGTACTGAATGCTACTGGCTCAATTTAAGAGTAGTAGTAGAGCTCTTCTTTTTCCTCCACATCTCCAGTATCTGCTCCAGTAAGTAAGAATCTTTGTGCATCCAAGGGACAGATCCAAAGTATCCCTTCAGCTAGGTGCTTTATGAAGTATTTTGTGCATGTGGGAAGTTACTGAGAATGATTTCCCCAAAGGTTGTCTTTGCTGGTCCCTGAAGAGAGGTTGAGGTGATTGGTGGTGGAGGGTAGCATGAACTCAAACTGCAAGAAGAACAGCTGCTCCCTTTTTTCTGTCTGTTCAACTTTTCCATACTGATCACATATACAGACTACACAGCTGGCAGGAAAACTGATTTACCAGTCTCTCTGTCGGTTGGCTGCATCTCCCGAGTCTGGGAGCAGGGGATATCTTGCCCAGGGGATGAGAGAGTGTTGAGGCAAGGGAGAGAAGTATTACTTTTCTCTCACTGGCATTGCAGTAGGTATTAGAAATCCTTATAGGCTGCAGCCCAGATAGGAGTTGACCTAGCACTAAGTGGGGCAACACTTACCTAGGTTTAAAGATTTCCATCTGAATCATTTTTGAAAACAGGATTTAGGCCGCCGAGTTGCTAAGATGTTTGTGAGAATGTTACCCTTAAATAAAGAAATCACAGACTACGGCTCAGTAATTAATTGGTTTGATTTTGCTGTCACCACTCTCAGCTACTGTCAAAAGCAGCATTTAAGTTATAGTGTGAACTCTATTACCCATGTGATAAGCTGAAATTTTCCCCTTTATCAGAGTCTCTCTTTGAAACTGTTAGAGTACAGTATGTGAGTAAGCAGACATGTATGCACTGGGAGGAAGGCATACAGAAGTATACATATATGAAAGGTAAGTAGATTATTTAATGAAGGTGTCACGCTAATGGCTGTCTTCACACGGCTATGCAGTCGGAATTTATGGTGATTATAATGAGTTTCATCTGGAGACAGAATACTGATGCTTTCAATGCTTCTTTAAATGTTTAGGAAGTGACTATGAAACTAATCTCTGTCAGTTGCATCACTTATGTCAGCCAGTACCCTTAAAGAATAAAACTAACACTCTGACCATTATCTAACAATGAAGACATTTTAATAAAGATTTTGGGTTGGGTCCTGTGATATGATTCTGTTATCTTGCTCTATCCTGGTGGCACAAAGGAGCTGTGAAACCAGCTTAACCAACTGAGTATCCACTGTTCCTTGGTGAATTCTCTAGTGACTTAGGCTACCTTAATTACACCTTCACCATTTCTATTATCTAGCACCACTAGAGAGAGGCAGGACTGGACTAAGTCAAAATTATTCTATATACAATAGGTATATTGGAAATAAGAACCTGGTACTTGTATATGGAAATGAAATGGTTTACCTTTAATATTAAGACTTCTTAAAATTTGAATACCAGATTAAATTAAGTTACTTGCTCCTGAATGAGAGAAAATACTATGCTTTCATACTGCAAATGAAAGCAGAGTTTGGCCTGTAGAGTTCATAAAGAACTCATGAACATAGGAATGCAGTCATCTTTAATTAATTTCTATATATTAAGTTTACACAATGTACTTATCAAATGCTGACACTTGCATAAGGATGACATAAAACAGCTCGTGGACACTTCTCCCCTGAATTTAGTGAGCAATCCTGTGTGCTGTAGGGAAGGAATCCTTCATAGACAGCGATGGACTAGATAATCTAATAGCCCAAGCATTGTCAGAAACTTTAATTTACTGTAGGCATTAATATCAGTTTAATATCTGATATATCCCCCAACAAGACCTTTTCATCGCTTTGCTAAAATAGAATTACATTAACATGCTTAGTTTAATACATCTATTCTAACTAAACTAAATCTATTAGCATGACTTCTGGAAGTAGAGAGAATCTCTGTGTAACAAAGAGGAATTTTAATAGATGCATAATTATAACAAGAAAAATATGAGAGAAAATATGACCAAATTATAGGAAAAAAATAAAAGTAATATTAGCACTGGAACAGGCCCTGGTCTCTGATGGCAGCCATGATACCTCTGGTGGCCCATGAGTCCTGCCCTCCACTCTGGCTCCTTGGGGTACCCTCCCTTTTTTTCCGTCTGCCATGCCTTGATGTAATTACTTTTAGTGTGAAAAGGAGGCTGGCCCAGGGTTTCTGAGTGAGCCCAATCCAGCTTCACCATGCCCCTGGGACACTTAGTTGTGGCTTTCCTAGCGTTATTAATATGCTAGGATAAAAGAAATGGAGCTTAGGCTAGTAGCAAAAGTTAAGGATAACAAAAAGTCATTCTTTAAGTACATAGGAAGCAAAAAGAAGGTGCAGGGTAACTTAGGGCCCCTTCAGGAAGAACTAGGGCAACTGGTAACAGATAGAATGGCCAAAGCAGAGCTTCTAAATGATTTCTTTGCATCCGTGTTCCTGGACACAAATTCAAATACGCATCCTATTGGGACCTTAGATAAGCCCAGTATAGATACCAACCTACCAGTTGTTTATGCTGACATAGTAAAAGGGCACCTGGAGGGGTTGAATGTATTTAAGGCAACAAGTTCTGATGATCTTCATCCAAGGGTACTTAGGGAATTAGCTGGAGTCATAGCAGATCAGCAGATCTGCTGGCACAACTGTTTGAGCACTTGCAGCGCTCAGGGCAGGTCCCGGAGGATTGGAAAAGGGCCAATGTGGTCCCTATTTTCGAGAAGAGGAGAAAGGAGGAACCAGGTAACTACAGGCTGGTTAGTTTTACCTCTATCCTTTGCAAGACCTCTGAAAAAAATGTTAAGGATCACATTTGTTGGGGACCAGTGGGTAAAATGATGCTAAGGGGCAATCAGCATGGGTTCATAGCAGGCAGATCCTGCCGACTAACCTGGTTTCATTTTAAGACCGGGTCACAAAATGCTTGGATGAAAGAATAGAGGTAGATGTTACTTACTTAGATTTTAAAAAGGCCCTTGACACAATTTATTTATAAGAATTGGGTGTCAATTTTCACACCCAATTCTTATACATAAACTAAACAGTTGCAATGTAGATTATTACACAGTTCAGTGGGTAGAAAATTGGCTTATGGGACGCACCCAGGGAGTGGTGATGGATGGGAGAAATGTAGGCAGTGGAGTCCCCCAAGGCTCTGTCCTGGAACTGGTTCTGTTCAATATCTTCATTAGTGACTTGGATGAGGGAGTAGAAAGCACCCTGTTCAAGTTTGCTGATGACACCAACTATGGGGGGAGGTACACAAACTACACAGGTGAATTCAGGCTGATTTGGACAGGCTGAGGAAATGGGCCAAACAAAACAGGATGCAGTTTAACAAGGATAAATGTCATGTGTTGCACCTGGGGAGGAAGACTCATCAACACTCCTATAGCCAGGAACCACTCTAAGTAGCACAACTGCGGAAAGGGATCTCGGAGTCGTAGTCAACTCCAAAACGAACATGAGTCACCAGTGTGATGAGGTAATAAGTAAAGCTAACCACATCCTTTCTTGCATAAGTAGGTGCATCACAAACAGGTCCAGGGAGGTGATACTTCCCCTCTATGCAGCACTGGTCAGGTCGCAGGTTGAATACTGGGTCCAGTTTTGGCCACTGCACTTCAAGAGGGATGTGGATGGCCTGGAGAGGAGGGCCACTCGTCTGGTCAAAGGCATACAGAAAAAACCCTATGTGGACCGATCAGGAGACCTGAACCTCTTCAGCCTCCGCAAGAGGAGGCTGAAAGGCAATCTTGTAGCTGCCTACAAACTCACTGGGGGGGCCAGCAAGAAATACAATGGCGTGTTGGTATAACTAGAAATAATGGCCACAAACTGGAAGAAAGCAAATTCAAACTGGACATCAGGAAAAAATTCTTTACAGCAAGGGTTGACAAAATATGGAATAAGCTTCTAAGGGAGGTGGTGCTGTCCTCTTCCTTGGAGGTATGTAAAAGGAGATTGGACAGACATCTGGCTGGCGTCATCTGACCCCAGCACTCATTCCTAATAGGTCCCTTCCGACCCTAACACCTATGAAACTATAAGAAAGGCTTTGCATGAATTTCAAAATACACCATTGTTTTTTCTTAAAGAGTAAACATAACAGGCTCCAGACCAATGCAACCTTCCCTGGAAAGACTGAGTGCCTCTCATTCAAACTCACCCTTCCTTCAGGAGTCCTCCTTTGTTCTGGAAAGGGTTGCAATGCAATCAATTCTTCCTCAGACTGAGTAGCTGAAGAGCATTGGCACTACTTCCTTTCTATAACCTTTGAGTCTCTGTGGGGGTGGATACACATGATGTGCTCTTTAAGAGAGCTGTGATAAGAAATTTATATGAAGGGAAGAATAGCAGGCAACACTGCAGGTGGCCCCAGTGGGGGTGTACAAGGGAGATAAGATGAAGAGGATCCTCTCTTCTTGCACATTTCAGAATGGCCCACCACAGTTTTCACTCCTGTCTTTAGAGGGGCACAGTAATACTCCCCCATGTAACCCTAGAAAGTAAAAGGCACCTTACAGATGTGGGGTACATAAGAAGCCCCCTTCTTTCTCACCAGTGGGGCAGTGCAGAAACAAAGGGAGGCAAGTTATCTCGTCTGTCCAACCACATGCACACAGAGAAATAGCTGGAGGCACAATCCCATGTATTGCTTCCCCAAGGCAAGGCAATCTTCAGCAGCTAAGCCTGTGCTTCCATTGGGCCCATAGATAGGCAGTGAATTACCATGCAATCAGTGCAGTCCATTTTATTTTTATAGTGCTCTAAATTTAGACCATTGAAACTGCTTCTTTGGTACAGTGTGCTGGAGGCTAGCAAAGAAAGCAAGCATTTATAATAAGACTTAAAGTATGAAAATGACTGGGCAGTCAGGCATTTCTAAAACAAATGAATACCTCTCAACACACAGCAAGACTTAGATACAATAATGGCTGGAAAAAGGAAAAAAATGGCTGGAAAGGGGTTGCTGTGCAGTACACTCCATGCCATTGCCCTCATATGTTATACACAGTGTCCTTTTGGTGCCCCCCCCCATTGCCAAAACCTTCAGAAATTTGTTCATTAATCGAAGCCCTTGTGAGGTTTTCCCAAGTGGAAATGCAAGAGAGAGAGAGAGATATTATGATTTAAAGTAAAAATGGTTCATCTACATACATACAAATATGCTGGAAAAATAATGGAAAAACATCTATATCTATCTATATATCTATAGATATAGTTAGATACAGATAATTTCAAGATATATTCAAGATATAGAATAGAACAATTTCTCCTACGTAAGATATTAACCTAAGATATTCTGATATTTGTATTAAGAATACAGTTTGTATTTTCTTTTTTAGTGCTTGGTATCAACATTATCAAATCATGCTCACTATGTTATAATTAGGATAACCTTTCAGTGACATTTTAGAATGGGTTTTCAGTTTGACCGTTGGGTCAATGAGTATACTGTCTGGCTCTGGAATCTTCATTTGGACAAACTGCCAGGAAACTATTTCTTTACTAAATGCCAATAAGCTACACATCAATTATCAGCTTGTATCATTTCTGAAAACCTGCTCTCTGTAGGATAGATTGAAAGGCAGATATATGCCCAGAAAAAAGACTGCTAGATTTTGATTGCATATACAAGTACGTCTTGCGAGCAAAGTTATATCTGAAATATCCAATTTATTCTTGCACTGTGCTTGGAACCAACTTTAAGGTTTATGGAGCAATATGTGGCGTATTTTGTTGAGAGTCTCAGATTATTTGCTTGGTAAGAGTGGGTGGATGGACACAAATGTTAAAAAATAGTGAACAAATGCAAGTTAGGGATTTTAAAAGAGCTGACACTGATATCTGCAGAGGGGCCACAGAGGTTGTATCAGGATCAGGACTTTCCTGTTAGCACTTGTGTCTTGAGCAGAGGGTCTTGGTCTCCTCTTAGCCTCTCTACTGTTAATAGAATATCTCCCCCGTTAGGATCAACCACTGTTAATTCTAGTATGTTTAGACAGTTGGAAAAGAAAATATGTATTCTCCTTAGTAAGATGATTTCTCTTAGGATTAGACAATCAACCCTAAAGAAGACATCACAGAAGGATTGGGTTCACGGGTAACTATTCTTTGCTTAGAAACAAAACTGGGTGAAAAAAACTACAAGTGGCTGTAGTCTTAATCACATCAAGTAATTTACAATAAAGTATATACCAGGTAATAATGGATTTTGGCATCCACCAAACATTATATAAACAGAACCATTTTGTCTTCCTGACTGGATAGCCTGTGATGTATTCTAATTAATTTTCATTTCAAATCTAAGGAAAGACTTGCTCCAGAGACAGAAATAACATCAATAAACAACATTTAAACTCGTGAGCCTACACAGGTCTTCCTGGTCTCTCTCATACCTTAAACTTTCATGTTTGTTTAGCTGTATGCATGACAAAACATTTGATATACTTTCCTATTCCAAGCAAGCCTCTACAATTTCCTCTTTTATATTTTTCCCTACTATCATTTTGGCCTTCTTCCTGATCGTTAAACCAAGTCCAGGGATACGTGTTATGTCAGTTATATCCACTAATAAAATAACTGAGAGAAAAATAGTGGTTAGTTTCCAGAGCTTGGCAGTCATCCAATTGTTAATTAGAAAGATACTACTGCTGTAACACTAGTAACTAAACCTCTTGCCACCTTTCTTTCTGCATTTTACAAAACCTTTACAGTTATAATAGAGATGTTATCTACTGAAAACCTGTGATTTAGCTCTCTACAGTTTATATATCATTATTCTCTTGTTCCTTTTGGTAGGCACCAGGACTGACAGTCAAGAAACAGAGGAGCGGATGAGTTTCATCTTTTTGAGTCTGTTTTAAAAAAAATCTATAGTTCTAGTCTTGTTATTGATTGCTTTTCTGATACTGTCTTCTGTTTCCTGACACATCACACTGCTCTTGTTAGTCCCCTTTAAGCCTGGACAAGCCAATGGGAATATAAGAAATAATACCTCACTTCTTTCAGCTGTCTAATTAAGAATGAGAAACATGTTAGTATAATGATATGGTCACTATTGCTGTCAGGGTCTAAATCAACTCTCATCGAGTCGATGACAGTCTTTTACTTAGATAGGAGTCAGGTTAGACTCTCAGAAAGCAGCTCTAAGCTGTTAGATTCCTATAGCCTGATACTATTGTAAGCTCAATATGGATATTCTTTGTCAATCCCTCATAGTCAAGGATGATTGCATTCCATGACTGTCTTATCTGTGGGCCTGAGCATGTCTGCCGAAGCCAATATTGGATTGATAGACTGTTGCAACTTGGGCACATGTGTCTGTGCGAGGTGGGTGTCTCCGGATTCTTGATTTAGCTGGCAATCTCCTTTTGTCATCATAAGGTTTCAAAGTATTGAGATCCTTGCAGCAGACTCTTTTTCCATTTGGGCCAGTCCTGGGTGACAGTCTCCCATGAGTTGATGTCAATGTTGTATTTTTTCAAGTTGGCCTTGAGGATGTCATAGAAGTGCTTTCTCTGCCCTTCTCGACTGAGCTGGGAAATTAAAACTTGCTTCAGGAGTCTGAACTCAGATGTCCAGATGACATGGCCAGCCCAGCAGAACTCATGTCAGATGATCATCACTTTGATGCTTATGATGTTTTCTTGAGAGCAGACATTAATCCTCAATCAAGACTGTTATTAAGGAGGTTCTCAACTCCATCCTGTAACAGTCAGAGACAATCTCAGAATCCCTTCACTAATCAGATGAAGAATGACAAGGCACCTGGGCTGCAGGAATCCCTGCCAAAATTTTCAAGCAGGGGAAGAGGAGCTCACAGCACAGCTCCATGATCTCATCTTCAGAATTTGAAATGATGAGGAAATCTCAGAACACCTCAAGGACACCATGATTGTGACAATCTTCAAGAAAGGAGACAAGTTTGACTATGGAGATTACAGAGGGGTTGCCTTGCTGTCCACCCTAGGAGAGACTGCAAGAACCTTCCTGCATTGGCTCCTTCCACTTGCTTAAGAGCTCTCTACATGGCCTTCTTTGCCCTCACAAAAACCTTCAACTGTCAACTGAGAAGCGTTGTGGAGGATCTTTCAACTGTCAACTGGGAAGCACTGTGGTGAGTAGACGGGGGCGGCAACACAGGGCCTGCATTGGTGAGGTCAACCAGTGCTTACTCAGTTGGTGCTGCCAGGCAGGCCTTGGGTTCCTAGATAATGACCCATGCTTTCAGGTGGGGGACTCACTGGGGTGGGATGGGCTTCACCTCTCTCCTAAAGACAAGCGTGTCTTCTCTTCTAGGTTGGCTGATCTCGTACAGTGAGCTTTAAACTAGCCTCGCCGGGGGAGGGGGCCGCAGGAAAACAAGGAGACACCACCTGAGCAAGACAGGTGACAAACGTAAGGAGTGCCCAGGTAAGAAACAGGGGTCTGGACAGTCTCCCAAATCGGGGGGGGGGGGGGGGGCGCACACACCTAGGCAAGGCCTTAAATGCCTATATACCCATGTTCGTAATATGAGGAATAAACAGGAGGAACTCACCCTCAGAATAGCCAGTTCAGACCCAGACATAATAGGGCTTCCAGAATCGTGGTGGGATTCATCCCACGACTGGGCAATTAGCAGTTAGCATTAGGGGCTATAGGCTACAGGCGGGATAGAGAAGGAAGGAAAGGTGCGGGTGTGGTGCTCTATGTCAAGGAGCAGTACACATCCTCTGCCAGCAGAATGGGGTAAGAGGAGGGGCAAGGTGAAGTGCTCTGGTTCAAGATACAAGGGGGGCCATGGGAAGAGGGAGCTAATGGTGGGGGTTTACTACAGACCCCCCAGCCAAGGGGAGGAGCTGGACCAGGAATTTTCGGGCCAGCTTGCAGAGGCACTTAAGACAAGGGATGTAGTTGTCATGGGTGATTTAAACTACCCGTACATCTGCTGGGAGGAACAGTCAGCCAGGTCAGACCATTCCAGGAGGTTCCTGGCTGAGATACAGGACCTCCACTTAATTCAGGAGGTGCACAATCCCACCAGAGGAAATGCCCTGTTGGACCTGGTCCTGGCCACAGGCAACAACCTGGTAAGGGGCCTCCAGGTTCTTGACCACCTGGGTGATAGTGATCATCACTTGCTGGAATTCACCATCCAGAGCAGGGTGTCAAGGGCCTGCAGCAAGGCGGTAGCCCTAGACTTCAAGAGGGCCAACTTCAACGAGTTGAGATTAGTGGGAGAAGCGCTGGGGTTCTCGAGAGCAGGGGAACTCAGTGTCCAAGATGAGTGGTTGTTCCTTAAGGAGACGATACTCAGGGCCCAAGGGATGACCATCCCAACACCCCTGGCTCACCAAGGGTGTCCGGGAATGCCCGATTGCCAAAAAGGCGGCATACAACCGGTGGAAGGGGGGTGCTATCTCCAAAGAGGAGTATACCTCTTCTGCTTTGGCCTGTAGGGGGGCTGTCAGGAAAGCTAAGGCAGACATAGAGCTAGGACTAGCATCCAAAATCAAAGATGATAAAAAAAATCCTTTTTCAAACATATAGGGAGGATGGAGAAAGCACCGGGAAATGTGGGGCCCCTGCAAGTTTCTCTGGGCAATCTGGTGGTTGCACCAGAGGAGAAAGCAGACCTCTTTAACCACTTCTTCACCTCTGTTTTCTTGTTCAGGGACCAGGACTTCCCCACCATGATGCAAGACAGGCTTGAGGAGAACGCCTCCAGACCTCAGGTTGGGGAAGACCGGGTTAGAGAGCTTCTGGAGGGGCTGCGCGTGTTTAAATCAGCAGGTCCAGATGCTCTCCACCCCAGGGTGTTGAGGGAGCTAGCAGGGGTTATTGCAGGACCTTTGGCACAGCTTTACAAGCACTTGTGGTGCTCAGGCCAGGTGCCAGATGATTAGAAGATAGGCAACTTGGTACCCATCTTTAAAAAAGGGAGGACCTGGGCAACTATAGGCCCGTCAGTCTTACCTCAATCTTAGGGAAACTCTCTGAGAAGATCATCATGCAGCATATCTGCAATGGGCCGGCCTCAGGGGTGATGCTCATGGGCAACCAGCATGGTTTCATTAGGGGTAGGTCATGTCAGACCAACCTGATTGCCTTTTATGATCAGGTCACAAAAGCATTGGATGCAGGTGTTGCCATGGATGTAGTCTTTCTGGACTTCAGCAAGGCCTTTGAGACCGTCTCTCACCCTATCCTCATTAAAAAACTAGGTGAGTGTGGCATTGATGCCTACACAGTCAGATGGATTGCAGATTGGCTGAAGGGTCATACTCAGAGGGTGGACGGGTCATATTCGACCTGGGGAGAAGTGGGCAACGGAGTCCCCCCAGGGCTCGGTCCTTGGGCACGCGCTGTTCAATCTCTTTATCAACTGTTTGGATGATGGGGTGAAAAGCAACCTGTTTAAAGTAACTGATAATACCAAAATTTGGGGTGAGGTGAGCACGCTAGTAGGGAGGGAAAGACTGCAGCAAGACCCGGATAGGTTGCAGGGGTGAGCTAACAAAAACAGGATGTGTTTCAATACTGACAAGTGCAGGGTGCTGCACTTGGTCAGTAGTAACCAGCAGCACACTTATAAGATGGGAAACTCCCTTCTTGAGAGCGCAGAGGTAGAAAGGGATTTTGGAGTCATTATTGACTCCAAGATGAACATGGGCCGACTATGCGAGGTCATGGTTGGCAGGGCTAACTGCACCTTGTCGTGCATCCACAAGTGCATCTCAAGTAGGGCCAACGAGGTGATCCTCCCCCTCTATGCGACACTGGTCAGGCTGCAGCTGGAGTACTGTGTCCAGTTCTTGGGGCCCCACTTCAGGAGGAATGTGGACAACATTGAGAGGGTCCAGAGGAGGGCCACCCACATGATCTGGGGACAACAGGGCAGACCCTACAATGAGAGCCTGTGGGACCTGAACCTGTTCAGCCTTCACAAGAGAAGGCTGAGGGGGCACCTGGTGACCATCTATAAACTCACTAGGGGGGACCAGAAGGGTTGGGAGAGACCTTGTTTCCCCTAGCGCCCCCTGGCATAACAGGGAATAATGGCCACAAGTTGTTGGAGAGTAGGTTTAGATTAGACATCCGTAAGAACTACTTCACATTCAGGGTGGCTAGGATCTGGAACTAACTTTGAAGGGAAGTGGTGCTGGCTCCTACCTTGGGGGTCTTTAAGAAGAGGCTTGATGCCTACCTGGCTGGAGTCATTTGAGCCCAGTTTTTCTCCTGCCCAGGCAGGGGGTCAGACTTGAAGATCTATAAGGTCTCTTCTGACCCTACTTCTATGATTCTATGATCCTTCTGAAGTACAGATGCCCACTGAAATGCATTACCATTCTCAGCCTGCTCTATGATGGTATGCAAGTAGTAGTTTTCAATAACAGATCTATCACACAAACTTTTGAGGTTTAGATGGGAATCAAGCAAAGCTGAGTCATTGCTCTAACAATGTTCTTGATATTCCTTACTGCAATACTACATCTGACCACCCTAGAATCATAGAATCAAGGAATCGGAAGGGACCAAGACAGATCATCTAGTCCAACCCCCTGCCATGGGCAGGAAGGAGCACTGGGGGTGGGAGGGGTTATAAAACCCTAGCCAGGTGCCTATCCAGTCTCCTCTTGAAGATTTCCAGGGAAGGTGAGAGCACCACCTCTCTGGGAAGCCAATTCCAGGCTTTGGCCACCCTTACAGTGAAGTAGTTCTTCCTAATATCTAACCTAAACCTATCCTCCCTCAGCTTGTGGCCATTGTTCCTGGTGACTCCAAGGGGGGCCCTGGTGAACAGACTTTCCTTGAGTCCCTGCTGGTGGCCCCTGATAAAGTTGTAGGCAAGCACAAGATCCCCCCTCAGTCTCCTCTTGCGGAGACTGAAGAGATTCAGGTCCCTCAGCCTCTCCTCATAGGGCTGGCCATGGAGGCCCTCAACTATATGAGTGGCCTCCTCTGGACCCTCTCCAGGTTCTCCATGTCCCTCTTGAAGTGTGGCACCCAGAACTGGACGCAGTACTCCAGCTGCAGCCTGACCAGCGCCGCATAGAAGGGGAGCAAGACCTGTCTGGACCTGTTAGTGATGCCCTGTTGATGTATGACAGGGTGCGGTTGGCTCTGCCTATTGCTTCACCTGGCACAAACCCGTGTTTGTTATCCCTCAACATCACTTCCCCTGCATGGCTCTCACAAATGTGGCCCTTGATAATTTTTTCAAAGACCTTCCCCAGGATAGAAGTGAGGCTAACTGGCCGGTAGTTGCCAGGCTCGTCCTTCCTCCCTTCTTGAAAATAGGGACCACGTTGACCCTTTTCCAGTCCTCAGGGATTTGGCCTGGGCACCAGGAGTCCGTGAACAGCCGTGCCAATGGCTCCGCAATGACACCAGCCAATTCCCTCAGCACGTGTGGAGGAAGGTCATCTGGGCCTGCCAACTTGGACACATGTAAGCCCTCCATGTAATCCTTAACTAGGTCTGAATTAACAGTCGGGGGACTCGCATTCTTCCTGGGCCTCTCTACGCTATCACCTGAGAGCACCCCATTGTCAGCAGACAGGAACATGGAGGCAAAGAACTTGTTAAAAAGTTCTGCCTTTTTTCATGCATCCGTCACCAACTGCCCTGCCCAGCTTCGTAGGGGTCCAATGTTACTCCAAGACTTCTTCTTGCTACCTAGATACTTGAAAAAGGACTTTTTGTTATCCTTAATCCCAAAAGCTAATCTAAGCTCTAGTGCTGCTTTAGCCTTCCTTACCAAATCCCTACAAGCTTGGGTCAGGGAGGTGTACTCCTCCTTTGTCCCTGCCCCCTGCTTCCACCGCCAGTATGCTTTTTTCTTTCCCCTCAGGCCAGCCTGGATATCCACACTCAGCCATGAAGATTTCTTGGACTCTTTTCCCGCCTTCCTGCGCAGAGGAATTGTGTCCTGCTGTGCCCCAAGGACAGCCTCCTTGAGGAAGGACCACCTTTCCTGGACTCCCATTCTAGCTACTCCCTGGGCTCCGAGTGCCTCCCTGACTACTGCCCTGAGCACATTGAAGTGGGCTTTCCTAAAGTCAAGCATTTGCGCTGTGTTACTTACCCTTCCCACCTTTCTCTGTATAGCAAACTGGATCATTTCATGATCACTGTCCCCTAGCCTCCTTTGTACTAGCTCCTCCCCCACCAGGTCATCCCCAGAGGCTAGCAGCAGATCCAGTATGGTGTTTTCTGTAGTGGGGACGTGTACTTCCTGCATGAGGTGTAGGACCTGTATGCATGTCAGGAACCTTTGTGAGTAGCTAGACCTGGCCGACTGCTCCTCCCAGTTGATGTCAGGGTAATTCATATCACCCATGACCACAACATCCTTTGCATGCATGGCCTCCCCAAGCTGCCTGGAAAATTCCACATCCAGCTCTTGCTCCTGATATGGTGGCCTGCAGTAAACCACTACCACCAGATCCCTCTCCCCCCACTGTCCTTAAAGTTTGACCCACAGGTTCTCAGTTAAGCCTTCCTCTGGTCCCATTTGGAAGGTAGAACTGGTATACTGTTCCCTAACATAGAGCGCAACCCCCCCCCACCACCTTTTTTCCCTTTCCTATCTCTTCTAAACAACCTATAGCCCTCTATGTCTACTGCCCAGTCAAAAGTTTCATCCCACCATGTCTCCACTAGGCCAACCAGGTCTATTTTACTACTTGCAAGCAGGAGAGCAAGCTTCTAGGTAGAGTAGAGCTAAACTACTGAATAGATGGTAAGCTGTTTAATCTCAGCCAACTCTGAGACAAAACCAAGACCACACCAACCTCAATCATTGAGCTCCAGGATGCAGATGATGCTTGCTCACTCAGGAGCAGAACTTCAGGCAATCATTGATGTCTTTACTAAAGCATACAATCAAATGGAACTGATGATTAATATTCAGAAGACTAAAGTACTCCTTCAACAAGATCTTAATAAGCATTCCCCAACTCCAATAATTCAGTTTCATATTGAGACTCTGGAAAATGTTGAGTATTCCCCATAGCTCAGAAGCCATTTCTCACAGAAGGCTGACACTGGTGAAGAAATCCAACATTGCCACAAATGTGAAAGTGCAGCCTCTGGACACCTGAGGAAATGAGTAACTTAGTTTTCATTAAAGATTTTCATTAACCTCTGCAGTTGTTTGCCTGTCTTTCTGACATAAAATGGAACTGGTGTTGTAATAATCACAAATTGGAAAATAATCTGTTACTGTAGGTAACAAAGTTACAAATGTACTCCATGGCACTACTGAGCAAAATCCCATGGCAATACCAACTAAATCCTACAGTTTCCGGTAAGATTGAAATATTCTTCATTCCTGCTCCCCATCCACAATCAAATGGTATATTTTTATCCCAACCTATCAAAAGTCTCAGAGCAGCTTGCAATAATCAAACAACCCACAGGGAGGAATGAAAGGCTCAGGGTTGAAAATACACAAGATAAAGAACTAATTAATGATTATTTTTGCAGCTGGCTTTTTTCTGTACTCAGATTGTTCATCTCCACTCCTTAGCCTTTTTGTTGTGGTCTCCATGCAGCCCTTTGGAGGTCACTTGCATTTTTACCTTGAAAGAAAAATTATCATTTTTACAGTAGGTTGTGTCAGGTCAACTCAGTTGATAGGTATCAGGAAGTGGGAGTAGTTAGCTCCAGAGAGGGCACATCTATATATGCAACTAATGCACATGAATAAACTCTGGAGTTCATTGCTCTAGAGTTTATTCATGTGCAGCACATTAAGCACGGTTGGAGCAGCCCTGATTGGCAGCAGCACAAGGCTGCTCCAACCAGGCTCAATCTGTTGCAGAGGGGCTGCCTGGGGCACAAGGGTGCTTCAGTGTGGGGCTAGCTGGCAGGTGGCCCCTGCACTGAAGCACCCTCCTGCCCCAGGCAGCATCTTCAAGTTCAGTGCTGCTCATGAAAAAACTCTGGAGCAGGCTAGTACTTGAATTTACAAGTGCTAGCCTGCTGTGGAGTTCATTAGTTTTGTATGCCCTAATAAGGGTGCGCGTGTAGACACAGCGATGTTTACTGAGGAGCTAACTAGGCAGCTCTGCAGTAAATGTTTCTTGTAACCAGTTTGCTGAAAGAAACTTTGTAGCTTATTTTCCATTGATTTTTCTGAATCTGTACAAAGGCTCCGAAGCACTTCTAAGAAGAAAGACAGGCTAACATAGATAAAATGAAATGAGCTATAAAGAATCCAAGAGGATCAAAGTGAGAAAAGGTTATGCCATATTATTGTCTGAAATGGCAAATTCAGCTATAAAATCTAGCTACTGTAACATTAACGCTATTAATTTGTATTATAGTATCTCTACACGTCCCCAAGGAGAATCTAAGTCTCTGTTGTGCTTGGCACTGTACATGGATATTGTGAAAAGATGATCCCCCCTGTCCCCAGATCTTATAAACAAAGTAATACCTATTTCATGATTCAGGAATTCTCAACTTTTCATCCTTTGCCTTATTTCACTCATTTATTGTCTGTTCTAGCTCAGAAATTAGTTTATAAAGTGCCATCTTCCCCTACCTTCTGCTCATTTCAGACTAACACAGCTAACAAACCCTTTCAGCTCATAAATCATCAATGGCACCAGTCGTGCCACTGTTACTAACATCAAGTAATTTTTTTCTACCTGCAGCTGAATTGATTTCAGTAGAATTAGTTGTATAATAAAGTACTACTCAATTGTGAACCATAATATACAATTAGGCCCCACATGGCCATAGTTTCCTCTTATGACCTTCTCTTCATAGATCTGTTTTGAAGGCTAACCCTGAGAAATGCTTATTCCTAATTATAAAACTATCAGGAACAGTTTCTTCATAAACCAAAGAAGAAAAGTACACCAGAGATTAAAAAGTTTATAAAAGAAAACATTTCTTCTTACTTCCTGGTGTTTTATTCACAGTTCATATCTTTAACAGTTTGTCAGTTAAATGTCTTTAAATTCAGATATCCTTCAGTAGTCATGATCCTAACCACATAGCAATCTTTTTCTGAACTCTAATAGTACCATTGTTGGTCCCTTTCTTGGGTGATATTATCATTAGTTTCAAAGTCATCAGGACATTTGTCCATTTTAGACATGCATTCAGTTATAGCATTTATTCAGAAAACTTGATATCAGCCCGTTGGATGTATTTGCTGTTTCTCACCACTCCTCATGTAACTGACTCAAGTAGTGATTTATCTCTCTATTTAGGCCTCATGAAAGGAGTTGGGAGGAGATAGGGATTTTTGTTTGAATGCTCTGTGTCTTAGTACATATGTACAGAATGCAGAACAGTACATTTCAACTGTAGCTCACCAGGGAGTTCCCAAGGAAATGGCTGAGGCCGCCTGCTCCCAGTGCATGATTGTCATGGGAGACTTCAACTACCCAGACATCTTGTGAGAAGACTGCTCAGACAAATCCAAATGGTCGCTAAGCTTTCTCTTGTGCGTGGATACCTCTATCTGACACAAGAGGTTGACGGGCCAACAAGAGGTAAAGCATTGCTCGGCCTGGTACTGGCAATGAGGAATGACCTAATCAGTGACCTAATGATCAAAGGGAAGTTGGGTGACAGTGACCATGAGCTGATCACCTTCACCATCCGCCGGAAAGCTGGCAAATCAGTCACCAATACAGAAGTCCTTGACTTCAGGAAAGCTGACTTTGACAAGCTCAGGACGGCGTGTCAGTAAGGCCCTAAAGGACCACAACCCAAAGGGGAGGGGAGTTCAGGAAGAGTGGTTGCTCCTCAAGGGAGTGATCTTGGATGCACAAGCAAAGTCTATTCCATCTCAAAGGAAAGGCAGCACAAGGGCGCAGGAGCCCCCTTGGCTCTCCAGGGAACTAGTAGACCTCCTGCTTCTAAAAAGAAAGACCTACAAAGGATGGAGGACAGGATTCACCTCCAAGGAGGAATACTCTGCACTGATCCAGACCTGCAGGGAACAAGCCAGGAAAGCCAAGGCTGTGACGGTACTCCAACTAGCTACAAGTATCAAGGACAATAAAACATCCTTTTTTAGATATGTGGGGTGCCAAAGGAAAAGCAAGAGTAACACTGGACCCCTGCTAAACCCGATGGAACAACTGATAACTGACATCCAGGAAAAAAGCCAACTTGCTAAATGGGTACTTTGTATCAGTTTTTCCACCAGTCCCATGGGACGCCCCTGCCCATTACGGGACAGGGAGGCCTGGGTGAGGGAGATTCCTTACCCTCCATCAATGCTGACCTTGTGAACGAACACCTTGAGAGGCTGGACACCTTCAAGTCAGCCGGCCCTGACAGTTTACACCCCAAGGTATTCAAGGAGCTGGCTAGCATCATAGCTCAGCCCCTGGCATGGATCTTTGAGAGCTCCTGGCACTCTGGTGAGGTGCCTGAAGATTGGAAGAAGACCAATGCGGTGCCTATCTTCAAGAAAGGGAGGAAAGTGCATCTGGCAGACTACAGGCCCATCAGCCTGACCTCTATCCTGGGGAAAGTCTTAGAAAAGGTTATTAAAGAGGTCATTCTTAACAGACTGGCTGATGGCAGCATCCTGAGGGATAGGCAGCATGAGTTTGTTGCAGGTAGGTCTTGCTTGATCAATCTTGTTTCCTTTTACAACCAGGTGACCTATCACATGGACAAGGGAGAAAAGATTGATGTCATATATCTTGACTTTAAAAAAGTCTTCGATTTGGTATCGAATGATCACCTCTTAGCAAAACTGGCCAACTGCGGCCTCGGCCTCACTCACCACAATCCACTGACTGGGGAACTGGGTCCACGGTAGTACCCAGAGGGTGGTGGTTGATGGAAGTCAATCGTTGTGATGCCCTGTGACCAGTGGGGTCCCTCAAGGCTCTGTCTTTGGGCCTCTAATATTCAATATCTTTATTAACGATGTGGACATTGGTATCAGAAGTGGACTGCCCAAGTTCACCCACAACACCAAACTCTGGGGTAAAGTGTCCACACCTGAGGACAGGAGGGTGATCCAGGCTGACCATGATAGGCTCCGGAAATGGGTGGATGAGAACCTGATGGTGTTTAACACTGAAAAATGCAAGCTTCTCCACTAGGAAGAAAAATCTGCAGCATACTTATAGCCTCGGCAGTGCTACACTGGCTAGCACTATGGAAAGGGACTTGAGGGTCATCATTGACCACAAGATGAACATGAGCCATCAATATGATGCTGCAGCTAGCAAAGCGAGCAAAACGCTGGCTTGCATCCATAGTACTCAGGCTTAGTGAGGCCACAGCTGAAGTACTGCATCCAGTTTTGTGTTCCACAATTCAAAAAGGATGTGGAGAAGCCACACTCATGATCAGAGGTCAGGAAAACAGACCTTATGAAGAGAGGCTGAGAGCCGTGGGACTCTTCAGCCTGGAAAAGCGCAGCCTTAGGGGTGATCTGGTGGCCACCTATAAGTTTATCAGGGGTGCTCACCAGGATCTCGGGGAACATCTATTGACCAGAGTGCCCCAAGAGATGACAAGGTCGAATGGTAACAAACTCCTCCATGACCATTTCAGACATAAGGAGGAACTTCTTTACTGTCTGATCCCTGAAGGTCTGGAATAGACTGCCACCGGAGGTGGTTCAAGCATCTACTTTGAACACCTTCAAGACACATTTGGATGTTTATCTTGCTGGGAACCTATGATTCCTGCTGATTTCCTGCTCCTGGGGCAGGGGGCTGGACTTAATCTTTCAAGATCCCTTCCAGCTCTAATAATTAAAAATAAAAAAGAATAATAATAAAAAACAAACAAACCAAAAAATACTGGAAGAGCCCAGACACATCCCAAATTAGGTTAAACAATTAGACATGCTCAGTAGCTGTTTATGAGGATGCAAGGTATGAGACCATATACCTGTACTGTTTTGGATACAGAAAAATGCTGTTCTAACTTACTAGACAAGCACCCCCCTTCCTCCCCTTCCCACACCCCAGTATGGATTCAATTCCCTGATCTAAATCTGACAGATTAGGAATTTGAACTAGGTCCTGCTTCCATCTCTCCCATCCAGTAATCACCACCCAGTGACTACTGGGTATTTTCAGGCAGGACCCTCTCTATTTTGTAGACGTGGTTTAGGTGCCTTAATTCAGAGTTTCCAGCTCAGGATCCTAAGCAGAGGAAATCACTTGCCTGGCAATAGTATTAGGCACCTGTCAACACTGGCCAGTCTCTTTCCCCATCTTTTTCCTTTGTATTTCATACCTGGGAAGCTTAAATGTTCCCCACAGCACCAGTGATCCCTACTTTCTTGAACTGTATGGGGAGCTTGGTTGTCTAACTAGAGGCTGAGGACTTCACTAGATGGTAAAGTGCCTGGCAGCTAGGAATTCAGCACTTTTTTACTTTTGAGGACCTGAGTTTATCTGCTTTAAACTGAGATGCTATTGCAGTTGAGGTAAGGATGGAGTTGAGTGAGATGAAGTATTGTGAATTCTTACCATAGTCAGTGGGGTTTATATGGAAAGATGGTGTTCTGTTGAATTACATCTGTATGGAGATCTGGTATATTTTATATACTAAGCCTCAAACCATTCTGGTTATAGGCTATAGATTTGTATGCAGTTCCATCAGGAACTGAGGGTCTGTAAGTAATTAATCAAATGAATGGATTGATGCTAGGTATGAAGACCCTAGACTCCTTGCTTGCTGGTGGGATTTCAAGTGCTCTGAACAAATTGAGATGCTCATATATTTCTCAATCTTTGAGAAGTCAAGCTGACACCTTGCATATTAAAATCATATTAAAATCACTCTCTATAGAAATGGATAAATCACCCGTAGAAGGTCATCAGAAGGGAATATGAAAATAAATAGATTATATTGAAGCCATGCTTTTAAATTGAAATATGTAATAGCAACAAATAGGGAAGGTCCGCATGAGAAACACTTGTAGAATTACTGTGTAACAGCTTTTGTTTAAACATCCTTCACAGTATTCCAAATACTATTTCCTACATTTTACATTATTTGCAATGTTTTATGTGCATGCAATATTTGTTTACTAAGAAATTACTGATATATATGGCATTCTGTCTTTGAAGTTAATTGGGAGCTTTCTTATATCAGGATTTTAAGGAGAAATTGTTGCACAGAATTAAAAAAAGAAGCCCTGAAAAAGCAAAACACCTGTCTATTCTTAGTCAGGAGTTAAGCTGAAGTGAAGGACAAAGGAGAATACAATGGAGCAATGGATAATGTTGCCTCAGTGTCCCCTATCCTTTTACACTTACTCAGTGATAATTTACAGTACTTTTTATTTGATGAATCCGTCACTTCACCTTCCCATGACTACAGTGATCATGAATAAGCATGGATGTCACCGTAGAAACACCTAGAAGCAAGCTTTCTTTTTCAGATAACCCATTGATACATATTTCTGGTACCTAAAAAGACTACATACCTAATAGAAACGTTTTGTAAACTAATAGGCACAGGCTATTAGTTTTGAAAACCACAGACACTATGCATTTTTAAGTAATAGCCCCAACCGGTTAGCATACATCTAATACTGTTGACTTCCTTTACTCTTGATACTGCATACCTCCTGTGGCACTTGCCTTATTATTAATTCATGGCTCCACATAAATGTTTCCCTTTCTGTACAGAAATGTGCATCATGTACCCACAGCATGGATCCTTATCTGTTGTACTTGTTCCATTCACCAAGCTTACAATGACATCAGTGAGTGCTCTATGTGCAAAGAGAATATGGATTAGGCAGTGCAGTTTAGAGAGGAAAGCATTACATTAGATGTGAAGGGGAAGAATTTCAGGATTAATACTCTTTCCTGGTAAAAACTACCAATCACCTTGAAAATGACTGGTTCTTATTATATCATTTTGATGTACAGATCTCAAAGGTAATCAGCATTATTATTCCCATTTCCCATTAGGGGCAACAGATGCACAGAAGATGAAGTGAATTCTTCAAGCTCCCTCAGCAAGTCAGTGGCAGGTACAGGAAGAGAGCACACCTCCCAAATCCTAGTCCAGTGCTCTATTCACTATAAAACACAGCCTTTGGGAGCCATCAATTTTGTAACATTTTCACCTGCTCATGACTGGGGATGAATGAAATGGCAGTGTGGTATACCCAGGTTAAAGTTAGCTAATACCCTACATCAGTGGTTCTCAACCTGTCTAGACTCAAGACACCCCTCCATAACTTTTGTGAACTGAATGGCGCCCCATTTCAAAACCAAGTTTGTTATTGCAGCATTATCTCCTTGTAAAGGGCCCAGGAGCAGCCAGGCAGGGAAAGCCTGAGTTTATTTCTTCACAGTTGCTTATCTTCTCAAACCTCATAACACCCTTCAAAAGATCCTGTGGCAACCTAGCTGAGAATCACTGCCCTATATCACTATCAGTCACTGATTCCAGCCTTTCCCTGGATCTGACAATACACTAACCCAGCCTAACTCTTCCTAGCTTTCCACTGTCTGTCTTCTCTAATTTCCTCCCAAGAATCATTTCTTGTAACAATGACTTCCCTCATATCGTCTGCCAATTATTTCTGTGGTCTTCCTCTGGGCCTCATTGTCAGCCCTCCATGGTACCCTATTCTTATGTATATACCATGTGCCCAGACCACATCAGCCTTCATTTTTCTAAGCTAGTTCCCCATGCTAATTTGTTTTCTTAAAATCATCATATGCCACAAGTATATTTCTGTTATTTCTGTGCTCTCATAAAAACTGCTGCATTTGAAACTTAGAATGTGCATTATTAAAAAACAGAGAAGTATTGGGCAAGTAAAAGCAACTAAACACTTTGGAAGAGATTGAATAATTCTCTCTACTACTTTCAGGTTCCACATTAAGGCTCATACTTCCATAGGGTCCTTGGGACTGATGTTTTTCTTTGGTATATCACTGTTTGTAATGGGAGCTCTTCCTGATTCACACCAGACTCAGAAGAGAACTGGCCCTCTTAGACATCTCTACTCCAGCTGTGGAAAATTATAGTAGTAGTCATACTAATGAATACTGCGAGATTTTATAATGCAATGGTATAAAGGCCATTAGCACAGGTGTTTGTTTCAGACACCCGCTGCTGCAATAACATTTTTCTTCAAAATTAGCCAATGAAATTTTCCCAGTCATTCTATTTTAACTTTGTTTCACTAAATCCAAGAGTGATGAACCACTGAAAGTTCACAGCACTGTTAAAACGTACACCTGCTAGCTTAAAAGCTGTTCTAAGACTTGAACAATTTCCACTCAGGGTGAAACAGATGTTGCCTTTTGTTATCTTTGTGCTGCTATAAGCATTTTTATGGCAGCACAAAGGCCATGGCAATCCCTTGCTTGATATTTGTTGCCATGCCCCTTGTTACACCACAAATGTCCAAAATCTGTGGCCACAACAAAGGTGATATCAGTTTGTGCCACTATTTAGGGGTGGATGTCTATTTACTTTATGGTGCAAGAGCATGGGCAGCAAGGAGCCACACATGTTCTCCAGCTGCCCTGGGAAGATGCTCTGGAGCTGGGGGGGCCTGATCCTGCGCAACCCAGGAATTCTAATGCAGGATCAGGCCCTTCAAGCCCCAGAAGCACCTGACCGGCTTTCCCTTCTTACCTTGCACTACTGCCTATCATCCTTACAAGTCTTCATGATTTCCTCTATATCTAAATGTAGAGGCCTGGCAGGAGTACTGTTCTACCTGTTGAGCTCCCATATTAAAACCTATGGACTAGGAGAAGGATGAGACAGGATATCATTATGGATGGCACTGGAAATTATGTCTGTAGCAGTCAAAGCAATAGGGAATACAGGTAAATGCCTCTGAGCTGGGGAGCACTGTTCTCTCCACTTTCATTGGCTAGCAGGTTAGAGTGCAACTCTGTCACAGTCCAAGCATAAGATCACTGTGATGAGCCAAGTGGCAACAGATGTTCCACTGCTCAGGATCTGGCTGGGTCTGCATGGGGAATAGTACAAGGACAAAGCTGCATGAGCAACAGATTCCCATCTGACTGCCACAGCCCTGCTTGCTGTCCTCCTCCTTGCCCAATACAGATTCCAGTAGGTGGGCAGGAAGAAGGGACAGAGGTGTAACTGGATTCTTGAGTGCCTGCAGTGGCAGCAACACATAGGACAGCATTAAGTGACAGTGGCCAGCCTGGCAATACAGCTGCTGCTATTTTTGCACACCCACTGCCAGAGGCTAGTGCCTCAGAACCTGCCCCACCCCCATTCATTACATGACTGAGTGGAGCGGGCTAGCTTGGAGCATGGAGGCTTTTTTTCTTCCTCTGTTCAGCATCAGGGAAGGAAGAATATATCAAAATTACCATAACAGGCTCCCTAGAGATTTATGGGCTAGATTTTGGCCACAGTTCTTTCTTATGTCTTATGTATTCAGTGGGAGTTTTCCCTCCTTTTTGTTTGTGGATGCAGTTAAATAAAGCAGCAAGTTGCCTGCTACTGCTCTGAGTGTGGTTTGAACGGAGCGTTCCATTTAAAAGAAATTTAGTGCGAAGGAGGAGAGAGTTTATGAGCATCACACCCAGCCCACATAAAGGATGAGCAGCCAACACAGGAGAATATGTGAATAAACAATAGTGGCTGGCAGAAGAATGGAGGTAGAGAAGATAGAGAATTGGGAAATGGGGATGGGTGGGTGACAATGAGTTGGGGGAAGAGAACTAAACCAATTAGGGGACTGGAGACAGGATCATAAACTAGAGAAACCAGCAGAGAATCTGCTCTCCCTCCTTTTGACAATCTGGTGCAGTTCTCTCCCTTTCCTCCCTAAAATGTTTGGGAGAGTGTGCAGGTAGAAAGTTAAGCAAGGACATCACAGCAGTAAATCTCCCTCTCTCTCTCCTTTTCTTGTAACGACTTACAGGAGAATTATTCGAGAAAATTATGCTGGCACACATCCAGGAGGGGCCAGCAGGGGACTGCATGCTTAGGGGCAACCAACACGGGTTCATCAGTGGCAGGTCCTGTCAGACCAACCTGGTGGCCTTTTATGATCAGATCACCAATCATTAGATGCAGGGGTAGCAGTGGATATAGTCTTCCTGGACTTCCGGAAGGCTTTTGACACTGTCTCTCACCCCGTTCTCATTAAGAAACTGGGGGGCTGTGGTGTAGACACCCACACAGTCAAATGGGTCGCCAACTGGCTGGTGGGCCGCACCCAGGGGGTGGTAGTGGATGGGTCCTTCTCAGCCTGGAGGGATGTGGGCAGTGGGATTCCACAGGGCTCGGTCTTCGGGCCCGCACTGTTCAACATCTTCGTCAGTGATTTGGATGAGGGGGTAAAAAGCACCCTGTTCAAATTTGCTGATGACACTAAGATGTGGGAGGACGTGGGCACACTGGAAGGATGCAACAGGCTACAATCAGATCTAGACAGGTTACACGATGAGAATAGGATGGGTTTCAACACAGACAAGTGCAAGGTGATGCAACTCGGGAGGAACAACCGGCACCATACCTACAGGTTGGAGAACTCCCCTCTTGTCAGCAGGGAGGCGGAAAGGGATCTGGGGACCTCCAAGATGAACATGGGCCGGCAGTGTGGAGAGGCAGTTAGGAAGGCCAACCACACCTTGGCATGCATCCACAGATGCATCTCAAGCAGGTCCAAGGAGGTGATCCTCCGCCTCTATGCGGCACTGGTCAGGCCGCAGCTGCAGTACTGCGTCCAGTTCTGGGTGCCACACTTCAAGAGGGATGTTGACAGCATAGAGAGGGTCCAGAGGAGGGCCACTCGTACGATATGGGGACAGCAGGGCAGGCCCTATGAGGAGAGGCTACGGAACCTGAACCTGTTCAGCCTCCACAAGAGGAGGCTGAGGGGGGATGTAGTGGCCTGTTACAAACTAGTCAGCGGGGATCAGCAGGCACTGGGGGAGTCCCTGTTCCCCCGAGCACTGCCAGGAGTGACCAGGAATAACAGTCACAAGCGGGCAGAGGGTAGGTTTAGGTTAGATATCAGGAGGCGCTACTTCACAGTCAGGGCGGCTAGGGTCTGGAACCAGCTTCCAAGAGAAGTGGTGCAGGCTCCTACCCTGGGGGGTTTTAAAAGGAGGTTGGATGAACATCTTGCTGGGGTTGTTTGACCCCAGTAGTCTTTCCTGCCATGGCAGGGGGTAGGACTTGATGATCTACTCAGGTCCCTTCTGACCCTAGAAACTATGAAACTATGAGAAGAGGAAAATCAACTGGAACACATGCTCTGTGGAGACCTCACTGCAGATGGTGCGTCTGTCTATTGTCACAGCATTACATTGATAACACAAGTGTTGGTGTGTATGCATAGAGTCATAAAAATTCTGCAATAGCTAGGAGAGCCCACATTTCTGTGCCATTGAAACTCCCAGTGATATGACGCATACGTCTCACCAGGGGTTGGAAGGAATGAGCTGTCAAAGGTCAATGGAACTGTACAGATAGATGAGATGTGTATAGAAGGAAAGTATGATTCATGTTTGATCCTCTTGATTCATTTATTCACATCCTTAAGAACTGAATCATTTGTATTAAAAGCAACAACTTCCAGAGAAGAGAAGTATCATTAGGAAACAAAGACTTAATGATATCTTCTCTAAGACTTTATCAAAACAGAACTCTACTGTACAGTGAATCAGCTAACCAGCCAAGAATATATATCATGAACATTATTCCTAAGCACCTGCTCTGAAGAGGAGCTACCATTCTACTTTCAAGAGAAGATAAACCAAAGAGAGCAATAACTAACAAAAACTGAAAATCTATTCCAGATGAGCTGCTATTAATCATCTATTTTTGTGGGTCTTTTCACTTACTCTTTTTAGGTAATAATATGTACGGATGGCAACCCTTCTATGCAATGGTGAAAGTTTCAGGAATTGATGCTCAATTTTTTAGGTGTGAAGCCAATGAGGTAGGAAGAAATTCTGAATCTAGATCTATCTGACTGGCATGCTTTTACACGGGATCCCTTGAGGGGTCGTAAGAATTCTGTAGAACGCTGCTTTGGTTGCATATACAATGCATATGTGAGCTCTGTCTAAGTTCCAGCATCTAGTATTGTACTCCCCTCTCTCAGCCTCTGCATTTTGTTGTAAGCACTAGATCATCAGGCAGCATGGCCAGCAAGATGATAGACAGCATGGACGCACACGCACACACACTGATCCAAATGTAAGCTGAGGTTCTGTGGAGGGTTGGGAGGTCTCTCATGTTCTTCAAAAAATTCAGCCACAACTTGAGAGAGTCTTTTTTTCCCCTACTGAGCCATATCAGTAATGCATAATGTGCTTTTTGCTACACTCAATACTAAAAAGTATCTAGGTAGGTGAACAAAATTGTAATGAAATTGTCACCGAGACTTCTAAGTTTAAACAACCATGAGGAATTTAAAAGCATTTTCTTAATCATGAATCTCTAGAAAGGAAATCAAATTCCAGAAAAGGCTGCAACAACTCTTTTTATATGGATTTTTTAGGTTTTGAATAAGATCCTTATTCAGTGGCAGTAGAAGCAGTGAAGGAAGAAGGTGGAAGAGCTGTATTCAAGAATCCTGAAACAGCTACATGGGAAAGAGACCATGCATTTTAGGCTTGACAAGAGGAGGAAAGAAACTAGTTAGTTCCCAGGTTTGAACAAAGACCATTTGCCTATTATCTGTATTATGCAATACAATCTGGTTCTTGGATCAGACTTCATATTTAAATACTTTCCTTCACAGTTGTCTAAGGATATTTACAGTTTTATATCTCCTCTTAGTACTTGTACATCAAGAAGCATCTCTTGTTGATACATATATGCTCTCCATTACCCTAAATGGGTATTATTTACTGAACGTGTTCAGGACAAAATGCATCCAAGACTATAATTACAAACAACTGTGATTGTGCATTGCTTTCATCTAGACTTCAAAGTCATACAGACCACATGGAGCTCTTACTTTATAGCTAGAGTAAAGTTCTTAGAAGGCCAAGCTGATTTGAGTAGGTCTATAGTAACATAAGGTCAGAGGTAATATAGATTGTGTAGGTAGTCTTCTGTGGAATCAGTTTTATCTTGGTTGTGATGTAAAACTACTATGAATTTCACAGGTGACTAGAAATTTGCTTATCTGCGGTACAAAACTACAATGGGAGGTCATTAATAGACTGCAGTTTACTCTAACAAGATTTGCAGTTGTCATGGGAAGGTGGTGTCACACTCCATATTTGGACAGAATATGCTTTTGTGGAAAGTATGAAATTAATTCTTTAAATCCTATTTGTGGTCCTGTTTGTTCTTCAAAGAAATAAGACAGTATGGATCTCTTCACTAGTGGAAAATTTCAAATACTGGACTAATGATGAAAAAAATGTTTGGCTTCTCTCTAACAACTCAGAGCCTGTCGTATATTCCCTAGGTCTATTTGTGTTACTTGCACAACCAATAAGCTCCAAAATTAAATAAAAGTCCCCTGTTTTCCTTATTATTCACTGCTTCATTTTATCTTTTTAGCAAAAAATATAAATTATATTAACATAGAATCAATGTGTTGGAAGGGACCAAGACAGATCATCTAGTCCAACCCCCTCATGGGCAGGAAGGAGCACTGGGGGGTAGGAGGGGACATAAGACCTCAGCCAGATGCCTATCCAGTCTCCTCTTGAAGATCTCCAGGGAAGGTGAGAGCACCACCTCTCTGGGAAGCCAATTCCAGGCTCTGGCCACCCTTACAGTGAAGTAGTTCTTCCTAATATCTAACCTAAACCTATCCTCCCTCAGCTTGTGGCCATTGTTCCTGGTGACCCCAAGGGGGCCCTGGTGAACAGACTTTCCTTGAGTCCCTGCTGGTGGCCCCTGATAAAGTTGTAGGCAGCCACAAGATCCCCCCTCAGTCTCCTCTTGCGGAGACTGAAGAGATTCAGGTCCCTCAGCCTCTCCTCATAGGGCTGGCCATGGAGGCCCTCAACTATATGAGTGGCCTCCTCTGGACCCTCTCCAGGTTCTCCATGTCCCGCTTGAAGTGCGGCGCCCAGAACTGGTCACAGTACTCCAGCTGCGGCCTGACCAGTGCCACATAGAGGGGGAGCAAGACCTGTCTGGACCTGTTAGTGATGCCCCTGTTGATGTATGACAGGGTGCGGTTGGCTCTGCCTATTGCTTGGTCGCATTGGCGACTCATATTCATCCTGGAGTCAATCCTGACTCCAAGATCCCTCTCTCCCTCTGTGCTGCTGAGAGGGTCAGCCCCTAACCTATAACCATAATGCTGGTTCTCTCTCCCCAGGTGCAGCACTCTGCACTTGTCCTTGTTGAACCACACCCTGTTCAGATCCGCCCACTTCTCTAACCTATCCAGGTCTGCCTGGATGCGGTTCCTGCCTGCTGGTGTAGTCACATTACCCCACAGCTTGGTGTCATCAGCGAACTTGAGCAGGGTGCTCTCCACACCCTTGTCCAAGTCGCTAATGAAGAAGTTGAACAGCACCGGCCCAAGCACTGAGCCCTGGGGGACTCCGCTCCCTGCACCCTCCCAGGTCAACATCGACCCGGGATGGAGCCAGTTTGCCACCCATGTGACCATGCATTCATCAATGCCGCAGTCCCTCAGCTTGCCCACCAGAATTAGGTGGGACACTGTGTCGAAGGCCTTCTGGAAGTCCAAGAAGCTGACATTGACTTCCTCCTTCATATCTAAGCTCTTTGTTACCTGGTCATAGAAAGAGACCAGATTAGTCAGGCAGGATCAGCCTGGCACAAACCCGTGTTGGTTACCCCTCAACATCACAATTACAGATGATTTTAAATGTATGTTATTCTATTGTTTTAGTGAAAGCTGTAAATAAATTACTACTAGCAGTCCTTAAAATGATTCATAGACGCGAGTATGTGAGCCATTTTTGATGACGCACAAGAAAGAAGAGCCTGATACACCTTGTCTGCCTACATCCCTGTAGTGATACATATGAGTAAAAGTGTATCTTATTCCCCAAAGCAATCAGGTAAGGTTCAGAATAGATACTAAGGAGTAGATCAGCTAAGTCAGATCCCACTTACTAAGTATTTTTCTGAGCCTACTCATGCTGCCCATAAAATATACTTAGTCATGGCACTTGTTATCCCTATGTGTACTCTCCTGCTAATAGGTGGGGTTGTTTCAGGTTGCATTTGTCTTCTTCTGCTGGCTCCTGTTTTTCTTGAAAACAGTAAGTTTATCAGTTTCTGGTACAATGAAACATGTTTGCCTTTGTGTGAGCACTCTGGGACAGAGAAACCCTGAGATACACAAAGTACTTTTTTGGAAAGACAGTCTTTTAAAGATGAGAAAAAACATTTATGAACATTATAAGCACAGCTACATTGCAATTATTTTTTTTAAAAGCAGGCCAGAATATGATCTAGGTCAATTATCCTTTGAGGTAAATTTGGGAATTTGTTGTGCCCCAGTGACTCCAGAATATCAGTCATGAAAAATGCTGACATAGATAAAGCATTGAATTAGGAAATCAAAGCTGGCTGAGATGGGGAAGTTTCATTACAGCTAGGTATCCTTACCATGTCCACTACAGGTTCCCTCCCTCAAATCTTCAGGCAACCCATTCCCCTAGTCTAGGTTTCAGTTGCCCTGCAGTTGAGTTTCTAAATTGCCAATCAACATGAACCTTGTATCCTGATTTCTATGCATCTGTAGTTGATTTACCTTCACTGATGAACTTCTTAGGTACTGTTAGTTTTTTTCCCCACATAGGCTTCCAATCTCCATATTTAATCACCAAATAGGAAGTAATGGATTAAGTCCCATTGCACCACCTATTTTACATTTATACAGGGAGTACAAGCATTTCTTCCACACAGAGAAACAAACTGTCCCCTGTGACAGGCCTTGACCTTTGAGGGAGGTGCCCTCTACCAGCCCCACTTAGCTTGCTTCACTCTCTGGCCCCCATTTTCCTTCCTTCAGCTGCTGCATCACATGCCAACGCTGGCACCAGGTGGCCGTTCTGCAGCCAGGAACCAGGTAATGCTGCGCCGCCCCCTGCGGACTCACATACCCTCTCCCTCTTCTGCCCTCCCTCCTCTCCCTGGTGGGCACATGTGCAGGTGCCACCGGCGCAGTCCCCCAGGACTGGGAGGGTGGCGCTGTGGGCTCGGGACTCAGCACTGATGTGGGCAGAGGAAAAGGCCTTCCCATCGCTTAACTTTGATGGACTTTTTGGGTGATGAATGCATTGGGCCTCCCAGAAGAGCAGCAGGCGCCTTCCTGCAAGCAGCAGAGAGAAACCAGCTGCTCCGCCCCACACCTCCCTTCTCTGCCGAGGGACTGTGGACTGCTCCTGGAATGGGGCCTAAAGGAGCTGCATGATGGGCATGCAGGTGGCTGGGGAGCACCTCAGCCCGGGACCCCGGACCCACCTGGTGCGAGCTCACCCACCCTGGCCTCCATGGCTGTGGTCGGGGGAGCTGAGAGAGGGGCCCTGCTCCTCCTGCGGAGAGGGTCAACAGTCACTGGGCAGCTAACTGCCTCATAGTGCGTGTTCATTGGTCACCTGCTGAAAGGCTGGGGGAGGGACAAGGGCTGGGAATGAAAGTAAACAGTGTTTACTTTCGTTTTCCATCACAGCATGTCAGGCCTCAGAAAATGGCTTGGCGGGCCGCATGGCAGCCCACATACCGTATGTTCGACAAGCCAGCTCTAGTCATTCTCTTTCCCCTTCTGGTCAGCTGGCCCTACACACTATTAAATGGGCCCAGGTGGCACTAACTCCCTAATCAGCAGTCCAGTATTCTGCTGCCTGCAGTCTGTATCCTGCAGCCCATTTAACTGTGCTATTCATACCAGCTCCTTGCAGTCAGGCCTTCTACAAGCTGCATAGGTTCTGCTCTCCCTATCCTGCACTCTCCCATTACATTCCTCAAACCAGTTGAATTTGGAAGAAAACACACCCAGTTCCAGTTTTTTTGGCCAGTTGAATGACGTATTTTGAGTTCTTAGCCAAAATTCCCAAGTTCCTAAAACTTCGGCTCCTTCAACTGAATATTGAAGGCCCAGCTGCTAAGGAAAGCTGCCTTACCTGCCTTTTCATCCACTATCACTACATGAGCATCATTTGCCTCCAAGAAACTCATATTGATGCAAAAGAAGTCTACTACTCCAGCACTGAGGGGTTTCAGTTGGTGAGTTTTGCCCCTCACTCAAATATGGTTATAGTACCACATGCAGAGTGAGATCTGTGATGTCACCTAACACTTTGAGTTTATGACACATTTGAAATTAGTAGCCTCTAGGTGGTTAGCATTTATAAGCCTCTAATATAGTCAAAACTATAACAAATTCTTTTATACATGCTTCACCCAGTGTCAGTCCTGGGATATGGGCAGTCAGAATTGTGGACCAACTGGGGACTGGGATTACTGGAATAGAGGTCTATAATATTAAAACCAGAGTTGGAGTGGGCAAGCAGAACCCAAAACCAATGAAGTTGGGGCCAAGAGATCAAGAAGTGATTAGAGTCCAAATGCAAAGAGCCAAGAATTGGCTCCAGGAGTGGTCAGAGATGTACTGGTGCAAGCCCATTGTGCTCCCACACAATCCCCCCATCAAACCCCAACAGTTGCAGAGCACTCCACCAACCCCCAGAACAGCTGGAGGTGAGAGGGGCCCATGGTGGGAGGGGACTAGTGTAGCTCAGCTGTGGGTAGGCAGCTGAGAGGAGCTGAGGAGGGTCTCACCCTGCCCTGGCTCCTACTTGGCCCAGGCCCACAGGGAGCCACACAACTGGTGCCTCATGAACAGGATGTGCAAATAGGCACGCTTCTGGGCCTGGCACACAAGTTAGCATGGAAGGGTGAGCAGGAGGGCCCAAGGCCCTGCCAGTGATCCCTAGGGAAGCTAGTCCCATCAGCAGCCAGACTACCAGTGGCACAATGTGGATGGGCATACACTGCACCCTGAGGGTCCCCTCAGAATCAGTGGCCTACCCCTCTGGCACCTCAAAGACCTCCAATCAGATGGAATCCATGGTTCCAGGCTCCATGCAGATGCAGCCTCTGGCTCTTGGATGAGGGGCCTGCCTGGCACATTGCCAGGCACACAGGACCAGGCGCACGGCCACCTCCCCTTGTGGGGTTTGCTCCACTTTGGAGTCTCTGGGCCACCAGATTGAGGAGCTCCAGGCTGCAGTCCAGAGACTGTGTGCCATCAGGGATGGTGAGCAGGAGATAGGCTCCTACTGGCAGGCCCTTCACCCCCTTGAGGCAGAAGATAGACCATGGTCACCTTCCAGGACAAGGGAGGACTCAGGGATCTCCCATACTGTCCGGCCAGGGGGTCGGACCAAGGTGGTCAATGGCCCCAAGGCCCACTGCACTAAGGTCCCTTCCCCTGTGGAGCTTTGCAACAGGTATAAACCTCTTGCAGCCCCAGTAGAGCCTACCGAGATGCCAGGTCCTGTTGGCAATGCAGGGTCACCCACAGTTACCATCCTGTTTTCCCTAAGGCCACTCGTAGAGTGGTCATCATGGGAGACTCCCTTCTGAGGGGTACTGAGGGCACAATCTGCCACCCCAACCCCTTAGCCTTGGAGGTCTGCTGCTTCCCGAGAGCCTGTATCCAGGACATGGCTGAGAGGATCCCTAAACTGATCCTGCCCACTGATGACTACCCTATGTTCCTTAACCATGTGGGCATGAATGACATGGCTCAGAGAAATCCCAGCTGGGTCATGAGACACTACAGGGCTTTGGGAGTTGGGGCTTAAGGGGTTGGGGGTACAGGTGGTATTTTCCTTGATCCTCCCGGTTTTGGGCTTTGGGCTGAGAAGGGAGAGGAGGATTGAGGTAGTCAACCAAAGACTGTGGTGCTGGTGTCATTGTGAAGGCTTTGGCTTCCACAATCACAATCTGCTCTTTGGTAAGAAAGGCAGTGGTCTGCTGGGGAGAGACAGACTTCACCTCAATGTGCTGGGGAGGAGACTGGCTGACCTGCTTGACCAGGCTTTCAATTAAGCCTGCCGGGGGTTGTGGGGATTATTGCCACTGCAAGCCCACTGGGCAACCTTTGCAAATCCAGCAGGCTAAGGCACTTAAGGGAACCCACCCCTACCCTAGCCCCGGAACAATCTGTAGATAAGGCAAAGGACCCCAGTGGGACACTTACATGCATGTACACCAATGCTAGGAGACTGGGGAATAAACAGAGGGAACTGGTCCTCCTGCTAAACAAGAATGACTATGATCTCATAGGGTGGGACTCTACCTATGACTGGGCCACAGGTATAGATGGCTGTTCACCAGAGCATGCCTATTCACCAGAGCACCCCAAGGGATAACAAAGACCAATGGTCATAAACTCCTGCAAGACCATTTTAGGCTGGACATAAGGAAAAAATTATTTACTGTCTGAGCCCCCAAGACCCGGAATTGACTCCCTCCAGAAGCGGTGCAGGAACCTACTCTGGATTAATTCAAGAAACTTTTGGATGCTTATCTTGCTGGGATCCTTTGACCCTAGCTGACTTCCTGCCCCAGGGGCAGGGGGAAGCACTTGCTGATCTTCAAGGTCCCTTCCAGCCCTAACATCTATGCAATCTATGAAGAGATCAGGAACTAAGTAGAGTCACTGAAGCATAGTATAGGAGCAAGAAGAACCCTGTTGCACAAACACTTCCTGTTCCTCTCCTGGGTCTTAAATAGGAGAAGTAGCTGGTCAGGTGTTATGAACAAGACATGCAGTTCTCAGGGAATGGGTACAGTTTAGGCTTGATGAAGGTCTTTGGAGTAAGATGCTAGGAGCAGCAACAGGGGTAACAGGTTGGAGGTGGGGAAGGGGTAGGCTGCTGTGTTGGTCAGTCCATGCCTGGGGATTTAAGACTGCATTCCTGACACCCAGCTATTTAAAATGGCAATTTCAGCAGCCACGGATTAGAGGTATGCTAAATCAAACCTGGAAGGTGAAAATCTACAATGGATTCCATGAACTGTTCTATCTAGTACTTATTCAAGGTACTACACATCATGGAACATTAAGGTTGGCTGGATGGTTGTGTGATCGCTCTCATGAACTCTGTGGGTCACCTCAGCTCAAGGTTATATGCAGCCATTTTTCTTACATATTAGGCTTAATAAGCAGAACAGGTCTGACCTCAAGGATGGCTATGATGCTCCCTGGTAACCCCACTACATTCCTCAGAACACTTGTCCCTCCCTCCTTTTTTTACTTTCCTGCCATGCCTTGATGGAATTTTAGAGTTTAGGGAAGCTGCCCCAGAGTTTAGGAAGCTTCTCTCAGTTCAACTTAGCCTTGCTCTTTGGCACTAAATTATGGCCACCCTGGCCCTATTAGTGCCTCAGAGTGCCAGTCACTTTATGGGCACTATGTGTGGCCTCTGTCTACCCCTATAGCTACACTCATCCCTTGCAGATGATACTTGTGTGGCTCAGCCCCCCCAGCTTTGCCCTGCTCTTACCCTTCTTGGGTGACTCAGCCCCATCCCCAATCCTGCCTTTCTCAGGCTGATCAGCCCCCTTGGCCCTGCTCCTATCCTTCTCATGCACCTTAGCCCCCTGGGGTCCCAAACTTAGCCTATGTGCTTTGCCCTTAAAGTAACAGGGCTTTCTGTTTACCCATACCCAAGCAATAACTAATATTAGCCATTATTAATCAATTTACATTCCAACTTCTATTAACGAAAAACAGCTCAAATGCCAGGAGTCATTTCTGCAATGCAAACTCAAATGCCTACTCCAAAACTCCACAATTCATATTAATAACCATCCCTTCTTTGTTATATTCCTATTGGGAGTTACAATGGGGAGTTGATTCCACAGCTCCTTGTATAATATGACATGCATTTTACATGGTTTCTGTAGAATATTCACTCCTTGCTTTGACACAGAACACAGGGAACTGCTGTACTGGCACTGAATCTGAAGATCCAGGTATCAAAGTCCAGTAGATGAAATTGCTGCTACATTCTTTGACGAGTATCATCCAATTTACAACATTTTCATTTTGTATTTACAAATTTTACATTTACAAAATTACTCCAGAAAAGCTGAAATCTTATCTATCGGATCAGAGCTTCTGAAAGACTTGCAACTCAAAATTGTTTTGTAGTTATGTTTAAGTAGGTTGCAACTCATTTACTTCAGAGTGCAACCAGGACAAGCAGCAGCCACTCAAACGATGGCAACAATTCCTTTGAAAAACAGCTACTCAGAACTGTCCTAAAGCCATCCTGGTGAATGAAGCTGACAATGTGTTGAAGGATCTGATAACTCAGGGCACCCCGGGTTCCACCCAAATTCGTGAAGCCACTTGCTCTTTTGACCTGAACTGTTTGCTCAGTTCCACACAAGAACCTTTTTCAAGGGAAGTCTCCCTAAATTGTGCCAACTGAAAAACTTTACACTCTTAAAAACAGATAAATATTTGTGCCATGCAATCAACTATCACTCTATACTGTAGTTCAGTGTTTGCTACAAATACTGGAACATTTGGTTATATCTAATAGTCTTTGCCAACAGTGAACAGTCTTCTGATTACAGGGGAAGCTGGTTTTCATCACGGCTGTACCACTTGTGATCAAGTTCTTGCATTGATCACCCATAGTAAAAATGGTTATCAGAAAAAGTTAAAAGGCCAGCATCATATTTCTTAATTTGACTTTCATTTACCACATGATTTCATAGATTTCATAGACATTAGGGGTGGAAGGGACCTCGGGAGATCATCGAGTCCAGCCCCCTGCCCAAAGGGCAGGAAGTCAGCTGGGGTCATAGGATCCCAGCAAGATAAGCATCCAATTTACTCTTGAAGGTGTTCAATGTAGGTGCTTGAACCACCTCCGCTGGCAGACTGTTCCAGACCTTGGGGGCTCGGACAGTAAAGAAATTCTTCCTTATGTCCAGCCTGAAGCGGTCTTGCAGGAGTTTGTGACTGTTCGACCTCGTCATCCCTTGGGGCGTTCTGGTGAACAAACGTTCCCCCAGATCCTGGTGGTCACGCTTGATAAATTTATAGGTGGCCATCAGATCACCCCTGAGCCTACGCTTTTCCAGGCTAAAGAGTCCCATGTCTCCCAGCCTGTCATCATAAGATCTGTTTTCCTGACCTCTGATCATGCGCGTGGCTCTCCTCTGGACTCTTTCAAGCTTCTCCACATCCTTTTTGAATTGTGGAGCCCAAAACTGGACGCAGTACTCCAGCTGCGGCCTCACCAAGGCCGAGTACAAAGGGGAGAATGACGTCCCGGGATTTGCTTGAGAAGCATCTATGGATGCAAGCCAGCGTTTTGGTCATTTTATTAGCCGCAGCATCACATTGCAGGCTCATGTTCATCTTGTGGTCAATGATGACCCCCAAGTCTCTTTCTTCTGTAGTGCTAACCAACGTAGCACTGCCGAGCCTATAAGGGTGCTGCAGGTTTTTCCTCCCAAGGTGGAGAACCTTGCATTTTTCGGTGTTAAACACCATGAGGTTCTCGTCTGCCCATTTGCTGAGCTTGTCCAGGTCAGCCTGGATCACCCGCCTATCTTCTGGCATGGATGCTTTGCCCCAAAGTTTGGTGTCATCGGCGAACTTGGCCAGTCCACTCCTGACTCCAATGTCCACATAGTTAATGAAGTTGTTGAACAGTATGGGTCCCAGGACAGAGCCTTGAGGGAACCCACTGGTCACAGGGCACCACAATGAGTGACTGCAATCAATCACAACCCTCTGGGTCTGACCACGGAGCCAATTTCCCAGCCAGCAGATCGTGGTGGAGCCAAGGCCACAACTGGGCAGTTTGGCCAAGAGGTGATCATGGGATACCAGATCAAAAGCTTTTTTGAAGTCAAGATATATGATATCAATCTCTTCTCCCTTGTCCAGGTGATAGGTCACCTGGTCATAGAAGGAAATGAGATTGGTCAAACAAGACCTACCTGCAACAAACCCGTGCTGGCTGTCCATTAGAATGTTAGCCTGGGCCAGTCCCTCAAGGATGGCCTCCTTAATAAACTTTTCTAGGATCTTCCCCAGGATAGAAGTCAGGCTAATGTGTTAAATGCCTCCATCCTATGGCAATATGAGAAATGTTGGGTATTAGGCATATTTCCCTACCTTACCAGAACATTATGAGGCTTCGTTCATTGGTTTCTGCCAAGTGTGTTGAGATCCTTGAATGGAATATACTACAGAAGTGGAAATTATGGTATTACTTGATTAGCATCACCTAAGCAGGTTTCTAAAAACCAGCTTGAGTCTTCTTACAGAAGTCTTCATTCAGAATTTCTGCCTAGAAAGTTAAGAAATAATGGCCTTGCTTGTGCAATATGCCCCTTTCCCCTTTTTCCATCTTCCATCTTACCTCCTTACCTCCATAAAAGCAGTACCACAGAGCTGAGTTAACACTGATAATGGAGTCCACCAATAGATTTGGAATTTAGAATTTTAATTTTTAACAGAGAAAAGGAAAACAATTTATAAGAGAATCTGTGGAGAAAATGCACTCCTGTCATTGCCTAGAATGCTCATTAAAGACAAACTGATATGACAGAAAAATGAGCAGGCACTCTGCTTGGAACTGAAATGGCATGAAGTCTAATCCATTTTAATTTTTTACTGGATTTTTACTCTGTTTGCTTAAGAGTGGAGGATCATTGAAGTTCTGTTTGGTAAATGGTTTGAGAAAGCTGGACCATACTCCACACAGGAAAAAAACCACCCTGGTTCCTGCACCCTGCAATGAACACAATGCTCCTACTGATGATAAACTATTGTTTTCACATCAATACACCTTCAGTGCAATTACTAGTGGATTATACCACTGCGAAAGTATGGCGACAGGCAGGCTCAAGGATTCTATTTTATCATATGGAAAACATTCAAAACATATACATCCAATTAGAAGAACAAGTATGTAATGTGGGGGAGGGGCTTTCTAAATCATCTACTTCTTTCTCCCCTGCTGCACCCACGCTGGAGTTGACATTTACTTATACTGGCTAAAGCCACCTACGCTAGCTCATTTCACTCCATATTAATATTTTCAGTGATGTAACACAATTCTGTTGCTTATCCCTGATCTCTGTAAATCTCTTTGTAATTGAATCTGTGAGAAGTATTCATAACTCAGGTCAGCGCTGATATTTTTGAATGGCATGTGTGATTTTTGCCATCTTGCTGGTGATGAAGGAACTGCATTACAGGATAACATAAATGTTCGAATGCACTAGTTGTCTGTCACCACATTCTTTCCCTTAACATTCCCAAGGAGTGGTGCGACACAGCAAAGAATCTTGTGTTGGATCCTTCAAGTTGCCATCTTGAGTGTCTTTCACTGCTGAGGGGTGTGTTCGGTAGCTGTGTTGGTCTGAGACAAAAAGACATACAAAAAACTAGAACTCTTGGTTCCAAAATGATACCTTTTACTAGACCAAGTGCCATTTTCCAGTTGGTCTAATAAAAGGTATCATTTTGGAACCAAGCGTTCTAGTTTTTTGTATGTCTTTCACTGCTGATGAATTTATTTCACATGATGCAGTCCACTTTTGCCTCATCCACCTCCAGGTTGCCACTAAACATGAACACCATTGATCTCAATCCGAGCTACTCTTGATCTAAACTGGTGTGAAATCCAAATCAGGCCTTATGTCATCTCTGTATGAAGGGCACAAGCAGACATTGCTGAGGTGTTGTTGAAATCTGCTGATATTGGGCTGGAATTAGTAAGGCCAAAGTTTGAAGCTGAATTTTATAAAATCTCTTTTTTTCTCCTGTACTTACTTTTAATTGGCTAAAATAACCAACACTTGGTCATTTTTTCCCCCAGATTACCTGAATAATCTCTTTGAAATCAATAGACTTGTTTTTTTTTTTCTAATTAGGACTGATGAAAATCAGAAATAACAACTGTAAAATCATTAAATGAAATCAGAACAAGGCCAGAAACATAAAAACCATAAAGCTGTAAACACCCATGAATATAGCTCTATTCATTGGCAGACTCACTGAGATCAATGGGATTAGTCATTTAAATGCAATACGCATGTACGTGCTTGTGTAGAATCAGAGCAGATTTGGGCCCATCTCATATCCTCTTTCCCGTTGCTGCTGATTTCAAATCTTGCAGCTGGTCTGTAATTTTAATAATGATTGTAATGAGTTTGGTTTCCTAAATAATTTGTCTTGGTTTCAAAGCTTGTTGTGATTCTAATTTATTACATTACCATTTTAATTACATAGAATTTTTCGGTTAATTTAAAGAAAGATAAACTAAGGGAAACTGTAAATAACCTCAGGCTTATTTCTCATACCACTCAGGTGTTCCACAACAAAAAACCAAAACCCAAGGTCTGCTTTTCAGAGCTGTCCTTCTATGCATATATCAATAAAATATGTTTCCAAGTATACTAGTCTCTTGGCATAATCATCTACTCATTCAGAAATACCATCTGTGCTTTGCTGGAGACTTTATTCTTTTGTGAAACTGTCAGGGACAAAGTTCATTTGAATTCCCAGGATTCACAGTCATCAAACAGTTTGAAATTCAGTTTTTAGAGCCATCTTTTTTCATTGTGAGAACCACTACAGTAAGAAAACTCAACGATTTTAATTCCTATGAAGGGAAGCAGGGATCCTTCCATATGTTTTAGAGATCATCCTCCACTGTCTCCCCTTCTCCCCACAAATATTTTCTAGCCAAGGAAAAATGGATGAAGCTCTCCTTGAAGACCATCAGCACTAGCACTTTAATCAGCAGCACAGATTGCTGCTGATTTAAATGAAGCAGATTGTGAATCCAGGGACTGTGTCTATTTAAAAGTAACCCTAACAACCTATGAAGATATCTTGAATCATAAAAGGCTTCTGAGATGAAAAGATATCACAATCCCATATCCTTCCATAGAGAAGTTGATTGACTTCCCTAGTTCATATTTAGAAAGGAGCAGGCAAGTTTCTTTTTGACTCCCCCTAGCACATTAAGACAACTGAATGTAGTTTTTTGCATCACTGCTGGGCTCCTGCAGCTTTTGAAGATCTAAACAGAGATAGATCAAACATATTGAGCTCTTTTTATTTAATGTTGAATCTTTCCACTGGAGCTTTTTTAGAAGCTGTAAGTCAGTACACAATGTAAATCAAGCAATTTCAGTGTCTGTTTCAAAACTGTTAATCAGAAGTACCAGAGGAAAGTAAAAGCTCTGGGCTAAATCCTACTCCTCTTTAATAGTGTGATACCGTGATAAGTCCATCTCTCACTAAAAAGTGAACAAGTAAATATCCAGGTTCACAGGCTCTCTTTAGCTGACAGTATAATATCCCTACTTGGTAACATTTTATGGTATCTGGTATTACACAGGTCATGCACAAATGGTTAATTAAGTTCAGTTTCACTGCACTGTTTGTGTGTGTGTGTGTGTGTGTGTGTGTGTGTGTGTGTGTTCATGTATGTATGCAGGGTTCAGAGCAAGGAATTATTTTTCAGAATGGGTGAATCTGTTGAGAAAAAATAGAAGCAAAAGTGCATTCTAAATTTTAATCAAAACTGTACATATGTTTATGTTTGGCTTGATTAGAAATAATAACTATTCTTTCCTCACATCAAAATTCTGTTCTGCTTTTAACAGTCAGAAAATATGAACCAGAAACAAAGGTGATATTCAGGGACTCAGCAGATCACAATGGACTTCATGTCTGATGTTAAGCATGCTGCTTAATGTTAGGTTTGCAAAGTAGATTTGGCACCCAACTACAATTTTGTGCACTTATGTAATTTTTATGTAACCCACAAGGCACTTACACATCCTTCAAATGTAAAGTTTTATCAATAAGATCCACTAAGCATCTATATTTTTGCTGTTGGGCACATACAGAATCAGTAAAGCCTTGACAGTGTTGAACAACTCACTGTCTGTCTTGTTCATAATGTCTATCAGATTCACAATCTTGCTTGTAGAGCCCTGTCTGTCAGGTGTAATTGAGAAACCCCGCTTTTTTTCTGACAGTCAAGTGGTATGAGTGTTCACAGGACACCGGGGATACCCAAATTTAAATCCATTACTATTGCCTGAAGGGATTAGAGTCCAGGGTTCCCTTTTGCCATTTGACTGCTTAACCATATAGGCACTATAAACTCATTCTTACTCCCCACACTCTCTGACCCAACTGTGAATACCAGATAGAGTTAGATGCCTAATTCCTTGAAGGTTATGGAATAAGCCATGTTCTTCTCTCAAGTATTTCCTATGAGGTAGTTTAAACAGCTGCCCACACAGTATGCTGGTCCTTGGGCATGTCTCTACAAAATGCTAACTGCACAGTAGTGTGTCACAGCACAAACAATGCTAATACACTACTGTACAGTAGTATTAGGCTACTGTGCAGTCGTGTCACTAAAAAGGTGTTTTCTGGCACTACTGTGCAGTAACTCCAGTTACTGTGGATTTATTGAGTACTTGGTTATACAAATACTAAATTAAATGTGCAGTAACCACTGTGCATTAATGAATTTGCACGTGACCCTTGTGAATCTCATTGTTAGGTAACAACTTGTCTCGTGTTATATCAGGGTTGGTGGTGGTTTTACAGAGAGTTTGGATTATGGATTTGTATAGTGTGGTTTGGATAAAGATGATTCTGCTTCAGGCAGGGGATTGGACTAGATGACCTCTGGAGACCTACTTCTCTATGATTGTATGAACTCGCTTATACATTTTCTTGGGGCCTATATACTGAACTTAGGTAAGTAAATCATATTAGGTGGAAGGGTGACTAAAAGTGAGCATTGCAGTATTTATGAATCTAGCCCTTAGACTCTCTGTCTAAGTTCTTTGTTTGCACAATAGAGTGTGGCAGGCTGGTCGGTGAGCTCACTGGCAGCCTGGATTGTTAACTTGAGTTCGGATCTTTGAAAACTCCTGGCGCTCTGGTGTAGTGCCCGAAGACTGGAAGAAGGCCAATGTGGTGCCGATCTTCAAGAAAGGGAGGAGAGTGGATCCGGCTAACTACAGGCCCATAAGCCTGACTTCTATCCTGGGGAAGATCTTAGAAAAGTTTATTAAGGAGGCCATCCTTGAGGGACTGGCCCAGGCTAACATCCTAAGGGAGAGCCAGCATGGGTTTGTTGCGGGTAGGTCTTGTTTGACCAATCTCATTTCCTTCTATGACCAGGTGACCTATCACCTGGACAAGGGAGAAGAGGTTGATGTCATATATCTTGACTTCAAAAAAGCTTTTGATCTGGTATCCCATGATCACCTCTTGGCCAAACTGCCCAGTTGTGGCCTTGGCTCCACCACGATCTGCTGGCTGGGAAATTGGCTCCGTGGTTGGACCCAGAGGGTTGTGATTGATGGCAGTCACTCATTGTGGTGCCTTGTGACCAGTGGGTTCCCTCAAGGCTCTGTCCTGGGACCCATACTGTTCAACATCTTCGTTAACGATGTGGACAGTGGAGTCAGGAGTGGACTGGCCAAGTTCGCCGATGACACCAAACTTTGGGGCAAAGCTTCCACGCCAGAGCACAAGCGGGTGATTCAGGCTGACCTGGACAAGCTCAGCAAATGGGCAGACGAGAACCTCATGGTGTTTAACACCGAAAAATGCAAGGTTCTCCACCTTGGGAGGAAAAACCTGCAGCATCCTTATAGGCTCGGCAGTGCTACGCTGGATAGCACTACAGAAGAAAGAGACTTGGGGGTCATCATTGACCACAAGATGAACCTGAGCCTGCAATGCGATGCTGCGGCTAATAAAGCGACCAAAATGCTGGCTTGCATCCATAGATGCTTCTCAAGCAAATCCCGGGACGTCATTCTCCCCTTGTACTCAACCTTGGTGAGGCCGCAGCTGGAGTACGAGTACTGCGTCCAGTTTTGGGCTCCACAATTCAAAAAGGATGTGGAGAAGCTTGAGAGAGTCCAGAGGAAAGCCACGCACATGATCAGAGGTCAGGAAAACAGATCTTACGATGATAGGCTGGGAGACATGGGACTCTTTAGCCTGGAAAAGCGTAGGCTCAGGGGTGATCTGATGGCCACCTATAAGTTTATCAGGGGTGACCACCAGGATCTGGGGGAACGTTTGTTCACCAGAGCGCCCTAAGGGATGACTAGGTCGAACGGTCATAAACTCCTGCAAGACTGTTTTAGGCTGGACATAAGGAAGAATTTCTTTACTGTGCGAGCCCCCAGGGTCTGGAACAGACTGCCATCGGAGGTGGTTCAAGCACCTACATTGAACACCTTCAAGAGTAAATTGGATGCTTATCTTGCTGGGATCCTATAACCCCAGCTGACTTCCTGCCCTTTGGGCAGGGGGCTGGACTCGATGATCTCCCAAGGTCCCTTCCATCCCTGATGTCTATGAAATCTATGAAATGGCCCAGGCTGACTGGTGGAGCATTTCCACCAGTCAGGAGCAGGCAGGAGGCAAGCTTGGCCTGCCCTGACCCAGGGGCAGGGTACAGAGGACCTGAAAGGGAACTAAGCTTTCGAGCTTCCTGATTGGTCTACTCCAAATTTGGGAGTGGAGCTTTCTGAAGGACTAAAAGGGCAGGACCTCAGCTGCTGCGTGAGGCAGCGTAGGTCTCCAACTCCCTGCATGAGGCAGGGGTGATGATGCACAGGACAGTGCATAGAGGGTTTGGGAGCAGAGAGAACTGCAGCCGCTGCACAAGGCAGCACAAGGATCAGGGCCACTGGTGCACAGGATGGTGTACAGAGCAGAGAGTGGGCAGACTGGCCAGGAGAGCTGCATGAGGCAGCTGGGCTCCCCCTTACAGAGGGAGGAGATGCCTTGCCCCTGGAGACCAGTTCAGCTCTGTCAAGCTGCAAGGAGCCGAGAGTCACCCAGGAAGGGGAGTCCCACAGGGGAGGAGGGCCCTTCCTCCACTGCAGGCGACTGAGGTAAACCCCTGATGGAGGGGACAATTTGCCTTGGGGTGTAGAAAGGGACCCAGGGCTTGCGCTTGTCAAGGGGGGTTCCTGAGTTAAGGGCCCCACCAGCTGAGTAACCTGAGCAAGGGTAAGGGTGTCCTATGACATGATGGTGTCCCTGCTTGGGTTGCCATTTTTTCCACTGGGCACAGTTGCTATGCCACTGTTGTGCTCTGTTCTTCCATGCTGCTGGGATTCCTGTTGTCATTCTTTGCCTTTATTTTGTATTAGAAGAGGATTATAAGCTACCTTGCACTGGTATTAATGGCATTGATTATTTTATGTAGGTGTGGCCTATTTGATGTAACCTCATTATATATGTTTATATATTATCCTATGAGTGTCACGTACTTCCTGTCATTGATTTATAATGGTTATTTTTAGGTATGTATGTTTATTTGATGTAACATTATCGCATATGGTTAACTATTAACCCATCTGTGTCTGTTATTTTTGCCATTGGTCTGTTGATCAACCTGATGTTTTATCATTAAGTGCTCCTTTGCCTGCTACCTAGGGGACCCTGTCAAGGGGTGGGGGTTGCAAACTAAGGCCAGAGGATAGGCCTGTGCTTGAGTTCGGGGTTAATTAGAGCCTTTTTGTTTGGGTAAATTTATGTCTGTAAACACCATTTATACGTATATATATTCATGTATATAACCTTATGGCTGTAAGTTATTTATTAATGTGTAACATTAAACTTGTACATAGTTAAGATTCACTGTGACTCCTACTCTGCTCTTCTCTGAAGGGAAGAAGGTGAGCTGGCCTATAGCTAGAAGGCTATGCTCCCGCTGACATCCCTTCCATTTGAAAAGGGTGCATCTCCCTCATACCACCCAGATTACAAGAATAAGATCACTTTTATCTATTTATAAGCACCTAGAAGAAACATTCAGTAGGCTACAGTTCTTCAGCGATTCATAGATGTAGGGGCAGAAGGGACCCTGTAGATCTTCTAGTCTGACCCCCTGCCATGGGCAGGAGAGAAAACTGGGTACTCAAATGATCCCAGCCAGGTAAACAATCCAGCCTCCTCTTAAAGATCCCCAGGGTAGGAGCCATCACCACTTCCCCTGGAAGTTGGTTACAGATCCTAGCCACCCTGACTGTGAAGTAATGCCTTCTAATGTCTAGTCTAAACCTACTCTCTAGCAATTTATGGCCATTATTCTTTGTTAGTCCAGGAGGTGCTCGAGGGAATAAGGTCTCTCCCTAACCCCACTGGTCCCCCCTAGTAAGTTTATAGACCACCAGTGAAGAGAGTTTAGGGTAGGGTTGGCAACCTATGGCCTGTGGAGTCTTTGGATCCAGACTGTGGAGCTGCAACATTCAGAAGTAGGGGGCTTTCCCTGCACTGCATCTCAAATCAGCCACCTGAGGCTCCAGCAGAGGGGAAGATTTGCACGTGCCATGCCAGAGTCAGATGGCATGAGATTTAGCAGAGGTGGTCTTTTGCCACACCATGCTGCAGCTGAGCGGTAGGGAGAAGAGGCAGCAGTGGCTGAGTCTGAGCCAAGCTGGGTCATCTCATCCTCCCTGATAGAAAATGTTTCCAATCCCCAGTTCTTAAGTTAAACATGAGTCAACTATGTCATATTGCTGCTTAAAATATATCAACACTATACTGGGATGTATAAACATGAGTATTATATGAAGGGCATACAAACCTATCCTTCTCTATGCAGCACTGCTAAGAACTCAGCTGGAATATTGTGCCTAGTTTTGGGATCTGGGATCCAATTCCAGAGAAGGGTTACAACTGCCCCTCCCCCCCACAACAAACCTTCCCCCCCTACCCCAAGATCTAGGAACCATGACCTATAAAGGAATTGGTTTGTTACTTAAGCAGAGAGAAATGTGATCGTAGACAACAGTGTCCATATGTTTAAACAGGCACAGCAAAGAGCAAGATTATTAACTGCTCCCTGGGTGTGTCTACATGAGATGCTTTACCATGCAGTTAACTAATTGAGTGAGTGGATATTAGGAAAAGCTTTCTAACTATACAAACAATTAAGCATTGGAAGAGGTTTCTTGGAGCCAAAGTCAGCAACCTTTACAAATGGAATCAATCCCCTGCTGCTGTTCAAGCACTCCACAACAAGCTAAAGGACTCTTGGGATACTACCTCTGCGGCTCCTGCCAAGGCATGCTGTTGATTCCCTCAGCCACTGGAGGAAGATATGAACTCTTTGTGGACTGGATCCAGTCTATGGGATGTAAGTTGACAACCAGAGTCCTAAGGAAGTTGTAGAATTTCTTTCATTAGAATTCTTTTTAAGAGGTTAGAAAAATATCTATTAGGAATAGTTGAGGTATAGCTGATCCTACTTTGGAGAAAAGGGATAGACTAAGGTCTCATACAGATATTCAGTTTCTCCTGGCAGAGTTACTGATCTCCAAGGAGAAAACACAAGTGAACCAATGTTCAGGTTCTCTCCCACAGTGCTCCAGAAGAAAAATAACTTGGGAAAAACCTGGGAGTGTTAAATCACTTTCCCAGCAGACTTGTCAGAGGAGAACATAGACCTCCAGCATCTATTGTCTCGCCCCCCCCACCAGGGAGATGCTATGTTTATTAATTCTGGATTCTGGTGCTCCAGCAGGAAGCAGAACAATCCCCCTTAACAATCCTCACACTGTGCTCCAGAGAAACACACATGACCATGGCCAGTTTGGGTCAGCCAATCAGGAGAGTTCCATGTACTACTGCCATCTGTCACCAGGCAGGTTAAGGGAGACTGCAAAGCATGCTGAGATTTGTACAATGTCAGCAGTGCAAGGTCTCCATTCTTCAGGGCCTCAGTATCTGAAAGACTATACACACTGCTCTGGCTAAGTTTCCCTAACAGGTGAACAAGCCTGGGGGAATTCTCCTAGGTTAATTTGAATGTGTGTATGCAGCTACCTAAATGACCTCTCAAGATCCCTATCATCTGTATTTTCTATAAGTCTCTACTTCAAGAATACCATTGTAAAAACAAGTATATTAAACATTGGGAGATATTGAGATGGGGAGAAGAACAGGGTGGGAGGGGAGACGCAAGAAAAAAAAAAATTGGAAACTTATGGTAGAATAGATCAATACTAGTCCAGAATTTTGGAGCCCTTTTTTCCCCCCTGGTTCTGCTGCTGATGTCCTATGCCCAAGTTCCTTGCTTTAACAGGAGTATAGTTCATACATCAGAGGCATCATAAGAAAAATTTAGTGTTTCTGAGGTGTATAGATACTGCACTGATGGGGTCCATAGAGGTAGGCAGCAGTGAAAAGAATCTCCCCAAAAGAAGGAATTGGCTTCTATGTTTATGTGAACTATCTGTTGCATTGTCTTCTTGTACCCCATCAAAAACAAAGAACAGGCATAAGTGACACTTGATTTGCCTGATTATTCTCCTGGTGCCTCAAAGAATCATTAAGTATGTGAACTAATAATTACTGTCAGTGTTACTATAGGCCTTTAATTTTTTTGCCTTACATAGAAATAATAATAATAATAATAATAATATTTACTAAGTGCTGTGTTATTTACTTTATGACTCAAACACTATTCTACTGAGATTGAAGTCAAGCCCACATATTGGAGAGATTAATTCCCCAAATTCTGCTGCTGTTAATCACTGTATCTATCAGACATCCTCTTTGTTTAAGCAGTCATCTGATGTTTTTAAAAGGTGATACTTTTCTTGCCATATGTATATGTATGAAGGAAATGGCTAGGGTGTGGAAAAAAAAGAGAGTTTAGTTTTAAATGGAAATTTTTTGATAACTAATGCAGAAGTGTGATTAGAAATAAATTAAAGGAGACAGTGCTACACGTTTTAATATTGAGTCCTGGTTAGTCAGTAAATGGAGGTGATTAATTTGGATCCTGAAGCATGGCATTTTACCATCCTCCTTATCCAGAATGTAGAAAGTAATGAACATTAGGTATAGCTTATGTTAGTAGGTGGGGCCATAAATAAACAGAATTATTTTTTTTAAAAAGATACTAATGACTTTGATGTGTCAGTGTTAAAGGATTACAGAAAGAATTTATTTCCTCCAACACTGAACTACAAGCTCTTGTGAAACAACACTGTAGCCACATCTACACAAGACACTGACTGTCTTCAGTAGGTCATTACTACTGATGTGATACTACTATGTAGTAGTGATATCACTGCACAGAGATATCATGAGACACTGACTGAGCATTAGTGCTTGTTACTACTGAGTGATACTACTGCACAGTAGTAATGAGCTATTGTACAGTCAATGTCACCTAAAAGCCATTTGGGGATGGCTACAAGCTACTGCTCCGTAACTCTGGTTTAGTATACATATAAACATGTTATATAGGCCTTTAGTACTTGTTTATACAAATACTAAATAACTGTGCATTAATGACTATGCAGTCAGCGTGTTGTGTAGATGTGGCCAGTTAGCCTGAAACTTTTACTTTTCCTAACAGTGTTGTTCACCATCTGTCTAGCAACTTACCTAGCCTTTCCTAGTTATTTTCCTGGTACAGATTTTAGAAAATAGTATATATCTGATGATACCTAAAGAATGATTCCTTTGTCAGGCCTCTGGAATGATGCAAGTGCCAGCTATATGCTACATCTATGAAAATGCCTTTTAAACCAAACACATCTTTAGTGTAAAATTAGGTGTGTGTGCATGCGTATTACATATATACACACATACAATACATACACATACCCCATACTGCATACTTAGAATAAAATAAAGTCCTGCACAGATTCAAAGCATGGTGAGTAGCTAGCTGAGATAAAAGAAGGTTCATTATAATAATAGTGTGTTTATATAGTACATAAATATAGTATAAACATATTATATATGTATAAACATAGTATATACGTTTCATTTTCATATATAAATTACATGTTATTTATACATTTCATATAATAATTATAAAAATAAAAGTCATAATTTTACCCAGGTTGCTGGGTTTTTGGTTGTAGCTGTGTTGGTCTAAGGACATAGGCAGACTGTGCTGTTCTGAGACTCCAAGGAGTCTCCTTGGAGGCTGGGGGCTAGACCTCCTTGGATTTGGGGGCTGGACCTGATGATCTAATGAGGTCCCTTCCGGCCCTAGTGTCTGTGAGTTGCAGAACAGCAGAGACTTCCTATGCATGAAGAAGTGTGATTGTACCTGAAACCTTGCTAAGAGCTTTTTTCCAACTATTCAGTTGGCCTAATAAAAGATATCACATCTGCTCAAAGAACCTTGCCTGCATAATTTTACCCAGTATTTAGTTTAGGCTGTGTCTGCTTCCTATGTCTTCAGAAGGTCATTTTTTGCCTGAAAGCTTGTTTAACATTTTTCTCAACTATATAGCTGACCCAATAAAATATATTACCAAACAAATCATGCCACTACCAAACAAACCATGTTTCTCATATGTTCTCTGGACCGTCACAGCTACATTACTATGCCCCTACTACAACCTTAGTATAAAAATATAAAACTTTTATGGAACATGCATTTCAGGAATATCAACCGTATATCTCTGGGATTAAAAAATAGGGTATATTTTCTTTAACTCATGGAGGTTCAAAACCCATTTTACTGGGACTACTAGGATTTTATTCACATATTTTAGTTTCTTGGTATGCACTTTTACATTTGTAGCTCAAACAGTAATACTATGGCTGGATGCTGAACTTATTTGCTGATGTTCTTTGCCCTATGTTAAGACAAAAAGACATGTTTCTTCCAGGTTTGAAATCTATGATTCGATAGGCTATTTAGGCTAATTTTTCATGCCATAACCTATACGAAGGGCACATCTACACATCACCCTATTGTAACATAGTGATGCTCTACATTGCTGTATGGCCCACAACAGTGACATAGCGATCACATGGGTCTATACATGACTGGCAGCTATGTTGTGGTATTGGTGCACTCCCTCAGTATAGTGCGCTGCTATGGTGATATGGTGACACAGCGGCAAAAATCTACCTACCCATACTGCACTGTGCTAAAGCACAACACCATACCAATGTCACCGTACAGCAGCATGTAGATATGCCCCAAAAGAATTTGATGACTAAAAGAATCTGGTCATTGTACCTTTCCTGTATAATTTTAAAACACTTATTGTAACATGTGACAGTAGGATCCACAAGAAATAAGTCTTAACACCCTTTTCAAATCCCCCAAAACTTGCATTTAAGTAAGTAGGAATTTGGAGACTACATGGTAATGGGCTTAGTCCTATAGCCCCACACTTATTAGTTCCATGTTTGTACGCGTTCTTTTGGCTTTGCCAAAGACAAGTGTAATAATAACTTTGGCAGGGGGGAGGTCTGCCAACCTAGCACATGGTTCCCCCCTGGAGACTGGCCCTCCTGCTGGCTCTTTCCAGACCCCACCTAAGTCCCAGTCTCTCACCTGTAAAATAACATCAAAGTCTTAACTTGTTGTAGGGGGAGGTGGTCCCTGGGGTTGGGAGTAACTTTGGTGGTCATTTTGCCTGCCTGACCAAGCCATCCCCAACCTGGGGCCTGTGCTCTCCCTCAAGTGCTTCTCCTTTCAGGGAGTGCTCCTGCAGGCTTCTAAGCACTTCTCAGGGCCTCAGTTGTTACAGCCTTGGTCCTCTTTTTATTCTGGCCAGTCCCAGCCTTGGTCTACTGTTGAGGACCTCAGATCCTGGGTATCAGCCCTGCCTTGGCAGCAGCCTCTCCTTGGATTCCAGTCTGTCCACACCAGTCTCCACCCCTTTGGCTTATCTACTGTAGGGGAAACCCATTTAGGCATCCCTGCTCATGGCTTCTTCTAGCCCAGGGGCAGGCAATTATTTCAGGTGGTGGGCTGCTTACCCAGTTTTGGCAGGCTGTTGAGGGCCGCATGGGTAGCCCTGCCCCTTGACAGGTGCCCTGCCCCCTGGTCACCATCTTGGGACCAATGTCACAATGTCTTGGGACCAATGTCCCAGGGCCAGCACTGGTGGGGCCCAGAGTGGGGTGCAGGCCAGCAGGGGTCTGTGGAGTTGGGCTGGGCTGCATCAGCAGGGAGAGGGGGGGAGATTTGGCCCAGCTCCATAGAGCCCCTGCCAGCTGGGACCCCGCACTCCTGCCACCCTTCTCTGGGCTCCGCTGGTACTGACCCTGGGGCACCAGTGCAGGCCCTGTGCTCCCACTGGCTCCCTGCCCATTCACAGCCAGTGCCCCCCAGCCCCACAGTACAGGCGGGGGGGAAGTGCACAGCCCCAACCCTCTGCTCACCAGCAGGGAAGAAGCTGGTGTTGAGTGCAGGGAAAAGTGGTCCCTTGCCCACCCCACGGCTGGCACTCTCTGCTGCAGGCACTTGCAGCCTGCATGGGGCTGTTCAGAGCAGGCAGAAGCAGTCCCAGGTGGGCTGCAAGTGGCTTCAGTGCTGGGAACTGGCCACAAGGCGAGCAAGGAGCGGCGCTTCCCCATGCTCAGCACCACCTTGTAACCCAGCCCCGCTGCCAGCCTGGCAGTGGGGCTGGGTTACAAGGTGGTGCTGAGTGTGGGGTAAGGGGAAAGCAGACCCATGCCCACCCCATGCCTAGTTCCCCATGCTGCAGCCACTCGCAGTCAGCCTGGGGCCCTTCTCTCCTGAGAGCTCCCCTCCTGTTGCAAACAGGGGCTTCCCCTTTCATGGTCAGAGATTGAGCTCATTTCCTCAAGCCTAGCCTTCTTCTAGTCATGTGATTGGGTCTTCTGCACCCAGGGACCAGGTGCAGCTAATTGCTTCATTAGTCACCTGACCTTTTTAGTCCTTGTCTCAGTCCGCTTGGGCCACTGCTCCTTGCTGCTCTTCCTGTCCCTGAGTTTCTTATCCTCTCAGGCCTTCCTAGGAAGAGAGGCAAGGGTTCCTGTTGCAACAATGTCATGTCATGTCAACACTATTATTCTTACTTCCTATGGCATCTTGTGCTGCAATAGTTGCAGAAACAGCTGACAACCTGCTTTGACTATACAGCTGATTGTGACCAAGTACTTACCCCTGCTCTGCATAATGGCATTTTGGGACTGTGACGATTTGGGGAAATCAGGCAATACAACTTACACATTGATATTATGACACTACAAAGGCAATATATAGTAATTATATCATGGAAGTTCTTTCTGTCTCTGCCTATTGACCATGAGATGGCAGATACAGGTGACATCTCTGTTGAACTGCAGCAGTGGTTCTCAACCTTTTTTTTTTTTTTTAAAATTTGGTGGTACCTCAGTTAAGAAACAGTGCTCCGCTGCCTCAGCTTACCTTAATGATTGTCTACCAGGGTGCTGACACCATCACTGGAGCTGGATGGAAGTGCCTTGTGCATCTTGGGCACAGTCAGGTAAGTGTAAAGCAGTCAGGCATACCTATTCTTGCCACAGCCCTTCCCAGTCTGCCCCCCATCCCCTTCCCCCCTCCGCATGCTATTCCTAGAAACAGAGGCACGCAGGACAGAGGCCTACCAGACAGCTCTACCTATTTGCAGGAAAGGCAAGAGAGGAGGATTTGCAGATCAGGAAGGACTAAAGCAAAAGTCATCATTCTTGCCTGATGAGGTTTCCTAATGCAGACAGGAGTGCACACACCTGGAATAGCCCTTCCTGATGTTACTGTGCACAAGGTATGTGGGACAATTTGACTTGGCCACAGTGGGATGGTTCTTAGCTGTGCCATGGCTGAATGGGTCTCACAGCATCCCTGCCGAGAACCACTGGACTAAGGAAAAACATTGGGTGGTTAGACTGCAATCACTGTGGATCATTAGAAGCAAACTCCCAGCCAACTGCTCAGCTGATAACACATGGAAAAAGACAGTCCCTAACCAATAGCTGTGAAGTTTGCCAGTGCTTCTACTCCATCCCCACCCCACAAACCCATCAGAATCCATACCACTCCATATCTATCATAAAATGATAAATCTCATTCAACACAACTTATGCCCTCATGGAAACTAAATGAGCGAAAGTAAACAACCACTAGACTCCAGACTAAACTTTCACAGAAAAGCAATGAGGGACAGCAATGTCCAGTGACTAGCTGGAGAACACTTTTCACTGGGGGGGGCGGAAAAATCAGTTTCTGATCTTCATCCTCGTCCTCAATGGAAACTTACATACCACCTTCTGAAGGCATGCCTTGGAACAACATTTTGTACTTTTAGTGGAAACTAAAAACCATGCTCTTAAAGACAGTTGTTTTATGGATCATTACAATTCTTGCTCCTTTCACTAACCTCTTTTTTTCCTCCACAGGTAATAAAGACCCTCTTTCCTTTTTAACAGTCTTATTCTTTTACATAAAATGGGTTGATCTATTTCAATGTCTTGATGCCCATCTTGTGCAGGTCATATGACCAAAGCAGTCTTTCCTGCCCAAGTGTAGGGGGGCTGACCCAATGATCTGTAAGGTCCCTTCCTGCCTCTAACAACTATGAAACCATTCCTTACTTGGTCTCTAGCTGCTTCTGCCAAGTTCTTTTGGCTCCAAAGGTTTACTGTAATCTTCCCCTTTCTTTAAATGACTACTTTCCTTTACATAACTGAGTTAAACAAGAGTTACTGTTTTATCTGGGTTTTATCTTAAGCTGTATCTGTTTCTTTCCCAGACTTCCAGAGCATGTTGTGCCTGAAAGTTTGTCTAGCAAAAGGCAGGGATATTACCAAACAAATCTTTCTTGCATATCTGAGGTGAAGCATTTTGGAACAACTGGTTTACTCAAGATGGGAGAACATATTTTTGCTTTTGTCTGAAGTGTGAATAGGCTCCTTCCGAATTAAACTCTCAACAAGAGGCATCATCCCTTTGATGGAAGTCTGGCAATGTGGGAGGAAGTCTAAGAAGTCAGTGCTGGTAACAAAAAGGAAGACTGTGGGGTACTTAAAGACCCTAGACAAGTATAGGCATTTACTACCGATATGGCATTGCAAGCACCTTATTGAATACACTAAAAAATGCTGGCAAATGCCCAACACCAGCATCAATAACGGGTTTATCTCCCTAGAGAGCTTTTTAAAAACAGACTTCAAATGTGATATTAAGGCGCAGGCAATATAACCAGCGGTTACTGTCAGTGGCTGTCATCCCCTGCCAGGGTATTGATCTTTGTAAATCTGACCTGGGTCCCTGTTACCCGACTTGGATTAAGATTACAAAAGTTACCATTCCCCTGTTATGTGATCAAGCATTGTGTATAGGGTATTCCCTCCCAGACGAGGCTCTAACTGTACATATGACTTGTAGATAAATACATAATTGTAGGAAAATAGCTTCCAAGCACTAGTGCTTGAAGAATGCAGCTAGGATTTTACAGACGGCTTTTACAAAATAGGCGTAAAATAATACATAAAACATCTGCCTGAGTAGATAGGATTTTTTAACTGAATGCGTAAAATAACAAATCCCCTTAGTTCATTGGGTAAATACAGACATTCTTGTGCAGTCATTCCTATCCTGCGAGCCACACCAAACAAAATATTAATTAAGCAAACACAAAATACTCACTTGACAGAAATACAGGCAGAATAACCAACTGTTTGTTTGTTTGGACTTCCAGCAGTCTGCCAGTTTTTCCCCAAACCTACACACAGCCACAGGATATTCTCTGCTGCTGCAAGTCCTCCAATCCCTCCACTTCACGTGGTGCCTCTTTCCAGTATGAGACAATGCCACACATGTAAGCGGCAACAGAACACTCAGTAAATTTGAACAAACCTTCTCCCTTTTCAGAATATAGCAAGAGCTTTAGTTTCTATTTTTTCCCCTTCAGCTCAAAGGCATAGATGAGACTCCTGCCTACACCACAGTCTTTTATAATAACTGGCAAAATAATATTGCAGTACAGGTATCAGTTAAAAGATGGATTGGAGATCTTGAACACTGTGACAGGGCAACCTAGGGGTGCTGTGAACTCCCTTAGCGCCCCCTACCTACCATGCCAAATCGGGTCTAAATGCACGCTCTCTCACCCACCACGTCTTTGATGTTAATATGTTAAAGGGAGGCTGCCTTCTTGCCCTCCATGGCACGGTGCCTTGATGTATTGGGGCTCTGTCTAGTTGCCCACCTGTGCCCTCGCGGGCGCCTCCTGGTTTCTCCCCGCAGCTCTCGTAGCCCACACCCAGGCCTGTCTCGCCCTGCGACTCCCCTGCCCTCCCTGGGGCCTTGCCCCACGACTCCCCTGCCCTCAGTCAGGACCCAGGCAGCCTCAGCCTTACCTGGCCCTCAGACCCCCTTTCCAGGTCCTACACCCCACTGGGGCTTCCCACAATTGGGGATCAGGCAGCCTTGGCCTTACCTGGCCCCCAGGCCCCCTTTCTGGGTCTTATGCCCCACTGGGGCTTCTTGCCTGCACCCACACTGGGCTCCTCCCAATAAATCACCCACACTGGGACCAGGGGCCAGACACCCCAAAACACAGTGCCCTCTCCGGCACCAAGAACCCCCCCGCTACTGGGGAGCTCCTATGAGGCCTCCTCCAACCCCTACAGCCTCACCCGGTCCTCCGGTGTAACAACAAAACAGAACACTCCCCCTCCTGGGTTACAACATAAACTCCACGCCAAACTGGCTATCCATCATTCCTCTCCCTACCAGGGTTTCCTCCACCCCGTACCGTCTCACAGAACGCTGCTCAGGCCATCAGGCTTCTCTGCTATGCCTACTCCCAGCAGACCTCTCTCTTTCTTGGCTGCCAGAGAACTACCCTTCCAGCCGCAGCCTGGCTGTTTATAAAGGCCAGGCCCTGCCCCCTTCTAGTCAGCTGACCAGGCTGGTTGCCCCGGCAACCCACACCTGTGCTGCCCTGGTGACTGGCAGCTGAGCTCATACTACTATTGTCAGTAGCAGGCACCTTAGTGCCCTGCTACAAACACATATTTATATTCATCATATTATTATGACTCTCTTGAAGGAAAGAAAAGTCAAACACAATCAGTGGTCAAGGGACAATATGCATTTAGCTGAACTCAGTTTTTTTTTTCAACAGTTGACATTTTTTTCTTCTTCTGTGAAGAATATGAAGTGAAATAATATTAAAAAGAGTGTGCATTATTTTTTCATGTTGAAAAAAAGGGAGAAATTAGTTATTTTAGGGAGACAAGACCTTTTATTGTAAGATGGGCAGTGACAATTTCTGTGTAATGTTTCTGCAGCTCTGCTTTTCATAGGGATTGCCAATTGTATCATATCAAATGTGTGGTTAGTTTAAGACTACAGTTTGTCTAGTTAACATTCGTTTCACTTAAGACATTTGCTAGCCATCTCCTCCTAATGTTGTCAGTCTCCATGGACTGGGCTGAATCTTAATCATGCTCTTAAAAGTCAAAAGCTAGTGATACCACTGAGGCTCTTTTTATAACTTATCACCACCACAAACACAGTAGTAGACTCTGAATGCACATTAGCTGCTGTGTTCAATATAACAAAATAACACTTTTCCTAGTGTGAGTAGAGGATAAGGAGTCTCAATCTATATTATACCTGAAGCATGAAATTGCTTATTTCCCTATCCCAAATTATCAGCTCCTAAAACAAATAGAACGAAAAAGTTATCTGGTAAGTTAATTGTTGTAGGTGAAAAGAAAATCTGTATTAACATATTGTCTGGCACCCTAGGCTCAAGCAATTAAACAAAGCACAAGGCTTCCTTATGAGGATACCATTGTCCCTAGGATTATCGCCGACATATTTTTTTAGCTGCTTAACATCATATAATTTAGGCCAAATCTGTTTTAAATTAATGAAGTCTAGTGGGTGCATATGACTGGCAAATGCACTGTGCATATGTTGATCAGTCTGCTCAACTTCTGTGTCAGCCATAAATGCAATATCCACTGAGAATCTGAATTCTCATTCAGAGGTATAGTATAGCTGATTTTGCAACACTGAACTGTGATGTTGCTGCCAAGGTTATTTAATAATGATCTACAAAGATTATTCTTATTTTAAATTCCATTAAGAGAGGCACAGAATAATACAGTGTTGTTATTGTGGCAGCCACTGGGTGGCAGCATAAATGTGAAAGTACTTTATGAACCTGACCACTGAGAACTCTTTCACCAGAAAGCTAGTCTTGTTGTGAAGGAGGTTTTATGAGTACTGCTTTGCTACAGATGCCTCCAATTCAGGCTAATGACACTTCAGTACCCCTGTAGAGACACAAGCATTTTATCTCTGTCAAGGTGTGATGATACATCTGGTCTAATTCATCATGATTTTTCAGTATTTCCCAACTACAAGTGCTAGTATGGTTGGAACAAAGCTGAAAAAGTGGATTTCTAGTGACAGGATTATCAATACTTTGTTTCCTGGCGTAAGCATAAGAAAGGAATGTTAGAAAATATTGATGTCTCATAATGATCCCCAACCCTCAAAACTTAGTGACCAATATCATGAATCTATGATTTTGTAAAGGGGGGTGAAGGAGCAGTGAACAGTGCTGGTTGCACCTCCCTGCTTCCAGCCTTTCTCATTAGAGAAGACAGACTATGCTGCAGAAGGAGCAGTCAGGGACTTTTCTAAAGTCCTTGAGTCAGGTAAGAATTCTGCCCCATTTTGGCACCCCTTCCCCTTTCTTCATGCTCAGCATCACATCTCGTCCCTTTCCTCCTCTACCACCTCCTGTCACTTCCCCCAGCTTCCCTGGGGTTGGAGGGAGCTCCAGAACCACTTCTGCTGCCTTCCAGCTGGGCTGTGTAGGGAGCCAGGATAAACTGGGGGCAGAGGCAGGTGCACCCACAGCAGCAGTGGGCATGTTCCCTCTCCCTGAGCCAGTTCCTGGGCTAGGGGAGGACACTTAAAAGGATTGGGCAGGGAGGAGAAATCCATCCACTTCCATTGTCCTTGGCTGAGACCAGCTCCCTGCACAGCCTAGCTGGAGTGGGGAAGGATGGCTCTAGAGCAATGGGTCTCACACAATGAGGCATGCCTTCCCTGGAAAGTGCGGTGTCATGTCAAGGAAGGCAAGAACTGTGAGTCTTTTTTTTCTTTTTTGAGGAGAGGTTGGATGAGTTGGGAAAAAAAGTCATATATTTAAATTTATTATAATTTAAAATAGCTAAAAATAAAATAATGCAAAAAGCTTAATGTACTAACGTTGCTTAGAAACTGGTATGCATCAGATGTACATTGTATTGTTTTTCATAAGTAAATATATAAACCTCAGCAGTGTGATTAGTGAGAAACAGCTTAAATGAGAAATGGGTTGTTTTGTGATAAAGGGAAGAAAAGTGTACAAACCAAGCCAAAGAGAGTGCAGCAGCAGAGGTTCCAGCAAAATTCAGAAATCGAAAATATGATGAAGCTTATTTAAAGCTTGGTTTTACATGGAGCAGGTCCAGCAATGCTGGAGTGAGGCCTCAATGTGTTGTATGCACTGAAGTACTGGCAGTATGACAAGTACTGGCAAATGACAGTATGCAGCCTGGCAAGCTACACCAGCGTCTTGACACAAGATACCCTACCTTAGTATCTAAACCCATAGACTTATTTCAAATGAAGCTCAATGAGTTAATAGGACAAAAAAAGTTGATAAGCGTACAGCACTGTTAACATGAAGGCTATTGAGGCTTCTTACTGTGTGGTTTTGCACATGGCCAAAGCAGGCAAGGCTCACAACATAGGGGAAAAACTAATATTTCCATGTGCAAAGGATATGTGCTTAGTGATGACAGGACAGAATGCAGCATCATAGCTAGATGTGGCCCTGCTTTCGAATGATGCAGTTTCACACCATATTGGCCGCTGATGTAAAAGAGCAGCTCTTAGCTGTGTTCATCAGAACCCATATTACTCCATTAGAATATGGAATCATAGAAAGTTAGGGTGGCAGGGACCTCAGGAGGTCATCTAGTCCAACCCCCTGCTCAAAGCAGGACTATCCCCAACTAGATCATCCCAGCCAGGGCTTTGTCAAGCCAGGTCTTAAAAACCTCCAAGGATGGAGATTCCACCACCTCTCTGGGTAACCTGTTCCAGTGATTCTCCACAATCCTAGTGTGAGAGTTTTTCCTAATAGCCAACTTACCTCCCTTGGTGCAACTCAAAAACATTGTTTCTTGTTCTGTCATCTGTCACCACTGAGAACAGTCTAGCTCCTTGGAACCACCCTTCAGGTAGTTAAAGGCTGCTATCAAGTCCCCTGTCAGTCATCTCTGTTGCATACTAAATAAACCCAGTCCTTCAGCCTCTCCTCATAAGTCATGTCCCCTAGCCCCCTCACCATTTTTGTTGCCCTTTGCTGAGGAGAGGCTACGGGACCTGAACCTGTTCAGCCTCCAAAAGAGGAGGCTGAAGGGGGATCTAGTGGCCTGTTTTAAACTAGTCAGGGGGGATCAGCAGGCATTGGGGGAGTCCCTGTTCCCCCGAGCACTGCCAGGAGTGACCAGGAATAACGGTCACAAACTGGCAGAGACTAGACATCAGGAGGTGCTACTTCATGGTCAGGGCGGCTGGGATCTGGAACCAACTTCCAAGAGAAGCGGTGCAGGCTCCTACTCTGGTGGTTTTTAAGAGGAGGTTAGATAAACACCTTTGACCCCAGTAGTCTTTCCTGCCATGGCAGGGGGTCGGACTAGATGATCTACTCAGGTCCCTTCTGACCCTAGAAACTGAAACTATGAGCTCTCTCCAACTTGTCCACATCCTTTCTATAGTGGGGGCCCAAAACTGGACACAGTAGTCCAGATGCAACCTCACCGGTGCAGATTAGACCAGAATACTTACTTCCCTCGATCTTCTAGCAACATTCCCACTAATGCAGCCCAGTATGCTGTTAGCCCTCTTGGCAACAAGAACACACTGTTTACTCATATCCATATCATTCTCTACCGTAACCCCCAGATCCTTTTCTGCAGAGCTACTCCTTAGCCAGTCAGTCCCCAAGCTGTAGTGGTGCATGGGATTCTTCTAGCTTAAGTGCAGGACTTTTAGATAGATGAGTCTACTGATATATCAAATGCTGCATAGCAACTGGTATATATGCATTTTGCTGCAGCAGAAGAATTAAGGGAGAAACTTCTGTTTTGCCATCCTCTCCTCACACAAGCAACTGGTGAAGAGTTTTTTAAATTGTTACTTTTGTCCAAGACACAGACCTTGGATAGGGACATTGTTTTGGAATTTGCAGCATGGTATATGACAGGATGGCATAGCAAGCTTGTGACAACAGTGCAAGTGTCCCCTGCAGCAACCTAGAATCATGATTCACAGACAGGCACTGGCTGCTAAGAAGATGCCAGAGGAGCTCAGCAATATTTTTCAGTTGCAGTAAAAACTGTAAACTTTATAAAGTCGTGCCTGGTTAATTCAGGGGGTTTTGGCATTTTATGCGAAGAGATGGGGGCAAACTTCACACAGAAGTCCATTGGCTGTCCAGAGGCAAGATACTGACAAGACTACGTGATGAAGTCCGTATTTTTCTTGCTGATAGTAATTCCCCACTTCTCCAGTACTTCACTGACACTCATTGGGTATCTTTGCTGTCATATTTAGCTGATATATTCAAGGAACTGAATTATCTGTGTCACTTCAGGGATGAGACACAAATGTGTTACTATTGATTGGATAGCAGCATTCATTAACAAACTTGAACTGTGGTCTTCATGTGTGCAGCAGGGATCTGTTTACGTGTTTTCAACACTGAAGGACTGTGGCAGGGACTGGGTCCCAGCCCCTGCCATGTTCCTGTGGAAACAGCCCTGTGGGCAGGTGTACTCACCTGTCTGGATCCGGGCTCAGTGTGGCTCAGGCAGCCTGGAGAGCACAGCTGCCAGCAGTCCCAGGAGTATGGGAACCCTGATTGGCCCATGGGAGATGGTGGGCAGCTTAAATAGAGGATGCTGAGGGAAGTCTGGCATTCGGCATTCCCAGGAAGAAACCTGACTGGAGGCAGCAGGGTAAGGGAGGAACCTGAAGGAGCAGCCCAGCATACTAGACTCTCAGGAGTGGCAGAGAGTGAAACAAGCCCTGAGGGGAAAGATCAAGCCTTTTGCTTGAGAGAGATAAGTAACTGGAGAAAAGACAGAGACCCAGTCCCTGCAGAAGCCAAGGGTGGTCATCCAAGGGAAGAATCCCCACGGGAAGCAGTTGGGGCAGCCAACCAAGGAGGTAACGAAAGTGAATGAAAGAGGACTGGTTGCTGTGACAAGCCAGGACAGAGGCTACCAGCATAAAGAATAGAGCCTAGGCATCTTACCAGGGAATGAAGAGCCAAGCAGGGGCACACTGTCAATGTCAGAATAGACCCAGAAGTGGGAGACGAGACCCAAGAGAAGTACTGGCTAATTTTGAGTTAAGAAGCAATTTAAGTTAGTGAGAAAGGACCTGGCTAGGGGCCCTACCTTTGATTTAAATCCCTCCACATTATAGAGGAGTAATAGCAAGAAGAATGGAGGGGAAGAACCCTTACCCTGTCAATTTGATTTGAACTGAGGAAAAGGGGAAAGGAACCTCCCACCCCCAGAGAGTATAATTGAAGAAGACTGAGGTGGAGGCCTCAGGACCTACAAGGTAAGAACTCCAAGGAAGCTTGGAGAGATAACACTTCTTTAATTTTCAGAAAGTGACAGAGCTGAGGAGGAACCAGAGGAAAAACCAGGATGAGCTACCATGAATTGAGGGTCAGAGAGAGAGGCCTGGACTGTTTCCACTCATCTTCCATGGAGAACAGTGAACATCCACCTGAGAGGAAAGGGGCAGGGTATAGGGGAAGTTGGAGCCATGCAGAAGATCCATGATGAGACCAGATGGACATGCAAGCCAAAACAGCGATCATTCCAGACATAAAGCCCATCAAGGCATGGCAGATGAGTGTTGGGGGATACCTTGTGGTCCAAATCACTGAGAGTGGTTCCAAGGCAAGAGAATACGACTCACAAAGACATTGGGCAAAAGTGCAGACATCTGTCAGTTGACAGTATCCAAGGCATAATTGTTCAGCACTTAGGGGTCCTGCAGGAGCAGTTTTGTGAATACTTTCTTGAAGTGGGCAAAACCAAATGTAATCAGTGGATCAAGAACCCATTCACTTTAAGCCAATCCTCACAGATATGCTGGCCTCTAAAGAAGACGAAAGCCTTATCAACCTGCCAAGTGACCAGGTGTCTGCCCAATCTCCTTTTAAACACCTCCAAGGAAGGGGACAGCACCACCTCCCTTAGAAGCTTATTTCATATTTTGGCAACCCTCACTGTAAAGAATTTTTTCCTGATGTCTAATTTAAATTTTCTTTTTTCCAGTTTGTGGCCATTATTTCTAGTTACCTCGACAGGTGCCCTGGTAAACATTGTATCCTTTATTTCTTGCTGCCCCCCGCCCCAAGTTTGTAGGCGGCCACAAGATCACCTCTCAGTATCCTCTTGCGAAGGCTGAAGAGGTTCAGGTCTCACAATCAGTTAACATAGGTTTTTTCTGTAGGCCTTTAACCAGATGAGTGGCCCTCCTGTGAACCCTCTCCAGGCCATCCACATCCCTCCTGAAGTGCGGTGCCCAAAACTGGATGCAGTACTCCAGCTGCGGTCTGACCAATGCTTCATAGAGGGGAAGTATCACTTCCCTAGACCTGTTTGTGATGCACCTACTGTGACTGCCAGGCTTTGAATAGCTGCTCTCTGGTGGCCTTTGCTTTGTTAGATGTCAAATGCCTTACAGACTCGTGTTGTCGCCCAAGTCGATGTCTTCCTTTCAGGTCGCCAACCCCTTTCTCGCCTGCCACAACTTATTGTTCCTTCAGTAGTCAGGGTTGGTCATTGAGTGTACTCGGCCTGTAGTTCACCCAGCTGTCATTCACAGCGCTCCGCCACCCCTACACTCCAGCCTCATGCTGCCTTCGGTGCGTCACCCGTCTGTCGGTCTCATCCCCTCTGTGGGGTAACACCTTCTGACTTTGCCTCTAGGTGCCCACGGCCTGTAGCCACGTTCACCCATAAGGGCCTGCCTACTGGTCCTCCTCACCTTCACCCCTTTCTTCAGGGGAAACATACAAAAAGAAAGGTAAACCTTCCGAGGCTTCTCTTCAGCCTCGCTCCCTGGGGTACGCGCCCCTTCCCCTGTGCCCCTTCATCTGGGGTGACTAAATAAACGTACCAACAAAATACTGAATAACAGGCCACTCCCTGTTCTCTTATTAAACTTCCCAGGACTCTTCCTGGGGTTTTTCTCTGGTCCACTCCGGATCAGTCACTCCAGCATTACTCTCTCCTGCCTGTCACTCCATCTGGGACTGGTGGCGATGCCTGCCCTGATTGAACCTCCTCAGGGCTCTCCTGGGGTCTTCTCCCCCTGGTGTGGCTTCCTCCATGCCCTGTCATCCCAGCACTCCCACCTGTGGTCCACGTTGCTCCCAGGTGCCACTCCCGCCACGTCTCTGGCTGGCATGCCTGCTGCTTTCTCGTTGTCCTGGGCAAGCTCCTGTCGGGGTGCTTTACCTCGCACCGTCAGCGTCCGCCCCAGCTTGTTAGGCTCCGTGGATCCTGTGGGGAGGGTTCCTCTCATTGCCGGCGGCAGCTGTAGCTCCTTGCCCGTGCTGTCCGCCCCCTCCACGGCATCAGCCACCATTTTTAACTCCACCAGCTGGCGTCTAACACTGACCTCATCAGCTGGCCATAATTGGATAAAAAGCTGGCTGGCAAGCTACGCGGGCTCTTCCTTCCGCCCCTTGCGTGCTGCATCTCAAGCTACCGGCAGGTATTTCCCTTTACTCTGTCTCCTGGGACACCTACATATGCAAGAAAGGGTGCAGTTAGCTTTACTTATTACTTCATCACACTGGTGACTCATGTTCATTTTGGAGTCTACTACGACTCCGATATCCCTTTGTGCAGTTGTACTACTTAGAGTGGTACCTCCTTGGCTTTAGGAGTGTTGAAGATTCTTCCTCCCCAGGTGCAACACATGACACTTATCCTTATTAAACTGCATCCTATTTTGTTCAGCCCATTTCCCCAGCCTGTGCAAATCAGTCTGGATTCGCTCCCTGCCATCTAGTTTGTGTACCTCCCTGCATAGTTTGTTGTCATCAGCAAACTTGGACAGGGTGCTTTCTACTCCCTTCTCCAAATCACTAATGAAGATATTGAATAATACCAGTCCCAGGACAGAGCCTTGGGGGACTCCAATGCCCACATTTCTCCAGGTAGAAACTGATTCTCTGGGTGCATATCATAAGCCAAGTTTCTACCTATTGGACTGTGTAATAATCTGAACAGTCATGCTTTTTAATTTAAAGCCTTAAAATTTGAAGAGGAAGTTCGTTTGGACTTTTAAAATTGTTTAACCATTATATGTCAAAGGTATGGTCAAAGAGACCTTGGCTCATCATTATAATTTTTATTTGTATTGAAGTACTCCCTAGTGAATAACCACACTGTGGTATTAAAGTTAATCTTTGATTCATATATGGAAAATTCCATGTACACACAATTGAAGCAGCTTGCAGTGACAAATCAGCTACTTATCCCAGCAATCTTAAAATTAATATACAAAATTATGGGAATGGAATATTCAATAAAATATATGAAATAAGAATTCATATTTCCACATTGCTTACACTTAAACATTTGGCAACTTTAACTGTACTTGCATAGTTAAGGTGGCAAACCGACCTTGGGTATAACAGTAATTATATGAATATAAAAAGTGCCTTTTTCCCAGCATAAGTCATAACAGTTCAGATAAATGAAATAAGCACCAACTCTAAAAATGCCTATTACTGGTAGAAATGTTTTTATTTTAAGGTTTTTACTACCATAGATGTATCAGTAAAAAATGCTACACCTCTGGCCAACATGCTTTTGTTGATAAAATTTCTATTTGTAGACCAGGTTCTACTGTTTTAGAGAAAAGGGTTTGCTGGGCACATCTACAGATGGATTTAAGTGCAACTAAATTTAATGTGCATTAAAATAATGTGCATTAAGTGATTTTTGGCAGGTGCCTACACATGCAGGGACTTGGCATGAAAGTTAGTGCCAAGTCCCTGCAGCCCTTCCATGTGCTCCAGTGGTTGGAGAGACCCAGCACTGAAGTTAGTGCCAGGTCTCATCTATGCATACATTAATGTGTTTTAACTAATAATGCCTAAATTTAAGTCTGTTTAGCCTAATTTTGCCATTTTTAACGCATATGAAGGGCGCACACATGTAGACACATGCCCGTAATGCACACTAAATTAGGCTAATGCTCATTAACACATCTCATGCAGATGCACCCAATATGTAGTAGTGGGGACTGTATAATAATTAGTCTTTAATCTTTTGATTACCCCCAGCATTTCTTGCGTAGATTCAAACACAAGTGTACACACACATAATGACATTTATATACATACACATGTATGTATATCTATAAACTGGTAATCATGATTGTTAAACTAATGCATATGTGTACACACTTAAAATCATGCATATATTTAATATGTGTATTTTAATAAGGTTTATTTCTCAGGACCTTTTATATACTGATAAGATGATTATTATTAATATTTACATAGGTCATTTATATTGTATACCAATAATATTATTTAAATAATTAATATGTTTTACTATCCTATGATGTAATGCAATACAATAGCTATAGATATTTTTAAAAGTCTGATAATGTGGGGTGTTTCAAGTTTTGGATGCCCAAGCTGAGACATCTTTGAGAGGATTAGTTTGAAGTAGATATTCAGAACTCTTTAAGGCTCTTTAAACTGATTACCCAAACATCAAGGCACCCAAAAATCACTAACCCCTTTGTTGACTTTTGCATACACATTTACAGCTAATTTGCCAAACTTCATAGATTTCATAGACATTAGGGGTGGAAGGGACCTCGGAAGACCATTGAGTCCAGCCCCCTGCCCAAAGGGCAGGAAGTCTGCTGAGGTCATAGGACCCCAGCAAGATGAACATCCAATCTACTCTTGAAGGTGTTCAATGTAGGTGCTTGACCCACCTCCGATGGCAGGCTATTCCAGACCCTGGGGGCTTGGACAGTAAAGAAATTCTTCCTTATGTCCAGCCTGAAATGGTCTTGCAGGAGTTTATGACTGTTCGATCTCATCATCCCTTAGGGCGCTCTGGTAAACAAACGCTCCCCCAGATACTGGTGGTCACCTCTGATAAACTTATAGGTGACCATCAGAACACCCCTGAGCCTGTGCTTTTCAAGGCTAAAGAGCCCCATGGCTCTCAGCTTGTCGTCATAAGGTCTGTTTTCCTGACTTCTGATCATGCACGTGGCTCTTCTCTGGACTCTCTCAAACTTCTCCACATCCTTTTTGAATTGTGGAGCCCAAAACTGGACGCAGTACTCCAGCTGCGGCCTCACCAAGGTTGAGTACAAGGGGAGAATGACGTCCCGGGATTTGCTTGAGAAGCATCTATGGATGCAAGCCAGCATTTTGGTCGCTTTATTAGCCGCAGCATCGCATTGCAGGCTCAGGTTCATCTTGTGGTCAATGATGACCCCCAAGTCTCTTTCTTCTGTAGTGCTATCCAGCGTAGCACTGCCGAGCCTATAAGGATGCTGCAGGTTTTTCTTCCCAAGGTGGAGAACCTTGCATTTTTTGGTGTTAAACACCATCGGGTTCTCATCCGCCCATTTGCTGAGCCTGTCCAGGTCAGCCTGGATCATCTGCCTGTCCTCAGGTTTGGATGCTTTGCCGCAAAGTTTGGTGTCATCGGGCGAACTTGGCCAGTCCACTTCTGACTCCATTGTCCACATCATTAATGAAGATGTTGAACAATATGGATCCAAGGACAGAGCTTTGGGGTACCCCATTGGTCACAGGACACCATGATGATTGACTTCCATTTATTACCACCCTCTGGGTCCAACCACAGAGCCAATTTCCCAGCCAGCAGATCATGGTGGACCCAAGGCCACAACTGGCCAGTTTTGCCAAGAGGTGATCATGGGATACCAGATTGAAGGCTTTTTTGAAGTTAAGATATATGACATCAATCTCTTCTCCCTTGTCCAGGTGATAGGTCTTGAAAATTAATAAATGAAAAGGGCCAATTCGTTAGATTCTAAGAAGGTAGAATCCCAAACAGTGGATTATCAATGAAACAGAGGGGATCCTACAGGCATTGGAAATGAATAAAGAGCTTAGGATGTGTCTTAAAGTATTGCTAAGGGTAGAAGTGAGCTGGAGTCCTTTGAAGAGTACTTTGATGAGGTTTTGTCTCTTGTATTTTATTAATCTTTTTACAGGCTCTTAGGGTGAGGCTAGACCTGGGATGCTTGTTTAAAATAATAAACACTTCTTGGGAAATCAAGCCTATCCCTGTGCTAATGCACTTCCAAAAATCCTGAGGGAGTTTGGTGCCCTACTTCTGTTAGTGTTCAATGCTGAGCACTCACTTTCTGAAAATCTGCTCCATTCAAGATGATGGGGTACACAAAATCTGAGGCACCTAATATCATTAGTCATTTCTGAAAATGTATTTCAGAATGCAGCTATTTTCCCCCCCAAGGAACAAGTATAAGTATTTTCAGCAAAGTTAGTGAGTGTTTCATTTGCCCATAGAGCAACGTTGAAGAACTGCTCTGACAGAAAGTTATTTGCCTACCAGAATTCTATGAGAAGAACCTTGCAGAAAGGATGTTATAATTTATTATGCTTAAAAGGCTTTAGGGCAAGTTCTGCTAAACCCTATTTAATTTTTGTAGAATCCTCCTGGCATCATCATTATTCATTTCTATAGGGCATTTCTATATTGGGTTTGAGTTTACCTATTGAGCTCTGAGGGCAAAGAAAGAACAAATAAAAGTTATGATTTCCTTGGTGTTCTTATGGTTTCTGCCAGGCATCAACCTGTAAAGGAGACCTTTTGTGATTGAATCTTATCTGCCACAGGACTTGCCAATCTTAGGCACTGCTAGTATTTTTCAGCGCTTATCAAGGTTCTAAGTTGTTGTACTTTATAACAAATTATTTGGGCTGTCTGATATTTATTAATAAAATATTTCAGATCTTAGTTTCAGTAAGCTTTATTTTCCAGGGCTTGTTGTCAACTATAATGAGAAGTTTATTTTGTGGTACTTCCCCCAACTCTTGTGTCAATGGAATCTATTTAAATTTTTGTTATGTGCACTATATTTCTCCAATTGTAAGTTGACCATTTGTGTCTCTGTGGCAATGTTTGAGTTCCAGGGCTGGCTGCATCACCCCCTGGTGGTCACACAACCCTTGCCCTGTTCTTACTCTAGGGTACCCTCCCCTTCTTCATGCCTGCCAGGCTTGATGTAACTATTGAATGTCATAAAGGGAGGCTGCCTAAGGGTCCTAGAGTGAACCCTAGCTCTTCTGACCAGCAGCAGGTCCCACCTTGCTGGTCTTAGTTCTACTTTGCACCTGGTGAGCCCACCTGTGCCCCTCAGGGTATATGAAGCCTTAGGAGCTATTCAGTAGGGCTGTGTGAAGCTTTGGGTGCTGATTCAATTTGGAGGAGATTTGGCTCGATTCGGTAGCCAAATCTTTGACTCTGAATTGAATCAGGGGATCAATTAAAAGGTCTGAATCATTTCAAAGCTCTCCAAATCAATTTGGAAAAGATTTGGAGAGCTCCAATAATTTGAGAAGTTCCTGCCTGCTGCAGCAGGGAGCTGGACCTGGACTCCGAGCTGGTAAGAAGAGGGTGAGGGAGGGGAGACTGGGGAAGGAGGGAGGGGACCATGGGGGGACCCCTGCCAGGCCCCATCCCCTACCTGATTCCCCAGCCCCCCTGAGTGTCCTCCAATCCCTGCCTGCTCCTCCAGTCCCCCCATGGCTGCCCCACATGGCCCAGCTCCTGGCCCTTTAAAAAAAAGCCCCCACTCACTGGGTGGCTCCAGCCATGGGGGCAATACCTGCTTTCCCGTATTGCCCATGTGGGGAGCTCTGCCTTGAGACCCCCCTATGGCTCCCCACCTGCCCCAGCTCTGGGCCTTTAAGAAAAAAAACAACCCGCCCAGGATCACCAGCTACTGCAGCCGTCTTGGGGCTTCAGGGGGCTCATGCAGAGTGCACCATGCAGCATGGGGCAGCAGAGGGCAGCAGGGATGCCCCCCTGCCATCCAGGAGCCAGTGAGTGGGGGCTTTTTTGTTTTTTGTTTTTTAAGGGGCTGGCGCTGGGCCAGGCGGGGCAGAAATGGGGGCAGCTGGGGGAATGGGGTTGGGGGCTCATGGCAGAGCACCCCATGTGGTGTTTGCCCCCCTACCAGGCAGCACCTGGTGAGTGGGGGCTTTTTTTTTTTCAAAGAGCCAGAGCTGGGGTAGGTGGGGCAGCCAGTGCAAGGGCTGGGAGAGCGGGCAGAGGATGGGGCCTGTGTGACTTGAAGATTTGGCTGATTCAGCAGCAGCTGAATTTCCAAATCAGATTTGGCCAAATCAATTCAAGACAGTGATTCAAATCACGGAATGGAATACTTTCCCCTGAATTGGCTGAATCTGAATCCAAAGTGAATGCTAGCCGCTTCACACAAGCCTGGTATTCACAGCCTCCAAACCTCCCCGACAGCTGTGTCCATGCCTTACAGGTTTTATTGCACAATCACTTCCTTGTGGGGGACTTAGCCTCATTGGCCTCCACCTCTTTTCTGTAGCCAGACCTTCTAGCCCACTGTACTGGATCTGGCTTCTGGGCACCTGATTACTTTAGTCCTGGGCCCTGTCCCTGCCCTGTTTTGGGTACCAAGCCTGCTTTGGCCCTGTCTGAACCCTCTGGCCTCGTCTCAGCCCTGCTCTGGGGGCTGAGCCTGCTTCAGCTCTGTCTGGGCCTGTAGTCCTGTCTCTGCTATGCTCTGGGCACTAAGTCTCCCTTTGTGTGGGCCCCTGGGCTCTGCATGGGCCCCTGGCCTTACCTTGCCTGGGTCCCCTGGGCCTGTCTGGCTTGGGTTGTGCTCGACTGCAGTCCTTCCCTAGGCTGCCACCCTATAAGGCTCAAACCTGTTGTATGTCTCAAGTCCATAGCTCCTGGCAGGGCTCCAGACACTCCTGTGGTCTCAGGCATGACTGGGACCTCTATACCACCCCTAGTAGTGCCAATCCCAAATCACTGGTAAATTTTAATAAAGTAATAAGCCCTCTGGTTATAACACCAGGCAATCTGCTCTGGGTCCAAAAGTAAACAGTGGCTACCTGTCTGTCCAACAAGGCTTTCCCTTATCTTGGATCATATTCCTCTGCAAGGCAGCAGCATTCTGTTTGCATCCCCCCAAGGTAGCACTGGTTCTCACTAGAAGCTCTCCTGACCCCTTCTGCTCCAGAGCTTCTTCTGCAGCCTCCAGGGCCTCCAGGCCCTGGGCTTATATACCCACTACGCCCCTGCCTCCAGGGCCAGATTGATTGTGTAGGCTCAGGCCCTGGGTTTATATACCCACTAAGTCCTTCCAGTCAGGTGACTTATATCACAGGTGTGTTCCTTCTGACCCCAAGGCCTGCCCAAGGCCTGCCCTGCCTTTATGGTTGCTTAGCTGCTATTTGCAGCTCTTAGTCTTCAACCTGTTTGTCCCTTGTGCTTGTTACTGCTGGCTTGTGCTACAACACAGCTAGCAGGTAACTAGTTCCTTAGCTTCTAGCTTTTCCTGACCCAGTTCACCCAACTGCAGTTTTCTCTCAAGTAACAGGGCCTTCTGACTCCCTGTCACAATGTCAAAAAGAATAATAAACATTATACTCAGCTTATATGCCAGGTCAATTTATCATTCATTTCTGACAGCCTGGGCATCATTGCTCTGTAACCCTCACAAAAATACTGGATATATTAGTGTAAAATATCACATTTAGAGGAAGTTGCAGCAAAGTATGTTTGGATTGGATACTAGGAAAAGCTTCCTCACTGTTAGAACAATGAGGCAGTGGAACAGACTGCTTAGGAAAGTTGTGGCCTGTCTGTCATTAGAGGTGGTCAAGAAAAAGTTGGACAGCAACTGGTCAGAAATGATATAGGTGTAGTTATGCTTATGTTCTATTATGGGTATTTTCTATGCTTCTGGATTTTGCTGATTGCCACATAAGGCTAAGAGGCAATTCTCCCTCTACCCCAGCTTCATGTGTCACTGTTTTTTAGAGAAGCATTGGGTGTTGGCTGCAATCAAGGCTGGGGTGTGCCAATGCTCCTGGTGGGATTTTAATCCAGAGGTTTCTGGCTAGAGGTTCATGCCTCTCTGCTGAAGGTCAGACCAGTTGCAAAATTTGGGGTCAGGAAGGAATTTAACCCTATGGTCAAATTGGTATGGATTGTGGAGTTTTTTGCTTTCCTCTAGTGGGGAGCGTAGCCCTCTTCTTGGGATCTCTTGAGGGTTTATTAACAACCTTTACAGCAGCAGGATGTTGGCTGCCAGAGTTTCTCTGCTTTACCTGTGGCAGGTAAGAGAAGAATAGTAAATGTGGCAGGTGATCAGCTTGGCTTAACAGATAACTCTTTGGTGAGTTAAACACAATAAGGAAGCTTACAAGTGGAATCTTGGATAAACAACTTAGAAGGAGTATAAGAGTATTGCTTGGGCATGCAGGGATGAAATCAGGAAGACCAAAGTGAAATTAAAATTGCAGCTAGCAAGGGACATTGAGGGTTTCTACAAGTATGTTAGCAAGAAGAGGAAGGTCAGGGAACGTGTGGGTCCCTGAATGGGGGAGACAACCTAGTGACAGATAAGTAAAAAACTGAGGTACTCAATGTCTTTTTTACCTCAGTCTTCACAGTCAAGGTCAGGTTTCAGACTGCTGCACTGGGCAGCACAGTTTGGGGAGGAGGTCAGCAGCTCTCAGTGGTGAAAAAACAGGTTAGGGACTATGTAGAAAAGCTGGACATATACAAGTCCATGGGGCCAGCTGCAATGCATCTGGGGATGCTGAGGAAGGTGGCTGATGAGATTACAAAGCCATGTTTGAAAACCCATGGTGATCGGCAGAAGTCCCGGATGACTGGAAAAGGGCCCATCTTTAAGAAAAGGAGGAAGGAGGATCCAGGGAACTACAGACTGGTCAGCCTCACTTCAATCCCTGGAAAAATCATGGAGCAGTCAGCATGGATTCACCAAGGGCAAGTCTTGCCTGACCAACCTGATTGCTTTCTATGATGGTTCTGTGGATGTGGGGAAAGCAGTGGATATAATATAATTTGACTTTAGCAAGGCTTTTGATACTGTCTCCCACAGGTAAGGTAGATAGAAAGCTAGCTGGATTGTCAGGCTCAAAAGGTAGTAATCAATGACTCAATATCTAGCTGGCAGCCAGTATTGAGTGGAGTGCCCCAGGGGTCAATTCTAGGGCTGATTTTGTTTAATAGCTTCATTAAAGATCTGGAAGATGGGATGGATTGCACTCTCAGCAAGTTTTCAGGTGGCACTAAGTTGGGGGGTGTAATAGATATGCTGGAGGGCAGGGTTAGGATTCAGAGTGACCTAGACAAACTGGAGGATTGGGCCAAAAGAAATCTCATGAGGTTCAACAAGGACAAGTTCAAGGTCCTGCATTTAGGATGGAAGAATCCCATGCATCAGAACAGACTGGTGACTGACTGGCTAAATGGCAGCTCTACAGAAAAGGACTTGGGGGTTACAGTGGACAATAAGATGGATATGAGTCAGCAATGTACCCTTGTTACCAAGAAGGTTAATGGCATAGTGGGCTGTATTAGTAGGAGTGTTGCCAGTAGATCAAGGGAATTATTTATTCTACTCTATTCTGCACTGCTGAGGTCACATCTAGAGTACTATGTCCAGTTTTGCCACCCCCCCCCTCACCCCCCACTGTAGAAAGGATGTGGATAAGTTGGAGAGAGTCCAGTGGAGAGTAATGAAAATATTTTGGGGGCTGGGGTGCATGACTTATGAGGAAAGGCTGAGGGAAACTGTTTTTTTAGTTTGGAGAAGAGAAGACCAAAGCGGGATTTGAAAGCAGTCTTCAGTTACCTGAAGGGTAGTTCCAAAGAGGATGGAGTTAGAGTGTTCTCAGTGGTGACAGATGACAGAACAAGTTGAGCAAGGGAGATTTAGGATGGGGTGACAGGGGGCCATCCTGGGAGCCAGTTACAATGTTGGCCTGCCCACGTATCTAAGGCAGTCCACTCTGATTCGTCTGCCATGCCTTGATGTATCAAAACCAGATGGAAATATACAGGAGGCTGCCCATTTAATGCCCGGAAGTCAATGAGGTAATACACGGCTCTGACCTCCCCTTTGCTATGTCTCATACCTCGCAGATGGCATCCAAATCCACTATTACTCCCCCATGCCACTTAGCTGGGCCACACTATCTACCCTGTCTCTGAGGCCTCAACTCCAGCTGGCCTATGCACAGTCCTTCAGGCCCCCATGTACCCTATTCTACACAGCCTCCAGCTGCCACTACTTCAACAGGCCTCTGCACAGCTCTAGGCCCACAGCTACTTCCTCAGGGTTTGGGATCCCCTTGGGTCCCTAGGAACCTCCTTTTCCCCATAGTTCCTATCCTGGCCTCCAGAATGTGCCTGGGAGCACCAGATCTCCAGCTGGGCTGTGTTACCATGGGGGCATCCCTGCAGCAACTGCAGGCTCTGCTCCTTCAGTCTGGTCTTATACCCAGAGTTCCCAGCCCTCCACCAATCAGGTGGCCTCCTGGGTGCCATGTGACCACCTGAGTGGCTCTGCTGTCACCTGCAGGCTGCCTAACAGCCTGCTCAAGCCCTTAAAGTGGCAGGCACCCAGAGGTGTTCTGTCATTGTTGGATATTAGAAAAAACTCTCTCACTAGGAGGGTAGGGAAGCACTGGAATGAGTTACCTAGAGAGGTGGTGGTGGAATCGCCATCTCTGGATGTTTTTAAGGCATGGCTTGAGAAAGCCATTGGTTGAATTATTTAGCTGGGGATGGTCCTGCTTTGAGTAGAGGGTTGGACTACATGACCTTCTGAGGTCCCTTCCAACCCTAATTTTCTGTTTCTAAGAGTCTATGATCTAGTATTATGTCAGGGTTGATTGTGTAGTTTTGCACAAAGCATTTACTGTTCTGGAAAGAAATTGTATCTTGGCACAATGTATAGAATAACAAATTTACCTTCTTGCTTTTGCTATCTTCCACAATAAAATTCTGATGATCATGAACATATTCTTCTGGGACTTTTGTATGACAAGGCATTCTCTTTAAACTTATCCACAATATGTAATACAGTATTATTTTAAATCTGACATGTATAATTATCTTAATCTACAAAAAACCCAATAGAAATGTAAGCATTTATTTTCTCTTTATAGCCAGGGCTGTATCTAAGAGCATGAACTAATATTAAAAGCAGTCCACATGGCCTTGTAAACAAACTGTACCAGGAAATGAGTAAAGTCAGCTTAGGCATTGTATGATTTTTCTTGAATAAACAGATTTATTGTAATTTAGGTGTTCTAGCTGTATGTATTAATTATGGCCAATATTCACTTACCATATTTATAACTGTATAGTATAAAGATATAAGGGTAGACAGTCATGCTGTGGTAGGAGACAGTAAACACTACTGTATGGCACAGTACACAAAAGCAAGTAGAAATCTGGGGTTAGTACACTGTATGATCCCTTTACACTAACAACCTCTATGAATTTTATCAATTTTTGAAAATTTCCACATGCATGTGCACAATCAAAATACATCTAAATGCTCATTTGCATATATAGCTTTGGCATGGGACTCTGTTAATTTCCCCAAAGTACTGGAGATTACACATTTTTATGACTGTAGGTCAAACAGACTTACATTTTTAAGATTTCCTCTGAAGTGATCACATGCTATATGAACTATGACTCTATATGAACTGCAAATCTACAGTGTCAGTTAAATACCTCACCATGTTTATTTTCAAAGATTAACATAATTGAAATAGCTGTCAGTTTTGCAACCTGTTTTATCTCTCTTCCAGAAATGTGTCTACCTTCCAGCACTGGAAATTTGTGATCACTCTTCTGTCTAATCTTTTCTTCATGCTATGTGCACTGTTGTTTGTACATTTCTTGATCTTCTCTGAGATGTCTGATATCTTAATTTATTGTCATGTCCATTAGATCTGGTTTGTATCCTTTTATATAATCCCCTCTCTTTCCCTGCCCCTTAGCCCCAGGTGGTGAGAACTCAGTACTTCATTTTGCTGTTGACAGACTACATCCCCAGTGACATAATGTTGATGCTGGAAGGATACTTAGCTTTAGGCTTTCAGACCCATGCTAAAAAGACTGATGTGGATGTAGAGTATTTGTGAATGTGCTCTAAATCTGCAAGAGCTATATTGCTTCCATCTAGATGAGGTAAAATAATTCTTTACTACTTCTTACATAAATTTCAAAGTAAGCCTTCATTTAGTAAGAGCTAATTTTCTTTACTGCTTTTTTCCCTGTCTTCCAGCTGAACTTCAGCTTCAGTATCAGTTTCTGGGTTTCATTACTCATCCTCTGTTAACTTGTTTAGAACCAGATTCTAGCAACCATGTTCATAATGACTAGTAACTTATTCTATTTATGCTGCCATTGAAAACAACAGAACTACTCACAGACTATAGACCGCATATAGCTATTTGTGGAAATATAAGTCGTCTGACCTACTTTTTATTAAATAAGATGTTTCAATAACTACCTATCTAGACAATTAAGTAGATGCCTATTACCATATTGGAGTCTTCTCAAGAGACAATAGCCAGTATTAAAATAGGACACTTCTATTTTCCATGCTGCTTTCCCTCAGGGCAGAGAAATATCTTTATTTCCTCCTCTTCTCTCTGGCCTCCTTCCCTACTGTTTTCTTCCTGATTTCACCTCTGTTTCTTTCTGTCATCTTTGCTGGTTTTGGTTGAAGCTGTGGAAAGTTAAGCTGAAAAACTAAGTTATATTTTGTGAGCTTGTGAAGTGAATTGTTCTGAAGGCTTGAGGACTGTGGTCTTATACCTCTGGTAATGTGACCTAAAACCTTTGCTCTGATATGTCAGACCCAAACTCCTGTGATTAGCTTCTCCTTAAGGCTGGTCACTGCAGCTGCTGAGATAGGTCATTAAAGAGGGAAGAACTCTCTGAAGCATCTCAGACTGTTTCCATGTATCTACTCTTAAGATTAATTCTGTTGTCCTGAGAGCAGTGAAATATAAAGGTGGTTTAAAATCATTTTTGAACCCAGCCACCTGCACTGAACATAGCTGAACCCTTCTGGAGAATCTTGAAAGTTATTCAGATTACTTCTCCCTAAGGTACATAGACCTTATATTCATTTTAATACATCTGAACAGAGGGCTAAATCTAAAAATGGATCTCAGTGTTGCAATGTTTATTCATAGAACCCTCAGCCCCAAGTATGGTAATCAGGCTCTTCATATAAAGCATGGAAATAGAAGATTGCCCACAAACAGTGTTCATAGAAGCTAGCATTCTGATAAGAGAAATGCCTACATGTATCACTAGAAATGCCCCTTTATGGAAGCTCAGTGCTCAAAAACCACCATCATTCACAACCATGAACCTTGAAGCTAGGTGCCTAAGTCACATCAGCTCTTTTGCATAAAGAATCCCATACCATATGCCTACGCAAGAGTTTAGAGGCTAGGGCACTTCTCTGGGAGGTAGAAAATCACTTTTCATACCCCCCTCTCCATTTTGCACAGGGTTGCAGGTTTCCTATCTCATTGGGAGGCTTGGTTGATATGCGCCTCTATTTCTCCTGTAGACATTGTTTCACTTCATCTAAATAAATGTAATATTTATGGGGGAAGACAAAGAGAAATAGATTCCATAGCCTGCTACCACTCACAGGGGATGTGGGAAAGTCAGGGTAAATTCTTTGCTCTGCTGAATATTTAATTATCTATTCAACGAGGTATAACATCTGAACTATAATTTATCGAGAAAAACATCTAGTCCTGATTTGAAGACCAAATTTCCAAGAAGACAGCATTGCTAAATTGTTCCAATTTGTTAAATTAATTCACTGTTAAGGGGTGCCTGATTACTATTCTGAATTTGTTTAATTTCAGCTTCTAACCACCAGATCTTGTTATACTTTTCCCTGTTATTGAAAACAGTACCTCAGCATGAGTATTAGACTGATTTAAATGTAGTTTAAATCTAAAGTGGGCAGATGTACAAGCTTATTAAACCACTTTTAAACCATTCCAAGCCACTTTAAAGTATAACTGGAAATCAAGTATTCTTTTAAAAACTGGGTCACTGTGAACCAGATCAATGTTATGTGTGGACACCAGGCATTCTGTGACATGGGTCTGATCAGTCCTCCAGGCATCCTACATTGTATCACTCCTCAACCCTAACCCATTGTTGCAACTGGTACAAAGCCAGTAACATTACTGCCCCTCATTCCCCCAAACCATTTTTACCCTTGGTGAGGCTGCAGCTGGAGTACTGCATCCAGTTTTGGGCTCCACAATTCAAAAAGGATGTGGAGAAGCTTGAAAGGGTGCAGGGGAGAGCCACGTGCATGATCAGAGGTCAGGAAAACAGACCGTATGATGAGAGGCTGAGAACTATGGGACTCTGCAGCTTGGAGAACTGCAGGCTCAGGGGGGAACTGGTGGCCACCTATAAGTTTATCAGGGGTGCTTATCAGGATCTGGGAGAACATCTGTTCACCAGAGCACCCCAAGGGATGACAAGATCGAAAGGTCACAAACTCTGCCACGACTGATCCAGGCTGGACATAAGGAAGAACTTTACTGTCCAAGCCCCCAAGGTTTGGAATAGACTGCCGCCAGAGGTGGTTCAAGCACCCACTTTGAACACCTTCAAGACACATTTGGATGCTTATCTCTCTGGGATCCTATGATCCCTGCTGACTTCCTGGCCCTGGGGCAGGGGGCTGGATTCGATGATCCTCCGGGGTCCCTTCCAGACCGAATGTCTATGAAATACTAATGGTTTTGAAACCATTTTCAGATTTTCAATGTATTTTTGAATTGTACAGTGGAAACTTCAGTATATTAGTAGTTAATGGGTTAAAATATTAATAGTTCCAATAATACTGTAAGGCAAGGTAATACTCCCTCTCTACTTCAATTAAATATTCTCTTTCTGATACATCCAAGAATTGCATTAGCTGTTCTAATCACAGGGTTACACTTGTTGCTCAAATTATACAAGGATCCCTAAAGTCCTTTTCAGAGGCCCTACTTTCCAGGATGCTATGCCCTATTGTGTAAGTGTTGCCTACATTCTTTGCTCCAAAATGCATGGCTTCATATTTAGCTATACAAACACATACTTTTAACTTAGTTCTGTTTATCAAGTGATCTAGGTAGTTTTGTTGAACATCACCAATTCCACAGCTCTAGCACTTATCTTTTTCTTTGTTGGTATACAGCTCTATTTGGACACTATGGGCATGTACAGACATTACACTTAGACCAGTCTAAGTGAACATAGATTGATCTAAGCTTGTAACCATGTAGAAGTTCAGTGCATGTAGACTTGTCTAAAAATGGTGCAAGCAACTAAAGATAGACCTTGTGTGAGATACGCTCAGCTGAGATCAATTCAGGTTAGAGCAATGTATTGAGCTTCTGTACTGTTCCCCCATCAATTCAAGTTAGACTGCTGTCTTCTGGCATCCCAACACGCTTTGCAGCCACCCCACCCTTTCCTCACAGCACTCAGGCTGTGCTCAGCTGCTTCAACTGAGCACCTAGCAGATCCTACCCTTGGGGTAATTCAGGGGAGACATGCAGGGTGACAAGCAGGACACACCGCAGTTCCTGGGTCTCAATGCTTGGGTGCAGGCAGTGGGGTGCCATGGTGAGGAGCAGGCAAACCAGGACATGGAGCCATATGCAATTAACAAGGGAGGGCACTTGCTCTGGGACTCCTTTGGAAGCCTTTGGGTGGGGGCATGGGGGTGGTCCACAATGAAGAAGTGAGGGGGTTATAGGTGTGGTTACCTATGCCTAACAACCGATCAGGGATGGCCTGGGCACTAGGCTATACTTGGCAGTCTCCAGCAGCCCAGGGAGCCTGCAGGGCATGCTGGGAAGTGTGGAGAACCAGACCCAACCTGTGGGCCTCAGCCAGCACAGGCTGCCTGCATGCACCCCTGCAGCTTATGGCCCCCATAGCCCTCCCTGTATTCACCCTGCAAGGGTGAATGTTTATACTATTTGCTGCCAATCTAAACCAGGTCACTTAGAGAAAACTATGTAACTTTGAGTGATTCCTTCTCTGGTTTTTTAAGCACCTGTACATGGCCTATAACTAATTATGGTTTCCTACTTTAATTAGAGGTAAATGTACACTTAATAAATAAGATGAATTTTGTGCATTCCAGTTAGTACTACTGAAAAATGTTGGAGTTGGAGAACTGGGTTCAAGGAAATTGTTCAGTCAGGCCCAACTAATAACTTTTCCCCGGCAGTCTGATCCCTAGTTGTGCTTTGTATCTTTGAAGCACAGACACAAAGTAAAATTATCATCAAACTAATATTCTGTACTTATAGTAATCCACATGTCAGGGTGTTTTGCTGCCTACCTTATTGCATTTGAGAACAAGTTAATAAGCATATGTTACAATTATTGTTTTTTATGACTCTATGCCAGGTCAAAGGCTATGTTACCTGTCAGCTCCATGTTCTTGGGGAACCCTGACACAGGACACAGACTGTCTGACTCACAAAGAATCGCACTTCCCCCTTCCTCTACCTAAACAGAAATTGATTAAAATGCAGTGAGAGACACACCTAAAACCCTCCAGATAAGGGTGACAAAAGTGAAACAACTGCCCTAGGTCTCATTTGCATCCGAGATGGGAACAGATGACCATTCATTTACATGAGAGATGGAGAACAGAAAGCCTGAAGCAGAGACTGCAGTGAATTCTGGGATCAGCGAAGCAGGGGAGCACTGCATGATGGGGAATCTGTGCTCCAAATGCTAATCAACCCTCACACCCAGCTCGGCATTCATCAGACCAGTTCTAATCTGGCTTTACAAAGGACTTTTCCTCCCCCCTCCCCCTCCCACACACACACCTCTAAGCAAAAGTAAGTTTACTAGGCATCTCGGGCCGTACATTCCCCGGTCCCACTATGGGAGGCCTATGTAAACTTAATTTACTAAAACTCGGTTGCCGGCTTAGGGAATGCTGAGGCAACAGACCGAGTCAGATGGGGTATGGGCAACATTTGAACAATGGTACCGGGTTATCACAGCGTCCAGCCCGTCGGGGCCCTGACCACAAGTGTTGTCATACTTTTCCCGAGACAACTGGTGGAAGTCCTCTCCGCAATAGGTTATGCACACTCCAATAATTGCCTTAAGTCTGTTAAAAGACTATAGTAAGATCTGGAAAAGTCATGCTAAGCTGAGGCTTGTTCACAGCAAGTAAAAATCCAAAACCCTGATGCTGCAATCTATTGTTTCTGAAGACACCAGGAGATATCCCATCAAGTCCCAAGTAGGCGTTTCCTGAGTATCAATCAAGTTCCTGAGATGTTCCACCCAGATAACCCCTTGTCAATAGAGAGGACAATTTGATTTACACCATTGAGAATGCCTGAAAGAAGCTGAACTGGGGGTATAAAAATCTGTAAAAGCAGCAGCAGTGTGAGTGCTGACACCACTCGCTTTCTTCTGGAGAGGCTGCAGGAGGAAGATCATCTCCCTTCAAGGATCGTGCTGAGAACTTTGACCTGTCAGCTCTGCAACCCGAGTGCCTTGGACTGGTGAGATCCCAGCTCTCTCTCTTTTCTCTTCTCTCTCTAAGCATAGATTTCTGAACTTGAACTGTATTAGTTAAGCTTGAGCTAAGTTTCCCCAAATAGTGAAACCAGGGTATACTGTGACTGTTTGTGTTTGTTTTTCCTTTGCATGTCTATCACTACTAGTGTCAATATATATTTCATCTACTTAGAAATAAATAACTTTTATAGTCAAACTGGTGGTAATTGGGGAGATTTTGCCTTCTTTACTTCTCTTTCCCCCCCTGCTCTGCAGCAACGCCCCTCTTACCTAAGCTAAAGATCCCTGTGAAGCCCAGAAATACTGTGGGGTCTGCTCATCAAGAGGCTAAAAGATTGGGATGTGCTGAGTTTGAAACACATAAGGGGATCAGCTTGTACAGGCTGATTGACCCAGTTTGGCTCAGATGTGCCCTAATGAACTGAATGCTGGCCCATGAGGGTGTCATCTGGACACCCAGCCAGATTCGGAGGTATTCTGTTTAACTGTGTGCTTGTGTCTGACTGTAGTTATTGTTGCTCTGATGAACTGATTCTTGGCATATGAAGGTGTCAGCCTGTCCATGCTGATCAACCCGGCCAGGTCAGGCGTGTCACATTAATCTGTGTTTGTTTGTGTGTATGACTGATTTGGGGACTGGAGGAACCCAGCCCCACTGAACTGAGTCCTGCAAGATAGCTCCATTGGGGGTGAGGGCTTGCAGAAGGGAGAGATACAGCTCCGTATAGAAACACAAGTAACACAAGCAGCACATTGATAGAATTACCAAGACCCTAGCCCTAATAAATGAGCACAACCCAAAGTAGCGGGCAAATCTGGTAACAGCTATCAGCTGTTTACAGAAGCTATTGTTTTGTAAGTTATGAACACACAAATGCCAAATGCAGCAGTACTCTGATGCAGCTGGAGTTGTTCCATTTAATCCATAAAAACGTTCTGGACATTTCTATCATCTAACAATAATTTGCAGTTTTGTAACTGTAAATTTTTGTCCTGCCAGAAGTGATGCATCTACTCAGTGTTCCTTCGTCTTCTTTTTCCTAGATAATTACAAATGAGTCACTGCTGCAGTACTGGAATGAAATATAAACATCTCTCAGTCCTTGATATTTATATGTGAAACCACCATAGCTAATGTTTATTCACATGTTAGCCTTCACTATTTATTAGCCTTCAGTCTATAGCTTGCTTGGTGCTTCAGTAAATTAAGTACTTTTCAGGTACCTACCTATAATAGATTTTCAGTGTTTGATGCAGTTTTTGTCTCTGTGGGCAGACAACTAATTGTACTATGACTCGCTGTAAAGTACAAAACATCATTAATATTCTGGAGTACTGATATCCTCCAGAATTCTCACCATTGTAATAAGTGGTTGAATAAATTTTGTCTGAGCTTATCAGTTTCATACATACAAACACATATTGTTATGTGCCATCCTGACACAGAACTAACATAATAGCTAGAATCATAGGCTTGGAAAGGATCTCAGAGGTCATCTATTTCAAACAAAATGAAACCAGACTTCTATATCTTGGCTCTGCCCTTGCTGGACATTTCAGGATTGTTCTAGCTCATCTTCACAGTAAGTTCTTTTATTTCAAAAAGTATTATGTCACTTTTAGCCCCAACAAAAGGAAAGAAAAGAAATGAAAAGAAACCAAAATGAAATGAATTAGATGGAGGCTGGATGTCTTAATATTCATTGGGTTTTTTTTCCATTTCCAGCAATTAAGTTCAAGCACATTTGGGCCAGGTACAGACATTACACCTTTACTGGTGTAAACGATCAGAACCTGATCTATATCTGTAACAAAACGGAAAGAAGTTCAGCACACAAAATTGTCTGTACTCGTAGCAAAACAGATGTTTGGCACACAAAGACTGGTTTAAAAAATGGTGGAACCTGGTCTAAGATTTGCCTCGGCTCCAAGGGTGAATGTGTGTTCTGTTTGCTAACAATCCAAACTGTATTGCTCACAGAAAAGTGTAACTTAGATTGATTCTGCCTTAGGCTTTTTGACTGTCTGTACCTAGCCATTGGGTTCAGTCTCATCCAAAGAAAAGTTCTTCTCAACTAGCTGCCTTACCTAAAATAGGATCCAGTACAACAAAAGATTGGGGTAATCTGAATAAACAATTCAATATTACCTTGTAATAATTTGTCTTAATGTTAATTTCATATTTTTTGTCTGTCCTCAATTTAGAAACCTGTGTGCATATATACATTCTACCATTAAGTGTCACATAAATGGTTATACTCTTTGAGGCTTTTATTGCTCATAGAATATGCTCCTGTGCACATTGAAACTTCTTGTAATTTCTGAAAGAAAAAAAAAAGGCTTCTGTGAAATAAACACTAAAAGCCAAACACTAGGATTATCACTTGTCCTTTTTTTTGTAATTGTAGTGTAATCAGTATGCTACATTATATTTACATTTCAAAGAAACAAGGAGCTCTGTTCAGCAGCTGTGCAATCACTTTCCAATTACAACTCACATTCACTCTAAGGTTGTCCTGGTGGCCCTTGTTTTATATTTCACTTATGCGTTTGGATAAAGCAACTGATAATTATGTAAGTCAATAGCTTTTTTTATATAGGCAATAGAAAAAATATTTATACTGACTCCTGAAATCATGATGGCCAATTCAATGCAAAGGGATTTAACAAAGGATTCTAACAACAGTGCATCTTCCATTATTGTTCTCAGATCATGCTTTGAGTCTCTGTTAAAGTCAGTTCTATTTAAGAACTATCACTTAGTAGTAATTTTCTTTGTGTGGGTGTGGTCAATATGCCTGAAAAAATAGTCAATTCAATGCTATTTCTGTTTGTGCAGGGTTGTATGGTCATTCTTCCTATGCTTCTCCCAAAGAACTAACAGCTTTGCTTTCATAAATGCAGTGGTGATGTGATCTGCCTCAAGTGCATATCCATGCCCCCTACTAGGTACTCCAACCCTGTTCTGCCCCTGCTAATCTCTCAGCCCACCACACTCATCTACTGTAGCAAAACCCCCAGTTTTCTTTTCTTTTTTTTTAATTTAAAAATACATTCCCTCCCCTTCCCCAGCCATTTCTGGCGCTCTCTCTGCCCTCTCTGTTCCTTATAAGTAGTTATAGGTAAGCTAAGTTCTTGTATGCTGTTTTTATATTGTTGTGAAGGCCTAGCTGGCAGTGACTTAGCTCAGGGGTTTTGAAGGACTGAAAGATGACTGGAGGATTTGGGATTCCCTTTCCTCACCAATCAGGCCCCAGAGACTCACCCTCTACGTCCCCTGATTGGTCCCTTGGGTCACCTGGAGGGGGATAAAAGGGGCAGCACAGCTGACTCAGGGAGACCAGTGGATGACCCCAAGGAAGGAGCTTTGAAGAGCTGAGCCAGCAGGGCAGGAGCAGTTGCCTCAGAAGCACCTGAAGGAGTAGGACCTTCAGTCAGCAGTTGGATGCTCAGCAGTGCGGTGTGTGGCCGGCAGGAGAGGCTCCCCCGCTCCAGCAAGGATCTGAGTAGTGACTTGAGAGGTTCCCAGCTCTGCTTCCAGCTCCTCCAGCAAGAGGCCAGGCAGCTCCACGTGAGGCCAGGGCTCCTGGAAGGCCAAGGCCCCTAGCAGCAGAGTACAGTACCAGCACTAGTGGCTGTGTGGTGGATTTTCTGCCTACCATATGAGACAGCTGAGTTCAAGTCCCAGTTGGGGTAAGTGAAGTAAGAGGGAGCAGTTCTTCTTGCAGTGAAAAGGGGTCATTGTGTTTTCTCCCCCTCCAGGTACCTAGGCCCTATATTCCTTATCATTTGACATTTTGTATTTTGTGCCTTTTATATTTCACCAACCAGTATTGTTTGTTCTGCTCTTTGTGTTTTATATTTTGGCTAACCCTGTCCTTTGTTGACTGGATGAATATGTCTATGGTTGTAAGTGTCTAACCTTTGTTGAAACCTGCCCCCTCAGGGCATTGTAGTGTCCCCTATACCCCCTGGTTTATACTGGTTATGTTCCCAGTACTGTTCTCTCATTAAGAAGTATATGATTAAGTCCCCATTGATGGCCTGTCTCTGCTCTATAGGGGGAGGAGAGTCCCTACACCTCCCACAGCGCTTGTGCACCTGCTTTGATCCCTTCCATTAGAGAGGGGGTACCTCTTGGAGTACAGCCCAGGTTACATTGTAAATAGTGTTCTGGTATTTTTGTATTGATTCTTACTGTGTTATATTGTATTCCTATTATGTTTGTATTGACTGTTACTGTTTTATATTGATATTGTATGATTTAGGCCTGTTGCTGTAAGTTAACCAAAGTAATGTCAAGCCTCCATCTTGTAAGACTAACTCTCCATTTTGTGTCCCCTGCCTGGGCATATCCTATTGTAACTGTATTGCAACTATGACTCATACCTACCCCTCCTATCTAAATTGGTTCCTGGATGAATGAGAGTGAATGAGGGCTCTTGCTACATAATGGTAGCAGGCCTAAAAATAGCTCCTGCTCAATGACTGGACCACTGTTTTGCATTGACTCTCCCTGAAACCACAGACCTACTCCCAAGACCAGAGACAAAACCCAAAATTTGAAAGATAAAGACCCTCCAAAAAACCAGCAACACGGGGGGGGAAAAAAAAGAACAGAACAGAAGCTAGAAACTCCACCATTGTATCCCACCGGACAATGAAGACACCTGGAACTGCATGACCTCATATGAAAAGGACTGGTCCTTGCCTGGCCAGTCCTTCCCACTAGAATCATAGGAGCCCACCCCTATGTGACCTCCTTGGGACGCCCTCTCCCTCTGGACCAGCATTATGCCATGCCACCTATTCACTCGGGCCCTGCTGGTGACCCCCTCTTGGCAATACCTTGCTGGAGAAGACCCCAACTGGCCATCGAGGATCAACTCTCAGCCTGGGATAGGTAGCTATCATCCACCTTCTTCCCCCAAGCAAGGGATCTGAGCTCTGTCTCTGCACACCTTGACCTCAAATCCCTCCATTAAGCCCTTCCTCTCCTGCTACCATTGTGTGAGTGTGTAGGAAAGAGTGTGTGTGGGCAGAAACCAATAACTTTGTGGGGATGTATAGTGTATTCTTGTTCAATAAAACTGTTATTTTGGAACCCCGAGTAGGGTTTTGTCTTACTGACCTCCTGGCCCTGCTCCAATCTCTGCTCTCCACCTCTCTGACCTTCGTTCTTTCTCTCTCTGTCATGTCAGCTCCCTCTCTGCCACTTCTAAAGCCCCGTCTTAGACCTCCATCCTGCTTAAATCCCAGATTTCACTGCCCCTCACCTCTGCTCCACTGCCTCTTCCTCCTGGCTTCTGCCCTTTTATCTTCTGGCTATCTGTTTTCCCAATTCCCTGACTTCTGCTCCAGCTACCGCCCAGCTTTTCCCTTTGGCTTGCTCCACTACCCCTATCTGCCTCTCCCCAATCTCCCAGGTTCTGCCATTTGATTCCCCGGCTTGGATTCAAACCTTTCCAGTTTTTTGTCCTTCACTCTACTGCCATCTCCATTGCTCCTGTACCCCCAGCTTTCTTCCCCAGCCCCAGCTTTTGCCTGCTTTCCTCCAGCTTTTCCAGCCCTCCACAACCTCATGGCCCCGGCTTGCCTCCGCCACTTTTCTGCCTTCCGTCCCTGACTTTGATCTCCATCCATCCCTCCAGTTCCCCAGAGCCTCCTGGCCCCAGCTTGCCTCCACTGATTTTCTGTCTTCCTCCCCTGGCTTTGGCTCCTTGCACCTCCTGGCTTTCTCCCCCTTTCTGTTGCCTCCTGGCCTCCCTGAACCCTGGTTTTTGCCCCACCACCTCTCGGCTTTTTCCCTTCACCTTTGCTACTCCCAGTTCTCCTCCTCACTATCACTCCTCCTGGCTTCTCTTAGCCTCCTGGCAACCCCCTTCTCCTGACTTTCCCTTCTGACTTTCTCTCCCCTGCCTCTGCTGCCTCCGAGTTCTCTCAGCCCCGGCTTCCTTTCCTTTACTCACCACTGCTTTTCTTTTGCTCTCTCCAACTCCTGGCTTAGGGCCCCTGCTGACTCCTGGCTCTGCTCCACTGCTTCTTTGTCTCCCTTCCCCCAGCTTTCTGCATCACCCCTCTGCCTCCCAGCTTTCTCCCTCTGTTCCCAGCTTCCTCTCCCCTGCCTCCTCAGCTCCTCCAAGGCCTCCCTGTTTTCCCAGCTTTGCCCCCAGCTTCCTCATTTCTGCTCTGCCTCTCTGCTTTTCTTTCGCCGGCTTCTTTTCCAGCTTTATTCCCTGACTTGTCACCTGCTCTGCCACCTCTAGCTACGCAGCCTGGCTCGCCTCTGCCTCCTGGCTCTCCTCTACTCCACCCACAGCACTGCCTTCACCCCTCAGCTACCTCTTCCCTCCATGGCTTTCTGGACCCAGCTCTCACCAGCCCACCACCACTCCTCCTGTCCTTCTCTCTCCCACTCTGCCTCCCGGCCCCCTCTCTACCTCCTCTGTTGCCTCCAGTCCCAGCTCCACCACTCCTCCCAACCTGTTTCAGCTCCTGGCTCCTCTGTCACACCTTCCAGCTTTCTCTCCCTAGTTCACCACCGCTCGTCCTGATTCTCGGCTTCCCTGCTGGCTCGACTTGCTTCCTCCTCTGTCTCTGGCCTCTGATCAATTGACCCCAAGTAACCCTGGGGCACCATGACCCTGAGTAACCCCAAGCACCAAGTTATCCCAAGCACCCCCTAGCGTCAACACACAGCCACAGAAGTGTACGTTTGCATATGTGTATGTGTGCATGTGAACCCATAGTGTTGTATGTGTAGTTTGTGTGTGTATATAATTTGTGTCATGCCCTCCTATCTAACAATGCAATATTGAGATCCTGAGCATTGATCTGGTGCATGCGAAGTCAACATTACCATGCTTGGCCCACTCATGCTTATCTACCATACCTTGTTATCTAGTTATATATAAACATGGGAGGCTTCACTCAGAGATTAGATGAGCCTTGGGTGCTTTACTCTACCCTGCTTATCACTTGTCAACCATGGTCTGGCCCAATTTCTGTCTGAGCAAGGTGTTGCTCTGACTCTTGGCTTTAGGCTCAAGGGCCCTGCCTCAGTATCTTGGGCCCCAGGTTTCCAAACCAAATACTCTCTGCCCTGTGGGCACCAATCATGACCCTAATTGTGGCCTCATGGCCCTAATCACCTTAAGGCCCTCATCCTCTCCTACAGCCACTCATGTCACTCAGGTCTTACTCTACTTCCATTCATCTGCACAGATGTTGGGTCTCCAGCCTCAGCCTGTTTCTGAATCCCTGGACCTATTTTTTGGCTTCAGGCCCTCCTGGGATTTTGCTTTGCTTCCTTGAACTTAGCCTTCCCATCCTTGGCCCATTCAGGCTTCCATCCATCCCAGGTTTCAGCCCCACTTGGATCTGCCCAGGGCAGGGCTTGAAATACAGAGTGCATTCCAGTACTCTGTTGTGTGCCCTCCTGCCTACCTCTATAGCCACCACCAAAACCTCCTGTTTAACATAAACCCAAAGCAGAAATAAGTTATCATCCCTGCATACTTCTTCCTTCAGAGCACCTTCTCTAGTGGGTATCTGGGCCAAAATGAACTCTTAGCTTTATACATTGTATAGTCCCTCACTCCTACCCTTCCAGCCACTTGGCCTGGCTCTCAACCACAAGGACTCCCAGTCTCTCATTAGCCATTCAAAGCCCTGTATCTCAGCTTTCTGCAAGCTGCTTTCCCTGCCTGCCTCCTGCAACACTGCTCTTGCTTTCTTCCAGTAGCAGGGGTAGGGGTCCCCTGCTACAAACATGCAGCAAGTAAATTAGGCATTAGGAAGGCAAAGTGTCCCCTGAATAACCTTACTGTCATTTGGGCAAAAACAAAGAACTTGAAGAAGAGGGCATGAAATTCTTTGCCTAAATTCTACTAGCAGGAAACAGTGCATTGCAAAACATATGTTCCATACAGAGTGATTTTCATCGGAAATAGCATAGAAAATCAAGTCATATAGTGCCTATGACTCATATGTACCTTAATACAGTTTAAAATCATAGTCATTAAAATGCTCTGGGATAGAATGGGAACACCATACATAACTCAATGCTGTCAGTACTCAAGTACAAAATATGCCCACTGATAATGAAATGTTGATTACATGGCAGTCAAATAATGATTACATGGAACGTATGACTAAAGACTGGAGAAGAGTACAAAATATAGGGTGTTGTCATAGCAACAATTGGGATTTCAGGACACTTTGGGGTGTCACAATATTCTGTGAAGGGTGCCTTGAGGCGAGGTGTGAGGAGATAAGTGCAGGCTCAGGTTTGTTCCTGACTTGCTGTTTCACCTACTCATCCCTGCCACTATCCAGCCTCTTGGCAAGGAGGTAAGCACTGTAATAAATAAATTAGTTTTTTGAAATTCACAAAAGTTATGGAGGGGTGACTTAAGACTAAAAAAGTTGAGAACCACTGCGTTATACCAAACATCTACAAGTATAATGTCAGTGAACAGGCTTCTTCTTCTTCTGCAGTCCCTCGCAGTTGAGGATGATTGTCTTCCATGATTGTCTTATCTGTGTGTCTGAAGATGGTTGATGCGGCCTATCTGTGGTTCACAGACTCTACTACAGCTTGGATATGTGTTCCAGTGTGGGGTGGGTAGTGCTGGATTTTTTATTTGGGTTTTTGATTTCTGTGACATGCTGTTTCTGCCACTCCTGCTTTTCCATCTCCTGCTGTTGATGTGACGTTTCAAAATGCTGAGATCCCTGCAGCAGACTCTTCCTCCATTTGGGATGGTTCTGGTCCTCCCATGACTTGACATCAATGTCGCATTTTTTAAAGTTGGCTTTGAGGATGTCCCTAAAGCACTTTTTCTGCCCTCCTTGAGTGTATGCCTTGGCTGAGCTGGGAGAATAAAACTTGCCTCAGGAGTCTGGAGTTAGACATCTGGATGACATGGCCAGCCCAATGAAGTTGATGCCAGATGATCATTGCCTCAATACCCATGGTGTTTGCTTGCAGGAAGATGCTAACACTGGATTTGGAAAATCTTTGGTGTCCCTCTTTCCATTGAATTTGGAGGATCTTCTGCAGGCAGCATTGATGCTACTTCTCCAAAACCTCAGATGTCTCCTGTATGTTGTCCACGACTTAGCTCCATTCAGCAAGGTGGGGACCATGACTGCCTGATAAATCATGAGCTTGGTTTTGGATCTGATATTGCAATCTTCAAACACCCATTTCTTCAGGAGTCCACAGGCTGTGCTTGCACATTTGACGTGATGTTGGATTTCTTTGTCATTGACAGTGTTTTGCAAAAGATGGCTACCAAGATATGGGAAATACTCAACATTCTCCAGAGTCTCACCGTGGATCCAGATTATCGGAGCTGGGGACTGTCTATTAGGAGCTTGTTGGTGAAGGACTTTAGTTTTCCAAATGTTAAGCATCAGTCCCATTTTCTTGTATGCCTCAGTAAAGATGTTGACAATTTCCTGAAGGTCTGCTTCAGAGGCAACACACACTACAGCATCATCAACATACTGGAGCTCAATAGTTGTGGTCAGGACAGTTTTGGTTTTGGCTCAGAGGTCTTGGTTTTGGCTTGGATATGTGAACAGTACATAGGTATAAAACACCTCCCTGACATGTCCTGAAAAATGGAGCAGGTGCCCTATAAACATAGGATTGATTCAGGTAGTGTTTGCTTGGGCCAGAACACTAGCATTCATTCTGCTGTCCTTCCAGTGCACATGGAGGATTTCTGAAGAGAGTGCTGATGATAACATTACAAAGCTTTCAGGTTGTTCTGGTGTCATCCAAATTTCAGAACCATATAACAGCTTGGTAGTTAAGAAGTTTGGTTTGGGTTATGATGTCATTGATCATTGCAGCTGGAATGTTAAAGCTAAATACTGTTACCAGATTTGCCCATCACTTTGGGGTGTGCTCATTTATTAGGGGTACATTTATGGGGTCTCTGTAAATCTATCAATGTGCTGCTTGTGTTACTTGCATTTCTATATGGAGCTGTATCTCTCCCTTCTGCAAGTCCTCACCCCCCAATGGAGCTATCTTGCAGGACTCAGTTTCAGGGGGGCTGGGTTCCTCCGGCCAGCAAGTCAGTCAAATACACACACACAGATTAACGTGACACACCTGACCAGGCTTTGAGCAGCAAGTACAGGCTGACACCCTCCTATGCCAGGAATCAGTTCATCAGGGCAACAATAAAAATGCTGTCAGACACAAGCACACTAGTGAACAGAATCTCTCTGAATCAGGCTGGGTGTCCAGCTAACACCCTCATGGGTCAGCATTCAGTTCATTAGGTCATGTCTGAGCCAAATTGGGTCAATCAGCCTGTACAAGCTGATCCCCTTATGTGTCTCGAACTTAGCATGTCCCAATCTTTTGCCCTTACTGTCCTAGTAGTGGTAGCCTCTTGATAAGCAGACTCTGCAGTATTTTTGGGCTTTATAGGGATCTTTGGCTTAGGTAAAAGAAGCCTTGCTGCAGAGCAAGTGGGGAAGGGAAAGTAGAGAAGGAAAAATGCACCCAGTTACCACCAGTTTGACTATAAAAGTTATGTATTGCTAAGTATATGGATAATAGCTATGCAAGGAAAAACAGACAAAAACAATTACAATATTACCCTGGTTCAACTGAGTATTTGAGGAAACCTAGCTCAAACTTAACTTATAACATTCAGGTTCAGAAAGCTATGCCTAGAGAGAAAAAGAGAAAGAGGGAGAGCTGGGATATCACCATTCCAAGGCACTTGGGTGGTTTGTTGACAGGTAAAGTTCCTAGCACAATCGTTGAAGGTTAAACAGGCAACCAAAAGAGATGATCTGTTTATCCCAGTTTCTTGAGAACAACAGCAGATGGTGTCACAGAGACTTCTGCCTCTTGAAGCACAGTTTGCTGCTTTATAGTTTTCTTATACCCTTAGTCCAGCCTCTTCAAAGCATTCTTTTAATTGTGTAAATCAAGAGGGTCCCAAGCCATAATTGACAAGGAAAATCCAATTTCAAAACAGTTTCAATTTACATGAATTACCTGTTTCAGTGACAAGGGGTTATCTGGTTTGAAACATCTCAAGAAACTGATTAACAACCAGGAAAAACATAAAGTGTTAAGGAGTAACCTAGCAGACACCTAGCTTGAAATTATTATGAATATAGAAGGTAAACTGGAAAGGCTACCACATGATTTCTTGTCAGATAGCCTAGCTATGCTTGCACTGTGAAGTCAGCATCAGTGTTCTGTATTTTACCTGTTGTGAATAAGCCTCAGCTTAGCATGACTTTCAGATCTTACTATAGTCTTTTAACAAACTCAAGGGGATTACTTGGAGTGTTCATAAACTTTGTGGAGAGGACTTCCACCAGTCATCCCGGGAAAAGTATGACAGAATTTGTGGTCAGGGCTCCAATGGGCTGGACATTGTGATGAACCCTTAACCATTGTTCAAATGTTGCCCATACCCCCTCTGACTTGGTCTCTTGCCTCAGCGTTCCCTAACCCAGCAACCAAGTTTTAGACAATCAAGTTTAAATAGGCCTCCCATACTGGGACTGGGGAATGTATGGCCCGAGATGCCTATTAAACTTTTCTTCTGCTCACTTCTGGGTGGCGAGCTGTGGGGAAGGGGAAAAAAGTCTTTTGTAAGTCCAGCAAGCTGGATGCCAGGGTTCCCTCAGGAACACAGAGCTGACAGGTAACACAGAGATGATGCCAAAGAGGAGGATTTTTTTTAAATTACTGGATGGTGATAGTCATATAACTTCACTTCTGCTTCATATATCCAATACAGATGCAGTTTGGGAAGCAACCTGGTTGACACTGGTGCCTTCTATACAAAGGCACATAGTACATTTCATGTTAGCTAAACATAATAGCTAATAAAATGGAACAGTTTTATTGACTTCAATGAAGCTACCACACTTCATACCAACTGAGGGTATCACCTTAGCAACTTGTTAGTTGCAACAGAAAACAATTACCATCTGGTCTGGCCAATAAAAATAAGAGCTTCACTTAATAATTATAAATATTATTTTACTCCCAATCGGTATATCTCAAAATATTTCACAGACAAGGAGCAAGTCTCTCAGCTTTCATCAAGTGTGTTAATGTTGTTCTTATATTGCAGATTGGAAAAATGGCAGCACAAGAAGGATAAGTGACTTGCCCAAAGTTGTATAGGAAATCTGTGGCCCTGATTTTGGAGAATCAAATTTCTCATGAGTCCCAAACCTGTGTCCTAGTCATGAACTGTCCTTCATAGTTAGGTTATGAATTAAAGTCCTTCATACTTCAATTATGCTGGGGTCATAGGATTTGCTTTGTTCAGTCACGCCAAGGGATGCACATAGTCCAGTGTCCTGTTTTAGACAGTGGCCTTTACCAGACACTTAGGAAGGGTGCAAGAAATCCTACAATGAGCAATTCTCTGAGTGGACATTTCTCCCTCATTCAATGAATGCTAATGCTCAGAAGAAAAGAACTGATATTCATTAAAAATATTAGAAAATAATTAAAAAGATAAATTTTGTTCCACACAAATATCAACACTGTTTTTTCAATTCTGTTGAGCTCTCCGGTGATCTCTTTTGGTAACAAGTTCCACAAGCTAATTATAAAGAAAATAAATAATGATGCATCTATGTGTAACTCTTCTGCCAGGTCTAGTTGGTAGCAGTATGAGATTGGGTGGAGGGGTTAAATAACTCTGTCCCCCTCATAAAACTAACCCACATCATCCACTTAAGTTTCCATATGGAATTTCTGGGATCAGTAAATACTAATAGCTAAAGAGAAACTAAGGAGAGGGGGAAGAGGGTGGAAGAGGGGGAAAGGACTGCTCTGATATTGACTGTGTAGTTTGCCAGTGACTGTGATCCTTCCCTGAGGTCCCTTCCAATCCCAGTGCTCTGGGGGGAGGATGGAAAAAAAACAGCAAGCAAAAAAAAAAGTCACACATCACGAGTTTTGCTTATCAGCACCTTGAGGTGCATTTTCCCAGAAACCCCTGCACCTATCTCCTTGAAACTTGACAGACTTTGTGGCCTCCACAGGGGCTACCATCCCTGCTGTTTTCATTCAAATTAGGAAAGAAATTACAAACTTATAGGCATTTTCATTATTCCCATTATAGCCTATGGGTGTAACACTGAAATGCATTGAAACAGTTTTGACAAAATGAAACCGAACAGAGCTTCAGAACTATGAAACGAAACGCTGTCCCTTCAAAATGGTGAAATGGAAGTCAAAACAAAATGGTGCTGGTTCACTCAGCCCTACAAATACCTTCCCCACAGTAGGTCCAGCAACAATCCATTAATACTGCTTCTACCTGCCAAAGTGAATGACCAACTGTGACCCTTCATGATTTTGTCTTAGTTGGAAACATCTTGCAGTACACTCAGACAGGCGTGCCCAGTTGCTTGGCAAGTACCACTCAAGAGTCCAGTATTTGCTCTGCTCTACATTCTAGTTCTTAGTGGTTGGATAAAAGGATCCTTCACATGCATTCATATAGCTCCTGTATTCTACAACTTCAAGAAACAGCCTTGGTTCTACTGATACTCTTTTAGCAGCTGACTTTTTTTTTCCTTAAAAAAAACCCTCTTCCAGCTTCACTAGTTCTCAGTACCAGAACATATGTAAGAAATGTTATGTATCAACCAGGATGTAATCCTTGATGAAAGATTTGGCTCTTTCCTGGCTTTAGTACAACAACCTGATGAATTCTGGTTTTTAGTCAAGTTGTGGTGACTCCCAAAGTCAAATGCTGGGTACAGAGTTTATGTAAATGTAGTCTCTTTTCCCCATACTTCCCCTTTTATGAGTAGATGGGGAGGGATAGTCTCTCCTCTGCAGCTTCTCTACATCTGGAGATCTAGCTCAATGGTGTATGCAAATGAAGCGACATTTTTCCCACTGCTCATGAACAAGTGGTGGCAGGGCAGGCTTTGACTTCTAAAGCTGTGGGGTACAGGGCTTACAGGTGCATGTCATCTTGTATTTGCATATTGTATACTTAGCATTGTGAAGTTAGTGCCCCGTTTCTTTTGAATTATGGCAAATGGAGGTCTAGATTTTAGTAAACTGTTTACTTAGTTGTTGCTTTTCAAAACTGCCTGTGACATTTGGATGCCCATTTTCTATATAAAAATTTCAGCCTCATATTCTGGCTAAACACAAGCCAAAAAAAGATATGGGCAGTTAAAATGGTTAAAAATCAACATGCAGGACATATACTGAAAATACAAATACCTGTATGTTGCATGGTTGGGGAGAAGGAAGGGAGAGAAGGGGAGACATACCCTTCCATGTTGTTATTATTATGCTAGGTAGCAGGTTTTAGAATGATTTTTGCTGATGTTACGTTATAATGGCTACCACACTGATAGACTGGATTGTTAAACACTGCCTATTAACGATTAGCATTCATATGATTTTTGTTAATGTCTTTGTCTTTATTGTAGTGAAGTGGCTGAGAACTTTGAGTTATGTCTGTCCCCTCCCTCACAGTGGACATAGTGTGTCATATATTAAAAGGTACTGTTAGTGTTTCTTGTAGTTTATTGTATTTATTTGTCTTCGCTTTTTCTCTTTCCCTTCATGAACTTTTCAAGAGTGTGCTACAAAAAAAAAAAATCAGGACTTTTTGTAAAATTGGCAAAATCTTTGACCAATCAAAACTTATGAAGTCAATTGACCAGTTGATTGACAATATTTGACCGATCAATTGACTGGCTTGTCAACCTAAGAAAATATTATCCTTTCTTAGAAAATATAGGGTTGATATTGCTGTGCTCCAAGAAAATAATCTGTCAGTACAGGACTCTTAAAAGTTACAGCATATTCAGGTAGCATTAGCAGTTAGCTACATAAACACAAAGTCATGTGATGTTTCTATTTTAGTACATAAAAATTGTCTCAGAGCTGTTCTAACTAAAGCACACCTCCCCCAACCATTGGAATGTGTAAAAATGCCCGTTATGCCCATTTGATTGGCATAGCTTATGATCTAGAACAGGGAGTTATGAGATGGGGTCCCTATGGATGGCTGTGATCTCCTAAGGCCTCCTCGACCATGCCGATTTGGCCCGATGGGCATCCTCTATTCTTGCCCACCACCTCTTGATTTATTTTGCAATATAGGGAGGCTGCCTTCACGTCCTGTTGGCCACGGTCCTAATGGATTTCCTTGAACCCTGTGGGTTCTGGACACCTTTCAAACTAGATGTCCCAGGGACACCCCAGCCTTATGGGCTGTATACGTGGCTCCAAACTGCCCCTTTACCACACCCCAATCCCCACAGATGGTACTGGCATTATCTTGCCTAGGCCTTGTTATAATTCAGCCCCTCGGCCTCACCAGGCTCTCCGCAGCCCTGCCTCTGCGCTGGGGTCTGTGCACCCCAAATGCTGCTCCCTCACTGGTGCCAGGGTCCCCACGCTGCTGTGGACCCCCACTGAGGCCTCCTCCTTCCCCAACTAGCCTCACCCAAACCACTGGTGTTATAATACAACAACCAAACATAAGCCCCTGGGCTATAACATAACACAAGCTACATAGATTCATAGATTCATAGGTGCTAGGGTCGGAAGGGACCTCAATAGATCATCGAGTCCGACCCCCTGCATAAGCAGGAAAGAGTGCTGGGCCTACATTACCCCAGCTAGATACACATCCAACCTTCTCTTGAATACCCCCAGGGTAGGGGAGAGCACCACCTCCCTTGGGAGCCTGTTCCAGACCTTGGCCACTCGAACTGTGAAGAAGTTCCTCCTAATATCTAATCTAAATCTGCTCTCCTCCAGCTTGTGGCCATTATTTCTTGTAACCCCCGGGGGCGCCTTGGTGAATAAATACTCACCAATTCCCTTCTGTGCCCCCCTGATGAACTTATAGGCAGCCACCAGGTCGCCTCTCAACCTTCTCTTGCGGAGGCTGAAAAGGTCCAGTTTCTCTAATCTCTCCTCATAGGGCTTGGCCTGCAGGCCCTTAACCATACGAGTGGCCCTTCTCTGGACCCTCTCCAGGTTATCCGCATCTTTCTTGAAGTGCGGCGCCCAGAATTGCACGCAGTACTCCAGCTGCGGTCTGACCAGCGCCCGATAGAGGGGAAGTATCACCTCCTTGGACCTATTTGTCATGCATCTGCTGATGCACGATAAAGTGCCATTGGCTTTTCTGATGGTTTCGTCACACTGCCGACTCATGTTCATCTTGGAGTCTACTAGGACTCCAAGATCCCTTTCCACTTCCGTGCCACCCAGCAGGTCATTTCCTAGGCTGTAGGTGTGCTGGACATTTTTCCTCCCTAGATGCAGCACTTTGCATTTCTCCTTGTTGAACTGCATTCTGTTGTTTTCTGCCCACTTGTCTAACCTGTCCAGGTCTGCTTGCAGCTGTTCCCTGCCCTCCGGCGTGTCCACTTCGCCCCATAGCTTAGTGTCATCTGCAAACTTGGACAGAGTACATTTCACCCCCTTGTCCAAGTCGCTGATGAAGACATTAAAGAGTATCGGTCCAAGCACCGAGCCCTGCGGGACCCCACTGCCCACACTCTTCCAGGTCGAAACCGACCCATCCACCACAACTCTCTGGGTGCGACCCTCCAGCCAATTCTCCACCCACCGGACTGTGCAGTCATCCAAGTCACAGCCCCTTAACTTGTTCACCAGTATGGGGTGGGATACCGTGTCAAAGGCCTTCCTGAAGTCCAAGTATACGACATCCACCCCTCCTCCTGCGTCGAGGCGTTTTGTGACCTGGTCATAAAAAGAGACTAGATTGGTCAGGCACGATCTACCTGCCACGAACCCGTGCTGGTTTCCCCTCAGCATAATTTGTCCTGCCGGGCTCTCACAAATGTGAGCCTTGATAATTTTCTCAAAGATTTTGCCAAGGATGGAGGTGAGACTGACTGGCCTATAGTTACCCGGGTCCTCCTTCCTCCCCTTCTTGAAAATGGGAACCACATTGGCCCTTTTCCAGTCCTCCGGGACTTGACCCGTGCGCCACGAGTGTTCAGATATTCCCGCCAGTGGCTCTGCAATGATGTCGGCCAGTGCCTTCAGTACCCTCAGATGGAGCTCATCCGGGCCTGCCGACTTAAAGGCATCCAGTTCCTCCAAGTGACCCTGTACCACCTCAGGATCCACGCATGGAAGTCTGGTGCCTTGCTGCTGCCTCCCTACACTCCCAGTGAGAGACTTGTCATGCCTCTCGCTTAGGAACACTGAGGCGAAGAACTCGTTGAGGAGTTCAGCCTTGTCCCCTCTGTCCGTCACCAATTGTTTCTGCCCATTTAGCAGGGGTCCTATTCCTCCCTGGGCCTTCCTTTTACTCCCTATATATCTAAAAAACAATTTCTTATTGTCTTTTACTTGGGTTGCCATCCTCAGCTCCATGGTAGCTTTGGCCTGTCTAACTGCCTCCCTACAAGCACGAGCAGAAGAGGTATATTCCTCTTTGGTGATCTCTCCCTGTTTCCACTTTTTATGTGCTCCCCTTTTGGCCCTTAGTCTCCCCAGGATTTCTCTGGTCAGCCAGGGAAGCCTCCTGGCCCCTTTCCCTCTTTTACCTCGCACGGGGATCGTCTCGCTTTGTGCGAGAAGGATAGCTTCCTTAAGGCACAGCCACCCTTCTTGGGCTCCCATCGTTTCAAAACTACTACTCTGCAGTGCATCCTTCACTAATCGCCTGAGTTTGCTGAAATCAGCTTTCCTAAAGTCCAGCACGTTCACCCTACTGGTTACCTTACCCACTCGACGCCTTATGTTGAATTGTACTTTTAGGTGATCACTGTCCCCCAGATGGCTACCGATCTGTAGGTCCCCTACTATGTCATCCCCCGTTGCCAATACCAGATCCAGTAAGGCATTCCCCCTAGTGGGACCATGTACCTCCTGCGTCAGGTGGAGGTCCTGTACACAGGTTAGAAACCTGCGTGAGCGGTGGGACTTTGCTGTCTGTGTCTCCCAGCAGATGTCCGGGTAGTTTAGGTCCCCCATGACCACCGCCTCTTTAGCTTTTATGGTCTCTGAGAGTTGCCTCAGGAGCCCCAAATCTATTTCTTCCCCTTGATATGTACATAAGGTGTGCTCAGCCCCTTTACATTACCTGGAGCAGAACTTAGTCAGGACTCTTCCCTTCACTTGCTCTAGGAAGGCTCCTTGGCCACCAGCAGAGAACTGAACTCCCTAGTCCCTATCCTGGGGTTTATATTGGCCCAGGGCCCTGCCCCTTCTGGCCAGCTGACCAGGCGCAGGTGCAGGCTAATTTCCTCATTAGCTAGCTGCTATGGCAACCTGCACTTGGGCTCCTGTCTGGCTCTTTGGGCTCTCCCCAGGCAGTTTCTGCTGTTCTAGGAGCAGGCACCTAAGTGCCCTGTGACACAGGGGTACCCAAAATTTTTATGCAGTGGCCTGGCAAACCACAACTGGGAAGTGCCTGCAGCCTGGCAAACAGCAGCCTATGCTGAGGACTAGCAGCTGACCCACCACTGGGCCACAGCCCAGGGATTGAGGACCCCTGATCTAGAAGAGGGTAGATTTCTTTTTGCAAATGTTAAAATTAAGAATCCCATTTTTACTTTGGAATGCGTCCATCGTTTGAAAGCAGATAATCTTATTTTTTTATTTTATGTAAAGCTCTCTGAATTTGTGATATACCCTTATATTTTAGTTGTCGACTGGAATCAATGTTTGGATCCTGTCATTGACAGATCTCAAGGGAAGTTGTTAAAAAGTTAAAGGCCAGATCTGGGTTTAGTAGATATTTGGTGAACATTGAACTCAGGAATGAGGGATTATATGTATTTTAATATCTCATTTAGTATATTCTAGAACCTTCTATTTTTTAATACCTCAAAGTATAATTGACTCCATGATAAATTCCTCTCTGGATCTATAGCTGTTCCGGATGACGCTGTGGTACAGTTTCAGCTCTTCCTCACAGATAGACCAGCTGTAAATAACTACTGATGACATAACGCCTCTTTGTTCAATGATTCCTCTCTGAGGATTGTCACCTTGTCATAGTGGAGAGGCTCGTGTGTTCCAATGACCCTGAGAGCTATGCCACCAGGAGATCACACTCCTGGTAGGGCCACCCATGGTGACAAGGTTGAGGGGGAGGTTCCAGATGAAGACTGATCCAAGAAATCTTCAACGGTGGAGCAGGCAGAGGATGGCTGTGGTCCCAATGGCTGTGAAGGCAAAAGAAGGCTACAACAGAGAAGTAGCCTCAGCCGTCATGGTTGGCCATGCCACTGAACCCGGGCACCAACCACCAAGATCGTGTGGGTCCAACTGTGCACAGGAGTCCCCATATTAAACATGCCATGTGCAGGCTTCTGTCAGGCCCAAAAGCCCTGTGGTGATGGAGGATTGGCGATGGGGTCAGGGCTGTGATACCTGGAGGCCTCCAGCCAAGAACCTGCACACAGGCAGTGGATGCATGATGGTCATCAGGCACCTGTCAGGATAGGGGTGTCCTTCTGCAGCTGCATCTGCAGCTGAGCAGTCCTTTTTAGGATACACACATTAGCAGAGGGTATCCAGAAATCGGGCTCCTCAGTCACCTGAGAACCCATCAAACCTGACGTCATCCTCAACTCTGAGGGACTTCCGATGACCTACACTGAATGATTACAAATTTGAAGTATTCATTCTAGGTAAGTTCAACAAAGTTATGGTTCTTAATCAATCCACTGCCTCCTTCATTACAGTATTATGTGAAGCTACCAATGTCTTCTTTCAAGTGTGTATCTATCTATATATCTATATCTATATAATGATATATATCATATCATATGCTTCTTCAAAAAAAGAAAATAGAAACAGGACACAGAAACAGATATTTTAATAAGACAAATTAAGTCTTTAGATGAGTATTATGTCACAAACCCTTTGCCTAATAAACCACACATTCTTACCCAGCTGAGATATGAATTGAATAAACTACTGTCCCAGGGGGAAAAAAGGAGAAATATGTAGCTGACATGCTTCAAGAAGGTAGTTTACTCATAACATTTTACTACATACACTTGATCTTAGCCAAAAGGCATACTAAGATGCTTCTAAACACCAAAAAATACACCAGATAACTTGTTTTAGAAAAAAAAACAAACAAAAAAAACAAACAACCCAATCCCCTAGCCTAGACCATGCCAAAACCAAAGCCAAAGCCAACCTCCCTGTCATTTGGGAAAGTCCTTCAGTTGTACAAAATCAAACCTGAATTATGCAACTTAGTTCACCTTTAAGACAAACTGGCCATGTCTACATGAGACACTGACTGCAGTAGCTCATTACTACTACACAGTAGCGTCGCTTGGCACGAAGTGTGATGTGATGCTGTTGTGCAGTAGTAATGAGTTACTGCACAGTCAGCATCACCTAAAAGCCCCATATAGACAATACTACCCAGCAACTCTAGTTACTCTGAACTCATTTAGTACTTGTGTATACAGCTACTAGATGACTGCTCAGTAATGACTGTGCAGTCAGCATCTCCTGTAGTCATGGCCACTGTGACCCTAAACCTAAAAAGGGATGACCAACTTCAATTCCCAAAGATAAATTGGGATTGGGGCTAAGTGGTCTCTTCTGCTATTATTGTTATGCATTCTGTGAATGTATGCTGGTGTATATATAACAGGGGGCCTACCAGGGCCAATCTCCACCTGGCCCACCCACCTGTTTTTGGGCAAACTGCCCGCCTTCTTGCCTGCCATGCCTTGGTCTTAATTGATTAATTAATAGATGTAATTAGGCAGGAGGCTGCCCATTTTCTGCCCTACTGCTAGGGGCACCATCTGCAGCTCCATTCCTCCCCTACACCGCAGCCCAAACCTCACTAATGACATCATTGTTCTCATATGCGCCAGTCTCCCATAATGGGGCCCAGAATCCTGCTATAGGACCCCCAACTGAGTTCTTCCCTTCAGGCAGACTCTGCCACCATCATACCAGGCCACCAGTTCCCCTTTGGGTGTGGTCCCCTCACTGGGACCTTTGGCTCACACTAGCCCCAACCCACCTCCAGGCCAGTTGGGACCCCAGGCCCCTGGCTCTTGAGTGTCCCTCTCAGTGAGTCTCCTTGCCCTTCTGACCCTCCTGGTCCTGGCCCTCACCTGGGCCAGTCAGGGGAAGCTCTGGCAGGCCTTGCTGTATGACCCATACTCTTATCCCAGGATCCCCCTCTCTGGGTCATCTTCCACAGACATGGGGAGCTGGGGTTACCTCACACCACAACTGGTGCCTCAGGGTCTCACAGGGGACTCTCACTCCCCCCTGGGCAGCAGGGCATGGTGCTACTACTGGTGTTATATTTGACCCAAACTCTGCCTCCCTTCATTGGAGGACTTACTGGGGTCAGGATTCAGGTCTCTCTCTGGCTGAGCCCCTTCTCCCTTCACAGGGCTCCACACGCTGCCCCTCCCCAGGGGCTCCACACTGCTCATAATACCCCCTTTACTCAGGGTCTTGGGGCTTCCCTCTACAGGTGAGCTCAGTGGCCATAGCCATGCCTGGTCCCAACTCTCCTCCTCAGGGTCTTGAACACCCACAGGGCTCAGGCAGCCTTGGCCACACCTGGCCTCCAACTCTCCTCCTCGGGGTTTGTACCCCCACAGCTACCTTCAGTGTACGCAACCCACCTGAAGGTGAGGGCTAGGGGTTAAGGCACCCCAACCCACCTTTCACTGGGGTGATCACTGTCCTGGCATTTCCTGGGTGCTCCTGTGCCACTAGGAGCCCCACCATGCCACCCACACCCAGCAGGTGTAGTTTCTAGTTGTACCCAGGACCAGAAGCCTCCTACCGTCCCTTACAGCTCCTCCCTTACCTCCAGATGAAACTCAGCAGCCCTCAGGCCAGGCAATGTTGTTGCCTGCTCTCCAGCAGCCAAACTGACTTGTTTATATAGGCAGCCCTGAGCCTAAAATGGCTGCCATCATTAGGAACCTGGAGGCTGCCAGCTCCAGGGCCTTAAAGTGGCAGGCACACATAGTGCCCTGCCACAGTATACAATTGAAAAATAAAAAATACATAAGCAGATGAGAATTACTTATTATGTGTATAATGAGTGGAAAGTATAGAGATACTAGATTTATCATCACTGGAATTACACTATAATAATTGCATTAACATCTTAAGCCTCTAACCCCTGCCTCCCCCCAAAAATACCAAAAAAACCAAAACAACAAACAAACAAACTGAAAATTTGCATCACAGTAGCCAAGGGAAGTTACTCTTTTGCTGCAGGACAAATTAGTTACCTGTGATAACAGGAAAACAAATGAATCAGGAAGCTTAATAAGAAGAATTGCAAAAAGCTGAAGAACAGTATCAACATACAAGAACAACATCCTCAGACTTGCTTAAAAGCAAGTCTAATACATGAGGCCCTTGCAAAGAGAGCTGAGACTGGAAATGAGGAAAATGTTCACCAACTACTAAGCTAGCACAAGTGTGAATATTATAGTCTAGAGCAACCCACACATTTTATAGGTGAATCTGTTCATTCAATGAATAAATATAGACACCCTTTAAGAGCATATTTTCAAATTGTTCATATCCAGTGACTCCTATTGTGACATTTACAGCCACATTAAAAATAAACAAACAAAAAAAGAAAACCTTGGAAGTTGATATAATGAACTTTTTTATTTTTGAAAAATTAGCTTCTAATTTTTGCTTAAATGAGAGTTGGCCTCTGTTGCAAGTATTGCTCAGCTCTTTTCTTTTGTATTTTCATACTAAATCTAAAGCCCATTAAAAAGTTAATAGAGATTTTCCCTGAACTTCAGAAAGCATGGGTTCTGTAATTTGGGCCTGAACTGGGCCAATTCCTGAACTGGTGGTTAGTGAACCTTGCAGAAGGCTTACCAACTTACTGCTTTATGTGATAAGCTTAATCAAGTGGTGGATAGAGGGAGGGAAATCTAAGATGGGGGTGGATTTCTAAGGTGCAAAAAGGTCAGGAATAATCAGGGGTGATTTAAGGCTTCAGCATGTGTATGCAGAGGGGAAACAGCACTTAAGGAAACACTGAAAGAGTAAGGGGACAGCAGGACACATATAGGCCATCAGTCTTATCTCAATCCTAGGGAAACTCTTTGAGAAGATCATCATGGAGCACATCTGCAATGGGCTGGCCTCAGAGATGATGCTCAAGGGCAACCAGCACGTTTTCATTAGGGGCAGGTCATGTCAGACCAACCTGATTGCCTTTTATGATCAGGTCACAAAAGGATTGGATGCAGGTAGTCTTTCTGGACGTAGTCTTTCTGGACTTCAGCAAGACCTTGGACACCATCTCCCACCCTATCCTCATTAAAAAACTAGGTGACTGTGGCATTGATGCCTACACAGTCAGATGGATTGCAGATTGACTGATGTGTCGTACTCAGAGGGTGGTGGTGGATGGGTCATATTCGACCTGGGGAGAAGTGGGCAGCGGAGTCCCCCAGGGCTCGGTCCTTGGGCCCGCGCTGTTCAATTTCTTTATCAGTGATTTGGATGACAGGGTAAAAAGCAAGCTGTTTAAATTCACTGATAATACCAAAATTTGGGGTGAGGTGAGCACGCTAGTAGGGAGGGAGAGACTGCAGCAAGACCTGGACAGGTTACAGGGGTGGGCTAACAAAAACAGGATGCGTTTCAATACTGACAAGTGCAGGGTGCTGCACTTGGGCAGTAGTAACGAGCAGCACACTTATAAGATGGGAAACTCCCTTCTAGAGAGCATGGAGGCAGAAAGGGATCTTGGAGTCATTATTGACTCCAAGATGAACATGGGCCAACAATGTGAGGTCACAGTTGGCAGGGCTAACCAGACCTTGTTGTGCATCCACAGGTGCATCTCTAGCAGGTTCAAGGAGGTGATCCTCCCTGTCTATGCAACACTGGTCAGGCCACTGTTGGAGTACTGAGTCCAGTTCTGTGCGCCCCATTTCAGGAGGGATGTGGTCAATATTGAGAGGGTCCAGAGGAGGGCCACCCGCGTGATCCGGGGACAACAGGGCAGACCCTATAATGAGAGCCTGCGGGACCTGAACCTGTTCAGCCTTCACAAGAGAAGGCTGAGGGGGGACCTGGTGACCATCTATAAACTCACCAGGGGGGACCAGAAGGGTTTGCGAGAGACCTTGTTTCCCCTAGCAACCCCTGGCATAACAAGGAATAACGGCCACAAGTTGTTGGAGAGTAGGTTTAGATTAGACATCCGTAAGAACTACTTCACAGTCGGGGCGGCTAGGATCTGGAGCCAACTTCCAAGGGAACTGTTGCTGGCTCCTACCCTGGGGGTCTTTAAGAGGAGGCTTGATGCCCACCTGGCTGGAGTCATTTGAGCCCAGTTTTTTCTCCTGCCCAGGCAGGGGGTCAGACTTGAAGATCTACAAGGTCCCTTCCGACCCAACTTGTATGATTCTATGATATCATGAGTATGCTTAGTGAAATCTTGATAATTTATTGCTTTTTATTTTCTTTCAAACTCAGACTCTGGAGAATTAATGGCAAGCAGTACACAGTGTTCCTTGATTAGCATTAGTTCTATAATAATGACTTAGATGGCAAAGTTCCATTCGCTCAATTAGATCTGATGAGATCACAGATTGAGGTAGCATGACAGCACCAAACATGCATTAAGTAAAAATAAAGAAAGCATCAACCACACACACCTTCCCACTCATTTGTTCCCTGGAAGGTATGACCATGTTCATAGCTTTTTAAGGGCAGAGGGAAATCAGCTAATCTGACACTCCATCTAACACAGACCTATGTAAATCCACATAAAGAAATGCAGTATGAATAGAGGGAGTCCATCTGCCATTATATGTTCTTTAGCTTTTGTTACATCACAAATGCTGTGTATTGTCTTTGTTCTGGTTCTGATCACAACACCACCACTATTGTGAGGGCATGGGATTTAGTTAATCCCTGGGGAGATCTATAAAGGTGGTGTGCTGAGAGTCTCTATTTATTAATTTAAATAGAAACAACTCTGAAAAACTGGATCGGGCACTCTCTCATTTAAAGGCCCATAGTAGGTTATAGTTGAAAGCTGGGCCTCAGTTGTAGCATTGCAGCTGTTAAAAGTATTGGGGAATGGGCCCCTCACTTGGCTAGCTTCTGCTGGTATGGCCCTTGCTAGCCATTCTGTGTTCACATAATAAACCTGCTGTGCTCAACAATGGGCACACAATACACACTTTAGTGGTCTAGCTGAGCTACTTCCTAAACCTAAAGCTGGTGAGCTATCGTGGGCTAATTACCACAGGATGGACTGACTGGCCCTGTTGTTCAACAGGGTTAACTGGTCAACTCAAATCATTATGTGGATTTGTACTGCTTTTAGGAGGAATCCTGTGCAGAGCAGCATAACATGTGGCAGGGCATAGTGCTAGGTATGGTGAGTGGGCCCAGTGACTTAGGGTCAAATTTAAATGAAGGAGACTTACAGGCCTAAATCATTTAGGCATTTTTGAAACTTTCATCTTTTGTATCCACTGTAATTATACGCAGGGCTGGAAGGCAAATACACCCCATGGATGATGAGGATACATATTACATAGTATAGATCTATTATTTGGGTGGCTTTGCATTGTTTTGTGAAAATGTAATATATTACAACAAACTGTTGCATCTTGCTGTGCACATTTTGCAAAGCTGAAATGCATTATGTGGACACATCCCCAGCATCGTACCCCTAAGAGCACATACAAATCCTTAAAATTAACAAATCCTAATTAAAATTAACAAATCCTTAAAATGCTTTGTCTTCATCTCTGGTCATCCTCTCAACCCATAAGGAAGGATAAAAATGTAGACACTGTTCTTGAAATTCACTGAAAGACCACAACAAAGTTAAATTGCTACAACAATCTTCATTCTGAGAATTTGAGCAGCACACAGGTCTTTAAACTAAGCAGTTATTTTGCTGGCATTTACAGTTCTGCAGATCAGAGGAGGGAAGCTATTTTCTGGCAAATCATTTATTCCACAAAAATGAAGTTCTGAGGCATGCAAAACCAGTTGATAATTTGGCAAATGACTCCTAAAGCTTAAAAAAATAAAAAAAGAGCTGAAAACTATTCATTTTAGTATTTCCTAAATGGAACTTTCCAATGTTGTGGGCTAAATTCACAAGGGGACCTCAGTAACATTCACAAAATGAAGGAAGAAACTACACACCACTAACTACCCAATGGCTAGGTTATTTTCATACAATATAGTAGTCCAGGGTTTAGATCCATCATCTGCCTCATTTAGACCTGGGACAGGATATGATAGTTTCATAGTTTCTAGGTCGGAAGGGACCTGAGCAGATCATCTAGTCCGACCCCCTGCCATGGCAGGAAAGATTACTGGGGTCAGACAACCCCAGCAAGGTGTACATCTAACGTCATCTTAAACACCCCCAGGGTAGGAGCCAGCACCACTTCTCTTGGAAGTTGGTTCCCTTCACAAACAGCAGTCTCAAACCACCAGGCTTTGGAGTCATTCTCAGACTGCCCTGCGCTGTAGCCCGATGACTGTTCAATAATATATACAAAGTAGAACAACTTCAAAGGAGAAATTAAGAGACCCATCCAGGATTAGATCATTGGTTTATGTTCTCAGAGACTGCCTGGAAAGCAGGATATCCAAGTTCAATGCTTTCTTCTAAATCAGGCAAAGGAGTTTGAACTTAACTCTCCCACCACTTATAGTTTCATAGTTTCTAGGGTCGGAAGGGACCTGAGCAGATCATTGAGTCCGACCCCCTGCCATGGCAGGAAAGAGTACTGGGGTCAAACAACCCCAGCAAGGTGTACATCTAGCCTTGCATGAGCATCTTAACCACTCAATACTTTAGACACTCTGATAAATGTTACATTCTTTCTGCAAGTAACTGGTTAATTGCACAGGATATTTAGATGTGCTACATGTGCAAAGTAATTATAATACAATAAAAATGGCCAACAGCCACAAAGATATTGCTTAAAAAATGTCGAACATTTTTATACCTGGTTTCTATCAAGCTTGAATATGAATGTATGGCAGGTGACACACAAGGTGATATTGTGGCCAGATTACCCAGCATCCTAGGGTAGACTGCTTCTTCCCCACATGCCCTTCCCCTTCCTGCAAAGGGGCTCATATGCCTCAGGGTGCCTCAGGAAGAGATGTCACTTGTGTCTTTCCTTCCTTTCACCAACCAGCCTTCAAAGCTGATTCTTTAAAATAGCCATTAGCACCTCTTCCTTCAAGAAGCAAAATGTAAACAAATGCTGAACATGACATGCTTTCCTTACACACAATAGTATTCTGAGAAGGAGGAGGGAATTTGGAAAGCTGCTTGTTGGGACAACATGGGGCAGGGAGAAAGAAAAAGCACACACAAGAAGCACCTGGTAAGGTTTTCCAGGAGAGTTTGAGCCACACTACTTCTGTCTTCTTCCCTTTTTCTATGTAAAGGTTAGGAGATCACCTCCTTCACCCAGGGGAGATCAGAGCTCATTTCTCATTAGCAGAACAACTGAAGATGTGGGAAGGGCTAGGGTTACCATACATCCAGGTTTTCCTGGACATGTCCTCTTTTTGGGTCCTCCCATCTCTGTCCAGGTGATTTTTTAAAATACCAACAAATATCCGAGATCTTGTACTGCTCAGCATCAAGGTTTCCCAGCACTTCCCAGCTTGCCTGAGAATGGAGCTACTTGGGGAGAGGGTGACTGCTGGCAAGGAGCATCACATGCTCTGTGCATGCACATCCACATAGCCAACTTGCAGCCAGGCAATGTGGTGGGAGCAGCCCCAGTAGCTGGTAAATCTATCGGGGGAAGAGGTTGGAGGAACAGAGCTTGGGGACTGTCCGGATGCCCGTTGGCACTGGAGGAAGCTGTGTAGGCACTGGGGCTGTAGCAGTGCAGGGTAGGTAGGGGAGGCGCCTGCCCCTCAGGTGGGGGAAAGGGGCAAGGGGGCCCTTCAGGGGCTGCAGGAAGCTGAGTGATGATCTGATGGCCCTGGGACTGGTGCCTGTGTTTGCAGGGCTGGATCAGCCACTAGATGCTGCAGGGCTGGAGGGAGCAGGGGGCTGTGGGTCAGGAGTGAGGGGCACCGGCAGCAGGGCTGGGGGCACTGTGGCTTGGGAGTGAGAGGATCGAAGGCGGGTGGGGAGACTGCGGATTGAGAGCACAGGGCACAGGCAGTGCCAGGAGGCTGTGGGTTGGGAGTGAGGGGTATCAGTGGGGACAGGGTGGCTGTAGGTTGGGACTGAGGAGCACGAGCATGGTTCAGGGAGTAGGTTACTATGGTCTAGGAGTAAAGGGCAGCAGCAGAGTTGGGGGGGCCCATGGCTTGAGAGTGAGGGGCAGGGGTAAGGCATGGGTATATCACTGTCCCTCCTCCCTTGACAAATTACCTCTTTTTTGAAACTGCAAATGTTGTAACTCTAGAACGAGTGCTGACAGCTCCTACCTACATTTTTCCAGCTCTCTCTTGCTGGCAAGTATTGACAGAGCAATTTCTGGGGCACTTTTTTCTTCTCTGCATAGCTTGCCCTGTGAATACAAAGCAGGTCACATGGCACGACTGTTTCCATTAAACATTACTTGTTGTTTCATGAAAATAATGTCTACCTGGAGCCTTAGAGGAGACAATAGAGTATCTACCACCTTCTTCATGCTGTCAGCAGTGCCCAAGGGCCTTTGGGTTTCTAGCTTTTTCTTTCTAAGTTTCCTTTACTTTTATTAAAAGATTACCGAAATTACATGTTGTGTTCCAGCTGGAAAAAATAGCTTTATTTAGCCAGATTTCTTTCTAATTTGCCAAAATTAGATGTGAAGGAGGAAGTTTAGATGTGAAGGAGGAAGTCAATGCCATCTTCTTGGACTTCCAGAAGGCCTTTGACACAGTGTCCCACCCAATTCTGGTGGGCAAGCTGAGGGACTGCTGCACTGACGAATGCACAGTCACATGGGTGGCAAACTAGCTCCAGGGGCACACCCAGAGGGTGGTGGTGGATGGGTTGATGTCAATCTGGGAGGGTGTGGGCAGTGGAGTCCCCCAGGGCTCGGTCCTTGGGCTGGTGCTGTTCAACATCTTCATTAGCGACCTGGATGAGAGTGTGGAGAGCACCCTGTTTAAGTTCGCTGATGAGACCAGGCTGTGGGGTAAAGTGGATACACCAGCAGGCAGGGACAGCATCCAGGCAGACCTGGATAGGTTAGAGAAGTGGGCGGACCTGAACAGCATGCGGTTCAACAAGGACAAGTGCAGAGTGCTGCACCTGGGGAGAGGGAACCATCATTATGGTTATAGGTTAGGGGCCGATCCTCTCAGCAGCACAGAGGCAGAGAGGGATCTTGGAGTCAGAATTGACTCCAGGATGCATATAAATTGCCAATGCAATGAAGCAATAGGGAGAGCCACCCGCCTGTTGGCCATCCTCTGCCATCCCCTGTCATGCATCAACAGGGGCATCACTAACAGGTCCAGACAGGTCTTGCTCCCCCTCTATGCAACATTGGTCAGGCCGCAGCTTGAGTACTGTGTTCAGTTCCGGGCGCCGCACTTCAGGAGGGACGTGGAGAACCTGGAGAGGGTCCAGAGGAGGCCACTCATATGGTTGAGGGCCTCCGTGGCCAGCCCTATGAGGAGAGGCTGAGGGACCTGAATCTCTTCAGTCTCGCAAGAGGAGACTGAGGGGGGATCTTGTGGCTGCCTACAACTTTATCAGGGACCACCAGCAGGGACTCGGGGAAAGTCTGTTCACCAGGGCCCCCCTTGGAGTCACTAGGAACAATGGCCACAAGCTGAGGGAGGATAGGTTTAGGTTAGATATTAGGAAGAACTACTTCACTGTAAGGGTGGCCAGAGCCTGGAATAGGCTTCCCAGAGAGGTGGTGCTCTCACCTTCCCTGGAGATCTTCAAGAGGAGACCGGCAGGCACCTGGCTGGGGTCTTATGACCCTGCCCACCCCCAGTGCTCCTTCCTGCCCATGGCAGGGGGTCGGACTAGATGATCTGTCTAGGTCTCTTCCGACTCATTGATTCTATGATTCTATGAAAAACCAGAAGGCACATTTCAGGTTAATCTGAAACATTTCCTGCCTTCTCCTCCTTCTTCTCCCTGCTTCTATAGTTTGTCAGCCAAACCAATATACCAATTATTCACATGGCCCTACTGAAAACAGAGCTGAAGATACATTTCATATCAAACTGGCTACTCCTTTAAATAAAATATTTCCATTAGAATTAGCTAATTTTCCTCCAAAAAGGGCAGAAGTTTTACATTTTAACCATTTGATAATTTCAGAGTTATAGAACACTAGTAATTGCCACTAATGTGCTGCAGACCAGAAAACATGGAAGTATTACAAACAGCAAATTTAATCAGAAGTCCATTAGCAATCTACTCCCATATCTATTACTCCAAGTATCTCTGTAGGCAGAAATGTGGTTTCTCATAGAGACACTGGAGAGTGCTGCTTAATTATTCAACCTGAAATTTAATTTCAAAGCTTGTAATCATTTAACTGCTTAAAATAGAACTCGTCACTGAAACAAGCCAAGAAGAACTAGAGTATTGTTTAACACCCATTCATCTTACCTTCTGTTTAGCTTAAAACTGGATCAGTTTCATGTTCTTAGCCATTAAGGCCCTGGAGCTAGGCAACTATGTATCCATTTATTTCAGCAATGCTGGAGTAGATGCTTACATTATGAATGAAAAACTGTACCCTAAATGTGCTTTTTAAAAATATTGCTTGATACCTCAACTGATCAGAATTTTCTACCTGTATGCTGCACTTTCCATAACAATACTAGCAATATGACTAGAATACAAAACAAATAGCTTGACTATGACTACAATTATGTATAAATTCAAGGGTTTTACTAATAACTTCTTCTTGTGACCTGCATAGGATTCAGACCTTATTACTGAATACCATAAAGTAAGTGGACTGAGTGCCCGGTGTCTCTCCTTCAGCACTGGTGGAGAGATAGTACGTGAATACTTTGGCCTGTCCACAGTTTTTTTGCCATGGAAGTTATACTAGTATGGCTACAATGGATTTATAATTGTCTTATTGTAAAGGCTAGCAGCACATATTTAACCTCTGAAATCCCATTCTTCAGTGCAATTATGTGCTGTGTCACAGGTATACATCCCAGAGTGAATATAAGATAGCCAAAGATTTATGAGGAACTAGTGATGCAAAACAAAGCATTCAGCTTCCTGCAGAAAGAGACCCAAAACTCCGAAGTGTCAAATTTGCTTGGAGACAAGGGGAAACTCATCTATAGAAAAAAATCTATGTGCATTGTTTAAACCTTATTTTGAGGGACTGCCCTGGCTCTTTCAGGGGTGAATATAATCCTAAATGAATTACAAGTAGCATGCTGTTTAATTAACCACTATCAAGGATTATGGCTTTATTGAAATTCCTGGAACAGGTTTTATATAGTGTCATGTTCCACACAGCCTACTATAAAGTCTCCTACATTAGCCAGCCTCAGATGTTTTAGAAAAAGCTGGCCCCTCTAGAAAACGTAATTCATCACCTCTTTAACTGCCATCTTTGTAGCCAACCACAACAAAAATGATTTGCACCTAAGTGTTTGTGGAGATAAATTCTCTCTCACTCTCTATAGTTCATGACTAATAATACTTATAATTTATTCAAAACCATTTAAATCTTTGTCTTTAAAATCAGACTGAACTGGCTTCAGGTTGACAGGTGTAGTTAAGACCATTACCATGCTGGAGCACAATAGTTAACAGGGAACAGATGGCAGGCAGCCCTTTGGTAGGAAGTGACAATTTAAAGTTGCAGCAGTGGTCTAAGACACTATGGTAGGTATCTGTCTTCTAAAGAACTTTTACAGCTGTGCAGAAAAATGAGAAGTAACCACTTTTCCAGCAAGCACAGTTTTAGTTTTCTACACCTGGCTTTATATACCAGAAAGCCATGTCCCCAAATGGTCACATCCCCCAGTCCCCTCACCATTTTTGTTGCCTTTTGCTGAACTCTCTCCAATTTGTCTACATCCTTTCTGTAGTGGGGGGCTCAAAACTGAACACAGTACTCCACATGTGTCCGCACCAGGGCTGAATAGAGGGGAATAATCACATCCCTTGACCTACTGGCAACACACATACCAATGCAGCCCACTATGCTGTTAGCCTTCTTGGCAACAAAGGCACAATGATGGCTCATATTAAGCTTCTTGTCTACAGTGACCCCAAGGTCCTTTTCTGCAGAGCTGCTACCCAGCCAGTCAGCCCCCAGCCTGTACCGGTGCATGGGATTATTCTGTCCTAAGTGCAGGACTTTGCACTTGTCCTTGTTAAACCTCATGAGATTCCTTTTGGCCCAGTTCTTCAATTTGTCTAGGTCACTCTGAATCCTTGACCTATCCTCCAGCATATCTACTACTCCGCCCAGGTACAAAACTGTTTCCAGAACCGACTCCTGGGGCAGTCCACTTGATACCAGCTGCCAACTAGACATTAAGCCATTGATTACTACTCTGAGACCAATGCTCCTGCCAGCTTTCTATCCAACTTACAGTCCATTCATCCAGCCCATACTTCCTTAGCTTGCCTGTGAGAATGTTGTGGGAGACCGTATGAAAAGCCTTGCTAAAATCAGGGTACACCATATCCACAAGTCTCCCTGTATTTACAGAGCCATGCATTGCATTGTAAAAGGCAATCATAAATTTCATAGACATTAGGGCTGAAAGGGACCTTGTAAGATCGTCAGGTACAGTCCTCTGCCCAAGGGCCAGGAATTCAGCTAGGGTCATATGATCTCAGCAAGATAGGCATCCAAGTCTTTTTAAAAGTGCCCAGAATAGGTGTTTGCACTGCTTTTATGGGGAGTCTATTTCAGACTCTGGAGACTCAGGTGGTAAAGAAGCTTTTCCTGATATCCAGCCTAAAATGGTCTTCCAGGAGTTTCTGACAGCCAGTGGCTTTGCAGTTACATCAGCCAACTCCCTCCACAACCTCAGGTGCATCTCATTCGGCACCCATAGATTTGTATATGGGCCAAGAAAAGATAGCACCAAAAAAACACTTGCTTCTTGCATGTTTCTTGGACCACATGGCTACCACAACACTTCAGCCCTGTTTAGATGGTAGCATGTTACAACCCCCCTTGGTTTCAAGGTCACTTGGTTCAAATGTGTGTTAAATAACTGTCTTCATAGTTTCTAGGGTCGGAAGGGAACTAAGTAGATCATCTAGTCTGACCCCCTGCCATGGCAGGAAAGAGTACTGGGGTCAAACAACCCCAGCAAGGTGTACATCTAGCCTCCTTTTAAAGACCCCCAGGATAGGAGCCAGCACCACTTCTCTTGGAAGTTGGTTCCAGATCCTAGCCTCCCTGACCGTGAAGTAGCACCTCCTGATGTCTAGTCTGAATCTACCCTCTGCCAGCTTGTGACTGTTATTTCTAGTCACTCCTGGTAATGCTCGGGGGAACATGGACTTCCCCAGTGCCTGCTGGTCCCCTCTGACTAGTTTGTAACAGGCCATTAGATCCCCTGTCAGCCTTCTCTTTTGGAGGCTGAACAGGTTCAGGTCCTGTAGCCTCTCCTCATAGGGCCTGCCCTGCTGCCCCCTGATCATGCGAGTGGCCCTCCTCTGGACCCTCTCTATGCTGTCCACATCCCTCTTGAAGTGCGGTGCCCAGAACTGGATGCAGTACTCCAGCTGTGGCCTGATCAGTGCGGCATTAACCTTGGACCTGCTTGAGATGCATCTGTGGATGCATGACAAGGTACGGTTGGGCTTCCTGACTGCATCCCCACACTGCCGGCCCATGTTCATCTTGGAGTCAGTGATGACCCTAAGAACCTTTTCCGCCTCTGTGCTGACAAGGGGGGGAGTTCCCCAACCTGTAGGTATGGTGCCGGTTGTTCCTCCCCAGGTGCATCACTTTGCAATTGTCAGTGTTGAATCCCATCCTATTCTCATCTGCCCACCCTTGTAACCTGTCTATTTCCTATTGCAACCTATTCCTCCCTTCTAGCGTGCCCACATCCCCCCACATCTTAGTGTCATCAGCATCTTAGTCATCACTTAGTCATCAGCATCTTAGTCATCTTCGTCATCCCCCCACATCTTAGTGTCATCACATCTTAGTGTTACAGTACTGCAGATGTGCCTCACCAGTGCCACACAAAGGGGGATAATCACTTCCCTTGATCTGCTGGCAACACTCCTACTGTTTTGGCCCAGTATGCCATTAGCCTTCTTCGCAACAAAGGCAAGCTGTTGGCTCACAGTCAGCTTATTATCTACTGTAAACCCCAGGTCCTTTTCTGCAGAGCTGCTGCTTAGCCATTTTGTCCCCAGCCTGTACCAGTGCATGGGAGTGTTCCATCCTAAGTCCAGGACTTTACACTTGCCCTTGTTCAACTTCAATAGATTTCTTTTTGTGAAATCATCCAATTTGTCAAGGTCCAGGTCATTGATGAAGCTACTGAACAGAACAGGCTCCAGATCTGACTCCTGGGGCATTCCTCTTGATCCTGGCTGCCAACTACACATCAAGCCACCTATTACTACCTTCTGAGCTTGATGATCCAGCTAATTTTCAATGTACTTTACAGTCCATTCATTCAACTTACACTTCCTTAGTTTGCTTGTGGGAATTAAATACAACTACTACAGTCTTTGAGCACACTCAGTGTAACTAGCCTTGAGAGGAAATCACTTATGTACAATCCTTATTTGTAGGTGTTTGCTGAATCTTCAGTTCTCTCACATATACAAGATGCCTATTACAAAACACACACAGTAGTTTAAAAAAACCAAAATAATCATAACGCAGGGCTGTTAAGAAGTAATCTAGTTTCTTGAAAACTTTGATGCGCTAGCTGATATTTACTTTTTTTTTTACATGATATAGTACAATAAAATCTCCGCTCACTATTGTTAGTTTAAAAAAACCCACAGAACAATCAGTTCAATTACAGCAAGGCATAAATAAGTGACTTAAAAGATAAACTTGTATGACTTGGATTTGATGAATTATGCATTTTATTAACAATGAAATAGGTACAATTTGTTCTTGAATTCTGTGTTTTATTATGTAAAGTTTCAATACCTTCAAAATCAATTATGTTTAATCATCAGTAGATAAACATACTACTTATTGCTACAGTCAGATTCTGATCTCTCAGAAGACAGTGTGAATTTAGAATAAACTCATTGTTATGTCAACATACTCTTCATAAACTGGTAGGAAAAAGAATCTAGCACTTAAGTTTTAAACACAAGTTATGCTGGTGAAATTGATTAATATGGGGCCCATTGTGGCCATGATAGGGGAAGCCATGGTTTCTGAAAATGAAACAAATGTAAACAGTATGCTCATTTTGAAACTGCAAATTAGAGATTAAATAATGGTCTTGTTTTTATTACAGCTGGCATATTTTAGTGAAGAATACAAGTTAGTAGGCCAAATTTTATATCATTACAAATCCACCAAGGTACTGGGGTCACATAAGAAGAGAAGTTTTCATTTTCAGTGGATTTGAGATTCAAGGGACAGCATCTCAGCTGGTATAAATTGTCATCACCTTTTTGAGACTATGGCAGTTTATCACAACTGAAGATCTGCCACATATGCTGGATATGCTGGAGCGTAAGGCTAGGATTCAGAATCACCTAGACAAATTGAAGGATTGGGAGAAAAGGAATCTCATGAGGTTCAACGAGGACAAATGCAAAGTCCTGCACTTAGGACAGAACAATCCCATGCACCAGTGCAGATTCGTGGCTGACTGGCTGGGCAGCAGCTCTGCAGAAAAGGACTTGGGGTTTACAGTGGACAAGAAGCTGAATATGAGCCAGCAGTGTGCTCCTGTTGCCAAGAAAGTTAATGGCATACTGGGCTGCATTGGTATGTGTATTGCCAGTAGGTCAAGGGAAATGATTATTTCCCTCTGTTCAGCACTGGTGAGGCCACATCTGGAGTATTTTGTTCAGTTTTGGGTCCCTCACTACAGAACGTATGTGGACAAATTGGAGAGAGTCCAGCGAAGGGTGACAAAAAAAGATGAAGGGGCTGGGGGACATGGCTTATGAGAAAAGACTGAGGGAATTGGTCTTATTTAGTCTAGAAAGGAGGAGACTGAGAGGTGACTTAATAACACCCTTCAACTATCTGAAGTGGGGTTTGAAAGAGGATGGAACTAGACTGTTCTCAGCGGTGGCAGATGACAGAACAAAAAATAAGGGTCTTAAGTTGCAGCAAGGAAAGTTTAAGTCAGATATTAGGACAAATTTTCTCACCAGGAGGGTAGTAAAACACTGGAACAGTTTACCCAGATATGTGGTAGAAGCTCCATCCTTGGAGGTTTTCAAGGCCTGGCTAGACAAAGCTTTGGGTGACATGACCTAGTTGTGGATGGTCCTCCTTTGTGCACGGGGTTGGATGAGATAATCTCCTGAGGTCCCTTCCAACCCTAGCTTTCTATAATTCTATGATTCATGTAAGTATTTTTTTAATCTGTCTCATGTTGATTAAGAATTTTCAAGAATTCAATTTGATTCTTACATTTAGCCATCATGGTTGCAAATAAAACATACTACCTTATAATACTCTAAAAAGTATTCTATTTGCAAGTTTCTTTAAAAGCATTGAGGAATTTACTTTATTGAGAAGGTGACCAAAACTGAAGAAAGGAAACCACATCCATGCCAATTTGTAAGTGTTTTATCACAAGAGGTTCAAACTGTTAAAACATCAAAGACCAGTAGCTTTTCAACTTCCTTCCATTTTTCGAAGCATGTGCAGCTGCTGGACTTCATATGACCTGATCTGCAATTCAGTTTTTTCTCCCCATCAACCTGTTAATGTACAAAAGAAAGATAATCTAAGGACTAGAAAAAAATTACTGGGCAAACAGCTTCATTCACTCATTTCAGGCAAGTTCTTGAATGAAAGTCAGTAAGAGATTTCCAGCTCTTTAGTCTTCAGTGAATTCTCCCTGTCTAGGAGAGAATCCAGAAGGGTCAGCATCATGCCCTCCTTTGGCTATGTTGCATACGAGCTCTGGGTATGAGGACTGGCTAAAGCCCTTGCTCTCATTGGCTCAGGAGACCAGAAGGTGAGTGCTGCTAGTGCCACTCATTCCCTACATTCCCCTGATATTGAATTCAGCAAGGAGGAGGGAAGGGAAGGGTGAACAGAAGCTGTGCTTGGCTCCTGGGCTCTGGAGATGTGAAAAAAACAGGGGTTCCAGACCCTGCCCCCCAGTCAGCTGGGGGACTCAGAGCTCTGCATGAGCAGTGAACTTTGGCAGCACAGCCAAAGTTGAGGGGTGGGAGGCACATTCCCATTGTCCCATCCCTGGATCTGCTATTGTCCACTTTGATCAGTACATCTATACAAAACAAAAAGGCAAATTGTCTAGTGAAACAGTAGAATGGTGTAATATCAGAAATATCAGTAATTAGTGATTAACATTTCAAGGAATTTGAATTGAATGAATGGTAGCAAAATGTGGACAGAAATGTGAATGTGGACATCACTTTAGTAGTTTGAAATCTACATCAATACAATCCCAGGTTTTTTGGATTTTTTTTGTCTCAAAATGCATCTTACATAAGCCTTATGTAATTGGTTTCTAGGAATGTTTTATGCAGAATTGATTTAATAACTACCGGAATTTGTGGTAGTCAGCTGTGTTGCATCAACATTTGGTAGCATACCAAAGGAACCAGTGCAGAGGAAGGGGCTGGTTAGGGTAAAGCGCAATTAATGTTGTCAAGAAAATGTTTTAACCTATTTTTATTTGCAAGGTTAATGGAACAATGATATTTATCTTCTCTGAATAAGGGAACATGCAGGCATGCTATTCACATATGCCTATTACATTTTTATATGCACATGCATAAGTAGCCTGGGAAATTCATTCCCACAAGACTGAAGGAGGAAACTTTTAAAGAAAACATTTATACGAGTCAAATATGCAATGGCTACTGTCAACAGTAGGACACCAAATTAAATGTACCATTTGTTTCACCTTGTAGGAATTACCATATTCCTCTAAAATGTTTTTATCAAGAATTATATTTTCTCTTCTGGTATTATATTAAAAATGACAGCATAGAAAAATGAAATATAGAGGCAAATTAGGAGACAGCATTTACATTTCAGTTACTCTAAATAATATGAACTGCAAACCACAAAGGTTTTAATGTCAGTAAATCTCACTAATAAATAAAATATGCTATTTTATAAAATGGACTTATAATCACAAAACTGATTTAACCTAGTGGGCATCTCTAGCCATTAAATTAATGGGACTGAACAAATTCCAGTGCAGTTTGCGCTGGAGTTCATTGCTTCCAGGTGCCATGCTTATACATATGCCAGGGACTGCAGCACATTGAGCTGGGGTGGTGCAGCTCTGGCTGGCAGGGGCCTAGGGGGTTAGCCTGCCAGCCCAGGCCTGCTCTGACCTGGCTCAATGTCTTGTGGAGGGGCTGGCTAGAACACCAGGGTGCTACACTGTGGAGCTAGCTAGCTGGCAGCCCCTGAGCTGAGACACCTTCATGGCCCAGCTAGCCCCATCAGCGTCTACACATGTGTTACAGTGAAGTAAATAACTTTGCCATAGGATAGTACTTGTGGTTGGCAGTGCTAGCCTATGGTGGAGTTAATTAGTTTACTCTGTCTTAACAGCACCACGCATGTAAATGGTGATGTTTTACTATGAAGCTAACAGGTGGTGTGTCTACATGAGACACTACTGCACACTGGTTACTGCGTATTTATTTAGTACTTGATTATACAAGTACTAAATAAATGCATAGTAACCATTGTTACTGTTCAGTAGCACCTGCAAATCACTTTTTAGTGATGCTACTGAGCAGTAGCCTAATACTACTGAGCAGTAGCATTTAGCACTGTTGGTGTTGTGATGCACTACTGTGCGGTATTATTTGGCTAGTGTGCAGTGAACATCTCATGTAGATGCACCCAGGAAGAGTAAATAGAGCATATGTTGCTTCTTTAGTTAAATAACTTTTCAGATGTGATTCACTTTGCACTTCAGTTCCTTGTGCTTCTGAAGCAGAAGAGCCCTCAAAAAGAACATAAAGTGAAATCTTATGTTATCAAACAGCAATCACAGAGCTACCATGCCATAAGCATAGCTGTAATGTGAAACATTTAGGCAAGGACAATTTCTGTCAGACAAAAAAATATCTGTAAAAAGCTGGTTTCCCTTAGAATTAAGCCTGACACTGGAGGATTTCCTTATACTGCATGTTCTCAGGCCCTAAACCTCTATAGCACCCCTTGACTTGGTAACCTTTCTATCTATCAGCCAATCATTAGATCTGTCAATGCACTTGCTCCTTCTATCATGTTAATGGTCTGAAAGTTCTATTCCACTGGAAAAAGTCATCCTGATGAATGTATTTATATAACCTGCAAAACATTCCAATTTGCAAAATCTAGATGTCATTTTGTAAAGAATAAGTTTCTAACACACATTTCTGAAGAAAACCTCTTGAATAGGAAGTGTATGTAACTGACGCATTGTCCCTTTCCTGAAGCAATGATAAAATTCTTGAACTCTCCCATTCCATTAATTTTCAAAACCTGATGAAATATCTGAGTAATAATTACTCATTTAAATGCTGTTTAGTTTTGGGTGGGAAGGAGAAAAGATGGTGGCATAGTCTTTTCACAAAATGGTCTTGGTGTGACCCCATGGGATCAGGCAGCATACACATACTTCTTTTTTCTGATACAAAGTATGACCCACGAAATGCAGCTTGCAGTTGGAATGGAAGGGAAAGACAGATTTTCAAAAGATTTTACTTCATGGTTCAGTACACTGCTAAACTGGCTGCTTCCCATTCAATTTAATTTTTATTATATTTGAAATGCTCTCATTGCTTCCAGTGGTTTAGTTTCCACTGGGTAAGTAGATGGAGTAGTTAGGCTGTGTGATATTGCATAATGTTACAGATTTTCTTTAAGCTACTGATAATACACAGGCAAAATAAAGCCAGAAGATTTTAATCAAACATGCCAAAATCCCACAAGACAATTCAAATTATAATCCAAGTTAGAGGTAGGCCAGGGGCAAATTATAGCTGGAATTTAAGTTCTTCTTGTGGTTAAGGGTGCCTGACGTAAACATCAGCTATATTATAAAGTAAATATCCTAAGGTTCTGGAAGTCTAGCTGGATGGCAAAGATTGTCTTTTTATATACTGCATTAATGTTCATACGAGTTAATCAAAACCTTCCTGACATATTACCTTATCTAGAAGAACTCCAAAGATTTCCATCTTCCTGTAATGGATAGGCACATTTAAGATGGCAATATTATAATAAATATTACAGTACAAAAACAGTGGAACAGGAGCATGACATTAATGAGAAACTACTAAAGAATCAATTTAGTAGTACAGAACCTGTATCAGGATACTATAACTGGCTACTGACAATTTAAACTAACTCAGTATTGGGGTTTCTTAGAAGAATGTTGCTCATCTGATGCAACAATTTTTCACTAGACTCTGCATAAAGAAAAAAATATATAGATAATCCGGTCCCTGGTGTTTAAAACCTTCAATTCTGCTAGCTATTGAAAGATTGCTTCAATTTTACCCCCAAAATATCTTTAGAATCTGGGGAAAAGCCTTCACCTTTCTGCTAAGGGCTTCTATGTCTACAGATGATAATTTTGTTTATTGGCTTCTGGATGAACTATGTCCTTAGCTTCTGAGTACATTAATTGTGTGAGCATTATACATCTATTGGCAAGAGTCAAACTGAGCTTTTAGCAACTGTGTGATACCGCTTTCCCCTTCCTCCTCTGAATGGCCTCTGACTCCCAGATTTCTAATATTTTAATTGTCAGCAGTCCCTCAAAGTCAATATGAAGCCCATCAGGCTTGATACACACATTATTCGGCAATGGGGGTATGTTGTTGTGTAGGGGAGTGGGAGTTGCAGCCCCGGGTTGATCTCCTTCTCCTTCCTCCGCCACCACTGTTCTGCCTCAGTATCAAGTCATTTGGTCTCAAAATGGTACATTAGTGGACAAGGTGGTGCCACACTGAATGGTCAGGAGCTTGCACCTCCCAGCCATTGGTGTCAATGCCTCTGTGCTTGAGGGCGACCTTGAGTGTGTCTTTGTATGCCATTTGAGCATTGGCCAATTGAGAGCTGGGAAAAGAGAATCTGGTGAGGGAGGCAGTTCTCGGACATCTGGATTCAGTGACCTGTCCATTGGAGTTGATTTCTCAAGAGCAAGGCTTCAATGCTGGTGGACGCAGCTTCATAGAGGATGGTTGCTCTGGTCCAGCAGTCCTCCTATTTGGTACTCAGGATTCAATGAAGCACTGCTGGTGAAAGCTCTTGAGGGTCTTAATGTGGCATCGGTAGACAGTCCAGGTTTCACTGCAGTAGAGGAGGGTGGTCAGCATGGCAGCCTTATAAACCAGGACATTTGTTGACTTCTGAAGGTCTTTATTTTCAAAAACACATGGTTGCAACTTGAAGAAGGTGGCACAGGCGCAGTTCACCTGGTGCTAGACCTATTCATCATTGAGAGAGGTGTCTCCTGAGATACAGAAAGTGCTCCATGTACTCCAGAGCTTCCCCATCTATGTAGATAGCGTGAGGGACATTCATCTGGCCTGGGGAGGGTTGGTGGAGAACCTTTGTCTTGGCAACATTCAAGGACAGGCCAAGTCTCTTATAGATTCATAGATTCATAGGTGCTAGGGTCGGAAGGGACCTCAATAGATCATCGAGTCCGACCCCCTGCATAAGCAGGAAAGAGTGCTGGGCCTACATTACCCCAGCTAGATACACATCCAACCTTCTCTTGAATACCCCCAGGGTAGGGGAGAGCACCACCTCCCTTGGGAGCCCGTTCCAGACCTTGGCCACTCGAACTGTGAAGAAGTTCCTCCTAATATCTAATCTAAATCTGCTCTCCTCCAGCTTGTGGCCATTATTTCTTGTAACCCCCGGGGGCGCCTTGGTGAATAAATACTCACCAATTCCCTTCTGTGCCCCCCTGACGAACTTATAGGCAGCCACCAGGTCGCCTCTCAACCTTCTCTTGCGGAGGCTGAAAAGGTCCAGTTTCTCTGATCTCTCCTCATAGGGCTTGGCCTGCAGGCCCTTAACCATACGAGTGGCCCTTCTCTGGACCCTCTCCAGGTTATCCGCATCTTTCTTGAAGTGCGGCGCCCAGAATTGCACGCAGTACTCCAGCTGCGGTCTGACCAGCGCCCGATAGAGGGGAAGTATCACCTCCTTGGACCTATTTGTCATGCATCTGCTGATGCACGATAAAGTGCCATTGGCTTTTCTGATGGTTTCGTCACACTGCCGACTCATGTTCATCTTGGAGTCTACTAGGATTCCAAGATCCCTTTCCACTTCCGTGCCACCCAGCAGGTCATTTCCTAGGCTGTAGGTGTGCTGGACATTTTTCCTCCCTAGATGCAGCACTTTGCATTTCTCCTTGTTGAACTGCATTCTGTTGTTTTCTGCCCACTTGTCTAACCTGTCCAGGTCTGCTTGCAGCTGTTCCCTGCCCTCCGGCGTGTCCACTTCGCCCCATAGCTTAGTGTCATCTGCAAACTTGGACAGAGTACATTTCACCCCCTTGTCCAAGTCGCTGATGAAGACATTAAAGAGTATCGGTCCAAGCACCGAGCCCTGCGGGACCCCACTGCCCACACTCTTCCAGGTCGAAACCGACCCATCCACCACAACTCTCTGGGTGCGACCCTCCAGCCAATTCTCCACCCACCGGACTGTGCAGTCATCCAAGTCACAGCCCCTTAACTTGTTCACCAGTATGGGGTGGGATACCGTGTCAAAGGCCTTCCTGAAGTCCAAGTATACGACATCCACCCCTCCTCCTGCGTCGAGGCGTTTTGTGACCTGGTCATAAAAAGAGACTAGATTGGTCAGGCACGATCTACCTGCCACGAACCCGTGCTGGTTTCCCCTCAGCATAATTTGTCCTGCCGGGCTCTCACAAATGTGAGCCTTGATAATTTTCTCAAAGATTTTGCCAAGGATGGAGGTGAGACTGACTGGCCTATAGTTACCCGGGTCCTCCTTCCTCCCCTTCTTGAAAATGGGAACCACATTGGCCCTTTTCCAGTCCTCCGGGACTTGACCCGTGCGCCATGAGCGTTCAAATATTCCCGCCAGTGGCTCTGCAATGATGTCGGCCAGTGCCTTCAGTACCCTCGGATGGAGCTCATCCGGGCCTGCCGACTTAAAGGCATCCAGTTCCTCCAAGTGACCCTGCACCACCTCAGGGTCCACGCATGGAAGTCTGGTGCCTTGCTGCTGCCTCCCTACACTCCCAGTGAGAGACTTGTCATGCCTCTCGCTTAGGAACACTGAGGCGAAGTACAAAGTGTTGATGAGATCTAAAGTGGCTTGCACATCCTGTGCAGAGAATCATGCAGCAGTCATCTGCAAACTGAAGGTTGTGGATGTCCTTGGTGGCAAGTTTCATTTTTGCCCAGAAACACCCAAGATTGAAAAGCTTCCCATCCAGTCGATACTGGATACTGATGGTAGATCATCTCAGTTGAAGTGGATGATGACGGTCAGGTAGATGGTGAACAGGGTGGGGGCAATAATGCAACATTTGTTTGACCCCATTCCGGGTGCAGAAGGCATCAGTTTCAGATATACCACTCGGGACAGTGGCAGTCATATCATCATGCAGGAGCCTCAGCATGGTGACAAACTTCAGCGGGCAGCCAAGGCATTGGAGGATGGTCCACAGAGCTTCATTATTTTAAGGAATTGAATGCCTTGGTCAGGTCAATGAAGGCAAGGAACAGTTCCTGATTTTGCTCCTGACATTATTCTTGGATCTACCTGGCAATGAAAATCATGTCTGCAGTGCTCTGGGATGGTTGGAAGCTGCATGGGGTTTCCAGATGGATCTCCTTGGCGAAGAGACAAAGGTGGTTCAAGAGAATGTGAGGAGGATCTTACCCACAATGAACAGGATCGAAATCCCCCTGTAGTCCCCACAGTCAGATTTGTCCCCCTTCTTGTAGATGGTAACAACCAATATTTTACTACACACATGCGCACACACTTTTAAAAAAATTATTTTACCCTTCACAGCCTCACATTCTCTCAAAAATGTGGATTCTGTAGGCTATAGTTTAATGTTTCCCAGCAATCAAATGTACCTGTTAAAAGTCTTGTTATCCTGATATGACTTGTCTTTTTTGCTTTGGATAATTTAAGTCAGCATGACTTAGAAGTATTTGTGTTAACAACACATTACTGCACCTGATTGGTGTCCAAGTCAGTGGGTTTCCATCTTTAGCCTTAACTAAATTTAGCTAGGGCTCAAACTATGGTGGGGGGAGGCCTGGGAGGATCTATGTCCCCCCATAGGAGATGAGAGCCATCCAGCCCATCCCATGCCTTTCTAAGCAGCTCAGGCACCTGTGGCACTGGTGGAAGCTCCTTTCAGCTTCCAGCTGCCATTGTTGCAGACACCCCCGCTGCCCAAGAGAGGGAGTGCAATTCAAACCCTGAATTTAGTGCTTGTTAAGGATTCTGGCTGGACAGCCCTGTAACATGAAGTTTTCCAAAACAACTCAAATACAGCATCTCAAATATTACTTGGTGTCGGGGTAAACCAAACAGAATGAATCAGGCCCCAAGGTCACAGTGGGCTGGAGTGGCAATCAGATACGGACAGGTGGGATTATTGGCGTGGAGTTCAGAGGAGGAGACTTGCAGCGGGTATAAACAGGGGAGTTTTTATTGAACTTATGCTTAGTAGAGTGCAGGTGAGATATTCTTCGGTTACAGTGATGATTACAACAATAAACAACAAAGCCGAGCGGTATATCTGAAACTGAAAGGGGTCTGTTGGCCCACGAGGTTCACCAACAGGGCAAGCCTGTTGGATAAGTCCCAGGGCTGGTCAACAGCTCATAAACGGGGGTAAACAGACAAACAAAACTGTAACACATAGGTCAATAACCGGGGTTGTGACGCCAGTCCAATGGACAAACGGATGGTTGATGATGAAAGCCGAGGTCGAAAGCCAGGTAAGTAGAGTCACGTCGAGGTACCGAGGGTGATCCGGAGGTGAAGTCAAGGCCAAAGTGAAAACAGTCCAGTAACTGGAGAATCGTCAGTACAAGGAGAATCCAAATTGTAGTCAAGGATGGCGAATAAATCAATCGAAAGCCGAATAATCAAAGCCGCAATCACTATCAGTTAAGGACACAGAGTGCCAAATTGAGGGAGGAGATAAATAGGCCTAAGGGCCTGACTGAGAGACAGTCCCCGGAGCATCAGCCTCTGTCTCCAGCTAACGCGATCTCCCCCCGAGGGAGGGGCTCACTGAACTTTTATCTGAATTTAGTGGCCAATCAGAATGCTCTCCGCAGAGAAATTTCTAGTCAGATTACCTCATGTCAGGTTCTGACTGAGCATGCTCTCAGCCAGAAGCTGACACAATCTGAGCACGCGTCCGTGGGGAAAGTAGGTCAACAATGATTGACAGCTCCGCAGGTCACCCAGGGGGCAAGGGCTGGGTGAGCCTTGGAACTTTCCACTCACAGAGTCCAATATGCATGTCAGTCCAGCTCTTCTGTGTTGGCAGCATCTAATCAAAATTTTGCTCTAACACTTGGGTGAAAGAATAATTTCTCAGTCGATCTAATTAACTCAGCTGTACCACCGCTACCACAGTTAAATTGTAAGTATGCCTTCAACCTTGATTTGCATTCACTTCTTTGCCTTTCTGCTAAGCCTGCTACTCAGTGAGATCAAGTCGGGATAAACAGTGAAAAGTGTTATTTGAGAAATTTGGATGGATTTTCACTGATACATTTTCACCCATGTTCATGTCTCTGTGTGTAGAAAGTCAAATAATGTTCCCAGTGAACAACTTTTCTGGCTGGAATAGTTTATTTTGAGCAAACACTGAAGACTTAAGAAAGAGATGAGACTTTTTATTTTTAACCTTAGTTCTGCCAGAAACCTGATTCTGATTTACAATTTCTAGCTAATCAATTCCCCTGTCACTTCGACTTCTATTCAAAGCAGTTTGAATTGTAACTGCAAAGTATCCAAAACAAAACTCATGGGAAATTATTTGCTGGTATTCCAATCTGAAATTTCATCACACAAAACAATATTGAACAATGGACACATTTTGTGGAAATCATGAACTATTTGCAGACAATTCACACAAAGAAATACACATTCTATTCAATGAACACATTTGTTATTGCTAATAGTTTACTCAGTTCTACGGCCAATAACCCCATAATAAAAGTAGGATAAAACTACTTTGCTTTTGCTACATGTACAAGGTCAGTTACTATGGACTGATTGACACATTAAGTTCATACCTATATTCCCTTGTGGTAATTTGTTTGTGTCCCATGCCCCAAGTCATTAAAGGGCTGTATAAGGCTTGATCAGATGCTTTACATTTGAATGGCTCCATCATGCATGCATCCTATGGCTTGTATGACCACAACTTATTACCAGGTGCAAACCATGTAGTCCCATGGAAAGCTCCATACTTTTGATACATTTTCCTTAAGTGTTTGAGATGTCATGCTCATTTTTCTCCTGTCACATGATCCACATCAAGCTATTATGCAGAATGCCTGGGGGACTTCTCCAACCTTGGCATCTTCTCTGACTGTCCAGAGTTTAAGATCACTCTTTACTTTGTTGTCTCTTCCTTTCTAGAATGTTGTTCCATGTCCTCTCTTCTAGCATCCTCAAAAAGCTCTTCAGACGTTCCACTGTTTAGAACTGGTACAATTTCTGTGTATCGCATCACACCAAAGCTAACTTCAACCACTACCAAACACAGATATAAAAACTCTAATACATATTTTTTGAATCTCAGCAGCTACCAATACATAGTTTCAGGATCACAAAAGGATAAGTTGTAACCAGATATCTTTGAATTGCATGTTGTTTCTGAATGGAGTAGGCAATAGATTTCTTTGATGCAAAAGGGAGGTATGAAAAACATGTCTGCTAGGGTCTTATCACACATTACACATAGGATTTGGATTTTTTGGAGATTATAGTAAGCATTACAAGTTGGAAAGTTTTCTGAGCAGTCACCTGGTAATGCTTACTATTACCCCAGTCAGGGCCACTGAATACTGGTGTGCTGCAGGGCCTGGGAGTGACAAAAAGCTGTTTGTTGGTGCCAAACTACACCCCTCCCCACCCCCTAATGCACTGGAGCCTTAAACTGTAACATAACCCCCCAGTTTATTTTTTTTTCTTTTTCTCTTTTAGACAGACAGACAGACAGACAGACATGCATTCCCTCCCCTCCCCCAACTATTTATGACTTTTTCTCTCCCTCTCTATTCCCTATAGATAATTATAAGTAAGCTAAGATATAGGATAAGATTTAACATTTTATTTTGGGCAGTAAGTTTTATTTTTCTCTCCCCCCTTTGCAAATAAATTCCCTGCTATTTTGATAGCGATACCCACTGTTTTATAAGTGATAATTATTGCATTTGTACTGCTTTTATATTGTATGGTTACTGTTTTAGGCCTATATATGTAAGTTAGCATAAATCATGTCAAGTTTCCATTTTGTATGTCAAGCCTCCATCTTGTGTCCTCTGCCCAGGCATCCCCTTGTGTTGCAACTGTATGATTCATTGCATCCCTCCCATGTAAATTGGTTCCCTGATGAATGAGAGTGATTGGGAATGATTGAAATACAATGGTAGCAGGCCTCTACTGAATGGCCTGTAATGACCAGGCAATCATCTTGCATTGATTCATTCAGGAACCACAGACCTCACCCAGGAACAGAGACAAGAACCCAGCATTTAAAAGACAAAAGACCCTGCAGAACCAGCAACTCTACCATTGTACCCCACCATTACAGACACCCGAAATTGCACATCCCTGCATGGAGCACACATACTTAGTACACCAGGGGCTGACCCTTACCTGGGCATGCCTCCTGTCACTAGGGTCACACAAGGTCTGCCCCTATAAAAAGGGGCAGTGAAGACAGACCCAGTGGGAACGCCATTTCTATCTGAACCAGACCAGCTCCATGTCACACTGCCTATCCACCCCAGAGGCCCTGCTGGCAACTCCCTCTGGACAACACCAAGCTGGAGGAGACCTCAACTGGCCATCGAGGATCAACTTCCAGCCTGGGATATTTAGATATCACCAGCACATTTCCTCCTCCAATTTGGACTCTCTCTCTCTCTCTCCTCCTGGATTTCAGCCCGTGCACCAAGCCTCTTTAACCCCTGCTGCCAGTGTGTGTGTGTGTGTGTGTGTGTGTGTGTGAAGGAACCAATAAAATATTATGTCACTATCTCCCCTGTTGAATAAAACCACTGTCATTTGTAACCCCGAGTTGGGCTGTATGTTACTGAGCCCCGGTCCCTTCCCCACCTTAAATTCCAGTCTCTCTCTCTCTTGGCTTCCCCCCTGCCTTTTCCTGCCACCTCTCAGCTCCTCTCTGTCCCTTCTCTATTGCCCTGCTGAAGCCTTTTGGCCCTGTTGCTTTCTACCATCTCTCAGTCCCATTCCTGCCATCCACTGCCTTCTTCCCATGTCTTTCTGCAGCCCTTCCTGCCATTTCTAGCCTCCTGGCTCATTTCTGCTGTCCACCACCTCCATCCTGTGTCTTTCCACAGCTCTTCCTGCCACTTTTAGCCTCTCAGCCGCACTCATTTCTGCCTCCTGCTGTCTCTCCCCATCTCTCTCTCCTCCTTCTGTTCCCAACCTTTCCTGCCCCTTTCACCCCTTCCTCTGTGTTTTCCAGCTTTCCCCCACACCCTTTCTAGCCACCCCTTCTCCCCCACAGTCCTCTGGCCTGCCACCAACTTCCTCACAGGTTTCCTGGCAGCTGGAGCCCTTCTCCAGCTCCCAGCACTGGCAGCCCCTCCCCTGGTTCCTGGAGCCTGGCCCCAGTTTCTTCCACACCCTCTTTAGCTCCCCAGCACCCTCTGTCCCAGTTTCCCTCTCCCTGCTTACCTTTTGGCTCCCCTGTAGCTCCAGCTTCTGTCCCAGCCTCTGTGCCAGCTTCTCTCCGACATCACTTCCCTGTTCTGCAGGCTTTGGGCATTGCCCTTTAATCAATTAAGGTCAATTAACCAAAAGTAATCCCCAAGTCTCAGTTCTTCAGCTCAGCTCTCTCTAGTCTACTGGTTCTAATCCCGGTCCTGGTAACTTCCACTTCCTTACCTAAACTTTTCCCCAGGTATCCCAAGTACACCAAGCACATACATACATACACATCTCAACACCCAAGTTAGGAACTCACCTGTGTATAAGAATTAGTGATCTGTGTATGTGTTATGGGTGTGCAGGTATTGATAACTGATTGTGGTCTAATTTCTTTTGGTCTGAATAGTGTGTGTACACCACGCCTTCCTGTCTAACAGCGCAATATTGAGATCCTGAGGGTTGGTCTGGCCCCACAGGGCAACAGAACCAACAATATCCCACTCTCAACACTGCACTGGTCTCTTGATCATATTGCCTCTGTGGACCATTTGGACATAAGCTCAAGATGTGTTAGGTAATACTATCTGAAAATACTCTTGGCTGGAAAAGTCCTAACTACTATGCCACAATGATACTTCTCACTTTTTACTGCTCAAATACTCCAACACTAGCATTTTAAGTGCAGTTAACACATGCTAGGCATAACATGTCACAAGACCTTTGGGTTGGCAATTGATTCTTACTAATAACACTGACTGCTCTTGTGAAGATAGTAAAATGTTTCTTATTTGTAAGTGTTAGACATAGCGGGCAGGAGGGGCAATTTACTGAATTTACTGAATGCCCCCTTCTCCCCTCATTTGACACCTCTGTAACAAGCCACCCCCATCCGTAGCAGGTGGGCCCTTTCAGTGAGACAATGACATTTCTGTACAGGGGTCCTTACATGCAGGAGGGCTGCCTCAAGATTGTACCCTGTGCAAAAACCTCTCTATTACTCTGGTTACCCTGTCTCAGCAGTTATGCGGGCGTTACCCTTGACAACCACATTTTAAGAACGCTTGCCCTCCAGGCTTGGCAGTTATAGTATGTGAGATGGAGCTCCCTGTGCAGACATAAACCATGCGAGTAGAGATAGGTAGGAGAGGATTTTGCCAGTGAGAACCATCTCTACAGCATATGGTAAAGACTTAAAGGGTGAACAAGCCACCAGCCTGGAAATTAATTTCAGTGATCAAAAAGAAAAATTGACCATTTAGGCAGACACTAGAGCTAGGTCAAAAATCATGAGGTGGAACTGATCTAAGTCAGTGGTTCTCAACCTTTGGTACCTTACGTACCCACTACCAAATGACGAAGCAAAAGCGCAACTGGAAGTCCCACTGTGGAACTTCTGGTTATGCTGCCATGAGACAAGTCCCACTTTTTCCACCACAGTCTGGAGCAAAGCAGCCTGTGAGGGGCCTCCCTCCCTATCCCCCAGCACACTGATGCTGGGGAGTGAAAGCCCTGGCGCGCTGGACACAGCAGGAGGGGTGATGGCCAGAACTTCCAGCCCATGCAGACAAAGAACAAAACACAGCACCCATGTACCCCCTCCCTGCGTCTCATGAACCCCCAAGGATACGTGTACCACGGGTTGAGAAACACTGATCTAAGTGATTCAGTCTTCTGTAAGCGGGCATGGTTTAGATTGGTAGAAAACAGAAGACACATTTTCCCTTTGTTGGGGGTGTTGGTGACACTGGGCATAAGCCTGGGTAACTCAGAGGGATGGAAGACCATGAGTGTCGAGGAAGTCCTTCTGCTCCAGGCTCAGAGGAGCCAAAGCCCCTCCTTGCCCAACCTTTGCAACCCTTTCTCTGGCGCCTGCAAACTCCTATCCTTCTGGAAAGCAGGTGAGCTAAAACTGTTATCTGTGGAATGCAAGGGCACTGCTCGGAGAGAGAAAGGAGAAGGGAAAGGAGGAAAGAGGGGGGGCTAGCGGGTGGAAAATCACTGACAGTGAAACTGACCGGGGTATAAAGATCTCACTGTTGCAGGGTTAGGTGTGCAGGATTTAAGACAATACAGTCTCCCTGTGCCTTTTACTTGAGCTCAAATAAACTCTGTCTGCTTCTCCTCCAGTGTGTTTATTTGGCGCGACGCACACCGGGCAACAAACCCAATTGTTGCCTCCCTCGGGCACCTTGTGCCGGCAACAGGTTTGGTGCCCAACGTGGGGCTTGAGGCTAACATTTCACCTTGCCTGGATCCCTCCTGGGGTCGACGACGTGTGGCAACAACCGACGCCCAGCGCGCACCGGTGGTTTCATCGGGGGCCTCGGCAGAGACGTGGTTTGATCGACCCCGGAGGGCACAACGGTGCAACGTGCTCTAATAGTGGAGAAGTGATCATGGGCAACGGTGTGAAACCGGTTCCTCGGATAAGGTAGGATAAGCTCAGAGCATTGTCTGTTAAGACCTGGGGACGCCCAGTGTCTCCCTAGAGTATGGGCAGGGACAGAGTATGGTTGGCAGGGTACGGTGTACACCCATAGAATGCATTTTGACTAATTGAAAACTGTTTAAGTCAGATCTAATGACTAAAAATGATCTTAAAAGGTTCTGTACAGTGGAATGGCCTCAATATCAACTGGAGGATCAGGAAAGGTGGCCTCCGGAAGGGTCAATTAACTACAATACAATTCTCCAATTACTCCTGTTTTGTCAGCGGACGGGTAAGTGGAATGAACATTTGTATGCACAATTGTTTATGGCTTTATGGAACAAGACAGATATTTTGCAGAAGTGTAATTTGACTCCGACAGGATCAGTAGTTGTTAGTGCTGAGTCTCAGCATTCCCCCCCCCCATTACTGTAATGCCAGAGTCAGCATCCCCTTCGGCTTTAACACCTCGACCATATAAAGATCAGATGCCCCTAGTCCCAGAGATCCCTCCCTCAGTGGGATTTTATCCTTTACTTACTGAAACTGTAATAGCCCAGCCTGGGGCAGATGGACGTGCAGCCCAGACCATGCAAGTATACACCCATGTACCTTTTAACCCGGTGGACCTGGCAGCTTTTAAAGCACAGGGTGGAGAATTTTCAACTAGCCCGAGTAAGTTTATCTCTGTCTTTGAGGGATGTTTAGCTAGTCACAAGCCTGACTGGGATGATTGTAATATCCTTATGCGAACCTTATTATCTGAAGTAGAGCAGAATCAAATTATTTCCAAAGCAAGGGAGGAAGCACAGCGGAGGCATGAAAGGGATCCCGTCAATGTTCCTGGTCCAGCAGATGTGGTTCCCCTAGCAGACCCTAGATGGGACCCTAACAATCCTGTGGATCATACCCGTCTTACCTCTTACAAAGAACTGCTTATGCATGGGCTCAGGCACTCGGCTGTCCGACATAATAACTGGGCAAAGCCATATGAAATAGTACAGGAGCCGAAGGAAAGTCCCATTGCATTCCTACAGCGCATCCGGGATGCCATTCGGCAAAATACCAGTGCAGACCCTGATGATCAGGCGATGGAGGCAATTATAAAGGGTATTTTTACCAGCCGTGCAGCCCCTGATATAAAGAGGAAGTTACAAAAGAAGGAAGACTTAATGGGTATGTCTGTAGCACAAATCCTGGAAACTGCAAACAGGGCGTATACTCTCGGAGAAGGAGAAAAGGACAAGAGACAAGTTAGAATGCTAGTAACAGCAGTACAGACTGGAGTCAGAGAAAGGCCACAAGAAGGTGGGAGAGGCAGAGGTATAAGGGGTCATGGGCGCGGGCGCCTTGGCCCACAAGAAAGACGCCTGGGATGGAACCAGTGTGCCTTATGCTGGCAAGAGGGACACTGGAAGAATGAATGCCCAGAGAAAGGGAGAGACTGTACTCCTGTAATGACAGCTGAAGGACAGGAGTAGGGGTATCAGGGGAAATGGACCACCCCACCCCCGGAACCCTGAGTAAAAATGCGGGTGGGGAATTCAGAAATTGATTTTTTGATAGACTCCGGGGCAGCATGGACCGCTGTAAATCAACCTCTTCAACTTCCCGTAGCGGGCTCTCTCACTGTGGTGAGTGCCACGGGAAAAAAAGACTCAGTGCCCAGTGTATGCTCCTGCAGAATGTGCTCTGGGAGACCGGGCTCTCTCTCACAAATTGGTCTACCTTCCAGATTGCCCAACACCCCTGCTAGGACGAGACCTGCTTTGTTGATTAGGTGCATCACTGCATTTTACCCAGGATGAAATAACCCTCACATTGCCCCCTGAAAATGCATGGATAATGACCCTCACGGTTGAACCCTCAGCCATGAACGCTCCCCAGGAGTGGAACCAGTGGGAAGACCAGGTATACCCTTTGGTGTGGGCAGAGGGGGTCCCTGGAAAGGCTACACATCAAACCCTTATTACTATTCAACTACTGCCAGGAAAAGGTCCAGTACGAATCAAGCAGTACCCAATCAAAAGGGAAGCCAGAGAGGGACTGCAGGAGACTATAGATCTTTTCCTAAAGTACGGCATACTGCGAGAGTGTCAGTCAGCCTGGAACACTCCTATCTTGCCTGTACTAAAGCCTGAAGGCACATATCGACTGGTGCAGGACCTAAGGGCGGTTAACAAACGGGTTAAAACTATTCATCCTCTCGTCCCAAACCCGTATACCTTGCTGGCCTCCGTAGGGGGACAGTATACTCATTTCTCAGTTCTTGATTTGAAAGACACTTTCTTTACGATTCCAGTTGACCCCCCCTCTCAGGAGATATTCTCTTTTGAATGGGAGGACAGAAAAAGGGTTAAGAAACAACTTTGTTGGACAGTATTAGCCCAGAGATTTAAGAACTCTCCTACCCTTTTCGGCCAGTCCTTAGCTAAAGACTTGGAGGAGTGGAATAATGAGCATGAAGTTCTCTTGTTACAATATGTGGATGATTTATTAATTGCTGCCATAGATTTAAACTCCTGCCTTAAAGCCACGGTAAGCCTCCTGAACTTTATTGGGCTTTGAGGATATTGGGTGGCTCAAAATAAAGCTCAAATTGCTCTACCTGAAGTACGATACCTGGGATTTCACATAAGACAAGGGGAGCATCAGCTTTCAAGCGAGCGAAAGGAGGCTATATGCCAGGTTCCCATCCCAAGCAACCGTAAGCAGCTCAGGGCGTTTCTTGGCATGGCAGGTTTTTGCAGAATATGGATCCCTGAATTTGGACTATGGGCAAAACCACTATACGACTGTGTGAAAGGGGCAGACCACGACCCCTTTTATTGGACTCCAGAAGCCGACAAGGCATTTAAGATACTAAAAAGGAAACTAATGGAAGCCCCCGCCCTGGGGTTACCGGACCTTTCTAAACCTTTCCAATTGTATGTGCATGAACGAAAAGGGATGGCTCTGGGAATGCTTACTCAATTGTTGGGGGCGTGGAAACGTCCCGTTGCTTATTTCTCCAAACAGCTTGATCCAGTTGCCAAGCGATGGCCAGTGTGTTTACGAGAAGTTGTGGCAACTGCCCTAATACTTGAGGAAGCTGAAAAGTTAACGCTGGGAGGAGTCGTGCAGGTGTATACCCCACATATGGTCCAGGCTCTGCTAGACGCGAAGGGGGGTCTCTGGCTCACCCAGGCTCGAGTGGCTCGGTACCAAGCTAAGCTGTTGGAGAACCCTGAAGTGACTCTGCAAACCTGCCCCTCCCTCAACCCAGCTACTCTCTTACCTGAAACGGAAGAACAAGAGCATGATTGTTTAGACATCATAGATGCACAGTACTGCAGCCGTGCAGACCTACAGGATCAGCCACTTCTGAATGCTGATTGTGAGTGGTACACTGATGGCAGTAGCATTGTTGTAGAAGGGCAAAGGAGGGCAGGTTATGCTGTTGTGACCCTCTATGACGTTGTTGAGGCCAAGGGTTTGCCCGCCGGAACATCTGCTCAACTTGCTGAACTGGTGGCCCTGACCCGGGCGCTAGAACTGTCAAAAGGGAAACGAGTCAACATCTATACCGACTCTAGGTATGCTTTTGGAGTACTGCATGCCCATGCTGGCCTATGGAAACAAAGGGGACTGCTGACAGCCCAAGGCTCCCCAGTGAAGCATGGACCCCAAATTCTCCGACTCCTGGAAGCTGTTCAACTTCCCTCGGAAGTGGCAGGAATGCACTGTAAGGCACATCAGAAACAGGATCAAGACATAGCCAGGGGTAATGCCCAGGCAGACATAGAAGCTAAAATTGCTGCCACCCTGAGGACGCCGAGACCTGCTGACATCCCTATGCATGCTCTCATTCCATCAGTGGGGGAGCTCCCGGATCCCCAGTACTCATATGAAGAAAAAGAACTAGCCGACAAGCTTGATCTCCAAGAAAAGAAGGGATGGCTCTGCTCCACGGACGGGAGGATCCTCCTACCAAAGAGCCTGACCCAGCCGGTGTTGCAACGGCTACATCAAACTACACATGCTGGAAAAGAAGCTCTCACTCAGTTGGTGAACAAATATTTTCTAACCTCTGGACTTCGACCTCTGGCCTCCCAAATACAGGCCAGCTGTTCAATTTGTCAAAAGAATAACCCTCGACCCAGTCTCTCAGCACCTCCAGCCACTTTGGAACCTACTCCAGGCCCCAGACTGGTTTGGCAAATAGACTTTACTGAGTTCCCCCGAACTCAAGGATTTAGGCATCTCCTTGTTATAGTAGATCGATTCAGCGGATGGCCTGAAGCCTTTCCATGTCGCAATTGTACAGCCAAGACTGTAGCTCTAAAATTCATCCGGGAAGTTATTCCCCGCTTTGGACTTCCCCAGTGGATGGAATCTGACAACGGAACACATTTCACTTCAAAGATCATCCAAAACATCTCAGATGCCTTACAGATCCCCTGGAAACTCCATACTGCATGGCGACCACAAGCTAGTGGTGTAGTAGAACGTACAAATCAGACCCTCAAGCATCATCTATCAAAGATCTGCCAGGAGGCCTCTCTGCGATGGCCCGATGCTTTGCCCCTTGCTTTGCTTCGTATCCGTGCCCCCTCCCCAAGGGAAGATTAGGGCTTAGCCCCTTTGAGATTATGTTTGGAAGGGCATGGCCTATGAACGGGACGCCGGTTCTAGCAGGGGAGTGGGAAATAGGATGTAATATTTTGTCATGGTATATGTGCTCTCTGTCTGCTGTTCTTTCTTCTCTCCATAGGTACACTAAAGACTTGCAGCCTCTTCCGCTGGATGCTCCAGTCCACTCGTTACAGCCGGAGATTCCATGCTCATTCGGACCTGGAAGGATGAGCCCCTCCAAGAGAAGTGGAAAGGACCTCACCCTGTCCTACTAGTTTCCCACACAGCGGCAAAGGTCGATGGACACAAGAACTGGATTCATCACGAGACAGACTTGGCATGATCTTTCTCCTGGCGTACGGAGTGGGCCGGTTAGCCAAGCTATATGGTCAACTTTCTACGTTCCTTACAAAATTTGCTAATGACACTTTAGCTATTGAAAATAGCCTTAACTCTGAGATTTATCAACTTCGTTTATTATCTCTTCAAAACCGTCAGGCCCTAGATTATGTTTTAGCTTCTCAGGGCGGGGTATGTGCTTTAATTGGGAACGAATGTTGTACTTATGTCCCAGAAAATTCCCAAGGTATTAACAAACACATTTTAGCTGAACAGGCTTCTGAGCTGTGCAAGTCAGGAACGTGAACCCCCTGTCTTTGATTCTCTCTGGAGCTGGTTGCCCAACCTCGGAGGCCTAGGAGCGGGCATCCTTAACCTCCTGATCACCAGTGTTGTGTTGTGTTTAATTACTCTCCTCTTATTTGCATGCTGTAATGCCCTCCTGCACAAAGTCTGTGCATCCCCCTCCCCGAGTGCCTCATTATACCCTTGCATTGCCTCAAACACTCAATTACTTTTTGTCTTCAGAATATGAGAAAACTCAGCCAAAACTTTGTTGAGTATTCTCAAAGTGGGGAGCTGTTGGTGACACTGGGCATAACCCTGGGTAACTCAGAGGGATGGAAGACCATGAGTGTCGAGGAAGTCCTTCTGCTCCAGGCTCAGAGGAGCCAAAGCCCCTCCTTGCCCAACCTTTGCAACCCTTTCTCTGGCGCCTGCAAACTCCTGTCCTTCTGGAAAGCAGGTGAGCTAAAACTGTTATCTGTGGAATGCAAGAGCACCTCTCGAAGAGAGAAAGGAGGAGGGAAAGGAGGAAAGAGGGGGGGCTAGCGGGTGGAAAATCACTGACAGTGAAACTGACTGGGGTATAAAGATCTCGCTGTTGCAGGGTTAGGTGTGCAGGATTTGAGACAATACAGTCTCCCTGTGCCTTTTACTTGAGCTCAAATAAACTCTGTCTGCTTTTCCCCCAGTGTGTTTATTTGTCACGACACACACCGGGCAACGAACCCAATTGTTGCCTCCCTCGGGCACCTTGTGCCAGCAACAGGGGAAAGGGGGAAATCTTAGACAGGGTTCTACCATTATTAAACAAGCGTGAGCTGAACTTCTGTTCTCTTACAGGTATAGACAAGTTTTGCATACCAAACTTCTGTTCTGCTACAGGTAAGTGACTGGTTTCTGATTGCTTATACCAGTAAAAGTGTCATGTCTGTACCTGGCTTAAATTTATTCCTTATAGCATTTAGCAAAGGTAACTGCATAGACATGCCACAAGGAAAATTACTCTAGCTGTTTAAGGTGTCTTTTTCATTTTGCACCAGGCAAAGTGCTAGACAAGGATTGCTCTCCAGTAGCCTGGCAGTAAAACTACGCAAAGACATTTACCTGTGTAAGGCAATTAACAATTTAGGTCAAAGTAGATATAAGATAACTTTGCACTCTTCATACCATCACAAGACAGTATCATAACAAAGCAGTATAACACTGCAGTAGGAAGTTTGGCATTGCATTCCTAATGTCAGGATTGATTTACAGCAGTCTCCAAAAGTCACAATGAACTCCAGGGGAAATCATGTAGTAATGAGCAATAAACACAAGTCCTATACTATTGCATTCCTTAGGTTATACAATACATAGTAGATGGGTATATGTGGTTAAGTTTTTCTTGACATTTCCTTCAAAATAAAATGAAGTCATAAAAATATATCTCTGGGCTTGCACACGGAACATGGAAGATGATAGGCTTAATAATTAAAATCCAACCCTTCAAGCAGTGCAACTCCAAACACCATTTACTTTCTCTCACACATTCTTCATAGATTGCATAGATATTAGGGCAGGAAGGGACCTCATGAGATCATTGGGCCCATCCTCTTGCCCAAAGGGCAGAAAGCAGCTGGAGTCAGATGAGCTCAGCAAGATAATCATCCAAACGCTTCTTGAACATGTCCAGAGTAGGTGCTTGCACCACTTCTGGGGGTAATCTATTCCAGACTCTGGAGACTTGGACAGTAAAAGAGTTTTTCCTTATGTCCAGTCTAAAATGGTCTTCCAGCAGTTTGTGACTGTTGGACCTTGTCTTCTCTTGGGGTGCCCTGGTGAACAGATGTTCTCCCAGATCCTGATGCACACCCTGGTATACTTATAGGCTGCCACCAAGTCCGCCCCTGAGCTTACACTTTCCCAAGCTGAAGAGTCCTATGCCTCTCAGCCTCTCCTCATAAAGCCTGCTCACTTGACCTCTAATCATGCATGGTGCTCTTCTCTGGACTCTCTCAAGCTTCCCTTCAATCTTCAGGTCACTCACTAGGTCACCCACTTTGACCAGAACCAGTTCTAGCAGCACCTCACCCCTTGTCAGCCCACGGACTTCTTGAGTCATATAGAGATTGTCAATGCAGGTGAGGAAGTTGTGCAACCCATCAGATTGAGTTGAATGCTCTTCCCATGAGATGTCAGGGTGGTTGAAATCACCCATGACAACCATGCACCAAGAGCATGCAGCCTCTGTTAGTTCCCTAGAGAATTTGTGGCTGAGCTAGTCTTCCTCGTTAGGAGGTCTGTAATAGAGTCCTACAGTAATATCCCCTCCACCACATTCTCTCTAAAACACTTCTCGTATTCTAACCCACAGGGTTTCCAGTGGCCATCCTTGCATGCCAATGTCAGCTAGTAGGGAAGTGTACTGCTCCTTGACATAGAGAGCTACACACCTACCCTTCCTCCCAACACAGTCCCTCCTGTACAAGTTATAGCCATCTATACCTGTGGTCCAGTTGTACGCGGAGTCCCACCAGGTCTCCATTATCCCTATGGGATTATATTTATTATTGCTTAGCAGAAGGGTCAGTTCCTCCTGTTTGTTCCCCATGCATTTGTATTCAGGCAGCTAAGCCTGCCATCAGAAGTCCTAGGCTTCTTTGTGTGCTTGGGAGAGTCCCATCCTTGGGCTGTGGTTGGAGTAAGTTCAATTGTATTTCCTGATCTGCTGATTATGTGTTAGTTCCTGGGCTTGCAGCAATGGTTGTCTGCCTGTCTGCTGGCAATCTTAGTTTAAAGCTTTGTCAATCAGATCAGCCAATCCGGTCAAAAAAGGCTTCTTTCCCACTGGACTGAAATGAAGGCCATCTCTTCCCAAGAGACTGATGCCTCTGTCTCTGAGGTGTGGACTGTGATTGAAGCCAAAGATTTTTCGGTGGCACCAATGCCTCATGTACCTTCTGTTTACTTCATTGATACATTTCTCCCTCCTGCGCTTGTGACCATAACTGGGAGGATCAAGGAGAAAACCATCTGTACCCCCAACTGTACAGCCCAGCCCTCAGAGGCCTGTAGTCACTCATGACCCATCTGGGATTGCTTCAAGCCATGTTATTTGTGCCTACATGGATGAGAAGCATGGGATAGTGGTCGGGGGGTTGGACAAGTGTGGGGATCCTCTCGGCTACATCCAGATACAGGCCCCTGGGAGGCAGCAGACCTCACAGGCCAAGGGGTCGGGGTGGCAGATTGGTCTGCCTGTCCCCCTTAAGAAGGTGCTGGAGCCAGCAACTCTGCTGGCTCTGCTGTTGCTGGAAGGCGTTTGTATCTGTTGTGAAGTTCCAGGGGTATGGAGACCCTGATGCAGGGTTCATTAGGACCGGAGACTACCTTTGTCCAAGTGACCACCGGCTGGACTTCATGGGGGCTCCCCTTGTACACCCTCATCCTGCTAGCCTTCCTTGCTCTTCCCTCATTCTTCAGGCAAAGAGCCTGGTGGTAGGCATAGACCTCTTCTTCTATTTGAGAATAAAAGCTAGAAGAGGTATTTAAGCTAGCTGTCTTAGATATTTATTAAAAAAAATCTGCACTACACATGAAAAAAAATTATTGCCACCTATGTTGAAAAAAAGACTATTTAACAGCTACTTTGCAACTTTCCTATCAGTTTCTCATTTTGATTCTTGCAAACATCATACTGAATTATCACAGTCACTACATTCCACTGCAGCTATTATAAATACTTCACCAACATCAATACTTCAGATGGTCACATTGTTTTCACTAGTAACTGCTTTCCAAAACCTTTTCCCATTATTCCTCTCTGGACTTTTCTGACTTCATGGAATTAGCTAATCACACTTCAAAATTCAGATTAAGAAAGTAGGTTTGTACTTGCATTTTCAAGAACATATGCTTGACTTAAACGGAAACAGAAACCTTTCCTCATCTACCTTTCTGATGTTTTCATAATTCCTGACCCAAGCCGGACAATGTTTTTCCTTTCTACTTTATTTCTGGTCTTTTCATTGGTTGATGTAAGAAAGCACTAATCTATTTTACATATCTATATATTAACACAAGAGTATATATACTACATATTTAGTCCTGGAACACTTGGGATAAAATATGTTTCCTGCTGTGTGCTGCTTACTTAAACCCTTTGTATTAATCTATAAAATAGTGCTAGCAATAGTTTCAGATCTCATGCAATCCAAAATGATAGCTTTTTGTCTCCTCTCCAGTGTCTGGATCACTCAGCATGTTTACAAGACTCTGATTACATTTAGCTCCAACAAGAGAGGTTAATGCTGCCAGATCTAGAAGTCCCAATCTCCCCAGCTACAGATGAAGTGGTCAGGTGTGTCATACACAGGAGTGTTAGAAGGCTAAATTAAAATGCTCTGAGATCCTCAAATGAAAGTACAAGAAAAGTTTAAAGAAGAGAATATACCAAATTACATCTATCACTTCAAATACTCCTGCCTCTGAGTTGAGTTTTCCTTAAATACTGTGTCACTTAAAGCATTTTTTTCAAAGTTAAAAATACTAATATCCAAGAACCTTCTGATCAGGTCATACACAAGGAACAGAATCTGAAAATGCAAGAACTGTTATTGCAACTAAATGTCATTGCATTTAATATATTATGAATTTACAGGAGATTGTGTACCTTTAGTCAGACCATATTCCTTCCAAAGTTCTTCCATCTTAACACTGTTTTTAAGACTTTGTTTGCTAAGGTGTAACTGTGGTTCTTTCTAATATTTAACATCCCTTGAGCTGGTTTCAAATAATGAAAATTTGTTACCTAAATTCTTTATGGAATCTCTACCGCACTGTGATAGCTTCTCAGAGCATTCTTTGATATCCATCTATGTTTTTATTCAAAAGTGTTTATTTCTTGCAGTAATTTTTGACTTTCCAGATATTAACTTTTAGTTTAGAAGTAACTCTGGCTCCTCACGCAAAATGGTAGCTTTAGTATCAGTCACATTTCTGAAGCAACACTGATGAAAAGGGGAAAAAAACCAGTTTTTGAACATTGTCTTCCCACTTCACTGTTCTATTTAATTTGCACACAAAGTTCACAAGGACCAATATATACACCTCAGCATAGACTGGCAATGGTATAGCAAAAAAACCAGTCTTGATATCTTGAGGACTCCACTAAGAGAGTATTACTATTTACATGATATGTTGCTGTTCTCTCTGATAGAGCTAGTGTGGGTATTGGAAGCAATAAAGTTTCATCAGGAGGGCAAGTCAATGCAAGTCAGGTGCTGTTCAGATGCATTTTATACTGCACTATTGTAGCACTTTGTCTACGTGGTCTAGTATACTTTAGGGTATGTCTTGCAAGTCTGTCAGATGTGAAAATCTAAGGAAGTTTGCTCCAGATTAAGATCAGGATAGGAAAAATTCACCAAAACTCAAGGTGATACAAGGAATGATACCAAAGCCATTACTGTCTTTTAGTTAAAAAACCCTTAACTTGTTAAGAAGAGTCATTTTGTGATTTAGTATTTGTATTTGCCCAGTTAAGGGCAGGGCCTCATTTTTACCAGGTACTTTATGTGCACATGGTAAGAGACTGCTATTGCCTTGAAGAATGACCAAGGCAGTGAAAAGGTGGAAGAAAAACAGTATTTATTACCAACCCCATTTCAGAACAGAGGGACCAGACAAACAACATGGTAAAACAGAACTCTGATTTCTGGAGTCCCAAGTCGCAAGATCATCCTTCATATCACTGTACTTTTGAAAGATGAGACAAATTAGATAGGGATGCTTTCTTAACTCTTCTATTCCATATAGGTAAAGTAATAGAAAAATCTCAATTTGAGTCATCACGTCCTATTTTCATAAACACTTAAAATTATTTGGTTGAATATTCCACCAGATGGAATATTCTTTATTCCATACGGAATATTCTTTATTATACCTTTCTCTAATGGGTAAGGAAGGAGTTTTGGAAAGGCAGAAAGTGGATTTTATTTTATTTTTTTACCAATAAAAATAATTTGAAAAAGTTTAAGGCAGGTTTCAAGTGTGCCTTTGAAACTTCTTCCCTGTTTGAGCCAAGATAAATACTGTATCCTGCACTAGAGAACTGTATTTCTGAAGTTGGTGAACACCAAGATAATAACATTAACCCAGGGGCAGGCAATTATTTCAGCTGGAGGACTGCTTAATGAGTTTGGTGAGCTGTCAAAGGCCACAAGGATAGTCCCACCCCTTGATGGGTGCCCCATCCCCTGGTTGCCATCTTGGGACCAGAAGTCCCAACCCTAGCTCCTGACCTTTGCCACTGAAAGTCTCTCCCTTTGCCCATGGAATTACTCCTTTTGGGAGGGAGGGTGCTGCCATCTTGAAACCAGAAACAAACAAATCACATACTAAAAATATCAAACATCTATTATAGCTTATTTTAATTTTATTTTAAAAAATTGTCCTGATTTATGTATGTTTGCATAGTGCATCTAGAGGTGATTGCATAATGGCCTAAAATACAGTCTTACTCTTCTATATCATGTGGGGTGGGGTAAGGGAGTGTATGGGAGTGGTGGTTTGGGGAGAGAGTGTGTGCGTGCATGTGCGTGTGTTGAATATGTGGTTGGGGTGGAGGTTTATGGTGGGGCGGTGGGAATGTGTTGGGGCTGTGGGAAGTTGTGGGTATGTTTGGGGGTATGATGGGGGTTAGGAGTGTGAGAACAGGGGTGTGTGGGAAGAGGGGTGTGCGTGTTGGGGGGGGTCCCCTCAGAGTTCCTGCACAGTGCCAGTCCCTGGATCTCCACATGGTGGCAGCAAGTGGAGCCAGCACCATCCATCCCCACAGGGCACAGCTCCCTGCACTCCTACCTCAGTTCCTGGCCACAGGTGGCAGCAGCATGCGGGGCCAGCCCCACCTGGACCAATAGTACTCCCACCCATGTCCCCAGCCATACATGGTTCCAGGGTGCAGGGCCAGCTCCACCTGGTCCCATAAGATAGCTCCTGTATTCCCACCCCAGTCTCCAGCTGCACGTGGTGGCAGGATGTGGGAGCAGCCCCACCTAGCTCCATAATAGCATCCCTTGCCAAGAGTTGTGGCAGTGTGCAGGGCCAGCCCCACCCAGCCCTATTGTGTATGGCTCCCTGTGCTCCTGCCCCTTTCCTCCAGTGGGAGTCCCTGGCCCTGGGCCAGTGGGGCTCTTACCCAAATTCCCACACTTGCCAGCAGGCAGGGAAGCAGCTACAGGGTTGCCAGCAAAAGCCTCTGCCAGGCAGAGGATTGTCTCTAGCACCTCCTAGCTCAGGGCTACAATGGGTCAGGTTAGGCCAGGCTGGGGTTGGGGGGTGGTTGCTTAGCAACCACAGCCACACACCTTGCAGGGACATGTTGGTTTATAGAGGGGCAGCAATGGCCTGGGTTTACAGAGGGCTTATGGAGAGTACTCATGGGCCAGATGGAATTGCTTGGTAGGCTGGATCCAGTCCATGGGCCAAATTTTGCCTGCCCCTGCATTAACCATACCTTTGCTCCCTTTTGACTGCAACCACCTCCTGCCCCTAACCTTAGGAAATTCTACCCTGCAAATCTTCTAGCGATTAAATCAAGATCCAAATACTAACGGGTGAAAAGTGATGTGTCAGGATGAATGCCAAATAATTCTATCTAATAAATAATAATTAAAACACAATGTAGAGAAATAAGAGATAGGGACAAAATTGTAATGACTGCCTCTCAAAGCCAAATCAGGTTGATGTGACTCATCATTTCAGTACAATGACCTGAGGGAAACATAGATTAATCACACTTAATAACTATGGCCTATTTCATTAATAAGGCAAGACACAGTGAAGGGGGAATCTAAAAAAACACCAAAGACTCAAACAATTAGCAAAAGTTATATCAGTCACAATGTCTTTTATGTGCTGCTGAAGAACCACTTCAAAAAATAGACGATGGGTTTAAAAATGGGTCTGGTCAACAATGAGACCAGAGCACATGAGTTCAAAATTAGTAGAGTTCTGTCTTAATTCTTGGATGGACAGCAAATAACATTTAAGGATCAGCAAATCTTGACTGCTGTGATAATTAAAAAAGCTATTAAAAAGTCAACTGACTAGAAAGTTAGTGCTTAAAAATGTGCAACAGTCTGTAATTGGTTTCTACCCAGCTTTAATTTGAATGAATGGCAAGTCCTTGAGAAAGCTACTTAGAAATAGTCATTCAAGAATTTTTTCCTACACTGACAAATGAATAAATAAATCAAAGAGCAAGTCCAAGTTAAATCCTTGTTTTTCTACTAGCAAATGGTAGCTTGTTTGCTTTCCAGAAGTACATGGTCCAAACAAATTGATGTTACATGGGAAACTGTTGATATCTTCAAATGCAATAGTATTTCAGTTACAACAGCATTTTAATAGCTCATTTGATTTAATTCTATTTCTTCTAGTAATTTTAATCTATTGGTACTGCTTTACATGTTTTTCTTTAGAAAGCCTAGTCATGACTTGTGAACTGGAAGCTTGCTTTCTCGATGCTGTATTGACATTTCATATATTCTTTCTTCTTTTTCCTTAGCTGTCTTGTCAAAATACGTAGAATAAACTACTGAATATGGATGTGGAGGGAGAAACAAAGTTACAGTTATTTTTTCATTTCAGAAGGTGTTTATAACTTTTCCTTTTCCATAACTTCATGGAAGTTCTATCCTGCCTGGATTGATTCAGAATAGTCTGTTGTTACCCTTTCATTGGTTCAGCTCCTTAGTAGGTTGGTTTTAGTAAAATCTTTGGTTCATGACCATATGGTCTATTTAATGCAAATAAGGATACTTTAAATTGCCTTTTGTTTTGTGACAGGAAAATCTCAGAGCATTTTTAGAGATTTTCTTTCATTAAATTCACTTTCTCAGATATCCCTTAGTGTCACCCGAGTTGATAGGGTTGTTGCTTGTAGTCCTGTTGGTCTGAGGACATAGGCAGACAATGTTCTTTGGTTAAGCGTGATATCTTTTATTAGACCAACTAAATAGTTGGAAAAATTGTTCTTTGCAAGCTTTCGGGCACAAACACCCTTCTTCAGGAGTCCTTCTTCAAGATATATCAAGAGTCTGCTGGTGCACTCTCTTGGGTAGAAAAGAAACCAAAATGCAGGTTTGTGAAAACAAAAATGCCTAGCAGTGAGGATCAGAGGGATTAGGAGACAATAGGTGTGAGACAGGAATGTGGGGAGGGGAGCAAGGGGGAGTGTTGAACTGGTGACCGAAGAATGTAGCTTGTGAAATGCAAACAAGTTACCTGGGGTTATTATAGTTTCATAGTAGCTAGGGTCAGGAGGGTCCTGAACAGATCATCTAGACTGACCCCCTGCCACAAGCAGGAATGACTGCTGGGTTCACAAAACCCCAGACAAGCGATCATCCAACCTGCTCTTGAGTATGTCCAAGGTAGGGGCGAGGACCACTTCTCTGGGAAGTTGGTTTCAGATTCTGGTCACCCTAACTGTAAAAAATTGCCCTCTGATCTCCAACCTAAACCTATTCTCCATCAGCTTATTACCATTGTTCCTCGTCACCCCAGGTGGTGCTGGGGAGAATAGGGCTCTTCCTATTTGCTGTTGATCTCCCCTGATGAGTTTGCAGGCAGTCACCAGGTCCCCCCATCAGCCTCCTCTTGCCAAGGCTGAACAGGTTCAGGTCCCTCTGTCTCTCCTCGTAGGGCCCGTCCTGCTGCCCTCTCACCAAGAGGGTGGCCCTCCTCTGAACCCTCTTCAGGCCGGCCACATCCCTCTTGAAGTGCGGCACCTAGAACTGGACGCAGTACTCCAGCTGTGGCCTGACCAGTGCCGCATAGAGGGGGAGGATCACCTCCTTGGACCTGCTCGAGATGCATCTGTGGATGCATGCCAAGGTGCGGTTGGCCTTCCTGACTGCATCCCCACACTGCCAGCCCGTGCTCATCTTGGAGTCAACGTACATGAACCTGTATGTATGAAGTTTTGTATAAGGCTTGTATAAACACACACACACATCAGTATTTGTAATTACACATCAGATGAGGCTTGTCATCACAGACATTTAGAAAACAGCCACAAGCTACACAAAAGTAGCCAACTGCTCCTACAGAAGATTAGTCAACACCCACGATTCGCTTTAAGTTTAGAGATTTTAATATTATAGAAGAAAATAAACCTTCAAAAAGAATTCCTTTAGTACCTTTCAAATATGTTTAGACTGTTTAAGAAGAAGTTAAATATTTATCATATTAAGTGACTTCAGTAAACAGATCCCTACATTCCTTTCTGTCCATAGAAAAAAAGAGTACATTCATTCTGTACGTGGGATTTATTCTGTAAGAACTTAAGTGGCTCTGCCAGCCCAGAAGCAAGCACGGGGAGAAGGAAGATGCCCACTGCTGCAGCTGTCTCCAGCTTAGCCTGGCTCCACCCCCAGCAGCCCTGGCTGTAATGGAGCAGGAGTGACTAGGACAATAGTTATGAATGGCAAGTTCCTCTAACTCAGGGGCAGGCAAATGCAGCCCTTGGGCCAGATGCAGCCCGCCAGGCCATTCTATCTGGCCCACTGAGCCCCTAAAAAATTTAGAAAATTAATATTTATCTACCCCTTGCTGCCTGTCATGTGGCCCTTGATGGCTTGCCAAAACTCAGTAAGTGGCCCTCTGCCCAAAATAATTGCCAATCCCTGCTCTAACTGCACCTAGAGATGCAAATAGAGAGACAAAAGAGGGGAGATAAGGGGAAGGGCCATTAAGCATGGCAGGGAGGGGAGGAAGGGGAGACTGGGAGCAGGGGTGCAGATACCCTGCAGTACTAGTCACTAATTTTTGCATACCCCCCAATCCCCTTTTTTAAATCCTTTTTTAAAACTATGACACTGTTGTAGAGTTACTGCTTGCAGTTTTCTGATTGCAATTAAGGGCTTACATTAAAAAATAAATAAGTAGCCAAAGTTCCAATAATGAATGCTTACATACATTTACATACATTTTTTGCCCCTAAATATAGCAGAAAACAGTATACCCAAACAGCAATACCCAAACCTTTAATAGGTTTTTCTCTTAAGTTACAGGAACAAAAGAAAAAATAACTTGCTTCCTGGGGACAGGACGAAGAGGAACAGACTCAAGCTGCAGCAGAGGAAACTTAGGCTGAAGATTATGTGGAACTTTTCTTTGGTGGGCAAACACTGGAGCAGGCTACCTAGAGAAGTGGGGCATTTCCAGGGATGGAGATTCTACAAGAGCACGTTGAACAGACACTTGGCTGAGACTGTATATTCAGGGCTGATCTTGCCTAGAGCAGAAACTGGACTAGATGACCTTGCGAGGTCCCTTCCAGCCCTACTTTCCTATGAACCTGTGATATTAAGTGACAAACAAAGGAATCTTTCTTTCCCTTGGTGAGAAGGCTCTGCTACTCAGATAGACCCCTGAGGCTCAATATTCACTACCATTTATGGGTCAGATACACTGAAGGAGAGCAAAATCCAGTATTAATAATTACTTAAGAGCATTATCACATCTGACAGTGAAATGTTTCTTTTTTCAAAAGTTATTAAGTGTTTGAAGCTCTTAGAAGAAAAGTAATCTACATAAAAATTAGGATACTATTTGGCAAGTCTCTGTTTATGTTTAACCTTGAAGATATTAGAATAGTGTCAAAAATAAGAACCCAGAGTATTGATAGAAAACTTTGATCAAAGGGGAAAGGTTTCTCCTGGCTGAAAGCAAAAGACTTAATACTTTTAACATGTTAAAACATTTGGTCAGCCATGGACTTACTTCAACATACCTTCAATCTGCTGCAGAGAGCTTTTATCCAGTTCTGGCCCACATAACAGTGTCAGCACCAAAACCTAGTTCACCAGTTAGGGCTTAATTTTTTACTTTTGAGTGAGTTTAAAAGATCCTCTCAAGGTACAATACATGTTAGAAGACTATGTTCTAGTAATTATCCACTTTAAGGAAAACTTCCCATAAGAGCTAAGAATGCTGCTCATAACAAGAGATTCTTCAAGGTTCTTTGCCCAAGAACTTCAACTACACTCATTTATAAGCACTTACATAGATCAGTGAGAAGCAGGATTTGTTTGATAATATCTTTTCACTGTAATAACACTTGAATGAAATAAAAACCCGTTGCCATAATTACTGTAATTATCACAGTATATTCATTCAGATTAGTAGTCTGGCCTATAATTTCTGATTGCTTCTGCCCTTAATTACATAGGAAACCTGAATCTGAAATAATAGCGGGGACAAGAAAGGAGGAACAGATTGTCATGCAAACCAAAATAAAACACCCCAAAATATAACAATATGCTAGATCAATGGCCCCTTAAAAACAGACCACATAATATAAAACTGTATTATGACAACATTACTTTTTCCAAAGTGAAGCACAAAACCCAAGGACATTTCAGAGTTAAGGATAAACTCAGATAAACTATTTTTTCCTATTTTTTGTATTCACTGCAATACAAGTTATGACCATCGCCATATAAGATTTAGTCCATGGCAGACTTAGAACTAGCTCCAACATTTCTGGGTCCCAGACTAACAAGTTAAAGACATATCCTTGCCTTAAAACAAAAATATATGATCCTATCACTAGGGATAACACACATGCAAAAAACAGACCAAAATTAAGACACATGAACAACCTTATTCTGTCATTTCCCAATTTTAGTAGTTGAATTCATAATGCTCATGCCTTTTTTTTCCAGTTTCTAATAAATAAACTGAAAAATGCACAAATCCTATTACTTGGGACCATATCAGTCCATCCTTAATCAGTCAACAGAATTAGAGTCTCAAGCCTTTAAATCCACAGCATCCAACCACCAGTAGGTACAAATCTGTCACTTCAGCTAAAGTAGCAGCTGATGCTAGTGACAGCACATTATGGTTTATATGGACTAGTCTCTAAACGGGCGAGGGGGAAGTGAAGAGGAACTAAGCGTCTTTGCCAGTAGCTTACAAAATTATTTGCTAGAGAGGACTGGAAATCAGGATAGTTTTGTTCTATTCCTGACTCTAGAAGGATGTGGGTGTTGGCAGTTGCAGTCTTTAGGGACAAGCAAACAGATCATGACAGAGAGTGAACACAGGAAATTTTAACTTGAGCACTTCATGCCTTGGGAAGTTATATGCTAAAAATGTTTCAATAGTTGAACTGTTATAACAATGTTTTCCTTGCAGCATTAGAATTACTAACAGGGTTGAATGTATAGTATTTGGCTAATATTTGAAATGGTTCCCACTTTTTTGTTTTCTCTTTTTTTGGATATTTTTCCTGGTTATACAGCTGAAAACTCCTTGAATTCTACTTCTGGTTACAGAACCAAAGGCTATGACTGTGGCTTGATAATACTTAGCTAACCCTCCCACCTTTGTGTCCTCTTCTGTCAGGAAAAAAATTCTATACCATAGGAGCATTGGCCTCTGACAGCATACTATTGTTATATCTTAGGGAATAGCTTGCTTTAAAAGGGTACATTTAAGTCCTAATTATGTTTTCTAAGAATGGCATTGACTCTTTGAGCTACTTCTTGCCCTCTGTCTATTAACTGGAAATGGACTGAATTCAGTTTCGTACTTACTAGGTGGCAATTTTGATGGTTACCAGGATTGCGAATTCCTGGTTTTGGCTAGATTCATGGCAAAGTCCCTGTTATTTCATTCAGTATTTCTGGGTCTGAGATGGATACAATATTCATTCAGAGAAGAATAAAATATATTTTTTATAATTATTAAATGTTTGTTGTTCAGCAAACATTATCACAACTGTGAAATTGCAGTTCTCCACTGCTAAGCTTCTTCTTGTGTCCTGTCTGAGATTGCTGATGACAAGTATTTAGCAGAATAGCAGATCTGACAGGGCTGCAATGTGAGCAGTTCTGCTAGTCATAGATTCAATACTACAGCTATTATGGCCTTTGTAGCATATCAATTAAATGGCACACATCGTATTCCAGCAAACTACCTAGTGAAAAATTGAATCCTGCTGCTAGTAGCTGAAACTCCAACACTGAACTAGTTGACAGGTCACCAATAAGGATTTCTTGAACTACTGTTTTTTTCAGCCTGATGGTTTTTAAACCAAAAGGTTGCTTCCCCTAAAAGAAAATTCAAAGATGGCTGTGAATAGTTTAAAATCAGTGAGACATACTATACCTGTCGTGCATTAAAAAGAAAATAGATATTAAGAAAGGCAGCAAGACTAAGTCAAACCTTTCTAACAACCTGGTGGCCTTCCCCTTTAAGGTTTGTGAGGCCTACAACTAGGCAACCTTGGTATTAGACCTTTCTGGAAGGGCTGTAATTTCCTAGGAAAGAAAAGAGAAGGAAAGCTTAATGTGTAGGAGAGTAACTGAAAGCAGATGGCTTCCATAGCCAGTCCTGCACCAAGGAAGAGAAATACAAGAGAAAGGCATCTGGGTTCATAAAAGGTTAGGGAAACAGCTTTGTTTTATTTTGCAAGCTCTGTATTTAAAGAATACAACTGTACGGTAAAGGGAGGCTCTGAACAGACATCTGAGCTTGGCATTAGTCCTTCTTGTTCAGAGGAAACAGGCTAGAAGTTTACAGAAGCATTGGTTTTCACAGCACTGAATGCAGAGCTTTACTACACTAAATAGAGGACTTACGGTCATTGTCTCAATAGATACATCAGTGATTAAATTAAGATATTTTAAAAGCCAAAGTGAAATTCATGTCTTTTGCGCATATTAATATACATTTAGGTATTTTAAAACATCCTGCTTATCCAACTAATAGGAAATGATTCATTTTACATCTTCAACACAAATTAAATTTGAACGACTATATATATATATATATATATATGAATTCTATTCCATTTTCAGAAATAAGATCAGTGATGTTACAGAAGTATATTGTTAATTGTGTTTAGAGGCTATTACTGAATGTCAAAGTGTTATAGAATGTCTGACTCATACTGGAAAGGAAAAAATATTAATTTACTCTTGACAATAGTGTACTTTTCTGAAGATTCTTTTAATCTTGTACAAATATCCTGCAATAAAAAAGCTGCTGCTAACTTTATTGCTGAAGGACAAAGTAATTAAGGAGAAAGTCAATGGAAAATTTCTTTAAACCTACAATGGCAAAAATATCATCTTTCATTTGGATAACTGATTATATTATATGCAATTTAATTATAAAGATCTAATTTTAAAAGATTCTTTGCATAAATTTTGTCTAGACTAGCTCAACAGTCTTCCAAAAGATATGTTCCTTGGATAAACAAATCAGTTTGTTAAGAAGGGTTGGAGCTTTTGTCTTCCATACTGCTATAGCTGCTGTTTGGATACTCTGTATAGCTAATGATACAAATATGTTAAGTGTTTCTACATTTGGTGAAGTGCATATACATAGGAATTACCACTTTAGTGGAAGCAAATTTCAGCATAAGTGTGCTGAGTCGTGATGACTAGATATTTTTATATTCCAGGATACTGAAAAAACTGGGACATGAAATTTCAAGTCTGGCACCAAGGATTTCTAACAAATCCATTTGGGTAGGAGCAGTACCATGAGACTACAGAACAGAGCGCTGGTATTTAAGAGTATAAAAGAGTGATTCAGGGAGCAAGCCTGTTACTCTGATCCCATTTCTATGCAAAATGGGAAACAAAAAGTTTGAAGGCAAGAATAATTAGAGACTTGAAGGTAAATAGAAGCAGGATAATATAAAATGAGAGATAGGTCATGCCAGACTAACCTAATATACTTTTCTTTGATAAGATACTTTACTTTTATGAAAGAGAACTGCAGTGTGATTTATATGAATTTTGGATTTCATACCATAACCTATGAAAATTATTACCCAAGATGGAGAAAGTGAGAATTACTAGAGGAACTGTAAGGAAGTTAAGTCACTTGACTTAAGGGGAGCCAACAGGTTGTACAAAAAGGAGAGTTACTGGGATGGAGGGAGTTTTTCGTTGCATTGGGGTTTTTTTGGTAGTTCTTCAAGGTCTTTTAACCACCTTCAGTTAGCAGTTCTGGCACAAAAAGTAGATGTATGCTAACAGCACAAACCTGGAGATACTGCCAACTAGAGAAAGATCACAATATTGTACAAAGAGGACTGGATGTACTTGATGGTTTACGTGATAGAAGTGGAAGAAAATTCAGTACTACACAGTGCAAAATATATGCAATATAAACAATTTCTGCTATAAGTAAAAGTACTGTCTATTAGACGTAAAGGAGGGAAAGACCCAACTGTATTATTAATCATGTGACAGCCTGCAAGCCAGCAATGTGATATGCCAGTTCAGATAAATATAACCTTAGGATGAATCAAAGTATTTCCTGTCAAGACAGGCAAATTAATACCATGTAAAAATACGAAATGATGTTAATACCATTACAGAAGAACTGGTGAGTGCTAGTCTGTGTACACTTCTGGCCAGCTGTGTGAAATAAAGACAAATTTAAGTGGAACAGATGCAGACAGGAGATCTAGAATAATCACTGAAAGGAAGAACCAGTCTTCCAGTCTTCCAATGCAAAAATAGAAGAGTTTGGTTTTAGTTTAGCAAAATGAATGATAATAGAAGATCTGCAATCTTAAGAACAATTGTGTATAAAGATGATCAAGAATACCTTAAGCTGAATTTGACAAGTAGGTTTCTAGCCAGAGAACAGAGATTCTGAAACAGTATCCCAACAGTGGTAAGGACAAACAACTTAGTTTTAAGGTGGAATTAACTAAATTTATGAACAAAATTATGATTCCTGCAATAGCAGGAGACTGGACTTGATGATCCAGGAGCTCTTCCTTGCCCTGTTGCCTAGTTATAGGAGCAAATTGGTCTCCTAAATGTTTTTTGAGCTCTCCTTATCACATGCAACTATACAGTCATACCATAGACGATGGAAGAAAAAAAAAATCAGTACACTTCTTCAGAGAGTAGCCCACAGATGCAGGAAACCAAGAAAAAGTGCAAAAAAAGCCAAAGGTACTGAATTTCTAGCCCTTCTGTTTTCGGAGTTGTATTTAGCTGTCAGGCTACTGTTGTGGGTGACATTGGTATCTGAACTTCCAGAAGGTCCAAAAGTTACTGCACTTGTACAATTTCCAAGATATTTCTTCTTTCTAATTTTTCATTCTTCAGTTTAACTTATCTCAGCTGGTTTCTTTGATTCAAAAATGTTGAACTTTGTAGATATTGGTATTTGGTCTTCCTTTATGATTCAAGAAAGAGAGAAATTAGAGTGACCCTGTTATCTTTGAGGAACATGATGAGCACATGCATCTTTCCTCTTTGGTTCCATCCCATTCTACTCTTCTCAATGCAAACATAGTATCATATCGAACCTTTCCTTCATTTCAGCTGGAGTAACAGTTGTTAAACTGGAACAACGAATGAGTAAGCTAAGAGAGGTATATGAATTCACAAGCCTAAGGGGGAGCTTAATAAAGTTACTTGGTGTAGATTCAAAGTAGAAGGAGAAATAATTTCAAGTGACAGGTCTAAATGAAATCCTCCCCCTCTGTGATGGCCAGAACAAAAGAAATTAATAAGCAATAAATATGTGCTTCTTGGAAGCATCTGGAACTTCTGTCTAATATGAAGCTTGTATTTTTGTAACCCGCAAATGTAACTTGTAACTGTTTGTGGAACTGACTAGGCCTCAAAGACAAAGCTATAGCTGTGAAATTAGCTGACTTAATAGTTCTTTCTCGCTCAGAATTTAGCCTTGATGATGATAAAAACTGGATTCAACTGCCCAGCTTATCCAGGTCCTTTTTTGAAATGAAATCTCAAAAAAAGCATAGTCAGAGAGTTTTGAAGGGGCTGGATTTAGGCATAGTTTCATAGTTTCTAGGGTCGGAAGGGACCTGAGCAGATCATCTAGTCCGACCCCCGGCCATGGCAGGAAAGAATACTGGGGTCAAACAAGATGAGCATCCAACCTCCTCTTAAAGACCCCCAGGGTAGGAGCCAGCACCACTTCTCTTGGAAGCTGGTTCCAGACCCTAGCCACCCTGACTGTGAAGTAGCGCCTCCTGATATTTAACCTAAACCTACCCACTGCCAGCTTGTGACCATTATTCCTGGTCACTCCTGGTAGTGCTCGGGGGAACAGGGACTCCCCCAATGCCTGCTGATCCCCCCTGACTAGTTTATAACAGGCCACAAGATCCCCCCTCAGCCTTCTCTTTTGGAGGCTGAACAGGTTCAGGTCCCATAGCCTCTCCTCATAAGGCCTGCCCTGTTGTCCCCTGATCATACGAGCGGCCCTCCTCTGGACCCTCTCCATGCTGTCGACATCCCTCTTGAAGTGTGCGCCCAGAACTGGATGCAATACTCCAGGATAATGTTAATTTTAAACCTGAAGATGTTGTGTTGCAATTTGCTTATTGGATAGACCCAAGCTTGGGCAGTAACTTATTACAATAATTTCTAACACCTTTTAACCCCATATGATAACAGCTATAAAGCAATATTATGAATGGCTATATAACTAAAAATTACCATAATTAGAATACAAAAGAACACACACGTCATAATAATCCTTGGGAAGGGTGGAACAGAAGGGTCATTGCTGTCCCATACCCCCATGGATCTCTCTTACTTCCTGTGAGAGCGAGGACCAGATCCTGACTGAGGGGCTTCCATTGGTATCCTTCGGGCAGCCCAGTTCAGAGACACCTGACTTTGCTGATTCAACTTGATATGCATCTTCTAACCGAGGGACTATCGATAAGTTACTAACTGAGTGGGAACTCTTGGTTAATTTCTTCATCTGTTTTATTATCACTGTCAAATTTAATGGTATTGTTATGTTGTCTGCTTATTAGCTTAACCTTTTTATTAACTATTATATATGCAAACTATATCTTTTGTTGTCATAAGTAAAATTCATTCCTTTTTGTAAGTGAAACTTGTCACTTCTTTCCTTTCCAACATCACCTTCTTGATCCCAAACCAAAAAGCCCAGTGGCTAATAAAGTTGTAGTGCTCAGTCAGTCTGCAACTATATTGACATAGTCACAGTGCCCAGCTGGCCTGTGACACCCCTCATAGCAGCTAAGTTCCACCCTCTTAAATTTGATTTGTTTTCAGCAGAAGTAGCAATTTTCCTTCCTGGTAACTTGCCAAGAAAATTCACCTGTGGAATTTACCATCAGCGAGCTATTCATCATCCCTGTCTGGTATGGTCTAACAATAAGATAACTTTTACGCTACTGAAAGAAAAAAAAAAAATCAAGAACTGTGGGACTGAAACAAGCAAGTCTTTGTAATAACAATGGATAAGATTGCCCCCCATGCCTCCCCCCCCCCCACACACACTCTACTACACTTGTAGTAAAGAAACTTATCTAGTTTCTCTCTTTAGGTAACCAAGGAAAAGATTTTGTGCACTTATGGCAGCTCATGCTGCTGAAGAGATGCACTGCAACAGTACAGTTACAAGGACTGCTGAAATACTAACTGAAGTGACCAAGGTTGAGTGTGTACCATTATCCAAGGGGGACTTCATTATGGTCATGACCTCTTTAAAATGCCTCTCTGCCTATCTACATCACCTTTATCCAGCCTGTGTTCAGTTTCATTTAAAAGTACTTCATCTGTAGTCTGAGCTAATCAAGGTCTTGTATGGTTGTCACAATATTGGTATGGTCACATGTTAAAAAACAAAGACAATGTTGTCTGACCACTTTTGGAGATGCATGTAAGTATTGAAAAAACCCCATAAAGAAATATCTTTATTGGACTCCTTAATGTGAGGGTTAGGGGTGGTCCTGGTGCAGATTTTCCATCTCCATTTGTTAGATGCATCACTCCAAAAACTTAAATCTGGACATCACTCTGGATCCCAACACCTCTATTAGGTGATACAGCATTACCTTATGGTCAACACAGAAAGTTGTAGAAAAACTAAGGAGGATTAGGCAGATATATTTGTCCTCTCACTATCTGTTCTAAATCTAGATGGTGCCAAACCTTTAATTTTAGCTTTGGTGGATAACGTTGTAGCTGGCCTTTCATTAGCTTCTCTATCAGCTCAGTCAGAAATTGAAAGTTTGACACCAAATTATAGGTTGAATCCATTAAGGGTTTTGTCAGTGGTAGACTATGGCATATTTCTGACAGATTCAGATTTTACTCAAGTGGCACAAGTGGTTCTTGACTCTTTCAAGAGACAGGAATAGTCTGTGGGATATTCATGCATCTTGGCTAGGAATCCATTAGGCATTTTCCCAATAGGAAGTTACCTTACCTATAATAAATTTCAGCATAAGCTTTTTTGACAGGGGGATCAAGATCACCTGGGGCCCTAGTCTGGATCTGGCCCAGTGCAAGGAGGCAGAAACAGCCACCACAGCACTGGTGGCATCAGTCACCATGGTGGTGGTAGCACCAGCATAGCAGTTGCTACAGCAGCAGCAATAGCCAGCATAATGATGGAGCAAATGGCCACAGGCCAGGAAGCTGCTTGCTACAGCAGAGGTTAAGCAATGATGGGCCGGTGATTGCTTGCCCACCTGCTGCCAAGGGCTTTGTGCACTGGGGCAACAGGACCCCAGATTTCATGGCAGGGCAGATGCAGCACCCTTCATCCCTCCCCCACCCCCATAACTTCTGGTAACCCACCAGTGGCTCAGCAGGTGAGATGGACTGGATCTGTAGGCAGTGGCTAGCTCTCATGATTTAAGAAATTAAAATTTGGTCTCTATGGGCACCTATACACATGCAGTGAGGCTGCATTGACATACTGTAATTACCACGTTCCATCTGACTCCAGCGTCTTGTGTATTAGTGTTCCTACACTGAAAATGACTGCAGCAGTGCTTTAATTAAAGCTCATTCAATGAGCTTTGGTTAAAATGCCCCACTGCCCTTTTTCAGTGTGGGGATGATAATACACAAGATGCTCCAGGTGCTTTAGAGTGGCTCTGGCAGTTGTTCTAATTAAAGTGTGTCCCTCCCCCCACAGAGCACATGTATAAATGCCCTATTAGCCTTGGTTTTCTAGTATCTTAACTTGAGTTTCCATCTCTCCAGCCAGTACAGAGCAAAGAACGTGTGGGCAATGGAATGAGCTATTTGGTATCTAGGCCCTCAATTCTATATCTTTAGTGTAGACTGTTTTTCTTTAGCTTTGGAATAATTTGAAGCCAATAAGTCTGCAAGGTAGAATCAGGTTCCCTGGTCTTTCTTGATGTCCAACAGATGGAAGTCTTTAACCTTTTAATATCTTAAAGAGTGATAAACTATTTGAGCTAGTGACTGGCATGCAATGTCCTCAGTTTAGGCTGAAGATTATGCCTGGAATGTGACTCATTGCACAAACTGGAGCAGGTATGACCTGTGAAAGTGGCAAGGAGGCTAATGAGGAGATGAGATTTTGGAAGTTAGGATATTAGCAAGTAGCTTTATGAAAATTTAATCTGTAGTGGTCTGAGTAAAAACACAACAACACATAAAGGCTATATTCATTTTCGTTATGGTGACTATTCTATAGATGTATAGTCAAATACAATTATCCAACCCAAGGCAGCTCCCATAGATTTGATAACTGGTGGGAAGATAAATGATTTCATCTGACTTGTCCTGCCTCGATGTGTGTTGACTTAAGTATCCTGGGGAGACATAGTGAGCTAGCACAGGGTTTGTTCAGGCAAGTCTATTGTTACAACACTACAACAGAGAACCATCCTATTAAATACAGTTCAGAAGATGATATTTGTTTGGTTGCACATTATCTTAATTAGCAACTCCAAGAAGACAGCTACAGAAAACGATACAGATTTGACCAACCCCAATATTGGCAGAGAACTAGACTGGGACAGAGTCAGCTTTCCAGTGGCAGGATAACACATATGGCATGTTTATTCTAGTAAGTCCTGGCCTGTTGCTCATGCTATCAGTCTGAAATGAAGAGATTGGATTATGTATTCATTACTCTTGCCAAAAAAAGACTTGGTAACATCTAAATAGGGCAGTGATTTGTTTCTTGTAGAGCAGAGCAAAATATTGAACACTTAAGGCATTTCTTATCTTATCTAAAAAGTTTCTGCCATTCCCACAAATTTATTTGTTAGATTTACACTTTTTCAAACCTATTGACCCACTGTCCTCTATGAACTGCCTTACTACATATAGTTTAAAAGATCACTGGATTACTGGTAGATGTGCAATGGCATCTACTTGGATATGTTCCCTGTTAAATAACTGGACTCAAGCCAACAATTAGTTTCATACCATACGAGTCATTCAGCAGTCTGTAAATTTTAGACAATTCAAAGTCGTGGCCACATTAATCCCTGTAACCCAGAGCTGAAAGGTTTCATATGCTTTCCCTAAGTTCTGGAGTCATTTAGCCCTCTGATATCTTATTAGGAATTAATATTCTTGTAGGCTAGGGACAGGAGTTACACAAACTGGTTTAAATCATCAGACACTGGTTTAAGCCTATAACAGAACAAAAGTTCACTGCACATAAATCCATTTCAAAATGGCTGAAACTGATTTACAATAAGCTTTGCTGAATGTATTATCAGAATTAACTGATTTGGGTCAAACTGGTTTATGAAACTTCTGTCCCAAACGCCTTCCTGGTTCAAATTAAATCAGAGTCCCATCCCCCCCCACACTCCAGCATGCTTTGCAGCCCAGGGGTTGGGCTGTGCTGCCTGCTCCAGCAGAGAAGTGTAGAGGGGGAGGGAAAGGGAGTCAAGGACTGCCCCCTGGCAAAATCCATCTGGGATCTGGGGCCAGGGAGGAGGGTTAAACCCCTCTTCCCTTGGAGAACAGAGCTGCCCTCCTCTGCTAAACTTACTGTTGGCTGCAACTGTGGACTACAAATCCCAGAGGCAGCTGGAAGCAGGAAGTTGAAGTGATGAGCAACTCTGCAAAGTCCTGCTACAGTGATTCTGGACTGCAAATCCCAGAGACCTCAGGGGCAGCAGGAAAAGGAAGTGAACACACAGCCCATGCTGGCTACATGCCAGGGAGCCATGTTCTGGTGCCCCCCAGCTTCTGGGCTGAGTCATTGCAGGCACGTGGTTGCATTTCCTGAATCAAAAGTGTCTGTACACTTGTTAGTCAGTTTACTCTCTGCAGCTTAGATTAACATGCAAACACTGAAGTGGTTCAGCCTTGGGCTTTTAGACTGTCTGTACTTACTGTAATGAACAAACTAAAGAGAGAAATGAAGATTTTGTTCAAAGCTATTTTTTGTCTCTGTAAGACTAGAATTTTCTTTAGCATCAGGTTTAAGCCTCATCAATGTTACGTACATCTGAACTTGGCATAACTGGTTCGATCATCTTCACTACAGACAGAAAAGGATTAGAAATGGAAAATACCAGTACACTTCATTCTTACTTTAATTGGGCAGAGCAATATACACTTTCTTACACATTATTTAAAGAGCTAAGCTGGAACCAAGTTTCCTTCCTTTTTTAATTAAATAGTACTTCAAATGACTTTGAAGAAGTTGGTTGTTCAAGTCACGACTCAGCAGTGGCTGTAGCAGCATCGTCACATATCTATAGCAGCTGACTCATTTCTGGCTTAATAATGGAAAATCTGCATCACATCTTAGATAATTTGTACTTATAGTAAAAAGATAGTAACTTCTCCAGAGTTTCTTAACCACAATCATAGTACTCATTTAGTAAGTTTAAAAAAAAAAAAAAAAAAAGAAGATAATCCCACATTACTAAACTATGTAAAATTAGCTGATTCTAATCTTACATTCATAATACGGAACAGGTAATGTTGTACTGTATCATTTCTAATAATAATAATACCACCACAGAAAATATTAGACATTGCATTACCAAGTGAACTCTAAAAGTTTAATACAGTTTACATTATCATAATTTTGCACCAATGTCATGCATAATACTTTCCACAGTGACCCTATTTCCATTGGCCAAGGATTGCTTAAAGGGAGTTTGAGTAAGCCTGCTAACAAACTATTTTAACACAGAAATTTGAAGCATTCTAGATGACAAAACTTACGTACTCGGCTACAAAACTTATGTACTCTGTGCCAAATGGATATTTTCAGTACTTTTCTTAGTTTGCTTCTCTCATTACTGTAAAATGCTTAGGATTATCTAGGTAGATTTCTGCCTGGAGTGTTGTATACTTTTTAGTTAAACATCTGTATTGTGATGAAAGCACTGCTTGTTATAACATGGCATCTTTCTTTGAAGAGAACAGGAGTGTCAGGAATAGACAGAGAAACCCTGACAAGCAGAAAGTCCATATGATGTCTTAAGTCATGCATGCTCAACCCCTGGCCTACAGGCCAGGTCCTGGCCATGGAGCCATGACATTTGGCTCATGGGGTACCCTAAAGGTGGGAGGGAATGTGCGGAAGAAAGAGGGGAAAGGTAATGAATGCCACCACCATTTCCCAACTGCCAAATTTCTAAGTCCCATAGGCCGGATTACATGGCATGGCAATGTGCACAGGCCCCCACCCAGCATACATGCCAGATATGACCCTGATCCCATGCATGACATGGGGTGGTTCTGGCTTGTTGACCCATCCCACATTACTCATCTTGCCCAGAGGGCCAGAAGGTAGGACATCATTGTGCTAAGTCATTACAAAAAGTTGGGTCATGGCTGAATGCACAGGAAGATTCCTGACATTTGGAATACTTTCACTGCTTTTCTAGTAGCATACGTTTGGTAAAATACAGGGTAGTCATTTTTTACTATCTGCCTGCCTTCTCTTGGCCTTGGCAATTACAGATGCAAATCACTGATATTGGGATGACATACAATGCTTCAAGACAAAATAGAATCAAGGGAATCTGTCCACAATTTTTTTTTTAAAAAGCCCTTCCAGTTAATCAAAAATTATGGCCAATTAGCTCAAACACGATTCATTTCTCAAAGCAAATGTGAAAGCTGGCAAAGCTTACCTCATTTGTTCATAAAATTTAAGCCATGTGAAAACTCATATTATAGCTTTTGGATGGACCAGAGCAACCAAGAATTAACCTAGTTTAATGCCATTGTTCTCTTATAACTGGTTTAATTTTAAAAGTTGTGTTAGTGATGGAGTAATAGTTTTTCTGGACTATCACAGCAAATATGCCAGAGGAAAGGATTTTTGTGGGTGGTATCTTTTATTGGGTCAACTGCATGGTGATTTTCCATTGAAATTTGTTGTTTACAATATCCTCATTTATTTTATCATTTTAATGTGGGCATCAATTCCCAAATGCTTAAACATATAAATAAGTTGCAGGCTCTCTAGAAAAGTATTTGGTAGTAATAACCAGAGGGAAATGAACATCCCCAAGATTTAGCTTTTTAAGCATTGGTCATGTAATCAGAAAGCTGTTAAAGCATGAAAGAAAATACTACTAACAGTATTTCTTAAAGATACATTTTGAAAAACATGTTGACGTGAACTAGAATAGATTACTTATGCCTGATTCATTAAATTAAAATATGTAACAGGACACCAGTTGGTAAACACTGATATTTATGAATAGCTATTTGTGGTAGTTAGTATTGACTGAATAAATAAAAAATGGAGTAAATGTTTTTATTGACTGTCACGGGGTGGGGCACAGGAGCGGCCGTGATCTCCCCTTGCGCCCCTGCCGTGCCAAGTTGTGGCGGGCGAGAAAGAGGGTGCGTTTGAGACCCAACTTTGATGGTTCTAACATGAATGGGAGGCTGCCTTACTGTCCCCTTGGACACGGTGTTATATTTGTATTGGCCCCTATCCTATAAGGAGTACCCTGGTGTGTCTCAGCCTTATGGGCTATGTGTGCCTCCAACCACCCCTGTAGCACGCCCCAAGCCTCGCTGGTGTACCAGACATTCTTATGTCTCTGGGTGCGTTCTAAGTACGCACCCTTATACAGGGACCTCTCCAATGAGGGCCCGCTGAGCTTCCTAATGTGCATGTGCCCTCCCTGGGCTCTGTCCCACGCGCCCTGCCCTGCCCGGGGTTCTCCCTCGTGCGCACCTACTATACGTGCGTTCACCCCACTCGGGCTTGTACTCGCACGCTGGGCTGGTGCCCTGTTGCTCCTGGCGCAAGCCCTGTCTCACCCTTTCCGGGCTTCTACTCATGTGATCGCCCTTCTTCAGGCTCTTAACTGCACGCACGCTCTGCCTCCAGCCTCCAACCGTGCGCTCGCCCTACTTGGGTCTCTTCTCGTGTGATCACCCTTCTTCAGGCTCTTAACTGCGCGCTTGCCCTACTTGGGCCTTACTCGCACTTCCCTTGCCCACACTTGAGCTTGTCCCGCGCTCCTCGCCCTCCTCACGTGCACTGGGGCCTTGCTCGCGCTTCACACACTCTCTCGCCCACACAGGGGTCACATAAAATATTGCCCCTCAGGGCCAGGATCACCAGGAACCCCCACACTATTGGGTAGCTCCAATGAAGTGATCCCGGTAGCCACCCCCACTGGGGTTGGGGTCAGGACACCCCAAACACAGCGCTCTCTACCATGCTAATTATCCCAATAGTCACCCCCACTGGGATTGGGGGCAGGACACCCCAAAACACATCACTCTCTACCACTCTGGGAGCACCCCCACCTTACTGGGGAGCTCCTAATGAGGCCTCCTCCATCCCCTTATATTCTCACCTGGTCCTCCGGTAGTATAACAACAAAACCAAAGTCTCTGCCTCCGGGGCCACAACAACTTCAAAACCACAACAGAACACAGAGCCTCTTGGCTGTAACATAAACCTTAAGCCAACCTGGCTAACCTTCCATCATATCCTTATCAGGGTCCTCGCCACCCTGTATCCACATGCGGATGCTCAGGCTGCTCAGCTCCTAGGCTGCTCCACTCTGCTCCTCAGCAGAGCTCTTGCTACTCAGGCTGCCAGAGAGAAACTGCCTCAGGCCTCAGCCTTGTGTGTTTAAATAGGCCAGGCCCTGCCCCCTGGTGGTCAGCTGACCCACTCAGTTGCTTTGGCAACCCCCGGCTGTGCTGCCCTATTGATTGGCAGCTAAGCCCGCATCGCCATTACTAGTAGCGAGCACCCTAGTGCTCCGCTACATTGACCAAAATAATTTAATTAATTTTATAGTGAGAATGATTTTGACAAAAATATTTTAGAAGTCAAAACATTGCATGTTGTAGCTTTTCAAACAACAGCGTTTCTATTCTTTATTTCAAAAAGACTTAACAATTTCACTCATTTAAATTATAAGAAACCAAAACAAAACAAACACACACTGCTTCCCCCACTCCCCAAGAACACTCCATGGGTTGGTTTCTTGTTCTTCAACCTGCTTCAACAGTCAGCCACCGTTTTGACCTATCCACAGTCCTACAATGCCACACATTCTCTTTTACCCTGGAAGTGTCCCTTGTAACTGAGATAGCTCACTGTTCACTTCTAGGCTGGCCTACTGCACCACACTCCGCCTGCTGCTGATCTCTTCCAGCTGCCTTTCTGGCCCTCAGCATTCCTTGCCTTGAGCTCTTACTTCTTCATTAGGCAGACAGCAAATGACTGGCTCTCTTTTCATATATAGCCCTATGGGGTATTGGGCTGGCACAAAACATTAAAGGACCATATGTCCAGAGCTATACCAACACTTTACTAAGGGGGAAAAGGCGACCCTATTACAATCTCCTTCCCTCTGCCCAATCAAGAGAGATACCCAAAATATTTAATTCAGCACAAAGATGTTTCTTTTATCTATAAAAATTCCCTCATTGTTTGGATCCTGACCATTTGAGGAGCTGCCACTGCTCTCATTTGACATCAATACAGCTTAGAATGACTAAACTGTTTGATACAACAGTCCAAGACTGAAAGAAAATATTGCTATTGACTTAAAATGACACCAGGTTTTTATTTCAATAGTTAAGCAGAGGAAGTATACTGTAGATGCATCCTTATATAAGAATTGTTTTCCCACCTTATTGAGAGAGAACACAAGCATGTAGATGTTCAAATAAGTTTGCTTCCTCATAATTTGGGGAAGAATAGATTATACAGGCTGCATCTGGGTTAAAGTCATGATATTTGTCCTCTTTTTAAAGGGTGAATTTATTTTGTATATGAAAGTTCCTCTTACTGAGGATATATTTTAAAGAAATACATATAAGATACAGCCGCTAAAAATCTATTGCTGCTTAGCAGAATAAAATGGGGTCAGGAAGATTGATGGTTTTCTTGAAAATTTAATACTTTTTAAAACTGACTACTCAAAGGTGCTTTACTGAAGTGCTGCTTGCATCCTTTTGTAGATTCCCAAGATGAAGATACTGTCTACACAAACCTGCTGGCTCAAGTTCTCGAGTTTGTGCTCAAGTCAACCAGCTTTCAAGTGTAAGCTGTTAATGAGTTTCCTTGTGTGATTAGATTTTGAGTTTCACAACTTAAATGACAGTTGTGGCTTCCTGTCATGGGAAGAAGAGGAAAAGGTCATTTACCCTCTCTTTTAGAAAGGTTGAATTGATATTAAATTCCACTTAAGCTCATGAGAAAACTATTTATTCAATGGTAACAGGAGCTGTGCCTCTAATAAAAGGATAACATAGGTATAATATTCTTTTGAATTACCCATAATTCATTTTCCTCTCTTTTCAGAAAAGCAGACAATATAACAATCCAGTGCCTGTACCTTTGACTTTCTATTACCAGATCCAAGAGCCTCAGAGGTCTTGTAACCTCACTTCTCCCTCCATAACTGGCTTCAACAGCTACAGACTATGATAATGATGAAATCGCCTGTCAAGAGGTACAGAAACAGAAAAAATAGAGTATCTTCTTAGTAGATGATCTAACTCTGTGCAACTACTCTCTGCCTGACATCAGGATGATTATGGATCATTTCCCATATTTCTTTTCAATAGTCTTTGAAAAAAAGTTTCATAGACATCATCAGGGCTGGAAGGGACCTCGGGAGATCATTGAGTCCATCCCCCTGCCCAAAGGGCAGGAAGTCAGCTGGGGTCATATGATCCCAGCAAGATAAGCATCCAATTTACTCCTGAAGGTGTTCAATGTAGGTGCTTGAACCACCTCCGATGGCAGACTGTTCCAGATCTTGGGGACTCAGACAGTAAAGAAATTCTTCCTTATGTCCAGCCTGAAACGGTCTTGCAGGAGTTTGTGACCATTCAACCTAGTCATCCCTTGGGGCGCCCTGGTAAACAAACGTTCCCCCAGATCCTGGTGGTCACCCCGATAAACTTATAGGTGGCCATCAGATCACCCCTACGCTTTTCCAGGCTAAAGAGTCCCATGGCTCTCAGCCTGTCATCGTAAGATCTGTTTTCCTGACCTCTGATCATGTGCGTGGCTCTCCTCTGGACTGTCTCAAGCTTCTCCACATCCTTTTTGAATTGTGGAGCCCAAAACTGGACGCAGTACTCCATCTGCGGCCTCACCAAGGCCGAGTACAAGGGGAGAATGACGTCCCAGGATCTGCTTGAGAAGCATCTATGGATGCAAGCCAGCGTTTTGGTCGTTTATTAGCCACAGCATTGCATTGCAGGCTCATGTTCATCTTGTGGTCAATGATGACCCCCAAGTCTCTTTCTTCTGTAGTGCTATCCAACGTAGCACTGCCGAGCCTATAAGGATGCTGCAGGTTTTTCCTCCAAGGTGGAGAACCTTGCATTTTTCGGTGTTAAACACCATGAGGTTCTAGTCTGCCCATTTGCTGAGCTTGTCCAGGTCACACTGGATCACCCGCCTATCTTCTGGCATGGATGCTTTGCCCCAAAGTTTGGTGTCATCGGCGAACTTGGCCAGTCCACTCCTGACTCCAATGTCCACATAATTAATGAAGATGTTGAACAGTATGGGTCCCAGGACAGAGCCTTGAGGGACCCCACTGGTCACAGGGCACCACGATGAGTGACTGCCATCAATTACAACCCTCTGGGTCCGACCACGAAGCCAATTTCCCAGCCAGCGGATCATGGTGGAGCCAAGGCCACAACTGGCTAGTTTGGCCAAGAGGTGATCATGGGATACCAGATCAAAAGCTTTTTTGAAGTCAAGATATATGACATCAATCTCTTCTCCCTCGTCCAGGTGATAGGTCACCTGGTCATAGAAGGAAATGAGATTGGTCAAACAAGTCCTACCCGCAACAAACCCGTGCCGGCTATCCCTTAGAATGTTAGCCTGGGCCAGTCCCTCAAGGATGGCCTCCTTCATAAAATTTTCTAAGATCTTCCCCAGGATAGAAGTCAGGCTAATGGGCCTGTAGTTAGCCGGATCCACTCTCCTCCCTTTCTTGAAGATCAGCACCACATTGGCCTTCTTCCAGTCTTCCAGTTTTCAAAGATCCATGCCAGGGGCTGGGCTATGATGCTCACCAGCTCCTTGAGTACCCTGGGGTGCATATTGTCAGGGCCAGCTGACTTGAAGGTATCCACCTTCTCAAGATGTTCCTTCATGAGGTCAGCATTTATGGAGGGTAGGGGATCCCCATCACCCAGATCTCCCTGTCCCATAGCAGGCATGGGCGTCCCATGGGACTGATGAAAGACTGACGGAAAGTACCTATTTAATAGGTTGGCTTTTTCCTGGGCGTCAGTTGTCAGTTGCCCCATCTGGCTTAGCAGGTGTCCAATGTTGCCTTTGCTTTTTCTCCGGCTCCCCACATATCTGAAAAAGGACTTTTTGTTGTCCCTGATGCTTGAAGCTAGTTGGAGTTCAGTTGCAGCCTTGGCTTTCCTGGTTTGCTCCCTGCAGGACTGGACCAGTGCAGAATAATCCTCCTTGGAGGTGAATCCCGTCCTCCATCCTTTGTAGGCTTTCCTTTTTAGCCGCAGGAGGTCCGCTAGGTCCCTGGAGAGCCAGGAGGGCTGCTGTGCCTCTTGCTGCCTTTCCTCCATGTTGGAATAGATTTAGCTTGTGCATTGAGGATCGCTTCCTTGAGAAGCAACCACTCTTCTTGAACTCCCATCTCCCTGAGGTCATGGTCCCTAAGGGCCTGACCAACAAGCCTCTTCAGCTTGTCAAAGTCGGCTTTTCCAAAGTTGGGATAGTCAAAGGCACAACTGATAAAGAAAAGATAAGAGGCAAATAATCCCAATTACACCAACAGCCCCAAATCAGGAGAGGATGGAGAATATAATTTTTATCTTGCATAAAACAGAGTAACTAGAAGGCCATCACCTCCCACCTACCTAGATTCATTAGACTTCTGTGCTTGACTACTGGGGTACCATGAATTCACTTTTAAGTCAAATACTGCAATGGTAGATCCAATAAAGTTCTTAGACACCTAAGAAATCAGGGACACAGTGCCCAACTTTGAGTTTCTTGGCCCCCAGATTGGAGTCTGGAACTCTGATGCTGGCATAAACTCCTTCTCACTCCAAGCTTTAGGAGGACATTTGAATTCACAAGTTGAAACCCTCAAAAGACCCTTTGACTAAAAAAAGAAAGAAGTTTCACTCTTTCCTTTCGAAGTGGCCGGTAAAGGAGGGGATGGCAGATAAAGTAATTTTTTACATGAAAGCGGTGTAATCTTGGGGTACTCATTCTGACACATCAAACCTTGATTTTTCTTTTTCTGCAAAGTGGAACAAACAGAAGGAGTAGGGGAAACATACCCACAGCATGGCCTCTACACAGGTGGTTGAGATGCCTTCTTGGGAGATAAGAGGAGGGGTTAAAATCTACATGTCCTATTACAGGAGCTCAACACATCACCCAATCAGTTCTTTAACCACTAGGTTATAACATGGTAACCCTAGCAGAAAGTAACTGCAATGGTATTCTCTGAGATATTTGATCCTGTCAGCATGCATTAGGCATGCTCTAAAAACTCCTGTCAGATCAAGCCCCTTAGCAAGTTAGACATCTAGTTAGGTTCTGATCTCTGATCAGGTTAGGCATGAGTTAGATACTAGGAGCATCAAGCCTAGGGCAGTTCTCCATAAGCAAAGAAGCCAAATTCTAGATACTATAAAACTCTAAAGATGAGAGAGAGAGAGACAGTCTGGGTACCTTCAGTTAGCTGGCAGATGAGTGGAATTTTTCAACATTGCCTTTTCCAATTTGGGTTTCATGAAATCTCACCATGCGTGTTCAAATCTTTCATTGGATCTAGCACTAAGCATACTGACAGAAATAAATGTGTACAGTATTTGGAACCAAGGGAGAACAAAGCCATGATTTAAAACTTTGACATGCTATAGTCGAATAAAGATGCTTAGGGACAAATTGGCATCTCATTCATTCTAAGAAAATATTGAAACTGGAGGAAGTCTGATCTATCCAAATTAATTTGCATTTAATATTAGTGGGCAAGGGGAAGGGAAGGGAAAAAGATCAAAAAGGGTTTTGAAGAATCAGAATGCCTAATCCCTGCTTCAACCTGTAAACATAGTGTTATAGTAGATCAGTTGTTCTACATGCAAAGTATAGTGATCTAGTAGAACAATTAATCTATTGAAGTTACTTGGCCTGTTATAACTCAAAATTAAAAGGTGACCCACCAAGGATTTTACTGAATAATTTTCACTCCTTTTTATGGACCAAACCATGTCTCTAGTCTTTTCTTTGTCTCTTGGAATTATCAGGAATTTCAGTTCTGGTCTTCCTAAATTTTATTGGATACATGTTGTGAGCTCTCGCAGCTTAAGTACCATATTTACTTGAATCCAAGACAAAGTTCTCTGCCCCCCCCATTTAACTTGGGGAGAGGGGAGGAGACCATTCTCTTGAATTCAAGTATAAGGCAGGAGGGAGAGGCAGACAACTCCTGTGGCTTTAACTCTGTGGCTGCTGCCCACCCCCACAGTCTCGGTACCCTGCCTGCCCAGCCACTGCCTCCCTCCTCCAATGTGTCTGCCCCCTAATCTTCTCCCTGCAGTCTTGCCTCCCCACTTCCCTGCCACATTTGATCCACTTCATCCCTCCCCATGCTGCCTCTCCCCACCCCAGTTTACACCCTCAGTGTCTAGACTCTAATTACTGGAGGACAGTCATCTTGAAGTAGTCTTGGATTTGGGTGAATATGGTAACCACCCTTTGTTTGTTCATTTAATAAAGTAATCCTTTCTCCAATATTAATTAGCTTTGGAATGAAATAGATGTACATAATACCCTTTGTCATTAAATTGTTCAGCTTTCAATCTAGTTTCTTCTATCAGAATTATATAAGTTCTCATCTACATTGAGTCTCTCAGTTAAGAGACCTCAATTCCTAATGGAACAGCAAGCAAAAGTGAAAACCATTTCAGGCTTTTCCAGCACATCATAAAAAAAGAGACAGAAGCTGAACTTCATTATCCAGGTCACCTTTACAGAACACTTCTTTCATTATCATCAGGAAATCCTAACAGGCAACTTCCAGCTGCGATGTCCTTAAAAGAAGACTGACAGAATAAAAATATTAAAGGCTTTGTTCCAATATTACCAAACTGTTCAAAGCCTTTCTTTTTGTAAGGATGCACGTATTGTTAATGCCTAAGGTGTGGCTATTATTTAATGACTGATAATTTGAGAGAAAGTAAAGGAAAGTTAACTCTGTGATGGGAAATTGAGGCAGAAATGCATGACAGAAATAAAACAATGATTTAAGGAAGAAAATACTCAGATAGGAATTGCTGTGGAGTCTCAGAAGAAAGACACCAAAAGGGATTATTTCAAACAGTGTAGGAAAAATGGCAATTTTTTTTTTAGATAACCTAGTCTAAAGCCTACTGAAAGACTGAGCACCAGCTCCTCAGCTTTGGTAGATTAATTGTCTATGACAATCTCAGGCTGAGATGCCAGCCTAAAAACCTTTTAAAAAGGGGACAAAAATGATGCACATACAGACAAAGGAAGAGGACTGGCAAAACATAAGCAGAGATTGTATGTTAAATTTCTTGCATCGTATATATATATATAACAACTTTTTCCCAACAAGAATTTTTTGCATGGGGCAAGAAAATGACACCCTTACAAAAGCATTTGGGCAAATGCTTCACTTTGGCATAAGATATACACTGCACATCATTTACAGAAGAGATAGGAGCCAAATAAGTTCCACCTCTGGTACCCAGATTCCACTAAAGGGAGATAAGAAAAGATGAAAGATAATAATTTCCTTTTTTTCAGATATTCAGAAAGACATTTCTGACTTGTGCATACTGCCATCATATAGCATCAACAAAGAAAAACCTTGTAAGTACCAACCTCATTTGTGGATGGCATTTATTAATTGGACACAAGCAGCTATCCTGAGGTCCTTCAAAGTAAGAAAAGGGAAAACTTGGCTGGGCATCAAAATATCTTTGTTCATCTGGCTTATGACAGTCTACACCACAGGTGCTCAACCCCCTGCCTACAGGCCAGATCTGGTCCACAGAGCAATGTCATCCAGCCTTGAGGGCTCCCTACAGATCTGAATATGTAGTGGTGGGGAAGCAGTGACAACAATTGCCACTCCTTTGCTGCCAAATTTCTTGACCCATAGGAAGTCCTGGAGGCCAGATGACAGGTACACAGGGCCAGGCAGAGGTGGTGTGGGCCCCGATCCCAGTGCACTGAGTTGGGTGGAAGAGACATAGGCCCTGATCCTGGCACCCAGGGCCTGACCTGGTTCATAGACCATCTCCATGCCATTCATTAAGCCTGCCAGGCCTATATCTTGAGGCTCTACTTCTTAGGTCAATGCCAGGTCATACAGGATGTTTACAGTGGGCACATCTACACAAGATGCTTTACAGTACAGCAAGCTAAGTTGCTGTACCATAAAGCATCACTGTCTACATGTACTCAGCAATTAGGGTGCATTAAACTAATTTACTGTGCTGCCAGATACCATTTGTATCTGATGGGACTATCTGGCAGCACACTAAGTTACTGCACTTAAATGCACATGTAGATGGTGACATCGGGATTTGTTTACTCTGGCTCAAATTGAGCTGGAGTATATTTGGTCACATTAACTGCACGTGTAGATGTGTCCACTGGCTCCATAGTACTCTCAAGGCTTTCATAAGAAAAATAACCTCCATCTACCTACTTCAAACCCAGAAATGCAGTGATGGGGATTCTCTGGCACCCCTGAAGTGCACCACAAACAGATATGTCAGCAGCAGGGGTAAGCATCATCCTCACTACTACAGTTACATATTTTGAGCTTGTTGCCCAGAAGCAAGTGGACAGAGCTTGTATTTCAGCACCATTTTGAGAACACCTCTAAGCCAGCATAGACGTCCTCCCAGAACCCTTGCCTAGCTTGAAAGTTTCTACCTTGGTGGGTATTGCTTGACAGAGATTAAAGTGACAGCCTATAGCACAGATGTTCAACCTAACTACTTCTTACAACTGTTGCACAAACAACAATTTATCCATGATTAGAAGTACAGGTGACAATTCTGATCATCAAAATATTAATGAAAACAGATGGGAGATTAAAGTGGCAAAAGGCTTCATTTTATAGTTAGGTTGTCAGGGGGAGTTCAGTGTAGTGTATACTAGTGAATTTCTGGAGCACTTCAATACAATTCTGAAGAACATGCTGAAGATATTCGAAGTAAACATCAGAACAGATCATTGTCTATATTTTCATCCGCAGCATTTCATTCAGCTACCTGGATTTCCATATTAAGCTTTTGTACAGGCCCTCCTAATTTTAAACAAAACACGAGAAAAGGAGTCTATCAGGATTTCTTCTTGTTGGATTCCTCATAATAGTACTCCTATCAAAAGTAATGCACTGTGCTATAATGGTGGATAATCATCTCTAGACATCAACGGCTCAGTATCAGGAAGTAACAAAGTGGGGTTCTCCAAGGGTTTAAATTGAACCAGGCTCAGGACAATATTTCCATTAACAATGTAAAGAATGGGCTTGAGTGTATATTTGTTAATTTTGTGGGTGACACAAAACAGAATGGGGATGCAAGCACTGTGAACGGTAAGGTCAGGATTCAAAAGGACCTTGATAAAATGGAGAAATTGCCTGAAATAGGTAAAATTCAAGACTGACAAGCACAAACTACTACCCTTTGAAGGAATAATCAAATACACAAAATGGTAGTGACTGGCTAGGCTGCAGCACAGCAAAAGAGATTGAGGGTTACAGTGAGTGCATAAGATGAGTGATTCAATACTACAATATTGTGTCAAAACAATGGAGAGCATCATGGGATGTATTTAAAAGGACTGTCATATGCAAATAATGGAAAATAGTTCTTTCATTCTATTTAGCACCGTTTAGGCTTCACCTATAGCACTGCCATTGTAGCACATCTTAGTCAAACCAGTAGGCTAAATAAGCCAAACTTTTTAGGTTCCTCTTGTAGGAATGTTTTTATATTAAAACATGAAAACCAGGGAGAGCCAAAGAAATAAAAGTTGCAGTATACTGGACATGGGTCTAGGATGGACTTTATTTATTTTACTATTAGATTGAAGGCACAGAGATCTAATTTTATTTTTATCCATATCAAAGGATGTTGAAAGTAGATGCCTCAATCATTTTATTTTCTTGAATATTTGAGTTTGAAAAATCTTAGCTATTTTATAGTTTGTTTTAAATTGTAATGTTTCTAAGACATAATTTAACATGACAATTTTAATGAAAGAAAAATTACAGTTCATAAAGCTTTCCTAAATTCTTGTTGCATAATTAACACTAAAGTTAATCAGGTTTGATATCTGCCTTATGGATCAGGTGCATCCTAATATGGTGTTGTAATTATGAGCTCAAGACCACAGTAGTGAAATTTATAAGAGACTGTTTCTAATAAGCTAATCAAGATGTTGATGTGTAATTGACTTGTCTTAAAAACCTGTAGAAAACACACATAATAGATTTTAAGCACCACCAGTAATTCTTAGAAGCATTTCAGCATCAATTGGAAAAAACATAGTAATTTTAGGGGGAAAAAATAAGGATTTAATATGAATAGGAAATTAAAGCATCAGATGCTAATTGGGTTGGAAATTAGAAGATGTTTCTTACTATGTAGAGAAGTTTCTCAACCAGTGTGCTACAGCAACCTGGGTTACCATGAGATCCTTTTAAGGGTGCCATGGGGTTCCACATAATATTAGTACAGTTAGGTGTGCAAATGTGTACGTGATTAACAAGATACGCTCAGAGACTGCCTATACATGTGCTCCTCAGCGCTCCAATTAGAACTCAGCAGAGCAGATTCAATTAATTGAGTCTGCTCTGCATTCTAATTAGAACGAGGTTTAAATAAAACACCCTGTGGCCATCTTTAAACACATGGGAGCTTAGTATATGTGATACTGCAGCGTTTTAATTACAGTGGCTGCCTGGAAACTGCTCTAATTAAAAATGCCCATCCTGGAGGATGTATATAGACACCCGGAGATTTCAAACTAAAATCTACAGAGTCAAACACATTCCAACCTTTTGTGAGCTTTGAGTTCTTGATTATGTAAAAGAACAGAGCAGTTCTTCTTCTGCAAAGAAATGAGTGAAGCTAAGAGCTAGAATCTTCTGAGGGGCGCCTTAAGTCTAAAAATTTGAGAACCACTTGTGTAGAGGAGCATAATTCTGCAACAGTTTTCCAGAGTGAGTTGTGGGTACACAACAACCTAACTGATTTTAAAAACAGAGCTCATTCATCTTAACAAAAGGCATGCTATGTGGCTGCCAGCAAGAATAGGAATCATACTCAATCATTAAAAAGGTCACTTCTAGTTCCAGACTCCTAAATTTAATTCTGCTTATTCCTATGAGCAGTCCTATCTGTTCCCATTAATATTTTAATGATCAGAATGGTCACCTGTACTTCATGGATGAGTTGTTGTTTGTGCAACAATTGTAAGAAGTAGTTAGGTTAAACTCAGGACTAGATCCAAAATAAAGTATTTGGGAGCCTCAATTCTACTAAAATCTTAAAGTGCAGTTAACTTGCTGCCTCTCTCACCACACAAACCACTCAACTTCAACTGAACCCTAGAGGAACAGTACAGAACCCATCAGGCACCTCTTTGTTTCACCTTAAATGTTCACCAGATGCCTAAACCATTCCCACTCCAAGTAGTTCTGCACATACTTTATGGCTAGGGATCTCTGTAAATCATGGAGAAAATACCCGCCTACCCCACCCCACAGTGGCTCATTCAATTTTTAAAATTTTGCTTCCTCAACAGCTGGACTGTCTGCCATGGAAATAAAACTGCAGTTTTAAATATGCCATGGTTTTTGCATCCTCCCCTACTGATTAGCTGAGGGGTCCCTGTGGCCTTGCCGCCTGCTGCTGACTGGCAGGGAGGCAAAAATCACAGCACACTTAAAACTGTGGTTTTCACTTCCCCAGTGACCAGTGGTAAAAAGCTTGGCTGGCAGGGCCCCTCTGCCAATTGGGGCAGAGGGGGAGCAAGAAAGGGTAGGGCAAATGGCAAAATGAAAAAAAAATTAAGAGGAGCTGCAAGGGGTACTTCCTCGGTGATTTACATAGATTCCTACTCATGGCTTCACCTGACTGTGAACCAGAAATAGCCATTTAAATCCCCAGGGGTGCATCTATATGAAATGTTTACTGTGGAGTTACCTAATTAGCTCTTCAGTAAAGCATCTTCATTTACATGAGCGGTGCTTTTAGGCCAGTAAACTAATTCATTCTGCCATAAGACACTACTGCCCAATACAAGCACTACTCTACAGCAGAGTTATTTACTCCACCACAATACATGTGTAGACAGTAACTAGAGCCAGCTGGGGCAAGAGGATGTTACAGTGTGGGGCTGCCTACTGCACTGAAGCACCCTCAGGCCCCAGCCAACCCCTCCACAGCACACTGAGGCAGGTAGGAGAAGCCCCAGGCTGGCAAGATGACCCCCTGGACTCCCTGCCCGCCAGGGCTGCACCACCCCAGCTCAATATGCTCCAGTCTTGAGTGCACATGTAAACACTGTGCCTGGGAGCAATAAAATCCAGTGTGAACTGTGCCAGAGTTTATTGTATTGAATTAGTTTCAAGTGTAGGTTCACCCTGTGTGACCCAATTAAGTGTGCATGTTCTAAGCATGCTTAAGATGCATTGAAAATGAGGCCCCTCCAAAAATGGACTTATGGCCAATTTGCTTTAAAATGTGGCCAGAGGAGAAGTAACAAGCTTCAGTTAGATACACCAGAAAGACTTAAGCATCTCAGTTATCCAGTGTTGTAGTGGACTCTGGAATAGACTCCCTAACCCAGTCAGTTGCCTAGGGTTACTGTGGGCATCAACACCATGGAGCTCGAGATGCAAGATCACAAATATTCTAGAAGCATTCTCCCAAAAACATGCCGGGAAGAGGTTTAGTATCTTTCAGTTTCACTGATCTGGTGTTGATTTGGGGGTCATCCCACAAGGTCCAATAAGGGAAACATTTTAGGTTTCTTTGGACCCAAGTCTCTGTGACAGGAGATAACTAACAGGTAGAGCTTTCCCAGAGTACAGTATCTTCCTCAGAGAGGGGACTAACTTATTTCAGTTCTTGTCTGTCTGCTACTTTGAAACCCATAGTGGAAAAAAAGGCAAGCTGTGAACAACTACAGTTTTCACAAACAGATGAGGTCTGGGTCATCTTACTGCTGCAACCAACTGGGGAAATGTGGGGCTTCTATTCCTGCCACATTAAAAAGGTTCAATGTGATCACCTGCTTCCCCCACCAACCTTTAACACACGCACTCCATATTAACATAGACTATCATGCTATCAGATGCGACAGGAGATCAAGGTGGCAATGGCATCAGTCTCTCACTGCCATAGACCAAAATAGAAGTCAGCAATCCAAGGGAGTCAACCCTTACCATCCTCCACAACAGCTCATGCAGAGGGCACATCTGAACAGCTAATGTGCTACAGGGGGGAAGCCTGCTGGCAGAACAACTGAGAAATAAGCACAGTGACTAAAGCCTCAGTCACTGAAGTAGAGACCATGCTGTGCAAAAAGGTAACATCAGTCTTGTGATATTGGCCACTTGTGCAAAAGAGGAATTGTGATTTTTCCTTGTACTTTCCACATCTATGAAAGCTGGAACTTCATGCTCAACACACTCAGGTAGAATTTCATAAGAAGATGATTCTACTTGCAGAGAAATTAAAACCCCCACCACCCACACATGCTGTATGTACAGATAGATACTTACCAAAGCTCACCACACCCCAGTCTGCCTACAACTCTTTCCATACAATGCAGCATAGTGTGTGGCATGCACTCCTCCACACTCATACAGGAGATGGTCAGTAGGTTGTACACTTACATTCCTAAAACTGGGTCTTTATAGGCCAATGTTTCCCATGAATATTAGATCAGTCCTGTAGCTAGAATGCTTCATTTTCAGAAAAAGTACCTCCCCCTTCCCTTCCCCACTCCCCCCAGCCAAACACATATGCAAAACAGACTTTAAATGGACATGGAAATACTAAAATAAAGTTTAAGGACCCTTTTCCTCCGTCATAATATTTAAGGGCCTTCTTCATGCTTTAGCTGCAAAGTCAGTTCAAAAGCCTGTAGTTCTCTCCCTTTGCCTCTGCTTTTGCTCTGGAGATGGCAAGGAGCATCCCCCCTCCCTTGGAAAACAAAGGAAAATAAAACATACATCACTTTCCTGGATGCATCTCCTTTGCCCACAACTTATTCTCTCTCTTTCTATATGTTCTTATTTTTATTAAAACTATTATTTAACTGTTTTGCAATGTAGATGGCATGGAAGTACATTTTATAGAATATCTATGTTACCTTGTAAACTCTGTGGGAGACAAAGACATATTGTTGGAGCAATTGACATTTCATAAGATTCGTAAGTCAAATGTAGAAGATAAGTGATCTTTAAATCTGGTTTTGTTCTAACTTTCAAACAGTGCATTATGTAAAAAGGCTCATTTTTGCATTTAGTTAAATATGCATGAGCCTGATTCTCCCTCTAGGGAATGGGAGTTAATAGCCTGTCTCAGCTGGGAATCTTTTCTGGAACTGGAAAGTTTTTAATTCTATTCTTTGAACATATCATTCTTATTGGAGCCAAGCTTAAAACAAGCCCAGATGGATGTTTAGAGTGCCAGGGCTTTCAATTCAAAAACACTTAAGGTAGAAATGGGGGCAACAGATATCATGGATCTGCATTTCTGAATTTTAGGGGTACTTAGATATAAATAAATCAGAACTGCTGTCATCTTCCGAGAAAGAGCCAACATAAGCCCTGTGGAACAGGATTCATGTGTAAGGTAACTGCCTGGCCTATACCTAAAATACTGATTGTGTTGCTCCCTCCCAGACTCTTTCCAATTGTGTCCTGTCTCCAGCCATCTGTTTCTTCTAGGGGAGAAGATACATATCAAGGATCACAGGTTCTTTAGAACTGGGCAAGTTGTGCACTTCCCACTTTGGTCTTTGAAAGAAAAGGGTCGACCAGAGAGGGTAAGCAATACCATGCCTCTCCCTATTCTTAAACAAACAGTTCTGTAAGCTACCAGCTCCCCAGGCAGTGAAGGAAAATACAATTCTAGCACATATAAAGTTATTTCTCTACTCTTCTCACAATTCCCTTCCTTCTGACTATTCACAGACTGAATCTTGTTCTGTTAATTGTGACAGCTACAGCCCTCTGTAGCTGTGACTGCCGCATCTCAGTCATGGCTTTGGGACTGGATGTCAGTGCCAACAGCAATTAGAGGGAGAACTATAGTTGCTTAACTAACCTGAAGGATTTAGTTTTGGTAAGAAAGCTAAGTGCTACAATTCTATGCATTTATTTCAGGATACTTGCCAGTCCTGGCATTCAAGAAATATCCATGAATTCCAGATTTGGCCAGACAGAGGTTATTGGCAGCTATACATGGAATGGGAAAGTAAAAGATTGAGTTAAATTCCGATCCCACTGGTGTCTAAAAGTTTTTTGACTAATTTCACTGAGGTCTTTCATCCATTGCTTCTAGTCTATAGCAGCAATTTCAGGTCCTCCTTTGATGTCTGTGTGAAGAAATGGAAAACCATTTACTAAGCTTCAGCAATATCCCCAACTAGAATCTGAGCTTTCTAAAGTTATTCTGTATTTCACAATAGCAATTCCTTCAACCCATTCCACCACCTGTAATTTCAAATGTGGTATTCTGATTAAACCCCACTGTAATCATCAGACTCTATCATTTTCATGTATTTTTCCAGAGAAGCATGAAATCAGCTGTACAATATATGGAAGGTATTTAGTATGGAAGTGCCAGCATTTTATAACTTACATGAGAACCAGTAATGCCATGCATCTTGCATACAAACTGGAAATACTGCTTGGGGCCTACCAAACTACTTGGGGAGTACCATAAAGGAACCCTCAAAGCTAGAGAGGGAGATAAGAAATGTTAGAGGTGAAAGACTACCACCAGGCACGGAATATGCACATGCTACTTCCTGCAGCCACTTTTGAGATCCATTTCTGGTATACTGCAGGACAATGGCAGAGGACTGCTGCAAGGGCAGCTTCACCATTACATTTCTGGTTTGGGCTTGCACAAGAGTCTAGGTGGGGCAGAACTATTCTGAGTCACAATGAAAGTGACCCAAAGGAGGGAAGGCTGACTAGCTTATTGGTAGCCAGGGGAGAAACAAGCACTCAGGCATTTGTAGTAAACATCCAAATGCACTCTCTCAACAGGGAGATTTTTTTTTAAATCACCCAGTATGAACATGCATCTATCAAGATGATCGCTATAGGTAATTTTATTAATGGTTAATGTATTTGCTGCCTACATAGGTAAGATGGAAGTGCAGATTAGGGTCATTGAATTACTTAGCTGTATATTTTCCTGGGCAGTTGTAAAGCAAAGCAGAAGTTATTCTGAACAACCGCTTAATATTGTTACATTTGTTTCTTTTTCAATTTGTTCAAGTTCATCCAATATAATAAAAAGTAAATGGAACAGAAATCATCATTTGTTTCCTAAGTGCCCTTGCTCATGGGTTTTATTACACAGTTTTTAAAAGATATTTCTTGCAATGTCTTTTTAACACTTGGTTTGTAATTGTGTTGAATACTTTGGAAAGCATCTTGAAAGTGCATACTGCTGCCCCACGTCCTTATTTGAAGATGTCTGGTAGATGTCTGAGACAGACGAGTAGCTCCTCTGCTTTGGCAGAGAGCCCAGTAAAAACAAAAAACAAAACCAAAACAAAAAACAAAACCAAAAACAAGCAAACACTAATTTGATAAAACAATCAATTCACTAAATCCAATACCTGACTGGATGTCATCTGGAGTAGTGTCCTTCCAGTTGCATTGAGACTTCTTAATTTTACTGGAGAATAGCTCCAATGTATTCGCTTTGGAAACTTTTATAGAACTGATAGGTTTTGGCAGTCAGAAGTAGTTTCATTAAAAATATTGCTATAAAACTCTTGTTAGGTATTCCTTTAGAAGACAGACTAGTAAATAGGATATTTATTATAGAACTTAACTCTTGTATGTAACATGAATTCATAGTTAGAGCTGTATTGTAAAGCAGGAGCCTTCAATGTTTGCAGTGTGTTTTTCTCCATTGCCATTTGAAGAATATTTAAGGTACAAATGGCAAATTCCTTAAGGCGTTTGGGTATGTGCCTGCTCAAAAAATGCAGGTTCACAGAACAGGTATTTTATGGATAGTGACCATGTCAGAAACATGGCTACAGCAGCCTAACTAGGGCAGGCTGAGCAGGGCATCAGCCCTTGGAGCCAACTATGAGGGGACACCAGAATCACTCCTAGGAGTGGGGGCCATGGGAGGGGCATCCCTGCACTGCATCTGGAGGGCACGGACCAAGTGGAGTAAGCAAAATGGTACTCTCCCCTCCCCCCAGGAGTCTTCAGTACAGCAAGCACAACTATAAAACCAATACATATATATTGAGGGGGAGGGGGCACAAAGCAAGTGGGGCAGGAAGGGCAGCTCCTGGGGAGTCTAGTTATGGGACTGTTACTGGAGAAGACTTGATGCTACTACAGCAGTAGCAGTGACCTGGGAAGGAAAGCCTCATCTCCCCCTCACCCACGTTCCATCCCTGCTCTACAGTTGTCAGCATACCCTTGCATGCTCCCCTAACCTGCCCTGAGCACCCAATGACCTTACTATGCCTATGGTGGTAAGTATTAAATTCTTATCTAGTGTTGAATTCCTACACACACACACACACACACACACACACACGGCAGGATGGAGAGCAAGGAGAGCCACTGAATTTTAAGTTGCATTTGTATGGAGGACAGAAGTTTTATTTACACTGTGGCAGATTCTTAGTTAAAGTCAATGGATTTAGAGGTTTACATAGACTGAGAATCGGGCCTAGAGAGTTTTCAGTGTCACTCTCAGCTTTTGCTCAGGTTCAGATATAAACAAAACCAACTGAACTCTAGTTTAGCACTAATGACTCTTTTCACTATATGGAGTATCATTTTAGTATAGTGTGTTTGGTAATTATGTGTGTTTCATGTTACCTTGCACCAGGATCCTCCTATCTGCAGCCATGAGGGTTGCCAAACATTGGAACAGCCTACCTAGAGAAATTGTGAAATCTCTATCCTTGGAAGTTTTCAAAAGTAGGTTAGACAGACACTCGGGTTGAATAGTTTAGTCCAGGATAATCCTACCTTGAGAAAGGGGTTGGACTAGATGACCTTGTGAGGTTTTTCCAGCCATATTTTCCTATGATGTTATCCAGCACCTTACAACTTTTTTGCAAGTTTAGGGCACCATCATCATCAAGACTTTTTGGAGGGATAATGAGTGCTGTGCAGCCATATTGTTCTTCATATTCTGGACATCTCCAATTCACTTGCTGGAGGAAAAATCTTGCTTTGAGACAGAAAACTTACAATTGACAGATGAGGTCATTTCATTGCATTTATACAGCATGTTTGTTAAAAATAAAGGTTTTTCCATATGAAAAATTTTAAAGAATGAGAAATGCATCTTTGTCACTCTTCCAGACCCATGATTCAAAGATACCAGCCAAGCTAAGAGAGAGATTCTCACAGATAAAAGCTATGACTACCTCAGCAATAATTTAAATGAACACACAAACACACTGCAGCTAATATTAGATGGTTGGTCCAGGAAAGAAAGAAAGCTGTACATGACAAAGAAAAAGCCCTAACAGAATAGTAAGTCAAGTCAGGAATGGCTGCTAGGTACTCATCCATCACCGTGTTTTCTTTATTTTTAAATGGACATCTAATAAGTGGAAGTGAAGTGAAAGCACATCATTTGCCCAGTCATTGAAAGAGCCAATAGATACCCCTTCACAGAACAAATCAGCAGCAACTCCTCTTCATATGCTTTGACAAGTGTGTATGTTCCACTATTCAGTCCTGGGAATCTTTATACTTGTGCAGTAAAGCTGTTTTTGGAATTCTCTCAAGGATATATTGTACGATTATCAGTCTGGAACCTGTTTTGCAAAGAGTGGTTTCTCTGCCAAGCCTTGCATTAAATCCTGGGTTTTCTGAGCCTTGTGGAATACACCACCATCTGCTAAGTATAAATGCTGCTCTCTGAATAGGCCAGATATTTACTTTCAACCACAAGGAGCTTAAGGAGAGTTTATAGGTACGATGACTCCAGTGTGCAACAAGGATCTTTCAGGTTGGGCATATTGGCATTTTGGCATGGAACAGTGGCTCAACTAGTTTCCAATATTTGTTGTTTAAAACCTCTGCTTACTTCCACTTATGCTTACTGTAGCTTTCAAAGTAGATACAGAATTCTATTCGGACATCAGTACTATCATCGTAGCCTGAACTGGCTTAAAATGTTTATTACACCATTTTAAAGCTGCTAAATCAGGAACTAAATCCAGTTTTGTTTTGTATTTTTTAAAGAATAGAAAGTATAATGTAAAGGGATAATGCAACTACAAATAAGCACTACTAGCAGTGCTGAGAATACCAACCCCTGGAGTGTGAATGTCTAGAACAAAGGGAGGGTCAGAAAGAAAAACACTGTGCCAGAAGAAATTAATTTTAATTAAAAAATAAAAATAAAAAAGGGAAGAAAAACAGGCTGGAAATGGTCACAATCGTAACAGGGTCACTATTAGCAAGAATAACTCTAGAATCAGCTCTGCAGTTTACCCAGTACCTATCCATTGGAATTGCTTTAGGTAGAGGAATAAATGAGACCCTCTAAAGAATGACGTTAGACTGAAACAAAATTCAAACTTCACTCCTTTAAAATTTTACTGAAAGACAGTAGCATAACTAGGGGTGGGTAAGAGGGGCACCCACCTCAGGCACCATGTTAGGATGGCTGCCAGAATAACTCCTCCTCCCCCCAGTCCACACCCTGGGAGCATGCCCATGCCAGGGACTGCTGCTGCTTTAGAAGCAGCTGTTGGTGGGGTGGGAGGGCAGGAAGGGTGGCAGGAGCTCAGCTGGGGACTCTTTAGGAGTCCCTGGCATGGGTAAGACTGCTGTGCTTCCCCCTGCCCAAACTGTTGGAGCCGTGTCCCCCACCCCCTGGATCTCCTGCAGGGTTTGCCTTGAGCATCAACTTTGCTTATTACACCACTGTTGAAAGAAGATCCCTTAAGTAAAACCAGTAGTCAAACTTTGACTTTTCCCACATGCTGCCCAGCAGCACATTGCAATTTGTTTAATGGGGATGGGATGGTTTCCAACATCTTTACAATAGAGATAAATTAAAAGCATGTTAATTGTCCACAGCTGGTATGGTTCACCCTCTGAATCTGTTTAGCAGCAGGTATTACAGGTATTTAACAATGAAAAAGCACAGGACTACTGAAGCTTAAAATAGAAAGCAAAGCTTAACTTGCACTGAATATGGTTCTGGGATAGCAATCAGAGAAATGTAAAGTCAAAGAAGATTTCAGCCACATCTCTCCATCCTGCACTGATGCATGATCAAACATGCATAAGCTGCTCCTGACAGAGGGTTGAAATGTTCTTAAAAAGACTCCATTACTAAAATATTCAAAACACCCTCCATAGGTAGTCTGTCTGTGTTTACTTTGAGTTAGAAAGCTTTTCCTAATACCCAGCTTAAGCAATGGATGCCAATTCAGTGGGTTTCTCTGTATTATTATGCACTGGAGAAAGGGGTAGTCAATCAAGTATTATCGGAAGATTGCTGTCACCCATCTTAAGTCTTCTTTTCTAGACTAAGGGAATGCCAGATCCTTCATCCTTTCATGGCCATGTTTTCCAGTCTTTATTCATGATGCTCTCCTGCAGACAGTATTCTGTTAGTCTGCCTCCACAAATGCAGCTTACTACAAGGTAAAAAGAAGGTGGAGAAGAAGAATAAAGATTTTGCATAACAGTCTCACATAGCAGGGTGAAAGCATGTACATGGACAGTTACCACAGAATAGCTAACATGCTGCAAGCATCCATCCTTGCTTGTCTGGCAATAACTTGCCTATGTACCCTGCCCCTCTGTTTTCAAGGGCAAAACCCTAAATACAACATTGTAAATTAATTCCAAGTAGAGAAATATAGTTACCTCACGTATCTTTTGACCACTTTTGTTATTTCATCCCTGACTGTTTGCCTTCTCCTCCACTGTGCCTTTAAAGCAGCATCACATTGGCAATTCTCATTCAGTGTGTGGTCCACTGTAACATGCTAATCGTTTTGAACCAAGATGCTGCCTATCCCAATTTTGTAGACCTCCATCTTAAGTGTAGCAGTTTTGCTTCATTAAAAAAAAAAATTGTTCTGATGTCAGATCCTCTGCAATTTATCAAAATAATTTTTAAATTTGGATCCTGTCCTCCATACTTCTGGCAACTCCCTTCCACTTGGAGTTGCCCTAATATTTCATATGTTAGTGTTAGTAGATTGAAGACAGATCCTTGCAAGACATCAACTGAAGTGCTCTCCTATTTTGACAGCAAATTTTAAATATTAAGCCAGTTATCCTGACAAAAAAACAAACAAACAAACAAAACCCCCAAGAAGGATTTGTCGTGGACAAGTCCATGTTGACTGATTGTTATCTTCTCTTTAGGTAGAGGGAAGTTGTAGAATGCCCTGGAGACCTTCCAAGACTTGAAAATAAACATGTTCATTAACAGTAATGATACTGACCATACGTTTGAGAGAGAAAAAGAGAGAGAAAAAAGAGCCATGTTCCTTCCCCATATGTGCCAGAAACTTCTCACAGTAGCCATTGGTTTGATTTACCAGTAAGCTGGTCTCTCAGCATTGGTTGACCTTTACTTTGAATTGATACTTCCCACTCTTGCATGCAAAACAATACATATTGATGTTGTTTGCAAATAGGATACAGAGGTAGAAGATTAAAAAGGAACATTTTCAGTAGTTTTAGAACTGAAATATATCACTAAAATTGAAGTTTTAAATTGGAATTACCCATTTCAACTGAAAACGTGGGGGGGGGGGGAGAGGGGGAAGAAACGGAAGAGTTTCTTGGCTCCCATACAAAATATCAGATCAAACCTAGAAAAAAGACAACTTCAAATAGTGGGAGATGGGCAGAGTCAAGTTTCTGCTCTGCCTGATTTAGACCAATGCACTTAAACCTTAGTATTCTGCACTGCAGTATGTTCTTTGACCACAAGCTATTTGCTATTTGAATCTATGCCTGACACCTTCCAAGAAATGATTCTTGAATTCAAACATTTTGCTGCTATACATCAATGTTTGTGGAATTGGTAGACTTATTTTACTCAGCTGTAATGAAGTTTTTAGGGTCACAGTTACAACAGCATCCAAATCTGTTAGTCAAAGAGTCTACACCACCTGGAAACCAAGGAAGACTGAGAAAGCAAGATGTGCTTGGTGCTTTCTGCTTCACAGGGCTCAGATTACACAAACATGCTTCTTGTTTTATAGATCATCAGGTTCAGAAGAAATCTGAACCTTTACATGTGTAATAGTTAGGAAGACCCAGACTTACTATTCAGGTAATAACTGGATGAATGAAGCAAAAAGTCCTTCACGGGATCTTATGACAAGCTACTTTTCCAAGAATCTCTCAAGGTAGCAGTTCAGTTTTGGGGTTTTTTTGGAAAAGGAAGCAAGTACAAAACATATTAGCAGGAGAGGTAGCCAGATGTATCCTTCAGATTTTAGCCAGTGAAAGAATCTTTCAAGATCTGTATTGCCAATTCAACAAACCACTTCCTCTTCTGGACATTTCAGAGCAGCAAGGCAAGTTTACTGGGCCAGCTTGGAAGACAAAAGGACTGTAAGTGCTAGAACTCACTCTAAAAGCCTGTTTCCTGCTGCTCCAAGCAATGGTATTTTTTTCTTTCTCCTCATCTACTTTGACCTGCCTAGCTGCACCCTCCCCCTCAAAAGGCCTTTGAGGCTTCTTGGACCACATTGCATCCAGTAACTCTCCAAACTCCTTCCGCTTCAGATGCTGTTTAATCAGAAGGGCAGAGTGAAAGAATATCATAAAAGGTTATTCTTCCCTCCTGATTCTTTCTTATTTGTCAGTTGTAGAAAAGGAGAATTGACACTTGTTCCAATGATTTGTTCAGCTCTGGACTGACTCAAACACCCTTCATGGGGAAGGTGCTATATTAAATTAACAAGCTATTTTCATCTTTCACTTAAGTCTAATTTGAGTGCAAAAGACTCAAAGTACTCTTGCACCCTGTTTAGGAACCTAGTTTAAATTTTGGTGCTTATACTCCTAGCAGTAAGAACTTTATAGAATCTCAACCATTATAGAAGTGTGCTGCTTCTCAAAACTGGTGCAGAAAAAACTAAGTTTGCATCTCTCCTGCTCATATTTAAAAAAACAAACCAAACCAAAACCAAACACTTGCTTTTTTATTATTATTTTATTTTATTTTTTACAGGTCTGCTAATGGGGATTGCACTCCCAGAACTACCTACTTCGTGGGTCCTGCCCCAAGAGGTGACATCTCACCTTGACCCAGTTTATGGCTTAAAGTTACAATTGTTGTGTAAGTAAGCTTCCCTTGTTTAAGGAGCTTGTATAATGAAGCTATTCATTCTTGGTTTTGGGCTTAGTGCAAAACTGTCTGCCTTTTAGGTACAGAACAGGCTAGGAAAGGACTATGCAAGAAACAAAAAGCAAAATCCCTATTCTTCTCCTGTCCCCCCGCCTCCCGCCCCACCCCCCAAGTTCTCAATGTGCAGTAGAGACTATTCTTTCATCATGACCTCCACCAAAGGTAACATTAGCTCCTTGATTTACTGAAATCTGGTCATGTGACCATTTCTATGCTTCCACTGCCAAGGCAATCCTATTGTTTGTAGGGTTTTGTAAGGCTGGTCAGGTCTGTAGAGCAAGGATCATTTTTCAAGTGAACTGCAGTGTACGGATATAAAAAACAAGACAAAACAAAAAAATAGTAACCAAGATTTTTTCAGTTATTTGTCCCAAAGGAAGGAGGGGAAAAATGCATCAAAAGCCCTTCCTAGTGCTATAGCAAGCTACAAGTCCTGGTTTGATCTCTTCCTCAGTAGAGCAGGGATTATAGAGCATTTCATTTTCTTTATCCTAGTAAATCTGTCTGATGGCTGCTTTCTCCTGATTTCTTAAGAGAATATGTAGCAAGCAGCATGCTAATAAATTTGTCTTTGGGGGGTCAGTTTAAAAGCTCCTGCCATTTCAAAGCATTAGTGCCACTTTAAAACTGTGCTCAAGTGTTGGTCACCTCTGGGTAGCTTTCTTACTAATAGCCCCCATTAGATGTTTAGAGGGCATTAAAAAGGATCTTTCCATTTAGCTCATGATATGATACTGGAACCCAGGCTTTACTTCTGCAATTCCAGATTTCCACAAGATAGGACACCACCCTGTTGTCAGCATGCCAGCAGACAGATATGACCCTTCTGTGAGACACATGATGCACAACCAAGTTTGCTGCCCAACACAGCTATAGTGAAAGTTTAGTCTATTTTGGGGAAAAAAGGACTTTATTTTCCAGTTAAACCAGTTTAACTGCTAGAACTGAATTTTTATCCTCTCTCTTTCAATCTGAAACTTTTCCAAGCAAATAGCATGGCTATTGGTCCTGTTTTATACCAGACCATCCTGTTTTATACTGGACTGACTAAGGAGTAATGGCTTCAAGATGTAGGAAGGCAGGGGGGTGGGTAGGTTGGATGTTAGAAAAAATAACTCACAAGGAGGGTGGTGAAACACTGGAACAGGTTCCTTAGTGGTGATGGAATCTCCATCCTTGGAGGTTTTTATGGTCTGGCTTGACAAAGCCCTTGCTGGAATGATCTACTTGGGGATGGTCCTGCTGCGAGTAGAGGGTTGGACTAGATGACCTCCTGAGGTCCCTTCCAACCCTAAATTTTCTAAGTTTTTAAACCTTTTGTCCCCTACGCATTTCTAAATCAAGTCCTGTTTTTCAGGAAATGCATGGTAGTCATTTATGCTTGTGATTCTATTGGCTGTGTCTTGAGGTAGAGTGGTGCACAGCCAGCCAGGGAGGGAGGAGAGGGAGGTGGCCCTTTTGTGGTGTCCCCACTCCCCACTGCTGATTGGCTGAGTTGGCAGCTCTGCCCCTCACTGCTGATTGGCCAACGGGGGCAGTGGTCCCTCCCCCTACCCAGGGGATGTCCTGTATTCTGGAGATGCACCAGTGGCCACCCTGCAAGCAGAATGTTTAAGGATATACAAGTACTGTGCTGTAGAAACCCAGGATCCCTGTTGTCCCTAGTAAGACGATACTTAGAGGAACCAACCTGTTCCTAATCTGCTATAACTGAAACAGTATTGTTAGCAGCTCATGTATCCAACACACATTTGCCAAGATCTTTTCTTGAGTCATAGTAGAGGTAATGTGAGCTGTAGTCTAGTTACACATTTTGTGCAAAATTTCACTTGTGGTTTTGATTTGCCTTCACTTGATTTCTCTATGCAGGTAGACAACACTTTACTATCCAATACATTGACTTCATTGTGTAGTTGTATGGCTACCCAGAGCCTGAAGTGAGTCACTAGAATCCAGAGTAAAGGCGTGCAGCAACTGTATTACACCGCGTTACTGAACAGTGTAGCATGTGGCCGCTTCCCTGGTCAATTTCATCTCAGAATGAAGTTGCTCAGTGCAAACTGGCTTTCTTTCTCCCTTCGAGCCAGATGCTATATTAGAGTCTGTGTCAGACAGCCAGCTTGAGAGACCTGATCATGTCCTTATTATGGAGTAAAATCCAACTTAATCATGTCATGTGTTCACACCCACTAACTACCCTCTTTGGTTAAAGACAGCACACCCCCTTCACTTTCACAGTAAGTCGGGACATTTCAAATTGTTAAGCAGAACCAACACAAAAAATACCAAAACAACTTTTAGCAATGAAGTAAAGGGCACAACCCCCAATCCAAAAAAGACAGTCTAGTTCCACTTAGAGTAGAATTGACATTTCTGGTTATAAGTGCATTCAATCACAGGAAAGGTTTTTTTGTTTCTGTTTTTGTTTTTTTTATGGCTGCTTCATCTCATTTCAGTTGCTAAACCAACATGTGGCTTGCTCACAAGCCAAATGGACTCATAGGTACAGATTGAATATGGGTGGGTTTTAGATGATCAGCATACTGAAAATAGGTCTAGTCTACCAGGTCTGCATTCCAGGGCTTGCAGTGAGACTTCTGAACTGGGCTCCCCATTTACAATCCAATTTATTATCCTTGTGCTTGAGATGTAACACTAGAAAGCCATCTGTGAATCTAGCCCCAACCATACTGCATCTCCATCTCCGATGAGCTACAGGACAGCACTAGCTATCTAGGGGTGAACAAGCAGGGCATGAATGAGCATCAAGTGCCGATTTAGAAAAGGCACCAGAATAGAAGCCCCTCCACCCCCAGGAAGTCTGCAATAGTCTTCCTGCCTGGGCAGAGGTTAGAGCCAGGACCAGTAGGGTTTGAGCCAGCTTTATGCCCCCCATCCTCAGTGAATAGCTGCTACCATTTGGGGGTTGGACAGGGGGTGTAGTGGTGGAACCCCTTAGCTGCCAGCACCTCTACCTGCAGCAGGCTTGGCCCAGGGGCCTTCCTCTAGAGACAACCAGACTTCTTTGGGACAGTGCAGATGACAGATACACAGGCAAAGTGGGACAAGTTGCATGAGAGCTGAAGAGACTGGTTATGGTAACCATGTGAAGTGACTCTGAACCCTTTCAGGAAAAGCTATAAGTACTTTCCTTATCTTACACACACATTTTATCTACCTCTGCCTTCCCCACAACATTTTTCAGAACTTTCAAATAATACAATTACGCTCCGAAGTTCACTAGGAGTTTTGCTATTGCTCTTGCTCATCTAATGTATGTAGCAATATCACAGTATGGATGCCAATGCTAAGTTTCAGAATAGAAAGTTTGGGAAAGAAGCATGGCATATGGATGTTCTCAGTTGTCTAGAAGAGACAAAATTACCACTTGCAGTGGGAAACAGTAAAAAAACAAAGCAAAAACAAACAAACAAAATCCACTGAAGCAATCAACACATATGTAACAGAGTAATTATATATGTGGGTAATATTCAAGTAACACAGAGATATCAAGGGACAAAAAGAAAAAGAAAAAAAAGCCAACTCAGAATTTCCTGCCTTTTTTGATGTTACAGTCGTTTGCAAACTCATGTTTAATGTGCTGTCCATAATCTCTCCTAAGCTGCAGTCAGTATTACAGCTTTTCCTTTCCACTGAGTACATCTTTTACAGGTTATTTTACCTCAGAATAGATTAGTTTCCATTTATTTCTCTTCCTCGTCTCCCTCCTAGTTGCTTTTTCATTTTAGTTATTAGCTAGATTGAACTCCACTCATAGTCTAGAGAACAGTCATGCCTAGAGGCTGACTTACAATTGTTTCTGCCATTTTATCTGATCACCTCTATAGGCTTTAATGCTCTTTGCACATGACAGAGCTAGCCAAATCAGACGCTATATGGAGATAAAATGACCTCCTTGCTTTTTCAAATTAATGTTTCTTTATAGGGCATAAGAGATAACATTTCCTCTTTTCCCTTGCATCCACTACTTATGTTGTTACTTCTTTCCAGACACATTACTTTCCATGCTGCTCACCATTTTAAATGTGGATTTCTGATTATAGTTTGTCATTTGAACATGGTTTCACGTCTCCTAGATTAATCTTATTTTTCGTAATTTACCATCTTTATAGCCATCTTCTCTAGGTTTTCCAAGCTCCACTAGGATTTACAGCATGCTTTAGCAGACATCATCTGTGAACTTCCTTATCATGCAATGCAGAGTTCTGTTCAGCTTAGGTGTTCACTTTATAAAAAATATAAAGGAAATATTTCCCTTAAAGGAAACAAAAGGCAAGAAAATCACCAAACAATTTGCAATTTCCTTACCCTCAGCAGCATTTTTTTATAGGTGTAGATCACAATTTAAGTGAAACTATAGTAGGCAAAATACAGCCAGCTCTTACCCTTATTAATATCACAAGCCAAGAAAATGAAAACAAGATCCCAGAGCTCACCTTTCATGTAGCCTAGACCCGAGTGCTCACCTACTAATTAAAATAATTAACTCTCAGTCACCATACATTACTACCACCTGTTCTACTGGCAAATGGCTAGCCTTACCAGCTTTTTCAATTAATTCATACTAGCCTTTCACTCCCTTACTTTTCACATTCCAGAAAGGCTAAAACTCAGCATCTGCTGGAGCTGGGTAGTGTTTTTGGCAAGGAGAATGAGGTCATCGGCGTAGTCCAGGATGTTCAACTTCTGGCTGTACATGTCATGCCCGCCAGGGCTGCCTGCCATGGCCCAAAGGAGTGGTTCCATGGCCAGGTTAAAAATGATAAGGCTGAGGAGGCAGCCCTGTCTCACCCCTGACCAGATGGGGATCTCATTGGTTTCTCTGTTGGTGACGTGGATGATCATGGTGTATCCATCATAGAGTTCTCACACCAGGTCAACAATGCTGTCTGGTAGGCTGAGCTCACAGAGGGTGCTGATGTAGTGGCAGTGTAGCACAGAGCTGAAGGCAGTGGAGATGTCCAGCCACACCACTGTGCACTGCTTCCTGGTCCTCCGGGCATTGTCCAGGGCCTTCTGGAGGGTGAAATTGTGTTTGTAGCAGCTCCTCATTGACATGTAGCCCTTCTGGCTCTGGGTGATGGCCCTGCCGATCACTGCCCATTTGGTGATGCAGGCCACCAGGCAGGTGGCATACAGCTTGGTGATAGTGGAGCACAGGGTGATGGATCTCTAGTTGACCAGGTCAGTTGGATCTCCCTTCTTGTGGATGAGGACTATCATGGCCCTCTTCCAGGTGGTGGGCCTCACCCCCAGGTCAGAGTAGATGCATGCACCAGAACTCTCTGTAGCTGTTGAAGAGAAGAGAGAAAACAAGGCAGCCCAGGTCACACTTCTTTATGAGGCTGTACCCGATGCCATCCCTGCCAGGGATGGTGTCCCTGGTTCTCTTGAGGTAGGCTTCCACCTCCTGCAACATGAAGGCATCCTCAAACCCCTCTGCTGGGAGGATGGGAGTCAGCACTTCGACAGTCGCAGGGCATGGGGCTTCTGCTGGGGGCTTTAAGACCCTGCTGAAATAGTTTTCATAGATTTCATAGACATTAGGGGTGAAAGAGGCCTCAGAAGATCATCGAGTCCAGTCCCCTGCCTGAAGGGCAGGAAGTAAGCTGGGGTCATAGGATTCCCGCAAGATAATCATCCAATTTGCTCTTGAAGGTGTTCAATGTAGGTGCTTGAACCACCTCCGCTGGCAGACTGTTCCAGACCTTGGGGGCTCGGACAGTAAAGAAATTCTTCCTTATGTCCAGCCTGAAACAGTCTTGTAGTAGTTTATGACCATTCGATCTTGTCATCACTTGGGGCGCTCTGGTGAACAAACGTTCCCCCAGATACTGGTGGTCACCTGGATAAACTTATAGGTGGCCACCAGATCACCCCTGAGCCTATGCTTTTCCAGGATAAAGAGCCCCATGGCTGTCAGCCTGTCATCATAAGGTCTGTTTTCCTGACCTCTGATCATGCACATGGCTTTTTTCTGGACTCTCTCAAGCTTCTCCACATCCTTTTTGAATTGTGGAGCCCACCCTCTGTATGCCAGCTGAGCCTCACTAAGATGAAGTACAAGGGGAGAATGATGTCCTGGGATTTGAGTGAGAAGCATCTATGGATGCAAGCCAGCATTTTGGTCTCTCTATTAGCCACAGCATCACATTGTAGGCTCATGTTCATCTTCATACTTAAACAGAGTCTCCCGAGGGACCTGGCAGAAAGCCGAGGGTCCTCCCGGGATCTCTCTTACAGCCTTGGGATGGTTGGTCCACTACAGCTTCTGGATCCAGGAGGCAGTCGCCGGGTTGTAGCATTGGCGCCTAGGTTATCTCTGTGGCTGCAGTCTGTGGTCCTGTCATGTTGCGGATCTGTTGTTGCCCCCTGGGGCTGACTGGGTTCGGCAGTTGCCGAAAGCTCCTCTGTGAGCTGGGCCAGGGAATGGTCCTGCAGCCAGAGGGTTTGCCATGGGGTGGGCATCCTCTGCTGAGGGGCAGGCTCTTCACCACTCCCAGTGGCTCATTTTCTCCAGGCAGCTCTGGGATCCCCAGTAGCTTGGGGGCACTGGATGGGTCCAGGGGTCCAGGGGAAAGGCATCATGTCCGGTTAGGGATCCCTGGGTGGAGACCTGCATGGTGGCATCGCTGGAGAAGGTCTGTCTGCTGGGAGTCCGTGGAGATTTGGTCTGGAGGGGTTCCCAGCAGGGTGGCCAGTCTGGCGGGCCATCGCACCATGGCTGGAGTCTGGTGGGCCAGGGCAGTGGACCTCACTGATGTGCTGGGTCTTCTCTCAGCTCCATGGCCTTCCCATGCCTTCTCGTGTGTCTGCAGGAGCTTCACAGCCTTGAACTTGGTGCTGCAGAGGCCACAGTAAAAGGCTAGGTACAGCTGGTGGAAGTGCCATAGGCATTTGTGCAGGTCATTGTGCTACCTGTACTGCCTCAGCAGGTGCCCTGTTGGGCAGAGCAGCTTCACAGGGAGGGGGAAGGGGAAGAATGTGAATGCTGCCACATCTGCACCCTTGCCTGTGCCTGGGCCATCCGTTGAGGGGATCCTGACACTGTGGCGGGGGAAGGGGGTTGCTGGGGTTCATTGCTGACTTGGGTTCACTGATCAACCCTCCTGGGAGGGTCCTCCATAACCTGCAGTTGGCGGTCCACCCTAGCAGGGGGTCTCCTGGTGTGCCTCAAGCATTCTTGTCTATGGATCAGGGTGTCATTGGGACCTGGGGGTGTTTTCTCAATGTTCTGTCCTCTGAGCACAGGTATTCATCTACTCTGACCTGGGGGGTGAGGCCTCTGGTCTATGGCTACTGGCCCGAATCAGGGTTTTCATGTTTTCAGGTCTGGCGAACTGTAAGACCCTTCAGCTACTCACCTGAGCAGTGTGGTCACTTGCACAACAGGTGCTCTTTCAGATGTATTAGTGGCACCATCTTCCCTAGCCTGTCAGGACTGACGAGAACCCACTCTGCACTGGAGGGGGAAAAAAAAGGGCTGCTAGTCAGCTGTCCTTCTACAGCTATCATTCTAGCAGTCTGCTGGACTAGGTTGGCACAGGTCCTGGAGGTAGTGCAATACCAGGCCAGGTGCAAGGAAAAAAGAAATGATTCTCTGTCTTTCCAGTGATAAAAACTGATATGAATAGATGGAATTATATTAGTAGATGTTAACAGTTATGAGCAAAAAATATGACAAAGCCAGCAGGGAAAAACAGAGTGCCTGAGCGAGGGACTAACAAAGAAGATACAGGACCTCCACCTAGCGCAGGAGGTTCACAGTCCCACCAGGGGAAATACCTTGCTGGACTTAGTCCTTGCCACAGGCAATGACCTGGTGAGGGGTCTGCGGGTACTTGACCATCTGGGTGGCAGTGATTATTGCCTGCTGGAATTTACTATCCAGAGCAGGATAGTGAAAGCAAGCAGCAAGGCAGAGGTCCTCGACTTCAGGAGGGCCAACTTCTGTAAGCTAAGAAAGTTAGTAGGAGCGGCATTGGGGTCTCAGAGCTCCAACGAGATCAAGTCCAAGATGGGTGGTTGTTCCTCAAGGACACAAGCCTCCAAGCTCAGAGGGAGTCAGTCCTAATGCACACCAAGGGGGGGCTGGAGTGCTAAGAAGCCCCCATGGCTCGACAGATGCATCCAGGGATGCCTGAGAGCAAAAAACGGAGGTGTACAAACAGTGGAAGCAAGGGGCTATCACCAAGGAGAATTACACCTCCGTTGCTCGGGACTGCAGGGAGGCTGTTAGGAAGGCCAAGACAAAGATGGAGCTAGGGCTAGTGACCAGAATTAAGTAATAAAAAGTCTTTTTTCAAATACATAGGAAGTAATAAGAAGGCACTAGGTAATGTGGGGCCCCTACAGGATAAGCTTGGCAATCTGGTGATTGTGGCAAACAAAAAAGAAGACCTCCTTAACAAATTCTTTGCCTCCATATTCCTGAACTAGAACTGTGGGTGGACCCAGGGGGGGCATCACCATGCTTAGGGTCAGGAATGACCTCATTAGGGGCTGTATGTGTTTAAATCAGTAGGTTCAGATGCTCTTCACCCAAGGGTGCTGAGGGAATTGGCAGAGGTTATAGCAGGGCCCCTGGCATGACTCTATGAGTGCTCATTGGGCACTGGCCAGGTACCAGAGGATTGGAAAAGGGCCAGTGTGGTCCCCATTTACAGGAAGGGGAGAAAGGAAGACCCTGCCAATTACAGGCCAGTCAGTCTTATCTCAGACCTTTGAGAAAATTGTCAAGGAGCACATCTGCAAGGGCCCAGCAGGGGAGGTAATGCTCAGGGGCAACCAACATGGGTTCATTGAGGGCAGATCCTGCATGACTAACCTGGTTTCTTTTTATGATCAGGTCACAAAGTCCCTGGATGAGGGTGTTGGGTTGGATGTCATCTTCCTGGACTTTAAGAAGGCCTTTGACATGGTTTCCCACCACATTCTCTTAAAAAAACTTGGTGACTGTGATATTGATGACTACACAGTCAGATGGGTGGCAAATTGGCTAGATGGTCACACCCAGAGAGTGGTAGTAGACAGGTCATTTTCAACCTGGAAATGTTGAAGGCAGTGGAGTCCCACAGGGCTCAGTCATGGGACCTATACTATTCAACATCTTTAACAGCTATCTCAATGTGGGTGTGGAAAGCATGCTGTCCAAATTCGCTGATGCCACCAAGTTGTGGGGTGAGGTGGGCACGCTGGAGGTGAGGGACATAATACAGCTAGCTCTAGACAAATTACAGAGGTGGGTGGATGAGAATAGGATGGAATTCAATGCAGACAAGTGCAAGGTACTGCAGCTAGGGAGAAGGAACCAGCAACTCACCTATAGGCTGGGGAACACTCTTCTTGTGAACGTGGTGGAAGAAAGGGATCTTGGAGTCATTGCTGAATCCAGGATGAACATGAGCCTCCAGTGCAAGGAAGCAGTCAGTAAGGCTCACCGCACCTTGTTGTGCATCCACAGATGCATCACAAGCATGTCCAGGGAGGTGATCCTTCCCCTCTATGCAGCATTGGTCAGGCCACAGTTGGAGTACTGCATCCAGGTTTGGGCACCGCACTTCAAGAGGGATGTGACTAGCATTGAAATGGTCCAGAGGAGGGCCACTCACATGGTCCAGGGGCAGGCCCTATAAAGAGAGGCTAAAGGGCCTGAACCTATTCAGCCTCCACAAGAGAAGGCTGAGAGGGGATATGGTGGCCATTTACAAACTCACCGGGGGGACCAGTGAGAATTGGGTGAGGCTCTGTTCCCCTGGGCATCACCTGGGGTAACTGGGCATAATGGCCACAAATTGTTAAAGAGAAGGTTCACACTGGACATCAGGAGACATTACTTTATAGTTAGGGCTGCCAGGCTCTGGAATGGGCTTCCAAGTGAGGTGGTACTTTCCCCTACCTTGTGGGTCTTCAAGAGGAGGCTGGACAGATATTTGGCTGATGTGATATAACCCTGGGACCTCTTCCTGCCCAGGGCAGGGGGTTGGACCTGATGATCTGTTTAGGTCCCTTCTGGCCCTAAGCACTATGATACTATGATAGTATGAGGGATGGGGGAGAGAAGGGGAATGCAACTAGGTTACAGAAAATGCAATGTTAGCCAACTAAGCCCAGGGGTGGGGGAAGTGGTTGAGGAAAGGGGAGGGAGGGGGTTTGCGACGCTGAGAGAGAAAGAAGATAGATACACACAAACCTGTACAATGGTGGAGGGAGTATGTTGAAGAAGGTTTCTCAGTCCATATATAGTTTCATCGCGGGGGTCCTCTTTGGGTAGAGTGGGGTGGTCTATTGTTGAAGATTTCTCTCAAAGTCTATCAGGTGCAGAGGAGGGTTCAGGTGGTCCCCTCTGGGTCCAGTCCAGCAGTAGTCAGTCTGGTGAGGTTGGTATACTGGCAGTCACCTGTGATGTGCTCCATGTAAATGTCTCGGGACATCTACATGGCCCCTCGGTGCCTCAGCAATGATGGCAGACCCCAGGCAATAACACCCGCTGGGCCCTGATGTCCCAAGGAGGACCCTCCTGAGGACATCCTAACCTGGTGGAGTTCTCTCTACTACTGCAAGATTACTACATTTACCCACATCCAAGACTACTTTAGAATTTAAGATGACCCCCCAATAAATAGATTCTACACATGGAAAATACATAACTTTGTTATAATTTTCCAGGTATAGAATGTAATTATCAGAGGGTTGTCTTAAATTTGTAACCCCCACTGCAATGACAGGGAAAGCACTGGCAGGGGGGAGACAGCGGGTGGGCAAGAAGCAGGGAAGTCAAGCAGCCATACCATTGCACCTTGCCCCCCAAACCATGCCCCTGATGCCTGTGCCCCAACCATTTGCCCCCCTTTCTGCTCCCTTCCCCCCTGTGCCTGTGCTCCCTGGTACCTTTCCTTCCCACCCTTGCTGCTTGCCCTCCCTTTGCCCATGCCCCCTGTGTCTACTCTCTCCCCAACCGTGGCTGTAGATGGAGGCTGTAGCTGCCTGGCCAGGTAGCAGGCAGTGGCAGCATGTGCTACATGCCTTGGGCCAGAGCAGGATCAGTAACAGAGCAGGAGCCAGAGGCATGACTCAGGTAAGTGATGATCAGGGACAGGTGGCAGGAGGGGGCAAGTGGTGGGGAGTAGAGAGGATGTGAAGCAGAGGCAGCAGGGGGCAGGGCAGCATAGGGCAGAGGTGGCAGGGGGCAGAGGCTGCAGCTCTGACTCTCAGCTCAGGGTGGTACCACAGCCAGAGCTGCAACAGTCACTTTCTTTCCCTTCCCCTTTCCCTCCTCCTCTCCCCATCACACTGGAATCCAAGAAAAGAGACTTTTTTCCACATGCTGAATGGAGAAAAAAATCTTATCTTGGATTCAAGTAAATACAGCAGTCTACAGACGGAGCTCTAGATATAAAATTGATGCTACACTGGCTTGAATTTAGCCAAAAGGAATGCAATTTAGTCACCAGTGCAAATAATAAAATGTTGTAGAAAACTGAGCTGTCAAATGTACTAGGATATGCCTAGTGTAGAAAACAGGGTTTTAATGATTTTTAACTTCTGATTCTTGTTTGTCCATGATAAATGATGAGGAAAAAAGAAGACTCACCAAATTCTGAATGATGATGAAATTACTCATTGCAAAAATGCCACTAAATTCTTTTCCTGTGGCATTCTAGTGTTATTTCTCTTTAGCTTTGGTCTTTTAACCTATGTTTCTAATCAATGTAGGAGCTGATTCAATGGAGAGAAATGCCAATGAATTAAACAATATAAATGACAAATTATCCATTGGGTCTAATCCTACTCCCACTGAAATGTATCTAATGTGCCCTGGATTTTCTATTCTTCTTGTATCATAAAAAGACAATTAAATCACACAAAATACTCTGCTCTTTTGATCTTGTCAATTAATTTAACTCAGAATTTAGATTAACCCTTTATATTCATCCATCTTTTGCTCTGACAGACTTAAAAATTAAGTGCCTGATTCCAGGAGACATAAGATGCCACCATCCACTCAGGCTTCAGGACATAGAGTTTGGGGTCGTCTCATGAACATAGGCACCTGCTAGTGGTGGTGATGGTGCCATCCCCCAGATTTCTGCATAATAGCCTACATATTGGACTAATCATCCAGGAAGCAGGAGACCTAATTCCTATGACAGAGGGTTGTAGGACCTCCTCAGCCTGGAAGGCTTCCAACCTGTATTTTTCACGCTCTAAGAGAGTACTCTAATTACTAGCTGGGAAGAAGGAATCCAGGTTCCAGTTCTTGATCTCAGGATTATTGGTATTTATGATATGAAAACTGTCTAATGTAAAATGCAAGACAATATAGGGAGTCAGAGGCCTAGGCCTCCTTCTAGCTGAGTGCCCGTACTAAACTGGAGAGTCAGACTCCCCACTTAGTTTTTTTCCATCTGGTTCCATTACTCTTACATTTTTAGGCTGGTCCAGTTTTAACAGGAGGAACAAGCAGTATACCCACGCAGAGTTTTCTATTGCCTGGTGATTAGAGCTGTCCGGCTAAGGAGGACCTTGGATCCAGGTCCCTTTCTATTTTATTATTCACTCTCCTGTATTAATAACTCCTTTTATTTTTAGTGCAAGTGATTGTAGCTACTATGCTTTGTGCTAAGCTCAGTGATTTTAGAACATTTAGCATGCTCCAAGTTGCCTATTGGATGGGGCCTATAGGGAAATCTAGGTAGGATTTATGCACTGATTCAATTTACACCTGGATCACAATGGAACTTGGATAGAAGCTATGTAAAACTCTAATACTCTTGGTTCAGAGATGATAATTTTTATTAGCCCAACTAAGAAATCACAAAAAAAAAATCTTTCTTTACAATCTTTCAGGTGCACACACCATTCTTCAGGCTAAGGGAAAATTAAAGATGGTAAAAGTCCCCTTAGGTAGAAAATAAAGTTCCTTTTGGACAGAGGAAGCTTAAGGTGGATGTCTGTTCCTTTGGGTCCATGACAGTTCCTTTGTGTGAGCTGCTCATTGATGTGCAGATAAAGCAGTTTTGTTTCCCCTGGTGGTGTCAGATGGCAGAAAGGCAGGGAGGTATAGAAATTTTTCTTTCTTGTTTAGCAGTGAAGTTTCTGGGTGCTTGAACACAACACAGGGTTTAATCTACATGAAATTAAATAGGTTTATAAAATTTAAACTTGTTTATTTTGGAGAGTCACAACAATGTTTGCACACACTAGGTTTTTTAATGAATTAAGCTTTGGACTGTTCCTTCAGTGTTTGCACATACTAGGTTTTCAAACAAATTAAGCTCAGCTGCCAGCTGGTGCTGCAGGAGAGTGGGACAGTCCCAAGCTGTCCCTCCCCTCCCACTCCATGCCCTGCCATGTAGCTGTGGGAGCAGGGAGCCAGTGCAAGGCACAAGAAAAAAAATTGGAAGCAATTCAAAAGCAGCAGCAATTCAAAGGGGTGAACTACAAAGAAGTCGTAGTGCCATCTGCTGGACAAAGAGGCTCATTACATGTTTTTGAGTGCCTTTGTGTTTGCAAGTAACGAATCCATGGACGAAATGCTTTAATTTGTGGAAAGCCAAACTAAATTATGTCCAAGGAGTTTTAATTTAATGTACCAGAAAGACTATTAAAGCATCCCAAAAACCTGCTTGTGCAAACAGTCATGCCATTGCAGTGCAAGAAAGGGCAAACAATGTGGCATGTACAAACACCCTCCGATTCCAAAACCAGCTAAAATATGACATCTTCCATGTTTCAGGGATGTATAATTGGATAGATAGAAGCTAGACACCTACTTGCTTTCTGGGAGCCTTTCATTTACATAAAGAAGCGTAAGCAGAGAACTTCACAGCCCAAAATGTAGGTGCCAAATGAGGTCTTTGGCTTCTAGGCAAGGACATTCTAGGTTCTATTTTGTGATATACATGTTTAACTTCCACCTAAATCTAGTTTTAGGCATATGGCTATCAGTACAATCTGAAGACCTCTTGTTTATTTAAATAACACACAATATAGCATCAGTGCAAGCCTGCATTCCAGTACTCTGATGTGTAACAGCCATGGTTTGGAAGGATCATCAGAAAGAGTGATATCTGTTCAGGTTTTCCCCCCTGGATCTTGGCCTCATATGCTAAAATTGTTAACAGCTGAACTCATGTATTCTTTACACAGGCAAATGAACATTTGTCAGGTATTAATGAGCAACATCAGTCAACATCCAGGCTAGATCAATCGATATTCAGGTTAGATTTGAATTAGAGATCTAAGTGAGACAAGCTCTATGACTAGACACTAGCTTGGTGGTACACCCAAGGTGGCATCCATGACTTAACCCTAAGGCAAAGAAAACCCAGTGCATTGCAGCAAACATTAATTTGCTTTTCTTTTCTCTTCTCCTTTATAGTCTCACTACTGAGGCTATCAAAGAGTTATTCATTTGCATTATTTTTATTTTGGTAATTGGTCCAATAAAAACAAAAGCCCCATTAGGTTCTCTATAAATGTAGGTAAATACAGTAGTGTTTGACATACTTGTTTTTACTTAACTCTGTTCACAATTCAGCTATTAATTTCCATGTCAAAATAATGCTCCATCAAGTAGTGGCAGGCAAGATACAGGGCAGCAGTCCAGAAGAGCTAGATCGGTGCAGGCTAGCTGGTCACTAAATGTTATGACCTCCCAGCATGGTTATTCCTGCCACAGCCCTATACTGTCATGGCAATTATCGATGTTACCTTGTTAAAATTTAAACATTGCCCATCTCAGTAGTCAGGCTTGAGTTTTCTCTTATATTCGTATACAATCAGTGGTGTAATGCCTGTTGCTTGCACTGAATCTTTGCATGCTTGCAAAGGAAGCATTGATATATGCAAAAAGAGAATTAGTTATGCTATCTTGAAAAGATACAGGGAGTATATGCTAGTGCTATGAGGATGATGATACATGCTTAATCAGGCAGAGCAACAAAGACTAGTTTGTACTTGCTTTTACTTAAAAAAAAAAAAATGTTATGAGACTACCTAGGACATAATGGATAACACGAGGTACCAATGTCAGACTGATACAAATGAAGAGTAACTCTGGGTGTGGACATCCAGGTCTCTTGGAGGCTCATGTTGGGTCTGCAGCCCCAGCAATGGAACTGGCCCCTGCAGTGCCCCTGCCTGTGCCTCTGCCCATGCCCTTGTAACCCTTTTAGGGGGACAGTGGATTGGGGCCCCCCACCTACACCAAGGCATCCCTGGTCTTCACTACCAAGCCTGGAACTCAGGGTATTGGTTCTATCACCCACCCCTCTAGCCCCTGGTGCCTCCAGTGCCCCATTAGGAAGCCCTTCCAATCCTACCCACACTTCCAGGTTCTCTCTTTCCCTCCTTCTTCCTTTCACTGGTGTTGCACAAAGGGAAGAAGAGCCAAATTTTAGCATAGTAAAGGCTCACATCTTTAAAAAAGATAGTTATTTTCCCAACAGATAGCAGGTAAACTGAGAAATGTTTCTTTCCTACACTATATTCCTCCACATCCAAGTGTTTTCTTCAACCAAGGTGGTGTCCAGTGGGCCAGGGTTTCCTTGACCTCAGCCACCTCATGAAACTCCCCCAAAAATGAACTTTGTGAACCCCACAGGAAATAAATCTGCCATGGCTTCCTTGATCAGGACTCCCTACTGGTTGGCCTGTCCCAGGCCCGCACATTCTGGCAAAGGCATGCTGTAGCTTTCCCCAAACACAGTGCTGCCTCAGCATGCTGCACTTCCTCCAGCTAGGCCTCACAGAAGTCATGCAGGATGCAAGTGGCAGCAATGAAGCATGAGGCATGGCAAGTACCCCTGGGTCATGTTGAGGAGCAGGCATAAAGCCCTACAGTGATCTTTGAGATGACTGAAGGTGCAATCATCATGGCAACTGTTGAGGCAGTGGTTGAAGTGTTTTCCCCTTGGTCTTGCATAGGGCTTCATGAACCAGGGGAAGAGAGGGTAGGCTGGGTTCCTGATGATGAAGGATAGGATAATCCCTCCCACTGACCTTGATATTGGGCATCTGTTCTCCAACATCTAGAGGTAGGTGGAGCCTGGCACAGTGGTTGATGATGCCCTGCAGCACAAAGAAGAAGCAGGCCTTATAGTTGATTAACTACACAGTGGCTTGGGACATGAAGAGGATGGCAATGTGGGTGCTATCGATGGCCCCCATAGTTTCATAGGTTCTAGGGTCAGAAGGGACCTGAGTAGATCATCTAGTCTGACCCCCTGCCATGGCAGGAAAGAGTACTGGGGTCAAACGACCCCAGCAAGGTATACATCTAGCCTCCTCTTAAAAACCCCCAGGGTAGGAGCCAGCACCACTTCTCTTGGAAGTTGGTTCCAGATCCTAGCCACCCTGACCGTGAAGTAGTGCCTCCTGATATCCAGCCTAAATCTCCCCTCCGCCAGCTTGTGACCGTTATTCCTGGTCACTCCTGGCAGTGCTCGGGGGAACAGGGACTCCCCCAATGCCCACTGATCCCCCCTGACTAGTTTGTAACAGGCCACTAGATCTCCCCTCAGCCTTCTCTTTTGGAGACTGAAAAGGTTCAGGTCCTGCAGCCTCTCCTCATAGGGCCTGCCCTGTTGTGTCCTGATCATGCAAGTGGCCCTCCTCTGGACCCTCTCCATGCTGTCGACATCCCTCTTGAAGTGCGGCGCCCAGAACTGGACGCAGTACTCTAACTGCGGCCTGACCAGTGCCCCACAGGGGGGAGAATCACCTCCTTGGACCTGCTCGAGATGCATCTGTGGATGGATGACAAGGTACGGTTGGTGTTCCTGACTGCCTCCCCACACTGCTGGCCCACGTTCATCTTGGAGTCAATGACGACTCCAAGATCCTTTTCCGCCTCTGTGCTGACAAGGGGGGGAGTTCCCCAACCTGTAGGTATGGTGCCGGTTGTTCCTCCCCAAGTACATCACTTTGCACTTGTCGGTGTTGAATCCCATCCTATTCATCATCCGCCCACCCTTGTAACCTGTTAGGTCTGATTGTAGTCTGTTGCTTCCTTCTAGTGTGCCCACATCCCCCCACACCTTAGTGTCATGAGCAGATTTGAACAGGGTGCTTTTCACCCCCAGTCCAAGTCACTGATGAAGATATTGAACAGTGTGGGCCTGAGGACCAAGCCCTGCGAAACCCACTGACCATGTCTTTCCAGGTTGAGAAGGACCCATCCACTACCACCTTCTGGGTGTGGCCCTCCAGCCAGTTGGCGACCCATTTGACGGTGTGGGTGTCAACACCGCAGTCCCCCAGTTTCTTGATGAGAAGGGGGTGAGAGACAGTGTCAAAAGCCTTCCGGAAGTCCAGGAAGACTATATCCACTGCTACCCCTGCATCAAATGATCTGGTGATCTGATCGTAAAAGGCCACCAGGTTGGCCTGACAGGAGCTGCCACTGATGAACCCGGGTTGGTTGCCCCTAAGCATGCAGTCTCCTGCTGGCCCCTCCTGGATGTGTGCCAGCATAATTTTCCTCAAACAGCTTGCCTACGATTGAGGTAAGACCAGCTGGCCTATAATTTTCTGGGTCCTCCTTCTTCCCCTTTTTGAAGATGGGAACCATGTTGGCCCTCTTCCAGTCCTCCGGCACCACACCAGAGCACCATGAGTGCTCATAAAGCCATGCCAGGGGTCCTGCAATGACCTCGGCCAATTCCTTTAGAACTCTAGGGTGGAGATCATCCAGACCAGCTGACCTGAATACGTCCAGTCCCTCCAGAAGTTCCCTAACTTGTTCCTCACTAACCCTTGGCCCAGGTGTGCCTTTCCTGGGGCCCGAGGGGACCCAGCAGGGCGGTGACTGTTCTGGTCTCTACTTAGGAAGACAGAAGCAAAGAAATCGTAAACCATGTTAGCTTTGTCATCTGGTGTGATGACCAAATTTCCCAACATGTCCTGCAGGGGCCCCGCATTACCTAGAACCTTCTTTTTACCCCCTATGTATTTGAAGAAGGACTTCTTATTGTCCTTAATCTGGGACAGTTAGAGAAGTCCATCCAGTAGAAGCTGGCCGTGACTTCCTATGGGTTGAGGAGGCAGATGAAGTGGTTCACCACAATGTGCCAGATGACCCCACACCAGTACTGGGTGGCTACTTCAGCCATGGACATCCCCACTCTGAACTGGTTTGTGATGGAGTGGAAGCTGTCAGAGGTAGTGAGCTTACAGGTGGTGATGACAACATGCTTCTTTATAGCCATGGGTGGACTTATGTCAATGTCCTGCTACTCAGTGTGGGGAGGCAGCTAGGCAACAATGTTCATGGAGGTGGCCTGGCACATGCGGAAATTTTGCAGTCTCTGCTTGTCATCCCAGGAATGCAGGATGATGCACTCATACAAGTTGTTGCTGGTTTTTCAGGCCCCAGACTACTACTTCCATAGCACCCCAGAATCAACAGGATCCAAGAAAGTTGGGCGACAAAGATGATAAAGGGCTTAGAAAGCAAGTCATACAAGGAGGAACTAGGTATGGTCATTTTGAAGAAACATGTTTAAGAGGGGACATAAAAGGAATCTTCAAATACCTGAAGGGCTGCCATAAAAAAGAGGGAAAGCACCTTGTCTCTCTTGCTGCAGGGAGAAGGACACAGACCAATGGCTTGAAGTTGCAAAGTTTAGACTGGGTATCTGGAAAAACTTCTGTGCTATTAGAATAATAAGGCAGAGGAACCAGCCAGATGGAGGTAGTTGGTGAAGATGCATGCTAGACATAGAGTACAGTAAGTGGCCCCACATGGGAGGCAAGGCACCTGGATCCTAGGCTGGAAGGTCACAGGTCATCCTCACACCAGCATTTATAATGTCCCACAGCCTCCAGGAGAGTCATACCGGGTAACAAGAAGGATGTGCTACTGCTCCTGGAGCTGTCAGTCTGTTTGGAAGGGATAGGGATACATAGCAGGACATGCACAGAGATATTGGCATATCTGCAACTAACCAAGAGAAGAGCTATGCTTGGGGTCTCTTCCTGGGGCTACTGTGGCAAGCAGTTCCTTGGCAGGGGGGCATGGTTCTTAAGGGCATCCAGTCAAGGCTCCCCTGTGCATTCAGCTGCTCTTTGGTAGACCAGGGCATACTGAGATGTATGAACAGGGGCTCCCTGTTTGGGCTGTTGCCAGTGCAGGCTGCCTGCCTATTCCCCTGCAGCCTGTCCATAGCATGCAGTCTCCTCCCCACCTAGGGATACCCCTGTTGCTGCCTCTGCCTCCAAGTAACAGGAGCCTCTGGCTCCCTGTTACAGAGGCTTACACACACCAGCTGTCCCATGATAACTGTCCACAAGACCACTTTTACCCTGCAGTAATGGATAGCTAAACAATAGCTTAGCTCATAAGACATGAGACATAAGCTTCTGTGTTTTAGCTCTTGGTTACTGCTGGGTAAGACTGTGTAAATAGTTAACATGGAGTAGCTAAAAAGTGCATCCTTTTACCTCATCATAATGTGTTCATTTATAACCTAGTAAATGAGGAACTCATGCCAGGGTAGACTTGAAGCCCTCACAGAGTGGTAGTGAGAAACAATCACATCCCAAACAAGTATCGTGACCACTTATCATAATCATAAAGAATCATAGAGAAGGAGAGTTGGAAGGGACCTCCGGAGGTCATCTAGTCCAACCCCTTGCTTGAGGCAGGCGCATCCCTATTCAAACTATCCTATACGATCCATAATCTAAACTCTGCATAAGACTAACATCAACCCTTACAGAACAGAGACCTAACACCCTGATTTGCCACAGGTAAAGCAGGGGAAACATGGCAGCCAATGTCCTGCTTCTATGAAATGTTGTCAATATTTGCTCAAGAGATCCTGGGTACAGGGCCACACCCCTTGTTATGGAGGAAGGCAAACCCCACTACAGTCCATACCAATCTGACCATGGTGTAAAATTCTTTCCTGACCCTAAATATGGTGACTGGTCTGACATCAAGCAAGACCTTCTATCCAGAGTTTAGTCCCAGCAGGAGCGGTGACATACCCAAGTAAAAAACTCCCCACTGTAGGCTGTAGCCAATACCCAAGGCCTCTGGGGGATGTTTAAAAACACCCTGACATATGGAGCAGAAAGGGGGGCCACAAGCAAAGTCCAAAAACATAGGAGAACACAGGCATAAGTATACCCAGATCATCCCTGGTCAGTGAGAGAGACAAGGTACTTTCCATCTTCTTTATGACATCCCTTCAGGTATCTGAAGTTTGCTATTATGTCCCTTCTTAAACATGTTTCTTCAAGATTTATAGATGCTAGGGTCAGAAAGGACCTCAACAGATCATCAAGTCTGACCCCCTACCTAGGCAAGAAAGAGTGCTGGGGTCAGATTACCTCAGACAGATGCCTATCCAGTCTTCTCTTAAAGACCCCCAAGGTAGGGAAGAGCAACACCTCCCTTGGAAGCCCATTCCAAATTTTGGCCATCCTTACTGTGAAGAAGTTTTTCCTGATATCCAACCTAAATCTGATCTCTGTCAGCTTGTGACCATTGTTCCTTGTTACCCCAAGAGGCCTAGTGAACAGAGCATCTCTGATCCCTTGCTGCATTCCCCTAATGAGTTTTTAGGTGGCCACAAGATCACCTCCCAGCCTTCTCTTGCAGAGAATGAAGAGGTCCAGGTCCCTCAGTCTCTCCTCACAGGGCTTGTCCTGTAAGCCCCTAACCATTTAAGTGGCCCTCCTCTGGACCCTCTTGAGTCTATCAACATCCTTCTTGAAGTACGGTGCTCAAAACTGGACAAAATACTCCAAATGTGGTCTGACCGATGCCACAGAGGGGAAGTATCACCTCCTTGGTTCTATTTGTCATGCATCTGCTGATGATTTCACGCTGACAACTCATGTCCACCTTGGAGCCCACTATGACTTGGAGATCCCTTTCCACTTCTGTGCTGCTGAGAGGGTCACTTCCCAGCCAGTAGGTGTGCTGGATATTTTTGCACCTTAGTTGCAGCACTCTGCACATGCCCTTGCTGTACTGCCTCCTATTGTGTACCGCCCACTTTTCTAACCTGCCCAGGTCTGCCTGCAATCATTCCCTATGCTCCAGAGTGTGCACTTCACCCCACAATTTAATATCATCCACAGACTTGGACACAGTACACTTTACACCCACATCCAAGTCACTGATGAAGAGTACAGGTGCAAGGGCAGAACCCTGCAGGACCCCACTACCCACATCCTTCCACATTGATAATGACCTGTCTACTACCACTCTTTGGGTGTGACCACTAAGCCAATTTGCCACCCACCATACTGTGTAAACATCCATGTCACAGCCTCTAAATTTATTTATGAGAATGGGATAAGATACTGTATTGAAAGGTTTGCTAAAATCCAAGAAAATGATATACATCTCTATTCCTGGATCTAAGCATTTTGTGACTCCATCATAAAATGAAACCAGATTGGTCAGATCTACCTGCTACGAATCCATGCTGGTTTTCCTGTTGCATTATTTTTCCTGCTGAACTCCCACAAATATGATCCTTCATAGCCTTTTCAAAGACTTTCCCAAGGATGGAAGTGAGACTGACTGGCCTATAATTACTCAGATCCTCCTCCTTCCCTTTCTTGAAAATAGGGACCACACTGGCCCTTTTCCAGCCCTCCGGGACCTGACCCGAGCACCACAAGCACTCAGACAGCCATGCCAGTGGTTCTGCTATGATTCCGGCCAATTCCTTCAGTACTCTCGGATGAAGCTCATCCAGGCCTGCTGACTTGAACACATCCAGTCCATCCAAGTGACTCTGCACCAAGTCAGCATCAACAGTTGGTGGGCCAGTGTCCCTCTGATGCCCATCTAAGAACCCTTTAGGAGACTTATCTTGAGCCCTGTTCAGGAATACCAAAGCAAAAAACTCATCGAATAGCTCAGCTTTGTCCCCCCTGTCTGTCACTAATTTCTCCTTCTTGTTCAGTAGGGGTCTTATGCTGTCCTCGCCTTCCTTTTACTTCCTACATACCTAAAAAAAAGACTTTTTGTTGTCTTATAACTGATAAGACAATTCCCAAAAGCAAACCTCTAAATACTATTTTCTAGCCATCAAATATGAGGTAAGGCCAATGTGGTCCCTATTTTCAAGAAAGGGAAGGAGGAGGATCTGAGTAATTATAGGCCAGTCAGTCTAACTTCCATCCTTGGGAAAGTCTTTGAAAAGGTTATGAAGGATCATATTTGTGGGAGTTCAGCAGGAAAAATAATGCAACAGGAAAACCAGCATGGATTCGTAGCAGGTAGATCATACCTGACCAATCTGGTTTCATTTTATAATGGAGTCACAAAATGCTTAGATCCAGGAATAGAGATGTATATCATTTTCTTGACTTAACTGCTTGGGCGAGGGGGCATCTATGCTGATCGCATAGGATCAAATTTACCTTGCAACTAATGAAGTATGGGTCTAAATATGTCATTGCATAAGAGCGAATTCGTATATAAAGAACTCGCATAAGTCAAGGGAAACCTGTATTGCAAAGAGAAAGAATGTCTTCCCTGTTAGTGAATTCCCCTACTGCTAGCTCTAGTGATGGACTCTTTCCAGGGCTCCTCCTCCCCTACACTCTGGTCCATCACTCACCCAGTTGATGTAGTTAGTTATCCCCATTCAACTATGCAGCATTACATACATGACTCTCTTCTCTCCCAGTCTCTGGGTCTTTCACTTATTTTGTTTCTTGTCGGGTCTGGATCAATTAAATCATAAGCACAATTTATCTTAAATCAATAGCCCGCTCTTTGGCAAGAGAGGCAGCGAGCTGCTGGGCAGAGATGGCTTCCACCTCTCTCCCCTGGGGAGGAGGCCAGTCTCAGCCAGACTGGCTGACCTGCTCCACCGGGCTTTAAACTAAGTCTGCTGAGGGTGGGGGGACTACCACCACTGCTGGCCCACTGAGCAACCCTTGCAAAGTCAGCAGGCCAAGGCACTTAAGGGAGCCCACCCCAGCCCCAGCCCTGGTACAATCTGTGGGCAAGGCAAGAGCCCCCAAAGGGACACTTGCATGCCTGTACACAAAAGCCAGGAGCTTGGGGAATAAGCAGGAGGAGCTTGTCCTCCTGCTTAATGCACATAATTATGGTGTCATAGGGACCTGGTGGGACTCCACCCATGACTGGACCATGGGTATAGATGGCTATACCCTGTACAGGAGGGATTGTGTAGATAAGAGATGTGGGTGTATAGCTCTCTATGTTAAGGAAAGCTATGAGTCCCTGCAAGCTGATATTGCTGAACAGGGTGGACAACTGGAGACCCTCTGGGTTAAAATCCATGGGGAACATGGCACAGGGGACACAATGGTGGGAGTCTGCTACAGACCTCCCACTCAAAGTCCTGAGCTTGACCAGGGGTTCACCAGGGAACTGGCTGAGGCCACATGCTCCAAGACCATGGTTGTCATAGGTGACTTCAATTACCCGGACATCTCATGGGAGGATCACTTAGCAAAATCCAAGCAGTCGCAAAGCTTTCTCTCATGTGTGGATGACCTCTACCTGACTCATGAAGTCTATGGGTCAACGAGAGGTAAAACTCTGCTCGACCTGGTACTGGCTACTGCGGATGACCTAATCAGTGACCTCGTGATCAATGGGAAACTGAGTGACAGCAACCACAAGCTGATCACCTTTACTATCCACCGTAAAGCTGGCAAGTCAGTCAGCAACACGGAAGTCCTTGACTTCAGGAAGGCAGAATTTGACAAGACTCCTGAGCTTGTCAGTAAGGCCCTAAGGGACCATGACCCCAGGGAGAGGGGAGTTCAAGAAGAGTGGTTGCTCCTTAAGGGAGCGATCCTCAATGCACAAGCTAAGTCTATTCCATCTCGAAGGAAAGGCAGCAAGAGGGCACAGCAGCTCCCCTGGCTCTCCAGAGACCTAGCAGTCCTCCTGAGGCTAAAAAGAAAGGCCTAAAAAGGATGGAGGATGGGATTCACCTCCAAGGAGGATTATTCTGCACTGGTCTGGTCCTGCAGGGAACAAAACAGGAAAGCCAAGGCTGCAACTGAACTCCAACTAGCTTTGAGCATCCAGGACAATAAAAAGTCCTTTTTCAGATATGTGGGGAGCTGGAGGAAAAGCAAGGGCAACATTGGACCCCTGCTGAACCAGATGGGGCAACTGACAACAGACGCCCAAGAAAAAACCAATCTATTAAATGGGTACTTTGCATCGGGCTTTCATCAGTCCCATGGGATGCCCATGCCCGCTACGGAACAGGGAGGTCCAGGTAAAGGAGATCCCCTGCCCTCCATTAATACTGACCTCGTGAAGGAAAACCTTGAGAAGCTGGATACCTTCAAGTCAGCCGGCCCTGACAATCTACACCCCAGGGTACTCAAGGAGCTGGCAAGCATCATAGCCCAGCCTCTGACACGGATCTTTGAAAACTCCTGGCACTCTGGCGTAGTGCCCGAAGATTGGAAGAAGGCCAATGTGGTGCCTATCTTCAAGAAAGGGAGGAAAGTGGATCTGGCTAACTATAGGCCCATCAGCCTGACTTCTAATCTCGGGGAAGGTCTTAGAAAAGTTTATTAAAGAGGCCATCCTTAATGGACTGGCTGACGCCAACATCCTGAGGGATAGCCAGCATGGGTTTGTTGTGGGTAGGTCTTGCTTGACCAATCTCATTTCCTTCTATGACCAGCTGACCTATCAACTGGACAAGGGAGAAGAGATTGATGTCATATCTTGACTTTAAAAAAGCCTTCAATCTGGTATCCCATGATCACTTCTTGGCTAAACTGGCTAACTGTGGCCTCAACCTCACTACAATCCACTGGCTGGGGAACTGGCTCCATGGTAGGACCCAGAGGGTAGTAATTGATGGCAGTCACCCCCAAGGCTCTGTCCTTGGACCCATATATTGTTCAACATCTTCATTAATGATGTGGACAGTGGAGTCAGAAATGGACTGGCCAAGTTCGCCAATGACACCAAACTTTGGGGCAAAGCATCCACGCCAGATGAAAGGCGGATGATCCAGGCTGACCTGGACAGGCTCAGCAAACGGGCAGATGAGAACCTGATGGTGTTTAACACTGAAAAATGCAAGGTTCTCCACCTTGGAAATAAAAAGCTGCAGCATTCTTATAGGCTCAGCAGTGCTACGCTGGCTAGCACTACGGAAGAAAGAGACTTGGGGGTCATCATTGACCACAAGATGAACAAGATGAGCCTGCAATGCAATGCTGAGGCTACTAAAGTGACCAAAACACTGGCTTGCATCCATAGATGCTTCTCAAGCAAATCCCGGGATGTCATTCTCCCATTGTACTTGACCTTGGTGAGGCAGCAGCTGGAGTACTGTGTCCAGTTTTGGGCTCCACAATTCAAAAAGGATGTAGAGAAGCTTGAAAGAGTCCAGAAAAGAGCCACGTGCATGATCAGAGGTCAGGAAAACAGAACTTACAACGACAGGCTGAGAGCCATGAGGCTCTTTAGCCTGGAAAAGCGCAGGCTCATGGGTGATCTAATGGCTACCTATAAGTTTATCAGGGATGACCACCAGTATCTGGGGGAACATTTGTTCACCAGAGTGCCCTAAGGGATGATGAGGTCGAACTGTCATAAACTACTACAAGACCGTTTCAGGCTGGACATCAGGTAGAATTTCTTTACTGTCCAAGCCCCCAAGATCTGGAACAGCCTGCCATCGGAGGTGGTTCAAGCACCTACATTGAACAGTTTCAAGAATATATTGGATGCTTATCTTGCTGGGATCCTATGACCCCAGCTGACTTCCTGCCCTTTGGGCGGGGGGCTGGAGTCGATGATCTTCCGAGGTCCCTTCCACCCCTAATGTCTATGAAATCTATGAAATAAATAAGGCAACCAATTTTCTACTTGATGATCTTCTCCTCTTGAGCAGAATTGGTCAATATCAGGTCCTCTTATACCTCAGAGCACTCTTCCTTCACTTAACTTCTCAGCTTTGGCCTATCTAGACCTCAGGTTTCTTATGATTCACGTTATACCCTGAATGACTAGCTAGTCCTTTTTTTCCAAATGCTCTCAGTTAATCATTGGAATTCAGGCTGCGTGGTCCACCCTCAATTCAATTTGTTTCTCTACCTACTTTGTTCCTCTACTCACTGAGGCCTGGAGCCCCTTCTTGATACAGTCCTGGTTCCAGTCAGTTCAATTTACATTTTTAATTCTGTCCCACAGTCCATTAGGCCCCAGCTTCTCTCAGCTCAGTTAGGGCTCTCATCCCATAATAAACAGTCTTTCTGGGGCCATGGGTTGGGGAGGCTCCAATCCACCACCCCGCTTTCAACTCAGGTTGGGAAAACCATAGCCCACAGCTCCTTCCTCCTCGTTTGTCCCCCCTCCCTTCCTGCAGACAGCACCAGGATTTGGGCTGGCCTGTATCAGCCCAGGGCTGATTACACAATGGCACACCCTTGGGGAACAAAAGTTCTCTATGGTGCTCCACTTTGAAGCACCTTCATCTGATCCCTCGTTAGATGAGAGTTAATTTGATGCACAATCAGCCATTTTTAAAGCATTCTGCAGCTGTGCACTTCTGTCATGGCATGGCTGTAGAGTATTTTCAGGGTGCTAATAGCACAACAAATGCCGCTTCTGTCAGCACCCTCAATGTCCTGTGTTAAAGCAGAATTATCCTGGTGAATGTAACCATAGAGAAGCCACAATTTAATAAAACTTATGGTGGGTTTTCAAAAGCAGCAGCATTCTCTTCAACTGGCTGTGCCCTGAACTCAATGACTGGAACTAAAAAACTAATATTGACTTCATTAGCAGTAAATTTAGGCCAATGTTGAGTGTTGTTGAAAATCTCACCCCAAAGCTCTAACAATAGACATTTTAATTTGCCCCTATAGTATATAGACAGGATTTCTCTAGATTCTACGTACCATGGACTTTCTATCACTCATATATAGCATCAACGACAAACAATGCTAGAAAGAAGAATGGGCTAGCTGTCTATGTCAGCTATTTCAAATGGGGCTACCAAGCACTCTGGCTTCCTTGTAAAAAAAGGGGCAGATGGTTTGTTTCTTACATTTGGGATCACTGGTAAGAAGTGGTACAAGAACTGATACACCAATTTAAAGAAGCAACAGCAGGGAAGGATAATAAAGGGAGGTAAGATGATTCAGGAAAGGCAAAGAGCTTAGCAAGCTCTTGGATAAGACTCAGAAAATCAGGATGCTTGGCCAAACTGATCCTGAGGTCTGAATCAATGAGATTTTCCCCATCTCACCTTTTACAATTTCCTGAGTAATGTTTCTTTGTGGAAAAAAATTGTTGTTGTAAAGTGATGCAGTATAACTGGATGATAAAGGCACAGCAAGCAAAGGGTTTGGCAGGGATTTTTTGCTTGCATTTTTTATTCTTGGTCTTATAGGAGATGTGATCTGTGTCTGGAAAGAAGATCAGTTTTAAGACCCTGAAAATTAAGTTGTGTATAATAAGCAAAAGAGTCACATTCGCCCAAACACAGACAGCTCTTCGATAGCCTGAGACCTGGCAGCACCAGACAATACTTGTCTGGAGAATTGTCTCTGGAATATCTCTATATAAATATATTTTATGTTGACAAGTATGTCATCAGGCCACTATTAAGATCAAATCCCAATCAATACAGTTGGAAAGTTAGCTACACTATAGCTTGGTGAAGTAAGCATGAGATGCTTGTTGTATCATTGTAAGGGACTTACAGGCATTAATCTCCTTCGGACAGGACTCATTGCACCCTGACATTTGCAGGTAAATAAGACACATGAGAAACAGAGTTTAAGTTCCTTTGCCAACACTATAGAATCTAAAATGTAATAGTTAAACATAAAATATACTATTTTTTGCCATTGTTGCAAATGATCCAGGCATTCAGAAGGCTTCTCTGCTTACAGACATAAAGGAGCCTATGTTTCTAGACAGTGTCCACATCTACTCAAGATGCTGATTGCACAGTAGCTCGTTACTACTGCACAGTAGTAATGAGCAACTGCACAATCAGCATCACCAAAGAGCCATTTGGGGATGCTACTGTGCAGTAACTCTGGTTACTGTGCAGTCATTTAGTACTGTGTATTACTTGTGTAAGTACTAAATGACTGCACAGTAACAACTGCAGTGAGGATCTCATGTAGATGTGGCAAGTTATATGTAATTCTGTGCACATATAAATATTTTAATAAGTAACAGCCAGCTCAAATTCTGCAATATGAAACAAACATGTTTTTGTAACCTTAGTAAATAATCTTAAGTGCATGCAAGATGTATTTTCAGGTGTCACATACTTTTATAAAGTTTCCAAATATTGATATGTACTTGAAAGTTTTCAGATGCTGAGAAAGTGATGGCAGAAATACATTGATATGATCTTTTCTAGACTTGCTTTATTCAATTGAGCAGTTCCAAAGTAATCAGGTTAAAAGACTACTTCACAAAATTGATCACTGTTTTAAAAATTACTCTCATTGCTAAAGTCACATTTTGCAGATTACCCAATCAAAATAACATTTTCTTTGAAGTTGTTGATCTCTTCTGGTTAAGGGTTTAAGGTATTATTATCGGAGACATCAATAAGTAATCCACAAATACAAGACAACCAGGAAACAAATGATTTAAGTTCTAATATAAAATTAGAGGTTTACAAAACCTGATTTCCACCTAATGTGAAGAAGTGCTGAGCACTGATAAGCTTTCACAGAGGTTGGAAGGAATTGAGGATGCTCAGCATTTAAGAAATCAGATATTTATTTAAATACTTAAGTATGAAATTAGGGGTCTAACTTTAGGCATCTATAGGCACTTTTACACATGGTCTGGGAGTGCAGGGGTGTGGTGCTGCAACTAGAGTGGCTCCGAGAGCCGCTCAAATTAAACGCTGCTGCATCTCCTGTATCAGCATCCCCACACTTAAAAATGGAGGGGTTGCTTGAACGAAAGCTTCAAGCACCTCCTGGTACCAGGTACCATTTTTAAGCACAGGGATGCTGATACACAAGATGCAGGAGGTTGGTGGAGCGTGGCAATTGCCACACTCAAGCAAACTTGATTAACTGAGTCTGCTTCAACACGCTAGAATTTCAGCATGGCGGAGCAGTGTCACACTCATGTATAGGTGCCCTATGGTTACACACCGCGCAGCTGAGAGGGAACGCTGGTGAGGGGCAACCAGCAGAGCTGGTGGGCAGTAGGGAGGAAGTGAGGGGGCTTTAATTTTAATCACAGATTTGGGGATTTTTATTAGAGATTTTGCGATTTTTTTTGTATCAGGGAAAACTCAGATCCCTGACGATCACCTCTGTGCAACTCTTCTTTTGACAACTCCTGCTTCTAGTTAATGTACTTTGATTATGGTTCTTAATATTACCATTTTCCCTTCTCATTTTAGCCAGACTATGGGTGCTGTACTCATCCAGCATCTGCTGAAATGTAGAGACTCACTGGCTTAAAGAGATTTTGTGTTAGTGGTTCTCCAGACAAGAAAAGGAGTCAACTATCTAGCCCTGGAGGAAATGATACGGTTTATATTGGCCGTGCTTTAGGGGACAATTGCCTCATTTCCTATGCCCAGCTAAATCTGTTCCTGTTCTTTCTGGTGGATGAAATTATTATGTAAGGAATATTTATGCATTACAAAAAAGGACATTGACCTCAAATCTAAATGTAAAGAAAACAGTTTTGTTTTTGTTTTTTATTGCTGCACCTCCTTGTTCACCAGCAAGCATTTTTTTGTTGTTGTTCAGTTTCTGTATGAATGATAGTATGCATGACTCCGGTTTTAAGCTAGGATTACAGAAGATATACTTTCTTATTTTTATAGTACTGCTGCTTATATTTTTGGTTCAAATGGATGGCTTTAATCTACATGAGATGTGGTTAGAAAGAAATCTTTTGTTGCAAACTGAAAAGATTGAATTCCCCCAACTAAAATTTGCAATTAAGCTACTCTCATGTAGATTTGATAGATACCATCCCTAGTCTATTGTACTTTCACATCCTCCTCTGATATATTTTCATGAAGGTTTTGTTCTCAGCAATTAAGCTTCATCTATTCTTGTCAGAAAAATCTAACAACCGTGCTTTGTGTGTGAATATATTCAACATCCTTGACATCTTCTCTGACCAGGCTTCCTCTATTTTTTCTTTTTGCTATATTTTTCTTGCTACACTAGAGTTCATACAAAGTTTAGTACCACCACCTTGTGGAGTTATGAAATAATTACATTGGTAAGCATTGCCACAGCATAAATGCTTGCTGCTTGATTTGGGTTAGTTGACATAAGTATTCTTAATAAGAAATCTGATTGAGTTTAAGCGGACAAAATTATTTGCACACACAAGGGTTTATGAGATTGAATCCTTACTAGGTTTACAAAAGGAGGACCTAGGAGCCTGAGTCACAGACTATAAAGACCCCATTGTTTTGAGAACACAGAACCCATTCTTGTGACATGCCCCTTAAAAATCTATGTAATGCTTTTCTTATGCTGTCCATGTACAAACTACGAAGGTTTGTCTTGCCTTACTTATTTTAACTCATGTATTATAAATAAATATTTTAAAACCAAGTTTGATCTACATTAAATAAGTTTATATTTATTTTTAATGGCCCTGAACATCAAATATTTTCCTTTATAAATGTATTCTACAGGTAAAGCATCACAATTATATATTCTTAGAGTATAACATATAAACTAGTTTTTATTACTTTCTTTTAATAAGGTTTTCAACCTGAGGGTATTTTAATTTTAAATGAATGCATTAGTCTTACAATTTGAAAAAAAAATAATTATTTCTTAAAATGGCTTGTACAAATCAGTAATCACAAGATATCAGCCCAGGCACAAACTTAAGTCATCTGTCACTCACCAAATGCCACAGGAGTGTTCAGCAACCACAGTAATGGCAATAAAACCAGAAACCAGGCAAAGCACAGTACACATTTTATAATAGCATAATAGTATATGTGCCTATTAAAACAACAGTTTTCACCTCAAACCTTGCAGACCTTTGTAAGGGTGAGTTAAAAAGATTTATTTGTATGGTAAGAGGGGCATGAGAAACCAAGTACAGCTGCACTGGCCCTAATGTCACTTTAATGCCATATCTACACCATCCAGTTAAAGAAGAGTTTTATAAAGGAATACCACAGAAAAAAAAAAGTAATTATGGCTAATAGTCATTCATACAAGCTATCCTTTCCAATATACAGAATCCAAAAGAAAAGGCTGATGTTTTGGTACAATACGTTGATCTGCTGCCCTCCTGTGGCTGAGATTTCATTTTAACCAACGAAGCTAGAAAGTACGGAGCAGACATGCTTCATAACATGGGCTGACAGTTAGGTCACATATTCTAAAATTGTTTACAAATGTAATGAGACAGCTTGAAGTATGACTACAGCAGTAAAGAGACTTCTTCTCACAGAATGTGCAGCAGATAGTATTGTGCAAACTGAATACAGCAAGCACTGGGATAACCTAAGAAAGAGGCCTTTTATGCAGGTTTGGATGGGAAAAGATACGTGCATGTCTGGTATGAAGTCATTATAGCTTAATTCAGTACTAAGCATGAATCAGTTTCTCCAAAATACAATGGAATGGGTCACTTACACCAAATGAGAAGCTCGTGGGGGGGGTGGGGGGCTGGAAGGAGGGATGGAAGATTACAGAGTTTGAAATTCATAGCAGTGGAGGAATAAACCTCACCATAAACTACATATTTAGGGGTCCTGGACAAGATTCAGATCATTAGGTCCCATCTCACAGAGGCTGCTTGTGAGTACTGCTACATTTTCCCAGTAATACAGGTATACCAGGAGCCAGATTCTTGTAAATGAATTTCCCAGAGGAGCCATACGACCACTAACCAAGTCCCGCTGATGCTTCTTAATAGAGAACAGAACAGCCACCTCCCTGCTGGGCCCCCCTCGGGCCCCGGGGGAGGCACACCTGGACCACGGGTTAGCGAGGATTTAGTTAGGGAACTTCTGGAGGGGTTGGACGTATTCAAGTCAGCCAGCTTGGGTGATCTCCACCCTAGAGTTCTAAAGGAACTGGCCAGGGTCATCGCAAGTTCCTTGGAACAACTTTATGAGCACTCGTGGTGCTCTGGTGAGGTACCGGAGGACTGGAAGAGGGCCAACGTGGTCCCCATCTTCAAAAAAGGGAGGAAGGAGGACCCGGGAAACTATAGGCCGGTTAGTCTCACCTCGATCCTAGGCAAGCTGTTCAAGAAAATTATGCTGGCACACATCCAGGAGGGGCCAGCAGGAGACTGCATGCTTAGGGGCAACCAACATGGGTTCATCAGTGGAAGGTCCTGTCAGACCAACCTGGTGGCCTTTTACGATCAGATCACCAGATTGTTAGATGCAGGGGTAGCAGTGGATATAATCTTCCTGGACTTCCAGAAGGCTTTTGACACGGTCTCTCACCCCGTTCTCATTAAGAAACTGGGGGGCTGTGGTGTAGACACCCACACAGTCAAATGGGTCGCCAACTGGCTGGAGGGCCGCACCCAAAGGGTGGTAGTGGATGGGTCCTTCTCAACCTGGAAGGACGTGGGCAGTGGGGTTCCCCAGGGCTCGGTCCTCGGGCCCGCACTGTTCAACATCTTCATCAGCGATTTGGATGAGGGGGTGAAAAGCACCCTGTTCAAATTTGCTGATGACACTAAGATGTGGGGGGACATGGGTACATTGGAAGGATGCAACAGGCTACAATCAGACCTCGACAGGTTACAAGGGTGGGCAGATGAGAATAGGATGGGTTTCAACACAGACATGTGCAAGGTGATGCACCTCGGGAAGAACAACTGGCACCATACCTACAGGTTGGGCAACTCCGCTCTTCTCAGCAGGGAGGCGGAAAGGGATCTGGGGGACTCCAAGATGAACATGGGCCGGCAGTGTGAAGAGGCAGTTAGGAAGGCCAACCGCACCTTGGCATGCATCCACAGATGCATCTCGAGCAGGTCCAAGGAGGTGATCCTCCCCCTCTATGCGGCACTGGTCAGGCCGCAGCTGGAGTATTGCATCCAATTTTGGGCGCCGCACTTCAAGAGGGATGTGGACAGCAAGGAGAGGGTCCAGAGGAGGGCCACTCGTATGATCAGGGGACAACAGGGCAGGCCCTATGAGGACAGGCTGCGGGACCTGAACCTGTTCAGTCTCCAAAAGAGAAGGCTGAGGGGGGATCTTGTGGTCTGTTATAAACTAGTCAGTCAGGGGGGATCAGCAGGCATTGGGGGAGTCACTGTTCCCCCAAGCACTGCCAGGAGTGACCAGGAATAACGGTCACAAGCTGGCAGAGGGTAGGTTTAGGTTAGATATCAGGAGGTGCTACTTCATGGTCAGGACGGCTAGGGTCTGGAACCAGCTTCCAAGAGAAGTGGTGCAGGCTCCTACCCTGGGGGTGTTTAAGAGGAGGTTAGATGAACATCTTGCTGGGGTCATTTGACCCCAGTACTCTTTCCTGCTATGGCAGGGGGTCGGACTAGATGATCTACTCAGGTCCCTTCCGACCCTACAAACTATGAAACTATGAAACTATGAGAATTAACTGAGAATAAAGGAAAAGAGAGGGTTGGTCTCCTATTCTACTTCTTTCTGCTTCTAGCTCTGCTTTCAGACTTAAAGAAGCACTGTTCTTTCAGAACAATGGTGACATGGCATGTATGCGAAAGCCATGCAATGGAAAGAAAGCATCTAGCCTTCCATAAGGCCAGAGAGGTTCTAACTATATTAGGTCACTTCTGCTTGTATAGCAAGAGTGTTCACTCAAAGCAGTGGCATGAGATTGAGTTACATATTTGAATGTACACTGCAAATTCAGTAAGTAGTCCAGGGGTCTCATATACATGCTGACCAGAAGCGTAGACAAATAGAAAAAGTGTCACTCTAAAATTGATGGTCTTTGAGATAGAACAGGGGTTCTCAAACTGTAGGTCCCGACCCCCTGGGGGCCCACAAGTAACTTAAAAGGGGGCCACAACTTCCCAGGGGGTGCGCGCAGGGGTGGCATGGAGTAGTGGATGGCAGTAGCAGCTGCCACATGCAAACTCCCTGTCCCCTGCCACTGTCATCCAGCACTCAGGGTCACAGTATCACAAAATTTGAGAACCCCTGGGATAGAAGAAAGATTCCTGAAACTCATCCTCTGTGATTTTCTAAATAAAAAGAATTACAGCTAATGGCTAATCTATCAACTCCTGATAAACACAAGTATAAAAGGCTGCTGGTAGATGTAATAAAATCAGGATGCTTAGCCAACAACTTCCTATTAGGAATAAATTATGACAAATACCACTAAAGTAATTTTTATGACCTACCGAGGTCTGAAACTGGATTGAATAGGGTCAAAGAAATAGGATACTTCTAGATACTGCCAGAGATATTTTTCCATAAATCTTCTCAATTTTTTTTCCCAGAAAGGGAAATTTGATACAGGCTACATACCCAATATTACTTGATCCAGGTTGTCTTTACACATGCTCTGGCATGGGTAAGGGGATGGACACTTTAATTAGAGCAACTCTCAGAAACCTCTCTAATTAAACTACCTGCAGTGTCTCATGTATTCAGCATACCATACTTCAAAATGGTGGCAGAGATGCTTTAATTAAAGCTTATTTGATGAGCTTTAGTTAAAGTGCCCTCACCACCATTTTGAAGTGCAGGGATGCTGAATGTATGAGATGCCAAGGCTGCTGGGGCATGCTAATTAGTATGCTCCAGCAGACTCAATTAACTGAGTCTCCTTCAATCCATACTAATTAACATGCATCCAAACAGGTGTTGGGCATGTCTATAGGTGCCCATTGATTTAAAAGTTATAAAATTAACCATAGCTAGTATCCCAAGATACAGATGGAGGTATTGTGGATCGCCATCAATAACAGGCTATATTAGTATTATTTTTCATTCATTTTATTATGGTAGCATTAGAAGCCCAAACAGGAATCACACCCTCATTATAGTGAGTGGGAAACATGCATATAATAAGAGCTGCAGTCTGTGCTTCTACAGCTGGCAATCTTAGCAGTTGATAAAACACAACAGTTGGTTGCAACAAGAAGGTATTGCACGGCACTAGAAAATCTTACCAAGAAGCAACTTGTTTCAAACTTTCCTTTTCCTATGAAAAGCTATTTGAAAAAGTGTAGCAAAGTAACCCGGACAAGGAATATACATGGCCCTAATAGGGAAATTTCAGACCAGCAAGTGCTCTAGTGAAACCTGTTGAATATCTCCTACTAATGATGGATAAGGCCTAAGGGTCAGATCTTAATCAACTGCCAAGGAAACTACTCCTAAGATGCAGTGCATGCAAAAGCAATGTCTTACCTCAAAAGAACCTTTTAAATTAACCTCTGGAGATTCCCAAGTCCCCTATCCAGTCAATGCTCATTCCATCATACCTAAGACCCAAGGCTGAGATGACATAGACAAATCCAATTAAGTTTGTGCAAAGCATACTGTAGACATAAGCTAGATTTTGACTCTGGTTAGGAAAAGGCACCCAGAAGAAACTATAAGGTCTTTTCTGTTAGAAACAGCTCTACACAAATGAAGGAAACTGCTTCTTGAGAAAGAACAAGTGACAGCAACACTGTCTTAGGAAAGGAAAGACAGGTGAGATGTGAGTGGGTGACTTAAAGAAAGAAACCCTTTTACCTCAAACCAAGGGCTAACAGAACAAGCTGCAGTGGGACAATCTGATAGAACAGCTGCACATGGAGGATCATGGATGGAACTGAGGAAATGGCAACCACCTGCAGACTACCATCAAGTCTATGGCCTAGATCCAGCACCAGCTGACATAAACCTGGACATTGCTTGTTAGCTTTACATATGCATTTGCATGCCAACTACTGAATCCAGAACTTGTAGGATGTCTCCAGTCAGGACTGGCCCATCTGCTCATAGTCTTGCTGATAACTTGTTGGAAGGCCTTAATGCCAAAATACCAACAGTTATGTCCTTCTTTCAGCCAGAGAAAGCTAAGTTTTCATGCATGTAGCCATTGAACTGTCCTGAAGTGCATCACAAAGGTGATAGAGAACCTTGGGCATGATGGAGCTTCTCTGAATACATACTTCTTCAGTAAGTCTTTGTAAAATTACAGGAGAGTGATAGGTGCCTAGCCTGATATCACTGTGGGGATCTCGTTGGGACTGTCTTTGGCAGAGGATTCAGCTACTCCTCCTCATCAGGCCAATGCCCTAGTAGAGAAGGAGCCATTAGGCATAGGGTTCATGACCACTCAAACAGATGCTTATCCTATGCATGAGTTGTAGAGGGAGTTTATAAAGGGGGGAGCTAGTACATAGCTTACACTACTCAGGGTTTTTTTTTCCAGGGCAGTTGAACCTGTAGCAAATAGCTGGTGGGGATACCCCAAGCACACACAGCTTATTAGCCAGCTCTGGGGTTTAGGTGCCACTCAGTGCAGATCTGGATTGTGATGAGCCTTAAACTGGGGTTATGTATATAGGAGCATATTTTGGATCACAGTCAAACACACAAGGAGACTATGGGTGTATCTACATGTGCATTAGATCCAGGAGCATTTTACTTATTCACGAGTAAATGCTCTCAGGCAGGCATCTACACATGTAGAGAAGTGGGAGTGGATTTGCTGCTAATAGTAGCAAACTGCTCTCACTTCCTGGGGTCCTGAAATGGCCCTCCGCTGCCACCAGGGGGAGCTCTAGACTCCTGCTGGCTGCTAACCCAGGGGCTGGCAGGGAGCACCAGACCAGGAGACAGGTGTCCCAGCACAGGGCTGAGATATTTCTCCTTGCCCCTGGAGGGGGGCTGCCTGCTGTCAGAGTGGGGACAATGTCCCCATGCCCTGGCAGCAGGGAGCTCCTATCCCAAGCTCTCTGGTTGCGGCAGGGGACTTGGAAAAAGCTTCAGGGGAGGGGCAGCTCACAGCTCTCTGCCCAAATCTGTCAGTGGGGCAGCTAGTAGCAAGCCCCCAGCTTGGCAGGGAATTCCCACCCAGCTGGGGGCTCGCTTCTAGCTGCCCCATCATCAGATTGGAGTAGGGGGCTGGGACCTGCCCCACCCCTGCAGCTCTTTCTAAGCCCCATACCTGAATTTCCTTGACCGAGGCACAGGGCTGGGACCTCCCCTGACCAAGACAGTTCCCAGCCCCAACTCCACAATTGTGGGGTGGGGGCTGGAGAGCCTGTATCCTGCTCAGCTTTGTGATCATGGAGCTAAGTGCGGAACAGGCTGGCGAGCTTGTTCCCTGCTCAGCTCTGCAATTGAGAAACTGGGTGAGGAACAGGATCCCGCAGCCCCTGCCAGCGGGGAGTGCTGGCTCCACTGTCATGGAGCTGGTGCTGGGAGATGAGGATCTCCCAGCCCCCTGCTCCCCAATCACAACTGCTTGGAGCTCCATACTGCCGGTGTAGAGGGGCATTGTCTCTGCCTGGGCACCGGGCAGCTGCCAGGGGCAGGGAGCAATCCCCCACCCCCTAGTGGCCAGCTGACCACAAGCAGATTTGTTACAAGTCAGGCATGAGTGCTACCTACATGAGTGTTACTGCAGAGTTAGTAACTGAAAGTGAATTTGCTACTTGCATTTTCAGGTAGCAAATTTACTTACAATTAGTGAGGTTTACTGCACAGTAGGCATATGCATGCTTACTGTGCAATAAACTATGCTACTTCGCAGTAAAGCGTCTCTCAGAAATGCACCTAATAAGTAAAAACCTATGGATGTTAGTGTTTTTCATGTGTTAGAGAGGGGTCAAATCTCAATTAGATGCTGAAGTGCCACTGTAAAAATCCTGCTTTAAACACCTTAGAAGTCGATTAGAATCTGACCATCGGTGTCCATTCTGATTTCACTACATTCATCAGAAACTTTTGATACTACTGTGGTCTCTGGCAGGAGTAAATAGGTTAGTTCTTGAGACTCCTTGCTGCCATTAGCCAGTCAAGATAGACACAGGTCCCGCTCACAGGATGCATTTGGAAGATATCCCAGTGATAAATTGCATAGCTATATGATAAATTACAGTTTTCATACAACTTCAACTACCCTACCTGCACCCTGTCTATAAATCCATCTCTGTCAAGTGTATTTCTAACATTTCAATAGACAGAGAAACTTAAAGAGGAATAGCATCTGTTTTAAGTTTCTCTGTCTGCTTCCTTCTTTTCTATTCATAATGGTGAACTTTCTTTTTTCCCCCTGTATGAGGGTAGCCAATATTTGAAATTTGAAGAAGTTGACATAATCCTGACTCCAAGTCATGAATATAGCAGTAGGAAATCTGAAATAATAAATAATGAGATAAAATTTAATGTGATGCTGCAGCTAGTAAAGTGAGCAAAACATTGGCTTGCATCCATAGATGTTTCTCAGGCAAATCCCAGGACATCATTCTCCCATTGTACTCAGCATTGGTGGGGCTGCAGCTGGAGTACTGCGTCCAGTTTTGGGCTCCACAATTCAAAAAGGATGTGGAGAAGCTTGAGGAGGTGCAGAGGAGAGCCACGCGCATGATCAGAGGTCAGGAAAACAGATCTTATGATGAGAGGCTGAGAGTCATGGGGCTCTTTAGCCTGGAAAAGCGCAGGCTCGGGGGCAATCTGGTGGCCACCTGTAAGTTTATTAGGGGTGTTCACCAGGATCTGGGGTAACATCTGTTCACCAGAGCACCCTAAGAAATGACAAGATCAAACAGTCACAAACTCCACCCTTTACCAGTTCAGGCTGGACATAAGGAAGACCTTCTTTACTGTCTGAGACCACAAGGTTTGGAATAGACTGCCACCAGAGGCGGTTCAAGCACCCACTTTGAACGCCTTCAAGACACATTTGGATGTTTATCTTGCTGGGATCCTATGATTCTTGCTGACTTCCTGCCCCTGGGGCAGGGGGCTGGACTCGATGATCCTTCGGGGTCCCTTCCTGCCCAAATGTCTATGAAATCTATGAATTCCATATTTTTACCCTAGGCCACATTTAATTCACTTAGTTTGCAGACAGATGTTATAGCTGTAGCACTAATAGTATATCTATATCTATACATATAGATATATATCTTTGTTTCTATGCCATTCTTCCCAACAAAGGCTCAGGAGTGACAGTACATGACGTTGTAATGATACAAAAAGCAGGTTGTGCAGGCATCACATGGCCTATAGAGCTATAATATGGTGCAAACACCTGTTTGAAAGAGGAACTTCTCTGTAGCACTAAATTTTGTAGTGCCACATTTAATTTTTATACAGTTATATGGGGCGAGTCTACATGAGATGTCACAGTGATGTAGCATCTAAAAATAACTGTGCACTGCTGGGCCTGTGCATACCAAATGTGCAGTCCTGGGTACATGTAGATGCACCCATGCAGCACAATATGGGGTCTTTTGCTATCACAGCATCCCAAAATGCTCAGTTCTTCCTTACCCCCAAGTGGTAAGGGATGGAGAGTGTTGGGCTTCATGACAGCCAACTGGGGAACACAGCTGCAGCCCAACCAGGACCAGGGTCTCCAGTTCTGCTCAACACAGCTGCAGAGGGGGCAGATGCTTTCATGGTGGCAGCTGTAGTTCCCGAGGTAGCAGTGGGCTTACCTGCTGGCATTTGTACGGAGGGTGGCAAGCTGTCAGAGTAGGCCATTTCCCCCAATTCTGCTTCCCTCACACACTAGTTCCTAGAGCCACAGTAGGTCTTCTCACCACCTTTCCAGAGAGCGAAGCAAGCTGCCGGAGTGTGTTACTGCTCCTGGAAACTGGGGAGCTGCAGCTCTGCTCACTTGCCACCACTGCAGGGGTGGGGGCAAGATTTTAGCTCTGCTACCCTGAAGGGTTACAGTTTTGCTTGCCCCTGCCTTCTACCCCTGTAATAATGGTCAGGACCTGTAGTCACCAAGTCACTGGCAGCCTGCCCCATAGCCCCTCTTCCCAAGCAGGGGGGAGGGCAGGCTGTCAGTAAGCAGCTCACTGACAGGCTCCCCTCCTAGCTGGAGGACATAGTTTTGTGATAACTTGTAGCACTCCAGCCAGGAATTCCATCTTCATAGTACTCAATTTTTGTAGCATTACAAAGTGCTGTGGCACTTACAGTGCTACAAATGTGAATCTGTCCATGTTCTGAGCAAAACATCTTTTCTAGGTATTATTATGCCATTTCTCTCTCTCATATAAAGGGTCACATCTTTTGCTGCCTTGGACCCTGCATAACTATTTCTAACTGTATAAAATGAGTACAAACCTCATATAACATCTGCTAGATTAGAATGTCCTACTTACATTCCCATTTGCACCAAGGCCTTTCTACTGTCTTAGCATTGAGAAAGGAACCTCAAGTTTAATGAATGTTTAAATCATAAATTTAAATAATACATACCTGAAATCTTCTTACATGATCAGAGTATGCAAAGGGACCTTAATGTAAATGTAAATCTGTCTGTCCTACATGGCTTTTAAATAACTTTGCAATTACTTGCATAGGACAAGTGACCACCAAATGCATGGCAATGAAGAATTGGGGATCAGGTTACACTGAATTCAGTCAGAACCATTTTACTGCTATATGAGAAGGATTAGCATGAAAGAGCACGAGATTAGTAACTGAAAAAAAATTACAGCTATATGCAGACAACTTTTTCTCCTCTCTACTTTCTGCATCTCTACCTGATTTTTCCTGAAAAGTGATCTCAACATTTTTGCCAGGGCTCGAGTACCAATAGTTCTTTAGAAATTAAAAGTGTATATTTATTGAAGCATTATAGAGATGCTTCAAAACGTATCAGACAATGATTTTGCTGCAAGTTTATCCAGAATTAATACTGCTTAAATAGAACATAGGTGCTAGTAGAGACCAATGCTAAGAGTTTTAAGAAATATTAAATGAAATTAGTTTGACATAAGATCATGATATCCTTGCATGGTTTTCCAATCTGTGAATTATACCAGTCTTTGTCTTCTGCATTCCATAAGCATAAAACAGGAACAATCTAGGTCACAGGTGACACAGAGAAGGCTGAAGTACTTGATGCCTTTTTTACTTCAGTCTTCACAAATAGGGACAGCTATCAGATGACCAGTGCACTTGGCAGCAAAGACAGGGGAGGAAACAAACAGTATAGGTAGTAGAAGAACAGGTTAGGCCCAGAGATTGGAAGAAGGCCAATGTGGTATCTATCTTCAAGAAAGGGAAGAAAGTAGATCTGGGGAACTACATGCCCATCAGCCTGACCTCTATCCTAGGGAAGATCTTGGAAAAAATTATCAAAGAGACACTTCTTGACAAACTGGCTGATGGCAACAACTTGAGGTATAGCCAGCATGGGTTTTTATGGGTGGTTCTTGCCTGACCAATCTCATCTCCTTCTACGACCAGGTGACATATCACCTGGACAAAGGAGAAGAGCCTGACATCATATATCTGGATTTTAAAAAAGACTTCGATCTGGTATTCCATGATCATCTCCTAGAAAAACTGGCCAACTGCGGCTACATCACAGTCCGATGGCTGGAGAATTGGTTCCGAGGTCAGACCCAGAAAGTGGTAGTTGACAGAAGTCAATCATCATGGTGCGTCATGACCAGTGGGGCCCCCAAGGCTCTGTCTTTGGGCCTATACTCTTTAACATCTTCATTAATGATGTGGACGTTGGAGTCAGAAGTGGACTGGTGATGTTCCCTGATGACACTAAACTTTGGGGTAAAGCATCCACTCCTGAGGACAGGATGGTGTTCCAGGCCAACCTTGACAGGGTCAGAAAATGGGTGAATGAAAACCTGATAGGGTTCAACACCGAAAAATGCTAGGTAGTCCACCTTGGGAAGAAAAACCTGCAGCATGCTTATAGGCTCAGCAGCGCTATGCTTGCTAGCACTACGGCTGAAAGGGACTTGGGGTTCATGATTGACCACAAGATGAATGAGCCACCAATGTGCTGTTGTAGCTGATAAAGCAAGCAAAATTCTGGCTTGAATCCATAGATGCTTCTCAAGCAAATCCCAGCATGTCATCTTCCCACTGTACTCGGCTTTGGTGAGGCCACAGCTGGAGTACTGCATCCAATTCTGGGCTCCACAATTTAAAAAGGATGTGGAGAAGCTTGAGAGAGTTCAGAGGAGAGCCACGCGCATGATCAGAGGGCAGGAGAACAGGCCTTATGATGAGAGGCTGAGAGCTATGGGACTCTTCAGCCTGGAAATGTGCAGGCTCAGGAGGGACTTGGTGCCTGCCTGTAAGTATATAAGGTGTGTACATCAGGATCTGGGGGAATGCCTGTACACCAGAGTTCCCCAAGGGATGACAAGGTCAAATAGTCACAAATTCCTCCAAGGCCATTTCAGGCTGGACATAAGGAAGAACTTCTCTGTCTGAGCCCCCCCAAGGCCTAGAACAAACTGTCACCAGAGCTGGTGCAAGCACCTACTCCGGACTCCTTTAAGAGATATTTGGATGTTTATCTTGCTGGGATCCTTTGACTCCATCTGACTTCCTGCCCCTGGACTCGATGATCTCCCTTCCTGCCCCAATGTCTATGAAATCCATGAAAGAACTTAGAAAAGCTAGATGCTTTCAAGTCATGAGGGCTGGAGAGAATGCACAGATACTGAAGGAATTGGTTGAGGTCATTCAGGGACATTAGCTATTCTTTGAGAACTCATGGAGGTTGGATGAGGGCCCAGATGACTGGAAAAGGACAAATCATAGAATCATAGAAGTAGGGTCAGATGGGACCTTGTAGATCTTCAAGTCTGACCCCCTGGCTGGGCAGGAGAACCAAAAAAAAACAAACCACCACTGGGCTCAAATGATCCCAGCTAGGCAGGCATCATGTCTCCTCTTAAAGACCCCCAGGGTAGGAGCCAGCACCACTTTCCTTGGAAGTTGGTTCCAGCTCCTAGCCACCCTGACTGTGAAGTAGTTCTTACGTATGTCTAATCTAAACCTACTCTCCAACAATGTATGGCTGTTATTCCTTGTCATGCCAGGGGATGCTAGGGGAAACAAGGTCTCTCCCAAACCCTTCTGGTTCCCCCTAGTGAGTTTATAGACTGTCACCAGGTCCCCCCTCAGCCTTCTCCTGTGAAGGCTGAACAGGTTCAGGTCCTGTAGTCTCTCATTGTAGGGTCTGCCCTGTTGTCCCCAGATCATGCCCATCAATAAGAAAAGAAAAAAGGAGAATCTGGCGAATGACAGACCAGTCAGCTTGACTTTGATACCTGGAAAGACCATGGGGCAAGTCCTCAAGGAATCTATTGTGAAGCACCTAGAGAAGAACAAGATGATCAACAGCAGCCAGCATGCCTGACCATGCTGATTTCCTTCTTGATCAGGTGACTGACTCTGTGGATGGGGGGAAAACCAGTGGATGCGATATACCTTGACTTTAGCAAGGCTTTTAACCCTGTCTCCTGCAACATTCTCTTTAACAAACTAAAGAAATACAGACTAGCTGATAGTAAAGTAGTGTGGATACATAACTGGTTGGATCGTCATGTGTAACAAGTAGTCATCAGTGGCTCAGTGCCTAGTTGGGAGGGAGTATCAAGGGGGAGGTCTCCATGGGCCCTGAGTCTGGTACTGTTAAACATCTTTATTAAATTATTTTAATGAGGGGTTTTCGTGCACACTTAGGAGATCTGCAGATAACACCAAGTTAGGCAGAGTTACAGACACTCTGGAGGGCAGAGCTAGGGTCCAGAATGACCTGGACAGACTGGAGAAATGGTTTGCAGTCAATCAGATGAGATTCATCAAGGAACGGTGTAAAGGCTGGCACTTGGGACTTAGAATAATTAGACGCACAAATACAGACTGGGGAATGACTAGCTAGGCTGAAATAGTACAGAGAAGGACCTGGGAGTAACAGTAGACCATAAGCCAAATATAAGTCAATAGTTTGCTCGGTGCAAAAATAGCCAACAGCCTCCTGGGCTGTATTAACAGGAATGTCACTTACAAATAAAAAAGGAAGTGATTCTTCTACTGTTCTTCTTCAGCACTGGTGAGGCCTCACCTGGAGTAGTGTGCCCAGTTTTGGTGCCTGTGGTTCAAGAAGGATGTGGACAGTTTGGAAAGAGTCCAGCACAAAGTGACAAAAATGATGAGGGGCCTAGGAAAAAAGACTTTTGAGGAAAACCCTTTCACCTGAAAGAACTAGGGTTATTTAGTCAACATTTTCAAGTGAGTCTGTATAAGTCTATGTGCCGCAAATGAGCATGCGTATGTGTCCTTATGGAATGCAGAAGACAAAGACTGGAAAAGAGAAGAGGGTGGGATTTGATAATAGTCGTCAAAGACCTAAAGTGCAATTACAGAAAGAATAGAGATGGGCTTTTCTCTGTGGCCATAGGAGACAGAAGTAGGAGCAGTGGTCTCAAGCTGCAGCAGAGGAAATATAGGTTGAAGGTTATGAAGAACTTTCTGAATATAAGGGTGGAATGATATCAGCATTGGAAAAGATTACCGAGAGAAACTGCGGCATCTCCATCTGTTGCCCTAAAAACCAGGGGGTATCTGGTTCTCCCCCTAAATGGAGAGCGAGCAAACAGCAAGATTGATATTGCCTTAAAGTATGCTTCAGCTTTCTCCAGTCAAGAACCTATTTATTCCCTCCAAACAAGGACCCAGTTAATTCTTTAATAAATTAGTTTTATTGAGCATTATAAAGTATTAACTCCAAGCATGCATATAGATATAATCTTAGCAGTTTCAGTAGTCTTAGTAAGATACAATCTTAGCAAGCAAGAAGTTGTATATTACTAGTTCTAATAATACATTACTTAAGTCCTGGTCAGGCTTCTAGAGTGAGCGAGGTTTCTTGAAGAGAGATCAGATGTCTTTATTTCTCAGGCATCGCCAGGGTGGGGAAAAGGAAGGGATTTGTTTTTTTCAGGGTGCAATTGTTATTGTGACAGTATTTGGATCTTAGGAAGCATTGGATTTGCAGCTGAATAAAAGGCTATGACTTGTGGCCTAGCAAAGCTGCTAACCACAAGGCAGAATAGTATGTTAAAAGTAACATTGCAAGACACTTAGGCAATCATTTTCCTAACAATATAATAGTGTTGTAAGATACATAGCTCATTGTGTAAAAGAAACAGGATGCAAACTACTGGCTATCATTAGGAGATAAAGCAGATTTTGCTTATGAGTACTTATGCTAAGTAGCCATCCTAACTGTGCCAACCATTTTCAAGTGAGTCTGTCTAAGTTTGTGTACTGCGAATGAGGTGAAGTCTTAGGAATGTGGATATGGTACAACATAGGACTAAAAAACAGACTGGAATGTGAAAGACAACACGTAACTCGTAACAGAATCCAAGATAAACATACGTGAAAATGTGAATGGTGATTAGTAAAGAAGACTCCAGAAGCTTCCAGGCTTTGGTTGAAGTCAGCCCAAGTGACTGAAAGAAGAGGGGTCAAGGTCTTAAGCATGAGCTCATAGCAAAAAGACATGTAAATAAGTGAAATACATAGGCAATTCCATGCTAATGAAGCAAACAGTAAACAAAGGCAGAGCTTAAAATAGGAAGAACTAAGGGTAGAACAAAGGAGGGACAAAGGTGGGGTAAATGTTAATGAGTATAAACCAAAGTTCATAAATATGGAAAAAAAAAATTAATGTTCACTGTGGCTCCATTGGTTGTTGGAGCTAATCCAAAGCTGTCTCCATTTTGAATAAATCTGTTGATGAGCAATGTGCGCAGGTGATGTGTGATGGCATCAATCCATTGTCTCCCTAGTCATTGGGCGTCGTATGGAGTCAAGGCCTAACAATAATACTTAGTTCTCTAGTCACATAGCTACCAATTAGGCATTTTTGTTTTTCATCAACAACCTGAATAATGTCTCCCCTTTATCACTCTTTCTTTCCTCTTTGGTACCAGGAGCCATCTACTCCAGATATGGGTGGAATGTGCCATAACAAATCCCTTTTTTCACAACAAGCCTCTATCATCTGACTCTTGCAGAAAAACAACCTGCGTCAGACCCTTTTCTCTGTAGAGAACAGGTCATACAATTGCGTAACTGCAAGAATGAATGCACATTTAGCCTACTTACACCAAGGCTGTTCTAGGCCTTGCAGGCCTCAGGAACCATTTCAGTCCTGTCAGGCATCAAGAGGCTGAACTGTCTCCCCACATCCTTGGAAATTTTCAAAAGCATATTACACAGACACTTGACTGAAATGACTTAGACATGGACAATCCTACCTTAAGCAGGGAGCTGGATTGGATGACCTCATGCGGTCTTGTCACAGGGCGGGGTCCTAGGAGCAGCCGTGATCTCTCCTAGCGCCCCCTACCATGCCAAGTTGGTGTGTTGCACCCTCACCGTCTCGCCCACCACATCTTTGATGTTATTAGTGTTAAGGGAGGCTGCCTTTTTGTCCTCTTTGATACAGTACCCCAATGTCTCCAAGTTTGTGCTCTGTCTTAGATGACTCCGTGCACTAAATCCTTAGGGGTTACACGTGGCTCCAGCCACCTCTGTACCATGCCCCAAGCCTCGCAGATGTACTGGACATTGTCTTGTCAATTCTCCCCTTGGCGCCCTCACTGGCACTCCCTTACAGTTGCCTGTGCCCTCCTAGACACTCTCTGGCTTGTCTCACAATTGCCGCCACCTCACGGGTCCCTGGGTCCATCTCACAGTTTCCTGTGCCCTCGTGGAGGCACACTGGGGCCTTATCCACGACTGTGCTTGCCCTGGGGCTTCCCCCGCAATCGGGTCTGCTCTGGGGGCTGCTCTTGTGACCGTGCCCGCTCTGGGGGCTGCTCTCAATTTAGGTTCAGGTGGCCGTAGCCGTGCCTGGCCCACAAATCCCCTCCTCAGGTCTTAAAGTGAGTGCCCTCTAGGGCTTCTTACCTGCCCCTGCTCTGGGCTTCTCACAACTGGGGCTCTGGTGGCCATAGCCATGCCTGGCCCTCAAATCCCCTCCTCATGTCTTAAAGCGAGTGCCCTCTAGGGATTCTCACCTGCGCCCACTCTGGGCTTCTCACAATTGGGGCTCAGGTGGCCGTAGCCGTGCCTGGCCCCCAAAATCCCTTTGTCGGGTCTAAAGTTCCTGTGGGGCTCAGGCAGCCTTGGCCTTACCCGGCCCCCAATCCTCTGTGCCCTCTCTCAGGGCTGGGGTCAGTGCAACCCTGAATGCTGTGCCCTCTCTGGCACTGGGGTCCCCATACTACCGTGGAGCCCCTATAAGGCCTCCTCCAACCCCTATTAGCCTCACCCAGTCCTCTGGTCTTATAAAGCTACAAAACAGGAAACTCGAGCCCCTGGGCTACAACATAAACCCTAAGCCATCTGGCTAACTATCATTCAAATCCCTACCAGGGCTTCCTCCACCCGGTATCCTCAAGCAGAAGCTGCTCAGGTCATCAGGCTTCTGTACTCTGCTTACTCCAGCAGAGCTCCTTCTTCCTTGGCTGCTAGTGGGGAACTGACTCCCTGGCCTCAGCCTGGATTACATTTATATAGGTCAGGCCCTGCCCCCTTCCAGTCAGCTGACGAACTGTGGTTGCCCTGGCAACCGGCACCTGTACCTCTTTGTAGGAGCAGAGCACTGAAGTGCCCTGCGACACACCTCCCCCCTTACGTTCAAGACTCACTAGGAGCAGGGTACTGAAGTGTCCTGTGACAGGTCTATAACAGGAACATGTCCCTGGGGAGTTTGTGACACCTCTGGGTGTCCACATGACTCCTCCACTTGGCTCCCCTTTTTCTCTCACCTGCTATGCCTTGATGGAATTATTTTTACTGTTGTAGAAGGGAAGCTGCCCCAGGGTGAGCCCTAGTCTGTTTTAACCAGTGAGTTCCTCCAATACCCCAGCTGACCTTAGTCCTGTTCTTCAGTGGCCTAAGCAGGGTCCCCTTTGGCCCCATCAGTGCCCTAGGGCACCATTTGCTTTAAGGGCTATTTGTGGCCCTACAACCATGCCCATACTTTGCAGCTCCAGATTCATGTACCAGCTTGTGTGGGCTTCAGCTCTCCTGGCTTTAGTTCACTGGTTACTCTTTGCTGTAGACAGCCAGCCTAGGCCCACTGCCCGTGGCTTGGCTTCTGGGTCTCACTTGGCTTGGGCTCTTGGCCCCTCTCACTCAGCTTGGGCCCTCAGCCCTTGGCCCATCTCACTCATCTCCCTTGGCTCAGGCCCTGGCCATCTTAGCTGCAACCTGTTCCTGATAGGGATAAAAATCTGGAGCACCTCTGAAGCACTCCTTTGTGTCCTCTTGTCCTCCCCTCCAGCCACCACCTGGTCCTCTAGGTCTTCATCAGAACATAAGTGCAAATCCACAGGCTGTGTAACAAAAAAAACCCCTCTCACTTGCTGGATCAGTAACTTCTTCACAGGCTGAAAGACCCATTTAGCTCTATACCTGTATCTCTCAAGAATAGTTTGGGTGCCAGTCAGTCCCTTTCTGCAGCCATCCTGCTCAGGAGCTCCTCTACTTGTTGCCTACAGGGCTAGACTACCCACTCTGGGTCAGGCCCTGGGTTTATATGCCTTGAAGCCCTGCCCCTTTTCCTGTCAGGTGCCTCCCCAGCTACACAGCTGTTTCCCTTTTTAACTTAGGGCCAGCCTAAGGTCTTGCCACCACATCCCCACACAGCTAGCTTGCCTGGCTGCATTCTCTTAAGATAACACAAGCCCTCTGGTTTCCTGTTACACGGTCCCTTCCAGCCCTACTTTCTTATGATCTTTTGATTCTATATTCAGCTAAATAGTTAAATTATCTATAAACTTCTAAATACAGAGTAGAATGTTTGTCTACTTCCTGTCTTGCTGACCACCAAATTGAATTCAAACTTGAATTTAAAAGGATACTTAACTTGCTCCACATATATGTATATTTATTTACACCCACACATAAGAAGAGTATGTGTGTGTGTGTACATGTGACCATTTTATTCCCCTGAAAGAAGGGAAAGGTTTTTTTAGAAGTGTTTTGATTCCAGACATCACAGGAGATTCTTACAAGCTCCAGCACCTTGACTTTTTTGCATATAATTATAATTATGACACCGATCATTAAGATAGAGATAGTTTTTGATCACTATAGTTTCCTAGGAACTGCTTATACAATATGTCTTCCTCCTTCTATAAATGACCTAGGCTTTTTGTTTGTAATGTATAGGTTTCAGATGCTAGTAACTCTCTGGGACTACCATAGCAGTTGTGCCAATCCTGTGTGGATAAGTTTACCTACTAGATCTTTCTATTCATAAATTCATAGATTGTTAGGGGCTAGAAGGGACCTTGCAGATCATGAGGTCCAGCCCCCTCCCTTCTAGGCAGGAAGACTGTGGAAACTGTGTTTGTGTAACCCCAGCACTCTTTTCTGCCCAGGGCAGGGGGTTGGACTTGATGATCTACTGAGGTCCCTTTCGACCCTAACATCTATGAATCTATAAGACAACTGGGGTTGGGTGACTCCAGCAGGGTGACTGTCCAGTCTCCTCTTGAAAACCTCCAGGGTAAGTGACTGCACCACCTCTGAAGGGAGTTTGTTCCACAGTCTGGACACCCTGACTGTGAAGGAGTTTTTCCAGGTATTAAGCCTGAAGTGGCCTTCCACCAGTTTGTATTTATTTGTCTTGGTCTTCCCTGGGGGTGCCCTAGTGAACAGTTGTTCACTGAGCTTCTGATACACTCCTCTGATATAGCGGTAAGGTGCTATCAAGTCCCCTCTCAACCTTCTCTTCTTTAGGCTAAAGAGGCCCAGGTCCCTCAGCCTGTCCTCACATGGTTTGCCTTGCAAGTCCCTGATCTTATGGTTGGCTCTTCTCTGGACCCTCTCAAGCTTTTCCATGTTCTTATTGAAGTGCAGTGCCCAGAACTGGATGCAGTACTCCAACTGTGGTCTCACCAGTGCTGAGTACAAGGGGAGTATCACTTCCTTAGATTTACACGAGATGCATCAGTTGATGCATGCCAGCATGTTATCTGCCCTGCTGACCACTGCCTCAGACTGATATTTCATATTCATGTGATGGTCAATCATTAACTCTAGGTCCCTTTCAGCTGTGGTGCAAGTCAAGCTGTCACCACCGAGCCTGTATGTCTGCTGAGGGTTGTTTGCCCCCAGATGGAGGATCTTACACTTGAATGTGTTAAACTTCATCTGGTTCCAGTCTGTCCAACTCTTGAGCCTGTCCAGGTCTGCCTGTATCTGCAACCTATCTTCTGACGTGACTACACTGCCCTATAACTTGGTGCCATCCGCAAACTTGGCCAATGAGCTTTTCACTCCCCCATCCAAATCATTGATAAAGATGTTGAAAAGCACCGGTCCAAGTATGGATCCCTGAAGGACACCACTGGCCACACTGCACCAGGGTGACATAGATCCATTCATGAGAACTTTCTGGGTCCTACCCTGTAGCCAGTTTCCCACCCACTTGACCGTCGAGCAGCTGAGCCCACAATCTTCCAGTTTTCCCACAAGGATATCATGGGATACTAGAACAAAGGCCTTTTGGAAGTCTAGGTATATAATGTCATCTCCCACATCCAGGTGGTGAGAGACCTGGTCATAGAAGAAGAGATTGATAAGACAAGACCTACCTGCAACAAAGCCATGCTGCCTGTCATTCAGAATCTTACCTTCTGCAAACATATTGCACATAGATTCTTTAATGAGCTTTGCCAGCATTTTCCCTGGGATACAGGTTAGACTGATTGGTCTATAGTTACCTGGGTCCTCCCTCTTCCCCTTCTTAAAGATGGGCACAATGTTGGCCCTCTTCCAATCCTCAGGGATTTCCCTGAATTTTGCCACGAATTCTGAAAGAGCTTTGCCAGTTTTTCCCCGATGAATTCAGCCAGCTCCTTCAGCACTCTTGAATGAAGTCCATCTGGTCCTGCTGACTTATAAATGTCTAGCTTTTCTAGTTGGTATTGCACCCGCTCAGCATCCACAGGAAGGCTGGTATTCCCAGCATGCCCCCATGAGCCTTATCTCACTTGTCTTTCCCCTTGGTCCTGTGAAATACTGAAGCAAAGTGGACATTCAAGAGTTCATTTTTTTCCTGAATGTCAGTTACCAGCTGTCCCAAGGTATTAAGCAGGGGTCCCACACTTCCATTTCTTTTCCTTCTACTGCCTACATACCTACAGAAAGAATACTTATTGTCCTTGACTCCTGTGGCTAATCTAAACTCAGTCGCCACCTTGGCTTTCTTGATCATTTCCCTACAAGTGCTGGCTACTATTGTATAGTCCTTCTTGAGGACCTTCCCTAGCTTCCACTGTGTGTACACCTCTTTTTTCTTTTTTAAGAGGGCTGCAATGTCCCTGTTAAGCCAGGGCTTGCCATCCCTTCTGCTACCTTTCCTCTTTACAGGAACACTCTTCTTTTGTGCTTCAAGAATTGTATCCTTGAGCAACAACCACTCTTCATGCACCCCATTTGCCTTCCCTGCCTGTTTCTGCATCACCTCCCTTACTGATCCCCAGGGCCTGTCAAAGTTAGCATTTTTGAAGTCAATGACTTCAATCCCGCTGGTTGATTTGTCAACTTTGCGGCAGATGATGAACTCAATAATTTCATGGTTGCTGTTGTCCAGGTTACCCTCAATGTTCAAGCCACACACCAGATCATCTCCCTTGGCCAGGACCAAGTCTAGGAGAGCGTTATCTGTGGTTGGCCCTTGCACTTCCTGGGTCAGGAAGAGCTCTTCAATCACAGTCAGGAAACTGAATGAATGATCTGACCTAGTGAAGTGTTCCTCCCAATCTATCTCTGAGTAACTGAAGTCACCCATGACAACCAAGTCCCTTGCACGTGCGGCCTCTGTCAGTTCTCAAGAGAACTCCAGATCCAGCTCTTGTCCTTGGTTCAGTGGCCCATAGTAAATACCTACAGTTAGGTTTTTCTCAATTCACCCCCCTCTGCCACACCAGCAGCTTGACCACCAGGGATTCAAGCTGCTTATCTTTGGAGCCAATGTCAGCCTCCAGAGAAATGTACTGCTCTCTCATACAGACAGCTACCCCACTGCCTTTTCTCTTTACTCTGTCCCTTCTGTGCAAGGTGTAGCCCCCTATGGATATGCTCGAATCATGCAAGGAGTCCCACCAGGTTTCTGTGATCCCTACCAGGTCACATTGCTCACTAGAGAGCAGAAGGGCTAGCTTCTCCTGCTTGTTCCTCATGCTCCTGGCATTCATAGAATGATAGAATCATAGAAGTAGGGTCGGAAGGGACCTTGTAGGTCTTCAAGTCTGACCCCCTGCCTGCGCAGGAGAAAAAGCCTGGGCTCAAATGATCCCAGCTAGGTAGGCATCATGTCTTAAAGACCCCCAGGGTAGGAGCCAGCACCACTTCCCTTGGAAGTTGGTTCCAGATCCTAGCCACCCTAACTGTGAAGTAGTTCTTACGGATGTCTAATCTATACCTACTCTCCAACAATTTATTTCATAGATTTCATAGACATTAGGGCTGGAAGGGACCTCAGGAGATCATTGAGTCCAGCCCCCTGCCCAAAGGGCAGGAAGTCAGCTGGGGTCATAGGATCCCAGCAAGATAAGCATCCAATTTATTCTTGAAGGTGTTCAATGTAGGTGCTTGAACCACCTCCGCTGGCAGACTGTTCCAGACCTTGGGGGCTTGGACAGTAAAGAAATTCTTCCTTATGTCCAGCCTGAAACGGTCTTGCAGGAGTTTGTGACCGTTCGACCTAGTCATCCCTTGGGGCGCTCTGGTGAACAAACGTTCCCCCAGATCCTGATGGTCACCACTGAAAAACTTATAGGTGGCCATCAGATCACCCCTGAGCCTGCACTTTTCCAGGCTAAAGAGTCCCATGTCTCTCAGCCTATCATCGTAAGATCTGTTTTCCTGACCTCTGATCATGCGCGTGGCTCTCCTCTGGACTCTCTCAAGCTTCTCCACATCCTTTTTGAATTGTGGAGCCCAAAACTGGACGCAGTACTCCAGCTGCGGCCTCACCAAGGCCGAGTACAAGGGGAGAATGACGTCCCGGGATTTGCTCGAGAAGCATCTATGGATGCAAGCCAGCGTTTTGGTCGCTTTACTAGCCGCAGCATCGCATTGCAGGCTCATGTTCATCTTGTGGTCAATGATGACCCCCAAGTCTCTTTCTTCTGTAGTGCTATCCAATGTAGCACTGCTGAGCCTATAAGGAAGCTGCAGGTTTTTCCTCCCAAGGTGGAGAACCTTGCATTTTTCAGTGTTAAACACCATCAGGTTCTAGTCTGCCTATTTGCTGAGCTTGTCCAGGTCAGCCTGGATCACTCGTCTATCTTCTGGCGTGGATGCTTTGCCCCAAAGTTTGGTGTCATCAGTGAACTTGGCCAGTCCACTCCTGACTCCAATGTCCACATCATTAATGAAGATGTTGAACAGTATAGGTCCAAGGGCAGAGCCTTGAGGGACCCCACTGGTCACAGGGCACCACGATGAGTGACTGCCATCAATTACAACCCTCTGGGTCTGACCACGGAGCCAGTTGCCCAGCCAGCGGATCATGGTGGAGCCAAGGCCACAACTGGCCAGTTTGGCCAAGAGGTGATCATGGGATACCAAATCAAAAGCTTTTTTGAAGTCAAGATATATGACATCAATCTCTTCTCCCTCATCCAGGTGATAGGTCACCTGGTCATAAAAGGAAATGAGATTGGTCAAACAAGACCTACCTGCAACAAACCTGTGCCAGCTATCCCTTTAGAATGTTAGCCTGGGCCAGTCCATCAAGGATGGCCTCCTTAATAAACTTTTCTAAGATCTTCCCCAGGATAGAAGTCAGGCTAATGGACCTGTAGTTAGCAGGATCCACTCTTGTCCCTTTCTTGAAGATCGGCACCACCTTGGCCTTCTTCCAGTCTTCGGGCACTACACCAGAGCGCCAGGAGTTTTCAAAGATCTGTGCCAGGGGCTGGGCTATGAATTTCGCCAGCTCCTTGAGTACCCTGGGGTGCAGATTGTCAGGACCGGCTAACTTGAAGGTATCCAGCTTCTCAAGGTGTTCCTTCACGAGGTCAGCATTTATGGAGGGTAGGGGATCCCCATCACCCGGATCTCCCTGTCCCATAGCAGGCATGGGCGTCCCATGGGACTGATGAAAGACTGACACAAAGTACCTATTTAATAGGTTGGCTTTTTCCTGGGCCTCAGTTGTCAGTTGCCCCATCTGGTTTAGCAGGTCCAACATTGCCCTTGCTTTTCCTCCGGCTCTCCACATATGGCCATTATTCCTTGTTATGCCAGGCTGTGCTAGGGAAAACAAGGTCTCTCCCAAACCCTTCTGGTCCCCCCTAGTGAGTTTATAGACTGTCACCAGGTCCCCCCCCCTCAGCCTTCTCTTGTGATGGTTGAACAGGTTCAGGTCCCGCAGTCTCTCATTGTAGGGTCTGCCCTGTTGTCCCCGGATCATGCGGGTGGCCCTCCTCTGGAAACTCTCAAGGTTGTCCACATCCCTCCTGAAGTGGGGCACACAGAACTGGACACAGTACTCCAGCTGTGGCTTGACTAGTGTCACGTAGAGGGGGAGGATCACCTCCTTGGCCCTACTTGAGATGCACCTGTGGATGCATGACAAGGTCCGGTTAGCCCTGCCAACCGTGATCTTGCATTGTTGGCCCATGTTCATCTTGGAGTCAATAATGACTCCAAGATCGCTTTCTGCCTCCTTGCTCTCAAGAAGGGAGTTTCCCATCTTATAAGTGTGCTGCTGGTTACTACTGCCCAAGTGCAGTACCCTGCACTTGTCAGTATTGAAGCGCATCCTGTTTTTGTTAGCCCGCCCCTGTAACCTATCCAGGTCTTGCTGCAGTCTTTCCCTCCCTACTAGCGTGCTCACCTTAACCCAAATTTTGGTATCATCAGCAAATTTAAACAGATTGCTTTTCACCTCGTTGTCCGAATCGCTTATAAAGAAATTGAACAGTGCGGGCCCAAGGTCCGAGCCCTGGTGGACTCCGCTGCCTGCTTCTCCCCAGGTCAAATATGACCTGTCCATCACCACCCTCTGAGTACGGCCCTTCAGCCAATCTGCAATCCATCTGACTATGTAGGCATCAATGCCACAGTCACCTAGTTTTTTAATCAGGATGGGGTGGGAGACGGTGTCAAAGGCCTTGCTGAAGTCCAGAAAGACTACGTCCATGGCAACACCTGCATCCAATGCTTTTGTAACCTGAACATAAAAGGCGATCAGGTTGGTCTGACTTGATCTGCCCCTAATAAAACCGTGCTGGATGTCCTTGAGCATCATCCCTGAAGCTGGCCCATCACAGATGTGCTCCTTGATAATCTTCTCAAAGAGTTTCCCTAGTAGTGAGGTAATACTGACGGGTCTATAGCTGCCCGGGTTCTCCCTCCTCCCTTTTTTTAAAGATGGGGACCATGTTGGCTATCTTCCAACCATCTGGCACCTGGCCTCAGCACCATGAGTGCTTGTAAAGCCATGCTAAGGGCCCTGCAATAACCCCTGATAGCTCCCTCAGCACCCTGGGGTGGAGAGCATGTGGACCCGCTGATTTGAACACATCCAGCCCCTCCAGAAGCTCTCTAACCCAGTCCTCCCCAACCTGAGGTCTGGAGGCATTTCCCTCGAGTCCATCTTGCATCACAGTGGGGAAGTCCTGGTCCCTGCCCAAGAAAACGGAGGTGAAGAAGTGGATAAAGAGGTCTGCTTTCTTCTCTGGTGCAACCACCAGCTTGCCCAGAGGATCTTGTAGGGGCCCCACATTTTCCGGTGCTTTCTTCATCCTCTCTATATATTTGAAAAAGGACTTTTTATTATCTTTGATCTTGGACGCTAGTCCTAGCTCTATGTCCACCTTAGCTTTCCTGACAGCTTCCCTACAGGCCCGAGCAGAGGAGGTATACTCCTCTTTGGAGATAGCAACCCCCTTCCACCAGTTGTACACCACCTTTTTGCCAATCAGGCATTCCTGGACACCCTTGGTGAGCCAGGGGGGCTTTTGGGCACTCCTGCCACCCTTGCTTCTTGTTGGGATGGTCACCCCTTGGGCCCTGAGTATCATCTCCTTAAGGAACGACCACTCATCTTGGGCACTGAGTTCCCCTGCTCTCGAGAACTCCAGCGCCTCTCCCACTAATCTTCTCAACTTGTTGAAGTTGGCCCTCTTGAAGTCTATGGCTACCACCTTGCTGCAGGCCCTTGACACCCTGTACTGGATGGTGAATTCCAGCAAGTGATGATCACTATCACCCAGGTGGTCAAGAACCTGAAGGCCCCTTATCAGGTCATCACCTGTGGCCAGGACCAGGTCCAACAAGGCATTTCCTCTGGTGGAAAGCTGCATTGGTGTACAGGCAACTGAGACCCCCATCTGACACCCTTGATTTCCTGAGATGCTGTGGGAGAACTGGTTGGTTAGCATTTTGAAAAACAGTTGTGCTAGTGTCCTCCACAAGGGAGCTTTCCTGTGCGCCAGTCCCCGGTCATGTTCCACTTGAAGTTTCCTTGTCCCCCAGCAAAGTCAGTTTAAAGCCCTGTCCAGTAGATCAAGTATCCTGGCTGAGAACAGGGCCTTACTTGTCCTTGTGAGGTGAATTCCATCTCATTCTAAGAGTCTTCTTTCTCTGAAGTGCATGCTGTGGTTGAATAAAAGCTATTTTGGCTCTGGAACCCACAGTCTTTGAATAGCATTTTACTATAGAAGGCCAACATGCTGTCCATTGCACCACAGAGCCATCTGCAATACATAACCTGCTCCTCTTCTACATTATCTCTTAACACAGTTATAAAATACACCACCAAAGATAGGACCTTCAGGATGCTTACATAAGATTAGGGGTCCTGTTCTAACTCATGGAGCGTTACAAAAAGTGCTATGAGTTAGAGCCTTCCCATCTTACTCAACGGATGATCACCTGTTGGGCTGGGGGGAGGCTTGAGCCTTCCTGCACTGGCCCTGCCCTGCAGGTGGAGATGCTCCAGCAACCTCCAAGGAGGCGATAAACTGTCCCTCTCCCCAACCATGCCTCCCCCGCAGCTATGGGGCTGTCATTGTGAAATGGTGGGGGAGGCAGCTGCTGGTTGGACTTGGTCTGGTCTGAGCTGGAGGCAGGGACTGGAACAGAGCCCCCTCAGCACATGGACTCCCCCCAGCTACATCAGCTGGGGTACTTGTCACAGGCCAGCTGGAAACTGTGAGTGTATTAAGTTTATCACAGGCCAACTGGGCTGTTTGATTCAGTTTCAGATCAAGGAGGGAAAGTTGGGAGTGAAGGCAAATTTATAAAGCTTACACACACACAACAGTTAACAGAAAGATAAATGCAATAAGCAAATAATGCAATATTAAAGAGCTAATAGTAAATAACAGATAAGTACAACAGATAGATAGATCATTTCTGTCACAGGCCAACTGGGCACTGTGAGAGTATTAGCCACTGGGCTATTCAAAACAAAAGATAGACAGACAAGGGTTGGCAACTTATTGATAGTCCCTCAATGCCAGGTATGCGTCAAGTGATTCTGGCGAAGTCAGGCACCCCCAATCGACACTGTCAGAGGGATTACCGGTGAAGGTCCCTTGATCAAGATCTGATCCTCACTCACACTGGGAGTCCAGGCATAGAACACAAATGACCATTCTGTTCCGTCCTTCCTACTGATCACCTGATGCATGTGCTTTTTATACCTAGTTGTATGCTAATATGTTGGCTTTAGAGCTACTCACAATGTTACCCTATAGCTGTTACCCTATGGGATTGAAAGGTGTTAAAAATTATCGTAAAAGGATACTACCCAGACTCGGGTTTATCCAATAAGCAAATTATGATGCAGCACCTTTAGGTCTGAAATTGACATTGCTCTGCCTAAGCCCCAACCCCTTTTAGGTTTCATTTGAATATGCTTTCTTGGGATGTGCTTTCCTGGAATGTGTTGGGTGTGCCAGGCAGTTGGATCCAGTTTTATCATCAAGGCTGAACTCTGAGCAAAAAAAGTTAGGTCTCCTAATCTCACAGCTACAGCTTTGCCTATGGGGCCCAGTAAATTCCATGAACAGTTAATTTATCATTTTGGTTAAACTTATGAGAGACAAGTTACATTAGCAGTTTACAAACTTACAAGCTTTATATTACCCGTTTAGACAAAATACCAAATGCATCCAAGAAGCACATATTTATTGCTTATTAATCCCTCTGGTTCTGGCTGTCACAGGTACTGGGGGGAGCTGAGCAGGGTCCATGTGCTGGGGGGGTCTATTCCACCCAACCCCCCACTTAAGCCTCTTAACAGTGGAAGCAGAGGCTGCCAGCTTGGTTTGGCCTGGCTAGAGTGGGGGCAAGGTGGAACGGAGACTCCTCACCTCGCTGGCTTAGGTCTTCCCAGTACCTCAGCTGCAGTATCTGGGGGTGGGAGGTCTCACAAGGCAAGGGGGTTCCGTTCCACCCCACCCCACCCCACCCTACCCCACCTTCAGATCTAGTCAAGCCAAGCTCAGCTTCCTGCTGCACCTTCCCCTCTTCCTCCCTCCCCCCCATGTCTCCCCTGCTGACAGCCCACAAAGTGCAAAAAATTAACCCTGAAGGGAATACAAGTTCCCTAAAGTGCTCCGCTTTAGGTCATCTTTAATACCTGTTTTGGCATGGGTTAATTTTTCACATGATTAGCCATTTTAAAAGCATTGTGCAGCTGTGCATGTGTGTTACATCTTGGCTGTAGAGCACTTTCAAGGGTCTGATCACAGAAAAAATGTAACTTGTGTACACGCTCTTATTAAGCATGGCTTTATAGGGGTCTTCTATTCTGAAGTCCTGGCTCAATCAACAAATATCTCCAGTAATTCACATTGTATATGCAGATTTGATTGTCACTTGGAAGATACTGATTCAGTGAAGTTTAGGCAAAAGAATAATTAGATTATGAATTTTTTTTCCTGCCTTTTTAAAATCGAATATATAAATTCAATCAAAATGCTCCGTTTAAGAGGTTTATAATCCTACATAGACAAGGACTCAAAAGACAGAAATAGTCAAAGTTAAGATCATGGACAACCATAAATAATTGCTCTGTACTACATGGCTTTTAATTAAATGGTCATATGTAAGGTTACCTGTGCTTAAGTTCTACACAGGCAAATTTACAGGGTTTATATTCCAAAGTATATTAAAAATTGTTCTTTAATTTCTGTTCCTGTACACTTACATTAAATATATTAGGTTGCTTTTAGCCTAATTCCTTGGAGTCAGTCACTTTGGCCATCTTTACTTCCCTTCTGAGAATTTTCACTAATGTAAATTAATTGACAAAAGAGTAAAAATGGAAGTAGAATATTTTCCTAGCCATAACTAATCACAAATCAGCCCAGATGAGACTAAGTTTTTCTCAGATCATGCATGTTTGGATACTGGTTATATTCCCTCCTCCTTCCTGGCAGTCCCAAAGATGTGCCCAATATTAAGATGCTGTAAATCAGTCCATTATGGTGGTATGGATTTGTCAGCCATGCCTGAGCCATTTTTAGGATATATCTCAGACCAGTAAAGCAGGAACCTTGAGTTTATTCCTGAACTCTGGTCTCCTACGTAAAAGCAGGATATGCTGCCAGCAGGCTTCAAGGCCAGCTATAGTTAGATTTTTCATTTAAATTTTGGCACATGTTGAAGTCATTCCTGTTACTTCCAAGGACTGTTGCCATTGTATTAAAAAGAGTAAATTTGCTGCTGAATTACTTACTGCCCAGAAAATCCAGCTGAAACCTGCTACTGCCAAATCTGAGGATTCAATATTGAGCCAGGGACTTTAAATAGCTCCAGCAACCAAGGATTTTCTGCTTCCCATAAAAAAGAGGATGTTTGATAAAGCTTCAATTTGAAGGATTGGACACAGGCTGTTAGAAACTGAAAATTGTCACCTCTGGTATGGTCACTACCTAACCAGTTGTTTTTGATTAAATTATCTGTTTTGTTCTATTTCCTTTCCTGAACCCAGGTTTTTTTGTCTAGTGTCAGGATAAAAAAAAAGGAAGAAAGAAGAACTATTTTTGATCTCTTATGTAAGAGAGGAAGGAATGGGCTCTCTTCATTTATGTACTTTGTAATGCTTAATCCTTTGGTTCTTATTAAGTCTACCTCCTCCCTTCTGCTCTGCTACCAGATAATAACCAAACACCATTTTTTTCTTTGGTAGCACTGTATCTGTATTTATTAGCCTGTTCCACCATTGTTAAAAGAACCCTTACATCTAGTGAAATCACCTGCAAATATATAAACATTTTATAAAGTACATGTGAATACATGTATGTATATCTAAAGAGAGGACAGCTACTTTATGACATATTCAGTATCTGTCTGGGTTGTGTATCTCTATGGTGAAATGATAACACATTGGGTTTCTCTTTTTTTTTTTTTTACTTGCTTGCTTTCAAAATGGCCTCCTACAGGTATGTTCCCTCTGAGCACTGGGAACCTGGATCTGTTCTGTGAGCCTTTCTCCTTCTCCTGCTTTGGTTTTTCCATGCAAAGACAGCTCGATCTCAATGTTGCCCCCACTTTTATTAGCTTTTTCTTGCCTTTTTCTGAGCCTTTTCTCCTGCAGTAACCTGCTCCCCCATACCTCCCACTCCCTCTGGGTTTATTTTGATTTCCCCCCCACTCTCACTGTTGCTTTCTCTTTCTGCTTTTCTTTCATAGATTTCATAGACATTAGAGCTGGAAGGGACCTCAGAAGATCATCGAGTCCAGCCCCCTGTCTGAGGGGTAGGAAGCCAGCTGGGGTCAAAGGATCACAGTAAGATAAACATCCAAATGTCTCTTGAAGGCGTTCAGTGTAGGTGCTTGAATCACCTCCGATGGCAGACTGTTCCAGACCTTGGGGGCTTGCACAGTAAAGAAATTCTTCTTTATGTCCAACCTGAAATGGTCTTGCAGGAGTTAATAACCGTTCAACCTCGTCATCCCTTGGGACGCTCTGATTAACAGCCATACCCCCAGATCCTGGTGGTCACCCCTGATAAACTTTGTGAGTGTTTTGCTCACTTTATTAGCTGCAGCATCACATTGAAGGCTCATGTTCATCTTGTGGTCAGTCATGACTCCCAAGTCCCTTTCATCTGTAGTGCTACAGATTTGTTTGTTTTCCAGCTCCTTTGCTCCCTGTGGCCGGAGGGCTGCCCATATCCCCTTACCTCTCTGGTTCCTTGCAGGGTTCATCCTTTTCTCACTGAACTGGCTGGAGGCAGCTCCCAGCAGTGCAGTGCCAGGGCTTGTGCCCTTCTGGACTGGCATTTTGGTCTCCAGCTTCATTCGCCGCCTTCCATTGGGGTGGAGGAGTGCGCCACGGCTGTGGGGGAGCTAGTAGGCTGCAAAATGTCCTTTATGGTCCCTGGGTGAGTTTGGTCCCTATCATTTTCCTCAGCTCCCCTGTTTTGGTGAATGATGTTGTGGTAGCAGGTGTGTCTTTTGAAGGTGTTTTTTGCCTCATGACACCCTTAGACACACCAGCCATGAGGACAGTAGCCTCTAATATTCCCCCATTGCTCTCAGATTATGACCTCACTAAGCTGCCTGTGCCCTTATGGCATGGTTACAGGGCTGGTCCACAGACTGCTATTTGGCAGCAAGGTTCCTGAGCTCTGACATGTTCTGTCCTTTAAAAGCCAGATGTTGATGCTTCTTCACAGGGAGGGTCAGGGTTTTCCCCACTTCCTGCCTTCCATAATTGATGGACATGTGTTATGAGGTTTACCTCACTGTACTGGGAATATCCTATGCTGTCACTTTTGGCAGCAGGATCCCATCTGGCTGCCCAGTGCTCGAGGAAGAAGTCAGGCTGCTGGCAGAGCCACCTGTGGCTGCACCCACTGCTGGTTCATCCACCTCTGGTGCAAAAGCCCCATAGGTGGTGGGAATGAACTTTCCCTCCAGAAGGGGGACTTTGGCTCTTTCTGCTGAGGAGCTTAACTCCCAGCAACCAAAGGAGTCTTCAGAGAAGGCCTTGTTATCACCTCAAAACATTCCCACTGCTTTGTGGGGAGGTGAGGTTAGTGAGTGGGACCCTCCCTCTCTGCCCATCTCCTCAGCATCCTCCCCAAACTCTGTAGTGGACTGGGATGATGGAAGTCCTGCCTTGGGTGGGTGGCATTCCCTGACTCAGCTACCCTCCTCCCCATGGGAGAGGTCTCAACCCTGGTGGCAGGGCCTGCTCCTGCCTCTGAGGAACCTTCCTGTGTTTGTTATTCTATTGAGTACCATATTGAGTTCCATGCCCAGACCAAGCATCACCAAAGAGTTGTACAGTATTTTATCTTCTGTTGGGAAGACCAAGTGTGACCTGAAGTTTCAGCCAGCAAAACTGATAAAATCATTTACTGGGGCTAAGACCACAGGAAGAGACCCTATTCGTATATACTTCTTGGAACCTGAGACTTTTGTGATTTTTGCTAAGGCTGCAGGGGTGACACTGAGCTCCACCCCTGGAATGCAGCATTATAGCTTTCACCTCAGTAAGCTGATGGGTGGTGTTGGGTACCTGTTGTGGAAAGCTCTGGCTGGTGAGTTCTAGGCCTGGTTTTCTTCCTGTCCTGCATACTTGCTCTTCTCTGGTGCTTCTCTCTGCTCTTTTGGCTTTGCCTATCCCCCTTTCTATACCCTTTGTGCATGGCTGCTACAGCTTTTGGTTCTCTCAATGTCAATGGCTGCAGAGATCCTGTGAAACGGATGGCTCTCTTTGACTTCTTGCATCACAAAAGGCTGGATGTCACCATTCTCCAGGAAATGCACACTGACACAGCTAATCAAGCCAACTAGCATGCTGCCTGAAGGGGTTGTGTGTGAGTCATGGAACCTCCCTTAGTTTAGGGTTTGTGATCCTCTTGTCACCGGAGCTGATTCCTGACTCAGCAGTAACCCAAGAGGTTACCTCTGGCTGTCTGCTACTTTTCATATCTTGTTAGCACAATATTGCCTACTTCTAATTAACATCTATGCACCACTGCTGGGTGAATATATATTGCTTTCTTTGAGACACTAGCTTACTTTTTGCAGAGTGCAGCCGATGGGTGATGACCTTATCCTCCAGTGCAGGGGACTTTACTTGCACGACTCGATAAGCAGACTTGACCAGAATGGGCCAGAGCCCCATCCATCCTTGGCCCAGCAGCTGCAGGACTTCTTTGGAGGTAGTGAACCTCATTGATTTCTGGGGTCATTTCCACACCAGATGCCAAGCAGTATACCTGGCTGAAGGTGACCACTTGTGCGCTCATCACTGACCTCCTGTACATTGCCTAGCACCAGCTGCCACTCCTGTGCAAAACAGCCACATTACCGCAGGAAGGACTATTGGATCACAACCTAGTCTCTTGTGAGCTGAAGCTTCCTGGCAGGATATGTTCCTGGCTGACCAATTGGTTCCTCAACACTAGTCTGTTACATGATGCTCACTTCCTTAGCTGTTTTGCTCACTTCTGGTGGACATGGGAGACTGGAAGAGCCACCTTCCCCTCTTGGAAGCAATGGTGGGATGTGGGAAAGGGGCAGACCAGAGTTTTCTGTCAACAATACACAGAGTAGGCAACAAGCAAGTTCCTCCGCCATGTGCATGAGTTGGAGGAGAATATAGTGGAGCTTTAGGTGGTCCTACATGATGCTGGTGGTGATGCAGGGCTGCTGAAGGGTCTTAAGCTCCGCAAACAACATCTGTGGGAGCTGGCAGAGAGCACAGTCCAGGGTATGAGGGTACATGCCCGCTGCCAAGAACTGGCAGAGGCAGACACCCCAGCTCACTTCTTTTTCAGCCTTGAGAAACAATGGGCCACACAGAAGGGCACTAACCATCTTAACACCCTGAACGGCCAAACACCTCATACACCCTGTCAAAGTCTGACGCCACACCGCCGCCTTCTACCAGGAACTGTTTGCAGCTGAACCAATCTGCCTAACATCTGCTAGGAGCTTACACGACAGCATCCCTCGGCTTTGTTCATCAGAAGCTGAGGGTCTTGAACAAGAACTTTTGTTGGAGGAACTCTTGACTGCTGTTGGGGGCCTTGCCTCAGACAAAGCCCTAGGCATTGATAGGTTGCCCACTAAACTTTATAAGACCTTTTGGCCTCTTCTCAGCCCCTGCCTCCTGCATGTATTTCATGAGAGTCTCGTGGCACAGAGACTCTGGTCAGCTTTTGCCAAGAAGTTTTCACCCTGCTGCCTAAGAATGGGGACCTTCACTATATCAAGGACTGGTATTCAATACCCCTCCTGCTTATTACAGGATCCTGGCCAAGGCTTTGGCCAGCTGGGTGTGCACTGTTATGGTTTCAATCATCGGGCCTGAGCAGAGCTACTGTGTACTGGGCAGGACCATCCAGGACAATCAGTTCCTGCTTTCAGACCTGTTGATGGCTGCAGACCTCTTTGGTCTCAACTTCCAGTTTGTCTTCTTAGAGCAGGAGAAGGCTTTCAACTGGGTTGGCCATGACTACCTTTTTCAGACCCTAAAGGCCTTTGGCTTCGGGCCCATCTTTACCTCTGCCCTCTGGGTCCTGTACTGGGACATTTCTAAAGTTGTGAAGGTGAACTGCACACTCTGTGGCCCCATTCCTGGCCTGCAGGGGCATCCACCAAGGCTGCCCTCTGTCAGGAATGCTCTATGTTTTGACCACTGAGCCCCTACTTCATGTGCTGTGGCAGGCACCTGACCAGTCTGACCCTTCCATCAGCCTCCATGGCTCAGCAGGCCACCTGTCAGTCAGGCTGATGGTATATGTGGACAATGTGACTGTACTTAGCATCCAAGGTGATGGTCAGTCCTTGGTTAACTGTCAACACACTTGTGAGTGCATCTCTTCAGCTCACATGAACTGGACCAAAAATGACACCCTACTTTCTTAGGGTCCTTGGGTCAGCCCCCTCCCCCTGGACGTGCTCAGGGGTCTTCCCTGGCATTGGGAGGCCTTCAAAACCCTGGGGGGTGTTCCTTGGGCTGTCAGTCTCCTTGGTATGGAACTGGGAGGATGTTGGTACCAAGTTGGAGGCGCATCTCTGGCATCTGCCCAGCCTCTCCTACTGTGGGTGGGTTCTTATTGCCAATAACTTGGCAGCTGCAATGTTGTAGCACCAGTGCACTGTGTTGAAACCCTCCCCCTGCCCCACCCCCACTGGACTTGCTCAAAAAGCACAAGTGACTTCTTGTGGACTACTTCTGGGACAGGTGTTATTGGCTCCCCTGAGCCATTCTTTGTTTGCCAGTGGCCAAGGGAGGGCCAGGGCTTAGTTGACCTAGTTAGCAGGGTAGCTGCCTTCTGCCTGAAGGCCCTCCAAAAGTTCCTCTACTGCGAGGAACCCCACCCCTGCTGGCAGAGCGCTCCTGCATTTTTGCGCTGGGTCAGGGGCCTTGGTTTTGATCAGAAACGTTTCCTTCTGAATCTCACCCTCCTGGACTGGGGTGTCTTCCCACCCTTCTACTGAAGTCTGGAGTGGTCCCCGTGGACTGCTTTCTACCTTCTGCCCCAGACCAAGCATCTGTGTTTTCTTCAGTTACTGCAGGAGCTCCTGCTGTATAACCCAACCTTACAGCATGGGCTGCCAAATCTCACTTCTAGCAGCCTTGTTGACTCCCTCATCTAGTCACATATTATCCAGCTGGGACATTTCCTTGATGCGGCCTGGTTGGACTGGCTGACAGCTGAGGCTCTGGCCACCTACTTGGGCATGTGTTCAGTCTGCTGTGCTGCCTGCTTCCTAAGGGATGTGCAGGTCATTCTCCTTGAAGATGCAGGAGCTGACCTGAAAGACCACCTCTGAGCATGGAGAGCCCTCCATGCCAGGTATGTCCTGGGTGAGCCCTTTCCACCACTGCCTGTTGTCCTGGTTGTAGACAGTGACCTGGGTGGTGGGTCCAGCACCTTACTGGCTCTTCCCATGCTGCCTGACAGTGGTACCAGGATCTGCTTTGATACGGTCCCCTGGAAGTCCCTGTATTTGTAGATGACTTGAGTCTGCCACACCCACATCCTTGCCACTCATCTCAACACAGTGTGATGGAAGCACGTAGCAGTACGTGTTAGCATGGAGTTCGTGCAGGAGAGGGCATGGGAGGGCATGAGACCCTGCCTGCGACCCCCCCAGAGTAGTCAGCCCCAGCCGTAGCCAGCCTATCGGAGGCATGACACGGATGGGCACGCGCCGCACCCCGAGGGTCCCCTCGGGCTCTGCGGCCCCCCCATTGGGGACCTCAGAGATGGCCACCCAGATGGAGCCCATGGTTCCGGGCTCCATGCAGACAGGCTCTTGGCTGCGGGGGCTGCCTGTCCCTTCTTCATTCATAGATTCATAGATTCATAGATTCACAGATGCTAGGGTCGGAAGGGACCTCAATAGATCATCGAGTCCGACCCCCTGCATAAGCAGGAAAGAGTGCTGGGCCTACATTACCCCAGCTAGATACACATCCAACCTTCTCTTGAATACCCCCAGGGTAGGGGAAAGCACCACCTCCCTTGGGAGCCCGTTCCAGACCTTGGCCACTCGAACTGTGAAGAAGTTCCTCCTAATATCCAATCTAAATCTGCTCTCTTCTAGCTTGTGGCCATTATTTCTTGTAACCCCCGGGGGCGCCTTGGTGAATAAATACTCACCAATTCCCTTCTGTGCCCCCCTGACGAACTTATAGGCAGCCACCAGGTCGCCTCTCAACCTTCTCTTGCGGAGGCTCAAAAGGTCCAGTTTCTCTAATCTCTCCTCGTAGGGCTTGGCCTGCAGGCCCTTAACCATACAAGTGGCCCTTCTCTGGACCCTCTCCAGGTTATCCGCATCCTTCTTGAAGTGCGGCGCCCAGAATTGCACGCAGTACTCCAGCTGCGGTCTGACCAGCGCCCGATAGAGGGGAAGTATCACCTCCTTGGACCTATTTGTCATGCATCTGCTGATACACGATAAAGTGCCATTGGCTTTTCTGATGGTTTCGTCACACTGCCGACTCATGTTCATCTTGGAGTCCACTAGGACTCCAAGATCCCTTTCCACTTCCGTGCCATCCAGCAGGTCATTTCCTAGGCTGTAGGTGTGCTGGACATTTTTCCTCCCTAGATGCAGCACTTTGCATTTCTCCTTGTTGAACTGCATTCTGTTGTTTTCTGCCCACTTGTCTAACCTGTCCAGGTCTGCTTGCAGCTGTTCCCTGCCCTCCGGCGTGTCCACTTCGCCCCATAGCTTAGTGTCATCTGCAAACTTGGACAGAGTACATTTCACCCCCTCGTCCAAGTCGCTGATGAAGACATTAAAGAGTATCGGTCCAAGCACCGAGCCCTGCGGGACCCCACTGCCCACACTCTGCCAGGTCGAAACCGACCCATCCACCACAACTCTCTGGGTGAGACCCTCCAGCCAATTCTCCACCCACCGGACTGTGCAGTAATCCAAGTCACAGCCCCTTAACTTGTTCACCAGTATGGGGTGGGATACCGTATCAAAGGCCTTCCTGAAGTCCAAGTATACGACATCCACCCCTCCTCCTGCGTCGAGGCGTTTTGTGACCTGGTCATAAAAAGAGACTAGATTGGTCAGGCACGATCTACCTGCCACGAACCCGTGCTGGTTTCCCCTCAGCATAATTTGTCCTGCCGGGCTCTCACAAATGTGAGCCTTGATGATTTTCTCAAAGATTTTGCCAAGGATGGAGGTGAGACTGACTGGCCTATAGTTACCCGGGTCCTCCTTCCTCCCCTTCTTGAAAATGGGAACCACATTGGCCCTTTTCCAGTCCTCCGGGACTTGACCCGTGCGCCACGAGCGTTCAAATATTCCCGCCAGTGGCTCTGCAATGATGTCGGCCAGTGCCTTCAGTACCCTCGGATGGAGCTCATCCGGGCCTGCCGACTTAAAGGCATCCAGTTCCTCCAAGTGACCCTGCACCACCTCAGGGTCCACGCATGGAAGTCTGGTGCCTTGCTGCTGCCTCCCTACACTCCCAGTGAGAGACTTGTCATGCCTCTCGCTTAGGAACACTGAGGCAAAGAACTCGTTGAGGAGTTCAGCCTTGTCCCCTCTGTCCGTCACCAATTGTTTCTGCCCATTTAGCAGGGGTCCTATTCCTCCCTGGGCCTTCCTTTTACTCCCTATACATCTAAAAAACAATTTCTTATTGTCTTTTACTTGGGTTGCCATCCTCAGCTCCATGGTAGCTTTGGCCTGTCTAACTGCCTCCCTACAAGCACGAGCAGAAGAGGTATATTCCTCTTTGGTGATCTCTCCCTGTTTCCACTTTTTATGTGCTCCCCTTTTGGCCCTTAGTCTGCCCTGGATTTCTCTGGTCAGCCAGGGAAGCCTCCTGGCCCCTTTCCCTCTTTTACCTCGCACGGGGATCGTCTCGCTTTGTGCTCGAAGGATAGCTTCCTTAAGGCACAGCCACCCTTCTTGGGCTCCCATCATTTCAAAACTACTACTCTGCAGTGCATCCTTCACTAGTCGCCTGAGTTCGCTGAAATCAGCTTTCCTAAAGTCCAGCACGTTCACCCTACTGGTTACCTTACCCACTCGACGCCTTATGTTGAATTGTACTTTTAGGTGATCACTGTCCCCCAGATGGCTACCGATCTGTAGGTCCCCTACTATGTCATCCCCCGTTGCCAATACCAGATCCAGTAAGGCATTCCCCCTAGTGGGACCATGTACCTCCTGCGTCAGGTGGAGGTCCTGTACACAGGTTAGAAACCTGCGTGAGCGGTGGGACTTTGCTGTCTGTGTCTCCCAGCAGATGTCCGGGTAGTTTAGGTCCCCCATGACCACCGCCGCTTTAGCTTTTATGGTCTCTGAGAGTTGCCTCAGGAGCCCCAAATCTATTTCTTCCCCTTGATGTGGGGGTCTGTAGCAGACCCCTACCACCAAATCCTTTTCTCCTTGCCCCCCATGTAGCCTAACCCACAGTCCTTCTACTTCCTCATCCTTTGATTCTGTCTTGATGAGGGTTGATGTATATTGCTCCTTAACATAGAGCGCAACCCCTCCCCCCCTTTTCCCCACTCTGTCCTTTCTGTACAATCTATAGCCCTCAATATGTTCCTCCCAGTCGTGGGATGGATCCCACCAGGTTTCCGTCAGCCCCACTAAGTCGTAGTCGTTTAGTGCAACCAGGAGCGCTAGTTCGTCCTGCTTGTTCCCCATGCTCCTAGCATTAGTATATAGGCACTTGAGCCCTGTGACTGGTGCTTGGGTTCTCCTGGCCGCATCATTAGTACCCACATGGACAAGGACCATGGGGTAGTAATCGGTGGGCTTGATCCTGGCCTGGATTACCTCCGTCACATCCTGAATCTTAGCTCCAGGCAGGCAGTAGACCTCTCGTGCTGAAGGGTCCTGGCGACAAATGGGCCCTTCCGTACCTCTCAGGATGGAATCGCCTATGACGAGCACGCGTCTCCTCCTCTTCTGGGTCCTCTCGGATCTCTTGATCTGTTTGGAGTGTGAAGAATGTGGCATTTCTTCCTGCCCAAGGGTTTCCTCCTCCCTTTCCATCTCCTGCAGAGTCGCCAAGGCCTCGTACCTGTTCTCCAGTCGGACTGGAGAAGCTTGTACCTGCTCGCTGCGAGCCGCTCTGGTCCTGGCTGTGACCGTCTGCCACTCTGCTGTGGAGGTCCTTCCCTGGGCTGCTTCTTCCTTGGGTGCCTGGTCCTGCAGGGAAAGGAAATAACTGTCAATTTCCTCCTCCGCCTCCCTGATCCCCCTCAGCCTGCTAACCTCCTCCCGGAGCTCCCTCACCTGTGCCTCCAGAGCCCTAAGCCGGGCACCTGCCGGACAGGTGTGGGGGCTCCCAATCTCTTCCCCCCCGGCCCTGCTGGGGATCCCCCGCAGGCCGGGAGGTAGGGGGACATCAGCTCCCCCATGGGCTCGGTCTGGGTGGAGGCCTCAGACCAGCCCCGGTTAGCCTTGTCCCCCTGGGCAGAGGCCCTAGCAGCACTCCTCGTATACATCCTTCTAAGCTGCTATTTGTAGACCTGTGTGGTGTCTATGTCCTACCCGTACAGGAGTCCCACTCCTGGCCCTCCCAGCCCGCCCACCGGTGCGAACGCCTGCGCAAACATTCTGCAGGACTAAGGAGGACTCTGGGACCTCCTGCTCTGCCCAGTCAGGGGCATGGACCAAGGTGGTCAAGAGCCCTAAGGCCCACTGCACCAAGGCCCCTCCCTCTCCGGAGCTTAGCAACAGGTTCGCACCTCTTGCAGCCCCAGCCCCAGCTTCCACAAGCAACCCAGGCTCAACCACAGCTACTGCCCCCACTCACCCCAAGACAAAACGAAAGGTGTTTGTTGTGGGAGACTCCATCCTGCGGGGGACTGAGGGGGCAATCTGCCGCCCCGACCCCTTAGCCCAGGAAGTCTGCTGCTTCCCGGGGGCCTGCATCTGAGACATTGCGGAGAGGATTCCAGAGTTCCTCCAGCCCGCAGACCACTACCCCATGCTCCTTATTCACGTGGGCACCAATGACACAGCTCGGAGCACCCCCAGCCAGGTCATGAGGCACTACAGGGAGTTGGGAGCTGGGCTTAGGGGTCTGGGAGCTCAGGTGGTGTTTTCGTCGATCCTCCCAGTCTCGGGCTATGGGGGGAGAGGAGAATCCACGCAGTGAACCAAAGACTGTGGAGCTGGTGTCATTGGGAAGGCTTTGGCTTCCATGACCACAGCCCGCTCTTTGGTGAGAGAGGCAGCAAGCTGCTGGGAAGAGATGGCCTCCACCTCTCCCCCCTGGGGAGGAGGCTCTTCTCAGCCAGGCTGGCTGACCTGCTCCACCGGGCTTTAAACTAAGCCCACTGGGGGTTGGGGGGGACTACTGCCACTGCTGGCCCGCTGAGCAACCCTTGCAAAGCCAGCAGACCAAGGCACTTAAGGGAGCCCACCTCTGCCCCAGCCCTGGCACAATCTGTGGGCAAGGCAAGAGCCCCCAAGGGCACACTTGCCTGCCTGTACACTAATGCCAGGAGCCTGGGTAACAAGCAGGAGGAGCTCATCCTCCTGCTCAGTGCAAAGAATTATAACATCATTGGGATAAGGGAGACCTGATGGGACTCCACCCATGACTGGACCACGGGTATAGAGGGCTATACCCTGTACAGGAGGGATCGTGTTGACAAAAGGGGAGGGGGTATAGCTCTCTATGTGAAGGAAAGCTACATGTCCCTGCAAGCTGATGTTGGTGACCGGCATGGACAGCTAGAGACCCACTGGGTAAAAATTCATGGTGAATGCGGCACAGGGGGCACAAAGGTGGGAGTCTACTACAGACCTCCCATTCAAAGTCCTGAGCTTGACCAGGAGTTCGCCTGGGAACTGACTGAGGCCGCTTCCTCCAGGACCTTGGTTGTCATGGGTGACTTCAATTACCCGGACATCCTGTGGGAAGATCACTCAGCAAAATCTGAGGAGTCGCAAATCTTTCTCTCTTGCATGGATGACCTCTACCTGACTCAAGAAGTCTATGGGCCAATGAGAGGCAAAGCGCTGCTCGACCTGGTACTGGCTATGGGGGACGACCTAATTGACAACCTAGTGATCGATGGGAAGCTGGGTGACAGCGACCATGAGCTGATCACCTTCATCATCCGCCGTAAAGCTGGCAAGTCAGTCAGCAACACAGAAGTCCTTGACTTCAGAAAAGCCGACTTTAACAAGCTTAAGAGGATAGTCGGTCAGGCCCTTAGGGCCATGACCCCAGGGAGATGGGAGTTCAAGAAGAGTGGTTGCTTCTCAAGGAAGTGATCCTCAGTGCCCAAGCTAAATCTATTCCAACATGGAGGAAAGGCAGCAAGAAGGCACAGCAGCCCTCCTGGCGCTCCAGAGACCTAGCGGACCTACTGTGGCTAAAAAGGAAAGCCTACAAAGGATGGACGACAGGATTCACCTCCAAGGAGGATTATTCTGCACTGGTCCGGTCCTGCAGGGAGCAAACCAGGAAAGCCAAGGCTGCAACTGAACTCCAACTAGCTTCAAGCATCAAGGACAACAAAAAGTCCTTTTTCAGATATGTGGGGAGCCGGAGGAAAAGCAAGGGCAATGTTGGACCCCTGCTAAACCAGATGGGGCAACTGACAACTGACACCCAGGAAAAAGCCAACCTATTAAATAGGTACTTTGTATCAGTCTTTCATCAGTCCCATGGGACGCCCATGCCTGCTATGGGACAGGGAGATCCGGGTGATGGGGATCCCCTACCCTCCATAAATGCTGACCTCGTGAAGGAACATCTTGAGAAGCTGGATACCTTCAAGTCAGCCGGCCCTGACAATATGCACCCCAGGGTACTCAAGAAGCTGGTGAGCGTCATAGCCCAGCCCCTGGCACAGATCTTTGAAAACTCCTGGTGCTCTGGTGTAGTGACCAAAGACTGGAAGAAGGCCAATGTGGTGCCGATCTTCAAGAAAGGGACGAGAGTGGATCCGGCTAACTACAGGCCCATTAGCCTGACTTCTATCCTGGGGAAGATCTTAGAAAAGTTTATTAAGGAGGCCATCCTTGATGGACTGGCCCAGGCTAACATCCTAAGGGATAGTCAGCATGGGTTTGTTGCGGGTAGGTCTTGTTTGACCAATCTCATTTCCTTTTATCACCAGGTGACCTATCACCTGGATGAGGGAGAAGAGATTGATGTCATATATCTTGACTTCAAAAAAGCTTTTGATTTGGTATCCCATGATCACCTCTTGGCCAAACTGGCCAGTTGTGGCCTTGGCTCCACCATGATCCGCTGGCTGGGCAACTGGCTCCGTGGTCGGACCCAGAGGGTTGTAATTGATGGCAGTCACTCATCGTGGTGCCCTGTGACCAGTGGGGTCCCTCAAGGCTCTGTCCTAGGACCCATACTGTTCAACATCTTCATTAATGATGTGGACATTGGAGTCAGGAGTGGACTGGCCCAGTTCACTGATGACACCAAACTTTGGGGCAAAGCATCCACGCCAGAAGATAGGCGGGTGATCCAGGCTGACCTGGACAAGCTCAGCAAATGGGCAGACAAGAACCTGATGGTGTTTAACACCGAAAAATGCAAGGTTCTCCACCTTGGGAGGAAAAACCTGCAGCACCCTTATAGGCTTGGCAGTGCTACGTTGGTTAGCACTACAGAAGAAAGAGACTTGGGGGTCATCATTGACCACAAGATGAACATGAGCCTGCAATGTGATGCTGTGGCTAATAAAGCGACCAAAACGCTGGTGTGCATCCATAGATGCTTCTCGAGCAAATCCCGGGACGTCATTCTCCCCTTGTACTCGGCCTTGGTGAGGCCGCAGCTGGAGTACTGCGTCCAGTTTTGGGCTCCACAATTCAAAAAGGATGTGGAGAAGCTTGAGAGAGTCCAGAGGAGAGCCACGCGCATGATCAGAGGTCAGGAAAACAGATCTTACGATGATAGGCTGAGAGACATGGGACTCTTTAGCCTGGAAAAGTGCAGGCTCAGGGGTGATCTGATGGCCACCTATAAATTTATCAGTGGTGACCACCAGGATCTGGGGCATCTGGGGAGTGCCCCAAGGGATGACTAGGTCGAATGGTCACAAGACCATTTCAGGCTGGACATAAGGAAGAATTTCTTTACTGTCCGAGCCCCCAAGGTCTGGAACAGTCTGCCAGTGGAGGTGGTTCAGGCACCTACATTGAACACCTTCAAGAGTAAATTGGATGCTTATCTTGCTGGGATCCTATGACCCCAGCTGACTTCCTGCCCTTTGGGCAGGGGGCTGGACTCGATGATCTCCTGAGGTCCCTTCCAGCCCTGATGTCTATGAAATCTATGAAATCTACTGGCACTCACACCAGCCTGCCCCATGTGCTACATGGGATACTGACCACCGGCACTCTCATCCTCCACATGGGCCCAGTTGTGTTGACAGTCTGCCCCTTTTATCTGGGGGGAGTGGAGGAGGATCTTCACTGTGCCCTCCTCAGATGCCTCTGGCTGTCACTACTGTTTGCTGCCCTGAGTGCTTTACTTGAGGTGCTAAATTTGGCCCTCTCAGAAGCCATTTACTTGTTCTCCCTCCCATACTGGGTGGCCTATGGGGGTGTCATCTGCCTGGCCATTTTTTACTCAGCCAGGCTAAGATGGCCACCATCAGAAGCTGCAGGAGCTGGCACCCCAAGGCTGGCTCAGACAATACTGTGTGGCTCTTCTAGTTTTTCATCTGGGTGGAGCTGTTGCTGTGCTTTGAGCATGCAGTCCTCCAGTGGATGGTGTCCACTTTCCAGGTGCATTGGGCCATTCATGGGGTGCTCAGCAGCACTGAAGGTGGCTGTTTGGTCCTTGCACTGCAGAATTGCCCCTTCTACCCCCCAGGGTATCAGCAAGGGTCTTAGTGGCCTGGCATGGTACCAGATGTTTTTGTTTTATATTGTGCAAGCAGTTCTTGAGGGTCTCAGTCTCTCTCTTCTATATATGGGCCTTTGTGTGGGCTGTCCTTTGTTGTTTTGTTGCACTGTTATCCCTAGGGCTGTGTAAGTCAGCAGCAATCTGATCAGATGGCTGCAATCTGATCTGGAGCTCCAGACCAGGTTTCCACCTCAATATGGCTGAAGCGGTTCCGAAGCTGCACCACAAATCCTTGAAAGCAAAGCTCATGTCATGTCTATGTGTTACACCACAGGGGGCTGAAAACTGCAGGAATGGTGGCCTCTGGCAAGGCCAGAAAGCCTGCCAAGTTTCAAGAACATCAGTGCAGGGGTTTGGGGGGAACTGCACCCCAAATTCCCGAAAGCAAAACTCCTGTCACAGCTATCTGTTACAACATTGCGGGGGGGTGGGGCAGAACTGCAGGGGTAGTAACTTTTACTGAGAAGTGGTTTGTATATTCAAACAAGCATCCAACCTCATCACCAGAACTGAAGCCAACTCCCTACAGCTCAAAACACAAAACCTGCCAAGTATCTCCAGTACCCCCACAAACTGCACACCAGAATCTATCACAGACAACAAAACCCAGCTATCTGTGGAGCACATTCCTCACCAAAAAAATGCTCTGCCTCAAGTCTCTCAGGCCTGATCCTGAGATGGAACAAATTACAATGCAAACCACTTTTCAGAGCTGGGCCTATGAAGTGCACTTCATCAGCCTCCTAAGTAGTATGTACAGAAACTCATAGACTCAATATACACAGTGGAATTCTGACACACTGCAACCTGCTGGACATCTGACACCCCAGGCACCTCTGCACTTTTACCTGTGCTGCTACACCCCACTTTTTCCCCTATCCCCCACCCCAACATGTCCCTCACCCCCTGACACCTCCATTTCCTCACTGACTGGCTTTCTTCCCCGCATTGTGTACCAGGCCAGCCTCTGGCTTCTTTACTATTCCTTCCATCCACAACTGCAGGTACTTCCTCAGCCTCACAAAGGGGTTTTCAACCCTAAAGCTGGCATCCCGGGCAGCTAAGCTGAGTTCACCGGGAGCCTCACAACTGTACTGCAACCAGCAAGAGTCAGGACTGTCAAAGACGTGGCAGGTCTGGGCGTTCCCCAGTCAGGACTTTGTGCGTGCGTGCATTAGCTGGAGGTTATGGTGCCTCCTACCCACCTTTCAGCAGGGGATCATTGGCTCTGGTATTTATGGGGCTGCCATGCCACCAGCAGTCCCACCACACCTCCCTACCCTGGCAGGGTGCAGTTTTAGTGGTCATGCCCAGGACCTGGGGCCTCCTCCTTCCCTATAGCCTCAATCCCATACCTCCAAGTTGGTCCTGGCAGGGGAACTCAGCAGGGACATGTTCTTCCCCTGCTGGCTGGTGATGCAGTTAGTGCCCTCTCCAGCTGAGAGTGGGGCATTACTTGGCTTTTCAAAACCTCCAAAAAGGAAATTGATGTGGCGTGAGGAGGGTCCATCTTCAGGTGGAGCTTGGGAATCCCAGCAGCAGGAGGTTCACCTTTAGGACCAGCTGCTCCACCAACATAGGATTCAAGTGGAGAAGTGTCTCATGTCCTTGCCATGGCTCATGTGCCTTTGGCAGTGCTGGCAGATGGCAAACCTGGGATCATCTGCCAGCTCAAAATGATCCCACTCCACACTACTCCTCCGCTTCTGGGTTGAGGGCGAGGATCCTGCCTTTCCCCCCATTCTCAGCAGGCTGAGGCTTAACAGCAGGAGGAGCTGCCTCAGCTGAGCCACTTGCCTCCACAACCTCAGCCTCCTCCTAGGTGCTGCTTTCTGGAGGAGATCTGGGTCTAGGGGAAATGTGAGGAGTGTGGAGCACTAACTCTGATTCCCCTTCAGTCCCCAGAATTGCCTGAGCCAATGCACTCAGCATTCCTGGTTCCAGCTCCAGCTCCTCCTCTGGCAGTGGGAGGCTCATGCTGAAATTGGGGTGGAAGAGGCAGTGATTCCACTGCTGGACTGAGTGGAGGTGGTGCAGGTGCAGGGATGTTAGGTGCAGACTGCTTCCACTGCCTGGCTTCCACTGGCAGCACTGATGTCATGGCTGCTCCGGAAGAGAATGCATCTGTGTTTGGGAGGGGGGAGGGTAGGGCTTGCAGCTCCACCTGTCCCCGTATCCCTCCCCTGCCAAAAGACCTGGCACCTGCCTTTCCAGCATGCTTCATATTGATCTTTCCTGTGCTGCAAAAAGTCTCTGTGTGTGTGTGAATCCTTCTGTCTGTCTTGTTCTCCTGTGAATATCTGTGCCTATCTTGTGCTGTGAATGAAATTATTTGTGTCTTCTTTGTGGCTCTCACGATATTGTCTATCTTGTGGTGTGAATGGAATTATTTGTATGTCTTCCTGTGTCTCAATATATTATCTGTGTTTTCCTCTTCTGTAAATATCTGTCTGTCTTCTTCCACTGTGACTTTTTTTCTATATTCTGGGTCTCAGTGTATGTGCGTGCATGTGTGCAAGCAATCTGTGCCTCCCTGCACAGTGATAGATAACACTGGCTTCAAAAACACAACTGTCTTTTTGCAAAGTTCCCAAAACAAGTTCCCCCCCAAAATAATTCAAATAAATAAATTTAATTGTAATATTACTAATAATTGAATAGAATAGCTAAGCTAAACTAAGCTAAGCTAAATCCTAACTACCCCTTTATAACATGAAAAAGCAGCAGGCAGGTCTCAGTCTCAGCGTTCCTCTCTCACACAGTTGCTGACAGGGAATGAACTGCAAAAGGCACAGAAGGGATGGAAACCAGGGGCTTTTATACTTTTTTTAGTCCCACCCCACAGATGCTGCCATTGGAAAAGTAGCTAGGGAGAAATCCGTCTCACTGGCTACCTACAAACATCAGTCTTCCCCCCAACACTCCCCATCCCTCCCCACCTCCCACTCTCGGTTCCTCCCCATCTCCCCCTCCCTCTTCTAATTGCCTCAAAACGGCCGAAGCAGGTCCGAAGCATCCAAAGCAGGTCCAAAGTGCTTTAGATGCCACTGACTCACTCCGGACACCGTTACTGGGCTCCTGGTTTGATCTGGAAGTGCTGCTTTGGACGCCGAAGCATCCAAAGCAAGATGCGAGATCCGAAGACTTGCACAGACCTAGTTATCCCCCTTTTCCCCTAATAAACATTTATAAAAAGTCTGTCTGTCTGTCTTTTTCCATGTGTTATATATACGTTTACTACTGGAGGAGATTCACAGGCTCAAAGGTAGCTTTGTATTTGTTCATAGGAGAACAGGAGAATTGCTGAGATGAGAGTCCAGGAAGCGTGGTTGTTTCTAAAGGGAGCAGCCCTACAGGTGCAGAAAGTGACAATCCCTTTATGCAGAAAAGGGGGCAAAGGGGCCAGAAAACCCTCTTTGCTGAACAGGAAAGCCCAGGAAAGCCTAGGAGCAAAAAAAGAAGCATATAAGCTGTGGAAACGGGGTAGCTACCAAGGCAGAGTATACCCACTTGGTCTGCAATTGCAGGGAGGCAGTCAGAAAGGCCAAAGCTGAAATGGAACTTAGGCTGGCAACAGAAATTAAAGACAATGAAAAGCCCTTCTTCAGGTATATAGGGAGCAAAAAAAAGGTGCAGGGTAGCATAGGCCCTCTAAGAGACAAACTAGGGCAATTCGTAACAGATGGGGGGATAAAGCGGAGCTGTTTAATGAGTTTTTTGCCTCTGGATTCCTGAAGTCAGATCAGGACAAAGCTCCCCATTGCATCATAGACAGGCATAAAGGGGAAACCAGCCCACCAATTTCACTGACTTAGTGAAGAGACACTTGGAGAGGCTGGATGTGTTTATGTCAGCAGGCCCGGATGATCTTCATCCAAGGGTGCTGAAGGAACTGGTCAGTGTCATAGCAGAGCCACTGGCACGGCTGCTTGAGCACACTTGGCACTCCGCTCAGGTCCCAGAGGACTGGAAAAGGGCCAATGTGGTCCCTATTTTCAAGAAGGGAAGGAAGGAGGTTCCAGGTAACTATAAACCAGTCAGTCTCACCTCTATCCTCAGAAAAATCCTTGAATAAAAATGTTAAGGATCACATCTGTGACAGTCTAGCAGGGAAAGCAATGTTAAAGAACAACCAGCACAGATTCATAGCAGGTAGATCCTACCTAACTAACTTTGTTTCTTTTTATGACCAGGTCTAAATGTTTAGGTGCAGGAATCAAGGTAGATGTCATCTACTTGGATTTTAAGAAGGCCTTCAATATGGTGTCTCATGATATTGTCATAAATAAACTACTCAATTTATCTGGGATGTAGATTACTGCATGGTTAGGTGGGTGACAAATTGGCTTATGGGTTGCACCCAAAGAGTAGTGGTGGATGGGTCGGTATTGACCTGGAAAGATGTGGGCAGTGGAGTCCCACAAGGCTAGGTCCTTAGACTGGTGCTGTTTAATGTTTTCACCAGTGACATGGATGAGGGTGTAGAAAACACTCTGTCCAGATTCGCTGATGATACCAAATTATGGGGTAAAGTTAACACACCAGAGGGTAGGGAACAAATCCAGGTGGATCTGGACAGGTTGGAAAAGTGGGTGGAACAGAATAGGATGCAGTTTAATAAGGACAAATGCAAGGTGTTGCACCGAGGGAGAAAGAATCACCAGCACACTTACAGACTGAGGGAGGTCTTTCTCAGCAGTACAGTAGCAGAAAAGGATCTTGGAGGCACTGTTGACTCCAAGATGAACATGAGTTGTCAATATGATGAAGTGAGCAGTAAAGCCAACCGCACTTTATCATGCATTAGCAGGTGTATGACAAACAGATCCAAGGAGGTGATACTTCCCCTTTATGTAGCACTGGTCAGGCCACAGTTGGAGTACTGTGTCCAGTTTTGGGTGCCATACTTCAAGAGGCATGTGGATAACCTTGAGAGGGTTTAGAGGAGGGCTACTCATATAGTTGGGAGCCTTCAGGCAAAGCCCTATGAGGAGAGATTGAGGACACTGGATCTCTTCAGGCTTCGCAAGAGAAGGTTGAGAGGGGATCTTGTGGCTGCCTACAAATTCATCAAGAGTGGCAGCAAGGAATAGGGGATGCTCTGTTTACCAGGGCACCCCTTGGAATCACTAGGAACAATGGCCACAAACTGATGGAGAGTAGATTTAGGTTAGACATCAGAAAGAAATTCTTTATGGTAAGGGTTGCCAAAATCTGGAGTGGGTCTCCAAGGCAGGTGGTGCTTTCTCCTACCTTGGGGTTCTTTAAAAGGAGGCTACACTGGCACCTGGCTGGGGTCATCTGACCCCAGCACTCTTTCCTGCCCAGGACAGGGGGTCAGACTCAATGATCTACTGAGGTCCCTTCCAAAGCATCTATGAATCTATAGATTTTCTAGCCTATGTGCAGTAGGTATGACCATAACAACAGTACACTAGGCTCTTTATGCATGCACTGGGTAAACTGTACTAATGGTGGTAGTTTTCAAAATCTCACTGTGCTTTTCTTGGTGTCTTGTCAATTCAGGTATTCTTGTTTATTCCCTTACTATGGCCTTGTACAGACATTCAATTTCCCCTGGGAGAGTTGGTGCTCTCCCAAGCAGAAACCACACATGTACAGATATTCAGGCTTTTTCTCCCAAGGAATGTCCAAGGTAAAAATGGCCATCCCAGGAGAAAAATAACCTGGAAACAACCAGAGTTAAATCACTGCCAGGAGAATTTCTTCTGGCACAGCAAATGTTTCTCTATGCCATGGCTTCTCTCAGAAGGAACATAGTTCTTCAGTTTCTCCCCCAAATCCACCAGGGAGACAGTGTATTTTTCACTGGACTCTGGTGCTCCAGAACACTCCCACTTTACAATCTACATACTGTTCTGAAAAGAAATCCAGGCTGACCATGGGCAGTCTGGGTCAGCGAATAAGGGTTGCCCCATGCATTGCTGTGATCTGTCACCAGGCAGACCAAGGAAGCCTATAGAGCATGTTGAGATGTGCACACAGGGCCCACCCCTGGCTGCGCAATATCAGTACTGTGAGCTCTCCGCTCTTTGAGGCTTCAGCATTTGAATGTCTGTGCACCTAGTTCTGAGTAAGGTTCTCTACCCAGAGAGCCAACCTGAGAGAATCCTCACTGGTTACTGGAATGTGTGTATGCAGGCACATACATTGGACTGTTGCTTGCTCTTTTATGGAAACCTTCCTACCTTACTGCTAGTTTCTAGAGAAACAACGTGACTGTATGTCGTTGGCTCTGGATTTAGGACCCAGATGCCTTGTTCAAAGGGGGAACCCAACCCTCAGACTGACCACAACCTTTCCATTGGATAATAGGCAAATGTATTGATACATAGTGTTGACAAAAAAGAAGCAATACAAACTATCAAGCAATTGTACATATCTACCAATCCTAGGGCTGTCACTAGAGTCAAGAAATGTCTGGCCAGAATGCAGTCTTCACTCTGAAAGCTCTCTCGTGTGTGTGTGTGTGTGTGTGTGTGTGCGTGTGTATGTATGTATAAGTTTGCTTTTTGGGAATTGGCTGATAGATAGATAGATAGATATGCCAATTCCCAAAAAGCAAACCTTTAAATACTATTTTCAAGCCATCATATGGAGGTTGTTCTCAAGATGATCGGAAAGGATGTCAGGTCCTCAATTTACAGATATTACAGGTCTGGTACAAGTAGTCGTACTAGATAACTTCAGAATTCAACCCAAGTGTTTCTGAGCAGCCTGGATGGCCTTTTGTTTTCTTTTGTGAGAAAGACTTGATATGTTAAGTATTTGTGGATCTGTTGAATCTCTATAACATGCTACATAACTTGTCAGGGGCTAGCATAAGTGGCTGAGAGCAGACTGTCAGTCCATAGTAAAAGGCAGTTAGCAGCTGTGACGGCCTGGGTCAGGTCTACAGGTCTGATCTGGTGTGTAGTAGTGTTAGCTTAGAAATAGTATTTAAAGGTTTGTTTTTTGGGAATCAGTTTATAGGTATAGATATATGCATTAGAAAGGGTTTTAAATGGACAGCAGAGCTTAATTGATTTCTAAAGAGCTTGGGTCGCTCACACACAGTTTCTATAGCCTTGGAAGCAGACAGACTGTCTAACACAAGGCCAACAAGAACACATAGTTTGGAAAAACAGTGTGGGAACTGAGGGAATATGTACCATACACAAGATAAAAGTGGCACCAGATAACAAGGCCCCAAAGCAGAGGAGCCGAAGTCCCAGTTTTAGGGTAACAGACCAAATTAGGTGAAGGCCCAGAAAGACCAAATTAGTATGTGTGCGTGTGATGAGCTATGCCAACCACACAGAGAGACCAAGCAGAGATAGCCATGTGTCAAGAGTCATCAAGAGTAATCAAGAGGGAAGGAGAATACAAAAGCAAAGACCTGAGAGTAACAAAAGGTCTACCCCTGGTCCCTCCCTTTGTCTCATCCTTCCCTATCCCTCCTTGTCGTCCTCCACCCAGGTCTCTCCCTGTCCCCTGGGAATGGTTCCCAAGGCCACCATGGACAGAGGGCATATGACCAGCCTGTCTCATCCATCCCACTGGAGGGTGGAAGTGGGCCTCAGCATCCCACCTCCAGACTGCTGATACACTGACATTTGACACCTAAGAGACAGCCTCAGAGTGAAGACTGTGTCCTGGCCAGATGTACTTTGACTCTTGATGACAGCCCCAGGATTTGGTAGATATATAGAATTGCTTGTATTGCTTCTTTTATGTTATCTATGTATATCAATAAATTTGCCTATTATTGAATGGAAAGGTCGTGGTCAATCTAAGGATAACCCAGAGGGCCCCCCCACCCAAACAAAGCCTCTGGGTCCTAAATCCAGAACCAACAGTAGGACAAGCAGCAGCATTAATTGCTGCAGCTCTGGAACCTGCTTTTCAGCCACCATTCCTGTCACCAGATTTCCAGACCTATGACAAGCAAATAGTTTCCTAGTTGTTAGGGGTCAGAAGGGACCTGAGCAGATCATCAAGTTCGACCCCCTGCCATGGGCAGGGAAGAGTGTTGGGGTGAAATGACCCCAGCAAGGTGATTATCCAGCCTCCTTTTGAAGAACCCCAAGGTAGAAGTGAGCACCACTTCCCTTGGAAGTTGGTTCCAGATCCTGGCTGATCTGACTGAAGTAGTGCCTCCTAAAAAAGGAAGAACAGTGCCCATGCAGTAGTCAGGAAGATTCAAACCTGCAGGATTTAAACAGGGAGACCCCAACAGCTTTCTAGTCCATCACCTTAACCACTTGGCCACAACTACTGTGGTGGGCCCAGCCTCACCATTTAAGAACATTTGTAAGTTAGAATGTCATTGGCAAGAACAGATTGAATGGCTAAAATAAGAGTTTTTGGCAGATTTCATTCAAATAACTGCAATCCGTTTTGTTATTCATTTCTCGCAAATGGCTGTGGAAGCAAGCTTTTGGTTTGCAAGAATGTTTAAGGAAAGTGTTGTGACTGCTTCTGCAAATATGCTAGGAATTTTCATGTTGCCAATTTGAAAGCTCCTTATTCATTTAGTTGCTGTTGAATCAGCCAGAAGAAACAAAACCATATGATTTTATTGAGCAACGATGCTCCCTTTCAGCATGCACTTGCTGCCCCTGTGTTACACAGGGTACTGGGCAAGATGGACCTATGGTATGGCCCAGTAAATGGCAATGCTTATGTTCTTATTTTTACTTGCCTCAGTTTCTCCACTTTCATTCTGTTTATGTGTCTACCTCTTACCTGTTGGGTATGGATTTCTTCAATGGATTTTAAAATAGGGATATGAACTTTTATAAAGCACAGATTTTCAAGAACACATTTTATCTATCAGGGAGAATACCTAATACTTAATACCCCAGTCTAATACATCTTTCACTGCCCACTACAGGTCAGAATTAGGATTATTCATCTTTGTGCTGAAACAATACACTCTTCTAATTACATCTAACTAGGTGACCCAGTGGCTCTGGCTGTCATCCAGATTAGGTTTTGTTTGAATGTAATTGCTTTATGGTAATTCTCAAAGGTAGGGAATATAACCCCCCATTATTGGTTAGTAAAAATATTTTCTGCATTTAAATCCATGCCTTTTAGCTATATCCCCACAGGAAGAAGAATTTTATTTATTTTCTTGAAATAATAATCATTGGTTTTTACTAGTTATAGCAACTTGGGGAAAACACTCATTTTGGTAATGTTTGCCTTCCCCTGTAGGGAAAGATAAAGCTGATCTCAGCTTCCCAAGTCAACCTTTATTTATTTAATGACTAGATTCATATTTAATATATCAGAATTTAAAGTTTCTTTGGGTTATATAATCCTAACTATCTAATTTATTTTTCTCTTTATTAAAATTCCAACAAAAAACTGTCTCGTAACATTGACTGAACATTTTCCTCATGTATAGTTTAATACCTTATTATGTTGTCAGAAGACCAGATTGTGGTGCCCTTACATAGGCAAATAACACCTTACTTGCTAAGTACTCTCATTGGCATTCATAGTCAAAGTTGTTATTTATTGCAAATAATATCAGTTTAATTTGATTACAGTCAGGAGATCTCCATAAAACTGATGATATTTTACAGCTAAAGATATGATGATACAAAAACAACATACATACATAAGATCCCTAAGATGAATACTATTTACTTTACTCACACATATAAACCCCCATAGATATCAGTGCTAGTACTCACATGAGCAGGACAATCACCACAGAATCTTTCTGTTTTGGGGCACTGTCTTTTACTGCTCATCACATAAATGTCTCCATTGCTGCAGTTTCCACTAGTGTTAAAGGAGTTCAGCTCTTGCCCCTTAGATGAAGTGAAGCTACCCCCTATACGTTTTCTAATTTAAGAGAAGTGTACAGTACATGTATACGTAATGTTCCGAAACTAGCAAATGTTCACCCAGTTTCTCCCTTTGCTTAACTCGATCTCCTCCAAATGACTTCAACCATTTTCTCATGCTGAATCCCAGACATTCTTGAAAGCTTACATAGTCTCTTCTCTCCAACATATAAGCATGTCCTTAGAACTGTGGATAAGTTCACTGTGCTTCCCCAGAAAATGCAGTCCTGAGGTTCTAGATAATGGTGTAGTTATTGGCTCTATACCAAAAAGGCCCCATTTTTCCCCCATCAAGAATGCTTTCCTAAACAACATTCCTCCTTAGTATTCTCTTGCCAGTCCTCCTGCTGCCAGCCTCTAACCCTCTCCACCTATAGACTTTATACCACAGTCCATATAAATGTTCTCCTCGCTAGAGTGGTTTATCAGACAGACCCAGAGCTCATATCTTTACCCCATATGATTGTGGAGCTCCCAAGGGAGCTCCCAGCCCCTGCTCCTGAGGCAGGAGAACATTGTCTTCACCTGAGCTCCAGTGACAGAGCCCACTGGTAGGGAACCTATTTACACAAACTATTCCTTTCTAGACTTTACTTAGCCTCTCTAGTACAGCCTGCTTCCACCAGAATATCACAGATGGCAGGGAGATCTATTAGATATGTCTTGTTCCAAGTGTTATTCACTGAGAAGAAGGACTTGCCTCTCTATATAGCTTTTCTTCCTGTCATGCTTTACTTTTGGTCCTATAGTCCCAATGTGACTTGAGACCACTGTTCTTAGTAGACCTGGGGTACATCTACATGTGCAAATGACTCAGGAGCAGTTTACTCTAAAGTATACTAGAGTAAACTCTCCTGGGCATGCATGCAGGTATGTGGGAGCAGGGAACAGCATCCAGGATCAGGATGGGTGGGCAGGGCTAGGCCTGGGATTGCAGGGCCGGGACCCAGGACAGAGCCATGGTATATGCCCCACATACCCCTGCAATGGGCACCAGTTCTGCAGGCAAGGGTGTGTGAGCAGGGATGTGGGAACAGACTTGCAGGGATATGGGAGCAGATTTGCTGCTCCTAGCAACAGATGCTCCTGCTCCACAATCATGAGGCCAGAGCTGGGAGTTCCCTGCTGCCAGGGCAGGGGGACATAGTTCCCGCCTGGACTTCAGTGGCAGAGCCCACCCTTGCAGTAGGCAGCTCCCAGGGGAAGGAAGCAATTTCCTGCCTTCTGCTACCCAGCTGACTGGGAGCACATTTGCTCCCAGTCAGGTGTCTACACATGCACTACCATGCAGTAAGTAATTGAGAGGAAAGCTGCTACCTGTAAATTTACAGGTAGCAGATATACTTGTGCCTACATGCTACATTGTAATCCAGGGATGGGAAAAATAGAGCCCATGGGCCAGGCCTCCCAGGGGATTTTGTCTGGGACTGTGTGTTATTTGGTCCTGTCTGCAATAGGGACAGGAGGCAGCCTGGGCTGTGGTGTGTGCAGCTGGTTATGCAGGGCACTGCAGGGCTTCTGCTGCTGCTGGACTCAGGCCCACTACCCAGCCATCCTGGCCCATCTGCCCACATGCTGCTCAAATGGAATGGGGCCACAGGTTGGTGGGGAATGGTGTCCAGGAGCAGGACAGGTGGACAGGGCCAGGATCATGGGGCAGGATTATGGGATGGTGACAGCACAGGACCAGATCCCTGGAGATCTGAGATCTGTTCCTCACACACCCCTGCCTGCAGAACTGGTGCCTATTGCAGGGGCACGTGAGAATCATGCCTCTGCCCCGGGCCCCAGCCCTGCACTGTCATGGCCCTGCAATCCCAGCCCTGGCCTTGCCCACTCATCCTGCTCCTGGATGCTGCTCCCTGCATGCCCATGGCTCCATTCCAGCCACCTGGCCAAGCATGGAGCAGAGCCATTTAGGGAATTTTGGTGAGCTGTTGCAGGGCAGGGGTCCAGGTACTGACCCAGCCCAGAACAACTCATCAAACTTCCTAAGTGACCCTCAGGGCCAAATAATTGCTCACCCCTGTTGTAATCCCTTTAATTCATTGCCATTGAAGCAATTCTGTAACTGAACGCTACTTGCACATGATAAAAAAGGGGTACTTCACTTTAAACATGCTCCCATGCCAAGCCCAGTGCAGGGCCATAAAAGGAAGCTTGTTAGCTGGACCCAGCTCACCTGATGTCTGTACAGATCAGGTGCTTTGGTGGGGCTTTTTTTACACTTTTATCTAGTAGGTGATTGAATCAGCTTTAGGTGAAAGTGCCCAAAAGCCCCGCTGAAGAGCCCAATTTATACAGACATTGCAGAGCCAGGTCAAGGTAACAAGCTACTTCTTCCAGTAAAGCGAGGTGGTGTTTGGGGGGGGTTTTTTTAACATCTGCAAGCAGCCAAAATTTCTAGTACCAAATCAATTAGTAAAGGAGAACTATAATGTGGCCTTGTAAATATATAGACTAAAAATGAATAAGAACAACTCCAAATTCAGTGCTTACTTGCTCTGTGGGTGAGTTCCTTCTAAGTGTTTACATGCTCTGAAGGTGCCTAAAGCTGTTCATTGACAAAACGAGAGAACTGTGCACATCTCTTGATGAAACAGAATCGTTCTCCAAAAGGCATCTTTTCTGGGTGAGTAGCTATAGAGGCCAAAGGCACAGTAGAGCTTCACCTTATAGGTTAATTAGATCAGAGATGCATAAGCTTTTGTGAGCCTGATCTCACTTCACCAGATGCTGTGACAGGACAAGCGAATGCAGAGAATGATTTGAATCCAAAAGACAAGGAAGGGAGGGAAGGAAGGAGGGTGGGGTGAAGTGGGTGGTGGTAGGAAAGGCAAACAAGTAATGAACCCATAGGGACCAAGGGGACAAGTCCAGATGAGCGCACACATGCATTTCCCTGGGGACAAGGAGCAGCAGCACATAGTTGTGCCACTGCTGCTTGTCCCAGGGAACACTCATGCACATGTGCTCTGGCACACAGCAAGTTGCCCCAGGTGGGATAGGGGAGGCTAGGGCCTTACCTGGGGTCCTATGGGCTCCCCGGGGCTCCAGCAGTGGTGATCCAGTGCATGGAACCTGGCTGGCAGCCAGAGAATGGCTCTGGCCAGACGGGCTCTGGTTTCAGGCAGCACACACTGGAGGTACTAAATTTAATTCACATTAGGAAAAGTGCATTAATACACATGCCCTACAGAGAGGCATGTGACTGTGACTGTTTATGAACTAATGAACCTATACTTTAGTTCAAGCACTAGAAGAAGCAGATAATTGGCTGGTTTGGGTCCTGAAATAAGTGGCTTTATACTTCAAAAGACTAGACCCTAATAAAGACCTAAGAAGAGGTAACTGTGATTGAAATTGATTTAAGAGTAGAAGTTCCCTAAATTGGATGGTGTAATATGGTACAGAGAAACAACTGTCATTTCCAGAAAAGTGTGTGTGTGTGCACGAGGTAGAACAACTGGATTTGGCTGAATATTAGAACTGGTTGAATTTTGAAATGTTAAAACTAAAAGAGAAAATGGTCATGAATTTCACCTCAGATATGATTAACTACAGAGATAGTTAAAATGTTGATATTTCATCAAAATCTCTCATTAAAAACAGGAAATGTTTTATAAAAATATTTGTGAATTTTCTTCTTTTCTCTTTTCAATAAGTTTTCCTCAATATTTTTGTTATCAAAATTATATTTTTATCTATAGTTTATAGATGTTGTTTTAATATATATTTTTTTAATCCGGCTATTTTTCTGCCTGTTCTCCTGCATTTCAATGGTATTATTTTGAAACAATGCAAATTTTGCATTTTAATTATTATGTGTATCCTATTGACCTCTTATCTACTTCATGGCAGATTCATTAATAACTTATGCCTAACTTGCTCATCAAATTCAGCATCAGTTTTAGAGCTTCTGTAATTGTAATTACTAGTTTTGCCTTTTTTTTTTACCCAGATGCAAAAAGATATCAGACTACTCCCTACAGCATGATTTTTAAAGGCTCTGAAGGAAAATATCCTGTTCATTGCTTTAGGAGCTATGTATGGAGGGGTTGTTTCTTCATGGTGCTGAATGCAATGTGGTAGCAATACCGTTTGCGATTGTATTCTTGTTTTACTCCTTGTGTGCTGTGTTACAGTGTAGCACAAGCTAAATTTCCAAGCTGTACTGGTCTTAAACTGACTAATTATTGAAAAACACCAAGGGCCAAATTTGTAAAGACAATTAGGTGACCAGAAGGTAGTCACAAAGACACTTTTGAAAATCCAGTTACATATCTGCCTGAATCCCAATAATATGGCCTCAACTGCCTTCAACTCTATTGAAGTTTAAGTCTCTTTTGGGGAAAATTCTCATAAGAGTTTTTTTAGAAAGTATTTGGTAAAACAATGACAGTATTTGGCCACAAGGATTCAGCCCTGCAAAGACTGTAAACACTTATCTCCCATTAAATATGATCAGTGACATAAATCTCCCATCCTGGAATGAGGTTCATATGGGCAAACCCAGAAATGGATCCAGGATTTTACAAAAGGGATGTGACTTCAGTGACTTGCTGCAAGGGTGGCTGCGCCCCCACTCCCAGCCTCTTCCCCCTACTCCCAATGGGACACGAATACCATGTTGCAGGAACAGCAGCTGAAGATTTAAGTAAGAATTCCCTCTGCTTTCCTTCCCATTCATGCTCAAAGGCCCCTCTCCTCCCTGCCTGCTGCTGCCCATGCCTCTGCTGTCTCAGGAGCAAGGGCAGCGAGGAGCTCCACTAGTGGGGACAATGGCAGTGGCAGGCTGGGGAGCAGGGAATGGGAGGGGAGGAGATGAAGAGGGGAGCGAATGAACATTAGAGAAGTGTTACTCAACCAGTGGGATGTGTCCCACCAGGGGAACACAAAGGTCGTGTAGGTGGGACTTCAAGTAATTGCCCGATTTAAAAAATCAGTTATTTGTACTTCAAATAGATGAATCAGCACATATCTCAAACAGTGCAATTTTGTGGGGTTTTGTTTTTGTCATGGTGGGACCAGGGTTTTTTGACAAAATGGTTTGGGACCTAAGGTGCAAAAGGTTGAGAATTGCTGCCTTAGAGCATGGTGGGAGAAGGAAAGGAGGAATTCTTACTTTCTAAGGGACTTGCTTCTGTGGCAAGGTCGAAAAGGGGGGTGCAGCTGTGCCACTTCACCCTTTCTGGATTTGCCCCTGGGCAGGCCCCTGTGTACACTCTCAGTTAAGTTTTTGGGAGATCCTAAGGGTGGAAGGGTCTATACCGTATCAACTTAGCGACCTAAAGCTGGCATTCAGATAAGGTCTTCTGTACATTTGTAATATCATGGCAGTCACTGGCTCCAATTCAGGAGTCCATCCCTATTCAGTACCACTTTTCCAATATGACCATTCGCACACTTATCAATAAATGTGCTGGAGTACCTTCTGGGCCCATGTGGGTGTTTCATATCCACATGGCTTAATCTTCCACTGATTATATTTTCATATGGTACCTATTTAGTAAAAGTCATAACTGAACACTGAGAAGTGATCCAAAAGTCTATAGCAGTCTTGTTGGAAGTTTCTCACCATGCAACTAGTTCCCCACAAAGTATAAAAGTGTACACTACACATTTGATTGTTTAGACATCCCCATAAACACAAGAAGTTAGTTGTGTTATATCCAGATTGATGTATGCTAGCCACACACAGCATATCTAAAACCATCAGACCAGTTATAAACATATGAAAAAAGTTATCCTCAAATCACAAAAACTATTTTTCAGCACAGAAAGATGTCACTAGTCTCAGCAGTTAAGGGGTTAATTCATATTCCACAGCTACAACCCTGTTGAATAGCAGCATGTGTTTAGAAAGAGCCTACACACATATGGTTCTGTGGAAATTATTGCAGTATTATAGAAATAATTAGAATAATAGAATATTCAATGATCTGTACAGTGTATTTGGGCTTTTAAAGGTGAATATAAAAGCAGAATAATACATTAATATCAATACCTAAAAATAAATACCACACAGCAGTTGTTTGTAATATTTGAATCTTGTTAACCAGTAGTTAATTGAAACAAATAAAAATATATTTGTACACAATAGTATATATCAGCAGTGTACGATTAATAGTTTTAGAAAGATTTTTTTCTAAATTAACTTGTTTTGTTTGTAGCCTCAACTATCAGATCCCATGCTTTAGAGATGTGCCAATAGTTAGTTGAACCTTAAACTTTCAAACTTTAGGCTCAGCCTTCACAAAACAAATTATCAGTAGAGTATTTGCTAATATATATAATGTTAATGAACCTTGTAATGCATCTAAGTCTCTTCATGTCAAGCTTAGTTTTCATTAACCATTCTATAATATTTATTGGTAACTAGGTGCATCTACATATGCAATTAATGCAAAGCAATAAACTCCAGAGTTTATAGCTCCCGGGCACACCATTTGACAGTGTACCCAGGACTGCAGCATGTTGAGCCAGGTTGAAGCAGCCCTAGATGGCAGTGTGCCCTGGGAGTCAGCCTGCCAGCCCAGGCTGCTCCCCCCAGCTCAGTGTACTGTGGAGGGGCTGGCTGAGGCACAAGGGCACTTCAGTGCAGGATTAGCCAGCAGGCAGCCTCTGCGCTGAAGCATGCACAAACCCCAGTCAGACCCTCCAGTGTTTACATGTGCACTGCTGCAGGGTAAAAAACTCTGCAGCAGGAGAATAGTTGGATTTATAAGTACTATCCTGCTGTGAAGTTAATTAGTTTACTCCAGCCTAATGGCCTTTCATGTCTAGATGCTGAGACATGTATTGCACAGTTAATTAGTCAATTCCGCAGTAAATGTCTTGTGTGGATGCATCCACTGGTTTTTAATTGGAAAGTCAGTGAGGACTCATGGTTGGAGAGAGAGAGCAGAGTTTCCTGAATTCTTGTTCAGCTTTGCTGCAAATAAAGATACTAACTTTCTGATGACTGGTTAATCATGGAACTTCCCTTGTGACAAGTCTAAATAACTAAACACACTTCACTATAATCTGTAATACATAGCCCAGAAATTAGCATACCACAATGTATATACCTTTTTGCTGGCCAATGAATTTCTGTATCAAATATAGCAATATAGGTTTCCTTAAAAAGCTGAAGGGTGAAGTGAAATGGACAGGAGCAAATGGTGTGCATGTTTTAGTTGCATATAGTTATTCCATTTTTAAGACCCTGAGATTCCTTGGATGATAATAGTTCCTGGAAAGATAAAGATATTCTCTAATGGCAGTAGAAAAAGTCAGGTGGTATCAACTAGAGTCTGTGCTTGGCTTTATAGAGTCTATCAGATGTTCTGCACTTACAGTAATAACATACAAGATATTACAGTAGTAGTAATAGGTTAGATGTGATTCAAGCTACAATGCCTGAAATGGATAAGAGTTTTGAGTTTTTAAAACTTCAATTTGAGACAGCAGGAGGCTGACATGAAAACTGAAGACATGAAGATGATGATCGATGGACAAGATACCATCTTAAATGATAAGAGGAGAGAAATGTGTAAGGAAATGAGAAAGGAATGGATGACTTTGTAAAAAGGCACAGATAAAATACAATGCCAGATGTAAGTGAGAGAGGGGGTCCAAGATACAGAGAGACAAGAAAGCTATAAATACTTTAGGCAGCACAAGGGATCATAGAAATGACTTGAACTGGTCATTTCAACTTTCCATGATGTGTTACTCTACATAATATTAAAGCCTGATCCTCAGATGTGGTTAAGAACTGCTTGAGGTAGCACAAAGATGTTTATTTGGTATAAAGCTGCCCTACTGTAGCCCAAGATCTTGTCCCCTATACCCCAGGCACCTTTCTCGTTTGGAAAGAACAAAATCTAAACTAGACAATGAGGGATCCAATTCAGTTTGGTTTGTGATCTTCTGCTCTTTTCATAGAATGAAGCATTTGTAGCCAAAGCCCCTATAATGCTGTGATAGAGCTGCTCCTGAACTTTGCACAAAATAGAACTTCTGTCATAAAATCCATTAGAAGCTGATATTTGCATTTTCGCTTTGTTCTTCTTTTATGAAGCTTTATGTACAAGTCTCTCCTATTCACTTGGATATGCTCTGCCCTTTTCCTCAAGATAAAAAGATGTATTTGAATCTATTTCAGTGTCAAAAGTATTGCTCAAACAGCTAGAGCAAAAATAATACAACATATTGTTAACCAAGTGGCAGCCATTAACATCTATTGAAGCTGCCAGCAGGGCTGTGTGAATTCTTCCAAGAATGGTAGACATTTTTTTTTAAATGACAGAACTGGTTGTGATGGATTTGGAGCTGCATGCAATAATTTAGGAATGTTGCATCTTGATCAACTTAGTGTGATGTTTGCTATAAATTAACTCCGTATGCACTATACAGTGTCAGGAAGTGCATCCAGAAGGGGGAGGAGAGATCTGACACGTCCCACTCTGCAGACACTTGAAGGACAAGGCAGAATAATAGTGCAGTTTGAAGCCCTGTGTTGGGCTTTTTTTTACAGTGCCTGACAAAGCAGTTTTGTCCTAGGAGGAAGTTGAGACAAGATCCAGCAAAGCACCTTAGGCACCTCCAACTGAGGAGACCTGGCTTCTAGTCCCTACTCCCAGGAATCTGATATTGGATGAAGAATACTCCAGGAGCAGAGATTAAATAGATATTTCACCTCCTACCTGAGTGCTTTAATCACTTGGCCACAGATGCAGGCTCCCTCTTGCTTGCTCCCTTTCTGGCCCAAAGGCTTGCGAATTTTTAGGTCCTAAAATTGCTGCGGCCCAGTCCAAAAAGAGATGAAAGATGTTTTCCTACCAGACCATTTTATAGCCCATTGGTTAGGTGTGCAGGAAAAAAATCATTCCCCGTTTTCCTGTGCTTAAAATTCAAGCTTATATATATAGGTTGGCCAGGATCATATATACTAAAGCAGATCTGATTAAGGTTAGGACAGTGAGATCTTCAACCCAGGTGCTGAAATTGTGTCATACATGTACAACATTGTATATACAACGGAAAATAACCAGTAGGTTACTCAGCCAATTTATGGTGACTGGTCTAGTAGCGGTCTTCATCAGTCTATGCACTGAGATAAGTTAACAATTTACAAATTGTACCACCTTTCTATTACATTTTCCACATTCATTTAGTCCTATATATTAACTCACTGATTTTTCCCCTCCTACTACAGAAGCTTAACCATAGAAGCCAAGGCAGTAGTTTTGCAAGGTACAGCACTAAGCTGTTTATATTTGGTGACAGAAAAAAAAAGTGTGATCTGGAGCTGCTTTTTACAAAACAGTGCCTCTGCCACCTGAATATTGCCTGTGCAGGATTAACAGGAGAATGTGGACACTGGGAATCATAAAGGAGAGCAGCAAATAGAGAGAAAGGACATGGGCTGCACAAGCCAGCATCCAAATCTGCCTTTGTTATGGACTGAATGAAAACTGTCCTTTATCCTGTTGAAATCACCTTCTCAAGCTGCAGCTCAGCAGTTAGATTACCTATGAATGTGAGGGCATTTTGTCCCTTACTCCTAGGCATCAGCAAACAGCAAGTATTCTACTTCCAATCCATTGGGAAGCATACGTTGATGGGGTTGAATCATTTATGTGAAGTAAAGCCGATGAGTTTGCGAAGGCAGCTCAGCCTGTTAGTATGCAACTCCATGGCAGATTGTGATCACACAATGGGAAAATTCTCACTCTGCAGCAGTTGTCCAATTTGGCCCTAACTGTAAAGAAAAATGTCCAAATTTCCTGAAATACTGGGGCACCTGTTTATCCACGCTGAGCATCCCTGCCACCATTCACAAAGCTCACAACACTTGTCTTGCTTTACTATTTTGCACCAGTAAATTAGAGAGAGAATTGCCCATAGATAGCAAAATAAAGGCTGAACTCTGCCAGACTCTTAATGGAAAGGCACTGAATTCCATTTTGGCCAGGATCATAAATTATGGGGAGATATTTTTTTTAAATGAGCAAGAGCCAGACTAACTCTTGGAAGCAACTCGATAGCCCTTGCTGTGACAATAAACACCCTCCCGAATATTACTGATGAATAACTAGAGAACTGTGTAATGTTTTATCATTAATTCTTTGGTTTTGTCAGCTTTTTGTTGGTGAACAAAATTAATGTAGTCAAACAAATGTCAGAGCATTTTCTGAGCCTTGCTCTTTTTGAGCAGTAACAGCACTTTGGCTGCACTTTTCTGGAGAAGAAATTACTGAGGCACTAGTATGCTTACATCACATACATGGCTGCATAGCAAATCAGGGCCAGGTCCTGCAAGGGAATGCTACAAATGCAGCAGCATTCCTCGGATCATGGGAACTAAGACAGCAGCTGTTTTCAAATGCAAAACTTGCAAATTGTAGTGTAGGGTGCAGGATTACTGAAGTATAAACTTTTCTCAGTTCCAAGCCTAAAGTAACATACAGGGTGATATTTTCACAACTGCAGTGCAGAAGCTTATATCCACTACTAGAAAACAATAAAGTAGTCCCTCAAGACTCAGTTTTTTCAAAAAGCACCAGGAAGGTTGCAGCTAATTCTAAGGTTACAGCTAATTACAGAATCACAGAAAGTTAGGGTTGGAAGGGATCTCAGCAGGTCATCTAGTCCAAAACCCTATCCAAAGCAGGACCATCCATAACTAGATCATGACATCCAAAGCTTTGTCTAGCCAGGTTTTGAAAATCTCCGAGGATGGAGCTTCCACCACCTCTCTGGGTAACCGGTTCCAGTGTTTTACTACCCTCCTGGTGAGAAACTTCTTCCTAATATCTAACCTAAACTTCCCTTGCTGCAATTTCAGACTGTTGCTCCTTGTTCTATCATCTGCCACCACTAAGAACAATCTAGTTCCATCCTCTTTAGAACCCCCCTTCAGGAAGTTGAAGGCTGCTATTAAATCCCCTCTCAGTCTCCTCTTCGCTAGACTAAATAAGTCCGGTTACCCCTGTCTTTCCTCATAAGTCATGTCCCCCAGCCTCCTCAATATGTTTGCTGCCCTCCGCTGGACTTGCTCCAAGTTGTCCACATCCTTTCTGTAGTGGGGGGCCCAAAACTGAACACAGTACTCAAGATGTGGCATCACCAGTGTTGAATAGAAGGGAATAATCGCTTCCCTTGACCTACTGGCAGCACATCTACCAATGCAGCCCAGTATACTGTTAGCCTTCTTTGCAACAAGGGCACACTGCTGACTCATGTTCAGCTTCTTGTCCACTGTAACTCCCAGGCCCTTTTCTGCAGAGCTGCTGCCAAGCTAGTCAGCCCCCAAGCTGGTGGTACATGGGATTGTTCTGTCCTAAGTGCAAGACTTTGCACTTGTCCTTATTGAACCTCATGAGATTTCTTTTTGGCCCAATCCTCCAATTTGTCTGTCACTCTGAATCCTATCCCTCCCCTCCAGCATAACTACTACTACCCACACCTTGGTGTCATCTACAGATATGATGAGGGTGCACTCTATGCCATCTTCCAGGTTGTTGATGAAGACATTGAACAAAAATGGCTGTAGGACCGATCCCTTAGTCACTCCACTTGACACAGGGTGCCAACTAGACATCGAGCCATTGATTATACCCTCTAAGCCCAATGCTCCAGCCTATTTTCTATCCAGCATACAGTCCATTCATCCAGCCCATACTTCGTTAGCTTGCCTGGGAGAATGTTGTGGGAGATCATATCAAAAGCCTTGCTAAAATCAAGGTACACCACATCCACCAATCTACCCATATCCACAGAGTCAGTCATCTCATCATAGAAGGCAACCAAGTTGGTCAGGCATGACTTGCCCCTCATGTATCCATGCTGGCTGTTCCTAATCACCTTTTTCTCCTCCAAGTGCTTAGAAATAGATTTCTTGAAGGTCTGCTCTATGATGTTTCCAGGGTCTGAGGTGAGGTTGACTGGTATGTAATTCCTTGGATCTGCCTTCTTCCTTTTCTTAAATATGGGCACTATGTTTGTCCTTTTCCAATCTATGGCATAGCTCATTTGTCTTTTTCTCTTATACATTTGTCTAAGAATATGAAATTGCTCTAGTAGTGCAGCTTTTCTTGTTACAGTACAACAAAAATGAAATAATGAAACCAGGCCAAATGGAACTACATACACACACACACACACACACACACACACTGTATGTGTGTGTATGCATGTGTGTGTATGTGTGTATATACATATATACACACACATACTTTCACTTGAGTAAACTTGAAACTGCATGATTTGTCACTTTGCATATATCTGTATATGGTAAAGTGGGTAAACACAGCATAAAATATTTTGGGACTCTCCAGTCTTGGGTAGATTAGCACAAATTAAATTTCACACTAATATGCCCATGGCCATGAGAGCTATATTAAGATCTAAGGGATTCAGCTAATTGTGAAAAAATATTTTTGCACTACTTGAATAATACATAGATAGAACCCTATACTCATCTGTGATGACAGAGAGATTGAATACAGCTGTTATAAATATACGTATCAAAGAGCTACCAATACTGAGCTAATAATTCACCATGAATAAATTCCTTTGCTATGAGAATATCACAATGTGCTTTTGTTATATGAAATTACTCAATGTGTTTTTCTGTCCTTCTGTATTCTGTGGCCAGGATGGGGGTGAGGGCAGGCACCGGGAGGTGAGGGGAAGACAAGTGGCAGGGGTTCATGTGACAGGGGGCTGGTACCATAGACAGAGAACCAGGGTCAGGCACAGAGGGGACAAAGGATTGGAGGGAAGTGGGGTAAGGGGGCATGTGGCAGGGGAACAGGCAGAGGGAGGCAGGGAAATGACAGGGGGAACAGGCTGAAAGAGAGCAGAGAACAGGAAGACTGGCAACAGACATAGGGAGGCAAAGGGCAGGGGTGGAAAGGAGGGGGCAATGGGTTGTGAGGGTAACACTCTTCACTCTGCCGCTGTTTTCCCTGCCACAGTGGTGCGGGGGTGGGGCATGTGAATTTAAGATGATTCTCCAATTGTTATATGCGATACATGGATAATTATAACAAATGTATGATAGTCCATGAAAGAATCTAATTGTTGGAGGCTTGTCTTAAATTTGAAGTAGTCTTGGAATCAGGTAAATATGACAATCTATCAGTCAAAGTGATTGAGTAATGGAAGTTCCATGAAGCATTGCTAGAAAGTCCCAGAATGATAGAATCAAAGAAAATTAGGGTTGGAAGGGACCTCAGGAGGTCATCTAGTCCAGCCCTGTGTTCAAACCAGAACCACTCCCAACTAGATCATCACATCCAAGGCTTTATCTAGCTGGATCTTAAAAACCTGCAAAGATGGAGATTCCACAACCCTCTCTGGGTAACCTGTTCCAGTACTTTACTACCCTCCTGGTGAGAAAGTTCTTCCTAATATCTAACCTAAAATTTCCCTTGCTTCAACTTGAGACCATTGTTACTTGTTCTATCATCTGACACCACTGAGAACAGTCTGGCTCCATCCTCTTTGGAGCCCTCCTTCAGGTAGTTGAAGGCTGCTATGAAATCCCCCCTCAGTCTTCTCTTCTCCAGATTAAATAAGCACAGTTTCTTCAGCCTCTCCCTAGACCTCATGGGCCCCAGCCTACTAATGCAGTCCAGTATGCTGTTAGGCTTCTTTGCAACAATGGCACACTGCTGAATCATATTCAGCTTATAGTCCACTTTAACCCCTAGGTCCTGTTCTGTAAAGCTGCTGTTTAGCTAGTCAGTCCTCAGACTGTACTGGTGCATGAGGTTGTTCTGTCCTAAGTGCAGGACTTTGCACTTTTCCTTATTGAACCTCATGAGATATCTTTTGGCTCAATCCTCCAATTTGTCAATGTCTTTCTGAATTCTAGCCCTACCCTCCTGCGTGTCTACTACTCCCCCCAGTTTGGTATCATCTGCAAACTTGCTGAGGGTGCACTCTATGCCATCTTCCATGTAACTGATGAAAATATTGAACAAAACCACCCCCAGGACTCATCCTTGGGGCACTCCACTTGATACTGGCAACCAACTACACATTGAGCCATTAACTACTACCTTCTGTGCCGAATAATATTACCCAGAAGTTTTTTCCTTGCTCAATCAAGAAAAGGTACAGGATAAAATGTTGGAGCAAGAGGCATTAAGGTCTTGTCACATTATAGACAAGTGAAGATCTTAGAGAAATTTCCTCTTGAGCATACATCAAAACAGACTTTGTTGTAGTGGTTTTATTCTGACAATCCTTTCCTGTGTGTCATGAGCAAGGCATATAAATTTTGCCTATAATTCCTTTGGAATAACAGCTTGGCAGTGCCTTATCTCACACATCCATCTTGCAGGAAAGGTAATTCTCTAGTTTAAACAAATCTGACATTTGACATTATTTGGCTATCACATTGCCAGGAATTCACCAAGGTTTTGTTGAAGTTAATGTTCTAAGCAAGCAGCTTTGAATTGTTCCTTGGTAGCTGAAGAAAGTTGCACTGCTCATAAGTGCACAACTTTGTTGTCATCCTCATCGGCCATGTGTGAATCTGGTGAAGGTAAAAGCCTGTTCTTCATCTGATAGTCTCACTGACTACCTGGCAAGTCACCTGCTCATGAATCTTTTTATTGTTAAGAATGTTGTTAATAGGTTGTGATCTGTACAAAGCATGAATCTACATCCCCCAAATTAGGCTTTCCATTTTTCTGCAGCCCATATGCAGCCAAGTCCTTCCTTTTCAAAGATGGAATACTTTCATATTTTGTAAAAGTGTTCTGTTATGTTTTCAAGTCTCTGCAGTGTTGTTGTCATGGATCCAGGTAAACGTGTCTCCAAACCCATAATCTAACAGATTTGGTAGTCACAATTGGAGGTAATAGGATCAATAAAACAGTAAAATTGCTGAGATATTCATAATCAAAGCTTTCACAATTTCACAGTAACTATTCAAGCAAAAACGTGAAGTTCTAAAAAGCATTTAGTGTTCTTAAGGGTTCTAAAACTGAAGCAGAGATTGGAGTAACTTTGCATTGTGTGACATCAAACTCCACCCCCCCGCCCGGAAAAGTGTATAATGCTATTCAAAAAAAATTTTTTTAATCTGCCAGACAAATCAGGTCCTCAGACTGCTTTCTTAAGGATCACTGACATCATTCTTTGAAAAAAAAGTACCATCATCTAGCAAGAGTCTATCTTATTCATAGATTCATAGATGCTAGGGTCGGAAGGGACCTCAATAGATCATCGAGTCCGACCCCCTGCATAAGCAGGAAAGAGTGCTGGGCCTACATTACCCCAGCTAGATACACATCCAACCTTCTCTTGAATACCCCCAGGGTATGATCAGTGTTGCAAGTCTCTACTTAATGATATGAATTCTATAAATCATGAATAGAAAGCATCTTTGCTCCACATTTCAGCAAAGATTTCATTTATATGTGGCTGTCAATCACAATGGCTTTTTAGCTTGTGTCCTCCAGTCTTCTTTTTGAAACCATTATTGGTGAGACCCGTTCAGAAAATTCAACTTCAGTGATGCCATTCTGTACTACTTTTGAGAGAATGATACCTCTGTTGCAAGGGTGTGCAATATAGTGCAATCTTAATTTTGTTAAGGCCCTGGGTGTTCCCAAAAACTGCACCCTACCAGAGCTACTATGGTAGGACTTCTCCTGGCAAAACAGCCCCTAGAAAGTGCCACCAGGGCCAAACCCCAGAAAACGGTGAGTCTGAGGTGCCCTAAACCCCAGCCCCATCTGTCTTGCAGGTTACCCTGTGGCAGGGAGTGGCTAGGGAAGCTGACTAAAATAAAAGTAAGGACAGGGTCAGACTGTTGACCAGAATGGACAGCTACACCTGACTCCCTCTGGAAAGTCCTCTTGGGTGGATTAGGTGGTCAAGTAGATATGTTCATCTCCCCAGCTGTGAAGGCAGATGGCAAGAGCTGTGTGGACAGTGCAGGGCATCATTTCAGCTGCAGCAGGACCTGATAGCCATCCACTGCATCTAGATTTGTCTCCAGATGTCTTGACGCTGTTGTGCCACTGGATTCAGAGAGGCCTGGATGAGAGAGTGAGGGTGACTCTGCAGAACTTACCCTCACTTAAATCCAACTCATGTGCAAGTCATGACATCATCTATATCTCCCCCATAGACACACTTAAGTCCTGTGGTGATGGGTAAGCAGCAAAGCAGCAGGTGTGTACACACTGGGAGCTGTATATGCAGACCTGCAAACAGGTCTGCAGCTCAAGACATAGGATCACTTTTCACTGGACCCAAGTAGCAGTGGACTTCAGCACCCCTCTTGGTGACTGAGCAGCCCTATTGAGGATCACACTGCTCACCTCCACAGCATGAAGAAGGGGTCAGAGAAGGTGCCCTAAACATTGTCTCCTTCACCTTAACCCTGGAACCCATTATAGTTGTCAAGAACCACACAAAAAGACAAAAAAGACAAAGGTGACACCACTCACCGTTGGTGCTTGGAATGTGTACATGCTAGTGGACTGTACAACAGCAGCTGGACCAGAGAGAAGAGCAGCTCTAGTTGGTAGAGAACTGGCCAGATTCAACATTCAGATAGAAGTTCTGAATGAAACTGGCTGAAGAAGGACAACTCACTGAAAAAGAAGCCAGCTACACCTTCTTCTGGAGTGGCTGTAGTAAAAAAAGAGTGACATTAAGCTGGTGTTGGTTTTGACATCAAAACAAAGCTAGTTAGCAAGCTTACAAATCTCCCAAAGGGGGGTGAATGACAGACTCATGCTAATGAGACTCCCACTGTCCAGGCAAAGATGTGCAACTATCATCAGTGCCTATGCACCAACCATGACCAACCCAGATGTGATTAAGGACAAATTTTATGAAGATCTGTAGTCTCTAGTTGCAGAAGTGCTAAAAACAGATAAGCTCATCATCCTTGGTGACTTTAATTCTAGAGCTGGTGCAGATCACCAGGCATCATCAGAAAAAATGGCCTTGGGAAACGCAGCAGCAACAGGATTGTCTTGCTCAGGAAATGTGCTGAACACGGCCTCATCATCAACACAGTCTTCTGCCTGCCAAACCATAAGACATTTTTGATACACCTGTGCTCCAAGCACTAGCATCTCATTGATTATGTCATCATTGGGAGAAGAGACAAACAGGATATCAGGTGACAAAGGCCATGGGAACTGCAGAATGCTGGACTGACCACAGGCTTATGGTCTCTAAGCTGAATATCTGGATACATTCTAGTAGACTACCACAAGGCAAAAAAAGCACCCAAAAAGCTCCATGTCTCTAAACTGAAACAGAAGAATGTAAGATAGGCATTTGTTGAAAAACTGCACAGCCAACTAGTAACAATTGACATCGAGGAAAATCAGGCATCCTTCAGAGACTCTGTGTATTTGGATGCATCCAATACCTATGGTCCCATTACACGTAAACATCAAGATTGGTTTAAAGAAAACACTACTGACACAGAGACATTACTGAATGAGAAACATTGGCTCCATAAAGTGTGTTTAGAAGACACCACTTCAACATCTAAGAAGGCAGCCTTTAACAACATGAAGAGGATTGTCTAGTGCAAACTCAGAGGGATACTGTCTCAGAGCACTTAGGTGCCCTGCGCCTGGGAACAGAAACAGCTCAGGAGAGACCGTTAGTGGTGAGAAGGGGAAGGCTCAATTGCCAGTCACCAGGGCAGCACAGGTACTGGTTGCTAGGGGAACCAAGGGGATCAGCTGACAGGAAGGGGCAGGACTTGGCCCCTTCTTAAGCCCAAGCATGAGGCCAGCATAAAGGAAAGCAGTTCCCCTCCAGCAGCCAAGGAGAGGGGAGCTCAGCCAGTGTGGGGAGAGGGGCAAGGTTTGTCTGCATGAGTATCCACTGGTTTGCTGCCATGAACTGGAGTATTTTCCTGGTAGGGATCAAATGTTGTTCAACCGGATGGTTTAGTTTTATGTTATAGCCCAGGGGCTTTGTGCTTTGTGTTTACTGTTTAACCAGAGGACCGGGTGAGGCTATTAAGGGTTGGAGGAGGCCTCATAGGGACTCCCCAGTATCATGGAGGTTCCTGGTGCCAGAGAAGGTGCAGCATTTGTGGGGTGCATTTGCCCCAGCCCCAGAGCAAGAGGGGGGGCAGCAAAGTGCCCCAGAGTGGGCGGGGGGCAGCGAGGTGCCCCAGAGTGAGCAAGCAGGGGAGCAGTGAGGAGCCCCCAGAGCGAGAGGGGGGCAGCGAGGAGCCCCCAGAGTAAAGAGGAGGGCCCAGACATTACAGGGCTCAGGGAAAACCACATCAGTACCATCCACGAGGCTTGGGCTGTGGTGTAGGGGAGGAAAAGGAGCCGCAGGTAGCGTCCCCTGTCATTGGGGTGTGTAAAATGGGCAACCTCCCACTGATTACAGCAACTTATTAATCAAATAAGATCAAGGCGTGGCAGGAGAGTAAGCAGGTGGTTGGCCCATAACAGGAGGGAGGAGCCACTCCTGGAAAGGCTCCGACAGTGATACTCCTGTCACAATGGTGCATCGGCCAGGAATGCTTTATATCACAGCATGCTTTATAAGACACTGGTTTGCCGGTATGAAGAAGAGAACCCTAGGGTCCATGTGGAGAGGGAAAAGAGGACAGATGCTAACCCCTGGCCCAGTGTTGGGGAAACAAGATTTGGGTCTACCACACCAAGCAGTACAAGGCCCGCAGGATCAAGCAGCAGGACAAGCAACCCTGTGAGCCTGTGTGATTGGAAGCACCCAACCTGGCCCAATGGTGCAGGTAGGAATGTGCAGCTATGCAGCCTGAGTTGGCCATGAGGCAGCAGATGAGCTGCCTGCACCAGTGGTAGAAGTAACCGTAGAGGGCAAAAGAGTAGTGGCTATGCTGGACTCGGGCTTAGCACAGACAGTGGTGCGGAGCGACGTGTTTCTGGCAAGGGAGATAAGAAAAGTGGATTGTGCGAGGGTGCAGTGCTCATGCAGGGACCCCCTCGATTTTGACAGAGTGAGGGTCACCCTACAAGTAGGAAATAAGACCCGCCGGATGCTAGTGGCGGTCGCAGAACATTTACCTTACCCAGTGGTATTGGGCTGCGACTGGCCCAAGTTGTTAGAAGGAATAGTTGGCGTGAGGCATAAAGAGACTGCGGAGGTGTTCATGGGTGAAACTGAGCAACCGCCCCTGAAGAGGAAGTGGGACAGGGGGTGGATATTGCCCAGTTGGGGGAAGACAAACACTTTCAGCTGGAACAAAGCCGAGAGACAGATTTTCAGTGGGTGCCACAGGAACACTTCACCTGAAGAAACAATGAGGTATTGAGGCCAGAACTGATGAGAAGAACCCCGAGGTTCGAGGTGAGGAATGGAGCAAGGGAAGCCAGAAGGAGAGGAGGTTGCTCAGCTGTTGATCCCGCAGCGGTATTGATGGGCTTTGTTGAAGGTGGCTCATGAGCTTCCTATGGGTGGGCATCTAGGCTGGGACAAGACACTAGCACACATTCAAGCAAGGTTTTACTGGCCAGGTATGATGGGGGAAGTTGTGAGATACTGCGCTTCGTGTTCTGTCTGCCAAAAAGCAAACCCAAGGCAGCCTGCAAAAGCTCCTTTAGTCCCAATGCCTCTGGTAGAGGTTCCCTTTGAGTGGGTGGCAGTGGACATTGTTGGGCCACTCCCTCAAAGTAGCACAGGAAACAGTACATATTAGTCTTGCTGGATTATGCGACACAGTACCCGGAAGCTGTGCCAATGTGGACAGTATCTGCGCCAAAGGTGGCGAATGGACTCTTGAAAATAGTCTCCCGGGTAGGACTCCCTAAACAACTACTAACTGATCATGGAACAAACTTTATGTCATGTGCGTTTGAGGCAGTGAGTAAACCCTTGGGGATTAAGCATCTGAAGACAGCCATGTATCATCCCCAGACAGACAGGCTTGTGGAACGTTTTAATCAGACGCTGAAACAGATGCTAAGAAAGTTCGTAGTAGAGAGCCCTCAAAATTGGGACAGCCTCCTTTACTGTTTGCAGTATGAGAGGCACCACAGCCCTCCACGGGGTTTTCACCGTTTGAATTATTATATGGCCGGCAACCAAGGGGAATCCTAGATCTAATTAAAGAGGGGCGGGAAGAACAACAGAGTAATGACCAGAATATCATTCAATACGTGATCCAACTTCGGGAACACCTTGAAGTGGCTCGGAACATGGTTTTAGGAAACCTCAGGGAAGCCCAGCAATGGCAAGTAAGGCATTGCAACCGAGGCACCCGGGAAAGGGAGTTTGACGTGGGGGACTGTGTGTTGGTCCTATTGCCGGACAGCGAAAGTAAGCTGCTTGCCCAGTGGCAGGGACCCTATGAAATCATACGCTGAGTGGGGCCTGTAGACCATGAGGTACACCAGATAGATAAGAAAAAAAAGAAGCAAGTATACCACGTCAAACATGTTAAAGAAGTGGGAAGTTCGGGAGTGTATGCACTTAGCCCCTCATCCCAAGGAACTAGAGCTGGGACCCAAGTTAACAAAGGAAAGTGGACGGGATGATGTAGAGCTGGCTCCACAATTGTCAGAAGAACAGAGGAGACAGGCGGCTGAGCTAGTCAAGGAATTTGAAGATGTATTCCAGGGAACCCCGGGGAAAGCTCAGAGTGTGGTACACCGGATAAAAACTCCGGGCCAGGTGATACGTGAGAGTTGGAGATAGATTCCCCAGTGACCTCAGGGCCAGATAAAAGCCGAGCTGGCAATGATGCTGGAGCAAGGTGTAATATGCGAATCCCACAGTGACTGGCAAAGCCCCATTGTAGTGGTGCCTAAGACCGATGGAAAAATCCATCTCTGCATCGATTATCGGAAGGTAAATGCAGTGGCCAAGTTTGACGCTTATCTGATGCCCAGAGTGGACGAACTGGTGGACAACATTGGGCAGGCACGCTACATTTCCACTTTGGACCTGACAAAGGGTTACTGGCAGATCCCAACGGCACCCAAGGATCAAGAAAAAACAGCGTTTACCACTCCGTGGGGGCTCTTCCAGTTCTGACGCATGCCGTTTGGGTTGCATGGAGCTGCACCTATGTTCCAGCGGCTAATGGACAGAGCATTCTCTCCCCATGGGGGTTACGCCATGGCATATATCAACGATACTATTATATATACTGAGGGCTGGGATGAACACCTTGCCATGCTGAGAGCAGTAATGCAAGACTTAAGGAGAGCAGGGCTGACAGCCAATCCCAGAAAGTGTACGATAGGAAAAGAGGAAACGCAGTACCTGGGGTTCCTAGTAGGAAGTGGGAAGGTGAGACCTCTGCTGAGCAAAGTGGAGGCATTGCAGAGGTATCAGGCATCCCGTACCAAAAGACAAGTAAGGGCCTTCTTGGGGCTGGCCAGTTATTACAGGAAATTTGTACCTCATTTTGCGGATGTGGTTGTACCATTAACAGAAATGATAAGGGCAGGGGCCCCAACCAAGGTAAGATGAACACCAGAGGCAGAGAAGGCGTTTCGAGCAGTGAAGGATGCACTATGCTTAAAACCACTTTTATATACACCCGATTTTAACAAACCTTTCCTGGTGCAGACTGATGCATTGGATGTGGCTGTTGGGGCAGTATAGGTGCAAAGGGAAGGAGGAGACGAGCACCCTATAGCCTACATAAGTAGGAAGCTACACCCGCCGGAACGGAGTTATGCCAAAGTTGAGAAAGAGTGTCTAGCAATTAAATGGGCCATTGAAACACTCCGGTACTATTTATTAGGGCAGAAGTTCACACTGATCACCAATCATGCACCCCTGCACTGGTTGCAGAGTATGAAGACCAACAATGCAAGACTTATGAGGTGGGCCCTTACCTGCAACCATATTGTTTTAAGGTGGAACACCACCCAAGAACCCAGAATAGAAATGCTGTATGAGGAAGAAGAGGGACCAGAAGGAAGAGAAGGACCTCCGACAAGGGAAAGAAGGGGGCGTATATTTAGAGGCCGTAACCTCACTGCTAGGAGGCAGAGGGACCCCTCCAATTCTGGGATCTCCCGGGGGTGGGGCCAGCCAGTTGGGCAACCAGAGAAGGAAAGCCAAGACAAGGAGAGAAGACTGGCCTAAGCGGTGCCCTACCAAGGTTGGCTAGTGTGGGGGGACTACCTGTGGTGGGTTACCCCCAACAAATCCCACATGGTGCACCTTGGGTAACAGGTGAGTAGGAGGTGCCTAAAAATCTCCACCTCTTATACCTAAATGGCTGGGTACCGGAGGAAACAGCTGAGGGGAGAACCCCAGGTGGATGGAACACCTGGTGAAAGAAGTACTCGGCTCAGTGAGTTTGGAGCAAAAGGGGGGAGGTGTGTCACAGAGCACTTGGGTGCCCTGCGCCTGGGAACAGAAACAAAAGAAGAGACCCCTAGTGGTAAGAAGGGGGAGGCTCATCTACCAGTCACCAGGGCAGCACAGGTTCTGGTTGCTAGGGGAACCAAGGGGATCAGCTGACAGGAAGGGGCAGGGCTTGGCCCCTTCTTAAACCCAAGCACAAGGCCAGGAGAGCAGTTCCCCTCCAGCAGCCAAGGAGGGGGCAGCTCGGCCAGTGTGGGGAGAGGGACAAGGTTTGTCTGCATGAGTATCCACTCATTCGCTGCCATGAGCTGGAGTATTTTCCCAGTAGGGATCAAATGTTGTTCAACCGGATGGTTTAGTTTTATGTATAGCCCAGGGGCTTTGTGCTTTGTGTTTACTGTTTAACTGGAGGACCAGGTGAGGCTATTAGGGGTTGGAGGAAGCCTCATAGCGATTCCCCAGTAGTGTGGGGTTTCCTGGTGCTGGAGAGGGTTCGGCATGTGTGAGGTGCATTGGCCCTGGCCCCAGAGCAAGAGGGGGGGCAGCAAGGTGCCCCAGAGTGGGCGGGGGGCAGCGAGGTGCCCCAGAGTGAGCAAGCAGGGGGGCAGCGAGGAGCCCCCAGAACGAGAGGGGGGCAGCGAGGAGCCCCCAGAGTAAAGAGGAGGGCCCAGACATTACAGGGCTCAGGGAAAACCACGTCAGTACCATCCGCGAGGCTTGGGCTGCGGTGTAGGGGAGGAAAAGGAGCCGCAGGTAGCGCCCCCTGTCATTGGGGTGTGTAAAATGGGCAGCTTCCCACTGATTACAACAACTTATTAATCAAATAAGATCAAGGCATGGCAGGCGAGTAAGCAGGCGGTTGGCCCATAACAGGCGGGTGGAGCCATTCCCAGAAAGGCTCCAATAGTGATACTCCTGTCACAGATACAAAACTCATGACAGAGCAACCAGACAGATGAGGTTCAGTCCTATGCAGATAGGAATGATAAAAAAAAGATGTATGATGCACTGAGAAAAATCCATGGGTTATAGTCATCAGGAATTCTCCAATACTGAATGCTGATGGCACCATACTGCTCATTGACAAAGGAGAGATACTGCAAAGATGGGCAGAACGCTTCAACAACATCCTTAATCAGCAATCATCTATTATTGAGGAGACACTCGATCAACTGCCCCAGGTAGACATTAACATATCTCTAGCTGATCCTCCAATGCTGATTGAGATGGTGAAAGCAATTAACCTGCTTTCAAATGGCAAAGCACCTGGAGTAGATTCTATACTAGCAGAGGTCTGCAAGGCCTGAGGCTGGCATATGACTGACTGAATTCTTCCAGTCAATGTGGACTCAATGAGCTATACCCCAGGAATACAAGGATGCATCCATTGTCCACCTGTACAAGTGGAAAGGCAATAGACAATCCTGTGATAACCACTAGGGCATCTCCTTGTTGTCAATATCCAGCAAAATGCTTTCCATAATTCTGCTGAATTGCCTTGTGCAACACATTGAACAAAGGCTCCTGCCTGAGAATCAGTGAGGCTTCAAGAAAGGATGTGGGACCATGGACATAGTGTTTGAAGCTTATTAACTTCAAGAGAAATGCCAGGAACAGAACTCCAACCTGTACATGACTTTCATTGACCTGTCTAAATCATTTGATACAGTCAGTCAGGAGGGCCTTTGGAAAATCATGGCAAAATTCAGACTGTGACTCTGGGCATGGCAGGGCATCTTTGGTGTCTGCCATTTTACAAGGCTTGAACAGGTTGTGGAGCAGCCGGCAGGTACGGTGCAGCTTAACGAGGCAGGCACATAACTGGAAGGGGGCTTCTGGAATGGAGGATGGGGCTAGGTAGCCTTGCTATAAAGCCAGGCCCTTAGAACTGTGTGAGCAGTTGCTGGAGAGAGCCAGAGAGACAACATTGCCCAGCCAGAGCCCTTTACTGCTGCTCCCAGAACACCTGGAGGTTCAGGGTAGGAACTACGGGGATGGAAGAGGTCCCTGGTCCTGGCCCTAAAACTATACCATTAGGGTAGGATGGTGTGGTAGGGCTGCCTGTGATGGGGTAATTCCCAGGAAATGCCTCACCAGTGCCTCCCTAGTGAAAGGTGAGTATGGGGCTTCATATAGCTTCAGCCCCCACAACCTGGTGGGTTACCGCATAGAAGGTACAGAAGAGGGCTCCAGGCACATTATCAGGCCTGAGACTCAATGGGGCATAAGGCCTAGTGGCCCCAGAATGGGGCAAGAATAGTGGGCCAAATGAGGGCATGTGAGAAAGCTGTAGGGTCTGCATGGACAGGCCTGAAGGATTGCGCATAGGCCAGCCTTAGAGACTTGGAAGGGCCCAAGAAGGCAGACCTGTATGAAGGCAGACCTGTATGAAGATGTTCGGGGCTCAATAACCTGACCAGAGAAACTCTTGACTAGTCAATGCTGGGGCCAGGACCAGAATGGTCAAAGGGATCAAGCGTCCACTGTAAGGGACGCCCAGAGCCTGGGGTTTCAACTGGCTTAGAGGTGAGGCCAGGTCCTGTGTGGCCAAAGGTCCTGGAGGGGGCCACTGCCGTGAAGGAGAAGGGTTCAGGGAGCTTGGCAGCTCAGAATGAGGGTGGAGTAGACTGTGGAGAAGGAGGGGGTCTAATCGCCATGTGTGAAGTACAAATAGAGGTTCAGAGCCATGTCCTTGGCATTGGGCGGTAAATGGGCAGCCTCCTACCTTGCTAACACCTATTTCAGCTACATCAAAGGTGTGGCAGGAAAGGCAGGTGGGCGGACTGCCCTAGGCAGGTGGGTGGGCCAATGATTTGACCGGCTATGAGATGGTTCCCTGTCACTGGGATTGACATCAGGTACTAGACTGATGGCAAGCTCTTCAATTTGAGGAGACTACAGGTAAAGATGAAGTTATGGGAAGTGAATGTTCATGATCTTCTGTTTCCTGATAACTGTTCCCTGAATGCCAAATCTGAATCTGACATGCAGCAGAGTAAGGCCCATTTCTTTTCAGCTTGTGAAAACTTTGATCTCACAATCAACACTAAGAAGACAGGAGTGATGCACCAGCCTGCATCGGGAAGACTTACGTAGACCCTACCATCACAGTGAATGGCCAGGTTCATCTATCTTGGCAGTACAGTGTCAAGTGTATTTCACGCTGATGATGAAACCAATGCCAGAATTGCTGAAGCAGGCGTGGCCTTGATCAGACTATGTGCAAATGTGCGGGAGTGCAGAGGCCTCAGTCAACAAACAAAATTGAAGGTCTATAAAGCCATTGTGTTACCAATCCTGATGTCTGCATGCAAAACCTGGACAGTGTACCGATGCCATGCTATGAAACATCCAATTTCACACAGGCTGTTTGAGGAAACCGATGGGGATAAGATGGCAAGACAAGGTCCCAGACACTAAGCTTCTCACACGGGCTGGCATTCCAAGCATCCACACTCTGTTGATGAAATCACAAATGAAATGGGCACACCATGTCAGCAGGATGTCAGATGTGTGACCACAAAAGAAAATCTACAGCAAGCTAAAGGAAGGAAAGTGCACTCAGGGAGGCCAGAAGAAATGTATCAAAGACTTCTTGAAGTTACCCTTGAAACATTTCAACATTGACCCAAAATCTTGGGAAGATATCGCTTATGATCTTTCCACTTAGTTAAGCCTCATCCATAATAGAGTGGAGTAAAACTGCTGAGACAGAGCAGAAGTGCAAACAGCATAAATCTCACAACAGCAGTACTTCCACTGTTGATCAAGCAACCCAAAGTGGCATTTCTTGCTCAGTGTGCCACAAACTGTTCAAAGCAGAAATTGGCCTGATCAGCCACTCATGTGCTCACAGAAACCAAACCAACCAGTGATGTCCTGGCTATTTTTGAATTTGAAGGATGAACAACAACACAACAACAATAATTCTGGTAAAAGAAACCTTTGCACAAAGAAACATTTCCTCTGTACTATCTTTTGTCATATAACAGAAATTGGGTACTGCTTGGCAGTATTGGAGCAATGTGGGTGTTAATTACTAGCATGTTAAATTGAAGAAACATCTTTGCTGTGGACAGCAGTAGTTCTGTGCACAGCATAACTCACTGGGTGTACAAAATATAACAAAATATAATGTAATGAGCGAAGAACAGGAATTTGATTAATCATCACTAGTCATAATCTAGGCTCATTAAGGGACAAAATTATAACATATTGCAAATAAATAGATTCAGATAAAAGAGATGGGTGAACTGTGTCTGACATGAATTCAATAGTCCTGAGGTGTTCTGATGTAGAAGAAACATTACAAAGTACACATTATTTTATCCCATATGTGTTTGAAATTGTTCCTGTCCACACTCAGGACAATAATGTCTTGAACAGTAAATTTTCCTTGCAAGTTTTGCTAACCTTCTGACTCCTTGTCTTTATTGCCTTTGGATGTTTTGTATGCTTTATTTTAACTTGCATTTTCAGTGAACATATGGTTTGAGTGGTGCTTGCTGCACCTTAGCCAATTGATTATGTTTCTACCATTTCTGAGTATTTATCTTTTTTAACATCAGCTTTGATTTAAGGAGTAAGAGTCATTACTATTATTATTATTATTCATTATTATTATCATTACTATTGTTATTGCTATTATTATCCTATCTTATCCAGAAAGGCTCAGAGTGGCTTACAATAACAGACAAACAACCTGAAAGACAGAAAACAATTCCCCAAGCAACATCCTAAAACTGCAGAACTGCACCTCACCTATCCACTTTTGATTCCTGCCTAGGACAGCAAACCCTTTGGTTCATCCCAACCATGCTCGTACACAACCCTCACACACAATAATCTATACAAAACCTCTTCTCATTCTCCACCTCCCCACATACACACACTACCTACTCACTCCTATTCCCCTACCTCACGCCTAAAGGAGGAACCTCCCTTGTGTCCTTAGCCACCTCTCCTACAGAGATATAATGGTTCTGTGAACTGATCTTGAATCTGCTCATCTGTCACGTTGCAAAAAAACAAAGAACAAAACTCAAAAAACATACATATAATAGCAGGTCCCTTAAAGCAGTAATATACCATTCTATTATTTACCCAATCTCTGTGCATACTGGTGAGGCTTGTATCATTCCCCTACAATGTTTACTTTAGGCACAAAAGAGTTATTAAATGTTGTGAGTGCTGTAATATACCTTTCATCCATAAGAGGACAGGTGGAGAATCCACACTGGCCCTCTGCTCTCAACCATGTATTAGCAGAGCACACCTTGCCTCACCCAACGCTGACACTGAATGACAAAGCCCTAATTAGCAACGGCTCAAAGCCGAGCAGTACACAATATTGAAAGCTCTTCCAGGTATAACAGGAAAGGTCAGAACAATTTGGGGGTAGCAGAGACATCCTTGTTACCAATTTGCAGCATCTGGGGAAAGAGAAGCAGCAGCAACCAGATGAGCTTAATCCACTGCGTATTACAGGCCAAGCTGGGCAGAATTTACACAACACACCTACAGAGACAAACAAGGCTAAAAATACTGCAGCCATGTACAGCCTGCTGGCATCTCTATTCTAGTCTTACATGAACAGGCACCCATGGGTCCTTTACTGTCCACGCCAAGTATTCTGATACAGTGGTTATCCAAGTCAAGTCACGTAGAACCTTTCCTTTTCTTTAACTAGATCTTTAACTAGATAAATGTAACTCAAGACAGGATAGTGCACTGAACTTGTAGAAGAGGCCTGAAGTCTATGCCAAAAAACATAGATGATCTCCCGAGGTCCCTTCCAGCCCTAATGTCTATGAAATCTATGAAACATGGCACTAGGGCTCCAAGGATCTTTAAGAAAATGGTAGGTACTAAGCTAATTTCTCCTAGATTGGGGTCTATGTCACAAATATTGGCGCAAAGAAATACATAAATACATGTTAGGTTTGCTGTGACTTACTTATTGATGCAGTTTTTGAAAAAAAATGTAGTTTTTCTTGGCCTTCCAAGAAAAAAACTTGTGTCTCTTCACAATGGGCTTGAAGCTTGGTTCAGTGTTTGAATGGAAGCCTTTCACATGAATTTATGTTCAGGAGAACTGATCATTCAGGAAGAATGTTATTCGGGAATCAGTAATGTCTAATTTGTAATGCTGGATTTGCCCACAGGGAAATACTTAGTCACCTCCATGCTTAGTCACCTCAATCTGACAAAGCATCTGTCATCCCAAAGGAGACAACAGCTGTGCAGCTCATGTGCTTTGATTATTAAAAATCAACAAAAACTTTCATTTACCATTGAACATAGTGGGAGTATTTGTGTAACAGGGTGGGGTGCTGGGGCAATATGGCAAGGTACAGACATTACACTTGTACTGGTAAAAGTGATTGGAAATTGGTCTGTACCTGTAACAGAACAGAATTTCAGCACACAGAGACTGGTTCAAAAATGGCAGAACCAGGCTAAGAGTTGTGCCCCTCCCTACCTCCCCCACCAAAGGGTGAATGTGTATTCTGTTCGCAACCAATCTAAACTACAGCACTTAGAGAAAACTGTATAATTTATACCGATTCTGCCTCAGGCTTTTTGAATGTCAGTACCTAGCCTATATGACTGTATAACTCTTTTACATCCATCTTGCTGCATTTCAGTTTAACTCTTTGCATAAGCGCAGGTTAACATTCTGTCTTTCCAAGATATTTCAGAAAGCCTTACACAGCATTAATCCTCAGGGCTATTGTATGTTAAAACCTGATAAACATGTATTTATAACTTCCAGTCCACTTCAAAGAGAGCTCTATACATTTTCTTAGTAAGCAAATGTAGAACAAACCCAGGAAAACTTTGTAAACAGTGTGAACTATAGTGAATAGTGCTTAACACACTATGAATAACATTTAAATCAAAGCTGTAGACAGTATTATTTGGACAGTAAGTATACTGGTATTTCTCATATGCCCTTCTCTGAATTTGTTGCTGTTAAATATTCAAATTTAAATACAAGAGTTCAGTGCAATATTTCCACTTTTGCTTTAGCACAAATATATAAACACATTCCCCTCTTATCTTTGTTCAGAGATGATTTTTCAGTCGTTACACTGCAACCTTGACACTTAGTATGTGAGTTCTTCCAAAAAATAGTCTGGGATTTCTGCAGCAAGCAAAATTCCAGCTCCAGAGTTCCCAGCTGACTGACCCTCAGATGCTGGTGAAGCTGAAATCTGTGGCCTATTACCAAAGTGTTATATGTAGGAGGACCTAGTCCTGCCAGTAAATGCATCTTAGCCCTCTGTTAATCAGCCACCAATAACTATCCCATGTCTATCCCATATCACTGGTGTGTCCCAGCATCAGGGGGCCTGAGCAGGCCTCCATCACTGGACTTGACAAGCATGTTCCAGAGCTGGAAGCTTACCACTGAGGCTGCTCCATACCTGTCCCTAATTCCAGTTCTCAAGTTCACCAGTGACAGAACACACTATTGCTGTGGTATAGACAACCCTCAGTCCACGAGAGTAACTTGAATATTTAGAACCTTACCCCCTTTCACTCTGATTGGCCTAACTCTCAATGCATGGCTGGTAGGCCTGCGCAAAGCAGCAAGTATTCACTTAGGATTTGGTCAATTTGGAGGACAGTGATTCGATTTGAAGATTTGAATCACTGTCCTAATTTGATTCGGCTGATTCAGATCTGAAAGATTCAGTGCCATTTCAGCACTGCTTTGGAGATACAGCCATAGACAAAACAGGCAGCTGACACAGCTGCCTCCAGCTGGTAAGTCTGTTGGGGTTGGGGGAGGAGGAAGGGAAGCGATATGGGGGAGGGAGGGATTGGGGCTGGGGCTGGGACAAGCTGCCCAGCCAGGGTGGAGGGGGGACACATTACTCTGGGAGGGGGCAGTGGGGGGCATGGGATGCGTTGCAACACTGGGAGTGGGGGCTATGCCCGGCTGCCACTTGCCCAGTCAGGGCAGTGTGGGGAGTGATGTGGGTATGGTTCACTCTGGGTGGAAGGGGGCAAGCAGCAGTAGGGCATAGCCCCCACTCCCAGTGCTGCCATGCCTGCATCCCCCCCCCCCCCCGAGTCCTCTACTCCCCTACCCCAGCTGGGCAGCTTGTCCCAGCCTCAGCCCCACTCCCTCCACCCCCACTTCTCTCTCCCTCCCCAACCCCAACAGACTTACCAGCTGGAGGCTTAGTCTATAGCTGAATCTCTGAATCAGCTGAATCTTTCCTGAAGCTTTTCTGAACTGATTTGGTGCTTTTAACTGGTCTCCTGATTTGATTTGGATTTGGAGATCGGGCTGAATCTCCTCCAGATTGAATTGGCTACCAAAGCTTTGCACAGCCCGAATGGCTGGGAGGGTTTTGCCAGGCAGATAACCCATAATGAAACCTATACCAGCTACAAAAACAGCCACTGACATGTCCGCTAACTGCCACACCCTAGTCCTGGATATTGCCAGTACTTTTCAGCAAAGTTGCTCTGCCCTTCATGACAAAGTATTCCAGGTAACATCCCTCCTTTGCATACAAAAATCAGATGATGAACTATAAAGCATTTGGATTACATCTGCACTTTGATCTTTTTGTTCATTTTTATGGGACTGTAAGTTGTCTTTCGGCACTTCAGTGAGTGCTTCGCATTTTTTAGAGCATGAGTCACGGGCCCAAGAAAGCAGCATTTTAGCCCAACTAATCACAACAAAATATAACTATGATTCATTACTTTAAACTTCTGAGATTCCCCTTAGAACTGGCAGTGCCCAATTGAAGTCACAACAAAATGTAAATACATTATTATTCCCATTTTGAGCAAAAGAAATGGATCATGGGTTTCACTGTCAAGATCTGTTAACTGTAGATTTCCCTCTCACTCCTTGCTTACCAGAGTCCAGTATTTATCCTTTTATCCCACATCCCTTTCCTTTTATGGGTGGGTCCAGTGTATGTTGATGCGTTACACTAAGCATGTCAGTCAGTCACATTTTTCAGCAACAAGTTGTACTGAATTCAATAGCTTGCTCTGAGATGTAACCTGGAACGCACATTAAGGTGTTAATGGCATGTGTGTGCTTGGTATCAGGTTCTTGTGTGGAGCTGCACTGGCGTTAATCTAGTTTTATTGCAAAGCCTAATGTAAATCCTTAGACAGATATTCTATTTTAGCTGAGAAACGAATGCTGACAGTTTACTGTGAGATGACAAATGAAGGCTGACATTTTATTGTTACATATTTATAAATCAGTATAAAGGTTAAGAATTGTTAACGTGGGCAATCTGAAGAATCCATATACATAAACAAACTACTCATTTTGGATAACTATATATGTCCAATGTCATTCGCAAAAGATAAAAGTCAGATTAGGGAAGGAGTAAAAATGCAAATTTACCAGTATTAGTTTATCTTTTAACTGAGAGCTGAATTACTTGATTGATAGGTAGCGTGATCAAATCAACTTAAATCACAAAGATTTTTTCTTTGTTATTTACTTTAAAAATAAACTATCTACAGGATGATTCCTAAAGAATAAAAATTGACCTTTCCTTCTAATATCACTTAGAATTATTTTAATCCCTTGCCAGTACGTGATTCACTCTTTCTAGCCAAGCTATAAGTAATACAAGAAACAACCAATCTGCACTGCAGGAAGAGCATAATTTTTTACATGTACTAAGACACATTAAGCAAGTAATTTATGTTCTTTTTTCTATTCCAAAAGTATCATCATTGCCTTGGTTAAGAAAACAGTCATGGTTCCTTCAGAAAGGCTTAGCTTCCAAATAGAAAGTTCCTTTGAGAGGTCTAAAAAGTTGTTGCAAGGAGGCTATAGTTTTAATGGCTCCTGATAACTGTCTCTGGATGTACAAATGTAAAATATATATAGATATATATGAATTTATGGCCAAGTGTTTGAGAGAAAGAACACCTAGAGGAAGTACGTACACTGAGTCATAAGTAATTATGGTGGGTATAACCAAATTAAATACATTTGGTTTAAGCCATTGTTTTACACAAAGGAAGTACTTCAGCAAGAAAGAAGTAGAAGCAAACATATTTTACTCCTTTTTTGTTAAGGTGCCTTTAAACTACATGAACAATATAAAAAGGTCTTGGTATAATGACAAACCATGGCCACGGTTAATAAAACAATGTTATACTCTTCAGGGTGAAGGCAAACAAGCCTTGTGAACTATGAATACAACCTCACAGCGCTGATCCTGTAATGAGCTCTGGACCTGGAGACACGTGGGATAGGTAAAGAGGTTAAAAAAGCCTGAGACTGATTCACAGTAACTTTTGTGGCTTTTTCTGCATGCCCTGGATTAGCTTATGAGTCAACAGAACTAGCGTTCACCCTTGAGGCAGGGATGGCCTGCACTGGCCAAGGCCAGTGGGCTCGGGGCACTCACAGCGGGCTGCTTGAGACCTCCAAGCCCATCCAAGCTGCTGGCCACCCCTGCTTTGCCATCATGACCCTGGTCCCAGCCCCAGCCCTAGCCCTATCCCCACACCAGCTGTCAGTGGAGGCTTTGGGGGTGGGGAAAGGAAGAGAGTTCCCCACTGCACAGGGCCCCCTAGCTCTGGTCCGGGGAAGCCAGGGCCACACTGTCTGCCACAACAGGAACTAGAACAGGAGGTGGGGAGAAAAGTCCCCTGTATGCCACCCCCAGCTGAGCTGGCTTGGAGCCAGGCCCAGACATCAGGGAGCTCTCTTCACCCCCTCCTCCCCTAGCTCCCAGAGTGGCAGACAGGTGCACAGCTCTAAGTTGCAGCTCCTGGCAGCAGCTGGAAACTGGGCAGGGGCAAGGGATGGGGAAATGGAGCTCCCAACTTCACAGAACGAACCCCAATCCAGCACAGCTGAGGAGACCCACACACCAAGGGGCTCCACTTTCTGCACCCTCCCCCCTGCCTGGCCCATTGACAACTGCGTAGCTACAAGCTGTGATTCCTGGCTGCAGGACCAGGGGCAAGGGGGCAGGAACACAGCCCCTGCCACACAGGCTGTTGTGCTGGCTTGGGGCTGGGCCTGGGTAGCAAAGACCTCCTCTCCCTTCCTCCCCACACCCGGTTCCCAGCATGCAGCTTCAAGCCATGGCTCCTGGCTGTAGCTATCTGCCGCGGCCATGTGGGGAGAGGGGTGGGGAAATGGAGCCTTTTGTCATGTGGGTCACCCCCTGCTGTGCTGGCTCTGGGCCAAGACCATGCAGCAGGGGCCCAGTTCCCCCACCAGACCTCCGCTCCCGTCCTCTGCTTGACCATGGAGGCAGGAGACAGTGGCTTTTTTAGCTTCTGTTTTGTGATAGCTCATGGGTGGGGCTGGCCCCGGGCTTGCCCAGAACAGATGAGCACTGGCCGAGGCTAGCATGCTGCCCAGGGAGGGGCACCTGGGATGCTGGAAGACTGTGAACTAAGATGACTCACTAAGAGATCTGGGACAGAACGTGACATGTGTCACATGTATGTAGAAATCTGTTATTTGTGCCTCCAAATGAACAGGTATGTGTCCAATCAGTCAGAGGAATAGTGAGCTCCTTTGGCACCCTGGGGCAGGGCCAAGACCAGAAGCATACCTGGTGGGATTTGAACTACCAGTCTGTGGTTGGTTTCCAGGTTCTAGGGTCCCAGCTGTGCAGAGAAGGGAAAGGAGCCAGTGGATGGACCCAAGGGGGCTCTAAGATCTTGGTAGCTATGGGGGAAGGAATTAAGCCTCCCTGCCAAAGAGTTAAGCCTTTGCCCTCGGTTCCCTGTGCTCCCAAATGCCATGCTGAGAGATAATATAAAATCCCTAATTTTGGGGTGGGCTGGGGGGGGAGGGGGGAAACCTGTTTCATTTACCCCATGGCTCCTTTCTTTGGAAACTGTAGCTTCCAGGAACCTACAACTTCCCAGCTGCCATTATCTCTCCTGCCACTCCTCGTAGCTGGAGACTTGAGCAGCGGGAGTGGCACCGCAGCTACATCCAACCCTGTGCTTCCCATCCCCACCTTTATCAGTGCCCAGGGCTTATGTCCCCTCTGCACACCCCTAGTTATGCTGCGGTCCATGGAAATATCAGAAGATATTTGTGTGCAGAATTTAGCCAATATATATTCACTACCCAATTGAATCTTCATTCTTAAGTTTGACCTGCAGTCTTCAGTATAGGAAATTAAGTATTTTAAAACACAGTTGAAAAACAAACATTTCTCCTCTTAACCAGAGGTAATTGTTAGCTGTATTGCAACAGAGAATTTCAGTTCTGATGGCATTCAAAGCAGGAGGGAGATTACAACTTCTTGCCCTGTGCTTTAGAAATTACCCATGTCAGGTCCAGTCTACATTCTTTATCCTCATTTAGGACCAACACAAGAGTTCACAGTGAATGATTTATTCAATAAATTTTGTTTTTATTTTACAGTATTCTTGAATGTGCTTGTTGTTCAAAATTATTCACAAATATCTTCTGTGAATAACTGTGCTCTGCACACATTTCATGAATAATTTACCAAGCAAATAAATAATATTCAGAAACAGACATTTGTTTGTTAAATAAAAATCACATATTGTTTTTTGTTTTCCAGTGGAATTATTTATGCAACTTACCTACAAAATACAAACAACAACTTTACAGATAAATATGTAATCTCCAGATAATTTTTCAGTAAATATTCAATCTTAAGATTAGTTTTTAAAATGAATTATTAAGGGTGCTCAACTTTCCAAATACCCATGGGAAGTGAGAAAAGAAAAAAAAAGAAATCAGGAACATTGTCAAATCGAAATTCACTTTCAGTTCAGATGAATCATCCGCAGATTTATTTTTTTTCCATGATCCATTTGGCTCCATTCAGGATTCTTGGCTAAATAAGGCTTTTAGGATTGAGGCTATCAACTGCTGCTGCAAGAAAAAATGGAGGGAGCAAGACACTGAGGGATATTCAGTCTTGGCAGGTAAAGCCTTTTATTTCACCCTTACATTTCAGATTTTTCATTTTCAAATTACGTACAAGCAATTTAAATGAAATCCTTCTCTTGAACTCCAACACCAAAATATACCTCTTACTCTATATGTAACTTCTCTTTTCCTGCCCACTGCATATGCACCTGCCAAACATAATAAACACTTGCAGTTAAGGCATACGGTTACATTTTTCTACTGCAGTCATTTGATTAAATTGACCTCTTGTTATTTAAACGACTCACCAGACATCTGGAACATCTTGGGGTAAAACATAACTATATTTTCCATTTCATAGGAAAATATTTCAAGGTTCTGGAATCTGTTACATGAAGATAGAACTGCCTTCTGAAGAATTTAATCTATACTACTGGTTAGTTTTGATTGCTAGTTTTTAATGTTTTATTTTTTTTTAAAAACTAAATTAAATTTAAGCGTTTTTAGGCTTAATTTTGTTGACAATGGTATCTAGACAATGAACATTTGGAAACTACATCCCCCATGGAGAGCTTATCAAACCCTATGGTACTAGATTATTTGCCTCTGGAAGAAACCGTTTCTCAGGACGTTTTACTAATGCATTGAACTTTGAACTTGGAAAACAATTCTTCGTATTCACAGGGCACGTCCAGATGAGCATGCATGTGTGTTGTGCCACTTCTGTTTGTCCCTGGATGTCTGCGTGCATGTGCTCTGGCGCATGGCAAGTTGCCCCAGGTGGGGTAGGGGAGTCTGGGGCCAACACCTGGGCTTGCCCCAGCAGCCTTACCTGGGGGCCTCCTGGGCTAGAGCAGCAGCAATTCAGCAACAGGGAGCCTGGCTGGCAGCCAGAGAGTTTCAGGCAGCACACACTGCTGCCGGTCACTGTGTTGGCCCCTGCTTTTTTCTAGCATGGGTTTTTTTGACTCCAGGTTCTCCCAGAACCAGTGGGCACAGTGCCAGGGCACCTGGCATTTATTGGGCTGGCACTGATGGGCACACTAGAGAGCTTAACTGCTTGTGTTACAATGAGACAGGCCCAAAATAAGCATCACTGGTGTGTTGTGTCCACATTCACCATGCTTTTGAGTTTAATTGTGTCCCATGTTCACATACACTTGGACTGAACTGCCAGGGATTGGTTCTTCAGCAGTAGTCCCATGCAGACAGATAAACACTCAAGTAAGTACATAAATTGTTTTAATGAAGTGCTTCTGGGGAAGTTTGCTGCTACAGGTACTGAGTCATATTTTGTTCTCTAGGTAACATCAGCATTAACCTGGAGCAACTCCATTAAAACAGATTGTCAGATTGTTAAAAACTCACATTTGTAAATCTGTAATTGTAACTGACACAACAATCTGTCCCAATTAATGGAACCAGAAGAGTGCAGTCAGATATTGCACTTACTTCAGCAGTAAACACGTTAAATCTATTTAAACTCATTAGTAATAAAAAGGTGAACAGACATTATTTTTTTGTATTTTTTATGATCTTAGGTTACATGTGGTTTCAAGTTTGCTTTCTAATATCTTATGCTATTTACCATGCTTTTGATGTCACGGTGAACTTTGCTGTGCCACCAGTTTCTCAATTAACTTTTCTGGTAAACTCAAACATTGGACTATTCAGAGGAAGACATCTGGAAGAGTGGATGCCTTGATAACAATCTGAATAACTATCTATGGAAAGTTCTGAAATAAGTTTGTGTCACATTTTCAGTGAAAGATCTGAATCCAAAATGCATTTCTCTTAAGGATTATTTGTATATCTTGTTTTATGTTGACCTAGGGATCTAGATATAAGGTTGTGCTGTAATTCAAATTTCAGTTTTAAGCCAAATTCTTCCCATGTTTAAGAATGTTAAACCTTGAGATTTTGATTCATCAAGATATAAATGTATTAGTCATTTATATTACAGTATAAGCTAGAGCCTCAGCTGAAATTGGATACTTATAATATTAGGCACTATACAAACATATAGTAGAGCTGATTCCCAGGCAAATACCTTATGAGAGAGAATAAAGTATGCCCTGCCCCATTTAAATTGGTGAGAAATTGCCATTGATTTCAATGCAGCTACCAGGATTTCATTGAAAAGAAGGGTGGGAATAATTGGACATAGCATACAAGCAGCAGGGTAAATTATTATTTTTACTTTTGAAATTGTTATCTGTGGCCTTTTCCAATTTTGTTTTTGTTTACATGGGATTTTATTATGTGGACTATAGGAGATGGGTGGACTAAGGCAGAAAGGCATGTGGGATGAGTAAAAGTGGAAATAAACTAAAGAGAAGAGGGAGAGTAGGAAAAACAAAGGGAAAAAGAAAGAAAGAGGATATGGAGAGCATGGAGTTCAGGCAAAGTAAGCCTGGGACTGGAGGTAAAAGGGAGTAATATGTCTCCAAAACTCAGGTCTATTTGCAGTTAGGATTTTGCTGAAAATCTCTCTCTCTCTCTCTCTACCCCATCCTCCCCACCACTGATTTACTAGTTGTGCAGGTACTAAAACAATGCCTGCAACTATTAAGCCATAGGATCAGTTCTGCTTTCTGTTACATTGCTGTAAATCAGAAAAATCTTCATTGACCCCAGCAGAATTATTGTTACACCTGACAGCAAAATCTGGCCACCCAATTTATAATCAAGCTGTGAAGAGAGACAGAAGCAGTAAGACATGCTAAAAGTGTTTGCTGTTTGATATGTGACAGGCATTAACTTTGATTGGGCCACCTCTCTACTTACTAGTGTTCCCTATTTATTTATATAAGGATGGTGTTTGGTGCTCTACAGCCTGTAGTATCAAATTAAAAAAAGAAGCTGTTCATACAGTGTATAAATATCATGGAACCCTTATAAAGGTCATGAAGACATATTCTAGTTCATCTGCTTTTAGAAGCCACAATTGGAGTGAGTGATTCCATGATTCATTTCAATGGGAGTTTTGCTGGCATTAGATGTAGTTTCCAAATGCCTGACCTGAATTTTTATGGCTAATTTGTAAGCTGCAAAGATAATCCCCTAGCAAAAGCGGGGTTTGGTACTCAGGAGTATTAACTTTACCTCATCTCCATTTCTAAAAAATCTCTTAGATATCAGGGTTATTCATGCTGTTAGAATGCTACATTATGCATCAAAATGTTTCCTGTAATGAAACAAGTCATTTATTTTTATCAGCGTCTGCATCACATCTCTCACTCAACTGCTACTGATTGTTCTGAACATCTACCGAACATGCTTGAACTGTGCCTCTCTCTGAGCTATACATCCAGAACAGTATCTTTATGAGGGTACAGAGTAATAACTGGTGAATGTCACTGGGCAAAGTTGCATAGCATTTCATTTTTTCTTCTTAATCTTATCAGGTGATAAGAAAGGTTTCGAATGGTCTACGATTCATTACTTGGAAAACAAAAATAGCATTTTCATCATCCAAGAAACAATTTTGGCTTAACTTTGCCACTTATGATGGCTAATTCTATTTTTCATGATCCTTAAAGGAAGTGTGATATTTGACATAATTTTACTATAACTAGAGGTTGATATGTATACACACAGACCAGACTAATACCATGAAATCATTTAATATATAGTAACAACTTGAATACTTTAAACTGATATGTTTATAGTACTTCTGTCTTTCCTTCTGAATGTTAATAATATGGTATATCTTGGGTTGCAGTGTATTACAGTATAAATATATTGTAAATCAGGCCAGAAACTGAGCATATTACATAGTGTGACAGTGTGGGTTCGCGCGTGAGTGAAAGAAGGCTAGCATGTCTCCACTACCAAAGTGGAATTAAATCAAATAATTTCAAAAAGTATTTTCTAATTAAAATATTATATTCAATATAATTGCATTGATTTTCTGAACATGCCCTGTTGATGCAATGGTTTTATCTTAGAAGAACATTTTGATGTGGCAGCCACTGCTGTGGAAGTACAGAGTGTACTTATCACAAGCTATTTTTATGGATTTACCCACCTTGTGTATATATAAAAATATATAAATCCCAGTAGATTGCTGTAACCACAATGCTAATGCTACAGTCAGGTGGGGATCCTCCACCCAGACTGGGGCTTGCTAGCTGCCCCACTGGCGGATCAGGACAGGGAGCTGGGACCTGCCTGTCCCCTGCAGCACTTTCCAAGCCCTCTGCCCCCAGGTGGGGAGCCAGGGCTGGGAGCTTCCTGTTGCTGGGGTAGGGGACATTTTCTCCATCTGGGAATAATATCACAGCAGCTGCCAGGAGACAGCTGTCTCCTGGCCCTGTGCTCCTTGCCAGCCCTTGGGCTAGCACAAAGGGTGAGCCTAGAGCTCCCCCTGGCTTCTGCAGGGAGCTGGTATGGGGCCGGAGGGGGTGGGAATCTGCATGGAGGGAGGAGGATGGGGGGAAGGGCTCTGTTGTTGGGAAGGGAGGGGGGAGATGTTATGTGGAGGGGAATAAAGTGCATTTCTGAGAACTGTCTGCAGTGACTGTGGTGCTGGGAGTGCGCAGTGGGGCTGGGGTCCATAGGCAGCCATCCAGGTGGCCAACAGTGGGGAGATCAGGAGGAGATGCTCAGCCAGCACCTCTCACAGCTGGTGCTCGGACCCCTGCTGGTGGTTGTGCAGCTCACCCAGGGCCTCTGTGGGTGGGTGGGGGCATTGCTGTTACTACCACTGCCCCCTCCACTACTGCTGGTGCTTCCAATGCCAAGCGCCCTCTGCCTACTGCGCTTCCTCCTCCCTGGCCTTACAGAAGAGCTCCCCCTAGGCCCCACAGATGTTATGTAGCACACAGGCTGCGATGATGACCCAAGGGATGCTGGTCTCTGCAACCTTAAGGCAGGTGGTGAGGGTGTGTCAGCATCCCTTCAGGAGGCTGGAGGTGCACTCCACTGGCACATGGATCCAGCCTAGGCACTTGTTGAAGTGGCTGGTGTAAGGCTGCATGTGCCAGGGGAGGAGTGGGTAGGTGGGATCCCGAGGGAGGCAGTGTGGAACTGCCACCATGCTCAGTTGGAGGTCCAGCAACCCTGGCATGTAGTACCCACTCTCCACCAAGCCTGGGAGGGCGGAGTTGCAGAAGACGTGGGCATAGTGGGCGCTGCCCACCCAGTCGGCACTCATGGTGAAGGCGCCGCAGTGGTTGACAACAGCCTGGAGCACGACACAATTGTTGGACTGAAAAGTCATAGTGTCCCCAGTCTGTTTAGGACTTTCACTTAAGTCAGGCAATTTATGTAAGTTAGGACATACTCAGTATGAGATAAGATCAGAAGCTTCTGGATGGTGTGAACTTCTGAACCAATATGACATAATGACCCACTTTTTCAGTTTGAGCATGCCCAGTTCATCTAAATTGCTCGGCACCAAAAGGTGCATATCACCAGTTGAGGTGATTAATAGTGTGATTGGGTAATTAATGACTGCATGATAATACGCAGCCACTGCTCATTGTCTTAGGTGTGCCGAACAATGTGCAGCCACTAGTCCAGCCTGGCCAAGTAGGCCTACAAGCAGCAGGGCTGGAGCTTCAGGAGCACTTGGATGGCACTGGTAGTGGTGTCCAGATGTGCTTTGTCAGCATCAGGTTGCAGCATGGTGGCAGCACTGTGGTGCCAGGGGGCCTAAGATGCTGTGGTGAGCCTGACTAGGTGGCTGCACCATGCAGGGAGGCTGCCAAGGCTGAGACTGGCCTGGACCAGGCAGTGGTCACTGTGACTAAGCAGCACAGTGAGCAGGGTGGCCAGCAGGAGCCCAGGGAACTGAACATTGCTGTTTGAGCCTGGGGGTGGAGCAGCCATCACACAGTGGGCATAGGCTCCAGCAACATAGCCATGGAGTGCTGTGCCAGCATGCTGCACACTGCTTGGGGCCAGGAAGGCAAGTGGCCAGAGAGCAGCAGACAGGGCTGACTTTAAAACATGGCCCCCCAGCCCTAGGCAGTTGCGGCTGGTGCTTCCAGCTCCCCCTGGCTGCTGTAGGGGGCCAATGCAGGGCTGGAGGGGATAGGAGCAGACTATTGCCATAGGGCATGTGCAGATGAAATGAGGGCTCTAAGTTGACGTGATGGGTTTTTAAAAACACCTTTTCAATTTATGGCCCTTTAAACCCACCAGGACTTACCTGCACACACCCAAACTTACCTGCTTCTCCACTGGTGGGGAGGGGAGGGTGAGCTGACGGCGGCAAGAGCAGTCCCTGATCTGTGGGGGGTGGGTGGGTTGGTGCTTCCCTCCATGGCAGCAGCAGCCTGCCCCACCCAGGCAGCACCCACCCACAGGCACCCGCATTCAAAAATCAACACCATTGAAGTGGTGCAAAAGCATTTAACCTGCTTTAAAATGTCGTGCACACATACCCCTTGTTTTGTGTACACATGGCCAAAGGCAGAACATCTGCTTTCAAATGGCTGCACATGTGGGTTTACTCAACAGTAAATTACTGAGGAGTAACCCATCCAGCAGTATTCTCATGTGTAGATGCACCCACTGATTTGGTAGTTTTCACTCCAAGGCCTAATTCTCCTTTCACCCATCCAAAAATTACAAATGACGACAAGGAATCATGAATTTATACCAGTGTAAAACTGGTATGAAAGCTGAATGAGGTCCAGCATTTCCCATCTAACTCCATTCACCTATTTTCAACTGTACGTAGAAATGAAAAATATTGTAACTGTTTGCAAAAACTGGTTCATTGGTTAGTTGATTTTGTTTTGTTTTGTTTTTAGTTGGTGAATAATGAATGCTTCTCACCACGCTTACTTGTATATTGAGATTCTAGATTCTATTTCTTCTCCCTCTGTTGCTATGTTGTGCTGGGGCGCCAGGGGAAAACAGTTAAAAATCCATAGTTTCATAGTTTGTAGGGTTGGAAGAGACCTGAGCAGCTCATCAAGTCTGACCCCCTGCCATGGCAGGAAAAAGTACTGGGGTCAAACAACGCCAGCAAGGTGATTGTCTAGCCTTGTCTTAAAGACCCCCAGGGTAGGACCCGGCACCACTTCACTCAGAAGTTGGTTCCAGGTCCTAGCTGCCCTGACAGTGAAGTAGTGCCTCCTGAAGTCTAGTCTGAATTTACCATCTGCCAGCTTGTGACCGTTATTTCTAGTCACACCTAGTAGTGTCCGGGGGAACAGGGATTTCCCCCAATGCCTGCTGGTCCCCTCTGACTAGTTTGTAACAGGCCACTAGATCCCCCCTCAGCCTTCTCTTGTGGAGGCTGAACAGGTACAGGTCCCTTAGCCTCTCTTTGTAGGGCCTGCCCTACTGCCCCCGATCATGTGAGTGCCCCTTCTCTGGACCCTCTCCATGTTGTCCACATCCCTCTTGAAGTGCGGCACCCAGAACTGGACGCAGTACTCCAGCTGTGGCCTGACCAGTGCCACATAGAGGGGGAGGATCACCTCCTTGGACCTGCTCGAGATGCATCTGTGGATGCATGACAAGGTGTGGTTGGCCTTCCTGACTGCCTCCCCACACTGCCGGCCCATGTTCATCTTGGAGTCAATGATGACTCCAAGATCCTTTTCTGCCTCTGCACTGATGAGAAGGGAGTTCCCCAGCCTGTAGGTATGGTGCTGGTTCTTCCTCCTCAGGTGCATCACCTTGCACTTGTCAGTGTTGAAACCCATCCTGTTCTCATCCGCCCACCCCTGTAACCTGTCTAGATCTAATTGCAGCCTATTTCTCCCTTCTAGCGTACCCACATCCCCCCACATTTTGGTGTCATCAGCAAATTTGAACAGGCTGCTTTTTACCCCCTTGTCCAAGTCACTGGTGAAGATGTTGAACAGTGCAGGCCCGAGGACTGAGCCCTGCGGAATCCCACTGTCCACGTCCCTCCAGGTCGAAAATGACCCGTCCACCACCACTCTCTGGGTGCATCCCTCCAGCCAGTTAGCGACCCATTTGACTTTGTAGGTGTCGACACCACAGTCCCCCAGTTTTTTAATGAGAATGGGGTGAGAGACAGTGTCAAAGGCCTTCCGAAAGTCCAGAAAGACTATGTCCACTATGTCCTGCATCTAAGGATTTGGTGACCTGGTCACAGAAGGCCACTAGGTTGGTCTGGCAGGACCTGACTCTAATGAACCTGTGTTGGTTGCCCCTAAGCATAACCTCCCCTGCTGGCCCCTCATGGACATGTGCCAGGATAATTCTATCAAAAAGCTTACCCAGGATCAAGTTAAGGCTAACTGGCCTATAATTTCCTGGGTCCTCCTTCCTCCCTTTTTGAAGATGGGAACTAGCTTGGCCCTCTTCCAGTCCTCTGGCACCACACCAGAGCACCATGAGTGCTCGTAAAGCCATGCCAGGGGTCCTGCAATGACCTCAGCTAATTCCCTCAGCACTCTGGGGTGATCACTCGGACCAGCTGATTTAAATATGTCCAGTCCCTCCAGAAGTTCCCTGACTAGATCCTCACTGATCCTTGGCCTAGGTGCGCCTCTCCTGGGGCCTGAGGGTGTCCCAGTGGGGGGCTCAGGAAAATGGAGGCAAAGGAGTTGCTCATAAGAACATTGTTGTGTTCTGGCACTTATCAGCTGTCAATAACGTCCACTACAGTTTCTTCATATTTTACTTACATCTCTGAGACACATATGATCATAAAAGCACAGTACATTTCAGGTGTGTAGATCCCTACATAGGCAACTTGAACTAGATCTAATCTACTCTTAGGGTCAGGTTCATAAAGAAACCTGGCAGTTGTGATGAATGTTGCTATGCCATGTTGAAATTCTCAAACCTGAGTTCAGGAGCTATGTTCCCTATGCAGTGTAGCAGGAGAGGAAGATACCTAAGAATAGTTCTCACAACAGGCAGAGAAGGGTCTACCTAAGTTAGGCAGCAAGAAATGTCATGCTACATGTTCTGCTCCCACCAGAGGATGCCTAAAAGCTAAGCATGGTAATGTTGAATGCAACCACACCTCAGTCCCTTTGTAGATTTGACTCTTAACTGCGGGCTTCAGGGTGGAATCCAGAACCTGTTAGGCACCTAGAGTGCAGACAGAAGTGATAATTTTCACCCAATCTAACCACAGAAAGCAGTTTATAACTGTGACTGAACACAAGTGCATAGCTGCAAACAGCTTAAAAAATGGTCAGTTGGGTGAAAATCTGACCCCTCGTAGCATGAGGTATCACTTAACGATGTATCAAAATGGAGCATCTTTTTTAACTTGTGTCTGTTGAGCTCACAGCCTATCACTGTTTTCAGAATGGGAGGGGAGAAAGGGAGTGGAGGGAGTTCAGTCTGAGTTTTTTTCAGCTTCCCCTGGAGGGTGGGGTATATTGGAGCCCCCCCAAGGTGACAGTGCATCCTAGCTACCAGCTGATGCATCTCCCCTGCATGCAGCTGCAGGATCTACAGAGCCAGGAGAAAGAAGCTGTTTGTGAGAGTTTGCAACATTTCTGATATAACATGCTGTATACCAGGGAGCTGTACACTGCCTGGGCTCAGATTGGGAATTGTGAGTGCACGGCTGCCCACAGACCATGGGAAGTTGGCCAGGCAGGCCCTGGCACAGATGACCACTGGCCAAGCCCCTGGTCCCCACTGGCTCTGCAGGGAGAAGATGGGACACTAGGTGCTGGCTGCAGGCAGCTTGCCTTCCATGCCTCTTTTTCAGGCTGGGACAGGCCTGGCTCAGGGCAGCATTTGCTACCATGGCTGCAGACTCTCTCCTCAACCATTTTCCTTCTGCAGGACAGGCTGTCTCCTGTACCTGGGCGCAGGAGATGAGGGCGTCCCAGCTGACTGGGACACAGAGCTGGTGGCACCCCCACCCTCCCCCCAGGAAGCATCTCCAGAGAGACATCCTGGGGCCAGTCCCCCCTCACCCCCCCACTGCCTCAGCCCTGTGCCCCAAGACTGCCACTGTTGAAAGTGTCCCAGGTTTGCCATGAGGAGCTGTTTGCACTGACCAAGGGGTGCCCGACCCACTATGCCCTGCTACTGCTTGCCATGGTGCCCCAGGCACACCTAATAACCTGGTGCAGGGCCCTGAGATTTGACAATGTGGTGGGCAAGCCCACCCTGCCCCACAACTTCCACAGCCGCTTGAAGGACTAGGTGTGGCTATACATCCCTGCCCCCACAGCTGAGGACATTACCGCTAGCATTGACACATTCCTTCATGTGTGAGAGGTCTGCACCTGCTTGTGGGGCCACAGACTGCTCAATAAAGTTTTGCATGCCCTCCCACCTCCCTGTGTGCTGTGGGGGGCAGGTGGGAGCTCTGGGAGCCAAGGGGGACATGGCTGGGCCAGGTGAGGAAGGGTAGCAGAAGTAGGGGTGGGGACAGCCCTCCTGCCCAGTGTGGGGCTTACTGGGTGGCAGGTGTGCCTGGTGGCCCAAGTCTATCCCCACTGGCAACAAGGATGTACAGCTCCTGGTGGTGTCCTGGGAAGCAGGGGTGCAACACCTGGTTGCCTGGGCAGAGGCCCCCTCCAGGGCGGAGTTGGAGCTGCTGAGGCCCAGCAGTACCAGTGCTGGCCTGGCCTTCTGGGTGGGGCTGTGCAACCAGAGCTGGCAGGGCAAGTGCTGGCCCAGGCTGCAGGAGCTGCTAGATATGGCCGGGGGCAGGGATGGCAGTGGGATGGGCTCCTGACAGCCCAAGGGGCCTTCCCCTGCTGACACCTCATCACAGGTGCCATCCATGATCAGGCTGCCCATTCTGGAGTACACAGCATGGCTCCGGCCAGGGTCCTAGGGCATGAAGATGTTGTCCAGTTGTTGCATAAAGGGCATGGACTTGCAAGCAGCTCCTGACTGGTGGCTGTGATCAGTGACAGTGACTGCTGACCCTTGACCTTTATGCAGCAGTGGCATGTGGACCGGTCGTGCCCACACTCCCACATGCAACCTGATAGGCCCTCATAGACAGGAACATTGGAGTGCCTATTCTGGGCAAACTGGCTGAGGACCTCATCCTCACCCCACTGTGCTACAAAGTTCATAGTTTCCTCCTGGGACCAGACCTGGGCCTGGGAGGTGGTGTGTAATGTTTGGGACGATGCCAGTGTGGCTCCCTTGATGGCTGGCTGGGCCTCCATATGACAGACCAGGTGTTGCTGGGCCTGGGCAGGTGCCTGCAGTGCTCAGAGCAAGGACACAGTGCAGGACAGGCAGGCAGGCACTGATGCTGTGCTGAGGTCCAGTCAGGCTGCCGCATCTGGCCTGAGGCCTCTACTGTGTGATGCAGTGGTCAAATGCTAGCTGCAGGTGGTCCAGGCCTCTGGCATCCCCACAGGCTTTTAAAGGCTAGGTCCTGGAGAAGCTCCCAGCCCTGTGGCCCTGAGGCTAGTCTGTGGGTGGCCCCCTGGTGGTGGGGCTGACTGGGAGCAAATTTGCTTCTAGTCAGTGTCTACACATGCATTACTGCACAGTAACTGCTCCATGTAGGAGGTAGCAAATTAACTGCAGAGTACAGTATGTTACTGCACAGTAAGCATCTTCATGCATAGAGGGTGATGTTTACTGCACAGTAGTTTGCTCTGCTGTGCAGTAAAGCATCTCATGTAGACGCACCCGGTGAAAATCAAATTCTGCCTCTAGGTACTTGTATATAGATCTTCTCTTCACTTCACTGAGCGGTGTTGTACTAGCACATTCTCGGGCAGAATTTCATTATGACTGGATTTCAAATAATGCTATAATTGTAATTTTTTAACTCATTTGTAAAAGTGAAAAAGGTCTTTTATGTCAGAGCTACAACATTACTGCTCAAATGACCAAAAGACCAAGATGGTAAATGAGACTGACACAGTTACAGAGAATTAGAAAATAACTAGGATCGAGTAGGTACAGCTGACAATAAGACATTCTTTCCCAAACTAGCACCAATTAATGCTGACCTCCTTCCCTTCTGTACAAGCAAAATAATTTTTGAGATCTGTAATAAAATCAGTGAATCAGTAAACCACTTTGGACTTTTTCTTCTCTCTTTTGTGCTCTCATATTATAATTTTGTCAGTTGCTTCCTTTTATCTTCCTTCTGAAATGAGCAGACAACCTTCCTCTACTCAGCAACCCTTTCATCCTCTTCCCAAGTCTCAGGCTCCAACTTCCAAACCACCTACTCTTTCAGTCACAAGTCTCTTCCTTTGCTTGTCACTCTAAGTTCTTGTTCAAGGTTCTTCAAGTTCCCTTGGTCAACTTGCTGCTTGCAGCCTCCTTATAGTCACAGAAGGGCCTCAGTCTTGCAGCTTCAGCTTTATCCAAGTTGAGCTTAATCTGAGGTGTGGTAACTCCTCATTGTGACTGTCAGATCCTGCCTTGGCTCAAAGAAGTCAGGAAAGGCCCTCCTCTCTGCAATATTCCCCTGATATACTGAAATCCATCAAGTTTTCCTGTTTTTTCTTCTTCCCCAGTGGCCTGTCCATTCTATTGCTGGAGGTGAGGAAGGGGGTCAGAAAGGCAGCTGCTCTAAAAGATTTTTGCTTTGCTTAAACTAAGGATTTAACCAGGCACAGCTAGTCAACCTCTTGTGATTTCTAGGATGCTTAGAAGATAGCCATGAAAAGTTTTGATGAAGATCAATAAAACTTTAAAATCAGTATGATGTTGGCCATTAGATTAATTAAAATTTCCAAAGTTTGGGGTAATAGGCTAGTCCTTATAAACCCTTACACAAAATGCTGAGACGCATTCTGGGAGATGGAAAACTGCTAAATTGTAACATGAAATAATCCTATTTGGTTGAAAATGGAGCAGGTCTGTGCATGTGACTTATTTTGAATGTGATATTAATTAGTTATCCGTTCCTGAGTTTCCCTGGATATACGTAGAATACATGTGCTACACCATCACTTTACTTCTTCCAGCTGTATGAGGAGGGGTGGAGGTCAGGTGTATTCATTGTATTTTGGCTTGATACAGATCCTTAAAGGCATTAAGAGGAAACAGGCCATGTGTTTTCCCAAATACAGAAATTGCTATTACACTTTTAGTGGGAGTGTGTGAAAATACCTTGCCACTTTCACAAGGTATGCTTCAATCCCATGTGGGAGCAACTACCATTAGGGAAACAGCCTAGTTAAATCATTTCAATCTCAGCTCCATGCTAAGACTTTCATAAAGACTGATAATTAGTGTCAGGTGTTATTAGGCCAGTGGTTCTTAACCTTTTCAGAGTCAGGACACCCCTCCACCACTTTTTGAAATGTGGCAATATTCCTAGTTGACCATCACTGTTGATGCTACCACAACTTACCTCAGTGCTTCTCAGCTAGGTGCTGCTACATCCAGGTAAAACTGCCTTAGGCACCTGCTGCACAGCCAAACTGGGAAGGGCTGTGGCATGTGCACATATTCCTGCCTTGGGGCTCTCCAATAATCCTAAAGGAGGACAGGTGAGCCGACTCAGCTCTAGTCCTTCCCAGGCTGCCTCCCTTCTCCCACTCCCCAACTCCTTCTGGAACCAAAGGTGTGTGGGTAGAACTTGATACATTTTTGAGCCTATAAATGTTCCAGTTTTTTTCTCTTGTGGGACGGCTTTTTCAGAATTAACACTAGATTGAAAATAGATTGAAAATATCAAATAATCAGAAATAATGTTTGCTTCTTTGGACAAAATGCCAGCATACTAACCCAAACTTCCCCTGCTGAAACATGAGACGGTTGCTCCTCGTTCTGTTATCTGCTGCTACCCCTGTGTATGATAGTGGCCCCAGGTGGTTGTTATGCCTCTGGATGGGAAGAATATTTAATGCAACTTCTAGAGCAAATTAAATTGTGGGAAAATTTATGTGGGAAAATGTTTGCACAATCCAATTGGCAATTCTATCAATCATTTTTTTTCTTTACCCATCTACCCAAGTATTTGAAAGAACTCTTCTTCATATAAATGCCAATTCACAAACAGCATAGTTCTTTAGGAAGTAGCTTACTTATTTGTATTACAGAAATGCCTAAAATCCCCAGTCATGGAACAGGGACTGTTATTCTTTTCAGTATATGCACACATAACAGAGGATGGCCCAAAGGGCTTTTCTGAACACCAGATCTGCAACTGGGTCAACAGAAGAAAAGCATTTCAGTGTCTCCAGCTTCAACATTTCAATGATTAAAATTAGGTGTTGACCCTAGGAAGGAGATTCAGGAAAACAGAATTAGGCACCTGTAAAAGTTGATTCAGAAGAGCTGAACTTGAGTAATGAGCAGCCTAGAGCAAGCCAAAAGGAAATGATAAGTACAGGGATGTGTGTCAGACCCACTGTTCCTCTCCAGAACTTGGGTGTTAGCATCAGAATTATCTGGCCCTCCTTAGCATATGGAGGGTCCCCCTGTGTGCTTGGTGGCAGACCTGGAAGTGGACTGGAATTACTTCTGGCTCACTTCAGGCCTACTGCTGAGTGTGCGGGGGACTCCACCCTGCACGCCCCCCAGCTTGGTGATCAGCCGTGGGAGGCCCTGGGTGCTCCCCCAAACTCAGGAGGAACCAGTTGCTGAGCCGGGGGTGGGGGGAGGGCCCCCCTGCATGCTCCGCAGCACACCTGGAAGTGGACCGGAAGTGCTTCTGGTCCACTTCCAGATCCACCACTGAGTGCGCTGGGAACGCCCCCCCCCCCCCGCGCTTCTGTGGGATGCTCCATCTGCCCCACCATCTAAGCATTGATGAGCTGCCAGGTACCTTGAAGTATGCAGAAAAAACATTTAAAGCTGTGTCTATGTCCGAATCATAGAATCATTCTGAATCGATTCGGAGGGTTCCAGTTTGATTTAGAGAGATTAAAGGGTGTTCTGATTTGATTCGGATTTGAAGATTCAGCCACTGAATTGGGCAAATCTCCACTGAATTGAACCAGCAACCAAAGCTTCACACACCCCTACTACACATGTACAGGAAGGCTGCTCTGATACACTGTAATTATTGCGCATTGAAGCAGACTCATCAATTGAGTCTACTGGAGCATGATAATTACGATGCTCCAGCAGACTCCAGCATCACATGCATCAACAACCCTGCACTGAAAAATGGTGGTGGGGGCACTTTAACTAAAGATCATTCAATGACCTTTAGTTAAAGTGCCCCCACCATTTTTAAGTGCGGGGACACTGATATACATCTCACTCTGGGTGCTTTAATTACAGTCACTCTCAAAGAGGCTCTAATTAAAGTGTCCCCCTCCCCACTCCCAGATCATGTGTATAAATACCCATTGTCATTTGATCAAAAAACAGGCTTAAATGGCATATTATACAATATTCTATGGTGTTTCTATAAGTGTTGTATTTTGTCACCCCAACCACAGTTATGCCATGTTGTAAAACATTCTGGAAAATATAAGGAACATCCAAAGAGTCTATAATCTCATTGAAAAAGAGACACAGCAAATTGATGCAGCAAACACAATCGAGGAACAGAAAGAGGAGAAGGGAAAAGTGATAGGAAGATGCAGTTGATTAGATGTGGATTAGATGTGCACATTTAAATGCATTGGATTTATTTTCTAACTGATTAGTAATTTGTATTACTATTTGCCTAGTGGTGTCATTAGTTTGGCATTCTCTAGGAAACAAGTGTAAAGCCCAAGAGACTGTTTCTACACTCCCTCTCACCCCTCAGTACTATAAGTTGCTTCACTGAACTTAATGAAGTTACATCAGTGCAAAATTCATGAGCTTACTGGGTGCTTAGGAAGCAGATAGAATGTGTGCATGGGTGTGTTGTACACGGAAAACTATGGCTGGCCAATGAAACTCACTTATATGGTGGAAAATGCCACTAAGCCTGTCTTTGGAGATCTAAGCTGCAACAGATGGACTAGAAGAACAAACAGATAATAAAACTGCATCTTGCTGCTTGAACTTACACCCACGGCAGGTTGTACACAGCAGGGTTTCAGTTCTGGTAACATCACCTGCACGATGCTTGAGATTTTGCCTTATGACTTTACTTAACTTGTTACACACCCTTTTCCATGCTCTGTTCCTTTCTTACCCTGTCATATAAATTAGAACATACACAAACTTATGAATTGCTTTAAACAACACTTGATTCACTCACCAACTTACATTATATGCTTAACTTACATCATATGATATAAATACTGGCTTATCTTTGAAACAACAAACATTAATTTCTAAGTAGACCTTTTCAGAATGAACAGTAATTCAAGCCAGGTTTATTCTTTCATCCTATAAATCACTGTTGTGTGGATGGACAGCTTTCAAAACAGTGGTTGCCACTGAACAAAGCAGATTTTATCACCAGTTACCATAAGAATTTGACATACAGCAGAATTTTGGTATGCCAGTGTGCAAATGCTTAGGCAAACACTAAATTATAACAGCAAACACTTAATTTTATTATTTATTCTCCTTGAATACCTAACCCCATTCCTCAGTTGTAAACTGCTTCCTGGAAAAAAAAACTAAGGAAGGGATTTTCATGCAAGTTCAATATTGGCTTAAGTTTGGTTCCACTGAATATTCATGTGAAATGCCCATTGCGTTTTATGGAGCAGAGGTAGGCCAGTGCTGAGAATTTTTGACAAAGCTAGCCTTAATGTCTTGGCAATCACTCAGCCAGCATTGTTAATTATTTCTTCTTTTAATGGACCAACTGATTTCTGAACTCTTTGTATTTTAGCTTTGTGAGTCATACATACCTGTCCACTCTCACACCAATGGGTGAATTCAACCCTGATATAAGGAGGCAAGGAAACATCCCAACAGTTTTACCAGGATTCTTTCCTGTTAAAAGACTGTAAGGTGCTTTGTAAAAATGCGGATGGTAGACACATTTTCAAAATCCCACATTCTGCTATGTGGGGTTTCCATTTCAGTCTTACACAAACAATTATAGTAGGTCATATAGCTTGCTAGATTTCCAAATGTAACAGGACATTCCTAAATGGATGAAGCTATTGAATTTTCTTACTTTGGGCAGTCACTCCTTGTTATTTTGTTGATTAGGGATCCAAACTAGCTTATTTATATGTTATGTTCAAATTTATATATTTAAAATGCACCAGTAATAATTTATAATCACATTACATTTGCATGAAAGCAGTGCATGATTTGGAATTCAGGATGTTAACTGTTTGTGCACTGTGCTAACATTTACTTTCAAATGTCCATTCCTAAATAGTGATTATTATGTATTAATCTTGACTGGGTAGTTTTTAAAATAAAAAGTTAGAAATGAGAGCATGTTGCTATTTATCTGAACAAAAATTGCTACTACTTTGCTTTCTTAGGGCAGTTAATGAGATAAAAAATAGAGAGTCACATTATCAGCTAGTGCAAAACAGTATAGCTTCATCAGCTTCAATGTGCTAAATACAGCCTTGATTCCTCAGTGAACTGTGTCTTCCTTAGCTCTAAAAACCTTCTTAGTTTTTACATCCGCTACTATAGACTTCAATCTTTTTATTCTTTCCTTTTAAACTGTTTAATGAGGTGTTTTCTTCCATTGCCAAATGTGCAATGCTAAAATGATCCCAACTTCTCCCTCGATTTTCAGGTGTTAACCCCTTTGCAAAACAAAAACAAGCAAACATACAAACAAAAAATTACTGCCAAACATCTCCATTGATCTGGAATTTTATTCCATCCATATACATGCATAGTAACAACATTTGTTGAGAAATTATTTCTATCAGAAGTAGAACATTATCTTTGTGATCACCAGTTGCAGTATTGCTACTCTTATATTTAAATATATCTTATATATGAATTAGATTCATACTTGCAGCATTGAGTTTAGGGTTTTGTTTTAGACTGTGCCTTTCAAAAGATAAAACTGATTGATATGACCTCATTACTTACAATACTGCTTCCAGTAATTTTGTTCATTCTTTATAAAGTATTGCATTTAACAGCAAAGGTTTAAAAACTGAGACAGAGATGCATCAGCAAAAGAAAATACAAGTACTATACAAGAAAAAAATTGCCATCTTCAGTTAACGTACGTTTCAGATTAAGAAAGTGGACAGAAACATATTGCTACATACAAATGCAAAGCCTAATGACTAAGTTACTGTATCTGCTAAAATATAAAGTGCAAATTGAGCCCAATTGTTCAAAAAAATTGAAATTTTAAGGCGAACTTTACAGCATAGTTGAAACTTTATTGCAAGTTATATTTTAGCATATACATATATCTGCAACGGCATATAAGAAAAAAATCAGGATACACAAGTGCTTTTGAAGCTATTTCTAAAATGCTTTTCTGTATTGTTTGTGACTATTTTCTTTAAAATCTACTATACAGTGCAAACCATATGTGCTACACAATAACTATACAATAACATTACAAATGACTTTAATATAAAGTTTTTAAATAAAAAATAACATAACTACAGCTATGAATACTGCTGGTAAAATAAATTAATATTTTTGAAAATGGCACCAATAATACACTTTACTAATGGACTGTAATGAAATTACACCTTTAAGTCTTCAACTCAGCAATAATGAATTATATCCTGATTGTCCAGATGTAATTCAAATAGCTTTTTTTAGACGGTGTGGAACAATATGTTAAACACGGGTACCAAATGCGACCGATTGTTTCATTTGACGTGTTCTGCTGCATGTGACGAGCAATAAAACTTCTTGTGAGTTATAAAGTTTGAAAGGTTGTTGAACTGGATGTCACACAGTCGGCAATATTTCCCACTGGTTGGAGCCTGGGTAGAACCATTCACACCTTTTGCTATACTAGACAACTGTTCCTCTGCTGTAGGAATGGCTGGAGAGACATTTTCATTTGTGGCTAAAGGATTCTCAGATATCCAAGATGGAGACTTGTGCCCATCTTCATGCTGAGGATTCTGGGAAATGTTCTCTTGCTGTGGATTGGTTGCAGGCCGTTCCTCCTGTTTTAGTCCACCATTAACTATTACCATGCCTCTGTTTTTTGGCAATAGTGGAAGAGACTCTTTCTTCTGCACAGCACACCCATTTGAAGGTGTTTGGCCTTTAGGAGATTCACTTTCTGTATTTGTGCTTTGATCTACATCAGTGTTATGAATGACAAGAGAACCAGAAATATAATCACTTGGCTTTATTCCATAGTATGGAGAAAGCTGATCTGCTCCTTTAGCTTTCTTTATTGCTCCAGGGTAAAGGCATTGTGGAAGAAACAAATGTTTGTTTTCTTCTTTTGTAGCAATAAGCTGGGCTGCTTCACTAAAGACTTTAAGTCCTTGAAGAGTTGCTAAGTGGGTAGAAAACAAGTTTCCATTGGGAGAGGTTTGTTTAGAATTTCCATTTTTCTCACATTTGATTATGCTTCTTTCATAACTGACATCAGGACTATTTCGTTCACTTTCTGGGTTTTGAAACACTTTGCTCTCAAGCTGTCCCATGTCACTGCGCTGATGTGCAGTGACAGGGCAAAAATTTTGCTTATGGGCCAGGTAGTTCTCTACCTTGTTAAAACTGATCTTGCATACTGTACATTCATGGTAGTCCAGCAGCCTTTTGGGAGAAGTGGATGTCCTCTCTGACTGTGATAAACATTTTTTGCTGAGATCAATTGGGACATCCATCTCTAGGCAAGAAACTGTGGAGTGTGAAGTGTCACACTTTGAAACTGGAACACATTTGTTAATGGACAGAGAAGTTTCAAGATGCTTTGAGACTATTCCTGGAAAGATATCACACCTTGGATGGTAACACTCTCCGAGACTTTCTGCTGATTCTTGAGTAGATGTACAAGGGTTTCCAAGATTAGCCACCTCAAGAAACCTCTGCTGAACCAGTGGTGGCCTTTGCTCTTGCTCTGGTAGGCACATCTCATACATCTTCCTTCGTTTACGTGTACGCATTGTTCTCTGCATGGCAGGCACTTTGCTGGAAGCAGATCTCTTCAGTGGAGGATCATGGCGCGTAGCACAATAATACTGCTTGTGGACCATGTATGTTTCATGTCTGCTGAAAGTAATATTACAGGCTTCACATGTGGTCTTATTCGGATCACTTTCCCCATCTACTAATGGAGTACTGGGGTTTTTCACATCAGAAGGTTTTCCATTCATCTTCTCATCACTATTGCTTGTAGTTGCCAGCTTCTTAGCCTGGGTTGAAAAATCTTTTTCATGACCTTTACTATTTGGCCCAATCAAATCTAAAACATTAGAGGAGTTTATGCAAGATGTCTGCAGAAGCTGATTCTCTGGGTCAGAAGTGTGAGGAGTAGTGCTTAGAATATTTAGAGAGCTTTGACCATTGTTGGGACTTACAGCCTCTGGCATTTTTTCAGGAACACTGGAAAAATCTGGTGACTTTGCCATCTGCTGCCATCGGCTGCTGCAGTAATGTTTTTTGTGTACTAAATAGTTGTCCAAATTATTGAATGTTATGTTACATTCAAAACAGGTAGCCCCTTTTGGCATCAATGGACTGTAAATAACAGGAGGATAGTTGCTACTTCCATGCCTCAGTCTTCGATGGACCAGTTCAGACATTTTGGCTAAGATCTCTGAAGCCTGAGGAACCACTGTGATATCCTGGGGAAAAGCAAACTGAGAAAGAAAAGGTCCCATTGGGAAAGAAGGGCCAATATTAGGCTGAACTGGGGATGAAGCAAGTCTTGGGCTAGATGGTTCAGATTTTATTTTAGTATATGAAAAGCTCTGTTTATTTGTTACAGGCTGTGCTTCTGGCCTCTGGTTTGCAAGGAAAAGCGGAGTCTTTTTTTCACATTTGTCAAGCTCAGTGTCAGAACTTGCATCTTTAGTTTGCATTGTCTTTTGGCTTGGGGGAACTTCATTTCTGTTCAACAGGTCTGTTGCTGGTTGTAAAGTTTCTTCATTACCACTTGGAGAGTGTTCAATGTCACTTTCTCGCTGTAGCTTGTTGCCAGAGATGTGTAGCTCCTGGTGCTGCAGCAGCTCTCTCTGAGTTTGGAAGCCAAAATGGCAATGATTGCATCTAAAGGCAGCTTGAGTAAGATGTGAGAACAGGTGCTGATGAAAGTTAATCACTGAATCTGCAGTGTAGGTACAAACTGTGCATTTCAAACTTGCGCCAGGTGGGAGAAATTCTTCCATTTTTACTCCTGTTGAAAAGATAAATAAAACAACATTTAAAGTGATCACTTTCCCCTCATAAAGCATACCACAAAAACAAAAACCAACCAACCACACCGAGACACATATAGGAACAAATCAGTTTCTTCTAGTGAAAATGTATGTACATTTTTACCAACTCTGTTAATGGATGAATCGGTTCAAAATCGCTTTTCTCTACTCTGCTATAAAAAAGGTTCCTAAAGTGATCCACTCTGACTATATATACTCCAAAATGGCTCCATTTCCATATTGAATTCAGCATTTCAAATAAGAAATGGAAAGCACTCAAGAATGCCCTAATTAATGAAGGCAAAAACAGGGAAAGGATAAAAATAGACTGAACTTTCTATAATTCAAGTTTAGAAATGACAGTTTCAGCTTGGAAGAAAACCTAGTCCTCCTTTATGGAACACTATGTTATGAAATCCCAAAATATACAAGGATATAGACACAGATTTCAAGAAGCTCAGGGGTACATATTTTCTGTTCTTTGAACAGAAGGATATCTTAAGACAAAGTCCGTGTGACATAGGACTCAGACTGAATGAGGAGCAGTAAGTCAGAAACAGAAAGCAGGCAGCAGCACATGTCTAGCAATTTGCATCACTGATGGCCAGTTGCCTGCTTGCATGAGGTCAACTGCTTATCTGGGAAAGAAAACCTCAAATCAAAAGCAGTATGAGAACAGTAGCATATTTGAACCTATCTTTGGTGAGAATGTAAATGTGATTAAGTGTGTCCTGAAGCTAAAAGGGCCAATGACACTTTGAACAAGCTTTAGTTAAAGTGCACTTGCTGCCATTTTTCAGTACAGAGACACTGATACATGTGATGGTGGAATCTGCCAGATTGTGGTAATTACCTGCTCCGATGTGCTGTAATTACAGCATGTCAGAATAGCCTCCCTGTGCATCTATAGGTGTCCTAAGAGCTCTGTAGTGACATTTTAATTTGGACTATAGTGACTCATACTTTCAGAAATGGAGGGCACTGCTTCAAGCTTGGTGTTGATCAGGTTGCTATATGGTAATTGTATATGTGGGGTTTTTCCAGGACATGACCTCCTCCCACCCCCAAATGCAGGTGTCTTTTGAAAACCCCAGGTGCAACTCAGTACCTAAGCTGCATTAGACCAGGTCATCCTCCTGTGAAACTATAAAATGTACATAATCCTTTTCTAACCTCCACAAAACTAATGAGATCCGCTGGGAGTCCTGGAGTATACAAGTCACCTGCCCAGACACAAGCAACTGCTGCCTTCACCAGACAGCCAAGTTACTCACCCCTGCTTGCAAGTGTAGCCTTACCCAAACAAAAAAACTTTGTAGGTCTTGCAGGAAATCCAAAAATAAGCATTCTGTGTATTTACTACTGATTTCCCCAAAGTAATAACTTGTACAGATCAAACAAAATTTTAACAGAACATGCACAGGACCTTTAAGTGGATCATTTTTCCCTGCTAGATTTCACTTTTCTAATTACAGATGTCTGAGCTGCTCCTTCTACAAATGGAGAAGTAATATCCCCATGTTATAAGAAGGGAAACTAAGGTTTGGAGATTGTGGCATGGACCAAGAGTATGGTGATAGTCAGTGTCAGGCTTGGCATAACAATACAGATATTCTGAATTCCTACCTTATGGTTTAACTAACTTAACCTGTCAAAGGGCCAAGTGACAGCTGCTTAAATACCTCAAGCAACTTAAAGACTGTATGTGGGCAGGGGCTGGACAGGATGACCTTCTAGCTCTCTCCCAGCTCTATGATTCTAAGCCAGACCAATGAACAAACAGTGACTTGGATTTCTGTAAATCCAGGGTTCAGAAAAGGCAGTACTAGTAGGTTAGAACAGTGACACAGGTAGATGAGAGATGTATGGACTATAACATAGGCCAGAAAGGAAAGACATTTCAAGAGTACACACTTCCTGCTTTTGAAATACTTTTTTTAAGTGTAAAAATTCACTGAAGATGATGAAAATTGTAGTGGTTAATATTTAAGGAATAGCTAGATTTAGGGGGGAATGTATGACACTTACCACTGTGAGAATTTAGGTGAATTTCCAGCGCTCTTGCATTAGAAAAACTTTTGGTGCACTGTGGAAAGGGGCAGATACTGGATATCTGATGAGCACTATCTTCATTTTCCTCTGACAGCTGTGTCCCCTCTCTTTGCCTCCCACTGCAGTAGTACATGAGATGGGCCTGCAAATTCCGCTCACTTCGATACCAAATGCCACAGGATTTGCATGGGAATATATCCTCTATGAGCAAATATAACCAGGTGCAGGTTAGCCACAGTGCATTCAGTTCCAACCAATTAACACAGCAGGCTTAATTCCTTTAACTTTGCTATCAAATAAATATTTATTTATTAAATAGTGCATCTATGGGTTTATTAAGATGTATGCAAGTTAGAGATCCAGCAAGAATGACAATGTCTTTGTTTAACAGGGTAAAATCAATTAATAAAATGGTGAATTTTTATAAATATACTTCCAGAAGATTTTACCACTCCCAAATCTACTTTTGGGGTAGAAATGCATATCAAATTTAAGTATTACCCTCTGTTATACAAAATATCACCATGAAAAAAATATATTAATCTATGCCTTAGAATCATGTGCTTGCTTTTTTTTTTTTTTCACATGCATCAAGCTTTGCAGCAGCAGGCCCTCACTGCAAAATGTGTGCTCTAATTCAACCACAATTTTATTAGCCTGTGGAAAGGTGTCACTAGGTAAAATTCTGTTGCCTGGGATAGGCATGAAGTTAAACTAGATGATCATAATGGTCCCTGGTGGTCATAAAACATGAATTCGGTACTTATCACTCTAACCCACAAGCTCATGCTTTTTTGTTCCCTGGATTCTTGTTATTACTAATATTAGGAGTTAAATTTTCTAATGTACAGTGCCCTCTTATTGTTGGTTAATCCTTATTGTTCCACTTTCTACCATGCAAAAGAGATATTTCTAGGAATAATATTTTATAATTATGCTTTGCCTGTCATCCCAATGGATTCTGCAGTATGCAATATGCGGCATCGCTGAAGTAGAACCACTACTGATTGGAAGCCAGCAACCAACTGGTTGCACAGCATGTTTCCCAATAACAGAGAAGAAGTTATTTTGACCAAATAGACTGAGTTAATCCTTTACACTCTTAAGAAAACTGACTTGGAATCTTTAATGTTTACACATAGCAGATAGGGCCTTCGGTTTTCAACATCCTGGTAGAAAGACCTCCACAATATGCATTCTGTTTATATATCTCAGAAAGACGAAACACATACTTGATCTTGGTGTGAGCTGAACCTACTGTTAGCAGTTAGGCTGGGGTGAAATTCTGACCTTATGGAACCCCCATTTACCTCCATAAAGCCAGGATTTTTGCCCTATATAGTTTAAAGCTGAGATTAGGGTCAACATTTTCAAAACATCAGTGATTTTGGTTGGCTCAGTCTGCGGGCACAACATGCTTAATTAGACTTGATTTTCAGAGAGATACTGCTTTAAAGGCTGACTCCAAAAACAGACTCCTTTGAAATCTTGGCCTTAGACTCTTAAGACATCTGGAGTTTACAGTCTATTTGTCATTATTTGTGTTAACTATATTTAGCTTTAAACATTGATTTCAATGCGACTACTTGAGAAGCAAGGTATTTCTCAGTGTGAGTAAGGGCACCATAATCTAATTCATGGAAAAGGACAATTAACTCCTTGTTTCATGAGCAGATGCCTCTGTAGGGGCAATCTAAATTTGCATTCCTTACTGTGCTGCCATTATGCATTGCAAATGCTTGTCTGCTTTTCTGTGCATGATCACCGTAGTCTCTTTCAGCACTATCGGTTTCTGTGCTCCTCTTTCCTATAGAATAACTGTGACTTATTTAAATAGGATACAGATATTTTAACAAACCCTGATATTAAAAACATTTTACCAGAGGTGAGAGAAATTTGGAATTTCATTCCTGTGTGAAAGCTGACATTTCAACATTTGTTTTGTCTTGAAAAAGAACCAAAAGCAGAAAGGCTAAAGTTTACCATAGAATAGAATTTCCCTGCCCTTTCCCCCCAAATCCAAAAAAGGGATTCAGAAATACTGAAACAAGTTTTTAGAATTTTTTTTTTAGAATAAAAAATGAAATATGTCTACATTTTCAGATCAGCTATGTTTTACTTTGATTGGCTACACTGCATTTCTCATATCTTATGGAAGGTGTATTCCAGCTCCAATTATGTACCCAATTACATGATTCCCATAATACACCACGCAGAGGAAATGCATTGTGATAGATGCATTTTGTTATAAGAGATGCAACTGTCTAGGTGGAGTACTTCATAAAAGAGAATAAATTGGAGCTATGGGAATGTCTACATAGCTGAAGGCGGCCCCATTCAACATTGCCCAGTGTAGTCTGGGTATGCTCACTCCCAAAATGGAAGCAGCATTAGATGTGTTCACAGGACGAATCTCCCAAGCTGCCTGAAGGCATATCCATTGCTTCCAGTTTAGGAGCTAGTACATATAGAGCTATATCACCAATCTCTGCGTGGTACTGTTTTGCACTGTGTAGACATACCTTAAAATTCCCAAAAGGTAATATGCCACTGGCAAAAGCAGTTTACTATATATTTTTTTTTTAACTGATTCAAAATGAATTTGGGGGGAACTCACTACTAACTTAAAAATATATATATATTTTCCTCTGCATTGAAACAGGTTAAATGACACATTTTACTTTGATTTTCCTGACAGAAAATTGAAATAACTTGGCAAAATCAAAATTTTCCTCTAAAAAAAATCTATTTTGTGTAAACTACACTTTCCTTCAGAAAATTATTCTGACTGAAAATTCCCAAGCAGCAGTAATTTATAGCATTTTTAATAAGAATCCTAACTCACAATCATCCATTTCCAGGACAAAGATGACCTTGCTTTGTTTTCCTTGATCTTTTAGCATGTTACTGCTACTGCCCTCTTTTCAAGGGGCATTTTTTTAGTATGTTATTTCCTTTAGAAATATGTTCAAAATAAATTTATGGCTAGTATAATTGCTGTCATACACAGTAAACAACAAAAAAGAAAAAAAGATTATTAACAAAAACACTTTAATTAGGCCTGAAGAAACAGCATTGAATGTGCTTGGACTGCTCAAGAGTCAGGTACTACGTAACCTAGATCAGGGTGGCAGTAGCTGGACCTACACAATATTGGTTCATCCAGCCCTGAAATATCGAGTTCAGTTTTCTTATTGTGGGCTGTCAGTTCTTTATTACACAGTATTTGTAAACCACAAATAGCACACAGAAGTGCTACAACAAGGGGGCAGAAAGGATTGATTTGGCAAGAAAGAGCTAAACATGTGTAAAGGCTTAAGTGACTGAGAAGGAACTTGATACCAGCTACCAAATATCTAAATGGTGTCGAGAGGGAGAGGATGAGGAACCAGGGTTTTACAAGGGGCAGAAACAGCCCCTAAGTTGAAATGTCCCAATTCAGGAAAGTCCTTAGAACTCTTTGCATCATTCCCTATTCAGGACAGTATAAAGCAGATACTTAAGCTTAAACATATGCTTAGGTTTTATCAATGCATTAAATGTATGTGTAAGCACCCTTCATTATCAGAGTTATATTAATAAACTGAGGTTATGCTAAGGAAAATTTTCCTAGCAATGCACTCGACTGCAGTGGTGCCTGACCTTCTCAGCCCACTGGCTGGATGAGCAGTGCTAGATCAATCCACTGGCCAGATCTGGAGCACAGTGCAGCTATGTGGGAATGGCCTGGCAGGGGTTCAATTGTGCACAGCTGCATTGGTTCTGGCGAGGCTGTTTCTGCATGGCTGCATCAAACCCTGGTGCAATCCAGTTCTGTGGGAACGGGGCCCAATCCCTCTGTGCAGGGTCAGTTCAGCTGGGGCTGATACAGCCACGTGGGGCTTGGAAATTTAGTGGAGGGGGAGCAGTGACAGTGGTAATTGCTACTGCTCCCCCACCACCAAAGTTTTGGGCCTTCCAGAGAGACCCGTAGATCAGATTCCCTGGCTCCATTAGCCAGTTTTGTCCCACGGACCAGGGGTTGGACACCCCTGCTGTAATGCATTTCAAAGCAGCCTCTAACATGAAGTGCCAGAAATATAAAATTAAACTGGATAAATGTTAGAAACTACACTGTAAGGAACTATCCTGTACTGATGGGAGGAGGGTGGACATGCAAGCTAACAGGCGTTTCATGTTTTAGAGTTTTTATGACTCTCTAAGTCTGCCAGTTGTGGGAACAAATTTACAAAGCTTATATACGAGGGAGGGTCAAAAACTCCAGGTGAGGTTGCTACAGAGCAGAGTTACCATGCCAGTTGTTCAAATGTATTTCTGCTGCTTCACAACAACAGACACAAAACCATAGTAGAGTACTCAGCACTTACTGTTCACAATAGCTGTAGGTAAAATAGATGCCATAGCAGCTTGCTGAGGGAGCAACTGTATTGAATCCAGCAGACGTGCAGGATACATCCCTTCTGTAAGAGTCATCTGACTGGCAGCTTGTAGCCTCGAGTCAAAATCTACAACAAAGGCAATTAGCTCTTCACCCTCAGAGATGGCCTTGGTCGTGGTACACCACAGCTGTCCCCCTACACGAAAAATGAAAACAGAATGATTTAATTGGGAACACAGATCTCCAGAAGAACTTAACACTTGGGTACTGCATCTTTACGCTTTCTTCTACCTGGAGAGGGTTACTTGTGGGGAGGAGGCAAAAAACTGTTTATATTTTGTTGTGACAGTTTTTTGTTTTATTTCACATGCCCCATCCCTAGCAGAATTAAAAACAAACAACTGTAAAGAAGAAATCAAATTTCCTCATAAGGTCGTTTTCCCTCTTTATGTTTGCCACCATCCTTCTCTGAAAAATCTTTCCTTATGTAATATTCTTCATAACATGACTGTTTTATCTCTTCTTACACTGACTGAACTTCCTGAAAAGAAGATATGCCAAAGATCTGTTTCATAAAGGCTTATTCAAATAAAGGTTTGTTTAAAAGCAGGAGGAGGAGGGAGAAACTTTCATCAAACAGTAAGATACACTATAGCTCTGTGCTGCAAATGTCACGTGCAGTGCATTAAAAAGAAAATTAACTATGCGAGTACATCTACTAATGTATTTGAATGCGATAGTGAATGCTCATTTATTTAACATGTTTAGACAGGCAAAGCACTTACATTGTGTTATCTACACTCTCAGGCCTAGATACATATCCAATATAGTTATGCCTGAAATAATGTTGCATACTTTATATGTTATAAAGCTTTTTTTCCCCCAGGTTTTGTATATATAGCAAAATCTATATGTTGTATTCATTAAGCAAGCAAAAACTGTACTCATTTTGATAAGTAATATTGCTGTGTTTATCTTTCAGCATAACTGCCTTTTCAACTGCACTTCATTTTTTTCCCCTCAAAGAGATTATAGTTTTAAAACAACTTGTTGCTAAAATCTGGTGGAGGAGATAACAACAGTGTATGATATGCCACAGCTAAATGGAAGAATTAGGACATTGTTTTAGAGAAATCTTGGACAATTAATTAAACCAGTCTATTAGCTTTCAAAGATGAGCAAACAAAACAGCATCAGTGACAATGTGTTTCAGTGGAAAAATAAAGCTGAGCTTCCAGACCTCAAAGTGGTGTAAAAGTTTCAAAGCAGGAAAGTGTCTTTACATTCACCCCTTGGCTTTGCAGCAGGTTTAGGTAGCTACACAGTTTACCAATTGTCGCTTGAAATAGGACATTATGGTTTGTAATCCAGAGCAAGGACACTAAACAATGGAAAACCAAGCAATTATTTCTAAACACTAAGAAGATGAAAAGCAGAGACAGCATCATGATTGTCTCTTCAAATCCAGAATCCTTATGACCAATTAAGAATTTGAACATTCAGAGAAATGGCTGGCTTATCTCATACTGGTGTAAATCCAGTGATGTCACTGGTGTTGAACCATTTTACAACTGGGTGAAGTGAACCAGGCCAGAGTATGCTCTATTTTCTCACACACCACATGTACCTTTAAAAAAAGTCTAGTTGCTGGAAATTGGAGTGTTCATTGTGTGCAAGAAATATGGTAAGAGCAGTTTCTGCTGGTTGCTGAAAAAAGTGAAAGTAAAGTCTGCCCGTGATGTACAGGGAGCAGAATGATGAACAGGCTTAGCTCCCTAGTTCTGCTACTCAGTTACTTACTACAAGGAAATATCTTGCTATACTGTGTTTTCCTTTAATAAACAAAGTGCATATCTTTTTCCATGGTGCACTGTACATGAGAAAATAAAATATTTAGTCAGGCTCATAGATATAACATTTGTGATCTGGAGAAGTTACAGTTAGACTATCTAGCATCCAGCTACCCTGTTTTATAGACACAATATAAACGTTACTGGTGAAAGAAGCATGGCTTTCCTTTTGTTTCATCACACTTCTGTTTTATTCTTATCTACACAGGAAATCTGTAATATAATGGAAAAAACCAGGGTACTATTAATACAGTGTACCTTTAATACAGCATAAGATTTTGCATGGTAGTCTTATTATGACATGCATTTCTTATGAAAATAAAGATTCACCACAATAAATTAACCAACTGTGACATTCTTTCCCCAGCAGATATCTCATCATGTTGTATCCCTGGGGAAAAAGAAAACTGCAGTTGATTACAAGGTCTCCAGCTGTAATCAGTCTGGATCAAACTCCTTGCATGCCCTACTAAAAGGCTGTCTCAGTATCCTTGCGTCAGGACTCTTTAAAGCTATTAGGGTTCTGGCCGAAGGATTAGACCATTATTTCTGCAGTTATCCTTTCATTTCCTTATTGGAAAAAGGATGTTTAAGAAATCAATTTTGATGGGCAGCAGTGAATGGGTGTATATAAGTAGTTTATTCTCAGTATTTTGCCTTTAAGGTATAGCCCCATATTGTAGACACACTCCTAGGCATGCAGAAAGTGTCATACAGCTTACTTTCCCTTAGAACGAAATTCTTTTGCTTTGCTGTACTTTTCCTCTATAGGGATGTGGTGTTCCCCACTTGGCTTGTATTTCTTGCCTATGGATAGCTACAGATAGTGGGTGGGCCAGAACAGGTCTCTCTTGAACTGCCCAGGGCTATAGCATGTGAACAGTCCCTTGTGCCATGATTGCAAACATGCTGACCTTTATGAGGGCTGTGAAAATAGAGATGGAGAAACCACCTTGTTTCCTTTCTTCTACTTCATACTTTTATACACTTGCAATGATCGCAGTCCAGTCTTCAAATACCTGTAGGGCATTTATAGAGAGGATGGAGCTGGACTTTTCTCTGTGGCTGTAGGGAACAGGACTAGGAGTAATGGCTTCAAGCTGCAGCAGAGGAAATTTAGGTTGGAGATTACAAGGAACTTCCTGATTATGGGTAGTCAAGCGTTGGAATAGCTTAGCTAGAGAGGTTGTGGAACCTCCATCCCTGGAAATGTTTAAGAGGACAGCCACTTGGCTGGGATGGTTTAGTCCAGGACAATCCTGCATTGAATAGGGGGCTTGACTAGATGATCTTGTGAGGTCCCTTCTAGCTCTACTTTCCTATGATCTGGGGTTTGGCAGAGACAAGAGGTCTGTATTATCATAATTCAAAGAAGCTCAAGTTGAGGACTCCACTGCTATAGATGTTATAGAAACACAAAATAGGATGATTGATCTCTGTCCCAAAGAGCTTGCAATTTAAGTTTAAGACAAAAGACAGCAGATAGCAATAGACAGACAATGAGGAGAAGGAGAAAATGAGATGATATTGATCAGCATGACAGGCAGGGACCTTGACCTATCAGCAGCCTTATCATGGCCAAGATTTCTGTACACAGCACAGCTTTAGGGAAGGGTTTGAGGAGGGAAACAGTAAGACAGCTTTGCAAATATTTGTAGGGAGCTTTTCCCATGTGTTAGGAACAATGGAGGAGAGAGTAGGCAGGTGTTTGAAACATACTTAGGTGGATTTACAGTGCTCAATTACAGTCAGACCTTGTGCTGGTACAAGTCAATATGGATAGGTTAAGGTTAACAGGCCTATGTGATATTGTGCCAAATGGTAGGAATATTTTGCTTAAACAATTTTTTTTGTCAAAAAATGCTATTTATTTGAAATCAAAACTTCTAGAGACATGTACTAGTTTAGAGGAGGCTTTCACTGGGAAAGTCTCCTTTAGTCCAAAACAAGCTGCTGGAGCAAAGCCGACATCTCCCAGCCTCTGCTCCCAGAATGGGGTTAGAACCCCAGCCTCACCTGGGCAAGGGCCGCAGCCTGGGAAAAAGGCATGCAGCTGGTGCAGGAAGTACCACATCAGGCATCAACAGGAACACCCGAGTAGAAAGGGGTGGGGTGTAGGGGAGGAGAAGACCCACGGAAGATCTGTAGATAGTGACATATACCAGTCTCAGTCATCTCCCTCGCAAATCAGGTACCGCCTTCTGATACTTTTCTCATGGTTACACCAAGTCATGGTGAGTGAGATTTGAGAATAAGAGAGTGAGACATCCACTGAGTGTGTGGCACACAGGCCCCATTCTGATGTAGTTGCTCAGCTAGGGTCCCTCTACAGTGGGAGATATGAATCCATGCTCTAAATCAGGCAGAAGAGGGATATGAATGAATATCTTCTACAAGGGTTAGTCAAAAGTAAAGCCTCCTAATTTTTATCTCCTAAATAAATCATGGCCATGGAGGGTGTTCTTGACTTCTTTCGTACCCAGATCTAGATTTGATCCAGAGGTTCCTGGAACTGAAAGTAAGATTTATAAGCCCATAAAATGATAGCAATGAAATCAATCAAAGAAGATACAATACACAGGCATTATGTAACAATATTAGTGAAGGCTTAAGTATTTATCTCACTTCTTTATTAGATCACATTGCAAAGAATTAGGAAAGCTTAGTTAATCAAAACAAGTTGGGTAAGTTGAAGAATATCATATTGTGCAAACTGGAGCAAAATAAATACATTCCAATTGCATGGCATGATTTCTTTATCAAATGACATCAGGCACTGAAGCAGCTATCTGATACCTTCATAGCTTCCACCAAATGGAAAACTTATTTTAAGATTCTGTTTTTGGTGTCTCTTATATTAGAAAATACAAGCAACAATTTTACCTAAAAATAAAAGACTGAGTAAAACAAGTCCTATGGAGAGGGAAAAGTAAGGCCCTGATGTTTCTGAAAAACTGTGGACTCACTGTTCTTTGTAATGTTTATGATCAAGATTCTTAGGCAAACAGATCTGGTTCCTAACAGGAAGCATATAAATCATACTCATAATTGCTGTCAAAACTGCAGTGAAGTGTACTGCAAGTTTCGATAATAAAGAATAGAGTCACAGTTCAAACTTGATTACATTTTGGAAATTCATGCTGCTCTTACAAGAATCAGTGGCCTTAAATATCTTCCTCTCCTGCCAAATTTTTCACTTGCACTTTTTATTATTTATGAAATCAGTGTCTGCACAATGTCATGCAGACCTCTGCTGATAAACTCTAATTAAGATTAAGACAAGCCTTTTGGAAAGGATCCCATCATTAGCAAACATGATAAACACAAAAATACTCCCTACTTGTCAACCAGGAGCAATTCAGTAACCTAACAGTATTATCTGTTGCTAGGCTACAGAGCTGACAAAGCTTCAATTATATTGTACAGCCATACCTATGGAGTACAGTATAAGCAAAATGTATCTAGTATAAAAGCATTTAACTTCATCCATGCTATCTGCAATTCATGGATTTTTCAATGGCAAAAATCAGGTTAATAATTACGTAGTATGTTGGAAAAATCTCTGCGATGTGTTATGTTTGCACAATTTTTTTCTAATTTATCTGTATGATTGATAGACATTTGCTTTGTAAAAATAATAAAATGCAAGCAATGGGAAACTGTAAACCACTAGCAGACTACATCTGGGCTCATCAAGATATGAAACCAAGCTTAGTATTAAAAAATATAATAAGTTGAAGCAATTAAGTCACATTTAGATGTGGTAATACTCTACCTTCAGTATACAGGAGCACAGGGAGCACTGAGAAGATGGATACATATATTGTCTATAACTTTATTTTATGTAAGATGCACATCTAAGCATACAACAGAAACCAGCTTGATTTTTTTCAACGACTTCATCATTTTCTTTCCCTATAACAATGAAGTCCATTTATGGATTTTATAAATAATTCAGGCTTTATTTACTGTCTTTTGTATCAATGATTTGCTCTTAAGGGTAACTTTAAAATGACAGGGCTATATGGTGCCACTGATTTATTTTTTTTAAACAGAGATCCCCATTGACTCTCATCGGGGAGTTCTGCCTAAATCGATGGCACCATAACTCCTTTGATTAAGTAACTGTTGCTCTTAATAGAACTGACTTTAAGAAACAAGTTACTAAAAATAATTTAACTTCCCTTTTAACACAAAAGGCAATGGCTAAATGCAATGGAGTAATGGTTTCATGGAATTCAGTTCTTTTTTTAGACAGAAACAGCTCCATCATGACAGTGCAGTTATCTTAACCCATTTGAAAAAGAACTGCATTACAATATACACATAGGTACCATATTCCCCCTAAAGTATGAATAAAACTTTGTTTGCTGAACCACTTGAGTCTGGATTTTTGACACATCACATTTGTATATCTTTTGTTGAAGCTTAGGAAATGATTTCTGTGGAACCCAATTTTCATATTTAAATAGTCTCAGTGTTTGAATGTACATTTGTGCCACTGAGTCCTAAAATGCTGCTTTGGCTGCAGATATTTTGTGCTTAGTGCTTTTCATTGTATTACTGTAACAGCATAAGAGTCCATTTCCTGTATGCATATCTTTTTGTAAAGAAGGGTCAGAAGACTATCAGAATTCATTTAATCAACAGATTGTATTAGTTTATGGGCCATAATTACTTCCAGGTAAATCAACTGAATGAAACCTTCACTTTCTTTGAATAAAATGTTCCTATTTCACAAAATAGACATTTTTATTTTGCCATTAGTCCTGAGGAAGAAAAGTTTGTTTATTTTATGCCATCCCTCCTTTGTCTTTTATTTTAATTATTTGAAGGGAATTGCAAATCCACAATAGGACCCAGTCTACACATTTGGGTTCCCCCCTAGAGGTTCCAAGCATTCAGAATAATTTTCTATACTAATGAATGCCCCCATTTCAGTGCAGCACAAGTTACTGGCTAGATCTCTAATTTCCGACGTTAACAGAGAACATATATCTATACGTAGACACATTGTTTAATAAAAAAAATAATGAATTCAAATCCAATACTGTTGAAATTCTTGACAGTAGAGTAGTGCAAGGAATAGAACTTATAAATTATGTGTGCCCCTTCTTTGAAAAATGCTTTGGAGGTTTCTTTGTGCATTGGCAAATACAGTAGGAATATGAGGTATTGTGTGGATCCTCCTGCACAGCACCTGATAAAAGAATAAAGAGCTGTGACATATTCTTAAAACAATAGAGGAATTAAAGAGAAACAATGGGCCAGCTGCTTCATTAATACAATCAAAAGAGAGCCCAGCACAGAGGAGTCCAGATAATTAAGCACTACTCTTTTAGACTACTCTATAATAAAATTGCTTAAAATTTTATTAACTACTTCATAGTTGTTAGATAGATCTATGTACTTGTTTATTTAGGTTGATTAATGCCTTTTCAGTATTTTTCAACATGCCAACTCATGGTTCATACAAGTTTTTGAATAAAATAATGTAAGAATAACAGATATGGATCTATAGTATACACAGCAATAAATCAAAAGCATTTTCTGAACAGTTTTTCCTCTTGCTAAATAATTCTCAACATTTTTCACTTGGATACACAAACTGGATAGTTTGCAGGACATTTTTTGCTATCCGTGTATTGCCAGAATTCCAAATATTGCTGCTTAGAGCATCTCAACAGCTAGCCGCGTGCACTCAGACTTCTCAAACAATTATACACATATTTACAGTGTTACATTAAGATTAATGAAATGGTTTCCCAGGATGCTCTATAATTTTTTCTTGTTTACTGATCAAAGGAGATTGTCAAATAACACTTGCCCTTAATATTGACTTAGCTACTACATATTATAACTGCAAGGTATTGATTGCATAAAATGTAAAGTTGATAATGTAAAACAATACGGTGCAAAAGCAACTTCATTTAGCTCTTGAATTTCTATACTTCAGCTTGGGAAAAAATTTGAAACCAGATTTTTTTTTAAACTTACAGTTTAAAAATATGTGCTGCAAGAATGTTGCAAAATAAAGGAAAAATACCACGATATTTTGTGCACTGAAATATTAGACTCACTTAAATTACTGGTCAGTTTTGAAGGCAGTGATTTTTTAGACCAAGGAACAAGATGCCTGACTGGAAAGAAAGAAGAAAATTCTCTCTCAAGAGATCTGGGACCTGTTTCCACATCCTGGTCAATGTGAGTTTTAACATGGACTTCAGTGTCAATAGGAATGGTTCCCCTAGTCAGATGGTGAAGTAGCAACAATTTTTGTTTGAGCAAAGTATTTTTTTATTTTAAAAAGCTGACACAGACTATATAGTTGTTCTTCTGAATACAACTTTTTATACAGCTTTGGGCATACTTAAGAAAATTTCCACAAGTGAAGCACTTTAGAGCAGGTAGAAAAAAATTTCTATTCTGTGTATAGTGTGGTTACATCAGTTACAATCCTTTAGCAGCTCTCTTTAATTAATCTTGACATGAGCATATGAAGCTGAACTTCAGCTAAGCTACAAGGCCCTAAAAGGGACTAGTTGTATGCATCAAGAAAAATTGTTTTTTTACTTGTTTTTCATGAATTTGAGGATTTGCATTGATTTCCTTCAAATAAACACTTGAGTGTAAAAATTACAAACCACATCTGTGCTCAAAAAATATTCACAGGAAAATAATGTGGTACTTTCACTTGCCATACCCTGCCCCCATTCCCAATTGAGCTGTGATAGCTTATTTACCACAGGGAGAGACAGTTAAACCCATCTATCTTTCTTCTGGGATCCTTGTTCAAATCCTGCACTAATCAGAATGAGTATGTATCTATTAGATGTCTGTAAAAAGTCTTAGGTGAAATCAGTTCCTGGTGGACAAGAGTCCAAAGCATAAACCTTTAAATATTTGACACAACTGGAAAGAACTGAAGCCCTGCCACAAATGCTAAATGTTTTACTTCCTTAATTCAGCGTAAACTCTCAGGACGGAGCTGCTAGAATTCTTTCACAACTTCAGCAACTATTTTTTTCTCAGTGTGTTGCATTCATATTCCTTTACTTTATATTCCAGGATACCCCTTTTCTTAGCCCGTTATACCCAGCTGAGGCCCCATTCTAAAAGGAATTTATAAATATTTATGAAAAATGATGCAAGATGGAATAAACTGCTGCTGCTGAAGCCCAGTAACATTACCAGTCCCCCCTAACAGATTAGTCCCCCCCGCAATGCAGCAACCCCTCCATCTCTTGACCTTTTACAGCACCAAGCAAATCAAGTCCCTCAACAAACTTTCCTAGGAGGAAATTTGAAAAGGTCAGAAGAGCCTCCCTGAAAATGGCTCAGTGGCCTTTGTGAGGACACTGGAGCTTAGAGAGAGACCAGCTAATGAACTCCACTGTCCTAAGGCAAGATTTTGGGTACACACACTTCCTGCTTCTCTGTTAGCAATGCCACAAGCCAGCCATTCCCAGCCTTAACAAATGCAATGATACAAGCAGCCAGACTTTCTACTGTTCTGTGGAAATTGCTATTTGTGGGAGACGTGAAAGAGGCAGTGTGCATTGTCTCCTTGGCATACAAACAGTTATGTACTGCAGGGAAATCAACATGCACTATAATTTAACAATGGACTTTCTGCTGTTTGGCACCCTCTTCTCTTGCACAGTTGTAGAGTGAATGGGGCAGTCTCTTGAGTGGGAGGAGATATTATGTAGGGCAAGAAGGCCCCTCATCTTGAGCTGTTGGCAGAATAATTCAAAAAGGAAATTTGACAAGGACAAGCAAGTGCAAAGTCCTGCATTTAGGATGGAATAACTGCACATACAAATACAATCTAAGGAATGATTCGCTAGGCTGCAGTATTGCAGAGAAGGATTAGGCTGGACTAGATGACTTTATGAGGGCCCTTCCAGCCCTAATTTCCTATGAGTCTATAATTTGTATTTTCTTAAAGGTACCAAGCAAATAGAGGGGCATCAGGGACAGTATTTTACAGATGTGGAAAAATGAAGAGATAAACAACTATATAATAGGCTAGGAGCCTAGGATACCTTTTTTTTAGGTGGGGGGAGGAAGGGTGGTGAATATGAGAGCTCAGTGGGGATTGGCTTAATGGCTTAAAGTTAAGCATGTACCATCATTTTGAGGACTGGAACACGAGATTAAAAGTCCTTCAAGGTAGTAGTTGTGTATTCGGGAAATCTGTGCAAGGGACCACACCCAGAATCATAGAAAAGGAGGGCAGGAGGGGATCTCTTAGGGTCATCTAGTCTAACCCTCTGCTCAAATAGTGCTTACAATAATGGTACCCCACAACGGCTGAGGCTTTTCGGCACTACCATAAAATTGGCAATAATGATACAATAGAAACAGTTGCCCTAAGATGTCTGGAACAAGGCAGCTACTCTTCATGGTTTTGCTTTCAGAGGAAAAATCTTGCTTTCACTGCAACCAGTGAGGGATTTTTCCACTGACTGTAGCAGGAGCAAGATGATACAACATTCCTGTGGGTTACAGGAGACCTTTGGCATTCACGGGGGATACGTTTCAGAGATCCCCACGAAAGGCGAAATCTGTGAATAAGTCAGGAGCGGCGGTGGCGGGAGCATGGTGGCAGGAGTCCAGCAATGACAAATGTGGGGCTCCTGTAGGTGCTGCTGGTGCTGGGAGGGAGCATGGTGAGAGCGTGTGGGGAGAGAGCATGCGTAGGGAGAGAGTGTGGGTTTGAATAATCACATTGTGAATATTCGAAACCGCGAACCGCGAATCATGAGGGTTTATTGTATTTGAAAACACGACTGCTAAACAAATAGGCAGACTCAAGTCAAGTTTATCCCCAAATTTAAATATAAGAATTAACATTTGCAAAAAACTGTAAAGTGATAAAAGAATTCACATGATTTCTTTAAAGGCCAAAAGCTTAAAAATACTCCCAAAGCAAACAAGCATTCCCCAACTGTATTAGAAACGCAAGCATGAGAACCTGAAAGTGAGGAGAACTAGAAACTAAGCACAAACAAAAGTGAAACCTGATTAGTCTTTTTTCATTGTGGAGGCTTTTCAACTTATTTTAAGCAGATAGTATCCCTTTAAAATTATGAATGAATCAGAGAAAAATAAACCAGTTAAAATCTCCCTGTTTGCTCACTCTAATATTGATTAGCTATTACACAGAATTCTGCACCAGGTGATTCCCTGCCCTCAAAATACTCTTTTAGCAGAAATATTGGTTTTTTGAGCATCATACAGGTGCACAGAAACTGCCAATCTGACTGACTGCGTGGTCAGCATGATTTTCTAAATGACCAGGAAAGAAGTGACTGTATACCCTAAGGAAAGCTGTCAAAATTCAGGCCGCAGCTGATAAACTGATTACGAAGCTGCTTAAGACTTTGCTTGTAAACAAAAGCATTTATCAACTAATAATTTGCAACAAACTGATGTAACTCCCAGCTGAGCCCCAAACTGTAATTGTCTTTACCATCTGCCTATTAAAATACCATTCTTCATCACCAAGCAGGAACAGAAGGGAAAAAACCTCCAACAACTACATAACTTGCGTGCTTATAAATAATCTCTGAGCATTCCATACTTTCATTTTGACTGCCAGGTCTTCCACACTTCATTTTTTTTTCTTTCAGGGAAAAGCAGTGTTTCTAAATTAGCAATAAAGTAAAAATAAATACTGCTAGGAAAAAATGATGTAAATTCATCATACTCTGGTGTCCCTTAATTTTTTCTTTTTTGCCACTCCATAGGAATGTCATGATGGAAGCCCCCTCAAGCACAACCTTGCAGATGAAACTCTTGATTCCTTTACAGTTTGTCGATTTCCATTACCTTTCTTTCTTATGCAGTTATTTCTCCCAGTGGTGAAGAGGGTGTCAGTTAAAATATGTTGGATCCCTGTTGTGCACTCTGTAAGGGTTAGTGGGATTCTACACAGATGGCTTGGGGCTACAGGGCCGGTCTGTAGTTGGCTTTTCAGTCCTGTGGTATAACTTCCCGAAAGCTGGGTGAGTTCACCCTGCTCTTTTCTCAAGCTTTTTCCACTCTTAATCCTGGGAAAAGCTGCAGAATTTCAAGGATTTTCAAAATTGGCAGATTCAGATATTCTAATGGTGAAGTACCTTACAGGAGTTTTTTTTTGAGAGGCCTTATATAGCGAATGTATAGGCAAGAGAAGCCAGGGCAGTGGATCATGTAGAAAGAAAAACAGCCCCTTAAGATGCCTTTGCATTAAAAACTGAATTTAATAAACAATCATACCATGATTTAGTGAAATGCACTTGATCAAATATCTTTGCAGCCTCTGTGCTCAGCCACCCACTGTTTTAAACACAAGACTATGACAACAAACCTACAATTAGGGGGGTTTTTTTGGGTTTTTTTAGAAATTTCTATATTCTACAGCCAGCTTAATATGATGTTTTTATTTTTCTTTCTGGCTCCTAACTTAAATGATCTGTTAATAGGGCTCTGAACCTCCTCCCACACATTCCATGCTCCTTACCACAAGAACAGCAGCATATACTTCAGTAACAATTATTTCCTAAGGGGACCTGTTTTACCCTTACCCTTTTTATCACTGATGCTACCCAGAAAATCCAAAGCCATTCACAAATACAACAGCAATACCAGAAAGAGACAAAATCTATCAAACTGATCCTGCAAAAGTATTTGAATACAATTCTGCACTTGTGATTACTTTTGGTGAAGCACAGAACCACTCGCATGTATGTGTTCATGCAGTACGGTCATGAAAAACTGAAACTCATATGTGAACGGAATACAGGAAAATACCAATAATTAGATAGGTCACATACAAAAGGTCAAGTACAGTACAAACCTCACTTCTTTTGGTTTTTGTTTTCTGTATTATGTAAGGATAAAGGATTGTGGAACACTCTGACATGGCAAATGAGTATACAGGAAAAACCTGTAATTAAATTGACTGTATAGATGACGTAAAGATTACACTTATGAGTATGTACACAGGATTGCATCCATCATGATGATGCGATTATCCTATTATGTAATGAACATTCAGAATTAAAGCAGCAAATTCAGAATTAAGATGAATACATTTCCTTAATATAAACTGAAGTCCAATGCACACGTGTGCACATGCGCACAGATGCACAGGCGCACACAGGTGAATATATATACATTCCCCCCCACCATGTTTTTGTATTTTGTTTCCTGATCTTACAATACAAGAATTAGGAAAGAAGCATTAAAACATAGGAATTAAACAAGGGCAAGATTTTTAACACACCCAAACTGTATTGGGGTTTTATATATTAAAGCATGTTTTCTAAACCAGAGACAAATATTGTCTAAGTGATTTGGGGATTACATTTTCTAATGTGTTTAAACAGGAATTATTTATCTGATAGGCTTTCATACTGGTATGAATGCTTTGGAAATGTGTGATCTTACTTTATCCAACAGATCATAATAAATTATTACATATGTATGGATTTAGGCAAATATTCTGAGTTTTTTTAATGGTTACATTTTATAAGTTTAATGCTTAATAGCTTCTAAAATACAATACAGAACTGATTAACTAATTCAGGATCTTATTTCTCTGCCAAATTATATTTTTAACTCAATGGTTTTAGTGCTATATGAATAAGGGTTAAAACAGATAGTCAGAAACTCATAACTTAATGCCTTCCTAAATTATAAAAACAGCAGCATAGATTTTTTTGACAATTTCACAGAATATATTCATTCTTGCACTAAGATATACCATACTAAAAATCCTAGAAGAATATTTTTAAAGCAGTTCTCAAACCTGACAAGAATAAGAGCTTATAAAAAAATGCTGCAGCATCTTAAGTTATAAGAGACATGGATGCACTGCCAGTAATAGTTTGATCTCTGCTGTTCTTGTTGGCAATCATTTGCATACTTTCCCAGTTTAGTAGTCGGTTCCTGGGGAATGATGATGACTACAGCTAGTAACTAAAAATATATATAAACACATTGCCAGCAGATGGCACTCTATGCATATCGTGAACAATTCTGCTGGGGAGAGAAAGAAGCTATTATTTATTTAATTTTACACTACACTGAACATTTTACATTGTTGCACCAAGGTTGATAAAACTGGGAGATTCAGGCAGTTTGATTAAACACTCTTGTAACCCTTTATATACTATACCCTCATGGCTGATGCTTGTCTAGTACATTTTGACAATTGGGTCATGTTTTGTTGTCATAACAACAAAGCAGAAGAATTGGTTCTCTATCACCAAAAGGTCTGGGACAGTTAAGTGATGAAGAGTCATGAACCTACTAGTAAGTCATATAAGAGAGCTGCCTTTCAGCATTCACAGACTATGGTGAAGGCCACATTGGAAACACCTTAACTGTACAGACAGATTTATGGTTAAGAAGATTTATAATAGATGAACTGGAAAAAATTTAAATAAATAAATTATCATATGAATGCACAAAGTAAAAATACTATCCTTAGAAATCTTACTGGTTTATTTAGAGGGACATTCCAGAAATGTTTCCTTTGTTCTCCTGGATGTCATAACTCTACAACATTAAAACTGTGCAAAAGCCCATTTACACAGTACATACCTGATAGTTCCATTTCTTTGTGTAACTGACATACTAGCAAATGTCAATGAACTAGGAAGCTAAATTGCTCATTTAATGCAGTATTGTTAAACTTTCAGACAAATGTAATGGCACTGGATATAAAGTACTATTTGTCATAATCAGGGATCCTAGTTTTCTGTTCACCACAGAAAATCACGGTATCCGTGTTTTCCTGCAACCTACCAAAACCTTGGTGGCATCCTGTGGCAAGTGGCATCATTTCTGTTCTTGTATTTTTGCTGCAATTTTTGCCTCCGAGTTAATCAGCAGTGGGTTGGGGGAGATGGGGTGCTACTGATTGGCTGAGGGGCAAAAACCACAGCAAAAATAGAGGAAAGCAGAAATGGCACTGCTTGCAGAGGGATGCCACTAAGCTTTTGGCAGGTCACAGAAAACCATGGATTTTTGTGTTTTTTTCCAATGGAGATTATTTTGCTTTTTCCTCACCAGAAAACTAGGATCCCTGGTCATAACAGTGTCATGGAGAAGATGACTATGTATGTCCAAGCTGTCCTAAAAGCGAACCTTTATTTGTATACAAACAATTACATTATACTAGTTATTTACCGGTTAAAAACCACTATTTAATGAAGCATAAAAGTAAGAAAAGTGGGGAGCAGAGATATAATCTGTGACCTAATCTGAATTCTTCCGTATTTATGGGTGCTCTGACTGGACTCAATGTCTTGTGGAAGGGCTGGCTGGGACATAGGAGTGCATCAGAGCAAGGCTAGCTGGCAGGCAGTCCCCAAGTTGAAGCACTCATGTGCCCTAGCCAGCCAGCTCAGTGTCTGCATGTGTGTTGCTGCACACAAAACTATGCAGCAGGGTAGGATTTGTATTTACTTGTATTTAATGGAGGCATACATGTAGATACATGACATTTACTGAGCAGCTAGTCAACTGCACAGAAAATGTCCTGTGTAGATGTACCCCCAGTGTACAACTTAGTGACTAATTAGGGCTTCAAAGAAGCATTTCTGTAGGCAGCATATGTAACCTTCACAGGACATAGGCCTGATTGTTCCACCTCTTCATTTTTCTTCTTCTCCATACTTTATGGGCCAATATTGGTAGCTATCCTAGGAGTTTACTTAGGATAAAGTATAATGAACAACTTGGAATTGCCCTGGGGAATGGAAGCTCTAAACTAGCTGGCACAATGGAAAAAAGCACTTCATCATTGACTAACCTATATGTAATTCAGAACAAAACACATTTTCCTGAACGCCAGCCAGTTTACATAAACTTCACAGTATTCATGACCTGCTGAAGATGCTTCACTGCCTCACATTTTTTTGGTCTCCTGCAAATCAGCACTTATGGGCAACCATCTGCATCTACATCTCAGAATAACAAAAACATTCCATTATTCTTTCTGTTAGATTTGCCTCCTTGGCCTTGAGAGGATAATCTCAAATACCTGTGCCCTCACACTTCTTTACTGAAACACTGGGAAGATCAATATTCTCTTTATGCTCTTGGAGTGGAAACTGAACTTAGAATCTATTTTCATGATGAAAAATATTGCCATTTGTATAAGGGACAAATTTAGACCCATTTTTTTTCAGATCTGATGCCCCAAAATGTCTTTTGGTGGGTTCATTTTATCCTTCTTCTTTTTCAGTAGTCGTTTCACACAAACTGAAAATATTAACTAATTACTACTGGCATACAGGCTGTAACATAAGCACATGTGCAGTGGACCTTCCACCACACAAGTTCTTGATATGTTGGTCTTCATATCATTACAGTGATCGACCTGTCTGGAGGACTCCTAGCTAATGCTTTATGTTGAGAAGTCAGCTGTAACCATTAGCCAGCTGGGATCAACATTCATTGTGCAACTTTCAATTTTTTTATCAAAATCATAATAGATATAGATTATAATAACATGCATGGGCCATACAGGTAATAATATACTTAATACTAATATCTTAATATTATACTTAATACTAATACCTATATATAGATATATAGATAGATAAATATATAGATATATCTTAATATTAATATTAATATACTGTACTTAATACTGATATCTTAATACTTATATCTAATATTCAGGTATCAGTTCAGGGCAACTCTGAGACTATCATGATCTCTTTAGAGATATAAAATTAATATTTCATACCACAGTTCACACTTATTCTATGTATAGTGAATAAAGTGTTGGAAATACAAATAGCATGCTGCAATTATGATTTTTTTAAAAAGATTTTGTTGTAGTTCTAAGTCAGTAAATGGCTGTTCATCTTCTAATTAGATTTATTATTTATAAACACAATTATTACATATTAATTTAGAAAACTGTCTCACATTTGGTAGATGTGTTCTCTCTTCCGGATTCCCAGAGGATATAAAGACAATAAATACACACTTTGAGAAGGAGCTTGAAAAAGACAAGATGAGGGGTGAGATCATAACGGATCATCCAGCACAGAGGACCTCAGAGAAGAAAACCACAAGCTGGGGGTGAAAGAAAGTCATGAAAAGGCTACTCAAGCAAGCAGAGTGGACCAAGCCAAGAGAAGATGTGTGACAGAGCCATCAGAGACAAAAATCAGAAATCTGTAAGAGCTGCTGCATGATCTTCATGGTTAGATTGCGAAGCTGCAGTCTGCAATGGGAAGGCGTGAAGAGTAAGAGAAGGGAAGGAAGAGGGACTGTGAGTTGAATGATTTTCTCAGTTAACCTGTGTATGCATTAGAAGTGCACAAGGTGAATGTCAGGAAGGCCAAAGAGGACGTTGCAGCAGTCACTGGAGGAACACAGTCAAGACCAGTTATATTTACCTGCTCTGACATGTATTTCCTTGTGTCCCTGGAAGAATTCTGAATCAACCCACCAATACACCTGCCATTACAGAGCCGTTCCCCTCTCTTCCAAATGAAGAATGGCAGAAGAGACACACTAACAGAGAATAGAGCTGGAACCCTAAATACATTTTAAAAATGTAATTAATACAAAGAATACAAAGGTCATTGCCTTAAAAAATGCCAAGCAGATTTCAGTCTTGTTCATTATTAATTATTGTTAATAATTAATTACACCTACTGTGCTTTAAGTATTCATGGCATCACAGAGCAGTTCCTGTCCCAAGGAATGTATCATTTTAGGACCAGATTTTATAATCTTTGCATAAGATGAGTCAACACTACTACTAGCATGAATAACAGCATCAATACAAGTCTGAAAACTAAGTAGAGGATGCCAAAGAGAGAATAGGTGATAAAAATGACTTGGGTGACAAGCAATAAAAGATAATGGTATACCAATCTGTGGGGCAGATTGAGGAAACCCCTTTTACTGCCAGTACATCACATTAACTATTTGTATAGGTGTATGTACAGTTCTTAGTTACAGCAGCTTTAATTTTCAATGGATTAATGTTGATATTTCAGGGAAACAGAGTCTAGCAAGAAGCTAAGAGTGATGGAGTGGTGGTCAAAGACAGAAGGTCAGCAAAAAGGTGTGAATTCTGCTGAGGGATTTCAAGGAAGAACAGAAAATACTTTGATCTACAGTGATTGTCTACATTTCCCCAATGTAAATCATTATATTTCTTTACCCAATTTTTTTTATCGAAATCATTTCTAACTTATTTCAGTCTGTCACAATAATATTTTCATATGAGGAGTGTTGTAACCTAATTCCTTCATTTGAATAATACATTCATTTTTAATTACTGCAACTTGATCTCAGATTATTCAAATAACTGTTTCATTTTTTATGCTTACCCTGACCCCAGTGTATTTATAGGCTTTTATCCTTACCTGATACCAGTGTAATGTAATTATAGATTGTATTTTAATCATCTACTATATCCTAGTGAGTTTGTTTAAATCAATCCTGAGTCTTTTATTTCTATGCCTTTTAAAATTCTACAATGGCATTCTCATTGCATAAAAGCAATATTTTTGTAGTTTACTACAATGAATGAACATTTTGCATGCATTGCTGGCCATGTTTCTCATTTAAATTTTAAAAAGTGACTATAGTGAACTCCATGTAAAATGAAAAACTGACTTGTAAACAGGCATTGGGCAACTTGTCACCAGAGATCCTTGTTCTGTGCTTCTGTTTCCTTTCCAATAATGGAGGCTTACAAGAAATTTAGCAGAAACACAAAAAGTCCACTTAAAAAAAAATCTTACTACATTGAGAAGCGTATCTTGTACTACTGAGCAACAAAAAGTTCATTTCTTTTTGACTGAAGATGTTAAATGATGGTAGGTATTTTTGCATACATTTCTGCTTATGGTCTGCATGTAGTTCAGGCAAAGGATGCTTGAAATTGCCAACATTAGCATCAATCAAGGCAACATTTTGATTGTCATATCCATCAATTTTATGTGATTAGGATTTTACTTTCAGAAACATCTCTTTTTCTGGGGTAATTCATTTTGGTTTTAACAACTTTAAATGCAACAAAACTAAAATGTTTTCTGTCACCTAGTTTTGATAAAGGATTTCTACCTTTTCTCATTTTTTCCAGCTGTTGCCAATGTCAGGTGCAGGATAGGAACATAATATCAGAGACCAGGTTGAGAAAATGACACTATACTACTATAGATAGGTCAAACCAGAAGCCTTTGTTTGATCGCATAGATTTCCAGCACTACAACATCCATTACTGTAACCACACTAAAGGACTACTTGAAAGCTCTTTTTATGAACATTGGGTTTTTTATTTTGTTTTTTTTTTATGAACATAGTTTCATAGTTGGTAGGGTGGAAAGGGACCCAAGCAGATCATCAAGTCCGACCCCCTGCCATGGCTAACATCTCTAACACAAAATGGTAATGGACCTTTCATATAGGGAAAGAACTGCTTTGCACTATGACCCATGGTTAAAATTGCCACAAACTTTATGCTATGACTCAGTTTTCAAAGATATTCTCTGTTTGTTTGACTGGGCCATATGTCCAGTGGTGCAGTAGTACTGGTCATGATGTTCTCACAAGATTAAGTGTGCAGTTTCAATGTCTATGGCTTGCATTAGACAGAGTAGTTGGAATAACAATCACAAGAGCCAAATACTTCTCAAAAGTGCTAATGACAACAGATATGGCGGTGTTGGAGATATCAGGATCTTCATAGCAAGGAAGAGATAGGGCAGTGGAGAAAAGAGGAGCTGCTTTGATGATTAATGACCACCTTCATTGTGTAGATAAAAGAAGAGCAAGACAGAGGGTAGAAGTACACAAAAGAGGGAAAGGCACAGATATGGAAAAACATGAGAAAACATGAAGGGACTCTGGTTTCCAAAAACTGGCAGAAGTGGGGAGCACCGGGAAATAAGTGGGACAGTGCAAGGGATCTTCCTTTCCAGATATGGGAAAGAAAAGAGTAAAAGGCTTTTCCTCCAAGTAATCAGGGGAAGAAATGGTCAAGGCAAGCTTTTTTCAGAAGCCAAGCAAGGAAAAGGGGTACAGTGTGTCCTATTCAGTGCCATGTCACATGTTCTTAGTCTGTCTTCTTGGGAGATAAGTGGCTTATCTATGAATACGCTTATGGTTATGGTCTGGTGGAACTGATTAAGACATGTGTGCAATGTTTACCTGACTGGCTTTTTTACACAATTGCACTGCTCAATTTTACACTGTATAGCTTCTTCTTAACTTCCATGCGTTGCTCACATCCCCTTTTTGTCTCCTGTTCTCGACCTTTCTTCACTTACTTTATCATCTTCTATCTTCACATCTTCTATATTCTTTTTCATTGTTACTTGTCTCTGCAATCTTTCCTCATTTCTCTACTTATTTGGAACATTCCCCTCCTATCTATGCTTTTCTAGTTTCTATATGAGAAGATTCCCAAAGACACAGAAACAAGTCCCATTCAATATGACAAGAGTAAGCTAGCAAGCTAGTTACATGCTGTTTACCAAACAGAGGTCTTCACCATAAAAAATGCCAGACATAACTGTGCGCTGATTCAGGACTGAACAACATGGCATTATTTACTGTTGCCTCCACTGGAAGGCTGTCTCTTGCAGGTAATACCTAAGGTTGCTGGGACGTTGCAGGTGCCCACAACATACATAGTTACAGGCAAATTCTAACTGCTATGCATCTAGCACCGTGAATTGCAGGAACACAAGCACTGTTTTACATTTATCAGAAGAAGACAGTAAATAAAAAAAAAGGTTTACTCAATATAATAACTGACAAAAATGAATTATTCTGCTTTTCCAAGATCCAGAGAGGGGAGCATGTTTCCCTCTGGGATTTCTACCACCATTTGGTCTAACATTCATTTTTCCTATAATAATACAAGCTTCATTAGAGGAGTAAAATAGCAATTGTCTCCTTGAGATCAAAGGACAATCTGTTAAATAAAGCGGCCGAATCTCTAGGAAGAAATAGTAGAAAAAGTTCGGACTGAATTTTATGGTGAATCAAAATGTAAATCGTAATTTCACAAAGCAGCAAAATGCAGAGCTCAAAATTAGCTTCATAAAGAAATAGCTACTGGATATTCTGATCTTGAACAAATGTGAACAGATACCTGAATACTAATCCATCAGTTACATATACCTAAATAAAATATGTTCATGAGATTTAAAAGGATGATTCATTAACACTACGAGGCTTAAAGAATGAACCAAAACACTTAGGACACTTACTGGGTCATGAGATAAACTACTATGGAGAGGAATAATCTTTTTTTATTTATCTGCTTATGTGTATTTGAAAATTAAAATAAAGATACATATAAAAACAAAATAAAATAAAATTGTAAAATCCATCCTTCATCAACAATCATTTCTCAGGTGAAAGGGCAGCACTGTACCTTTGAAAACCTGCGTGATATGATAAACATAAATGCATCTACTGAATGGCTAAAAATTCCAGGATAGGTTGCATAATTTGAGGTATTTAAATCCTCTGTTATAGCATCAAAATAAAATTACCCTGATTTTCATAGATGTTGAACATCTGCAGCTCTTTTTAACATCTGCAGCTCTTTTTCTTCACACCAAATTAAAAATAGGATATAAATCTATGAATATGTATATATACCGTTTCTTCCAGGTATTACTAAAAGTTATTCTGTAAGTCAGATTTCAGAGGTTAAGATCTGGTACTGGTAGACCCAATAAAATCAATTTTGCTTTTTCCAGCTCTGGTTTTTGTAAACATTACATTAAAATGCATTCATTTAAATATAGCTATTACGCTTTATGGAGATACTGCTATATCCTAAAGTGAAGAGACAGAGGCACACTGTTAAAAATCTAAACCTCAACTTTTCTAGAAAAGAACCCCCCCAAAGATTTTTTTGGGGGAGGGGATCACAAGAGAAAGGATATTTTCTTTTAGCTTTAAAATGTAGTTTGGCATATTAGTCAGCACTGACTTTACTACAAGGCCTCAAGCAGTGTAAAATCCGCTGGGAAAACAGGCAGGGGGTGCGGCTGTGGAAAGTTGCCACAAACTCCTCTGTTCTGACTAATTCCCGAATGAAACAGCACAGCCCTAAAAAGAGGCAGCACTGGCAACTGTGCATGCACTGAACCAGCCCCCTCCCTCATCAGTCTATCTGATGTAGACCCTAGTAGAAATGAAAATGGATTCCTCTGAGTGGAAACGATAACAGAGGGTGGGGAAAGGAACACAACCTGTCCTTCCTTGGTTAAATCCCCTTCCCTAAAAGGAGTCAACCTAGTAGTCAGGACAGAGAAGATCAATTTTAAACTCCTTGTACCAAAATAAGGAAAGTGGCCAAAACTTGCACAAGTGGTATCACTTGTCCTTTTTTAAAGGTTTACATCTCCTTAATCAAAGAAGTACATGTACATAAATTATTCAAAGGAAACAAAGGCAAGAAATAGAATTTCCTTGAATGTCAGATAATTCCAAAATTTTCAGGCATGTTTGTATTTGTAGGAAATACAAAATTGACTTTATAGATATTTACAGTACACTGCATTTTCAAGACATTTGTCAAATTACCTTTAAGTTGTCTGCGTGGTAGGGAACCACAGTGTTACAGGGTAGTGTTTATAGGGGCTGTAACCACAGCATTGAGTGCCAGAAGATCTGTGTACTCTTAATGAATCTGCCACTAACTGGCTTTGGAAATTTGGTTAATACACTGTCTCCGTCTCAGTCTCCACATTTTTTTACTGACTTCACATATGTATGGCACCATTACTAATCCCGAGTAAATCTGCTACTTGTATTTAAAGGTAGAAAATGTACTCAGGATTAGAGAGGTTTACTGCAAAGTAAGCAGGTGCACATGTACATGAACATGCTTACTTCACAGTAAGCTATGCTAATTCCAAGTTAAGCGTCTCATGTAGATGCTCCCTTCATGAAGTCCACCCAGCTGAAGCACTTGCTGTCTTTCCCTGTAATAATTTAAATGTAAAAAACCAGTACACGAAAGGAAAGAAATGTGGAAAGAATCAATACTGATGTTCAATAACGCATTGGTAAAAATATCTTTGATATAGAAAAGGGAAGATATGTAACAAGAGGCTACTGCTTAAATATAAGTTTTCATTGATGGACATTCTGTCATGCTCAGGTTACATGTTCCAAAATTTGATATGTATAACCAGAAGGCTTTATTTTTTGGTGGCAACACCAAATCTGGGCCATGAATGCATTTTTTGAGAATGAATATCCTTGTGTATCTTAATCACAGTGTAGATAAAGAGTGAACATGATGTAATATCACTTTTTTCCTTTAGAATATTAATTTAGATTAATATGAGCCAAAATATTTCTGCTCTTCTTGAAGTTTTATCTTGCTCATTTTTTAATTTTAATTTTATATTTTTAGTGAATTTAGTGCTTATGAAAGGCCATGGATTTAAGTGCTCTGGTTGCTGAAAACAAAGTGGATGATCTACAGTAACATATCTGCCTTAAAAATGTTTAGTTGTGGGTGAGACAATGGCTCAGCTCATTCATGGTCCTTCTGTCATTGGCTTCTCTTCAGAGACTGCCAACTAAGGTGTCAATTATGGTGAGACATTTATTCACTAGGAAATGGACTGAGACCACTAAAATAGGTCATCAACGGTGAAGAGGAGTTAATGACTGCATTATGGCTGATTCTGGCTGATTGAATGCCTAGAGGTAAAGAGTTCCACATCCTTTTATTAAACCCCTGAACTTTGTGGCCCTCTTCTTCCTATTTTCAAGGTTAACGTAACTCTTGACTCTACTGGGAATAGCAGTTGCCCCTATCCTTTTACCACGAAGTGCAGACAATTTGTACAGAATGCCACTCACATTCTTGGATTGGAATATTTTCCCTAATAATCAAACTTGATACACATACTGGTTCTTTGGCATGTCTATGTTCATAGCCATCTGTTAGGGTGGAACTATGCCTACTTTCAAGGAAATATGCCAATTTTAACATGATATAGGTGACATCTAAATGTAGGTTTATAAGGAGAGGGTCTAGAAAGTAGCAGCATTACTCTTCTGCAGAAAGTTTCTCCTAGTGATAAGCAAATCTCTGGTGATCTTATATAATGTTTGTGGGTATTAAAGACTCATGCAGTGGCTTCTTTTTATCTCTGCCTACAGTTCCTTGATTCTCTTTCTTTATCCAAATGATCTCAGTGCTTGCTGTTCTACAGTTGTGGAAAGAAACTTACATGTTGATCATCATACTCTAATTACAGTGCTTCATCTAATATAAAGACCAAGTGACAATTAGGTAGAAGTTTACATTTTTGCTTCCATCAAATAAATCATTCTGGACTGAATGATTTTTTACCTTTTTATTAAGACAGTCATTACGGCTGCAAGAATACTTTCAGGGGGGCCTCTACAACCAACATTTCTGAACAGCACCATTCAGAAACTCTTGGGATATGGATAGCACAGTGAGCGTCCTTCCTAGCTCACTGCTGCGCCTCTATCTATGGGCCTGTGAGATCTGTCATAAACAATCTTTAGCCAAGATTTAGCTAGGAATTTTGTTTCATGCTATGGTTAAACAGTTACCTTCTGTTCATTCTATTTGACTTTCACAGCATTCGAGGGGATGGGAACTACATCCGGACATGATGTGGCTACTCAAGAAATGAGGTGACTATAATAATCCTAAACTATATGATTATGCAGATAGCCCATTATTTTTTGATCAGATACACCATATACATCTCAAAAGATAGTACAAAACTTGCAATGAACCACACTGTAACCTACTGTAACTGTTGTGTGTTTGTGAAACACCTTCAGAATTTCTTGTTATGTAGAGTTAAAAGAAAAGGCAGCCACAAAAGATAAGAGATAGAAAGCTTGCTGGCATTTTGATCAGAGAGGATCAGGACTCTCTACATGAAACCTAATATCCAATCACTGATTTGAATACTCTGTTAGTCCATTTCAAGAGTGGTATGCCTTGTCATTCAAAACAATTTTCCAAGAAAATCTCATATTGTAAAAGTGATTTTAACTCCTCTTCTACTGAGCCATAAGAAACTACTGGTTCTGCTGTATCACTTAATGTGATGACAGCTCCTTGCTGACACATCTACTCATTTTTTTTAGCTCCATAAGGAGCTGATGAGACAACCTCTTTGCAACAGGTGTGCCCATTTCTTCCAGAGCAACACCTGGGGCACATGAGTATGGATTTAATGGCATCTGAAACAGGCCAGACTTCCAGTATCAAAGCTAACTGTTCTTCTTCCAGCTTGGCTTTCAAAGATGATACTGCTGTGCCAGTGCTCTGAGAAGACCCGCTGCCTCCTCTGTTTTGTTTGGCTACAGTTCTGGAAAAGGGAAGGATATGTCACCAATAATATGATGTTCTCTTTACACACCGCCTCACCCTTGGTAAGATAGTTGAGTTTCAAGGTTAATGGTTTTGCGTTTGTTTCTCTGGCTTCTGCACATCTCCGCTTTCTGTCTCCATTGCAAACTTGACCATTGTTTTTGCCACACCAAACACTTATCTTTAGAGACAAAACAACTCTATCAGTGTTTACCTGTGATTCAGGTAGTACAATCCACTATGTGCAGATTGAGTTTATTGAATAAACAAGCAGCAACCCCTTTCCAAAGCAATTGATAGCAATGAGATGACTAAACAGGCATAACCTTGATTTGTTCTGGGACTAACTTTGCCTTTTGACTCTACTTTGGTTTTACTATCATACACGTTTATTTTCCCCAATAAGTTTAATATCCCCAGGGAAAAACCAAATATCACGTAATATCTACAGGCATGGAAAAATCTTCCTTGCTAAAAGGCAAAACAAAGAATGGGAAAGTATTTTTACATAAATCTATAAGTGGCCTGAAAAATTGTTTTTGCCAAACTGATATACCTTTACTTAAGGTATAAATAATAGGAATCTTACCTATGATATCATCATTAAGGGTGTAGCCTTTTGGGGGAGGGTGGGGCACCCAAAAGGGAGAACGGGAGAGCGTTCCCTTCTTTCACTTGCCCGTCACAACTTGAACACAACAAAAAGTAAGAATAAAGGAGGCTCCAAGATAATGTGTTCCCCCTCAACTTTCGGACACGGGTCCCAACAGATATAATTAATGAGGTTTCACCTCCCCTACACCTCTTCCATATGCCAACCTGGATGCTAATTTAGTAGTGCTTTCCTGGTTGAGATTTTGATGGCACAGCACCACTTTGAACATACGGATTTCTTTATGTCTTTTCTTTTATACTGCCCCTTTAAGGCGCTGACACAGTCTTTAATATCTAGGTACATCAATGTCAATAACAAATAAAAGAAAACAAATATTCTCTGTTGCCGCACGGTACCATGTGTCTGACATTCAGCAAGAATTTACTCAAGTACCCACTGGAACTATGTCTACTTGGTCTGTAGCTCCTCGGTGATCAAAAGGAAAACTCTTCTTCAGTTATTCTTTAAGGGTGAAGACTCCTCTGGGTCCTCTTTGACAAGTTTCTCTGGCCAATAAGCCCCAGAACCTCTCTTCCTGAGACTCCCTGGAGCCTAGCAGCCTGCTGGCTCTCCTACCTGGTTCTACAGCCCAGGACAGCACAAGTCAGAGCCCAGGACTCTGCTGTTCGCCTCTGCCCTACTCAGCCTTCAGGCAGCCTCCTGTTGTCTCAGACGCCCAATGCTCCCCTGGTTCCGGGAACTGTTTAAATATATGTCACTCCCTCTGTGTCCTCCTATACACAGGGAGTAGGAGCTTTTATACCAATGTGGGAGCGGCTCAGACCGGTCTGGCAGCACAGTCCCTTCCTCTGCCAGTGAAGTAAGCTCATCAGTAACCTTCCCAAGCTACTTTCCCTTTTGATTTGTGGGGAGTTCAGGTGGAACTCACTCTGCCCTTTAGCTGGATGCGTCGGCAGTCACCCAGCCTGGCAAAAACAGGTCTACCTAAATTGCAGGGGGACTTACCAATTTTTGCTGGTCGATCATGGTGTAAAGTTCTCATTCCGCAGTAGCCCACCTCTCAGCACTGATTGGAGGAGAGACACTGCGGGTCAGTAGGGACAAGGGGGGGCAGCGCCACCATCTTGATGGCTGGCTACCCTTCATGTGGCCCTGCCCCTTGGCACTGATTGGCGGAGAGGCCCCAAGGGTGAGAAGAGACAAGAGAATGGCTACTACTGTGATTGCTGGATGCCCTTTTTGTGGCCCTGCCCTTCAGCTCTGTTTAGTAGAGCGGCCCTGATGGGGAGGAGGGACGAGGGGGCAGCAGCCATCTGCTGCCCTTCATACTGCCTCACCGGCTGATGCCTTCCCCTCCCAGCATTGAGGACTGCTGGCTTTCCCTGGGGACCCAACCTTTTATTTTTTTATTCAGTTTTTTTTGTTGATTTCATGGGTTTTGTGGATAATCCTGGATTACATGGTTTCCATGAAACCACAAATTAAGTAGATCCCTAATAATCATATATTTAGACAAAACTTAAAAAAAGTTATCTGTTCACTTTGAGTTCAGACTGTATGTCAGCCATTGCTAATTCATGTGTGCTGGCCACAGCAAGAAAAGTATCAAAAGTATCTTCTCTAGGCTAGAAACAAATATACTGACACCAAGTTAAAATGACTGCTTATTGATGCTATAATAGCATGGAAATGGGCAAAATACAAGAAAACTGAATGGATAGGAATGTTTTCCAGAGGCCTGAAGGCAATGGCTGTGTACAGTGTTGAATTCGAGACTTCACTATGTACCCGCCAAATTTATACTTTTACGTGATGAGTGAGATGATTTTCTGTTTTGAGCAATGGAAGGCACCCATCTTCTATGTATGGCTTTAGTGACCAGGTGAATTGTTATGGGAGGAGTAAGGGGAAAAGAAGAAGAGTGACATTTGTTTGTTTTCTGATTTAGAGTTAGGTTCATTAAATGTTGTATCACATCTACAGAAGCCTATAGAAAGACCCTTCACTTTCAGAACCTGTGCAAACTGATTCTGTAGAAAAGGACCTAATTGCTCTTTTATTGTAAAAATGTCCAAGCCTTTTCTCCCATAAAAAGAAAATGTTGAATTGCACAATAAAAGATTCCACTACTACATTACATTTTCAGTCATAAATATAACTTTCACAATGTTGGATTTTAATAGGCTGGGAGCTCTGTTTTATTAAAGCTGACATCAGGGTAAACTAGAGGAGTGTAATGGACACAGGGTATAATTCATCCTGAATGTATTAAAACTCCTTATATCTATATTTTTTTAAGTTCATGATACTCAGCAAAGCCAGAAAAGGAACTAAAAAGTGATTTTAACCTTTAACATAAATGGTATAACCCCAAGCTACCAATCAACCCATTCTGAGATATACCAGCATAAAATATAACACAATGAGCTGCCAAGTGCATTAACTATGGATTTTAGACTAGAAGAAGGGGGGTGGGAAGAAATCTCAATGTGCTCGCTTCCTAATTTTAATTAATAAAACCATGAAATAGATGACAACTTCAAAAGTCCCATTAACACTGGACATTCAATGCTTATTTATGTGACTAAAATGGATCTCTGTTTTATATTCGTATAAACAGTTTGAGATTCTTTTTTTACTTTCATGTTAGGACACTTAGACAATCTCAGTAGAAGATAAATTCATTTTAAATATGAAGATCCAATGTCATTTTATACATCCGGCCCTCACTAGCTTCGTTAAACTATCAAATCATACATGTTGTAACATAATTTAAAAAATAAAACATATAGTTGGAGTCAGGTCTTTACCGCAGCTCATATTGTTTTGCATGAAAAATGCATTGACTATAGTGTTACTTGAGTAAATGTGCTGTATACTGAAAAATTCTGTCACTTTCTATTAGCTGTAAATTATCGACTAGTATAAACCCTAATTTCATTTGTCACATTCTGTTGCATTGCTGCTCTTCCTTGTTCCCATTCTGTCATTCTGGCAGGCCCACTCTGCCCCAGGTATCACGGCATCGCCATCTGCACCCGACATCTGTCTCTCTATTGATCACACGGGTTTAGCACTTGATCAAACAGAGCACGACAGAATACATCTCTTTTTGCAGTACTGCCAATGCCAACTGCTGCATGAAATCTATTACAAAAGCATTCTTTTACCTACTTGCTAAAACTGCAGTTAGGTTTCTCTTCTTTTTCAGAATTCTGAGTTACTGAACTTTCCATCATTTGTTATGAGGGAGAAAAGAAATAAACAAGGTGATAAAAATAGGAAGGATAACTGGCTTATAAGGGAGTAGAGTTAAACTAAGAACTATGCGATTGATTCAAATTTAGATTATTTATTAGAAATAAGTGCTGAAAATTATTGAAAAATGATCCTAACTATAAGCTGCTGGCTTAGAAGGGAAGTTGTAGCAGGTGGCATAGAACCAGAAAATACTAAGTGTTCCTGTGAATTGTCTCTCCATAGTAGAAGATGCTGATTATAGTTGCATATCTTGATAAATCAAGTAAAGCACTGATAGTGGTATCAAAGCCTCCTTCATATTCCATCTAGAAGGAAGATTCTAAAAGAAAAACTGAAAACATAGCTTTGGGGCCCTGATCAAACTTCTTTTAAGTCAATAGAAAAGTAATGTTTATTTCTAAAGGGATTGGATCAGTTTCTGGTTTGGTATGTAAACCGTTAGATCAATCCATAAAAAATGAGTACTTAGAATAATTAAAGCTGGTCAAAGCATTGGCTTAAATAAAGCAATTTATGCACTCAGAAAAAGTGTAGGCTCCCAGGCTTCAAATCCCAGATCAACCTATACCCAGTTGTGATCCAAAAGGCGATACCACTTAGAGTGGATACTGCAGCACTTCTGCAACATTGCCACACCACCCCATTCCTTTCCTCCTTGCGTGCTTTGATCACCAGTGGAGTAGTTAACTAGTCAACAGTGTTACTGTGCTTTCTGTTAAGCTTCAGTTAACTCTCCCCTAATTTACGTAAGCTGTAGTAGAAACAAGGGGCAATGCTAACAGCTGGGATCAACAATAAATAACTAGGAAAGAGTAGGAGATGCTGTGCACCTATGTAGCCTCCTGGACAGAGGGAAAACTCTAGGGTTGGTTACGCAGTGCAAGGGTAGATTTGCATGCTCTCAGTAGCACATAGATGTCTTAGTGCACCAGAGTCTAACTCATATTTTAAAATATTTTTTTACAAAATATTTTGGAGTCTAAAAAAGTACCAGATGGCCAAGACAGTGAGCTAATTTACTTTGTCCCCTAAATATAACTGTAGCAAATAAAAACATTTCAGTACTTCACCAAATTTTATCTGTGCGATATCCACTGATTTTTATGAAAGATTTCACATCAACCTTATGAAAGTGTGCCTTGTAACATTATTATTAGCCACCAGAAGAGAGGGAGATAAAAGTAAGGGGAGAAATTCAAGGATAGCAAAATTCACAACTGTAGTTTATTTCTGGTGTGTAGAATAACAATCCATACTTTTTCACAGTAAACTCTTTATACTTGCCATAGGTGGGCACAGTGTTTTCACTGATAATACTGTATTTTACTATATAAATAAGATACTTAATTTCTAAAACAGCTTCCTATTTGAGAACTGGTCTAATGTAGTAGTTAAATGCCACATGTTTTATTTAAAACAGCACTGCAAATCATGTTGGAAAAAGCAACTTCAGTATTATAAGTTATCAGTAATTTTCTCAAAAAAATTAACTAGATTCCTGAATGTTAAAAGAATTTCCTGTTTCGACAGACAGTATTAGTTACAACATAGGAATTAGACTGGGACTAGCAATGTATTATTCATAAGATTTTTTTTGTAGCCAAATACATTAGAGTATATAGTTATACCAACAAATTAATATTTTAGAGCTAATTGAAATTGTTCTTCGTATAAAGATTAAGCTTCTTCCCACCCTACACACTTCAGTCATTAAAATAACACTTTTAATGCCTTGTCTAAATGATGTCTCACATTAATGCAAAGCTATATTAAAGCACTCAAATGACCAGTTCTTTTGTAATGCATTCTATACGATCAGACATTGGGTCAAAGCTGGGCAGTGTGTATGAAGTGGTATCAAGTGGAAGCTAATTAAAATATATTCTCTATAGAACTTTACAGAAAAAAGAGACTAGTAATCATCAGAAGGTAGAGTCTGAAAATGGCATTTCTGAAAGGCAGTGTGATTTATTCTATTTGCATAAGGATACTTTTTGGAATAAAGGCTTAACAAGAAGGCACAGATACTTCAATTACAAAGTACCTTACTTGATTCTTGCCATTCTCAACAATAACTTCTGGATATTGTGCATTTCTTTACCAAAGCAACACCTAGGTGCCTGCCCCAAAATCATGCAACACATTCACCCTGCTGTTTGGTTAGACTTCACTGGTTTATAAGAACTTAAGTTCTCAGAACTATATACCAAGACTGCACTTTACACATAGACCTGGCAAAATGGAATGCATACTACTTATATTCATACGCTGAATATTTAGGCCCCAAAATGAATAACTCTCTCTACTGGCTCATAAAAATCCATGAAGTATAGTTTGCTTAGCCTTTTCAATCTTGTAAATCTGGTTTCAAGGATGGTAAGGTGAATGATCCTAAACTACTACAGCCATTGTTAGCAGTTCTATACCTACATACACAGTTATATATAGGTGTATCTATATACATACATATACCTATACAACCTTAGTGAAGAACCTTTCTTGAGGTTAGGAAGGCAGATAGCAGTATGTTGTGAAACTAAATCTCCCTCTCTTGAACTTATCTTCAACTCAGTTTCTCAGGCTTCATCACGTCTCCACTCAGAGATCTGAATAGGAATATGAGGTCCTTAAGGTTATATTAAATATTTTCTCTGCCATTAAAGCATGATGAGTTGGTTCATGATAGAATCTGATAGATCACGCTGTGTGTAATCACTATCACAAGAGAAGGGTAAGGGTCTACAGAGTGAATTCTCCAATCAGTCTTTGTGGTACTAAATGGATTGCACCTATACATATACATACTGATACAAACATACACATTGTATACTTTTCCATAGACCAGCTAGATTATGTGAACTTTCCTAAACTTATAAATATCTTTTCTTTCTTCTATATTCAGTCATGTAAAACTTTCTCATTCACAGTCAGAGACTGTCATGGTAAATGTTCATTCTATTGGTGAGCTCTGGAAGACCACAGCTTTTCTCCTTACATTTTTCATTCACTTTACTTATTCTTGGGATCATATCACCATTAAACTTTTTAACTCTGTATTGAATTACAAACTGATCATAACCTTTGCCTCTGATCCCATACTTCTGGAGAAGTGCTTCAGGTAAAGGCCATGTCTATACCATAGTGAAAAGTGTAACCACATTTTGTATGGACATATCCAAGTTTGTTTCAACTTTAGGTAACTGTAGCACCATGGTACACAGCCCAGGCTAGCAATATGTCCTGTCCCAAAAGACTTTACATGTATGATGAACTCAGTGTCACTGCAACTACATTGTTTAATGCTAGCCTGTGTATCTACGTGAGCCATGATCAAAACTTTGACTGCAGCATAGACATACCCTTAATGATTACATCTGAGGTTCTTCATTATAATTCTCTCATTTCTTTACATTTAAAATCTGGAATATTATTTCTATAGCCCATTTCTAAGAACCTGACAGATCACTGTTTGTGGTCTAATTCTCTCTGTATTGGCTTTGAAATGGTGATGACTTATGTCTACCCAGGTTCTAAAGTAAGGAAAAACATGCTGGCCTTCACTTGTTTGCTTGCCTAAGAGAAGGTTTCTTTGGTCTATGTTATGCAGGAGGTCAGGCAAATAAAGGTTGTTTGTGACCTCAAAATCTATACATACACTTTAAAAACCCCACAGTTCATCTTTAATTAGTAGTGGGCTCCAAAGCGTGTTTGTGCCTCATCCTCCATCCATTTGCTAATTTGTAAATTATGTTTTTTTGGTTACGTACCTCCTTATACAGTTCGTGTATGTGGGAATCAAACTGAGGGAGTCAGTAAAGCTGTACAGAGCAAACCTTTTAGTGCAGTAATAGTAGGACCCTGTCATTATTTAACCAGGTCATGAGTGGCCAGGCCTGGGATCACTCAGGGACTGAGGTGCTGACCATGGTCGGAGGGAATGAGCTGATTACAGGGACAAACCAGTTCAGAAAGCTATGAGGTCAATCCAAGCACACGGTATAGGAACAGGCCAGTGGATCAGGCAGAGAGTAGAGTAACCGATCAACCTGGGTCGAGAAGCCAGGAGATCAAGCAGAGAGCAGTGGCAGAGCAGACACTGGAGGGAGCAGCAAGGTGGACTGGAATCCAATTAAGCTCTGTTGTCCGGACACTTCCTGTTCTGGGTCAGGTTTTATCCAGGGGATCTGGAGGGTCACGTGATGGCTACCCCAGTGCCAACGAATGGTTAGGCCCTGCTGGAGGCTTCAGGACAGTCTTGACCAGCCTGGGTGACTGGTTGCAGGGTGGCAGGCTGGCGTAAGCAGTCCAAATTGCAGGCTGTGACCTGACAGCCATCTCCTGAGAAGTCCCTTATACTACCAACAATATAACAGTTAGGGATGTCCTAGTACTGAAGAAATCCCCAGTTGGCTGGTAAATATAACCTACTTCAGCTGTATTTCAATTGACTCCTGAGGGGTCTAAATTATTTAAAATGAAGTGTAAATTGTGGAACGATGGCTGGGAAAACACTTGGAAATGCAGAGACCTGTAAGGGGATGGCAAGGAGAAGAGTAAAGAGCATGAAAGGACAAATGCATACATTCATAGATCTTAAGGCATAAGGAATTATTATGGTCACCTAATCCAACCCCCCCACATAATACAAGCTATAGAATTTCACCAGTGATTTTGGCATCTAGCCCAATGCTTGTAGCTGAATTAGAGTATCTCTTCTAGAATGATATCCAGTCTTGATTTTAAAAGTCCAAATGATGAAGAATTTACTATATGCCTTAGTTTACTCAGTGATTAATTGGCGGCCATGTTGGAAATTTGTATGCTGTTTTCAATTTGAATTTTGTTGCCTTTAAAAGGCAGACTTTGGATCTTGTTATGCCTTTGTCTGCTAGCTTAAAGAGTCAATTTGCAAAGATGGGGAGAAGACTGCAAGAGTGGCTTTGTGTGGATAAAGCAGTCTGCATATTGGCTAACTTCTTTAACAACAGAAGACTGGATATTATTGAAAATGAGGTAAGGGATGATTTTATGATCCCTTCTAGTACAAGTATTTAATGAAATTATTGTTTTCAGAGACAATATCAGGTCCAAAATGATCAAACAGTATTCAAGAAGATACTATCTACAGTAAAAGAGCATCTTAAATCCTTACGAGAAAGGCACAAGCTAATAGAACCTCTGGAAAGAGGATTAGAGCAAGATCCAGAAAGACAGCTCAGGTGGCTAAAATGGGGCTTATGTGGTATTTAGACACCTAAATCCAAAAAGCAATCCAGAAACCACAGCTTCAGCAGGTGCATAACCATGATGTGCCTAAATGAATTGAGTGTTCACTTTTTGTCCTAAAAAGGCACCTAAACTTTGGTTTTGAGTATGTGCACAAGACCTCCAGTCAGAGTGGCCAAGCTCTTAAGTAGTGCATAAACTTCATCATGATCCAAAAGATGAGGAGTGGCCCTCAGGCTCCTCCTATATCTCCAGAGAGGTGCAATCTAGGAGGCTACTGAACAGTTTGGACATGGTGGGGGAAGGAAGTGAGGAAGTAGGCCTTCCTGTTGAATCTGGGTCATTTGGCAGAAAGAAATACAAGAGTCATGGGATCAAAAGGAAAGCAAATAAGAGGGAGCCTGACTCTGAAGCCAGTGAGGAAGGCATTCGGTTGGGAGGCTGGAAGATATGGATTCTAGTCTCCACTCCCCTCTGTATTACTTCTGGGTTTCAATCCATAACTGTCTAATGTAAAATTCATAAAAAATTTGGTCCCATGGGGACCAGAACCGAGGATGACGCCTTCCTAGCCATCACACAACAGTCAGTTTTATTCTTGCCTGCTCTCATTTTGACCAAATTACTTTCCTATTATTCTTAGAGGCTCAGGGGCTGAGCTTCAACAGGAGAGGTGAAGAGCAATGGTAACCTTGTCCCCGTCCCTGACCAACACTTCTAAAGCCTGGTAATATAGGCATTCTCCCAAGAAACTGAAAATGTGGATCAAGTACTTCCTACATGAGTACTCTAACTACGAGGCTGTTATATATAACAAGGGGGCAGCACTATTTCTTCCCCCTATGTTTTAAGAAGAGTGAGTCCTGCTCAGTCAGGCAGGACTCTGGCCTCAGTATATAGAGGCAATCCTTATTTAAGCACATGCAGGTCTATCAAAATTCTGTTTCAGATCCCATTCTGACTCAAGTTAGGTCGCAGTCCCCCAGCATCCCTGGATCCTTTGTGGTCCCCTGCTAACGCCCCCTTGCAGGGCAGGCAAGCTAACCTTCTCCAGTGCTCCTCTGCTCATGCCAAGCCAGACTGGCTCTGCCACTGCTCCCCAGCTCTCCATCTGCCTTGTGCCTGTCAGCCCGGCAGGGCAATGGGGTAAGCGGAGGAACAGAGCCACCCTGGCTGAGGTCTGCCCAAGCTTGGGGGGGAAGCGACACTGTGGAGGGCTCTCCCCGACTGCTGCCAGCAGGGCCGGCTGCACAGCCCTGTTCCCTAAGTGTCTCTGCCTCTGATGAGGCTTGTGCTCAGTGGTGGGGCCCAATCCTTCCTTCTGTGGATCCAGCCTCAGTAGGCAGAGGAGGACCCTCCCTGCAGTGTGGGGCTTCCCCCAGCTCAGCATACACCACTGGGGGGGATGGTGGGGGGCAGAGACCAGGACAGGAGGTTTCATTCCCTCCTCCCCCCTTCAGGTAAGAGACAGAGACTCTCGGGGGACAGGGCTATGCAGCTGACCTGGCAGGTGAGGGGGGAGGCCCCCATGGTATGCCCCCCCCATTGGGAAGACCCCAGCTGTGGGGGAAGGTGAGCTTGGGGTGGGGAGCTTCATTCCCCCGTTCCCTCTGTGGGTCAGAAGCAGAGACTCACAAGGGGTAGGGCTGTGCAGCCAGCCCAACTGGGAGGGGATGGAGAAACCCCCCTGCAGCACAAGCCCCCTCCCCAGCTGGGAAGACCCACGCTGGGGGGAGACAGGACTGGAGAGGGGTGGCTCTGTTACCGCCCGCTACTGGGGAGGGTAACAGCAGGGGGCTAGGGGACTGTGCCAGGTAGCCAATAAGGGATGGCTTCTGCTCAGCTGCACTCAGGTGGCCTTACTAATGTCCAGCACACCGGGAGGCATGTGAGAGTGTGCCCTGCCTTCCGGTCTCATCCAGTGCAGGCATCTGCCTGTCTTCCCCAAATAAAGAGTGAATGTGAGTCCCATTTATTAATGGTCCGATCTATGCCACATAGAAAAACCTGCGAAGACTGGATTGATTTCCCCTTGGGCTTTTTGACTGTCTGTACCTAGCTCTAGAGAGACAGGATTCTAGACATTCCCTTGTGCTTTCTATTAGTTAGGTTCTGGCAGTTTCTCATTTAGCATAGGTTTTTAGGTACCTTTTAGAGACATCTAATTTGACTTTATAAGGGAATCCAGAATCCTAACTATTTCTTTGGCTCACCTCCCTGGTGCCTAATTTACAGCAAGGCATAGTCCAGTGGTGCTCCCTCTACATGTTACAGGTATCATGCAATTAACTGGTTAATTGCACAGCTACCTTGAGACCAGCTACAGGTACAAAGTACCTAATACAACACAAAAAGGTCCAATGATCCCTAAAGTTAGACCTTGAAAATGTGTATTAACCATCTAGCTGGTTACTATCCAGCTTTGTTTTGCACATATAGCAGGATTTTCCCCAGCCACTGGGAGCTGTGTCAGCTGATGGGACTCTCAGCCACAGGCGTATACCATGCCCAGCTGGAGCTGGGAATCCTGCAACTGAGGGGACTGTCCACCCCAGTAGCTCCTGACTTTGAGTTCTGGTAGCACCCTGCAGCTGCTGGGACCCAGAGTCGAGCAGCTGCAGACACTGCAGTGTGCCTCCTGTTGCCAGAACCCAACTGGGTACCAGCAGATACAGGGCACCACTGTAATTGCCCAGCCCTGGAGGTTTCACACACTCCTGAGGCTGGGAGACTGTAGCAGCTTCATTTCTCAGCCACAGGGGTGCATGGGGAGAGGTGGGGGGCAAGTCTGGGAGCATCTCAGCTGAGGGGGCTTCCAGCTACAGAAGCTTGCTTCTTGTCAGTACAGGGGGAGCCCATGATCAGCCTCCTCCCTGCGTGCATATGATTGGATCTAATGCATGAACCCACAATCATATCTCTTGCTATGCATGTGTGGCATGGCAGGAGACACAATTGTATGGATTGCACATTAGATCCCATTGCATATTTACCTGCATTTGTAGAGGTGCCCTACAGTACTTTTTGGATCTCACCCTAGTTAATCAGAAGCTTACAGTGGGGTACAATAGGACTCAGAATGACCTGGTATGATCATAGAACATAAGAAAAATATCTGTAAGATTGCAAGGATTACCCTGACTTTTAGCAAACCATTGTTGGAAATAAAAGCTTGTTATTTACAAAAATAATAATACTAGTAGAAATCACCTGTATTACACAAATGTTACCTGTTTTACTTACTTCCCTTTCAATGTGGGAATGGTGAAGTTAACCTTCAAAATAACAACATTAAACAAGAAACCAAAAGAAAGACGACCTTCTCCATGACAGTGTATAATTTAAAAATGAAAACTATGATAGAGAAAATGCTGGGATTTGAGCTACTAATCTTTAGTTCCTGTTGAAGTACAGATTAACCCCTATGGATCACTCAAGAGATGGTTCTGTAAAATACAAACAGCTATTACACTAGCTTTTACAAGTGCAGACGAAGCTCATGGTGGTCAAACAGAAGCTGAACGCTTCAGAAACATGTATTTTTTTTCCTGAGGATACAGGACAGCAGATAAAATATCAGTCTTCTGTGCACAGCTTTAAAGATTAACACATCTTGTATTTCTTTTACATTTAGCTTCAGATCATGACACAGCAGACAAAGTATCTTATTTTCTGAATGCATCCTTCAATATTAACAGCCACAAATGCCTCTTTTGACTAATTGTTAATAGTCAGTAAAACAGCAAATGAAATATTTGGGTAATACCAAGCAGACATGTAAACTTTCTGTGACCGTTATTAGTTTCAGAAGATCTTTTAAAATATTCAAATTAGCAGAAAGATCAGTTATCTTGATATGCAAAAACCAGTTCCACCCAGTCCCAAGGTTTATGATTTTTAGCAGTGTCCATGGTCACATAAAAGAGGAAATAACTACTGCAAATTTCTTTTCCAAAAATCTCTATTGTCATGCATCTAACAAAAATGAAACCTCTTAAATCTAAGGCTCTAGGCTAGACAATGGCATAAATAAATTATTTGATCATAATCAATTACAAGTAGTCCCATCAATATGAGAGCTATTAACAATGTGCAGCATAATTATGGATAAGATAACAGGATAGATAACAGGATAGGCCAAATTCTATTTTCAGGTACTCTTGAGAAAATCTAGAATAACCAGATTAGCATAAGTGTACTCGTACATGGAATTTCCCCCCAAATGATTCTTTATTGCATCATGTGCTTCCCAGACTGTTGAGAAATAATTGTCCAGTATTTTATCAGAGATCCCTGCATAAAAGGTTACAAAGAGCATCCAAAGAGGATTGCAAAATCATATAGGGATATGTATTGTTTATAGTAATGTCTTGAGGAGCGGCAGAAGAAAGTTTTGTATATATACAGCAGAGCTGTCCAACTACTAGTTTCTGGGGGCCACACACTGTGAGGGCCACACTAGGCCCACACCATATGCCATTATGTTGTTCTTACTGCTGCTTTGCATGCCCATGTGGGTACCTCCCACCACTGCAGAAGCAGTGGGAACCTTTGCTGCAATGGCTGCCCTCATAGGCACACCTCACTGTTGCTTCCAGAGGTGGCAGTCTCCCTCTGGATGTGGCCCAGACTCATTCTCAGTTCCTGACTCTGCCCTGCACTGCCCCATCCTTGGGAAGTGGCAGCTGAAGGAAGGACAGGGAGCCCAGAGACTATGGCTGCTGTTGCAGCCACAGCAATGAGGGGAGTAGAGGCTGGGTGAGAGCCCAGGGGCCACAACTTAACCAGGACACCAGCTGGACAGCCCTGATGTTCAGTATACTATGGCCAGCCATCTTGGCATAAAGATTGCCCTAACTGAGATAAACTAACACAGCTATCCTAGCAAGTGTTGGTTAAATGTAGCAGTCTCCAGAGCTAGTATGCAAGTATTGGCGGAGTAGGAGCATGGGGATTCTAAGTCCATTCCCTCCAAACTTAGTAGTAGTAGTAATCACAGTCAAACTTCAGTGCCAGCTGTGCATTCCTTGCATTGCAACTGCATTATAACTGTCCTGTGTCCTCTAAACTCTGATTACATTCACGTATCTTCAATTCTCCAGAGAACTGCTCTTCATACATTTGAGCACATTGATAAATTCCAGTGGGAGACTGATTCTTCAGATACATAATTCAATCAAGATGTGGTCTACTATCTCCTCACATAATATGAACAAATTGCACCATATAGTACATCTACAACCGGGCAGCTGGGAGAAGAGAAGAATAGTAGTGTTGGGACAAGCAGAACAGTAGTAGACAGAGCAGGAAGCAGAAAGCAGAGCAGCAGATGGGGCAGGGAGCACAAGGAAAAAAGCAAAATGCAGAGCAACCAGCTAGATAGGGAATATAGGGCAGGAAACAGAAAGCAGAGCAGCAGATTGGGTAGGAGAAGGCGACTGGAGTGGTAATCAGGGATGGCACAGAGCTAATTTGTGCCAAAAGGTTGGGGTGCACTGTTATGAAGGAATCAAATAAGCTTATTAGAAAAGTAGGAGTATTCATTTTTCAGTGTATACACATGCATTTAATACCTTAATTGCTAAATATCATATATACATCACCCCAAATTTTTAATCTGCTATACCTACTTTTACATTCCCTATAGCATGTATTAATCCTAATCTAGTTGTTACAGCCACATCCATGAGCTGTCCTCTCACTTGTCAATCAGTGTCTTGCATACCATGCAGCGCAGTGGAGAGCTGTCTCTGATCACTGCTAGTGGCATCTAACAGACTACAGCTTTTGCTTGGTCTAACGTAACTCAACTCCAGATTTAAACATCCTTTACTTTATACATGCAGAACCTAGGCTAATCTATCAAGCGATACATGCAGTAATAAGTGTCTTCTAAAAATAAGAGGCAAGAATGATTAGATTATACAGGAGCAAAATACATGGCATGGGGTAGAAAGTGTTCTCTTCCTCCATTATTCAGAACTGTGGAAAGATGGGAGGAAGAAAACATTAAGTAAAACATTACTATTAAGCCAAAGTGCTTTGTATTTTTTATAAAATAAAAAAATGTGCCTTCTAATTTTATAAATTTGGCTGCAATTTTAATCAATATAATTTAAAAAACTCAGGATCCAGTCACTGAAAAAATACTTGAATTTCTCACGTGGCATGTACCTTTTGTTAGCAGTTCCTTCCGCACAACTTGACATTATAATTCATGTTTAGCACTAGGAACTCAAATAGCTAAAGGGATTAACAAAGAATTGTTAATAAAAAAAAGAAAAGAAACGCAAAAACAGTTTCTTGAGGAAATATTTCTACAAAAGTAACATCAAAATCTAGAAAAAAGATAATTTCTTGAAATCAGTTTTCAGTTAATAGTTTTTCAGCAAATAAAAGAAATCAGATGTAATTTGGTAAATGCTTCTCAGTGCTAATTTCTAGAGTGCATTAACACCATAAATTTCAGGAGTCAGATTTTCTTGGCATATATCCCATTACCAGCAATTTAATCCCAAGACCTCTGACACCATGGATTTAAGTATCCATGTTTTCCTGAATGGTGTACAGTTATGTAAGACTAAAGTAACTTGTTAGAATGGAAATCAAAGCTTATTCCAGGCAGACTTGGAGACTGCCCTTTGTTTGCTTTGCTAATGAATACCTATTAGAGAAGAACATGCCCCTTTTGGCTGACCTTGGCCTTTTAGGTCATACAGGTGTGTAAAAGATAGCCCCTAGCACACACAGGATTAAGAATGCTTATGAAACCCCAGCTTACTTGTTTGACTCGGATGGAAAAGCGTTCTGCATTTTTTTTTCTGATTAAAGCACCAGGAAATTCCACTTCAATGGTGTGTAAAATTTGTATAAACCATATTCTGAAACAACATCATCATTATGCTGCGCAGCCTCTAAAAGATTGCCTTAAACACTGTTCTCTATTTCTCTTCCTCACTTTCTCTTGCTGTCTGAATTTCTCTCTTATATATATATAAATATGCCCATGGGCACATCTTCTATATTGTTAATCAGTGATATTAAACAAGTTTAAGAAATCAAATGGGTTATACTACCCAAGATTTTTAGAAGTATGATACTCTCAGGATTTAAATTGGTCCCATTAAAATCCTGTTCACATAAGCAACACGGTATTGTTAAGCAGAGAAGCAAAGTTATGTTTTTTAAACACAAGTTTTGAAAGTATTTAATATGCTGCATGTTTACAAGGAAACAGAAAAAGGCAGCCTGTCTTTGGAATATGAATGTAGTCTCCACACACAACCAACTGTTTCTTGTTTATGACAAAGGAGTAAATAATCCATTGATCTGGCAGCGGGGCACCTGCTTTACCAACCGACTATGTATCAGTGGTCCCTGAACCCTCATTATTTTTCCTCAATTAAAGTTCATAGTCTCCTAAAGTCTGTGCTGAGCAGATGTACAACTGTTCTTGACTGCTGAACACAGAAGAATCACAAATTTAGAAAACTACTGCCATTTCATAAACCCTAGAAGTGCATCATTTGTTGTGGATAAGAAACATTACAAACAATATGTCTCTTTTATAGGCTGCTAAGCCAGCATACCACAGAAAAGAATATTAAAGTTCAAAAACTGTCACATAAGCAGTGCATTATGAATACAGTAATGTGTTTTTTTATGATTCAAATAATGGTTACTGAAATGAAAAAATAAAACCCTCTGTGGGATATAATGTTAAAAAGTGACTTATATTTACTTAGAATTAGACAAAATTTGACATATGAGAAAAAATCAAAGTGGAATCATTGATCTGCAGAGAATTACAGAAGATAATAGCCGACAAGTCATAGAAATCAGAATTAAACTGATGGTGACTATGTTATCACCTCAGCTTTTTCTAACTGCTTCCTTTGGAGAAAGAGAAGTCAGATCAAACAATCACTAAGGCAATACTTCTCACAATCATAATTCATCAAGATCCAGCTGCAAAAATTAACCAAAGGATCCACATTTTTACAGAAAAACAAGTCTTTTAACAGTGCAGATATGCCCGATACCACATGAAAATTATCTACACATTTCCTTTGTTGTTCAGTGTAAAGGGATAGATGTTGAGAAAGGATGCTGTCTCTTCATCGAATGCAGAAAGGCTTATTTCCAGTTTAAGCACAATACATATTAGTCCAAGAAGCTACAGAGAACACATTTGGGGGAAAAAGTTGAAAATATTCTCCAGCATTTGTCAGTCTTTTGCTCCAGCGCAACTCTATTGTCACAGTATGTGCTGTATAGAGAGCACCAGACTGCAAGTCTTTAGGTCAGAATATGTGCTTGAAGCATCAATGGCTACACCTGTCATTTTTGGTTTTCTGGGAAGAATGCATTATTGTTTAACAATGCAGTATGCATGAGCCACAATCTAACTTTGAGCCTGCCCATTGCAGTAGGAAAAATGGGAAGTTAAAATATTACTGTTAATGTACAGGTGATAATTCTTCATAGTATCTGACAGAAATATTGCCATTGAAGTGTTTGGCATACATGTAGGCAAATTTATATTATTTTACTATTTTCTGATTCCTCCTTGATACTGTGATTCGGTGCTTATAAAACAAATAAAAAGGAGGTATGGGGGTGGGAATGATTGGGGAGCTCAATGACCAGCCAAAACAGAAGAGATTACAGAAAGCACTCCTAAATTATTAGCAGGGACATTTTCTCCGTTCAGCTCTCACTATTATTTACTTCTGGCATATTTCACAAATATTTTGCAGAAATCTACTAATCTAATGAAATCTGTACCCTATAGCTCACTTTAAGGTATTTATGATGAATGGATGATTCAGTCATTAGAGAGTTTGACGAGGATGCAAGCACCTTTGGATAAAAGGTACTATTATTATTTTATGGGAGGCAAAAAATCAACCAAAGTAACTACTGCTATATTCTTTGGGATACTTTTTCAATGAAAATAACTTTACTAGATTTAACCTCAGGTGAACGTCAAGCTCATATATAAAACTGCTTGGGACTGTGCTTTATAGAACACAGAGATAAGTTAGGCAACACTAACAGTGGGCTGGAAGACATCATGGTCAGTCCAAATTTTTCCTACACAAATATGGCAAAAGATATTTCCAATTACTGAATTCATGATGTAGAGTCAGAGAGCTCAAACACAAACACATCTTCCAAGAAAAAAAAAAGTCTGAAATATAGGGTGTTGAAGTAAAACACAGTCAGATGTGGGCTTTATTTTTTACCCGTTATCGCTACTTGGAACTACATGGAAAAATGGATTTGGAACACATGCCCTTTGCTTCAAAGGCATAGGGTGCTTATTAACTGAGTTAATGAATGATCCCCGTTACCATTTGGAGATATGGGACATACAGCACACTGATCTAGTTGTGCTGTTATTCAGCAGAAGGCAGTGACATACTAGCAATGTTACTGTGCTGGTGCAACCCGTTTTTGTGTGGAATAAAGATGTTAAAGCACTCTTCCAGATTACAGAAATCTGATCATTTTCCTCCTCAGCCTAAGAGGATTCAAAATCAACCTCCTTTCCCAGGGGATGACTAGCCTGTAGGTGAGGCTGTGTTGTTCAACTTTGCATGGGAGTATTAAAGATTCATTGGGCCAGCAAAGAGAGTAAGACTGAGAATGTCTTTCTAACCTAGTGATTGGGGCACTCGCTTGGGTTAAGGAAGTCTTAGGTTCAAGTCCAAGACAGTTGTATTTTATCCCATTACTTAAATTCTGGATTAACAAAACCATCAACAGTCTTTGAAGCAGAACTAGAAGCTAGGCCTACCCCTCCTCAGGTGAGTCCCTAATTCCTGCAATAGAAAGTTCTTTTGCATGCTATCTTTTTGATCTTTCTGGTTTCTTTTAGTAATCTTGGTACCATCCTGTCTGCAGGAAAGGAAATAAAGTACCATCATATCTGTTACATTTTATTATATTTTATACAATTATTATGTTTTATATGACCCTGCTGCTTTATAAACCAAAGTTGGTAATGATAATTCTATTGTAACAGTAACTGTTCTCTACTGGTTTTTCATAATCTCACAAATTCCTATTTGGACCTATCTCTATGCCTAAACAAAGCAGTAGGTCTCGTAAATCCAACTTTGTTCATTAGGATATATAAATATGTTTCTTCTTTATAACAATGTTTTATTTTGTTTTGTTTTTTGGCATAGAAAAACAAAACAAAACATTTCTATATCTTTTTAACATGCTTGCATTTAGCGGACTCCTTGCTAATGCTTTTAATTTTGAATCAGGTTTAGCTTCGTTTGTCACAACTAACAACATCTCAATCTTATTAATGCAAATTATTTACAAAGAATTTTTGAGTGCTGGGAAAATTGGTGGATGTTCTGAGTGTATATTAATGACAGTATTAAGCCTTACCATGAAATGAAGTACACAGAGAATATCATTGGACACATCATTGTAAACATACTGCATTTCTAGTACTATCAAATCTGGCAATCTAGGTCTTGTTTTCAGATTATATCCTATGTTTGAGTCACGCCAGGTGGGTATGACTTGGATGAGGAACACGGTTCCTTCTAGTTACATTAGAAATTGTGTACTTTTAGTATGAAACTTGTTTTATGATACAATCTCCTTTCCAACCTAATACTCCCATGCAAAGCTGAACAACACAGTATTATAAAACAAGGTTGCATGTTTTATAATTACAAGAAACTGCAGATACATCTTTTTCATTTGAAAATGCCATACAATTAAGAACTGCAGCAGAAATCCTGCCACATTAGTAACTGTTAAGCCATTATTAAACAACTCAAAGTAATATATACTTAAATTGTTCACTTGCCTATAAAATGACAGACAAAAAATAATTCTTTACTTGCTACAAAATCAAAAGATGTTCCAGCTCTTACAGGCCTTGGATATAAATACAAGATAGTATAAACTCATAAATTATTTCAGTTATGCTTTGACAAGTACTTAATAAATTAAGATTGCATATTAAAGAGTACACTTACATTCTAAACCTTAACATACGTTTAATTAACCAAACCACTGCTTTTCTCTCAAAATTATTGAGGTGGGTGCAGCTGTCCATAGAAGTGAAGTGTTCAACATCTTCCTCAAGAATATGTCGTATATTCAGTACTAAACTGGTTGCACCAAATAAGAATAAACACAGTCAGGTCAATTTCTTTAAACACATTTCTCTTTTGTCATAGAAATACTTTTAAGCTGGAAAACTTGTTGCAGATCTGATCACCACCATGCTACTCAAAAAGATTCAGTAAAATTTACAGACCAGTTTTGGGAGATGTTAGTATTCAGCCAACAGGTTCTGTTTTCATTTTAATTGGAAATGTTTTATTCTTTCATTCTATAAAGATATCAGTCTCTTAAATGGGTTATTAATGTGAATACCCCAAGATTTAGCTATTCAGGTAAATCAAACCTCTATCAAACATATGGTATATCACTTGTATACCATATATTGATCTAGCCAAGCAATGAAACAGCATCCTCATATTTTTAGTAATATTTGAGACTGAAATTATTATGAAAATGACAAGGGGTAACACATGAAAAGAGAGTGCATTTAAGGTAAAGCTTAAGTACATTTTAAAACCAGTTTGTGACTGGGCAATGCTAATGTATGATGTGAGGTACAAGGATTTGTAAGAAATCACTTTCTTTTCACTAACATTACCACACTAATATATTTAACATAGACATTTACATGCTTTGCATTTTAAGTGCCTCTGAAATTCAAGCACCAAGCTTGCACATTTCAGCTGCACCATCAGATGTAATGAGTTATGGTACTATCGGCATGTTGATAAGCTATAGCCCAAAGAAGAACAAGAAGGAAGTATAAAAAATATAGCCAGAGGATGGGATAAAATTATCAGCGAGTGTGTTTTCCTGTTTGGTTTTAATCTACATTTAATTAAATTCTTATCTTCTGTGTACTTATGGTCGCATTTGAATGGCGAGACTGCATTCATTATGAATGGTAAAACTTAACTCAGAGAACATTTCATGTGGCTTCTTTAAAAAAAGGAAGAAGAAAAATGCTGTCTTTATTCTTTACACTTAGGTCTTATTAAAGAGGGGTTAAGTTACTTTGGGCTCAAGTGCTGTTGCACACTTAACCTTTAGGTTAACTGATTTCGAAAGTTGGACTTTCATCAATTTTTTAATATAATTTGGAAAATGTTAATATCAAACATTTTGTTTCAGTGAAGTCAGCAATGGAGAAGCAGTGAAGCGCACTAAAGAAATGTCTTCTTCATTCTTAAAAACAGACAATGATAATGGAAAGTTTGTATTAGTAATGTAAAATGTGTGCATTAGGCTGCATCCTTAATTAGTTAAAACCATAATGACAGCTCAGACTTTTTCCAAAGGAACAAAAGATATTCAAAATATGATTTAAAAAATGACTTTAGAAAATTTGAGATTGTATTTTTTCCATTACATTTTTCAGATTATTCAGATCACGGGGATGATCATACAGTCCTAACTCAAGCAAAATTTTGCTTGTTTTATTTTTACTTATTCCAAAAAGTTATTTGTTTGGGATCAGAAGCCAATGAGATGGAAAATGGCCACACCAGAACAAAAATCTAGGCTAAAGTACTAAAAGACATAACAAACTGAAACAAAATCAAAAACCTGACACATTCTTATCAATCAGTACAATGACTATTATAGCATGCATTTTTAAAACATTGCATTTAACTAGCCTTTCCCAGAAAAAGATGTTATCTTTCAATGGACAATCATATGACACTGTCAGAAATATCCCTGTGAATTTTACTGCATATATTTATTTTCTTTCTTTGAACAGTCAAACCCCAAGATGCTTTAGAAACAGTTATGTTGTAGAGCATGCTTACAGAAAACCAAAGTGATACTTACTCAAAATTAAATTATCCAGCTACCCTAAACCAGTTGCAACGTAAGCCAATGAACATGGATAAGCTTTGAAGCATGCCTTGAAGGTTAAACAGTATGTCGGTGCCATCAAAAAATGTGGGAGTGAGTTCTAGTCAAGGATATAGAAAGATATAGAAATTTTAGAAATATAGAAAAAGATATAGAAATTTTTTCTGGGTTATGCCAAAAAACAAAACAAAACACAACATTGTTATAAAGAAGAAACATATTTATATATCCTAATGAATGAAGTTGGATTTACGAGACCTACTGCTTTGTTTAGGCATAGAGATAGGTCCAAATACTACAGGATGAGCTTTGAGTTTTATCCTTTTTCTCCTTCCCCTTTCCCTTTTTACCATCAGTAACTGAATAAAGAAAGAGGGAACAAATAGGAGAGAAAGGGAAAAATATGAGAGAAAAAGATGAAAGGTACAAAAAGCCCCGCTTATTTTAGTCTTGGAATTGTTTTCTTTTGGTTTACAGGTGTCAAAATGCAAATTTTCAGTTTTCATTTTTTTCCATTGTAAAATTAAATATTTCATGGAAAATTCAAGCAAAGATTTTGTTTCTGAACATATGTACTTTTTGACCACCTATAGCTGGTCTGTAAGTTTTTACAGGGTAAAACCAACATGCAGTGAGAAAATAACATATGCTTCAGAGCATTACTACTAATGGGAAACACTGTGTAATAAACAACCAGCTGAACTCTGAACTGATGAACATTTCTATATACCCCCAAAGTGTAGTCCCATGTAAAAAAATATTGCAGTACACTAATTTCAAAGAGACAGGGATATGGCTAACTACAGTCAGGTTCTTATCCGAAAGAGAATCATAGAATCATAGAAGTCGGGTCGGAAGGGACCTTGTAGATCTTCAAGTCCGACCACCGCCTGGGCAGGAGAAAAGACTGGGCTCAAATGAGTCCAGCCAGGTAGGCATCAAGCCTCTTCTTAAAGACCCCCAGGGTAGGAGCCAGCACCACTTCCCCTAGTGAGTTTATAGACAGTCACCAGGTCCCCCCTCAGCCTTCTCTTGTGAAGGCTGAACAGAAAAGAGTACATTCATTTTACCAAGGTAAAATATAAAAAGAACACTTGCTACAGGTACTACATACATATTAAGGACAGGAAAAATAGATAATATACTTGGACTGAGAATTTGATTCACAAGTCAGGGCCACAAATCGTAGGAGCTGACAAAAGGAAAAAAAAATCAGCATTTCTTTCTGCATCTGGCATTACCAGTCTTGCTTGGTTGAGTCTTTGCCAGCTAATGCTCAACCAAACTCAGACGTATACTTGAGTAAGTCATTTCACTGGATCAGCCAGGTCATATTTAAGAGGATTCATAGATCTAGATGTAATAAGTATACTGAAGAAATTCTAGCTTGTCTCCCTTCATTATCTCTTCAAATGGCATCATATAATTTTGAATCGGAGATGACTGGTTGGGATTTTGTTCCTGAAAGAGTCCTTATAAAAACCATCACCACCACCATGACCAAAAATTACCTGAAAATATCACTGGTCACAAAACCAACCTTTTATTATCATCTGAATATTAAGAACTGCAATACAGTAGTCACTCTATTATGCATTTCACATAACTTCTCCCAAAAGGACATTTGGTGGGATATTATGATAGCTATATTTGAAGGCATAATGGTATAAATTACTAAAAATTCTAGCTCTGGTATTTTGTCTAAAATGGCATTTCATTGATACTAGATACTCAAATGTAAAAAGCCCACACATTTGAAAAATAACCTAAATGTATATATAACTAGCTAATGAATTACAACCGTCAGTTGCATGACTTTTCTAAAAATGTCTTCAGCATCATGAGATTAGGCAACTGTGAACCTGTTAGCATCCAGATCTGCTGTCAGTGCTATGGTACAAAGAACGCCAGAACGATGTTCCAGTAAACTATTGCCACCTGCTCTGCTTTGGAAAAAGAAATCTCTTTTTTTGGCAGCCATCAGATGTTATTCCCAGTGCCTACTGGCAAGGCTAACAACTTTTAACCATGATCACTGTCATTTAAGAAAGTGTTAAAAAAAACGCTACAAAAAAGACTCTAGAGAAGAGAAAGAAGAGTTAAAAGAACATGTAAAGTGAGACAGAGTGGAACATAGGCAGATCTATGGTGAACTGCACTGGATGCTGTTGTAAGGAGAAAAGCTGTTCCAGACCTGAGGCTGTGCAGTTCCTCTGTGGCACACTCCATCTGGCACAAAAATCCCTCATACACAGTCCATTTACACAAGCCTTTTATACAGAGCAAGGATTTGGCCCCAATTGGTTCAAAACATAAACGTTTCAAAATTTCCTTTCTTCTTTTTCTTTTTTTGCCTGATTTGCTGAGCACACTTTGGTCATCAGGCTTCAGTTTTTGTGTCTTAGTCCTAAAGAGCAAAAGCTTAACTGAAGACCGCTATTTCTTGATTAATGATAGCTCTGAATGATGGAATATTATTCTGATCACATCACACACTGGCCAAATACTAAGTGATGAGGAAAGAATCATTTCCCTTTTTACTGGATAAGCTAACTGCTCTTTTGATTGGTATTTTAAAACTCATATATATGCATTAAACATAATCCTGCTCAACTGATTTTAATGGGTAATACTACTATTGAGCTCTATGGTAAACAGACCCCAGTGTATGTACACAACTGTATTTTTCCACTACACACGGACATTTTTATTCATGGCATATTGACTTCATTGGGAGTTTTGTCCGAGTAAGAACTGGAGATTCACACTACATGTGTACAGAGAAACAAAAAAAGAGAGGGGTATTATATTATTCTTATTGTTCATGAGCAAGGGCAGGCACCATAACTCATGAAAAGTGAAGCAGTGAGTTATGAGGCAGTTGCCCTTACAAGAGAACAGTGAGAATAAATAAAGTATAAAAAACCAGACATATAGCACACTCTGTAACTCCTTGCAAACTCTATGAAGCCTGAAGTTTGCTCTGATAAAGGCCCCGCTTTCTATGCAAAAATGTCAACTTTTCATAATGTCCTCCACAATGTAATAAAATAGAAGTAGATTTTTTATTTAATTATCTCTTTGCACAGCACACTATGTACCTGAAGTTTTTCAATTATTCCAAACAGCTTTGAGAATTTGTTGTTTAAATAGCAAACTAGACTTCAGTGCTGTCAAATTTCAAAATTGATTACACTTTTATTTCAGATTTCTGGGGATCCCATGCATTAAAAAATAATCTATGAATTATGTGCAAAATACAAAGTAATAATAAATATTTAGACTGTGTTTATTACAATTTGTTCTTTATAGTTTTAAAATTTTAGTCAGCCCTGTATATGAAATACATTGACATTCATATGTGAATAGTATTTCACTTTTTGGCTGATTCCCTAGAGCTGCTGAAGGAAGTTTCTTACTTTTGCTCTTATTCAGCTGTGCCATCAACTCAGACCTGAACCACACCTTGATTATGAATCACTCTAAATTGGAATGACCAATCTGTATACACACCCGCCACATTTGAGGGGCTCTCTTTTTCATTGCTAAGAGTCCATTTTAGTCACATATCTTTTTGTTTTTAATTATAAAAGCCTTAATTAACACAGTGGAATGATTTATAGAAAAAATAACAGGATGTGAATTAGCTCTTTTTCGATAACTGTCCACCTTTGTGTTTGGAATGTAAAAGGAAACTGTCTTCCTTTTCTTCATGCTTATATTACGCTGAAAGGTAGATCCTGCACTGCTTCCCCACATAACTGCCTTTCAGTCTGGGGGTCTGAGCGAGCACTGGAAAACATCAGGTAATTCCGAGAAGAAAGTCTTATTTAAACAAGACACCTCAAAACACCAGCGCACTGGCAATCTATGGATTATGGGAAATATTTTTTGCTTGGAACATTTTTTAAGGCTGGTTTCTCAAGTAAGGTCTTACAATAGATCTAATGTAGGAAAGCACCAAGACTACTTGATAACACTAAATTTCCACTAAGTTGGCTATCCTAAGTTTGCTAGCATCTGTCTGAATAGAAATTTCATGTCACCCTGATGGCCGATGGCCTGGCCTTGGTAGTACACGGTAGTATCCCTAGGTGTGAAACCATCAACTGTTATGAAACACCAGCCCATACCAAACATGGGAGCACATCAAATCTATCCTCTACTTCCACCATTGGATTTTCACAGAGCATTGACTCAAGTGCAAACCACCTTTTCTTCAAGATGCTCAGTAGCTTGAATCCAGTATATCTAAAAATCATCTAAACCTTCAGGGTGAACTGTGCTGGACAAATCCATCCAGGCACCAAGGTACTTTTTATGATAATGATTAAAGCTTCCTGAGGGACCAATCCTAGGTGTGGAATGAAATTAATTGAAGTAAAAGGCCATAAGAAACATCATCATCTTCTGCTCCAAGCACAAGGTAAATATTTTGATTTTGCCTTATTTAGCAAAAACACAAACTAATCTTTATATTTTAAAAAATGCAATAAAAATCACAAACCAAAACCCAGTGAAAATAAAAAAAAACACTCTAGACCATTCCCTCCCATAGGAAGGAGTGAGAGAGAAAGAAGCAAGTCTAACAGATGTTAATCACATCAGTTAATGCACTAATGGAATGCACCCAACGCTACTCTGATGAGGGTGGTATAAGAACCTGGACAGCGAAGAACAAAAATGATTTACAGTAACTTTCCTCCATTTTCTATTAATAAGGTCACTCATCTGAAAACCCTACAGCATTTTGTTCATCTACTCACAGTGATTATTTTTATGTAGTATCATCATCATCATCATCACTGACACCACTCCAAGTACAAAGTCACAAAAGATTAAACATTTTTCCCCCCCTGCCAAATGGCCTGCTACCAGGGTACTACCTAAGGCTGGGGAGTGACAGTGGAACCCTACCAGGCTATATCTACAGCTCAGTGCTCATCTGGATATATCATTTGGTTGGCAGATCCATGTATCTAGAGATCCTGAACTGACTTCTCTGTTGTCTTACTCCTCTCTTTCCTCAACTCCACATCACTGATTCTGACAGTTAGAGATATTTGGAGAAGAGCTTTCTGATGTATGCAGCGTACAAGTGCCGAGGCTTGGACCTTGTCATGGTCTGCCCCATTTCTGTAATAGCTGGTTTAAATGACTAACTCTGTGTTCCCAGGGAAGAGGGATAACAGGATTTGCCCCACAGAAGGGATTATCATGCCAAATGAGGAATAAGTAACAAGAACAGATTAACACCAAAGGGGGAAAAGATCCTGCCTTGATACAAACTTTCTAAAACTCAAAGCAAAGAAAATAGAAATAATGTGCAAAGTTATACCATTGTTTCTGCCTTTTCCAGGATAAAACTGCATTTTGAAAAAACACATACAATTCCCGTATTTTTTGGACTGCATATTTTTGAATGGTAGGAAATTAGGTGTTTTCATTTGCAATTAAAAATAGAAGATCACACAAGGTGTAGAATGTGCTGATATATATTGTTTTAGATAAAATCATAAATTAGGATATTGTAATATAATGTTTTAGTTATGATGTCATCATCCTGATCATTTATTAATACTGTAACTAAGAGGACAGAGTCATTATTTTTGGAATAAATAAATCCTAAAATATTTTTTTAAATTATTCAGAATAATATAGATTATATACTTCATTTCAATAGAACAGTATCAATACCATCCCATGCTACCATAAAATGTTATGATGCCTCAGAAGATATCAGAGCTCTAAAATTTGACATTTTGATAGGAGAAGACAATTCAGAAGTAATTTTTACTATATTATATTGTCATGATTCAGTCTTTCATGATGTCACAATTTCCAACACCCAACAATGTACTGCTTGGTTAAGGTTTGGAAATTAAACTGTAAATCAAATATTCTGTCAAAATGCAATAAAATCAGATTAAGGAAAAAAACCTTTAAAATGACTTTTTCTATAATTTTAAAATACTAAAAGATCAGAATGTTATAAAGAAACACATATGTGAAAAAACATATTTTGCATAAGGACTGATAGACATTCTTAAAACTATTACGTGGTATATAGTGTAAAGAATTGTATGTAAGATAGAAAAATATGTACAAGATGACACACATATCTCAGTCTTCATATGCCAGAATAAACCACTTGAATTAGCTCTTACATTTACTATAATGTCATCACAGACTCTTAAAGAAAAATCTTGGAGCTCACATTTACCAGTGTAATATCCTCCATAAATTTCATAGATACAACAAAACTATCTGTCTGTTAGCAAAGAAATTGGGCATATTTCACTGCAATAGTAATCACTAGAAAGAAATTAGACTTTTTAATCAACGGTGTTACAGTGTGCAAATTGAGGGGGGTGAGGATGCCCCCTCCTAGAGGGGGAAAAAAAACAGGACAGCAAGTTAAAAAGAAAATGATATGGGTATCCTGCCCACCTGGCGTGGAACCTGAAGCTTTTGTCTACCAAGAAGCACGTAAGTATTCAGTCTCCTGGTCCTACATGGCTCCATAGCAACATGGTTCTTTTTAAGCCATGCTGTTAGGATATCTTTACCATGTAGCTGCTTCTGAACTCTTTTAAGAAGGCTGGGGTCAAGGGAGATTCACCAGCTTCATCAGCATAGAGTCAAGAAAAAGATAAATACAAACTTGCATGGAATTACATATTATACA